>NC_072798.1:74464253-75934253 GCF_028583425.1 Eublepharis macularius
CAGGCACTGGAACACCAGCTGCTGAACCGGACACAGAGGCCCCAAGCTTCTCCACTCTCTCAGACAGGAGCTCCAAAGCACAAGTAAGGCCTTGTAGAGTGCACCTGCCCATGGCCTTGTGGGTCAGCCCCTGACAAACCTTGGGCAGCAATGTGTGGTAGCTTGGCCCTACCTGTGCACACACCACCTGGGGCACATCCATACTGGAACCCCGATGCCTGTGGGGGGTGCCAGCCCTGTCTACACCGATCGCACTGCATCCTGACAGCCCTCTGCCTTAGCAGCCTGCAGGAACGGCCTGGCCACCACATCCCTTTTGCTTGGTCTTGTTTTCACAGCTCCTTTTACCAGAAAGGTGGTCCTGGAACCCTTATTGGATGGCTTGGCACAGGTATGCCTTTAGGAGGCACGGCTGCACTTGTCATAGGCTGGGGGCCACCTGGCTGTACTTGTTGCAACAGGTGTGTAGGCTCCCAGCTGACCTTTAACAAGCAAGCTAGGAGGGGGAGAAACATAGAACAAAGCCTCTCCTCTCCCTTCTCGGTCTCTATTCCATCTTCCTCCCCTTTTTTTGATTGTTAACAGTCCAGCTCCCCTCCCCCATTAGAATGCTGCTCCAGGGGAAAAAACCTTCCCAGGAGCTCACTCCAAGAGCGAGACTGCCTACAACATCCCTCTTCAATAGGAGCAAGAGGTCACTGCTGTCAGCATGGCCACTGGAGTCTGAGTCTCTGCAGGCCGCTTCTTCCCCCAGAAGGCCAAAGTGAGGGGGAGCTGCCACTGCCCACGGGTCCTGCTGCTAGTGCGTGCAAGACGGAGGGTGAGCAGAAACACTGCAGTCTGCTGCTGGCTGCTAGAGTGGGGCTGCTGCTACGAGACATTCTTGCTTCCACGGCTTGTCCTCGCTGTTCCCTTTCTGCCGCCACTCTTTTACTGCCACCGCTGCTCACCAGGCAAGAGCCAACCGATGCAGATGCCTGGTCCACTCCTTTTTAAATATGCTGGCAGACGTCCTCTCAGGTCTGTCACCAACCTCATCCCCTGCCACGCCAGCCAGTTTGCCCTGATTGGCGAGCTGAGATTTGAATCAGGCAGTACATGCTGTCTGGCAGGAGGCTTCTGGGAGCAGTTGGGCCAAAGAGAATATGGGGGCTGCCATGCCACACTCCCCTCACCCCGCAGCCTGCAACCAGCTTCCCCAAGCGAGTCTTGGGGCCGGCATATCTGTGGGTCAAGCAGAGGGCTGGCTACGCAAGCAAACAGTTGTATTGTCCTTTTGTATTTGATGATATCCTCCATCAAACTGTGGATAATATTTATGAAAATACAGCTTGTCCAATGTGAGTACACAGCTACATTTTGGAGGGGCTGTGGCTCAGTGGAAGAGCATCTAGGCACCAGGTTCCATCCAGTTTAGAATAAGAAATTAGATGATGTGAAAGATCTCTGACTGAGAAGGTGCTGCCAGTTTTAGTAGACAATACTTGACCTTGATAGACCAACAGCCTGACTCAGTGCAGGCAGCTTCGTGGGTTCACTATATCTCCAGTTACTTTCCTGGGATTATTCAGTGGTTATCACATCATGCCACTATGAAAATTAATGATACAGAAATGTGGTAATTAGGACTTGTCACTCTCATTCACATCATCAGAGGTCCAATATTACAGTGGAATTATCACTCCCTTGTCACCACGAATGCATTTGTTGCAGGAGCTTTATTTCCCTTTTTAGTTCAACTTCGGTGGGTAACCAGACCAGCTTCCAGCATATACATCACTGGGCACTCTCCTGAATATTGTTTTGCTTGAGCAAAGCTCTAAGTTCCCGAACAGGTTATGTGATTTGGAAATTTAAAAAAAAAAAAACACCCTGACAAAACCAAGGCAGAACCTTCCATTTTTAACACAATCCATCACCTTACCCCTTTCTGGGCTTCTGCCTGTAATAAGCATAACAACATTCACAGTGTTTCTTCTTACCCAACAGCCCAGCCAACAATCTATGCTGCAATGGTAAGTAAATACTGTCTGACATAATAAATACATTCATGCATAGTTCTGAGTATAAAAGAAGTGTTTTGTTTTCTTTACTGGTGATTAGGATTGCTGTGAGAAAATTCTCTTTCGTATATAATTAATTGTCATATTTGGAATAGACAAAACCAGTTTTTTTTAATTTATTTCAAGGAGAGAAAACTGTCTTTTTAAATTACTAAAATTTGCTTCAGTTATGTCAGTTATCGCATGCATTCATACATTATATCCCCAATCCCACTTAATCATGCACATGTTCCAAAGCAGCAGCATGTTAGCCAATTTAAATATATATATATATATATATATATATATATTTTCCCATTCTAAATGTGCCAGCTGCAAAAGGTCTAAACAAATTTTGCTAAATAAAGTCATGCTGATTACTAAGACGTTACTTTATGCAGATTTATTTATATCATACTATATTTATTTAGTACATTTATATCCCACCCTTCCTCAAAGAAGCTCAGGACAATGTGCATCATTCTCCCCTCCTACCAGTTATCTTCACAACAACCTTCTGAGGTAGGTTAGACTGACTGGCCCCAGGTCATAACAGCAGGCTTTATGGCAAAGTGGAGATTTGAACCCAGGAGTCCCAGATCTCAGCTCGATGCTTTATGCATGACTTCATCCTGAATATACTGTAATATATACATTTGGACTATATGTTGTATCTTTCTTTAAGTAACTATACTGCACACAATGGCTTAAAATTATGTTTTTGGTTTTGCATACAGAAGCTTACAGCACCAACTCAATTTAAAGCATCCAAAGTAGGCAATATTAGGAAATAAAACAAAGATTCTCTTTGTGCATACATATAAGCTCAGTTGTGGGTAGCTTCAGATGTGGTACCAGATTGAAGCATGATATTATATGCTGAGGCCTCATCCAAAAACCAGAAAGAGAATGTTCATCTCTCCTTTATGGGAGACTCATGTTCACCATATACAGTGAGGTGAGGGAAGGCAAAATGGTCATTTATAATTTTGAATACAGACTAATCACCATTTCAAATATATATGTGATTATATGCTATTCAGAAAAACTATCATGCCTTTCCCAGGGTTCAATCTCTCTGAAACTTGGGGGGTCTTTAGAGGACAGTAAGGACTATGTCCCCTGCAAATTTGGTGGGTCTTGGACATTGGGAAGTTCAGTTTGCAGCCCCTCAAAGTAGCTTCCAGCAGACCCTCCAGTTTTTGCCAATGTGAAGAGAAAATGACAGGAAAGGGAGGAACCCATGGATCTCCTGGGGTTTGATCTCTTTGAAACTTGGGGGGGGGGTGTCTTTAGAGGACAGTGAGGACTAGGTCACCTGCAAAATTGGTGGATATTGGACATTGGGAAAGTCTTATTTAGTTTGGCTGTAAGCGTGAAGGTGCCCATTCTGGGATCTCTCGAACCTCAAACCGGTTCGGAACCGGCCCAAGTTTGGCTAATTTGTGGTTCGTGTTCTGTGAAAATGAACAAACAACAAATCATGTGGTTCATTTTTTCCCATTCCATGCCCATCCCTAATCCTGAGGCATCATACAGTCACGAAGGGCAGTTTCTGCAACAGTCTGTCATTCACTACATAGCAGGGTGGGCTCAGAGGGAATGCCCTTGGTGTTAAGAAGCAACAAATAAACCCTTAGTTGTCTGTGTGGTACGTTGGGGCAAGAGGATCAAGACTGGCACCTTTCAGCACAGTTCATATGAAGGCAAGAATAAACAAAGCCAGCAAAAATAGCTGGCCAAGAAGAGAGCCAGGGTAAAATTGCCCAAACACTGATGGGCTGCTTAGTCCATCCTACCCTTCAATATGCCAGCAGGTTATGATAGAGACCAGCCATATTAATTAACTACTAAAAATGACACAGAAGGGAAGAGCACAAAGATGTTTCCAACCACGTCCATCAGCTGGCATCCTTCCTCTCTGTCTGACTATGACATGTACTTGTCATAGTAGGTAGTAGGTTTAATTGTATATGGCCAAAGGTCGTCACAATACAAAGTTAAAAACAGTAAAAATAGAAATCTATCTTACAAGCATAAGATACAGTTATTAAAATAATAAAAATAAAATACAATTAAAATGGGACCTTAATAAATACCAGATAGTTATGAGAAAAGTTAGGTTTCTGAGGAAACAATCTTTGCCCTAATCTTTTTTGCAGCTAAGGCAAACAGGGATACTCTGCTAGTGACAGATGAATCAGTATCAGATAACAAAAAAATGAATTTGTCAGTATCAGAGGTAAAGTTACGCCCCACTAACAAGTTAGCAAGAAATTTAGCTCTAACCTCTGCATACATGGGACAAAATAAAGTGTAATGTAGAAGATCCTCAGGAACTGAGGCACCACATATGCAGAGACGGAGAGCCATTGGGGTTTGATGGTATCTTCCTGTAAGTAAAGCTGTCAGCATTGTTTGAAAGCACAGGGAGGTAAATGATTTTCTGAGATTTTGGGATGTGATATTCACTAAATAAGGAGATCTAACATGATCTCTTTTGATCAGTTTAAACCAGGGGAGAGATCTGGACTGGGAAATTGTAAGACTGTCCAAAAGAGCATAGTACTACTACAGCCTAAACACTTATTTCTTTATATTTATACACAAAGTACTTTCACACATTGAACAAAAGTTTAAGAAGTTTTGGGAAAGTGAGGGGAAATGGCCTGAGTCAGCATCTGCAAACAGTTTTACTAAAAACCCTTCTGAAATTCATACTCCCTTGACTTGGGAAGCCACAATTCCAAGACAGATGTGCCTCACAGTGGCCAAATTCTTCTCTGATTCAGAGATTAATCCCCCTCCTCTCTCATTCCTACTGCTGAGGAGTGATGTGGTGATGCCAGTCCAGATCTCTAAAAGGAGGAAAAATTCTTGCAGTCACGTGGTCCATTCTCCTTCCCCCCCTGCTCACAATGACCTACACATATAGCCCCCATGATGCCCATTCATCCAGGGAACTGAACTGGATATCAGGAATTATGGAAACGACAGCTTCCAGAATGCCGCAGGTACTACTTGTGGCACACAGTATTCATGGTGTCTGGTGCATTCTAGGAAATCTAGTTCCTAGACCACCTGGCATCCCGTCTTAGGCATTCTGATAACTATACTTCCAAGAACACACCACAGATGTTATATGTTCAAGCATAAAAATGGATGGCAGTAGCAAAAATTTTCCCTTTCCTCAGCTGCCTGTGAGCATTACTACATTGTTTTTCAGTTGGACAGGGATGAAAGGAAGAGAGGATAAGAGGGAAAATTCTGGAGGTGGCACTTGCAGTGATGTTACTGGGTGCACCGTGGTATCCTGTGAACTCTGAGTGCTTAGAATCAATTAAAACAGACTGTTTTGTGGAGCTGGCAACAAACAGATTTTTCTCAGCTTGGTTCCAAGGAGATCTCATGCATTTCTGTATTTGCAAAGGTAAAACAACAGTAAGATCAAGGAATATTTTCTAGGTAACAGAGAAGTGAAATAATTATAATAATGAAACACAGATAAGTACCACATAAACACAAATTTGATCTATGATAATGTGTTTCTTTGCAGAAGAGAAAGGTACCTCAAAGCTGTTATCTTCCTCTACTGAAAGGTGTGCGTTTTCCATGTAAATTATGAGGTAGATGTTGTTTGTTGTTTCTATGGACTATTTGATTGCTTATTCTCACAGATGTGTGCGGGTACCTGCCAATGGTAAAAGAAAGATAAAGAGTTGTTGCTTTAAGAGACTCTGCTCAGCTATAGTGCTCTCCCTTGTCCCCAAATATGATAAATATTTTGGGAATCAAGGAGGGGACTGAAACTCTTCATGGTCTCTCCTAGCAACAGCTCTTTATCTTTCTTTTACCACTGACAGGCAATCACACGAGGCAGCAAGAACAAGCACCCAGACAGCAAGGTAGAACAAGAATCTATTTATTTACATGGTAAAAAAAAAAAACAGGCATTATCTCCATTCCCTTTAGGGAGCCCAGGATATGTCAACCGTGTTCTTATCCATTTCCATTGATGTCTTTTAGAGTAAAATTAATATACTCACACATCACTTGGATAGCCATTTTGGCTATCTAATTATTTTACCTAATTATTTCCACTGATGCCAACCGCTTGCACAGAGGTTGCAAGTCCCAGAAGCGTAGAGGCCATGAACTTTCTTTCTTTTTTCTCCTAAAAATAAAGCAGTTTTCTAACAGCCATGATTTCTTCTTGCCCTTCTAGCTAGAAAAGTCACTGAAGTCAATGGGCACTATAATTGTATTAGAAGCCAAAGATGACTGCTGCTCACTGAATTCTTAAAGTTGTTGCTTAACTGAATATCACCCCAAGTGTCCAAGTTCTCACTGTACTTTCAGGACCATTGATCATGAGGTTATCTTCCAGAGTTGTTTGGTCCCCTTATCTTAAAGGTGGGCGGTGGTGGGTCCCAGTGGGGAGGGGGTGCTAATATTCTCTGGGCACGTACTTCGAGCATATGCACTCCATGGTATGCCCCAATGACGTCACTTCTGGCGTGACCCTGTATTTTTATCATAGCAATATTTTTGCTATTTTGAACCAATTTCTATCCTAAAAAAACCATCACTTCCAGATCCATCACTTCCAGATCACAATGGAAGTGCTATTATCAAAGCCTGCTGTGGAACATGCACCCATTCAACTGCGTGCCTGTGGCCTGCATTCCCCGCCCCCAGCCAGGTGAGCAGTGGTGGGAAGGGAGGTGGCGGCTGGGGCAGAGGATTCCCCACCTACAGTGGGGTTGGCAGCCCTAATCAAGACATACTTTCATGCCTGAAGTAACATAATCCAGCTTCCTAAAATGGCTCCTTTATCCAGTCACACACATTATTAATCCATCCACATTTTAATCTGAAAGTAGTAAAACAGAGCCTTTTGAATAGACGGTATCCACTCAAGTTCTTCCAGGTCTTGACTATTAAATGAACCACCAGTGGCTGATTAAGTTGGAGGTAAGCTCCTTAGGCTGGAGGAAGCCTTGGACAATGGATGTGTCCACCCCCATTATCTTTTTTGTAACCTTTACAATATTTGTGCCGTTTAAGATACAGATGCGGGGTGAGGAGTAAGAGAACACTGCTTGCCAAAGGCTACCCAATGAACTCAAAGGGCAACAGGGGTGGTATTTAAATCAAACGTAATTTAAACTTCCTGATCTGTAGCACAGGTCCCTGCAAAGATGTGACACCAGTGCTCAAAGTATGACAGTTTTGCAAACTAAAAGGGGGGGGGGGGAAGAGCTGCCCACTAAACAAGGAAGCAAAACAAACATTTTAATGTAAATTAAAAATGAATCAAAACAGAACTACTCAGGAGCATGAGTACAGCTGAAAAGAGGCCAGATGGCATCTTCTAGATCCCAAATTAGCCGATGTCCCTTTTAATGCTACAGTTTACAAGAGTGGAAAACAACCCCATCTGCTTCACTTGAAAGTATCTACTCTTGTTCACCATGATCAATTCATGCTGTATTCCAAATGCTTTGCTCTTTCTCTCTTCTGGGGATTTTAAAGCTCCTTTACCCAAGAAAATGTTGAGGAGCAACTTTTTAAATAGGAAAAAAAACCGCTCAGTGCTTGTCACAGCAGTAAGGATACTATCAGGCACAATAAGTATCAGTTCAAGGACTCGAGGTCTCAGGGACAAGCTATTTCCTTGGAATTATATATGCTGGGAAACCACAGGGGATAAGAATTTTCAGCAGCTACTGATGCTTAGGTTACAATCAGTTTGATTTTGCAGGTATGTTTCTTATGAGAGTAATCAAATAGTACTGGACAGCATATGTGTAGTCTACATGTTAGACATGTTCATGGAGAGTATGATATTGCCCATGAGGATTAAATGGAGCCTCTCTGTTCATAAAAAGTAACCTTTAGGGTTACTTTTGGGTCAAGCACTGAGTAATTAACTAAAGATACAAACAAAAAAATATTGCATGTAGGAAAAGGTGGATACCATGGACAGCCAAAAAGACAAATAAATAGGTTCTCAATCAAATCAAGCCTGAATTCTCCCTAGAAGCGAAAATGACAAAACTCAGGCTATCGCACTTTGGTCACATCATGAGAAGACAAGATTCTTTGGAAGAGGCAATAATGCTAGGAAAAGTGGAAGGCAGTATGAAAAGAGGAAGACCTAAAACGAGATGGCTTGACTCAATAAAAGAAGCCATGTCCTCTAGTTTGCAAGATCTGAGCAAGGCTGTTAACGATAGAACATTTTGGAGGTCTTTCATTAATAGGGTCATTCATAGGTTGGAAGTAACTTAACTTCACATAACACACATTGAGCCAAAGGGACAGGGATTAGTGAAGGTCAGAATCAGACGAAAGACATTATCTTAGACAGAAAGAGCTGGCAGCAAAGCACAGGGTCTTCTGAAGCAATTAGAAAGTCAAGTCAAGGACTTGACAACTAGGAGACATAGTGATAGATAACTTTGTTGACTGGACATAGCACAAAAGCCTGCATGTTCCAACCCATCTATCTTTGTCTCATCTTTTCATGCTTTTCCTTTACAGACCTTATGGTGATGAACACGCTTCCCTTTTTCTTCATCAACAACACTGTACAGTAATGGAAAAGAGCAAGAGTAGAGTAGCACCTATAAGACTAACAAAATTAGTGATAGGATATGAGCTTTCGTGAGCCACAGCTAACTTCTTCAGATACAGCCGTGATGAGGTGAGCTGTGGCTCACAAAAGCTCACACCCTACCACTAATTTTGTTAGTCTTATAGGTGCTACTGGACTCTTGCTCTTTTCTACTGCTACAGACAGACAAACATGGCTACCCATCTTGAACCGTAAGGTAAGTTTGTCTAAGAGGGTACAGTGAGCCCAAGGTTACCCAATGAATTTCATGGCCAAGTGGAGATTTCCACCATGGTCTTTAAGTTCTAGGCTGACTCTTTAACAGTCCTCCACACTGGTTCTTATACTTCATACTGAGGAACAGTTGCCAGTTCCCACCCCCTTTTTACTTCCACTTCCAGCCTGAGTGTATGTACTGCACATGAAACACTGTGGGAAAGATTCAGTTCCTGAGAGGAGGACACAGAACATGCAGAGCTATTGCCATGTTTTACATCTCAAGAAGGATCTTGCAGCAACGGTACTGCCAGCAATAGCAATAATATTTCAGCAGTGATAACTTTTGAAGAAAAAAGCTTTTTTTGCAGGAAAAACTGGTGCAAGGTGCAAGGTGCAAAACAGGACTAAGGACATCAAGTCCCGCCAGGTTGGAAGACAGAGCCTCTTTTTCCTATATTATCATGTACATGGTATGCCCCTGTACACATGGTACTACTGACCATTCATGTAATCTGGATGTTAAGTGCTCTGTGACAGCTGAGGATCCCCAATTCAAATCTTCCCATTGTTCCAAAAATTGCCACCACAGGTATGGCTCAGTATCATACCTTCAGAGGCAGTAATGCTACCTCTGAATCAATCCCTGCTCTTCTGAAATGACTCTATGAGCTCTGGCTAGTTTTACTTGCTTCCTCAACTAGACTTTTTGCGAAAAGATTTTCTTTATGTGACTTTCTAGTGTGTATTTTTAATCAGAATTACTTGTACATTTATGATTGGTTGTGCAGGCACACCTGATGATTCTTTGCTAAGTTTAATAAGAGTTGAATATTAAGTTTTGATAGTCTTAATAGTACAATTTTTTTTAGTATGATTCCAGTAAAAGCCTAACCAACTTTGGTGAGAAATTTCCTGCTCTTGTCCTTTCCTGTCTCTCTCTCTTCTGTCTCTATCAAAAGTAAGGCTACCTCTTCCACAGCCCAGTAAGTACCCCATCCCTCTGATTATTTCCTTGCAAACCAAGTTATCCCAAATTGTTCTGCTTTCACTCCCCTAAAATTCAAATCCTCCAATGAGATTCAAAATTTCTAACCTGGACCCAATTCCGTCACAGCAGATAAACTGTCCTCCTCTCAATGCAACTAGAGGTGTATAAAAGCTGCTTCTCAGCCCCTAAACTTTTGTAGCTGGTCTTTGGATCCTACTTGCTACCCCAACCCCTCAGTTGGTCTACTCTTGCTGAAATCACTTAGTCTCCTCTTGGCTTCCCACAGAATGCAACTGGCTTCCCACGCACTGGATCCTTCTTCCTCCTGATTTCTATGCAGAATAGGAAAAGTATACCTTTGCTCCCCATCTTATCTATCTCCCCTTATTTTCCAATTCACAGTGCACCACACAGAGAGCTGGCATTCCGCTTCTCTTTGCTAGTTAGAAAGACCAGATTCTCAATTCTCATTTTCAAATACCTGGTCTCGCACCATACAGAACTTTGATTACAGCTATGTAACAGCACTATAACCACACATAGCAAAACCCTTGGCAAAATCACAGCCCTGTATGGTCCCTTATACGGGCACTCTGTATAAATAGAGAAGCAGCATGGCAGTTCCATTTCTACGGTTCTATTCCTGGGGGGCGGTTGTAATATTTGAAGTCTCAGTACCACTTGAGTGAAGCCAGTTGCACAGTTCTTTACCCATGCAACTTTTGCCCAGCCAAAACTGTGGACTCCAGTTGAGTAGAAATACTCACACCGATGGTCCCACTCACATGAAGCTGGGCTTGAAACATTAGCGTGACCCTGTAGGACAAAACCATGGGGAAGTGGCTCCCAGACCACTGGTGCAATATTTACAGGCCCCTTAGTCTCGGAATGAAATATTCTATTATAAAGATCTGGTTCCTCAAAAACTGTATATGAGGTTTCCTCAAGTCTCTTATTATCCTCATAATTTCAATCAATTGTGGGACCCATTTCTGGCTTCTGAACATGGTTGGGCAAACTGTCTGTGTAGTTAGCATTTTCTACAAATTTCAGTCCCTATATGCAAGAGGTCAGTCTCAAGGTAACTAACATTCACTTGCCTGTGGCATAAATTCTATCTGTTCTTAAACTCAGTTGAATTACATTCAATCACCAATTAAATGTACTATTGTTTGGAGTTCAGCAAATGCAACAAGATAGGTCATTGTTGAAATTCCAGTAGTCAGAGAATTATTTCAGATTGCTGCAGAATAAGACAAAGAAAGAAAAATCTCTCACCCTGCATTTTAAATCAAAGGTATGTGCGGCACTATGTATCTGGCCAATTGCAATGCTTCTGCCACCTTCCTCAGCAATTGTTCCAAATCAAAACAACAGCTGGAAAGCATATTTAATAAAAATAGCTCACTATCCCTGAGGCAGGGTGTTATGTCTATTCCATAACAACAAAAGGTTTCAAAGAAATTAGATTATTTGCAAGAGTCTCCTTTTTGTTTTCAAATGAGCAAGCAGCAAAGAAATAAAATAACCCCTCCCCCCAAAGCTAATTACATATCATTTAAAGCTCATGGTATTCCTGTCCATTTAATATGACTATTGTACATTCAGAAATATAGCTGAGGCTGGTTCTAGGATTAACAGGTCCCCTTACCCTCTTGGCAGGAGGGAGGGGCACTTTGTCTTTACTCCTCACACACACACACACAAAGTGCACATATGCTCCTCTGCAACGATGTCACTTCTGAGAAGTGACATCATCATGCAGGCACAGGAGCATGCACGTGCTCCGTAGCAGGCCAATTCGGGCCCCAAATGGGCTGAGTTTGGCCCTTTTGGGGCCCAAATTGGCCCACTGCGAAACATGGGAGCTAGGGTTGCCAGGTCCAGGTTGGGAAATTCCTGGAGATTTGGGGGGGGGGGGTGAAGACTGTAGAGGGTGGGGTTTGGGGACAGGAGGTCCTCAGAATGGTATAATGCCATACAGTCCATCCTCTAAAGCAACCATTTTCTCCAGGGGGACCGATCTCTGTTGCCTGGAGATCAGTTGTAATTCCAGGAGATCTCCAGCCAACATCTGGAGGCTGGCAACTCTAATGGGAGTGCTCTTGGGGCAGCATGATGATGCCACTCCTGGGAAGTGATATAAATGAAAAGAGTAAACCTCACGGGGGCAAGGTGATGAAAAAGCAAATACTATATATTCTATTATAAATGTTAAAGTATTTTCTAATACATTTACTACTAAGCTTAATAAAGCATAACTTGCACAGAAAGAAACGATAAGGATTGTCCAGGACTTCCACAGTCTATGTGAGTTCCTTTGTAGCAACGTTCAGATGAATCTTCGCAAAGACTTCTTTATATTGAACTAAATAAGGTAACAGTCATGCCCATGGAAAGGGCCACGCCCAATCTGGGGCCGGCTGCGTACAGATTTCGTCCCCGCACTTCTTCAAGGGCATGGTTCACAGCTGTAACATAAATTACATCCTTATATTTAATATACAATATACTTAATATAGGGATATTTATATACAGCATCAAAAGAACTAACCTGTTGCATACACATAGAATGTATTTTCATAAAGGATTTTCAAAGGCACGTGTTTTCTCCACACCTGGACGGCGGCAGCAGTATCTTCTCCTGCGCGCCGCTGGGTCGCCCATTCAGGAATTTAATAGCGTCACAATTATCCACTATAACCATTCTTAAAGGGAACACACCTAATTACAAGAAGCAATTCAATGAGAGCTCACTATTGAGACCATGAGGTCTAACGGTCTGTAAAGAAACAATCCAAAAGGCTTCCCTTCTTAATAGAGTATTCTGATTCATATTTTCTTTCGTTAGAACCTCAAGTACCGTTACTCTAAATGAGGTCTCATCGTGCTGATGTTCCACAAAATGTTGAACCATAGGTGCCTCAGCTATTCTGTTCCTAATCCGAGACGTATGTTCAAAAATCCTAGTTTTTAAAGGTCTAGCAGTCTTTCTGTGCAAGTTATGCTTTATTAAGCTTAGTAGTAAATGTATTAGAAAATACTTTAACATTTATAATAGAATATATAGTATTTGCTTTTTCATCACCTTGCCCCCGTGAGGTTTACTCTTTTCATTTATATTGCTTGATACGGGAACAGCCTTTCTTTTGCGCTTTGTGACATTATGGCTTCCTTCAAGGACGTTCTTGCCTTCACGGCTGAAGAACAACAAGAGATTTTGTCTGGTATGACTTCCATCTTAAAGGAGACAGATAATCCACCCAAGGATGATTGGGACACACTATCCTTCCTAAAATCCAAGAAAGTAAAATTTGATCTGCATGCTTCCACTTTATATGACTACCATACGTCACAACACATCCCACGAGGTTTAAGAATCCAAAAACCTCCGGGGATGTTTGGTGACGATGAATCATTCAAATCTGACTGGGCATCTATTCTAAATAAATGCAGCTTTGGTCTCATGCTTCTGGTAATTAAACGTTGTAAGAAAGAAAGTAATTCATTAGCAGAGGAAATCCAGAACATGGAAGCTTCTATTAAAGAAACTATGCCCGCTTCAGATTTTGAGGTACGCCTCCAACAAATAGACAAGCAAGTGGTGGAACGGAGTTCTGGAACCTCTTGAAAATGGTCACATGGCTGGTGGCCCCGACCCCTGATCTCCAGACAGAGGGGAGTTTAGATTGCCTTCCACGCGGAGGGCAATCTAAACTCCTCTCTGTCTGGAGATCAGGGGGCAGGGCCACCAGCCACGTGACCATTTTTGCTGAGGGTGATTTAAACTTTGAAAAACTCTCCCCTTGTTCCAGCTGACCCAAAGTGATGTCATTGGCCTTAGCAGCATGCATACACTTTGTGCACGCCACATGTGGTACCAGGGGCACCACCTTCCACCAAGAGTTGCCCCCTGTGCTGGCAACCCACTGAGTTCCACCACCTCTTTTCCCAGAAAAAAAGCCCTGGTTATTAGTAATATTGAAACTATTCTAGCCTCAAGAATTGTAACAATACAGAACGAGGACAGGATCCTCCATCTTAAAAAACTCAGCTAATTAAAAAAACACACAAAGGAAATCACTTAAGATATTTCAACAAGTAATCAAAATGCCATTTTCAGCAACAGTTAATCGATGGAGAGAGCAACCATTTCACCGTAAATGCATTAGTCTTATAACCTGATTGA
This sequence comes from Eublepharis macularius, assembly GCF_028583425.1. Classification (NCBI taxonomy): domain Eukaryota; kingdom Metazoa; phylum Chordata; class Lepidosauria; order Squamata; family Eublepharidae; genus Eublepharis; species Eublepharis macularius. The sequence continues at coordinate 74,478,311 of NC_072798.1, forward strand.
TGAAACACTAGTGGATATGCACATGGAAAACATCTTGAGAGTTTCAAGATGTTTCTCAGATTCCAAGCTAGTTCTCGGGGCACAAACACACAACGGCAAGGCTCAGAATCTTTCTCGTCATAAGGAGAATGAAGAGTGACTATGGGCAGTTTGTTCAGGAGCTCTTGCGTAGTGGAGGAGGGCCTTCAGTTTGGTTCTGTTGGGCATCTGAGTGTGGAGCTTGCATTTGAGACTGTGCTTTGGCCATGGCAGCCTTGCCTCAGTGTGTTTCTGCAGTGGAAGTCAGCTTTGACTTTTTCCCCATAGGAAACAATGAAGTGGCTTGGGGCACCTTCTTTGTAGACCCATAGAATTGAATTCCAGGGTCTAATCTACCTGAAACTCTGGGGGTCCTTAGAAGACAGGCATGAATAATTTCCCTGCAAATTTGGTGGAGTTTGCTTTAAAAATGCCACCTCACCCCCCCCCCATCATAGCCTCCAGATAGTTTTCCCCATAGGGAATAATGGAGAGTGGCTGGGGCACTTCCTTTTGGGGCTCATGGAATTGGCCCTGGGGTCCAATCTTTATGAAGCTTGGGTGGTCCTTAGAAGACCGTCAAGAGTAGGTTCCTTACCAGTTTGGTGGAATTTGGTTGACAGGCGGCTAGCAGCGGCAGAAGGCTCTCTTCGGGCTCCCCTTGCTGACTCTTTCCCTCCCGTCCTTCATGTTCTGCTGCTGCTGCTCTGCAAAAATCCACTCCACTTGGAGCTTGGGAGTGGGGGGAGGGGATGTTAGAGCTGCCAGGTGGCTAGCAGCAGCAGAAAAAGTTGCTGAGGCTCTCACCACCGCCGCTAGACTCAACCATCTCTTCTCACAGTCTCCTTCCCCTCTCTATGAGAAAAGATGGTTGAGTCTAGTAGCAGCGGCGGCAGTGGCAGCTCCTTCTGCCACTACTAGCCACCTGGCAGCTTCGGGCTCCACTCGCCGACTCTTTCCCTCCCGTCCTGCTGCTGATGATGGCCTGACTACACTACCCAGGTAAACTTGCAAGAAACCAGCTCCATCGGGCATCTCATGTAGTTTAGCCCTGAGAACTGCTGTTATTTGAGATAGACATACTAGGATTAGGATTTGAAGGATTAATGTTTAATTGCACATAATTACTATTTCACTAATTTTGAGACTGATATCAAAATGTAAGCTGCTGAATTATACTTTTGGACAAGTTCATCTACAGTCAGCTATAAATCAGCCATGGTAGAAACTCACATAATCAAGGCACAGGCACATTTTTATGTGCAGACACGATGTTAAAAGAACATAAATGCAAGAAACATTGAATTAACATTCCCTTTTCAGTATTAAAAAAGCCCAGATTTCCTGAGTAAGCACACTAATTTAAATCCTATTCAGTCCTACAAGTCTGCTCAAAAGAGGGTCAAGTCCCATCAAAAATGTCCACTGTCAGCAGAGATTCCCATTTTATTATTAATTTTTACCAGGTAGGACTTTCCCTCTTCCTTTTGTGTCTTGACATCACTGAAACACATTAACCTCTTTTACTTTCCAGCAGGATTTTCATTCAGAACCACCGGATTGAAAGAAAGAAACTTGCACTTGACAAAGGAACATTTGTATTTGTAGAAGCATATGGGGGGGGGGGGGTGGATCATCAATGATATCACTTTACAGCATTGACTCCAAAGGCAGTTTAAAAAATGAAAAGAAAGAAGGAGCTGGTTATTTGCAATGACCCAGTATTTTAAGAGTTTCTTTTCATTTTTCTTCCACCTGAACTCCTGCTCCTCCTCTTTGGCATTCTAAACTCATTTAGATGGAAGTCCAAATTCCCCATGGCCCCATTAAATATGTTGCTAAGCAAAGAGTCCAGCAGCCACTGTAAACAGGAGGCTTGGAGAGAAGCCAGCTTTGAAAGTTGTGTGTAGGTCAATGCATTTTAAACCCTCGCATCACTAGAGAAGAAAGCAGCCTTGCCAACGGCTTCAGAGCAAAGCCAGTTCCATTTTTTTAAAAAGATGTTCTTCAGAAAATACAGAATCACTGATGTCCACGATCGGTGCAGTCTCTGACTTCAAGACCTTGCCTGCATTCCCCCCAAGCCTTATGACAAAGTCGGGTCATTTTGAGCAGGGTAATCCACATGGGGGAAGGAGTAAGGAGGATACACAAAAGACGATACTGCTCTTTATGACATGAATGCTTCTTTGCTGTATGATCTGATGGGGCTTGGGACAGAATACCTTCTTGAGGATCTACTTAATGAAACCCTGTCCTTAGACAATCCCACTCAGTCCCACTACCCCTTGACCTATTCTCAACAGTTACATCAAGACCCTTAAAACATAATTCAAGGGTAATACTAGCTTTGCTTTAGATTTCTAGCCATTAGTTTTATTTTAGAAAAATTCTAAATACTTTTAGTAAACGGCTAAATAATTATCTTAGTGAATACACTGGCATAGATTGATTTACTTGATTTTAATGTTTTCCAGAGAGACTTAGATTTTATATTTGCTTGGATGCAGGCCCACAGATGCATGGGAGTCCATTCTTGCTAATTTCCCCTCCTTCCACAGGAGACTGCTGCTCCCCTACCTCACACAATGTCTTGGAGTCCCCAGGAGCTGCATTTCAAGGGGTGTTTTGGTCTGCCATGGGAGGGAGGAATTAGCGTAAACCTCTCCTTCCATGTGCCCACAGAAATTCTAGGCATGAACCAAACCATTGTGTGTTACTTTGATTTTACACAGCAAGTTGCCTTGAATTCCTCATGAAAAGCATCAGAAATGACTGTCATCCTCCACTGACCTAATCTTAGGTTTTGACCTTCCTGGGAAATAAAATGGATGCTTGAACAAAAGGATGCTTAGCTCGCATTGTGAGTTCCACAATATAATTCTAAGCAGATTTATGAACATCTAAATACAATGGGCCAATGAAGATATAACTCTGTTTAGGATTGCATTGTCAGTGGGGCTGCCCGAAGCCTCCTGATGCACAGCAAGCAGAGCATCGTGCTGCATATACTGCCACAGCATCTTATAACACCATTTGTCTATGAGCCTGTATAAGGTAATGCATAGGAATAAAAATCAATCCTGTGAATTAGAAATGGCAGCTTCTCCTCTCCCAGTGCTGCTTATGCATCCAGAGATGGGTCTCTCATGTTGCATCCAATAGTATCTACCAACAGAAACGGAAACATTATGAACAGCAGTACCCTTATGAAGGAAATCATAGTTCATATTGACATTAAATATGGATGAAATATCTCATTTATTTATTTATATTCTTCAAAGCAGCACCAGTTTTTTTAAGAGCACTATGTTGGAACTGTTGTACACAAACTAAGAAAAAGAACAGCACTGCGAATAGAACTCTGATGTCCTATTATGAATTCTCTCTTTATATGAATATATATTTTCATCAACTCAAAGCTAAAGGTATGTTTCACACGTCTAGGTGCTTACTTGATGCAGATGTCATTTTGTGATGAACATAAAGCTGTCAGCTCACCTAATGGCAATCTTGTCAGGTCTCCCACATGAAAGGCCAATCGCCACCATCCCACCCCACCCAAAGCCCTATTGCAATGGCAGAAAAACAAACCCTGCCACAGGAGCTTTAATATATGCCAAGCTAACGCAAACAAATTGCAGAAGTTCCATGAATTTGTCACTTGGTGACACACAAGAAGTGGCTACTACATAATGATCCACCCTGAATTTATGCCTGATGGGTGGGATAGGATCACTCCAAAATCCTTCGGTAACAACAGTGCCCAAAGATGTATAGACGCAACTCCATCAAAGTCAGGAAAAAGAAAGCTACACCAGTAAGGTTCAGTAAGAGAAAAGAGAAAAAACGAAGTGCAAATGGAAAGTTGTTTCTTTATTCTTTTAGGGGACTAAAGGATGGGAGTAAAACTTACTCTCTATTCTACTCTGCCTCACACACACATATAAATATTAGCTCTCTCATTGAAATAAAGATAATAATAGCAATAAAAATAACATTGTACTTATATACGGCTCTTCTAGACAGATTAGTGCCCACTTAGAGTAGTTAACATAGTCAGTGTTGTTATTATTTCCACAATACAGCAAGGGAACTGGGTCTGAGAGAAGTGGCTGACCCAAGGCCATCTGCTGGGCTCATGCCAGTAGATGGATTCAAACCAGCTGATTCAAAGCCCAATTTGAGTGCTGACTCAAAGCCCACTTACTTAACCACTATGCTACAGCTCCTATCATTTACCACTTCTGTCATGGAGGATAGGATTCTGAATAATTCTGTAGGCAATTCCAGTAACCACCGGCGATATAAAAGACCTGACAAGACATGACACAGCAAATATATCTAGATGAATGGCATGGGATTAAAATCAGTAGGGTTCCCATTTTCCAGACGGTAGCTGGAGATCTCTTGGAATTATAACTGATTCTCCAAGTGACAGAGATCAGTTCCCTTGGAGAAAATGGCTGTCTTGGAACGTGGACTTGAAATACATTAACTTGCCTCAATTTCACCTGCAAGTGGGACTCCACAGAGGTAAGAAAGAGAGAGAGAGAATATACTGCAAAACACGACTCCTGAATTCCTTTACCAAATCTTCCCAAGATACAAGACAAGAGCACAGACAAAACATACATGAGAACGCATCACAGAGTCTCTCTCATCTTCCAGTTCAAACAAAGAAAACAGTATTGACTTATCAGTCCTTCTTTACACCAAGAGGTTGCTGCAATATCCCACACACAGATAACAGAGAATAAATATACGCTATCCACTAGGCTATGGAAGGACTTATTCTGATAAGGGAGGAGGCGCTGAGCTAGTCCTGGCTGCTTGGTTGTTTATTCTCATGGCTTGGGATTCATGATGTCACTATGGCATTCTGCACTTGATTAGTATACTCTCCATTGGAACAGAGCATTATCATTAGTGGCAGTAGCAGAGTTGCCTGAAAGGCTGTGAGGGTGTCTGTCAGTTATGCAATTTTAGCATTTATATCTCTTCAGCGATGTTTTTATTTTTTACAGCATTGCTCAGACTATAGTCCCTATAGTCCCATAGTGGGACTATAGGATCAGACAGCCTGACTCATTTCTCAAGGTGACTGATACAGTAAAAGCAACGGATCATCAAATTAGTAATGTTTGCCGTTGAGTTTAGTGAAGAATTAAACTTAAAGTACATAAAACTGTTGCACTCAATCAGCTGAAACAAAGCTTTCTTCCTCAGCACCAATACTGCATGTCCAAGGCCTATGATGCAGTTTGATTTTAATGACTTGATAAATACCTTCTTCATAATACTGAACTTCTAATTAAAACTGAATGCCCTAGGGACCTAATCTTAGTTGGTAATACCTTAAGTAGTATTCTGATGAACAAAACATTAATTCTTTTAATATATTGCCTGCATGTCTCAATTTTCTTTCCATCAGTAAATAATGTGTGTATGTATGTAACATAATGTAATGCATATGTCTGTAATAAGAAACATATAATAAGAATAAAATTACAAAGAACTTTAGGACAATATTTAGTAATTGTCACAATTTATTGTTTGTTTGTTTGTTATTTATAGTCCGCCCATCTTACTGAGACTCAAGGCAGATTACACAGCATGAGATTAGTGCAATCCAGGAGAGTGGAGGCTCTCTTGACCTCTTCAGGTAGGTCATTCCACAGGATAAGGGTCACCACAGAGAAAGCCCGTGTATGGGCTGCTGTTGATTTCATCCGTGTGCAGCCTGGCACCTGCAAGAGACCCTGTTCAGATGAGCGAAGCTGTGGAGGAACATAGAGAGGGAGGCAGTCCTGTAGGTATGCCGGACCAAAGTCGTAAAGAACTTTGTATGTGATAACCAATACCTTGAACTGAGCACGGTAACTGATGGGTAGCCAATGGAGTGACTGTAGGATGGGAGTGATGTTCATGCTCCTGCTGGCTCCTGAATACAGTGGAGCTGCAGTGTTTTGCACTAATTGGAGCCTCCTGGTTAACTTAGATGGGAGACCTATGTATAGAGCATTACAATAATCAAGCCTTGATGTTACCATAGCATGGATCCAAGTGGCCATGTCAGCTGCACAAGTTACTCAGTGAGCATTAAATGTAGATGGAGACATGAACCCTGCATACCAACCATGCTGTGCCACCCAGGAAATGTGAAGAATCCATACACTTTATTATACTTATAAAAACTTTTAAGCCCCTTTCATAATTTGAATGCCTTATGAATCTCCAAACTCTCATATTGTAATGCCTATAATGTACAATTCCTTTTGTTATACAAACAAACCTTATACTGTCTGACTCTTAGAGCTTCTTTCATCTAGAAAATAAAGAACTATTATAATGGCTGTCATTGTGGCTTTCTACCATTATAGCAACTAAGGGGGCATATATAACGATGTATAATTCTGGGCTGTCCTGGAAACATAGGAAGCCATGCCCCACCCCCCAAAGGACTGGATAGACAGGAAATAGAAAGAAGAGATAAAGAGATAAATAAAGTCTAAAACAAGGTATAATGCACTAGCTCGCTCACTCCCCTACTGTGAGGTAGACTTTCCCTTCAAAACTGGTAAGGTTGTTTGCTGGGGCTGGGAAGCCCTGGTAGCTTGTATCTGGGTGTAACTTAGAATTCCTTTTGTTTCACTCTTAAATACATACATACATACATACATACACATACACATACACATACACATATATATATATATGGCTTATATCCCAGCCCAAAATCTTATTTAAAATGAAATAGCACCAGAGGCTAAGTAGAGTACAAAAGATAACAGCACGTTTATTCAACAGGCAGGATTGGTATGTAGATAGGCAGGGAAAGGAAAGCTGAGGTAAATTTTGTTTTTTGAACGGAATACTTCCCAAGAATTAGGTACAATAATCTTCTTAAAGTTTAGTAAGTACAGATCTTAGAAGTGAAAGGTTAGTAGTTTCAGACTTAAGTTACTTTAACAAGGTTCCTTCACAGATTTCACTTCACAGCTTAGGTGTTCTGACTTGAACACAGAACTTTTTTCCTTTTACTCCAGACCTAGGGTACTCCACAGAGCCAAAAACCCCTTTACAGACATTGGGCAGGAATTATTCTTCTCCTAAAGACATAATCCTGTTCTCTGGGCTAGAGGGGAGTCTCCTTTTACTACACACTTCCTTTGCCAACCACATGCTCCCAGTTCTATCTTGTCTGGGTAAAATTAGTGCTAGCTTTCCTACTTTAGTTCACCAACTAAAAACTTTTCAAAACCTAAGCTGTCACAGTTAGGGCAAACTTTTTCCCTCTTTTTTTTCCTCACAGAGTGGATTCTTAATCTGACTCTCCCTAACAATCTTGTCAGCACCAACTTGTTACCTTCGCACTGGCCATCACAGAGGGGAGGAGCAGCATGTCAATCATCCTCCCTTCAGGTACTTGTTTTAACCCTTTACCTTCCGCTCTCCGGATGCAGCATTTGATAATCCTTGCATTTAAAATCCATTTCATCACAGAAGGTAAAGGAGATGCAAGAAATGTCCCTGTCAACAATGAATGGCAACATTCTAATTACTGTGATGGAGAGTCAAGCTGAAGCATGAGGCAACACACTCAACAGACACTGTTTCTTCCCATTTCACAGCTTTTATACCCTCTTTTCTCCCCTTTGTTGCTTGATATACAGTGATGTCTACATTCTAAACCTCTTTTCAGCTGTGAATATAGTCAATCACTTTTTCATTCTGCAGAAGAAAGCCAATTTAAACCTCATGCTGGTGAGCCAAAATAAACTCATTCGTGGGACTTTGCTCTGCTGCAGCTACCCATGCAAGACAGCTACACATGCTGAATATGCACACTAGTGCAGTGTCTACCCAGACGACCTGTCTCTGGTGTACTATGCATGCATCACTGCTTTGCTTGGGTAGCTGTCCAGTTTAAGATGCTGTGCAAGCACAAAGTCCCATGGGTGAGTGTTTTGCATTGCCAACAATATGTTTAAATCAGACCTTGATACAAGCTATACAGATTTTAATAAAGTCCAGTGCAGTATATATGCAGGGAAGCCATAAAGACCTGAACATGACAGAATCCCCAGAGTTGACAAATACTTAATATTTAATGTAATACAGTAGTTCAGAAACTTAATTCTAATCCATGAAGTTCTCTCCTTATGCTTTTTAAAGCACCTATTTTTGGGGAAAAAATTAAATCCAGAATGTCTCCCACCAAATGAACATAAAAGGATACATTGTTTGTACATAGCTAATGAAGTGCACAATAGACAATAAGATACCTTGCCAGTGCCTCGCAGGTATCGTTTGAACCAACAGAATTTAGGGAACATATAACTTCTTAATGGCAAGTGATTAAAAATAAACACAGCTAATCAATAACAAGTAATGACCTTCTACTAAAATATATATAGGCTTTAAACAGATTTTATACACGTTTTTAGTTAACAAAACAAAAAGATCATACTATGCTAAAATTACACAGATGTATGCCATTCAGGTTTTAAAAAATTATCACACAGAACATCAGCTATACATTTTATAGCAATATAAGGTAGCCCAAGTCTTTAAAATATTGTTACTACATAAAGATTGCCCATAATGTTTGTGACAGGCCATAAATAAACTGTGCTTAAATACAAACCTTATGCATTTAGAAGAAATATTTACAGTAGCATTAATATGCTCCTTAGCCAATGAAGTGTAAAATAGTATCTATTGTCTATTGCCTTCCCTTCTTTCGGTAATACATAAATAAGCATTAACACTATAAGGTTTTCCTATATTTTTCATTACTTCAGCAATGAAAGTGCTCAATTTAAATCAATGCACACAATTCAGAAAAATAAACTTCCCCATAAACTTCCATCAATGGGAACTATGTTTGTCTATAATGCTTTGAGGTAAAACTCTACACAAGCAGACATACAAATAAAATGTGGCAGTGAGCTTCAGAGAAATTGCATGGCGTTTGAATGATGAGTCCAAACTTCAGACATAGTGAAGAAAATTCTAGAAAAAACATTGCCAACACAGATCTTTAATGGCCAAAGAAGTACAAAGGCAAGGTTAAGGCTGCTGTAGAGGAGACTGGGGTATTCCTGGGGCCTAGGTTGGCCTAAAGTCCCTGGAAGCCAGTCAAAGTACTTCTGAGGGAAGTAGTATTCTAATCAAGCATCTGGTTGTGTTGTTCTGAATGTGGAAGAAAGTATGACTGATGTAACCGCTCAGGATATCATAGTCTGGGGGACTTTGAAAGTTCTCAGCAACCTTGGTCCATATTTTTTTTTTTAATCCATCAAACGATACCAGGGAATAGAAATATTCCAACATCACTCAACGTAATCATGAATTGCACAAGAATGCATCTTTGCTCATCAAACCCCTTATGCCTATAAAATCAACAGAATCACTGTGATTTGGTGGTTTCAGGAAGTCATGCAGCTCTCGTTCACAAATGAGCACCAGAACCTAACCAGTAATACATTCTGATAATTGTCACACTTTAAAAAGTTCAGAATACTGTTCTGTTTACAGACAAAATTATAGCAAGATTTGAGTCCAGTAGCACCTTAAAGACCCATAAAGTTTTTAGGGTACAAGCTTTTAAAAGTCAAAACTGCTTAAAAATACAGGCCATAATCCAGGAAGCTACAATTCCCAGATCTGAAAGAGCATTAGGGGAAGTCTAACCTATATTTTTTGTGTATTGGTACTAATTTATAATATTCTACTGGCTTACAAATTCTTTTCTAGATATACAAAGAAACTCAAGAGAACGTACATGTATTTGCAGAGCCTTAAGGTTGTTCCGACTTTGCCGTTTGCAAGGGAAACTTTATCCAAGCAAGAACTAAAGTGCTTTTAAATGCGAAATGTGTTTGTTTTCACATGAGTAAGCAGCCTAAAGCTACAAGCCAAGCAACAGAATGGACAGATAATGGTAGGTTTTCAAGCTCTCTTTTCACTGGTGTTCTATTCCAAACACAATCTGCTATACAGAAACACGGAGAAATTACTGGCTTTGGAAGAAAACATGCATGAACTAATAACAAGGCATTATTTGGGCATTTATTCTCACCATCATTTGTTCTTTGAAATGTTTCTTACCTGCTGCAATGTGCATAGTGAATTAAACTTTGTGCATATAGGTATGGCGTGTGTATAATGATAAAAATCTCCAAACTAACAAAACCTTTGACATTTTTTAATTAAAATGGAATCTTTCTCTTCTAGATTGCTCTACCAATTCAACAATTATTTCATGGGCTGTCACTAAAGACACTAAAATATGCATCTGAACTCTCATGATAAAGAGAAATTTGTCTTCCATTACACCAGGAGAGGAGAGTGAATGAGTCACTCTGGAACAAACTGTCTATGTGTGTAAGAGCTATTTCAGAAATGTCAGAAGACGCACATATAAAGTGGGACCCACTTTGGCAGTGAGGCTCTTCCTTAATCCCACAGCTCCAGGAGTTTTGATTGTTTTTACAATATCCACAATTTTTTGCTTGACAATGTGGGACACCAGAAACAGGAAGAGGGTACTCAGAAGTAGAGGTGGGCACGATCCAAAAAAAATTACCGATCAAGCTGATCGGGGATCGGCGCTGGCGACGATCCCGAATTAGCGATCCACACCAATCATCTCCCGTTTCTGATCCGTGGATTGGGGATCGGGGAGGCCAAAGCGGGGCGCGCTGCTATTCCCAGCTATGTGGGAAGGTGGGTGGTGGCGGCGGCCGCTGGGCCCGGCGGGTACGGGGAGACGGCGACGAGCCGCCTCCCCTCAGGGAGGGGACGTTCACACACACTTAGAGCAGAGGCGGGGAGTTTTTAACCCGGCGACAAGCCGCCTCCCCTTAGGGAAGGGATGTTCACACACACTTAAAGCAGAGGGGGGGGAAAGTTTTTAACCCAGCGACGAGCCGTCTCCCCTCAGGGAGGGGACGTTCACTCACACACACACACACACACACACACACACACACACACACACACACACACACACACACACGGTGTAAGTTTTTAACCCAGCGACGAGCTGCCTCCCCTCAGGGAGCGGACGTTCACACACACACACACACACTTAGAGCGGGGGGGGGGAGTTTTTAACCCGTCCCTGCCTATCCAAATAGAGAGAGAGAGACACCCTGTCAACATGTTTCAGCCAGCTTTTTAAAAAAAGCAGGGACAGAACCCTCCATTCCTCCCCACGCGATTTTAAAAGCAAGCAGCCAGTCTTCCAAAAGCATATTTTAAACACACACACAGAGCCATGAATTAGGTTTTCCCAGAAAATACAGTGTTTTAAAAGCAGGTTAAAAACAGAATGACAGACAGAAAAACAGCCATTCCTCCTACAAAGCCCTGTTTTTTTAAAAAAGCAAAAAACGTTTGGAGTGCCCATGGCTACAGAACACCCCCTTCCCCCTCCCTCCCCTGGCTGTCTTCTCCCAACTGGTGAGTGCTTTGCTGCTCCGTGGTTTGAAGGAAGCCCTGCTGATCAAGGAGAGCTGGACTTCCATTCGGGTTTCCAGGGCGACAGGAGAAGGGCAAACACAGCTCAGGCATTCCTCTGGCTCCGTTGCCAGGGGAATAGATTGCTGGCGCCGGAGTGACTGGATCCCTGATCAGATACCGATGGCCCGATCAAGCCCTGATCAAGCCCCCCACCCCTGACTGCTGGATCGGTCGCCGTGGATGGCACCGATCAGCCAGGTCCCAATCACGTGAACGCCATTATCGTGGGTATTTTTCTATTGTAATGCCGATCGTGCCCATTTCTACTCAGAAGTTGTTGTTTGTGGCACTGTGGAAATGCAGGTGTACATACCTTTCACACTGGGACTTTAAAGCGTTTCAGCATCTTTTCTGCTTCCCATGTTTGCAAGACTTTCAGACTTGCAAGATAGTCATGGGATGCAAAACTGATGTTTGTTCACAGTTTAGTTTAGTAACATAGCAGAATAGCAGCAGAGTTATTTAGGCAGAAGCATTTAAACCCCTTAAAACATGCATTAATCAAAGAAAGATACAACTTACAGTTTTATTGCAGTAGATTTCTTCCATATTAATATCCTGTAGTAAAAGGGGAAAGATCCTAATCTAAAGAGTTACATTCCTATTCTAAGACCACGGTCTGAAAAGTAGGCATCAAGTCTGGAAGTTTGGGTCTGTGGACAAAAGGGCTCTATTTGGAGCGTTGAGGATTTACATCTTTCTCCTTGGAAAACCACGAGGGAAGAAGAGATTTCCCAAAAGGTATAAAGGCAAGAAGGAGGAGGCGTTCCCACCTTAGACAAGAGAGTTGCAGCTTGCTAGAGTTACATTGACATACAAGAGAGACATGCAGCGCCCCCCAATGCCTAAGGCATGCTGAGTCGCCTATTCCAACAAAAGTGAGGTAAGGGTCATAAGGCTGCTTCTCTGTTGGTTTCCTTCCTCCTGGGTATGCACCCACTCTCTTATTTTTTTCCCAGAGCCAGGAACAATTTCTAAGCTTGCTGCTAATTCCCTTCTGGCTTTAAAATCCAGGAGTTAAATGGCCGCTTTCCCCTTCCTCCCTTGGGGTATGCACACACACACTTTTTTTTCCAAAGGCAAGAATGGGTTGTGAGGTTTTAACTTTATAATATTGTAACATTGTAATGTTACTGAACTTTCCTTTCAGCTTTAAAAGCCAATAAAGGATTAAATGGCTGCTTTTCCCTCCCTCCATGCCAAAGAGGGGGGGGGGAAACCCAAGCATTTTGCACAGCCCTTTGGAAACAAAGTTGCAGCTTGTCAAGAGGGGGTGAAGCAGCAGCATTTTACCTCCTTCCTGGCTTGCTTTTTTTTAAAAAAAATGAGAGTGGTACACGTTTTCCCCCAGAACTCTGCCACCAATTGCCTCTCCAGTGAGCAGGGGACAGCCCAATCAGCAAAAGGGGTGGGTGGGTTCCAACACTGCAACATTACTACACATGCTCAAAGTTTTTTTAAAAAAGTGTGACGTGAATTGCAAAGCCCCAAAAGCCCGAAACTGCACTTAGGCTTCAAAGTGGGTCTGAAATGAAGCACAGCCGCCAAATCGAAACTGCAGAGGACAGTGTGAAATGAACAGGTGCAGTGCCGAAGCCACTGTGATCGGGACAAATGCTTATAAATGGCGGTTTAAGCCGTAAGTGCGGAAAGGGCCATAGCTCCTGGCCATAAAATAGTACATAGGCTGTTGCAATGTTTTATTTGTCTATTGGAATCAAAATCCACTATGACGGACTCATGCAGTTCTAGCAACCTTTGACACTGACTTTTGGCTTCGATGGTTCTTGCCTTGTGAAGAACACAGTGACTTTTGAATTATTTTAATTCTTTGGTGTCATCCTCTGTGTTTTGACAGAGCATTTGTTTTTACTAAATGCTCTGTTGAGACTCGAGGCAAGAAGTGTTAGGTCATTATGAGGTATGATTCTCAGGTGAAAATTGTATATGGAACAGGAACCAAACAGAGAGAGAGAGAGAGAGAGAGGAAGAATGGCCTACAGAAGGAACTTTACTGGTGCTTTAACTTTGTGTAAATATGTGCTATGGTAAAGAAGAATTTTAAACGTGCCTAACTTGAACCCAAACATTTTATATTAGAACAACATTCATCCAGGAATGGGTCTCCTTCTGCTAGAGAAGTTCAAGCAGGAAAATATTTGGGCTTCTCTTAGAGATCTTACCTCTGGCAACTGCACTTTCTTGAACTGGCAATATGTGACACCAGGAATATGACAACTAAATTCCATGTTCCAATACTCCTTTAAAAACTGTAGAATCATCAGCAGAATATTAAAATGAAAGTATATCAAATCAACCTGCATCAGTTTTCAGCTACTACATTTGGCAAATGTCCACTCATATGGCAAATGCTAATGGAATACATGTGAAGACTTTGCCTTGATCCAAAGAATACAGTTAGAATGAGGGGGGAAAAAACATGGTTTTCACATGTAGATTAGTTGTACCAAGTATATAAAAAACTTGTCGTTGGGGGGACCAGTAAAAACTATATAATTTCATAAGCATCTCCATGTGCATGGCAATGCACACATTTGAGTATGTGCATTAAGCATCAGCGTGATCAGTGTGTCTTAGAGCTTCTACCACAGTTCACTGAATTAAGGCATATGAAAAGGAATCAACAGCTATTGCAAGGTAAGACAACAAATCCCAATTTCCAAGAAGAATTCTAAAGAGCATTTCCTTAACTATGCTTTGCATTGTATCATCACTGAATTTGTTCTCAGTACTGTGCTAGATTTGGGCACTTGAATAAGTCAAACCTCAAGAATTTCAAAGTGTTTTTTGTATCCAAGTAAATGTAATACATTTTTACTAGCATTGAAAAGACTATTTAGTGAAATTAATGCATTAATTAAACACTAAAAAGCTTACTGTTTAAGAACTATTAGAGGTGCTGATGTCAAAGATTATATACAATACTTTTATGTTTCTGAATATAGGGCTGTGTATATAATTTTTTTTTTACAGTGAATAATTATTTGCTTGAATTCTTTCGCTCATCTTTGTTAGACATTCTCTAAATTTTTGCATAGGCCAGCTGGATCATATTTAAACTATGGGTATGGAAATATTGTTTTAAAAAAATAACCTGATTGAGTTGAAGACTTCTTTTTTCTCATAGGTTCAACAACCAAAGGTGTGGGTGGGTATACCATACTGATTTAAAAGTTACGTTGTAACTTAAATGAGTCCTAAGAGGATTCTAATAGGCACATACAGTTCCAGGCCTTCTTTCATTTTGTAGAGATCCCATTATTTCCCATGGTAACTAGCTTATTGTGGAGTTCTTCTTACAATTAAGATTTTTTCCAATTAGATGGCATAGATCTACCCTGCTGCAACCTAACAAAGAAGGTAGACAATCAGTGAAATTTTTTTAGCCATGGAAGAGAGCTATAATGGTCATCACATTGAAAGTGTCAACCCAACTTTAAAAATAATTTGTACTAAGACAGCAAACCAGAACTTTTCTAACTGTTCCTCTGTTTCATGGGACAGGGGGGCCTTCAGGGGGCTGTTTAATACAAGCATCCCTTTCCACAAACACACCCCTTCCCTCCTACACCCTTCAGTCCTGAAGCAGGAAGTCCTTACTGGCTGCCACCACTCTGGTCTGGGATTTCAACTAGGGAGGATCCAGTTACCCCACACCACACTTCCAAGCAGCGTATCTCTATTGAGGAGGGCATTGTCAGATGACCAGTCAAACTAGAGATATGAGAATTCAGGTAGATTAAAACAAACTTTTATTTAATAAGATGGGCAATCATCAAAAAAGTGGGGGGGTGAGCAACACATTTAACAGTGAATACTTTTCAACAAGCAGGGAAAAATTAACACACGGAGCCTGCAAGAAAACAATAAAGCATCCTAATGCAGCTACCAGTCAGGACCCTACAATACCCACCCTTCCTAGGTCCAACCGATCCTCCCTGGGTAAGGGATCCTCTCTTGCTGGTAGTTGCTTCTCCGCCTCACAGCTCCTGAAGAATGCCTTCCCCTTCAAGGGGGTGGGGCTTATATTATATCCCATGGCCCAGCTTCCTTGGTGCTGATTGGCCATGCTTTCCCCTCCAATTTCCCTTAGTCCTGTCTTAAAGCTGGAAAGGATATTATTAATAATAATAATAATAACAACAACAACATTTGAGGAGGATAATAACACACAGGCTTTGGCAATCACATCATGAGGTAAAAGCTGCCATTTTCCTAACCCTTACAAAATTTAAGTTTCTTACGTTTGTATCAGTTTATACTGCATACAAAACCAAATCTGAATTCTGCCTAGAAGCTAAAATGACAAAACTGAGGTCATCGTGCTTTGGTTACATCATGAGAAGACAAGATTCTCTGGAAAAATCAATAATGCTGGGGAAAGTGGAAGGCAATAGGAAAAGAGAAAGACCTAAAGTGAGATGGCTTGACTTAGTCAAGGAAGCCACGTCCTCCACTTCGCAAAATCTGAACATAGGATGTATTGGAGGTCTTTCATTCATATGGTCACCATAGGTCGGAGGTGACTTGACAACACATAACACACACACACACACACAAAATCATATTCTAACATCTACTTTTTAAAAGAAGGAAAGTTAATTTGCAATTGCAGTTCAAATAAGTCCCCCACGAGGAACTGGGGGAGAGCCCGCTTCCCCTCCCTGTGACTATTTCTTCCTCCTCTACTTATCCAGGAGAAAGGATGCTTTCTACTCAGTAAGCCTTTTTGCAGACACCAAGAAAGTCAACAATACCAAGATACTTTCCCATAACCACCCTGCTTGCAAAGGAAATTTCAGAAGACTCACTTGAAACAAGATTTGGAATCTATTTCAATAAATGAGTTTCCTTAGTCCAGCAGCTTTCCCCAGACACTTTAAAAGCCACTCAATTCTCTCTCCTGCAAAGGCTGAGGGAAAGAGGGGGAGGGTCTGCATGGATTGGGAGGGAGCACACCTAGTGGTGAGGATGGCAGAGGAGACTACATAAGACACCATCACACCATCACCCTGCCTCATTGATCCCACTCTAGACCTTGCATCCCATCAGTTGGTCACACTGTGATTAAATATGGGACAAGTTCTGCCCTTTGCTGTTGCAGTTCCTTATGTTGCTTATAAAATAAAGTTGGCCCTTGATTATCCCAGCTAATGATGTCTGCTCCTCTTATTCCATGTCCATCAACAAGAGGACAACTCCTTCATAGATCCTCACTATTTCATTCCATCCTTCAACAAGCTCATGATGGTGTACATAAATAGAATAATCCCATCAATTTCTTTACAACAATCCTGTAAAACAGTTTAGGCTGATGAAGAAAGACTGCCCCACTTCACCCAGTTGGCCAAAGTGGGGACTGAACCCCTGATCTCTTCAACGTATGGCCAATTGTTTAACCAATACACCATTCTGGCTCGTCTACTAAAGTAAATTAGAGAAGCCTCTGCAGGCTGAACAGCTGGACCACAGCTCCCTGGCCTATAAAAATCAGGATGTTTGGCTCTAACGTTCCAAATCGCTTAATGCCTGGAGTGAACTAATATTAGACATTGCCTCAGTGAGTTCTGAGCTGCCTGAAAGGCACTGGAATAATTATCTTTTGAGATTAAAGGTTGTAGCCTTTCCAACCGCTTGCACAGAAATTAACTGCTATCATTTGTTAGGTTTTGTGTGACAACTTGTATACACGTGTGATTAGAAATTATTTACAGAACACCATTTACTGCCAGGCTTTGTTGATAAGTCAATGGATAATTCTTAATATCTTCTGCTGCGTGAAATTACACAAAGTTGCCAATTTTCAGTGTCAGAACAAACAATCACAATGTATTTTCCTATAGATTTTATGTTCCGAAACACAATTTCACACAGTTTTCATGCTAAATTAAATATTTGGCCAATGGCTAAGAACACGGATTTCTGAGCTACTTGGCACGAGCTGTTATATCCTTGTTGCTTTTTATGGGAAACTTGCTGAGTAGCATGTCTCTCAAATTTCCCATGTACGGTGTCTTTTTTCAGGCTCTCGTTAACTTAAGATCAAAATGTTATCTGCTGCCACTAAAGAACAGACACATTTCCAATGTTTCTATTTAGGTAATTACCATGTCCCAATTTTGTTTCAGATGTAAACACTGTGCTACATTTTACCAGCTCTTTTGGAATTCCAAAAGTGGAATTTGCTATACATACTCTATTCTTATACTTTGGAGAAAGTATAAGACATGCCCTTGGGCAGAAGGGGTGCAGTCAATGTTTTCCTCCTTTTGCACATTGTGTTAACCTTTGAGTAGAATTTTGCTGAGTTTGATGCCCTAAAAGCAAATCTATCCCTGCTTCCTTTCCTGTGCTCCTTATTCACATCTCACCTCCTTGTACCAGCTTGCCAGTTTTAGATCCGGTTGTACTTCTAAGCAGAACCCCATGTGCTATTCACTCTTATCTGTTAAGTGCCCTCCCCTTCGGTTTATGAACATACTCTAGCAGCATAGGAAGAAATTCAATCTGCCAAGCCTTATGCTCCTCTTGTAGTAAAGTGCCAACTTGTAACGATGACAAGCAATACTGAAGAAGCATGGCATCTTTAAGTAAGACAAAAGAAAGTAAAATGTAGGGTAATGGAGAAGAAAAGCAATCTGTAGACAAGAGTAATCAACAAATGTGTCTGCACAGAGGAAGACATGCTCCTTCCATCATACCAGCTCAGACATTATCAAAGATATCACCTGTCTTCAGCCTGCTTTATACATTATTTATTCTAATGAAGACATGAAATGTTCTGACGTTACATTTTCTTATTTACAGTGAAACATTTCTGTCAGGAAGCAGTGAGAAAATGGACCCTGAAGCACCTCTTTGTAATGTGGGAATGATTGGATGTGCCACAGGCTGTTCTCCATCATTCATCTTGAGCTTGAGTCAGACTATTCCTACATGAAGGTTCATTGTTTCTACATTTCCCCCACAGTTTCTTTTTCCATAAATGTAGCAAAAGTTATGGTGAGGTGAAATTCTAATGCTTACAGTGAGGAAAAAGTTTTAACTCAGAATGTACAAAATGGTTGCCCTCACAGACACTGTATGGGTTAAATTCCATATGTCTGAATGAGAGACTTTCAACTTCAATCCCACCTCCATTTTACATCATTCTGGCAGGTCCCAAATTGAGTTTATGACTGACTCATCTGGACCCATAAAGAGCAGCCTGAAGTGAAAGTTTAATTGGTAAGACACACCAAGGCCTTCATTCAAATTTTGTACAAATCAGAAAATAGTCACCGGCATGTTGCAGTCGGAAACATATGTCAGGGTATTTATATCTATTTCAGCATAAGAAGAAATATAATGCAGAGAACTGTAATGTTATTTTGCTGGAAGAAGTGACAGACATGTCTGAGTCACTAAAATAGTTATGCTCTGTGCCTTCTAGCAAAAGAGATAACATTGATTAATAGGAAAGCAGAGATCTGAGGCAGTGGAAGAAATAGCATGAAGCGTAATAAAGGCTCTCTTTAAGTTATTACATAAGCTTACAGTCATAGATGCCCAAGGAAGGGTGGTAAGATGAGACTTAAGGTAGCCTCTTAGTTATAGTCTCAGGAGCTTTGCAAATTCAAACGAGTTTTATTAACGAAAACTTCTAAGGGGGCTTTTCAGCACATCACAAATCACAGTTTCATATTGATTAGCTTGAAAGAAGCCACCCTCTTCTTAAACTCTGTAAAAGAGGGCAATCAAGTCAGTGTCCGCTCCAGGGTTTTGAGAACCTTTGCAGGGCAATGTCAGTGGCCTCCATAAGTAGGGAACGGTTTCTGATCTTCTTGAGTACCTCATGCAAAGAATGGGGACTCTGTTGGCACAGGGCAGTTTGTGACTTTTTGTCTCGGCAAATTCTGCTACCAGCGCATTAACTTAACCCACCTTTACCATATAATTAGAAATGGTACAAGCACTTTGGGAAAGATAAATTTTAAAAAATTGCATGTTTGTCACAGTGGGTTGGATCCAGCCAGCTTTTCTGCTAGGGTTAAAGCAAGAAGATGTCGCCTTTGATCATCGGACTTAAGGGGACCTACATTTAGAAAACCCATGGCAGATAGGGAGCATAGTACTGAAAGGAAGCATGGGTGAGACTGAAAGAAAAAGCTAACGGGATCCAATCCAATAACTGCTAATTCATTGGTTGCACCAATGTAAATCAAGGGACTTAGAAGGGCATAATTCTTCTCACGACTCGACTATAAATGTACGTGTAACTGCTTTTTACATTTATTTCCGATTTTCTGTCTTTCAATTTTCACAGAGGCTTTTCTGTACTTTATTGACATCAACTACGAGTGCTCTATAATTTTAAAATTTTTTTTATAATATTTTTTATTTTTCAATATCTAACATACAAAACTACTACATACATACATAACCTACAAAACAGTAACTACAAAAGACTACAATAGCACAAGGGATGGGAAGGAAAGGAGAAAAAAGAGAAAGGGAAGGGGGGGTGGAGAAAAAGGGGAAGGTAACCTACAAACACTAAACACTACGTTTCAATGCTTTCCCTTCATACTGCCACAGTAAAAAAATAGCTTAATAAGATAGTGACGGAGTGGTTGATCATACAAATTACAAATTACAGTTCAAATTAAATCTTTTTCCCTCCCCTGGGCCTCGGGCGCAATTCCCTCTGCGCAGCTACCGCCGGAGCGCTCACTGCCTCCCCCCTCCCTTCAGGCTTCGGATCCTCTTCTTTTTGCTTGGTGTCTGGTCCAAATTCTGGATTTTTATCCACAAAATCCCTTAGCTGATCTTCCGAATTAATCTTGTAAGCTTTATCTTTATAACTAAACCCGATTCCTTCCGGGAGTAGCCATTTGTACTTTATGTCCCGTTCCCTCAAAAGAGCTGCCAACATCTTGTACTTAAATCTTTTCTTCCGCACTAAAAATGGAACGTCCTTCAATATCTTGACTTTATTTCCCAGAAAGTCCAATTCCGCATTGTATGAATTATATAGGATACTGTCCCGGACCCTCCTAGATGAAAACTCGATAACAATCTCGCGAGGCAGCTGCCGCTTCATTGCATATTTTGAAGATGCCCGACGGACTCCCAAAATGGCGCTTTTCACTTCTTCTTTAGTTGCCCTCGCGGGTGTCTCTAAAAGTTCCGAGGCAAGATCCCATAAATCCTCTTTTTCCTCCTCCTTAACATTCTGGAGACGCAAAATGGTTTGTGTTCGCTCCACTTGCAGTCCGATCAGCTGGTTTTCCACCAACTTTAATTCCCTGTTCGTTGCTCTCGTAAGTGACGCACTTTCCCGGGCAGACTTCTCTGCCCCCCCCCCCCGCTGCTTCTTTAATGGCTTTCACATCGCTTTCAATTAAGCTCACCCTTTGATCTGTTTCATTCAGCTTGTCAACAAAGGGTTTTATGGCTTCCATAACCGCTCTTTTAACCAGTTCTTCAAGCGTCTCGCCCCTCTGCAAGGCCGCCGTAACTGACTTGCCAAGAGAAGGACTCTGCTTTCTCGCTGCCATTTTAGGGGGGGGAACCGCCAATCTTCCGAGACTCTATGAGGGGGGAAAAATCCGAGTCTTCTAACCTTCAGACCCCACCACTCCTCACAGCGCTTGTAGTAACAGAAGGGATTCGCTTACTTGCAGGCTTTTCCCCTAATCCTGCTCCTTGCCGTTTTCCATAGCCCGGCAGCACACTGGGTGCCACGCTCGTCTGCCGGCCTCCATAGGGACAAGCGGGCGATTTACCCCCTGCCTCGATCTGTCAGAGGGCTCTTCCCGCCGCGTCCCGGACTCAGACTCCCTGCCTGAGAATCTGGGGGCTAACCTTTGCAGATCAGCCGCCCGGCCAGGCGGCTCGGCCGCTTCCTCTCGGACCTGCCGAGAGGAGCGTCCGACATGGCTGCGAAAACGAAACCGAATCTATAATTTTAAATTTTTGATATGAAATTCTTTAATTCAACATTGTTCGAAGCTGAAGGTTTTGTTAAAAAGGACAACAAAATGCTCCAAGTATAAATGTCTGCCACAGAAGCAACCTTAAGCTGGTTTACTCAGAAGTAAGTTCTATTTTAGTCTATGAGGCTTACTCCAAGGATTTTTTTTTTTAGGATTGTGCATATATTTTTTATGCTTAAGCATGGACTAGAAGAAACTAAAATATCTTCAGTTCCTACCAGACAAGCTACCTTTTCCTTAACAGAAAAAATAAACAAAGTACTATAACAGAATTATACTTAGAAGTGTCAGTCAACATATAATACAAATTTCACAGGCAGTGGATTAGAAACACAACTTTTAAGGTGATGGGCTCATTGGCTATACCTTACATCTCATTGCAAAGAAAAAGGACCATATAATTGATTAAGTCTTACTCTGAAAGTGGCAGCCTGCTGTTTTTTTGCATAGTTATAGAACTTCACATTCCGTGCTTACGTAGTACAGATAGACAAGAAAGAAGCTAGCAAAAAAACACATTTCTACTGGTAACAGTACATACGAATCTTATAAAGCATCATTGTCAAAAAACAAGAACTGTCTTGCTCAATCAGATGAGGGATTTGTCTTGATGAAAAACAAGCCCTTCAGAACATGCCTATATGGAACGTTCCAGAGCAAGGTATAAAGCAATGATGGGGAAAAAAAACATTTAAAATGATCAGCAAGGAACATTGTCTTCAAACTGTGTTGGCATTTTTATCTACTGGCCCTAAGCACTGACTTCCTATTCCTAAATATATTTTCTGCAAAACATGGAGCTGGATACTGCAGATACATTTTTACTAAAAAGGCAGTGGAAGGAGTGGAAGGGCAAGCCATCCATTAGTAGCAGAATGGATCTGTGAGATCCAGCCCATGGACTTTTCAAGCTACCAATCACCATGCAAAGAAAATTCTCATTAAAAAAACTGAAAAAAAAATCACAAATAGCCACTCATATCCATTGCAGTGTACTTACCCAAACAGCCTCCATTAAGAAAGTTTTAATGGCCAGACTGCCTCTTCTGGCTTGGGGAGGGGCGGGGGGGCGGGGACATTAGGTGGTTATGTCTCATTTTGGCTTTTAACTGAGGGTCCTGTGTTCCTGTCTGCCCATCCTCTGTCTGGCTATGGGGTGTTGAAATGGAATGGGGTCCAGGGGGCTTCCATGACAGATCTTCAAAGGATGATCAGAGTCCTCTTGGCCTGAAGAAATTCACAAGTATCCACACATATCCACTATAGAGTACTTAATGCTTTCAAAATGAGTGCCAAAATGAATAAAATACCCTGGTAAGTCACAAATCTAGGACTAAAGCTCTCTCTAAATACCACTCAAACACCTGTATGTGAAGCATTTACACTGCAAGAATTTTTGTAAGTTTTTCATTTGTTTCAAATAGTAAACTCAAACATACACAAAAAGTATAACTACCTCATATAATCATCCAAATTATATCTCTACAGTCATCCACTACCTCAATCATCAAAAATCATCCGGATCATGTGAGAATCTACACACAATAGTAAAGTTCACATTAAAATAATATACATCCTACAGAATACAAACCTTATCTCTAATAGTTTATACCTAAAGAAACAAATAAATACAGGGACCCATGACGAGGAGAAAAAAAGACCAGTAAGAGATACAGAGAATGCAGTCTGTTCTCCTTAGCTTTAGTTACAGATCTAACAACTTACTTGTTTACATTTTCTTTGTAAAGTTTTAATCTTTACATTTTCTTCTGGTTTTATCTTGTTCCACTACTCAAGGTATGGTGTCATTATCTCATAAAGCTACTCATTGTGGATAATTTCCCTTCCCACATCCATTTACAAGTCATAATTTTTCCAAATACATGGTAAACCTTACCATAACCATAACCACAGTCCTTTAGGTGATAACCAAGACTGTTTCCAAAATTGTACCATCAATAACCTTGCTGTTACAAGTAAGTTCCTTACTTGATGTTCCTTCCTTACTCTTATCTGCTGCCACAGAAGTATAGCTATATGCTTGCACATGTACAAAATAGTCACTGTACAAACAAAAACATCTGTGGAAAGTGGCACAAAGAAGCTTAAACTGTAGTACAAATTAGCTTTCCCTCCTCCAAAAAGAAACCTCTCTGTTATTTCCTGAGAAGCAATTAAGAGCAATTAAACTTTCCCCTTCTCTATTTATGGCTTGGCATGGCTGGGCAAAGTTAGTGGATCAACAAACTGCGCCAAGCGATGAAGGTCATCATCAGCCCAGGCTAGTTCATCTTGATCTTTTGTTTCTTCTCTAATGAACAGTCTAGCTATTAGCTCTTTCTTCCTGTTCACAGATCCACTGCACAACAATGATTCCACAACAAAGTCTTCTTATAGTGATCCAAAAAAACCTGCTACCACTGCAGAAGAAGCTAGCGGACCAAGAAATGGCTCCTTGATAGCTGTATGTTGTTTTGGTAGCTATAATGTGTCATATGACCTCCTCCTGGCTCTGGCTCCATGCTGCCCCAAACACGCTGTGCTGCTGCTGAAACATTTTGCCTCAAGGTGACTGATCTCTAGCTTCTACTCCAGGGCTAGCACTGGGTCACAATTCACCACAATAAATGGCTCTAGTCCCACCATATGAGAGTAAAGTATTTGACCCAAAACAGCATGTTATAGTGCAGAATTGAAGTAAGCATCTTGATTTTCAGCCACAAATCTAGGAAAAAAACATTAAAAGAGTAATGACAAATTACAGAGATGATGAGGCACAACACATACATAGCCATGACAGGTCCTTTTTTGAAATAATAAAGAAAGGAGGTAATGTTGCCTAAATAAATACTTTTTTTGGATTGAATAATTCCAAATTAGCAAGAATTAGTTATAAAATATGTTATGGAGGGGGGGGTGAGGAAGGTTTCTCTGTTTTACCACTATTTTACTCTATTGGACAGAGGACTTATTTGGAGCCCTTCTCTAGAGAATTTTAGGTTTGACATGATAATATTTTGCATGACCCTGGAACCAAAATGGCAATGAAAACACTAATGAAACATGGCAACCTTAACTAATATCCAGTAAGCAAATAATTTTCTATGTAATTGAATTTGCAGTTGGGGTCCCTTACAGTAGTTTTCTATTCCATCCATGGTCAATATGCCAGCAGTCACCAATAATATTCACCAAGTGGACGAGGAGAGGGAAAATGATCATTGCAATGATTTTCCTGTATCAGCAAATATAGACATAGAACCACAGTTTCAATTTTGTATTTATTTTCCCATATACTGACATTTTTAATCTCGATTTTCTGGAATGTGCTTAATAGGCAAAAGCACCAAACTCTCTGGTTGTCTACAATTAATTGCTTGGATTTCAAAGAGTAATCTGCCATAATTCCAGATGTAGGAAAGAGTCACATGCACAGAAAAATGTACATGAGGCAATTTTTTGTAAGCAATCCAGAAATGCATTAAAAAGATTGTGACAATGCAAACAGATGAAACAGAATGTTTCGCAGTGGCCCACAACTCCTTTTATTGACAACAGTAAAGAAAAATTGATGTTAACTAGAGAGGTAGGTAGGAAATTGTAAGTATTTATGTACTTAGCAATTAGGTTAATTCTCCTTTTCCAAACCTTTGCAACTCTGGATTCAGGATTAATTAACTAAGAATTCACTGGTGTTGTGTGTGTGTGTGGGGGGGGGGTGTTGGTGTGATCTGTTTCAAACTGGCTTGTAAGAAGAGAGATAAAATGGGATTCGTCTACAGTTATCACTGTTCTACTGAATCTCAAAGTGCTACAACTTTACTAAGGATGCTCGAACACTTACTGGTTCAGTTTAAGATCTGTTCCCTTACTTATGAAGAGGGAGCTGATTTTTTGCCAGTTTGATTGTCCGTTAACAGTTTGGACCTCTTTGCTGTGTTACTTTCATGTATTCACACAGTACAGTACAGTACAGTACAGTACAGTACAATTAGAAGTATTTCAAGCATGTGTGTATTATCAGTCCAATAATAGCCCTACTTCCCCCTTCTGCACAAGCCTGTTATAGCTAAACATTATTCAGAAGCCAATCGCATAAATAAACAATGAGCAAATGAATCTATCAGCAAGCAATTAAAAACAAACACTGCATTTCTAAATAAGTCAGTTTCATTTAAGATTGAATTTGAAATTGCCCACTGTACAAGTGAAGAACATGTTATTTCTAACATGTATAAACTTTTGTTGATGTTTGAGACAGAAGATGAGCAAGTAAAAGAATGTATGATTAAATGGGCAAAAAATGTGGACATGATATATTAATGGAGCAATGGGAGGGATGAAATTTATATTAAACTCTGGTATTAAGGAGAACTTTTATAATGTATCGCTAGTATATGACTCCTGAAAAATTGACTAGAATATACAAGGATACTTCAAACGTATGTTGGAAATGTGCTAAACAAGAAGGGTCATTTTATCATATGTGGTGGACATGTAAGAAAGCAAAAACTTTCTGGTCGCAGATACAATCATTGGTTCAGAAGATTTTGAAGATTAAGGTCCAGTTGAAGCTAGAGACTTTCACGTTGGAAATGACGGACAGTCAGTTGGAAAGAAATTTTGGAACATTATTTTTATATCTGATCATGGCAGCAAGAGTACTGTATGCACAGAAAATGGGAAGCTTCAATATTGTCTACAATGGAGGATCGGGAGATAAAGGTTTTGGAGTTTGTGTTAATGGCAAAACTTACTTCGCTGATTAGAGAAAGAACATTATGTGCATTTTTGGTTGAATGGAAACTGTTTATAGACTTTTTTACATGCAGTAGATAACAATGATTTGATATCTGGATTTATGGATTAAGAATCATGCACAATAGAAAAAGAGGGTTTTTATTTTAACATAGAATAAGTGAGACTTTTAAAATGATATAGATTTGTCACAGAGAAAACTGGAATCCAACTTGTAGTTTAGTTTTTTCCCATCTTTCTTTTTTGCATCTTTTTCTTACTATTAGTTGCTTTCCCTGTTTGTTTTTTCATATTAATATGAACTGTTAGTTTGGTTTTTAGATTGTTGTGCCTTTTCTTCTCGTTTATGTTTACTGTTTATTGTTTAAATAAATAAATTTATATTTAAAAAAGACTGTGTTGGCGACTATTTCACACGTGCATATTTTTGCAGACTTATGGGAAACCCATGTTATTGAATTACCTGACCTGTCCATCCACGATCCTGGTAGAACTGTTTCACCTACTATGTAGATGCAAAAGCCCCGACATTGCAATGCCATGAACCTTCACCACCACAACTACCATTTAGCTGTAAAGCTGTACAACAGCCCTTCAAGGAGGATGGCAAATGGGCAAACAGATCAGATGTTCAGCTCAAAGTGATCCAAGGTGGTAAGTTTGCCTATCAATTGTGTTTGCTGCAAAGTTTGTACTGTACAATCTATTCCCATGTAAATTCCAACATACGCTACTCAAACCATCTTACATAATGCTCTGCTCCATATTATTAATGCACACCAGATTATGTTTGACACATCAGGAAGCCAGAGAACTGCTATATAAAATAGACTACATCTTCAAAAGCACTAAAACAATCAGTGTGAAGTCCAGTAATTTCAGCCTCACCAGCCAGAGTTGCTTGGGTTTTCCCTTCTGCTCAGATGTATCACGGCATGTTGCCACCTTTATTTCTCCAATGCTGGGTCAAAATAGAGCATGCTATTCTTGGAGCTGATTTGATTGATGCCAGGTGTGATTTGATTAGACACCAGATTTCACAGGCTTTGATTTGATGCCGGCATTGATTTCTCTTGACAACTTTCACTTGCCAAAACCAATAACATGTGTATAAAAACAAACATAGGATAGTGTGTTGCAGAGCACTCTGGGATAAGATCTAGGGGCACATAAGTCAGTGTGCTTGGCATCATCATTACCCCATATTAAGAGGGCCAAACGGACAAAATGCAGGGAGATCACTGACTGGTCTAGTAAACAGCAACAGCATGTCCATCAAGTCGCTTCTGACTTATGGCCATTCTATGAATGAAAGACTTCCAAAATATCCTATCATTAACAGACTGCTCAGATCTTACAGATTGGAGGTCATGGCCTTCTTTATTGAATCAAGCCATCTCATTTTGGGTTCTCCTCTTTTCCTACTGCCTTCCACTTTTCCAAACATTATTATGTTTTCCAATAAGTCTAGTCTTCACATGATTTGACCAAAGTATGATAGCCTCAGTCTTATCATTTCAGTTTCTAGGGAGGATTCAGGCTTGATTTGATCTAGAACCCACTCTTTTTGGCAGCCCATGGTGTCTGCAAAACTCTCTTCCAGCACCACATTTCAAATGAATCAACTTTCTTCCTGTCAGTTTTCTTCAGTGTCCAACTATCACATCCAGACATAGCAATGGAGAATACTATAGTGTGGATTATCTTGATCTTCAGCCCCAGTGACAATTTAAGGATTTTTTCTAGTTCCTTCATGGCTGCCCTTCGGATTCTCTTGGTTGTAGTCCCCCTTTTGATTGAGGATAGAGCCAAGGAATAGAAAATCTTTTAACAATTTCAATTTCTTCATTGTCAGTCTTAAAATTGTATAATTCTGTAGTTGTTGTTACTTTTGTCTTCTTGATATTCAGCTGTAATCTTGCTTTGGCATGTTCTTCATTAACCTTCATCAGTAGTCCTTTAAGTCTTCACTGATATAATTAGCCTGGAAAATTTTTAAAAAGGCAAGCAAAGGAAGGGTTGCCTGTTTTTCTTCTTCTTTTCTTTCCAAGTATAACAGCAAGGGCGGGAAGGCCAAAAAGTGAATTGACAGGCTTTAACTAGTGAAACGTATACTCTACAACAGACCTGTGGTCTAGGATGCATCACTGTAGGTCATGTTGCTCCACACTGGAGCTGATTTTCAGGAAAACTTTTCAGCAATTCCATATTTTCTCATAGGAGAAATGTTGATAAGTGTCTGAAGAACCACAGGATTTCCAAGAATACATTTTTTAAACCACTAATATATACTGAAAAATTTAGGGTGAGGGGAGGAGAGACTGCATTCTATTTGTCTACTTTGTCAAAAATCTGCACTAATCGGAAGCTGTAATCTTAAAACTCCAGAGCAGTCCATAAGGAATTGTATTAAAATAATCTGTCTCATTTTTTTGGACCTCACAACAGACATAAACTACATTACTATACATAAAGTGTTACTAGCTTCTCCCCTAAGAAATCCAACCCCATCAAGAACTTGGAGGTAGTAGTTTTAATAAAATGGGACTCATAAGTTTTTATTACATTTATAATGAATGCTTTTCCATTTTATTGGCTCTTGGAAGGAACAATTTAGCTGTTCTATTAAAATGTGACTTTATAACCCTCACAAGCATACAGGTTTCAATTTTGTGTTTCCAGCATTACAAATATAAATGCAGATGCTGAGGTTTTAATAATGGCAAGAAATACCTTTCATAGAGACATATAGAATGAGAATTTAGAACATTACAGAAAGAACAGAAGATTAAAATCTGTTTTAGTCTGATTCATTCAACTTTATTGTAACAGAGCATATAATGTCACAAAGGTTATCTACGGTCATATAGAATTATGTAATACATTCAGATATTATTAAACTTGGATTCCGGCTATTTAGGTTTCTCTGCAGAAAGCAAACTTGTTTCCTTCAAATTTCCTAATAATATGCTCTAAAAAATAATTTTAAAATTCTTAGTTTCAATAAGTAATGATCTGCATGCATTCATGTACTTGAACATTTATGGAGGCTTGGCTACCGAAATTGACTTTAATTTCAAGGAGATGAAGACCTGCCATCAATACTATTTGGCATGATTACGGCAATTCTAACCTGATTGTCAACATTTAGTAAATTATCAACTCACACTAATATAGGATTTTGGAGTACTACAAAAACCCAAATCCAGTAAGAATACGCTTCCGCTACTGCCATCAACTTTCCATGGTATTTCTGTAAAATAATTTTTATTCTTTCTTTTCTGACAGGTTCCAAAAATGATGCATGCAAGCTACAGGGTGCTATGAGAAGCTGCTGGGAGAAGTAATCCACAGTAGAGATGAGCACGAACAGGAAAAAAAATGAACATGATGTTCATTGTTCATTGCCATCCATGAACAGGGACTCACAAACAACTACAAACATGGCCCTGTTCATAAACATGTTCATGGTTGGCTGTTCGTGGGGGCCAGTAGGCTCTTCTCCAGCCATCATCCAAGTCAAGATCCCTACTGCATCACTCCCAGTAACCTGACCTGAGCAGGCACCAGGAAAGGTACCAATAATAAATAATAGCTTGTCCCCAGAGCCTGGCAGCAGTCCTGGAACTTGAAGAGGTAGATCCCTACTGCACCACTCCCAGAAACCTTACCTGAGCAGGCAGCAGGAAAGGTACCAATAATAAATAATAGCTTGGCCCAGAGCCTAGCAGCAGGCCTGGAACTTGAAGGGGTAGATCGCTATCCCACCACACACAAAGAAAATTCAAGCTCCAATGCACTCTCTCTATCAAAATGCCAACAGCAGCTGTCTCTCCACTGTCTGCAAAGTCAGAGCTGGGAGCCCCCCTCCCCCCTGGTCTTTGTTCCCTTGTAACGAATTTGGAGTTCCACACTTGAAAGGAAGACCTGCTTATCAAGCTAAATTGGGCTTAGATTGGGGTTTCCAGGGAAACAGCAGGAGTTCAGACAGAGTTCAGACAATCCCTGCTTAAGTTGCCAAGGGAATTGATTGCAGGCGCCAGACTGTCTGGCATGACAAACAGCAAGACGAACAACAATGAACGAGGCTTGCAACGACCATTTGTTTGTTTAGAATGGGGCCTCACCTACAGCTTGTTTGCAAACAGCACATTGGGCTGTTCGTGGCTTTTTTTTTGTTCGTATTGCTGTTCATGCTCATCCATAATCCACAGACCTGTCTTCCATATGCTGATTGCTGGAATAAGCAAGGGGCTATGCCTCTCATTGTCTGCAAGAAACCCAAGTATTTCCTTTAGTCTTGTTGGTCTCTACGGTGCCACTAGATTCAAAGCCTACTGTTCTACTGCAGACCAACAGCCACCTACCTGAAACTATCCTTTAGTCCAGTTCTTCTTCTTCTTCCTCTTCCTCCTCCTTTCTCTGTTTCTCTCGGTGCTGCTTCCAAAGGAGCAGCATGCACTAAAGCAAGCTCAGATATGCCTGCCATGCGAACTTGCCACAGACATGGCTGGCTTTTAGGGGCCGCTTGTTGGAATTAGACTGATTAGATGGGAATGGAAACTACCTCAATAAAGTAAGTTCTCTATTTTTATTCATTATAACTTTGTGTTTTATTATTTATTCTAAGCTTATGCTTTACAATAGTATACTTAAGTGTATTCAATAGATAATCACGAACACTGATGATTAGGGGTGTGCACGGGTTTCCCGCTTCGGGTTTCCCGCTTCAGGTTTCCCACTTTGGAAGGTAATGTGTTAGTAGAATTCCCCCTGAGAAATGTTATCGTACTTATTGTAAGGATCAAGTCAACTCATATCCCATATCCTTTTTAGCTGCCCCCATTCACTTTGCAACCAATATATTACTCCATGGACTGAACGTCTACAGAACATTTCTGAACAACAGAAACTAAAGATTTTACTATCAAGTAAAATAAAAAAGTGTACGTGTGATTTGGCCATATTTATCTATGCAATTATAAATTACTTATAAAATACTCCGATGTATGGCCTGTAGGCTCTTAAGTTACAGAGAAAGGAAAAGATTTATCTTAAACAGTACCTTCTATTAAGATAAAGAGATATTAAAAGCGAAAACTAAATCAGTGAATATTTGCACTGACCTATTTGCCTACAAGTATCATCTCTGAAACTGCAGCTCACTCCGGATTGCAGTTTGGAGGTGAGTATCAGGGCCCAGGCAGTGCGGGATCCTGGGCAGTGACCCTTCCCTCACTTCTCCATCCCTTCATGTACTCACACAGGGAGCATGCCTAAACAGGTCTACTTAGAAGTAACCCATGGGTTATTTAATGGGGCTTACTCCTAGGAAAGTGTTCTTCAGATTGCAGTCACAGCCAGCTTCAGTAACAAAGCTGTACACATGCTTTTAAAACATCCTTTGGACTCTTTTTTCCCATTCTTGAATCACAGTGCACCGTGTCCTCTGAGACAACATTGCAAGCCCCATTGCAAGTTCCCTGCCACGTATCTATAGTACCAGAAGTAGCTTGTCAAACTAAAACTGGAGTTATTGTTTACATTAAAAGCTTAAAAAAATATTTAAGCTGGTAGTCGCTGTATACCATCTTTCACAGCAATCAGGGATGTGGGTTGTATAGAGCAAAGGGCGAGTCAGTCCACCTGTTGACTAGTTTTGGTAATCACTCAGCTGTTACTTGTGGACATGCTGCCCCTAAAGTATTTCTGCAAGCCCAATTTGGGATTAAAGCTTGTTAAAGTTATAGTTCTTATCACGTAAATAAAAGTTGTTAAAACTAAAGATTGTGACTACCATTCCATAATATTAGTTCTAGCTCATTATTTTTCTGTACAACAACTATACATCTTCTCTCATATTCATATTACTTTTTTTTAACTTCTCATATATAAACAGGCTCTTAATAAAGGTTTAGTGTTCTTCACTTTCTTTCCCCTAAGAAAATAAATAACACGAGCAAAGGCAAGAGGCTGCTTTATCATACCTTAATTACCTGGCAGTAAAAAAATGGAACCAACATAAGAGAATACACATGAGTGGGGTACGATGACAAATACACAAATGTAACACAGACAAAACAATATATTGGAGTAGATAACTCTCAACATGAACCAAAAATCAAAGAAGTTAAATGCAATACTGAATCATACAATATCGTCAAAGCTCAAGATACACGTCACACAGAAAATCACAGTGTAATGAAATACACAAAGGAAGACATCCAACAGGTAAGCTCCCAATGAAAGATGGAACAGTCAATATAAGTCCCAATAAACTTTATATTCTTTTTCCTTCCAGCTGGAGTTGATGAAGGTGGGATGCTGATAGCAGAGCCCACGAAGCCCTATAGGCAGCGCCATCTGAATCCACTGTTTCGTATCTATAACCTCTTCAGGGGCGAGAGACTTCCACCAAAACTATGAGAAACATCAATTTACATAACACTGCTGCATATTCCTAAAACATGACTGTATCAAAAATGTATAATAAATATTCAATACATCTTTAATAAATAGAATCTTACCAATAAATAGTAATAAATATTATTCAATGTTAACCATCATAATCAATTTCAGAATAGTCACATTCAGCGTCCTCACGCACAGTTCATTACAACAGGGCAGGATTATATACAGCACGTGAATTATAAACACTTCTTTGTGTCCCTGCACACCTACCAAAGTAACCATTTAAGGGCAGATTATTGCATTATTCCACCATGATTGCCAACCGTCTTCCTTGAACACATGGCACAGAGTCTGAGTATAGGCAACACACATAGGGAGAAAATGAGTTTCTGCCTGCTAACTCTGTCCCTTCTCACATACATTCAGAATGATGTTGGCACAAAGCTTAAATGTCAGCAACAGTTAGGTGGTTTGCAATAGAACAGCAGAATTATAATCCAGTGACACCTTAGAGACCAACAAGATTTTCAGAGTGTAATCTTTTCTTACCTGCAACGGGGAATCTCAGCCTTCCCAAATATGTGGACAGGCCACATGCACATATAGTTTATATAGGCATAGGTGTTGCACCTGTGTGCATTGTATTTACAGCTAAAAGAAAAACAAGCCAACACACACAAAATCTTCTCCCCAAAAGAATTATGCACACAAGCCAATTATCAAAAACATTAAAGCACTGCTAGGTAAAGCATAAAAAAATACAGCAATAATCTAAAATTAAAACAAGAAAGAAAACTTATTACTTGACATTTCTAATTAACCAGTGACAGCATTTGCCCACAAACAATGTAGTTTTTGAAGTAGGTCTAACAATATCAGGACTTTCATTAACATAGACAATAACATTAATCACCATTCAGTGAATATAACAGATTTCGGGTAACCTTTCAGACACTGTAAATGAAAAAATTTCTTCTCTGTCAATGCCCCATCCCACGCTACTTTGTGCCTGGGTTCAACACAAAGGCTTGGTGTTATTGTTCAGTTCTATACTTCTTCTCTTTAGACGCAACACATTTTTACTTTGTCTTTTTAAAATCCCTACTAACAACAGATTTAAATCTGGGATGACATTTTGTGCATTTATCCTACCGATTTCATAGATTAGAACTTGGAAAAGCTGCACATTAGATGACCACAACATCTGATGTTTTCTGCAGTCAGCAGCTTCTTTTGCTATAAGGGGAAAGATAGCTGAAATGCAATGTACATTTACTGGTGCTGAATAGCACCTATGCATTACTTTTAAGGACATTTTCTGTTTCTTAATAGCTATCGTCTTAAGACTTAAAATGAGAATGTCATGGCCACTACTGGGTGGTTCATGGACTCAGACTTAAAATCCTCAGAAGAGGAGCCCGAGGAACAAGTATCATAACCTGATGAAGATCATGCAAGCCCCGCACTTCTGACCCATCAGCACCAGAGACCAATTTTGAGGAACCAGCTGAAGAGTACTACCACCAGAACCTCAAGGTGCTCTTCCAGATCCTGAGACAGCTATGCATCAGCCTTGCTAGATCAGAGCCTGAACCACTACTCCTCCAAGATCCACCTCCAGCAGGAACAACGGAGGATGTGGGCTTGCACAGAGGGAGTGGAGAGAAGACAGTGTCAGGCTAGCAGCCCATGCTCCACCCAGTGAGTCAGACCATTGCCTTAGCTGGCAATCCATGGCCTTAGCTGGCCCCTTTACGACCTAGCCAATTGAATTCCAGAAGCTCCCTCTAGAACAGCTGGGGGTGCTCCTCCCCCCACCCAATTTAAACTGAAGGCAAGGAAGGGAGCTTTGCTGTATCAACTAGTTTGCAAGGCCGCTAGCCTTCTGCTTGTCAAGCTATAGACTAGTAGACTGAAGCCTGAGGCCAGAACAACTTAATTGAATTTGAAGCTCCAACAGAATTATCTACACTGTCTGAGAATTCATTCACATCTGCTGAGCCACCACTGATTTTATACATTCTAGAGACCACATTTTTAGTAGCCCTGTTCATGTAATGGTGAATGCTCATACAATCCATGTACAGCATACACTTGATTGTTCTTTGTATGAGTCTTGAGTGCTTTGCATGCTACAGCCAAAGAATATACAGCTGAACGTGTGACAAGTAGTTTATCCAGCTACTTGTCCCTGGTTTCATTCCTAAAATAATCATGTGTTAGCTCCTTCTTACAAACAGATGTACATGCATACAGGCAAGATGTACATGCATTCACTGTAACATGTGAAACAGGACTAGTACTCTTAGATGGAGTAATAGAATGAATTACCCAGTAGCGCTAAAGCTACTGGGATATTAATAAAATGCCTGCGAAAATGGAGATGAGCCAAAATTATTTTTTTCTGCCCTGCAATGTAACAAAATCAATTTTTTAATGTTAACAGGATGACCTAATTAAACAGAATCTTCACATTCAAACACTTCTACCAATCATATAATGAATATAAACAGGGATTAGTGCTCTCTTGCTGTCTCTCTTTCAGGCATTGCTTGTTCTACTGTAACGATGCCATTCCTTCACTGGGGGGGATTCCCCATTCCCATCCTCCACCCCCTGCTTCTACTCACCTGGCCAGCAGGGGAGGAAAGATGGGGGAAGGTGCTTCCCAGGCATGTTCCCAGGGCAGCGTAATGACATCACCTTCAGGAGTGACATCATCAGGCCCCCTTGAGAGTGCTCCTGCGCTTCTCAGCGGGCCAAATCAGCCCACTGAGAAGTGCGCCAGTGCTCCCATGCCTGTGCAATGTCACTGCTTCCCGGAAGTGATGTCTTTATGTAGGTGCGGGAGAAGCAGCAGGGAATGCTGACAAGGTAAGCACCAGGTCCCCCCTCCCACTGGGAAGGTAGTGGGACCTGTCATTCTTATTCAGTTTGAGAGAGCAGAGAGACAGTTTTGTGTAGTGGTTAAGAGCAGCAGTGCTCTAATCTGGTGGTCCAGGTTTGATTCCCCACTCCTCCACTTGTAGCCAGCTGGGTGACCTTGGGTCAGTCACAGCTTCTTGGACCTCTCTCAGCCCCACCCACCTCACAGGGTGGGCGTTGTGGGGATAACAACATACTTTGTAAATTGCTCTGAGTGGGCGTTATGTTGTCCTGAAGGGCAGTATATAAATTGAATGTTGTTGTTGTTATTCTACTGCTATAGAGTATCTCGAGGGTAATGGCTGACCACTGAATTCATGGTCCTGAAATCTGATTTACTATGACAAATCTTACAATACCAATATTTATTTTAAAACTGTGTATTTTTGAAAAGTGAATTTCATGCTCAAACCAACTTCCCCTAAGATACACCTTGCCCTAAACTGCACTAGACTGAAGCATATTTTTGGCCGATTTTATACTTTTCAGATTTATGGCTCTTAGAGTTTTCTGGCTCTTCATTGGCACATTATATTTATTGTTACGTTTTTAAAAAACTGAAGACAACATTAGTTATATTTATTGTTACATTTTTAAAAAAATTGAAGACAACATTAGTTTTAACACCAAGGAGGAATCCTAAGCAGAGAAACATTTCCCTCAAATTATGCGAAGGATAACTTATTCCCTTCTCCAAGTCTATTCTGAATGCTGTCGCTATTTATGTCTGCCACTCATGCCAAGTTAACAATGACAACTATCACTAATGTTTCCCTGATGGATTATACTATCATTTGGGCCTCCTTGACAGGGCAAGGGCAAGCTGACAGATAGAAATCTGCTGCAATTGATTCCCAGCCAAACCCTTGAGCATCACATACATGCATTTGACTTGTCTCTGCAGATACAAAAGCTACATTTACCAAGTGTAATGCAAAAGAAAATACCCATGAAGGTCTAGTGGATCCGTTCAATATTTTTAAAGTACCATAAAACCCCTGCATTTTATCTCTAATAACAATGGCTTATTGCTTTCTAGCTATTTTCAGACTGTCATCATACGTCCTGGAACTACCGGAGCTAAACCACCAAACTTGTCTCAGATTTTAAGTTTGATATTTCAACCTTTAAGAAAAGAGATGTAGAATGAAATATATCAAGCTTCCTGACCTGGGAATAGGAAGAAAGTAGATTTATAGTATCAATATAAATGTGTATTTATTGCATTTTCATCTTTTCTGAAAATAAAATGTATCTTTAGTTGGAGAAATCAAACAGCAGTAGCCCAATGGACAGAGTCCTGGTTACTGGCTAGCAGCTATCCCCAGCACAAGGATGATAATCCAGGTTTCAAAGGAGCTACTTGGCTCAGACACTCTACTAGCAATGGAAATCAGTGTTAGCTCAACAACTATTTCTACTGGCACAGATTCTGAGAGGAAGCAGTGGGTGAGCAATGGGGTCCCTTTGGGTTCCAATGAGTCAAGCAGTTTATACCACTGCAGGGGCGATTCAGCTTGGCTTGCTCCAGGGCCATTTTCATTTCCCAGTCCACTCCTGGGACCTATATGGGAACCTGATTAATAGTACAGCTATGAAACACTTACAAGGTTTGGACAACTATGTGCCAAATAATAGCATCTGGGGGCACCTACGAGTCACTGGGACGGGGCAGAGTAAGGAAGAAGCAGAATTGCTTGTGAGGAGGCCTTTCTGAGGGCCAGATGGATGCCTGCAGTACTTCCTTTTGATCTGCAGCTGTTTATCATTTGGATCCCAGGCACAAAGCCCCCCTCCACCCCCCTCTGTCTCTTCACAGGTAATGCTGTTTGCTAGCTTGGCTGTTTAACTGGGGCACCATGCAGGGAGGCGTGAGCCTCTTGGTGCGAGCCGAAGACCCTTAGCCGGGGGCGCGCAGCCGGGAAGCAGTCATCAGCTACAAGAGAGAATAAGAGCAACATAACTTTATTATGAACTGATTCTAGGATGGGTGCAACACCTGCTCGACACTGCTTGCTTAATTGTATCATGGTTGTAGCCCTAGTCTGTTGCCTGTGTTGAGACCACCAATATGTCTGATACCCCAATACATGGTTGTGGGGTCCAATCCTGAGCTTCTTTCTTACCACTTACTTGTGTGGTAAAAATGTCTGGCAAATTTACTATTCAAGGGCAGTTTGGAACTGGGTGTAGGACTTACCAAAGGCACCCAGCATCAAGTAGTTATGCTCGCTGCTTATCCAACCTCTCTAGTATTCCACCTGCTAACAACAGAGCCACTTCCACCACTCCCCGCTACACTAATACTGTGCAATACCAGATCTGTTAGAAACAAGGTTTCATGCATTGCTGGGATGCTGCAGGAAGAGAAAATTGATATGGCTTACCTAACACAGACATGGCTGCAGGAAAATAACAAGGTGTGTCTAGCCCAACTAAATCCTCCTGGCTATGCAGCCCTACACCAACCTCATTATGGTAGCCAGGGTGGAGGAGTTGCTGCTATTCTTTGCGAGTCCTTCAATTACCACAGATCTCCAGGACAAGCTATAGCTAGTATTGACTGCATGTTCCTGTCTCTGGGAATTAAAGATAGACTGAGTATCCTGCTTGTTTACAGACCACCCAGCTCCAGCAAAAGCACCCCTTCTGAGTTGGCAGAGCTGCTAGCAGACATGGTGTTGGAGACACCTAGACTTATTGTTCTGGGAGACTTCAACATCCATGCTGAGTATTCCAAGTCAGGCCAGGCAACCCTAGGCCTCTCTTAAATAGTGTCAGGACTTACACATGAAAGAGGCCACACGCTAGACTTAATATTTTACACTGAGCCTTTGAAGGAAAATCTTGTCTCAGCGTCTGCTGAGGGCAAAAGTGAATATAGCCACAACACCCCTCAGAATGGGAGGTCCAGTTAAAATGATTTGCCCACAAAGGCTCATAGACTCTTACAGATTCCAAAATGCCTTGGGGGATTTTAGAATTCCAGGCACATGCTCCACAGAAGCTGCTGTAGGAGCATGGAACACAAAGCTCTTTGAAGCGATTGACACCATTACTCCTTGTCAACTCCTCCGACCCTTGGGATGGAAGCCGGCACCAAGGTTTACCATGGAGCTGGCTGACCTGAAGAGGGCCAGAAGACGTCTAGAAAGACGTTGGTGAAAAACTTGCATGGAAGCTGATAGAGCTTGCTACAGAACACACTGGAAGATCTATTAAGCAGAAATGAAAGTGGCAAAGAAACGTTATTTCTCAGCAACCGTTGCATCAGCTAGTTCACGACTGTCCCAATTGTTCAGGATATCCAGACACCTTCTAACCCCTAAATCTGAGCCTTTAAAGTCCCAAGGACAATTAGCTGTGAGGCCTTTTCTAAGTTTTTCGCTGATAAAATAGCATGAATGTACTCTGATCTAGATGCTAGCTGCAATGCAAATGAGATAGGAGAAATGCTTAATACACCATCTGGCCTACATCTGGACTGCTTTGAACCAATTACAATGACAGACCTCAATAGGATCCTAGCATCTATGAAAGTCACTACTTGTGCACTCAATCCTTGCCAATCTTGGCTGTTAAAATCAAGTAAAGATCACGTAAGTGAACCACTGAGATATATTGTAAATCAATCGCCAACTCAGGGCTCCTTCCCCCGGCCACTAATTAAAAAACCATCCCTAGACAAAACTGATGTGGCCAATTATTGCTCAGTCTCTAATCTGCCCTTTCTGGGCAAAGTGACTGAGAGAGTCACTTTGACCAACTCCAGATCTTCTTGGAAGACTTTGACCAACTCCAGATCTTCTTGGAATAGCGCTCTAGACCATTTCCAGTCTGGATTCAGACCAGGGCATGGGACAGAGACAGCACTAGTCGCATGTTTGGATGATTTACATCTGAATATAGGCAAAGGTCATGCCTTCTTATTGCTTCTACTTGATATAACTGTAGCCTTTGACACAGTAGACCATGCCATCCTGTTGAGGTGTTTAGAAACAGAAGTGAGCATAAAAGGATGTGCCCTGGACTGGTTTAAATCATTTTTCATGGGACGGACTGAAAGGGTTGCTGTTGGAGATCAGCTATCTCCAGAATGGGAACTATCTTGTGGGGTTCCACAGGGTGAAATGTTATCTCCCATGTTATTCAATCTCTACCTAAAACCAATAGGAGAACTCATTGACAGCTATGGAGTGGGATGTCATCAATATGCAGATGACACCCTATATCTCTATATCTCACTATCCAGGTCCCCACAGGATGCAGTAGAAATCTTAGATTGCTGCATGACAGCCGTGGTGAAATGGCTTAAAAATAACAAATTGAAATTGAACCCAGACAAGACTGAAGTGACCCTTGTTGGAAAGGCAGAGATCTTGAAAGACATTGTACTCCTCACTTTCGATGGAGTTTGTCTGACCCTTGCAGATTTGTTCAAGAGCCTAGGGGTTATACTGGATCCAGCGCTACTACTAGAAAAATAAGTTAAGGAAGCTGCAAAAAATACTACAATCTCACACTAGCCTGGAAGATGGCTGCTTACCTCGACACAGCTGACCTGGCCACCTGGATCCATGCTAAGGTAACATCAAAACCTGACTATTGTAATGCACTATACATTAGTCTCCCTTCTAAGTTAACTAGATGCAAAATGCTGCAGCTCAACTGTTAGCAGGAGCAAGCAGGAGCATGAACATCACTCTCATCCTACAGTCACTCTATTGGCTACCTATCAGTTACCATGCTCAATTCAAGGTACTGGTTATTACATACAAAGGTCTTCATGGCTTTGGTCCAGCATACTTATGAGACTGCCTCCCTCCCTATGTCCCTCCATGGTAGCTTCGCTCATCTGAACAGTGTTTCTTGCAGGTGCCAGCCTGCACATGGGTGAAATCAACAGCAGCCCATACACAGGCTTTCTCTGTGGTGGCCCCCACCCTGTGGAATGGCCTGCTTGAGGAGGTAAGGAAAAACCCCACTCTCTTGGTTTTCCGCAAATGATGCAAAACTGAATTATTCAAAGGGCTTTTTATTCAGATATGTGGGTGGTATTATAAGGAGGGGGTCTCAGACGATTCGCTAATGAGTTAGGGACCATAAACTTCACCACTATGTTGTCTTACATATTAACTGTTGCTTTAAATTTGTACTCCTATATACTACCTGTGCTTCATGTTGTCTAATGTCAGTCCTAGAACTGATTATGTTCTGTTTCAGCAGTTCTTCAGTTCTGTATTGGTCCCTTGCTAATGCTATGTCTTTGTAAACTGTCCATATCCTATGGCGTTGTCTATGGAAATGTCCTTGACACTGTCTGGAAATGTTCTTAACACTGTATGGAAATATCTTTGATACCGACTGTACTAATCTCACATGCCTTGAGTCTCAGTGAGCAAGGCAGACTATAACTGTCATAAATAAAATAAATAACAGAAGATGACTTAAGGTACCTTTTGCATCTTCTGTAGGGACCTGATGAGAAAGAATGAAAAGAGCAATAAAATAGGAGAGCAATAAAACAGGGGGTTCCCTTTGACACAACCTTCTTGGGATCAAGCAGAACACATACATGTTCTCTCCATGAAGGCGGTTTCAGCAGTTGTGGACCCTAACATATTAATTTCACTGGTCCAGCAGCATTTCTTTTTCTAGTACCTTACTT
This sequence comes from Eublepharis macularius, assembly GCF_028583425.1. NCBI lineage: Eukaryota > Metazoa > Chordata > Lepidosauria > Squamata > Eublepharidae > Eublepharis > Eublepharis macularius. The sequence goes on from NC_072798.1 coordinate 74,519,621, forward strand.
ACCTCAGAAAAGGTATACACATACACATTCTGTCTGTGTGTTTAGTTAAATAGGCTAGATGTCAACATGGCTGCCTGTGGCTTCTGGGATAGTGTGTCAATCTTCAACATCATGGGACATAGCTTGGGAGTCCGAGGAACTCTAGTATCTTATTTATTTGCTGATTGATTGGCATCTGTGGATATCTTACCTCTTGCAAGGACAATGAAGAGAAAGACGCCAGGTTCCAGGAATACCTAGTGCTATAAACACTTCTGCCCTGACCTGGATAGCCCAGGGTAGCCTATTCTCATCAAATGTCAGAAACTGAGGAGGGTCTGCCCTGGTTGGTACTTTGATGAGAGACCACCAAGGAAGTCTAGGGTTGCTAGGCAAAGGCAGGCAATGGCAACGACCTCTGAATGTATCTTGCTTTGAAAACCCTATAGAGTCAAAATAAATCAGCTGCAACTTGATGGCAAAAAAGAAAAAAAGAAAAATCCGCACAGGAACATTATTAGGCACTTGGAAGCTGGGACCAAGGGGACAGTGGTGAACAGATTGGGGGCAGGTACTTAATGCTTTGAATCCAAGGGGTGCATGTTCCAGCTGGCAGCTGCGGGGATATAGCCCATTTTTCTCTTTAAAATATCTATATCCCGCCTTACCTCCTCAGACTCATGGAATCTAACAATGCAAAAAAAGTTGCAAGGACACAAAAATGTCATAACCATCTAACAAGATAGAAACAACACACAGTTGAAGAACACTGCATACCCCAGATGTAAACTGCTAACACATACAAGAAGATTGCATAGTATATAGTATGGTTTCTTTGCTGCAACCTCCTGAATATATAAGCATCTGTCACTGAATGCAATATTGCTCATTTGTCAACTCTGCTTGGGGATGGGCTCCATTCCTTCCACAGTATACAGTTATTATTGGAAATATACAAGGTTGAACCATCCCTTCTATGGGTCACTGATGTTGCTAGACAGCACTGTGTTGTGCAGTTAAGCAACCCTGCCCTCCTTCTTCCAGACATGTATTCTGCACAGAATGAACTGCACCAACAAGAGCTGACTGGGGAGAGGAGCGATATTGAATTTGCTAGCTGCATCTCTTCAATAAATATATCTTATGTGTCCAGTATACTGTACCCTTATTTGTACAAGTGGGCCAGGAATAACTATAATGTCCAGACAGTGGAAAGTCTGCATAAAAAATGATAGCTCTTTCTATCCTGTCAAATTGCTAGAAGGCTACAAAGAAGAGGTCAAAATAAATGTACATAAATCAGGCAATTTGGATAACAAAGTTGGAATAATAGTTTATAATCTAGTTAGCAGTACATTCTTAGAATTGCTAAAGTATTATGAATAATACATTTTCAAAAAATTAATGATTTCTGAATAATTCACAAACAAAAGAGAGCTAACTTTACAGAATACATTATTCATTGTGAATTCTTCTCTCACCTCTATAATTATCCATAAACGCTAAAAATATGAACACAACTTCTAAAGACTGGGGTGCTATTTTTAAAGGTTTACAAAGATATTCAATGAATGTAAAAAACTGCGAAGTTTATAAAATTAGATAGAACAGTTGAAAGTAGGGGTGGGGGAGGTTATCAAGTATACAGACGGTTACAGAAATAAACATTGCTTACCTGGGGTGGGAGAAATCACAACAGCCTGGTTCAGAGACAACATGATCTCTGTGAAACCATCAATGGGCCTGTACCAGGGATACCCCGCCTCTGCCTGCTCATCCGCAGCCACACGTGGGCAGCCAGAAGGGGAAAGTATTGGTGGAAATGGGGGGGGGGTAACTGGCAGTGCACCAACACTATAGCATCACTTCTAGCACACCCCAGAACAGTTGTCATTACTTTAGTATTCAACCAAAATGGTTAAACTATACATGTTTGGCCAAATGCTAGAGTGAGGCACTGGCACAACGATATCACTTCTGGATTGCACCAGAAATGATATCATAGCGGTGGTGCAACACTGAAGAGTCTCCCTGCCCTGTGATCTCCCACTGGTTGCCAGCTTTGAGCTTGTCTCACAAACTCCTCATTTCAGTGTTGTTATTTTCCCAGCCTCCCAATCAAAGACCCAAGCTGGTAGTATCCAAGCCAGATTCATGGCACTCAACTCGGGGCAAAGCCTTGCTACGTCATCATCTTATTTACCATTAGTTGATGGCTCAGTTACCAAGGACTGCAAAAGTGAGAAAGCTTTGCTTGGTAATCTTTAGCAACTCTTGGAACAGCAAACAATTTATTTATTTACTTTATTTACAAACTGCCTTTCTCACCTAGACTCAAAGTAATTTGCACTATGATTCTTGGCAGCTGTATAAAAAAAAACCCTACCAAGCATTTCTATCAGAGATAAGGGGAAAGACAGGTGTCAGTGCACTTCCCCAAATACTCTGAAGGCTTCTGAATTCTGCAGCAGCCTATATAAGATGTTTGCGGCAGATATTCCTTACCTACCTTCCTTCCCACATGCTCTTTTTACTCATATGCCTGGGCAAGTTTCTGTGTCCCCGGAAACACCACCTGCCAACAACATACCCTGAGATTTGATCACATTTCTTCCTTCATTAAAATTCCATTATGCTTCATTGTTTGATTATCTCAGCTTGAATCATCAAGTTCAATAAAAAGGGGATTTAAAAGTGATTTCAGTGGTACAGATATTAGTTTAAAAATATATGAAGAGTGTTTGGTACAGTAAAATGAAGTCCTTTATCATTTTTGTTTTAAAAACAGTATCTGTACTTTGTATCACGATAACCTTCAGCTAAAGACCACCTTTCTAAAATTGTGTCATGACACACTACTGTGGGTTTTGTTTTTCCAGAATGAGCACACTGCACTCTTCTAATTGAACAAAATGAATCAAAAAAGTTGTAACGCACTGTAATTATGTGCACTTAAGGCTGAAATGATGTTTATTTTACCTTGAAACTAAGTGGCTTAATTGTAAATTAGAATACAGGGGATCAGACTGCATTTTTGAGGTAAATTTAAAATCAATACTTTTCTGGAAGTAATCACAGAAATTCTGGGCTATTTACAGATGACCTTTGAACGTAACTCCATGGCAATACAGTCATATCAGGAACATGTTTTCCTGGAAAGGAGGACTGTAAAAGGATTAGAACTGTGTAAGTCTTTGCAGAGTTAACTATCTCCAGTGGAAATGTTAAACTTTTCCAGGGAAGATTAATCAGGTTTTTCTCACGATAAAAGAAAGAACTAGAAGAAAGAACTGAGGAAAGAAATGTTAAACTGGAAGAGTGGAAAAGGTAAGAGCTGCTGTAGTATAGTGGTTAAGCAGCTTGGCTGTGAGCAGCAATCTGCTGGTTCAGCTCCCACTACTGCCATGAATTCTGCAGTGGCTTTGGGTAAGCCACTCCTCTCAGCCCCAACTCCCCAGCTGTATTGTGGGGATAATAACATTGATTTTGTTCACCGCTCTGAGTGTGGCACTAATCTGTCTATAAGGGTGGTATATAAGCACACTGTTGTTGTTATTAAACTAGAGAGAAGCTTAGGGCTGCCAGGTCCCCCAGTGAGGGCAGGGGATCCCCCACTCCCAACTTCCGCCCCCTGCCAACACTCACTTTGCCGGCAGGGGGAAAACACCTGAGGAACAGGTTCAGGAGGCAAAAAACCTCCCGGGCCAGTGCGCAGTTGGCACACTACCACTGGTGGCAGGCATGCTCCTGTGCTTAACAGAGACCAATTTAGGTCCTGTGACGGAAGTGGCATCATTGTGTCCAATGGTATGTGCGCACTTCACTCAACAAAGACATCATGATTAAGCGCCAGTTCCCCCTGTCCTCCCTCCCCCCACCGCCGCTGAGAGGATAAAGGGACCTGGCAACTTAAAATTTTGAGGGATGCTTCTCAGGAGACTCTTTTCATATGAAGTCAATTGTGATAGGTGCATGCTATCTTTCAACTTAAAATAAATATTTCACTATGTCCTATTTGCCCCATGCATCTGTTCTGAAGAAAAAAAGCTGTAATTTATAGTAGAAACATATGAACATCACAGCTAAGGGAGATCCATGCCACAATTATTGAAAGCAGAGTTTAACATACCAATGAAGAACCAACCTCTTGTTGTATAAAAACCAAAAGCAGGGGTGTGGGGTATGCCTGAAGTGGGTTTGCTGGCTGAATATACAGCTTTTGATGTTGCTTCAAACAAATTAGTGGGAGCCAAGGGTTTTTTTTTTATTTAGACAAATGTGCTTTCCACTGACTTGAGCAGGGCTCTATGAAGTCAGATTATGTCCTGGGCCTGTGTAAACACAGTAGGAATTGTGGTTGATGTGGCTTTTCCGGGCTGTATAGCCGTGGTCTTGGCATTGTAGTTCCTGATGTTTCGCCAGCAGCTGTGACTGGCATCTTCAGAGGTGTAGAACCAAAAGACAGAGATCTCTCAGTGTCACAGTGTGGAGAAGATGTTGGCAGGTAATTTATATCTATTCAGGGAGGTGGGTTTGGGCTGAGTCATCCTGTAAGAGTTTCCCAGGGTGTGGAATGCTAATGGACGGAGGCTTCACTGTATCCTGAGGCGGTTCTTTTGCATATGGATTGGTGCTTGATATGCTAATCTTCTCTCCAGGGCTATTGTAGGGTGTAGAGTATTTTGTTAGCCTGCTGGATTTTTTTATGTAATTTTTTTTATTTTTTAAATAGAAAAAAGGGAATAAAAAGTAAAAGGAGGGGGGATAGAAAGAAAAGAAAAAATTAAAAAAAAGAAATTGCATATCTATTACATAGCATCTGTTGTATTTTTCTGGTGGGTCTGAATACTGTTTGTAAGTTGTGCTTATCCACCTGAACATACAGTTCACCATGGAGAAAGAAATCGAGGGTAAACTTCCATTTCTAGATACCTTGGTCATCCGCAAAGCAAACTTTCAGTTAGGTCACAAGGTCTACAGGAAACCAACTCACACGGATTGGTACTTACACAAAAACTCCAATCACCACCCTCAACAGAAAAGAGGCATAATAAAAACATTAGTAGACCGTGCAAGACAGATATGTGAACCGCACTTTCTCAACAAGGAAACTGATCATCTAAACCACACACTTCAAGCAAACGGCTACTCCAGAAATGAAATCAGAAGAGCGATTTAAACCAAGGATAAATCAAACAACTAAGGAGAAACAGTCTCCCACAGGAAAAGTGTTTTTGCCACATATCAAAGGAATCACTGATCAGATGGGAAAGCTTATGAATAAGCACAACTTACAAACAGTATTCAGACCCACCAGAAAAATACAACAGATGCTACGATCAACAAAAGATAGCAAAAGACAGTAGAGACCCCCTCACCTCTACAGTGAAGCCTCCTTCCATTAGCATTCCACACCCTGGGAAACTCTTACAGGATGACTCAGCCCAAACCCACCTCCCTGAATAGATATAAATTACCTGCCAACTGTGACACTGAGAGATCTCTGTCTTTTGGTGCTACACCTCTGAAGATGCCAGTCACAGCTGCTGGCAAAATGTCAGGAACTACAATGCCAAAACCACGGCTATACAGCCTGGAAAATCCACAACAACCATCGTTCTCTGGCCGTGAAAGCCTTCGACAATATACAGTAGGAATTGCCCAGCTTTGGCCAGCTGTGCCATACTCAGCAGATCCCTGGACATGACGAATGATAGGAAAAAAAGAACTGTGGACAACTAAGACAAATTTTGGACACAGCAGGGCCTGCCATGTAAGACACTGTCACAAAATGCTGACCGTGGCCAGGGACATATTGCTTTGTAATTTTTGGAAAGCCCTTTCTCTTGATCTTCTTCCAGAGCCTGAAACTCTTCCAGCAGTAGCATGAGACCTTTTTGTTTGAGCTCTTATTAAAGTGACCATCTGTTACAATTCTGACTGATCCGATTAGAATGTTTGCCTTAAGCATCCTTTTTTAATCTTAATCAATGACTTGTTAAAAATTTGATTAAAATTAAAATAATGAAAATATACAAACAAGCAAGGGCCAGTTAATTTCCTGCTGTTAAAACAGGTACTTTCTTTGACTTCTGTACAGTGAGTACTTAGGTGATCAGCTTAATACATTTCATTTCAAAACTGTTTGCATATAAAATGCCCTATCTTAGAATAAGTTAAAATGTTTAATTCCTTGTACATTCTCAGATGTTCCCAATATTACGGTTGGCCATTTTCATACATCTGAACTTTATTGGATGATGACTCATTCTGAAACCTAGCCCCAAATCCATATTGGATTAAAGAAAGCACATCACTGAGCATTAGAAAATTATTTACACAACATAAAAGTGCCATCGATAGCATAATTTAGCATTGCATCCATAAACACACAAATGGTTTTACACCACTAAGTAAATCCAAGAATGGCATTAATGTCAGAGCAAGCTCATTTACTTACGAATATTCAGTAGGGAGCACTAAGAATAAATATTGTTCTCTATTCCTCACTTTAATACAAGGAAGTCCAATCAGACAATAAAGAAATCTGCCCTGTCATTCTAACAAATTACATTACCAAGAAACAAATCTCTCTCATTTTTTTTTAAAAAATCATGCTTGTTTATTAAAACAGAAAACGCTTCATATCAAGATATCATACCATTGATCTAATACAATCTCCTAAAACCAGCAAATTCAATTATTGCAGTTCCACTAACATTCCAAAAATGATGCAACATGCAGTTCAAAGATACTATGAAAGGGCATGATAGGTCGAATGACAACAGAGGTGGGCACCTGACTCTCGTCTGAACCTTGGAAGAGTTCACATCTGTGCCACTGGATTTCCACACTACTGAGCCAAGACTGGTTCTTTCTGGGCAGGACCAGGTGAGGCAACAGTGATGCAAAGACAAAACAGTAGTCCCCAAACTGGGGGAGGCAAGTGTGCATGCTTTGTGATGATGTATTCCTAGGACCTTCTACATTGACCATGTACATTGTCACCTATGTGCTATGTCAGTCTGAGTTCCAGCAAATAACACACAGACACCATCTCTTGGTTGGAATGGCCACAACTTTATTGATTATAGCTAGATGGAGCATTGGTCAGGCATATGGGCAACGGATCCTCATTGGCATCGGAAGGCCCAGTCGCTGTCCGATGCATATAACTCCAGTCCCATGCTGGTGCATCATAGCAAGCATTATTCCATCACCAGCCATGCTGGTCAGCCCTTGCCTCCCAATCCACAGGAGTGAGCTGTCCAAATGCCCCACTCACCCTTTTAGGATCCAGCCCAATGCCTCAAAAACGCCAAACCCATAAAGTTGTGACAACCCCCCTGCTGCCCAGAGAGCGGGGGGTGGGTGGGAAACATCCTGCTCCTGCCGAAGAATCTCCAGGAATGGTGCTGACCACGTTGCTGGTCAGGAGGAGGGCTAGCCACTCCTCCTCTTCCGCCACGGCCACACCTCCACTTCATCCTTTCCCTCGGATTCCCACTTAATCGGTGGTGAGTCTGCGAGCTTCTTTTACAATAGTTCTGACTAGTAAGGATTAACTTTCATATGAAGTTTCCACAAGTTGTCACTTGTCAGAATTTCAAAAGCAACATTATTTAAAAGATATAAAAGCAACATGGTTTAAAAGAAACATTATGAAACGGCAGAATATTTAGTTTATATTTTATTTCATTTTATGTATACCATTTCTCCCCAATGGAGACCCAAAACAGCTAATACCATTCTCTTGCCCTCCATTTTATCTCACAACAACCCAGTGAGGTAAGTTAGTCTGAGAGGCCTAATTTACCTCTCCCAAATCCACCCATCAAGTCTCCATGGCAGAGTAAGGATTTGAACATGGGTATCTGAGATCATAGATTAATACAGATCATAGATTAACATATATTATCACACCACAGTGGCTCCACTGATGAACACAAACTCACAGACTTCTCCAGCTCCCAAATGCCTATAAGAAGGGGATCATAAAAATGTGTAACAATTGAAAGATAAAATTAGGAATCCCACGAAGATTCTACAAAAACAAAAATGTTCCCAGATTGTACTATTTGTTATGCCAACTCTATGGTTCATTGTAATAATTTATTTCATAAATAAATGGTTCATTGTAATAATTTATTTCATAAATTATATGTAAAGTGCATAAAGCACGGGAAGGGAAGACAGGAAACTACTCAGGCAATGTCAGGGCTCCAAGTTATATATACTTTTTTGCAGCTAAAACAGGTGAAAGGATTTTGCTTCAACTGTTCAACTTTTTTCTTTCTCCCCAATTCAAAACAACCCTCCTCTAGATTCAGTTTAGTGCACTTCCCCTATAAACCCTCAATGAAAAGAATGGTGTTTACAGAGCAGCAGAACCTGAAGCACTTAGTATCATCCTGTTCCACACAGCATCTCACATCCTGGCATGAAGGCATATGCTCAGTGTGTAATATGGTGCCTTGTTTCCATAGCAACAGGAAAATGAAATGCTTTTTCAAGCATATATTTGAAAGAACAGTCAAGGGGAAGACAGGCAATGAATGGCAAAGCAATATATTTAGTGTAAAATCACCATAATACAAGGATACCAATTTGTGTTTAAATTTGATTCAGAGAGAAATGGAACTCTCAAAAACAAACGTAACAACCATTTCTCAAGAAACATCAGGTGCTAGTTGTCTGCTTTTATTCAAATGTCTTGCAACTAAGATAAATTACTGATCCATAGAATGTAGAAAACATTCAAATAACATGGTGATTGGTGTGTCACTAGATACCAAGAAAGTCTTAGATAGTTGTGTTCCAATCAATAAAGCCACCTGAATGGCTTTGGAGCCAATGTTATCCAAATAACTACCACTTACCTTACATGGGAATTTTTTTATCAGTCTGCAGATTTCTGCAACTGTCCTAAATTACAAATCACTTTGTAATTTAGGACAGTTACAGAAATGAACAACCATCCTTCCATATTATATAAAGCAACAGTTTTAAAACTAGGATCCAGTGATGTCCTGGGAAACTTACAGAGCAATCCAAATCAGAGTTGCAACTTATGCCCAATGAAGTCATTAACAGGCTTTGAAGAGTTGATTAACTGCAAAGTAATAGTAGTCAAGCTTGTTTGAAAGATAGCTTGCCCACTATCATCAATTTATACAATGGATAAGTACCTACCGTACTCCAAGATATTCATTTAATTCACACTGCAACATCCAATAGGCATATTCCCTGAACAATCCTTCCTTCCCAGAAATCTCTGCAACAAGCAGATTTTTTCAGTAGCTAGGCTATTGCGGGGGCAGGAAGTCCTTAATAGCAGCAACTTTGATCAGTACAGGTATCACCATTGGGTAGGAAAAATTAACCAAGAAACTTAATTCAATTTTGGTTCTCTAAGCACCAAGTAAGGAACAATATAGGCACAATGATGTAAACTGGTAAGATTCTTTCCATTTAGTTGTTTGTTCTGGTTGTACATGCACTTTTTCTTGGCCCCCACTAAGAAGGGTTTGGTCAAAGTGAATTGATTCCCTCCTCTTGGAGAACTCTTGAAATGTACTTTTGTGAGGAATGTGTGCATGGAAAATAAGATCTTTACAAGGAAATGTTCAACTATCAAATGATAGTTCAGGGTGGGGGGGGAGGACCAACAGCTAATGTGGTATAAAATCAATCTGTCTGCAGCATAGATATACCCACCCAATACCTCCTTAAAGGCTCATCCTAGCAATTAAGTTTGCTATCTATTAGTATCACCAAAATGAATGGTAGTTGCCCTTATTTTATGCACAATTTGACTGGAAGCTATCTATTGCTGAAGTCTATTCAGGTGAAAGAGCCATTCAATAATTTGACACCAAGTCCATCAATTTTGCCATTGACATTACCCATAGATGCCTATTATGATGACACTAAAAGAAATAAAATAGATTATGCAAACTATGAATATATGATGGATAAGCAAGGAATATAAAAACATGGCAAGAAATTCACTCCCAAGGAAAAAATATCCCATGGTTGATGTACTGTCAAATGGTGTCCAAACTCAAAAGAACAATTATCAAAAGAAGATGGCCAATTAAGGGAGAAAACAGTGTTTGAACAACTGATCAGTGGAGATTTAAAGCACTTATTAGGAAAAGTATATAAAGTTCTACTGCAATATCCCACAGAATTGGAATGTTTAAAATTGTATGATAAAATGAATGTAAAATCTTGGAGAAAGTGCTTCTATGAGTTAATTGGAAAACTTATGAGCAAAAGAAATCAAACTGACTGACTCTCAAATATTACGAGAGAATTGGTACAAAATGTTTTAGATGGTATATCACTCCCAAGGATCTTACAAGAACCAATAAGGATTATAGTGGAAGGTGTTGGAAATGCCAATGCATGGATGCAACGTTCTACCATATGTGGTGGACATGTAAGAAGGCGAGAAGATATTGGATACAAATTCATGAAGAGATGCAACAGATATTAAAGTTTTGCTTTGTGCTGACTCCTAAAAATATGTTATTAAATATCTTGCCTAGTGACTGTGGTGAGGGTAGTATTTGCAACAAAACGGAAGGCAGATTCTTGTCCAGATGTGTCTGAGTGGATGAACAAATTGTGTGAATATGCATCTATGGCTAAATTAACTTCCTATATGCATAACAGACCAATCTTAGAAATTCAGGAAAAATGGAGAGTCCTTTTTGACTATATGTCTGGTAATTTAAAAAAAATGAGAATAGTTTTTACGGAAGCAGATTAATTAGAAAATTAATATTTTAAAACGTTGAATATGAAATATTTAGTATAATGCTGAATATAAAATGCTGTATAAAGTAAGCAATGAGATGGAGAGGAGCAATATTTTCTAGCTAAAATGTACTGTTAGCTATTTTGTTTATGCCTTTTTATGTATTGTTATTGTCTTTTTTTCCCAATAAACATTTTATCTGAAATAATAAATAGACACTGAGATTGCAGGATGATCAGCACATTTAGATATGTTTTCAACATTTTAAAGATGTTAACATTTATTGTAGCCAAATAAATGTTCCACCCCCTTCCCCTCAGCATTCAAAACCTTGACACGGAAAGGTGGAAAAAATAATTGGCATGAATAAAAGCTACATTCCCACCAGGTGCCCTGGCGATGTTCAAGTCCTTGGATGTAAATATTAGCCAGGAAAGTAATAGATAAGGGACAACTGTCAAGAAGATGAAAGAAAATGACTGATATGACAGTGATGCATAAGAGTTTTGTTCCTTTTTATTCTCCATTTTGGGAAAATCAGATCTACTGTAATAGATTCAGCTATCATCTCTGTGATGATCACTTAAAAATCTACTTGTCAATTCCTGACAAGCCAAAAATCACAGACTGACTCCAAAAATCTCAATGTCAATGGCTCCTTGTCCCTTTGTATAAAACACTTGCCAAAATAAATACCCAGCCAAAATCCTCTTGTTTTCTTGCAATTGCTGTCAAAGCCATCTGATCATGACAGACCCTCAGAGAATTTTTTTCTTTTACTTCAAATTCTTATGCTTTTTTTAAAAAAAAAATCTCAACTCCGCTGCTCTTTCTTGAATCAAAATATAATAGAACTTCAGACCTAAGTGCATCTCCTTGGAACAAGAAATGTCCAGATATAATCTGTACTGTGCAAAACGTAAGGATGCTGCAGCACCACTAGATCTCCCTTTCAACAACTGAGCAGAATCTGGTTCTCCTACTTTGCCTGTTAAGCTGTTATTGAGGAATAGTATAAAAACCCTTCTCCAGACAAGTAGCTGGACTACCTGAAAAAGGACATGCCAGTTCTCTCTAGTTGTCCTTCCCTTTCTCAGATTCTCCACAAATTAAAAGAGTTAAGGGCCAAGCTGTTGTATTGTAACTGCACAGACAAGCCTTTCATTTCATTCCCTCCTCCCCACAATCCTTTTCAAATCATAAAATCAAGCCAGTTTGCACAAATGAGTTGACTAAGAAATCCTACATAAATGCATAAATAATTTGTTTAAAAATACCACTAATTTAAACACTGAAAAATAATACCAATCCAGGGCATTAAAACTAGACAAATATGCTTTCATTTGCCCTTGGAAGACCACTACTTTGACAGTTTCATGGTTATTTGGGTGCATTCCAAAAGAACAAGAGCTATTTCTCCACAAAAAACCTCTCTTTTTTATGTTCATAATGAGATGGGTCCAGCAAATTTCTTTTCATTCAGTCTTGCTTAATGGCCCATGTTACTACAGAGCCCACCACTCCCCACGCAGCTTTTGTATGTTAAATTCCATAGTCTCTCAACTCTTTATTATAGTAAACATCTTTATTGGAAGCTGAAAGAAGACAGACGGAAGACAGGCTCAACAGTAACTAATTTATATTTACAGAAACCACACCCACTTTTAACAACAACCAATACAAGGTAAGCAGCAAGAATCCTTCATTTGCATGAACTATATACCAAGTAACTACTTGCACCACAGCGATTAGACTATAAGGCAACCGTTATGATTGGCTGTTACCGGTACAAAAGACCAATAGTCTTGTAGGCCACAGGAGCCTTCGTTCCTACTCAAGCAATACGTAACATCTAGAATAGCCTTTTTGTTCATCAAAGGGGATTCCCGCCCACACACAAAAAGTTGTTTGGGCCCAGCCTAATATGAATGATGTTTGAAAATGGAATTAGAAGTGAACTTTTAACTCCCAAGTACTGTATCTGTTTGTTTGTTTCACTCCCATTAAATGTTCATGTGATCCCGATAGAGCTAAAAACAACTTTAGACATAAATAAATTATTTTGGAGAAGAAAACAAAAATCCAAAGTTTCATATTCATATTAATGGTACCATAAAGCAAAGCCTTGGAGGAGCCATCCTGAGAAGATATATATTAGCATTTTTAGACTTATTTGTCCTGTCAAAGTCCTTATCCCCAGACCATGCAGCCTCATACTGCCTCCATGTGGAGATTCATAAACTGGTCATGTGGGAGGAAAAAAAATGACTGAAGACAGCACTTTTTTTCCTAAGAAAAAAGGCTTGATGGTCCTTAGTTTCCCATACCTTTAATCAATAAGGCACTCATTTGATATGTTCAAGATAACAGAAAAGACAATGCAGCAAGATCATGTAAACACTGCATTTCAAACTGATATGGTTTCTGATATCTGGAGAGACAAACACAGAAAGCATCTCAACTGTTTGTGCTTATACATCAAAAAAGACGGCTCTCTCAGTGCTGCAGTTTACATACACATTGCTGTATACTTAATTTTCAGGGAAATGCCATGAACAATATAAACTGCTATTAAGACAAACAACACAGAAATATAAGAAAAATGTTCCAGATTTAGTTCTCACTCATCGAGTAATATAGACACATATACAGAAAGTGTCTTTTACAGTATTTTTGCGAAGGAAAAAATTAAGTTTTCTGTTCATTTTTACTCGACGCTTGCTCAGAGTGCCATACATGCTCCCGCAATCCTCTGTTTTATTTTACAGCAGCCCTTTGAGGTAGGTTAACTTGGGAGAAAGAGTGATGGACCCGTGGTCATCCAGTGGACTTTGCAGCAGAGTGGAGATTTGGATCTGGGTTTCTCTTGTCCTAAATTGACAGTCCAACCCTTTATACTACACTGGTCCTCGCCAGTTTCTATTTTTAAAACTTTTCCTTTTATAATGAAACTGTTTAGAATGGTACATCCTCTGTCCCTTCACATGTTACACTGATAGTAGAAACATTTACGTCAATATTTATTTTTTCTTACATCTCAGAAAGCAGAAATTAAAGTGCTATGGCATACATACTTGTGCTATGTGTGTATACATGTGCTATGGTAGCTCAGGGTGCAGCAATCTGCAACTCTTTCTCATGTATTGGATATCACTGCAATTTTTCAAGTAATCCAATTTTATATGCTAACTACCAATGTTCCCTCTAAGCTGTGCAGTGTTGTGAGTTAAAAATCTACTTTGTGAGCCGAAACAACTTTCATTAAAGTTTCAAGCGCACCTCCTTTTTAATTTTTTTTATTTCAGTCTACAAACATACAAAACACAAACAAACTACAAACTACTTTAATTTGTGTTATTTCTTGCTTAGAAGCAACAACTCAAGCAGTCATTCAAACATGGCTTCTAAATATCAAACTAAATTACTCTGCAGGTAAAGTTGTTAATACTTCTCCTTCCCAACTATTTGATATACAAATATAAATATATCTGAGAACATGTGCTAGGGTCTGCATCCCATCCTGGGCACATGTTAGCTTCTCTATTCCAACAAGATTGCAGCAGGTAGGTGGAGAGATTTACAGTACAATCCTGTACAAAGTTACTCCAGTCTAAACTCATTGATTTCTAGCCTCTGTAGAATCCAAAAACAAAAACCATGTAATACATTTTGATTACAATCTGAAGAGGTCATACTGAAATAAAAATTAGTCTTTAAAGCGCTACTGGACTTTTGTTTTACATTCATGCTGACTGGCTTTCTTGTGGTTCAGGTGGGATTCTGACTTGGTTTTCTCAGCTCAGGCAGTTAGCCATTACCCTGTACAAGCACCTGGAAATCTGACACCATAGAACATTTGGAACAATTGTGCTTTAGACAATTACAAAATACATAAACGCAGTTTCTCTCTATTCTTCTCCATGTCGCAAAAAATGTGGCTCATCTACCCCTTTCATTTTAGACAAAAACTGAGGAATGGCAAACCTGGCGCCTTAGTAACTTTGTGCATGCAACTTCAATAGGCTGAAGTCCATTTGCCAGCTTTCTGGGGCAAGTAAACAATATCTGCACAGTGTTGCAGCTCAGAGGAGTAGGACGTGCAAATACAGAATTGTAAGCTTTGATTTTTCTTTAGAATATTTATGTACCACCTGTGCAGAGAGCTGCTTCAGGCGGCTCACAAACAGAAAACAACATAATTTTTAAGAAGTCAGGATGACAGGAGGAAATATTTCCAGAATGCTTCGATCTATCATCATTAGGATACTCTAAAACTGGGCCCATCAGCAGGTTGCAAGCCAAGTTAACATGAACAGGATCAAGACTTAAACCCCTGGAATTGGCCAGTAACCACTGGTTTTGGATAAAGTGAGAGACTTTGTGGCACCAAAAAAGTTTCAGTTTGGTAGCCATCTTGGTCTGCAGTAAAACAGCAGGATCAGAGTCCAGTAGCACCTTAGAGACCAACAAGATGTTCAGGGTATAAGCTTTTGAGAATGAAAGTTCCCTTTTTCTTTGTATCTGAAGAAGAGAGCTTTGACTCTGGACAGCTCATATCCTGAAAATCTTGTTGGTCTCTAAGGTGCCACTGGACTCAAACCTTGCAAAATATTTGAGACTTCCTGTTTAACTCTGTACCTACAAACTCCTCTGTGAATAAGGAGGCCTTTCCTCGGCTTCTGCTGCAGGAGAGAAGGCAAGTCAGGCACGGCTGCCCTTGGAGGCTCACTTTAGCTTCAGATCCAGGTTTGGGGTGGGGGGCAAAGAATGACTGTGAGCCTGCAAAGAAGAAGGCAGCTTAAAAATAGAAAATGAGAGAGCTAAGCTGGAGCCAGCCTCAAAGCGGCTACACTAAAAAAAAAAAACCCAACAATGTGATCCTATGCACAGTTACTCTGGTCTACGTTCAGTGATTTCATTTTAGATGGAGATGCTCCAGTTCTTGGCTGAGTCTGCATTTCAGGTTGTAAAAGCTACTTTGGAAGAGTCCTAGAAAAGGTGGCCTTATCAACAGTAAAATCCAAGCAGCCTCCTTCAGCACCACAATTGTCTTCTCCTCTTCATCAGGTCATCAGCAGGCATGATGAGCACCTGGCCCAGCCCTCCTTCCACTCCTCATCCTTCTTCTTTCCGGCCTCCTATTGCACCAAGGCCCCATCGCTCAGCTCTCCTCTGTTCCCCAGCTAGAGAGCTGCTGGCAACTGGAGTTGCTCTCTGGCTCCACCCTGGCGCCAGCTGAGTCGGAGGGCGGGGCCACCTGAGAGTTACCTGTGAGCTACAGCTGAGAATCTGTGAACGGAGGAGTCAGAATCTGTGAGCAATTGCTCACGTGCTCACATTAGCGGGAACGCTGCTAACTACATTATAAAAGATGTGTCTTAAGTTGTTAAATCAATAAAAGAAGTTCGGGTTTTATGAGAAATAAGTACTGCATAATTTTGTGTCTCTCAAAATTTTCAGTTTAAAACAAACAACCAAAAAAAGCAGGAAGTTTTTCTTCCTCTCAACACTTGAAAACTTCTGGATATTTTACATTTCTAATTCTGTGTTATTCCACCTGTCTGTGAATTTATCCCAAATATTTGTATTTAGTATGTAAGCTTAGTAATAAAAACCTGTAAAGATTGATACAGGAGGTAGCAAAGAATTCTGGATTAACTTATTCATGATCTGGTTGCTATGTCACACTTTAAAGAGCAGAGTAAGTGTGAATATGGAGTCTCATTTCTCCTATGTGCACACACTAGAGTTGCCAGTCCTCCACTGGGGGGGGGGGAATCCTCCACTCTCACCTTTCATCCCCACTTACTTGGCCTGCAGGGGAAAAGGCGGGGGAATGCGCCTCCCAGAGTGCACTCCCAGGGCGCACCTGCACTTTGCAGTGGGCCAGTTTGGGCCCCCAAAGAGTCAAATCTGGCCCGTTTGGGGCCTAAATTGGCCCACTGTGAAGCACGTAATTGCTCCAGGGCCCTCTCAGCAGCACTCTCATGTTCTGCAGAGCACATGAACACTACCGGAAGAGCCCTGGAGCACTCCTGCACTTTACAGTGGGCCAATTTAGGCTCTAAACAGGCCTGATTTGGCCCCATATGGGCCAAAATTGGCCCACTGCGGAGCACAGGAGCGCTCCCAGGGGGAGCACAAGACCCTGTGCAATGATGCCACTCCCAGAAGTGACATCGTTGTGTTTGTGTGCACGTGGTGTGTACAAAGACTTCCACAAAGGTGAGTGCCAGGCCTCCAGCCTGGAGGGTGAGGGAATCTGGCAACTCTAGCACACACATGCAGGCCCACATGGTGCCCATGGGTTCCATGACACAAGCTGACATCTCAGCTGCCTCCTGCCAATTGTTTTTGGAGAGCGGTTGGGGCCAGGTGAGGGTTTTGCCCACAGGTCTTCTGATAGGCCCATGGAGGTATGAGTGGCTGTGCAGATCTTTAAAATGTTGCTTCAGCAGCAGCTGCCCCCACATCACAAGAATCTTCATTGCGTGAATGAAAAGATATATAAGAAAATACTTCTAAACAATATGTTAATTTAAAAAGGCAGTCTGTTAAACAGAACTTCTGCCTGAAACGTTTAACAGTTACCATTAGAGTTATGTGTCACTTCATTCCCTGACATTTTTTGGTTTGCTCTACATTTTGTGGCAGCCATTTTCAGGTCAATCCGACCACCTTGTATCAGAATTGGTGCCTGCAGACTCAGAACGATTGGGGATACCTGTAATAGAGAATACATAATCTGAGCTTAGAGACATCTGTCAAGTTTTAATATTTGTCCAATTTAATTTGTATAATATTGACATGAATATTGAAGATATTCACAAGTTGTATTAGTGAAAGAAGACCAGAGTCCCTTGGTTTGAGCTAAAATTCTTAACACTGGTAGACAGCACTGCAAACCATTTCAGGGACACAGGGGTCAGTGTTAAGAATTTGTATCACTTTCCATATCAGTACAACTTTATTTGCTTCAGTCTACTCATGGCTGCCATGGCTGCCCCTGTCTAGGAGTTCAACCTCCTGGCCACTGTTCCAAGCGCTGCTCACAGCCACTCAGACCCCTAGCAGCCCTCCTGGGAGGTATGAACTACCTGTTTCACTTGAGACATACCAGTCTCCAGGTTCTTTCTTTGGGTGGATTTGCACACAGCTGGTCAGTAACTCAAGACATAGCCTTACATATAAAGGTTGTTTATTCGCTTAGAAGAGTGTATGCAGGGTTGCAGGAACCACTCTATTAAGGCACAAGCAAAAAGGAAATAAAAAACAAAGAACTTCCTTCACTAAACCTATCTGACTAAAAACATAAGCTTGCTAACTTGCATTTCTCTGAAGAGGCTTGAGGCTCATACTCACAAGCAAAGTCCATAAACCATGCCAGGCAGATCTGGTGATTTCAGGCCTGGCATGGAGCAAAGCCTCTCACATGCTGATAGAATAAGGTAGCAGAGAATGATCCAACGAAGTGAGAGCAGTGAGGAGCCATCTTTTCTACCAGTGTCAGCCAATCAGAGGCACACGTGCAATCAGCGCTGCTAGCCTGAGAACCGGGAAGGAGGACATGCAGAGCCAAGACTCCTCTGCGTCTCAAGGTCACCTTGCCTGGGCAACAGCTCAGAAGTGCAATTAATTAACTGAGCTGCTCATTCCACTCCCAGGGTGACAAGCCAAAACTGGGCCTGTGAGATCTTAGAAGCCCGAACCAATGTACTCAATTGGGCTCAATGTGACTCTGCTAGACAACGCCCGCCACCCCCCCGCCCACCATACACACACTATGCCACTGGAGGGTTTTCCCCCATGCTTTACAAAATCAGTATTGCTAGACCACTATAGTATTACAAAAATTGTTATTAATTTGCATGATAATTAAAAGAGGAAAGATTCTTTTTTTAAAAAATGAAAGCTGGGAATTCAGGTTAAGTAGACTGTGGCAATAGATCATAGAACAGTATAGAACAATAGCAACAGAACAATATATAAAACAATTGCAATTATAGATTTTTGAATAGCCTGCCAGTGGCAGGGCAGGCAGAAAATGCAGGGGAGATCGCCGCTGACAGAGGACAGTACACACAAAATTACAATGTAGACACACAGTTGCCAGTGCAAATGTTTTTGCATTCATGGTGACAATTTCAGGGAAACAGAGACTCTTTACTGTGTGGATGCAGACTAGGTAATGTATATTTGCAAATAAGGACTAAGCATATATCAAAAGCAAAGTAAGTATATTAAAAAAAGGAAAATGCAGACACAGTCCTTTTGATAGCAGGAAAATATATGCTTCATATTTTCTAGCGACCTAAGGCAGAACATAAATTAAAGGTATGCACTGACCTAACTATGGAAATGACAAGAACCAATCTATGAAATGATGTCCTCTACCCCATCCCCAGATCATGAAGAATTATGTTATAAGAAATGGGCATCACAGAACTATATATGAAAAAGGCAAGGGGGGGGAAAGGAACTGTAGTTTCCTTTACCTTAGAAGTTCTGCTGAATATGCTTTAGGGAAATAGCGATGGCAACAGCACAGCAGAACAAGGACAGGTGTGCGTTGTTCAGTGATCATTCAAGTGAGCAATGATTCAGCCCCTTCTAGACGCTGCTAGCTTAATGTACAGCTGAAGTACATAGGCGAGGAAAGAAATCCAATCTCCTCAGTGATTATTTATGACAAAGCACACTTAACTGAGTCCCAATTTGTTTTTGGGATTGCAGTCATTCTATTTCAACTAAACAATAAATGAATCTACCTTCCACAGGCCCAGCTCAAGGTATAAAAGAAAACAAGAGGGAGAACAGACATAACACTTCATTTATCCTCCAATCTGGAAACTCGCTTAGAGAAATGATTGGATAAGGCAGTTATTTGGAAGTAGAGCAATAGTGGTGCTCAAAAGAGCAATTTATCAAGCCTTATCTACCATATTGCCTTATTATTAGCAATGCTTCATTAGCCAGCATTTCTCACTGCAGTGTCGAGAGATACTGTATTAAGCAACTTCATGGAACTCCAGAACAGGTATGTCTCAAAATGCAATCTATGATTTAGTGATTATCTATATATCTACTAGAGAATAAAATACCATATGGACATCTAGAATGGTGAGTCCAAATTAGCAAAGCTCACATAAATGTAGAACTTTGGCTCACTTTAGTGGAGTGGGTAGGTGACTTATGCTGGATCCTACTAGCTCTCATGCAATAGTAAGATATCACCATGGTTTTCCACAGAAAGTACCTGATACCTGAAATGTATCGCATTAACACTGAAATGGACCGTTGTTTTCTTCTTGTCTACAATAATATCCCAGGGTCTTTTATCAAACACACATCATTCTCATTACACTGCTGCTACTGATGACTAGTTGCATTAGCTAAACCCACTTTAAAGCATATAGATAGGGAGAGAAAGCCAGCGTTTGATAACTGGAAGAAGTTTTATGGGAGATGTCCACCACAAGGAGTTGCAATCTAACATAAACTTCAAATTGCCTGCTGGGAACTCAATTACCAGGTACATGATGCCCTGATTAGGTCGGGAACCTGGCTTTCAGGGAGAGAGTGCCTTCTTCTTGACCTGAAATGGTGCTGGGCAAGCACTCCCTTCAGTATTTCTGGAGTCCGCAACGGGGCAAATGGCACTCCACAAGGTAATTTCAGGCTGTGAAAGCAGCATACGGTGGAATATAAACATCCACTCTTCCTACATGCCATGGTTCCAATTCAAATCAGATTTCTGTATACCTGGAAATTGATTTCCTAGTCCTAACAGATTACCCAAAGACTTTGTAAATTGTAGCTGGAAAGCCCAGTAATTTGATGAAAAGAATAAGGCACTAACATGGGGTGAGATGAAATTATGTAGAATAATGAGCACACAATTCTACCTAAACAATTTATATTTATTAATAAAACTGAAGTAAGTACAATTGTCAGTAAGGAAACCAAGTAGCAAAATGCTGGTTTTATCTTCTAATATAATAATATATTATAATATAATAAGCATCTACGTCATCTATATGGCCATGAAAAGCCATTGCAATACTCAGCAGGGTGAGTCGAAGAGCAGAGTCTCTTTTGGATGAAAATGCAATTTGTAATTGAGGGATCACAGGTTCTGCTAACTCCAGTCTAAGAACCCTTAACAAAAGACTTTGGTGTGTGTTTAACTGAAAAAATGATTTAATGACAGACCCTGTTTTAGGAAGGATCATGACATATTTTGTCACAGCTGGCTGAGGCCCAGGGAAGCTATCTGTAGGCTGCCACCACTTTGGTACAGGTTTCCTCGGAAGGGCCCAGAGCACCCAACCAACCCCTTCTGTTTACTCTTTCCCAGTAGGTTTGATTTATTATGTGACCAAATGAGGCTTGAGGACCCAGGCAGAATAATAAAGAACTTTATTTTAAAGGTTTATTAATAACTGATGTTCAAAACTTTGTAAAATAAAGAGACTAGTAAAGGTTGGTGAATAAACAAACGAACACCCTAACACATCTAAATAGACTGTTATTAACTGTCTCCTGTCGATTGGCTTCCAACTGTCTTACCCCTTCTGGATAAGGGATCACTCCTCTGCAGCAGCGTCTCCTCAGCTCTGCACCCTAGGCATGAACAATCTCCTATACGGTGAGGGCTTTTATACCTTCTTCTCAGGCACCACCACCCTACTTTCCTATTGGTGCAATTTTCCCCTCAGAATCCCCTCTTATCTAGGGTCCAAATTGTAGGACCTGCAGTCACTTCAGTTCAGGCTTTCTCAGAGCCACTAGGCCTCACTAGACCCAAGTTCATAACGTATTTATATTGGACAACAGTGTACAAACTCATCCCTTAAAAACATTCAGTGGAATAAATGTAATTTCTATCATTTAACATAATGCAGTCGTTATTCTTTATTTTAATTTAGAGGCTGATTGCAATTCCATTTCTATTTAATTCCAGGCTTGCAAAGCCCAGAGATGACATCATGGTCCCACAGCTCCGACAGCAGAATCAATAATCATTGTTGTGCTACATTATTAGAGAGGAAGCAGAGGTGCAAATTATTCTTGCGCCTGCAATTTGTAATAATATCTGAATTGGCTACCAAAAATTGCTAGCTGCCACAGAATCTTGACAATCGAAGCTAAGCATTGAGCCCATATGACTGGAATGCTGTGAAGGCTGAGTCTGCACACAGTTTCCCATGCTAAAGCAGTGGTGGCATTCTATTCATCACACTCTGTTAATATGCCCTCCCCACTACCCCTAGCCTTTCTTGTATAGACATCAGTAATTCTGTTACATGTAAAGATCCCTTTACGTAAGTGTATGAATACTAAGATAAACTGAGATACTACAACTTTTGCTGAAATGGTGTATTGTTGGCAAAAAACACTCATCAGCAACAACCAACAGATATCCTTTACTGGGGAGATCATAATAAAGATCACAGACTTCCATTCATGAGAATGTTGGTAAAGAAGAAACTATATTCCATGGGGTGGGGGGTGGGGGAGAAGGAATAAAGGCAAGAGAAAACATCTATTTTTTCTGTGTCTAGTGAAGCCTACTCTTATTTTTCCTAGTCATCACTGCTTCTTGTGTCCATTAATGCATTATTACCTGAAAAATGTAATAGCATAGCACACATGGGTGTGGAATTATCTTTCTTTATTTGCAAGAAACACATTTTCTAGCCTTTTGATCCAGTGCTCTGGTCTGGACCCTAGGGTATAATGAGACCCATGCACAGGAAATTCAAAAACATTTGAGAACATGTCAAAGGCAAGATATCCAAAAGGAGCTTGGAAAGCAGTAGTTAAAAGTGGAATTAGCTTTGCAGGGTTTTTAAAAATTAATATTATTTGCTTTAGTTGTTATAAACTTCCCATATTTCTGGATGAAAAACCTATGAACTCACAACAGCCAAAACAACTATCACTATACCTCTCCATGCATCATGAAAGATACCTACAAAACACAGAAAGGAAAAATAATGAAAACTTTGCGGGCAAATGATAGAACCCTCAAATTGCAGATCCAGCAGCTCTGCTGATGCAGTAAGAGTGGTGACAGAAAAGTGATTGAGTACCTCAAAAGAAAGATCCATTTGAGAAATTTTGTTGAACTGCAGGAAAAAATTAAACAGGTGCTGGCTTGTGTTCCTCCCTCTTTGCTTCTGTTTTTGTTTTTGTTTTTTTGCTTTCTAGCTTTAATGTCCATGCATTGACTGAATGGGTGGAGAGGGGTAGCAGGCATGAATGTGCTGTCCCACCTCAATAAAGTCAGGAGCTCATGAATAGAGATGGGAACGAACAGCAATATGAACAAAAAAAAGTCACAAACAGCCCAATCTGCTGTTCGTGAACAAGCTGTTCGTGAGGCCCCATTCTAAATGAACAGGTGGTCGTTGCAAGCCTCGTTCATTGCTGTTCGTCAAGCCAGACAGTCTGGCACCTGCAATCAATTCTCTTGGCAACTTAGGCAGCAATTGTTTGTGAGGCCCCATTCTAAACAAACAGTTCGTTGTTGTTCGTTGCTGTTTGTCAAGCCTGACAGTCTGACACCTGCAATCGATTCCCTTGGCTACTTAGGCAAGGATTGTCTGAACTCTGTCTGAACTCCTGCTGTTGCCCTGGAAACCTCAATCTAAGCCCAATTTAGCTTGATAGGCAGGTCTTCCTTTCAAGTGTGGAGCTCCAAATTTGTTACGAAGCAAAAAGCAGGGGGGAGGGGGGCTCCCAGCTCTCGCTTAGTTTGCAGACAGTGGAGAGGGAAAGACAGTTGCTGTTGACATTTTGATAGAGAGAGTGCATTGGAGCTTGAATTTTCTTTGTGTGTGGTGGGATAGGGATCTACCCCTTCCAGGGCTGCTGCCAGGCTCTGGGCCAAGCTATTATTTATTATTGGCACCTTTCCTGCTGCCTTCTCAGATAAGGTTTCTGGGAGTGGTGCGGCAGGGATCTACCCCTTCAAATTCCAGGGCTGCTGCCAGGCTCTGGGGCCAAGCTATAGCCTCAACTAGAGCCAGGGCCTTTTCGGTCCTGGCTCCCACCTGGTGGAACGCTCTGTCGAAATCAGGGCCCGGCAGGACCTACTATCTTTTCGCCAGGCCTGCAAGACAGAGTTGTTTCGCCAGGCGTATGGCTGAGGCTGGGCTTCTGCCGGCCCGAAAAAAGGGGTTTATAAAATCTTAACCCTCCTGTGAAGGCTGTCCATTATCTTGTTTTGAATGTGTTGTTTTTAATGTACATGAATTTTTAATTGCATTTTTTTAAAAAATATTTTTATTCAATTTTAGAACTGTAACAATAATTAAACAACAAACCAATATAATACATTGCATTTACAAATATTAACACAGTGCTTCAACTTTAATACATTAACAATGAGTGGTGTGAAGAGGGAGGTTGCAGATCTCTTGCTTCTATGAATTCATAAAATGGGATCCATTTTTCCCAGAAGTTTGATCCCGAAGATTGATATTCCGTCTGATGTAGATTGTCAGTTATTTTTTTCAATTATCAAATGGTTCCAGATTTTTGTAAACCAAAGTTCTGTAGTAGGTGGAGATTGGTCTTTCCATTTGGTTGCTATTGCACTCCTAGCTGCCACCAGGAGAGAGTTGATAAGGTCTCTTCTAACATTTGGGATCGATGTCTGATCCCACAGTCCCAAGAAGATTACTTTTGGTGACATAGGGACACTGTATCCTGTTATTTCCTTAATAATATTTAGTATTTTTAATTGCATTTTAATATGTTGTTATCTCCCCTGAGCCCGTTCGCAGGGAGGGCGGAATAGAAATCTGAAATAAATAAATAAATTATTGGTACCTTTCTTGGTTCCTGCTCAGGACAGGTTTCTGGGAGTGGTGCAGTAGGGATCTTGACTTGGATGATGGCTGGAGGAGAACCTGCTGGCCCCCACGAACAGCCAACCATGACCATGTTCATGAACAGGGCCATGTTCATGGTTGTTCGTGAGTCCCTGTTCGTGGATGGCAACGAACAACGAACATCATGTTCGGGGTTTTTTTCTGCTCGTGCCCATGTCGACTCATGAACACAGGGCATATGCAGGAAGGAAGTCCATGCATACACTCCTTTCATATGAATGGGAACATTTGGAAAGTAGTGACTGTGATCACGAAGAGGAAGCATACGTGCAAACCCTTGCTGTGTGTGTAGGTGCCATAGAGATGACACAGCAATTGTGCCCATGCTCCCTCCTCATTCATTCAGAGTCTCTATACCTGAGACATCTTACACGAGGATACTCAATTGTAGGGAGACGCAATGTTAGCTAGGAAGCATACGTTAAAAAGACAGAGCCAAAGGGACTGTCATTTTCACCTGTCTACTCAAGGGTGGTTTTAAAAAGAGAGCCTATGGAGATCGCTCCTCAATTTTGTTAATTTCATCTTCACCTCTGGGAAGGAGAGGTGAAAATGACAGAGCCTTCCAGAGGCAAAGATGAAATTAACAAATCCTCTGAGGAGCGATCTCCACTTGCTCTGTCTTTTGAAACTATCCTCATGTAGAGAGGTGAAATTTAAACTACGCTTTCCAGCCAACATTATGTCTCCCTACACGAGTGCCCTCGTGTAAGATGTCTCGTGTGGACAGACTCTCAGTCAACATGTTTAAAGGGCTTGTGACCTATCTGCTACTTTTGTCACTAGGGTTGTATCTCTCTACATTGGGGACCTCAGAACTAATAGACACCAACACGTTTCTCCCCTAACTATACCAGCTTCCATTGTTGCTGACAGTGATGTAATCCCCCATTGCCCAGTGAGAAACAATGGATAGTTTTATTGAATCATAATTCACACATGCACACATACAGTTCATTAGACCAACAATCTCAAATACATTAGTTTACAACCAGGATTTTCTAAAGTAGCCTGGATCAAGGAGGGATCTCTAAAGTAGTAATTTTTCAATCACGAAGGCTACCCCTTATCATAATGATATGTATGTAGAGTAAGTCACAATGATTTCACTTCTAGCTAAATGTTCTTAAGATCACCGTCATGCAATAAAGAAAGTGGTACGCATAGCAGAGAAGACACTTCAAACCACTTTTTCTAGAGATCTGTTCATGTGCAGTGTCTCACATTTCTTCAGTCTGGTGCATGAAGAAAGCCATTATACCCTCATGACAAGTCGCTATACATACATACTTGGCAATATGATGTAGGGTCAATGGAGATAGGTGGAAGCCAAACTAGTCTTTAGACTACCATAAATGCTCTCACTACGGTCCAGTGGTGATATCACAATTGTTTTGATGTGTAAACTGTTATTCCCAAGATGCACTGGCATCTTTTGACCTTTTTACATCCCTGCACAAGACTTTCACCTAAAACTTTGATGCTACCTTCTTAAAAATAATTTCTGGAATCTGGAAATATAATAAACCAATTAACAACAGAGAAGGAGGTTTCGATGACAAACTGCATGTCAGAGAGAAATTTCTGCTTGGTTCCTGGAGGAGCTACTCTATAACCTGCTTTCCTCATGCATCAGTGTTAGGGCAGGACTGCAGACCAATTTTGTGGGCAAATATGGGAATTATTTGAAACTTTAACCTAAGCCCCCAAATGCATTGATTTGAAGAGGTGTATGAACACATATTCTGCAACATATGGAAATGTGTTTTTTGAAGAGAACTAACAATGCTAGTTATACATTGACTTCTGAATTCAGGATAGGATTTATAAGTTAGGCGTGCATGGCAATAAAGCAATCAGATTTTTAACTTATATGTACTTCTGTATCTACACAGAAGCTTGTTGGGTGACCTTGGGCCAGTCACACACTCTCAGTCTAACAGGGCTGTTGAGAGGGTAATATGGAGGAGAGGAGAATGATGTAAGCAGCTTTGGGTCCCCACTACAAAGAAAGGTGGGTTATAAATAAAGTAAATTAAAAAATAAAAATACATATATAAAAGTTCATGTTTTCTTTGTGGTAAGGAAATTGCCCTTTTCAAAGATTCCCAATATTTTTATATATATATATATATTTATTCTTTTTAACATCTAAAACAATAAACTACAAAAAACTACAATAGTACAAGGGAAGGGAAAGAAGGGAGAATAAGAAGAGGGGGAAGGGGGGGGTGAAAAAAAGGGGAAGGCAACTTACAAACACTAAACACTACACTTCAATGCTTTCCCTTCATACTGCCATAATTAAAAAAATAGCTTAATAAAGTAATGATGGAATGGTTGATCTTACAAAATACAAATTACAATTCAAATTAAGTCTTTTTCCCCCCTCTGGGCCTCGGACGCAGTTCTCTCTGAGCAGCTACAGCGCTCGTTGCCTCCCCCCTCCCTTCAGGCTTCAAATCTTCTTCTTTTTGCTTGATGTCTGGCCCAAATTCTGGATTTTTGTCCACAAAATCCCTTAGCTGATCTTCCGAATTAATCTTGTAAGCTTGATCTTTATAACTAAACCAGATTCCTTCCGGAAATAGCCATTTGTACTTTATGTCACGTTCCCTCAGAAGAGCAGCCAGCTTTTTATACTTAAATCTTCTCTTCCGAACTAAAAATGGAACATCCTTCAGTATCTTGACTTTATTTCCCAGAAAGTCCAACTCCACATTATATGAGTTATATAGGATATTGTCCCGGACCCTCCTGGATGAGAACTCAATAACGATCTCGCGAGGCAGCTGCTGCTTCATTGCATATTTTGAAGATGCCCGACGGACTCCCAAAATGGCGCTTTTTACTTCTTCTTTAGTTGCCCTCGCGGGTGACGCTAAAAGTTCCGAGGCAAGATCCCACAAATCCTCGTTTTCCTCCTCTTTAACATTCTGGAGACGCAAAATGGTCTGTGTTCGTTCCACTTGCAGCCCAATCAGCTGATTTTCCACCAACTTTAGCTCCTTGTCCGTTGCTCTCATAAGTGACGCATTTTCCCGAGCAGACTTCTCTGCCCCCCCCACTACTTCCTTGATGGCTTTCACATCGCTCTCAATTAAGCCCACCCTTTGATCTGTTTCATTCAGCTTGTCAACAAAGGGTTTTATGGCTTCAGTAACTGATCTTTTCACCAGTTCCTCGAGCGACTCGCCTCTTCCCTGCACGGCAGCCAAAACTGACTTGCCCAAAGCAGGACTCTGTTTTTTTGCTGCCATTTTAGGGGGGGGGACCGCCAATCTTCCGAGACTCTGTGAGGGGGGAAAAATCTGAATCTTCTAAGCTTCAGATCCCACCACTCCTTCACATGCACTTGTAGTAACAGAAGGGATTCGCTTACTTACAGGCTTCCGCCTAATCCTGTTCTTTGCCGTTTTCCATGGCCCGGCAGCACACGAGGTGCCGCGCACATCTGCCAGCCTCCATAGGGACAAACGGGCAATTTACCCCCTGCCTCGATCTGCCAGAGGGCTCTTCCCGTTGCGTCCCGGACCCAGACTCCCTCCCTGGGAGCCCTGGGGGCTAACCTTTGCAGATCAGCCGCCCGGTCAGGGTGCTCGGCCGCTTCTTCTCGGACCTGCCGAGAGGAGCGTCCGACATGGCCGCGAAAACGAAACCGAATCGATTCCCAATAATTTTTCATGCTTGTCACCAAACCCCCATAGTTGAGGATGCATTAAACAACAACAAAATGGATATTTAATATTGTAATTTACACCATTGTAATTTACAGCTAAAGCTGCATCAGCTTGCACGCATGTGTGTTTAATCACTTATACAAGGTTTGTTTCCTTGCTCTAGCATGAACCTTGGTCAAATATAATGAAAGCTAACAGGCATGTTTCATATTGCTAGATATGTTTCCTTGTGGACATACGGACAGCACTATGAAATTATAATGTCATAACTTTAAAACTGCAACATGAAAATAACTTCAAACATGAGCCATTCTCTGAAGTATTAGAATTCCACTGTGATTGGAAAATTCCTTCACAGTGAACAACAACAGAAAAGCAATTTCTCTGTAGGTCCATTACACTTGTACCATTATAATGTTAGATGATGTTTGGGAAATGATTTCAATATAAGTCAGGTCAGCAGTGTACCACAATATGACATGACTATTCCATCATAAGTTTATGAAACTATCAAGCAAATAACAATGTGAAATAATGCTGTGGGTGGGGGAGTTAACAATAAGTAGGCTGTAATTCTTATCTAGTATATATAGCTGAAATATTTTGATCCCAGAATATAAATCAACTTTGCAGTGCAAAAGATCCCTTATTTCTGCTTCAATTGTAAATGGTGTTAGGACATTACAACACAATCTTTTTGTTCAACACTTCAGCCATATTTATATAAGCAACATACAGATTTATGTAGGGCACAAGATTGGCCTCTCATTTCTGATCTTTTGGTTTTCCATGACGAGACTATAGTATACCGGATAAGCTGAGTGAGATGGGTACGCACCTTCTCCTTTCCACTGTCTGAACACTTGTTCATGCATGTTTGTGCACTTAAAGTCTCTAGAACATTTATATATGACACGTGCATACACTTACTATGAAAAATACACAAATGTATGCAATTGGCAAAGACGACAAGGAAAAAAGGATCTCTCCTCACCATATGAATTCCTGACTCTTTTCTTCTCCACTCCTCTCAATCAGGTGGATTGATAAAGACAAGAGCAAAGTGGAAGAGAAAAATTGGTCATGAAACCGAATCCAACTTTTAGCATTACATGTACACACAGGGCATTTTTTGTGGGGGTGCTCACCAATACTGAGTACTGGGACCTTTTGAGTAAGGGCTCTCCCATATCTTGAGAGGGAGGGATTGGTGGAAATGGGTTCAGCCTTATATATGAGTGATCTCTCTCTCACTTTCTCTCTCGTTATATAAAAAAGCACTGTGTACACATGCACATTTTCCTCTTTCCTGTACAATTCCCACAATTTGTCCTTTTTTATCCACTGATCCATTTCAGAAATGGGAAACAGATGCCACTTTGTATTTATAAAGCAGCGTGCAACAGCATTAAGGCAGAGCATAGCTTTTGTCTACCCATTAGAGGGTGGATTGAAGCTAGGAGGTAGTGGATTAGTGGGTTCCCTAAGGCCATCTAACCAATTCTCAGATTCATTTGGGCAAGGCCACTTCAGGAATCCCTGATCCTGTACCCCTAAATAAGTATGTTTCTGCATCTCTCAAGTAGTTTTGTTGTAGTACAAATAGAAAGATGTCTTTGTGCTACATTCAAGCACAACAGGAAGGTATATGCACAAATGAACATCAGCACAATTACTGCACAAATGAGCATCTCTATCCACTACTGGAGATTGCAGGCACTGAGATCAAAACATGCATCACAACAGCCTGCTGCCCAGACTTATCTTCTGTAGAACAGGCTTCACAAGTAGGGAATCCACAAGGATTTGCGGGGGCATCGCATGTCCTGCACCATGTCCTCTTTCCCTTCACTGTCCCCCATAGCCTCTTCCCTTTTCCTGCTTCCTTTTCTCTTTCCCACCTGCCTTTGTCTGCCCCTCCGTTTTCACCTTTCCCCCTTCCACCTCAGGCAGCCTTTCCCCTATGGCCCAGTTACATGATGCCAGCTGAGCCAGGCCCAGCTGCAAGATGGGCAACCTGCGAGGACTTGTGCAGGGTACTCCTTCCCCACACTATTTCTTCTTTCCCTCCTCCTGGCAGTCCCCATATGCTCACCTTTCCCTATGTCCTTCTCTCCTTCAATCCCAATAAACGACCTGCCTTTTATCTATCCAGCATCTTCATCTATATGTCCTAATTTACTTTATTTGTATACTGTCTTTCTCCACAGTGGGGACCCAAATCAGCTTACATCATGCGTCTTGCCTCCATATTATCCTCACAACAACCCTGAAAGGTAATCCAGTCTGAAAATGTGTGACTGGATCAAAATCGCCCAGTGAGCTTCCACAGCAGAGTGGTGATTCAAACCTGGATTCCCAGATCCTACTCTGAAACTCTTACCACTACACTACACTGGTTGTTGTGGGGAGGGGCTGCTGTAGCAAGCAACTGGGCATGGGTGAGTCATGAAAGTCATGTGGTATCAAGTCTTGTGGTGGTTGCTGCTGGGCCTGGTCCAATGAGTCCTCCCTCAAAGGCCGAAACAGTCCTGGAAAGGACCTTGCCCTGCCTGCTTTCTCTGCCTTTTCCTGGCAGAAACCAAGCTTGGAATACTGACCTGTTACTTGGTTACCTAGCAATAACCAGTGGGGGCATCTGGTTAAAGCTACAGGCTTTAATCACTGGGGGGAGGGTGTTAACCCCCAATTATTTTTCTTAGATTTCAGATTTTTCCGCAAACCTGGGATGTTTTTCAGGTGTGTAGGAAGAACTGTCTTGTCTGTTCCTGGCTCCAATCTCCAGATTTAAGTATCCTGAGATCAGGGCCATTTCGTTATTAGTGTATAAGATATCAAAACGCCAATCTGTGCAGGAGCTTTCCTTGTCTGCCTGCCGTCTGGGAGTGGCACTGGTTCAGATGGGCTAGGCTGCAACAGCGTTCCTTGCTTCAGTTGGATTTGGGTGGAATTCTATGTTTTGACATGATTCTCTGGATTGATGTTGGTCTCTTTGAGTCAGATTGGTTCTGCTGGGATTCCCCTTGCATTTGGGAGTTTGCCTTTGGCCAGTGGCAGCCTTGTCCCTGTATGTTTCTGACTGACAGCTTGCCTGGAAATGTTTCCCTCATAGGAAACAATGGGGAGTGGTTGGGAGCACCTTTTTCATGAGCCCATAGAATTGGACTCCAGGATACAAACTTCCTGAAACTTGGCTGGTCTTTAGAGGACAGTCAGGAGTAGATTTCCTGCATATCTGGTGTAGTTTTCTGGGAAAATGCCATCCCCCCAGCCGCCCAGATAGCCCCCAGACAGTTTTTCCCATAGGCAATAATGGAGAGTGGCTGGGGGCACCTTCTTCAGGGGCCCACAGAATTGGACCCTGGAGTCCAATCTTCCTGACTTTAGGGGGATCTTTAGAGGACTGTAAAGAGTAGGTTCCCTGCAAATTTGCTGGCATTTGCTTGAATAATGCCACCCCCAGCCTCCTGGAGAATCCCAGGATAGTTTTCC
This sequence comes from Eublepharis macularius, assembly GCF_028583425.1. NCBI lineage: Eukaryota > Metazoa > Chordata > Lepidosauria > Squamata > Eublepharidae > Eublepharis > Eublepharis macularius. The sequence goes on from NC_072798.1 coordinate 74,551,438, forward strand.
CCAGACCAGAGAATTTTAACTGGATTTCAGGAATCCCATATTTTGAGGGGAGCCCTGAAACCCCAATCCAGATCTCCTGGTGGAGGGGTTTGTGCACACCCCTAGCCACAATGCTATACATGACTTAACCAACTTTTGCGCTGACATTATCATTATACAACTATTTTACACTGTTCTGTTAAGGTTGCTACACAGTATTCATTAGTATACCACTCATGTACCTTCTTTGAAAAAATATATATCTCTATATATGGAAGAGAAAGTCAGCCTACTACTGGACTGCTGAGATTACTTTTAATGGCCTTTCGGGTTATATTATGTGAAGAAATGTGACATTCAACAACATGTCATAAAAAGTATTGTAATATGAAGGAGGCAGATGAACACACAACCTAAAGTGTTTTTAATCATTTGATTTTCTTCTTAATGCACAGTAAGGTAAGTTATACTACCAAGGTTTGTCTGCCATTTTGAAGAAAGATGGGAGAATACTTGAAAAAGCTATTTCACAGACAATAAAATCCTTTGAATCAAGAATGGCTACAAAAACTTCTTTTTGTATTCCAGGTAAAATAAATTTGTCTCTTTGACAGATTGCTGGAATACACAATACCTTTCTGATCAGATATAATTGATAGTATCAGGACATCAGAATGCCATGTTTGCGACAACTTAAACTGGTTTCCAGCTCACTGCAAACTGGTCAACATTGTTCTAATAAAAAGTTATCTTTGCTTGTGTCTCCTAAATTTTGAACGGCTTTTCACTATAGGGGAAAAAGTTCTGGAATTTATGGACATATAAAAAGTATAAATCCAAAAGCAAAATTACAACAATCCATTTGCTATTTCTGAATTTGGACAAAAAACCCAGTGCTAGGTCTTTGATAAGAAATCAATTCCTGAGGCATACACCACATAACAAAAATAGCTATTATGCTTTATCAACACTGTTATTCTATTACCTAGTTGTTACAGATGTATGATTGGCCTGTGTGAATTCACCAATTGGCTTTCAATCATTCCCCTTTTCACCAAACAGAATAAAAACACAAGACTTTGTCAAAAAAATGTGGGATGACTTTCCCCACCTTAATGACACAGCAGGAGAGAATTTAGGATGAAGAGACAATAGATTATTCCAGTTAAATGCCAGCTAGTTGACTGGTCACTGTATTCCATTCAAAAACCATAGTATTTTCTGCAAGCACATAGCTTCACAGCTTCATATTTAAGCAGCTGTGTATTTCATCCACTTTATCTTCGGGGCTAGATGTGAGAAAATATGTATTTTAATGGAAGGATGTCCAGTGGGTATCCGTGCACCATGAGTTCCTGGTCTTTGGGGTCTCAAGAAAAGATGCTGACTATAGTTAAAAATGGCTGTCAGAGCTCTGGTATAATTTGGGCCCTAACTATTATTTCAGCTCACAAACAACTATAACTTCTTAGTCAGAATAGGGTTGCCAGCCTCCAGGTGGTGGCTGGAGAGCTCTCAGAATTACAACTGCTCTCCAGGCCACAGAGATCAGTTCCCCTAGAGAAAATGGCTGCTTTGTAGGGTAGACTATGGAATTGTACCCTACTGAGGTTCTTCCCCTCCCCAAACCCCAACTTCTCCAGGCTTCATCCCCCAAATCTCCAGGAATGTCCCAGCTTGGTGCTGGCAACCCTAAGTCAGAAGAGGCTATCTATAACTTCTTAAATATTTTGAGCTTGTTTGGGATCTAATTAAAAAAAAGTTCTCCCAGATGAATCTTCAGTCTTTACTAGAGATATGAAACCCTGGAAGGAGGGAGATTCTGGAAAAGAGTTCCCCCTCCCCAACCAAGGACTTTCTAACTTTTTTTATTTTAGCTGAATAATTGGAAATGTTGAGAAGCACTGGGGAAAAAAATCTAGAAGTAGATGTGTGTGTTTGTGTGGTCACTTTCTTTCTGAGTGAAAGACAAGTTTTTACTTACTCAAAATATCCAGTTTGAAGGTTTTTTATATTAGACTATCTATGGCATTAGATAATAATTCCTGTGTATAGACAAGTATAACGTATGTGCAACAAAATGTTTATTCTTTAAATTTCACTTATTTTGTTCATAATTAATATGCTACAAAGTGATTTATGATAATACATATATAGTGTCTGATGATAACACGCTACCTGAAGTGTTCCACATTTTCAACGTTATAAAGTTTAACTCAATATCCAAATAGCCTGATGGCCCTATTGTAACTATATGAGGCTGTTCCTGCACAAATAATATGATATCTTTCCTCTACTAGAAAATTTGTTCCTTCTGTTTTCAACTTCTATTCATTTCTCATGGCAGAAATAAAAATTCAAAGGAAGTATATAATGCAGCAATATGCAGCTCTCTTATCTCCCTAATATATTATATACTTGTAATTTTAGTTGTTGAAAATGAAGCCGTTTATGCTTTCAAACTTCATGCACAGTACAATTTAAATACTATTTTAAATGTTGCACTCTGTGTCTTTAAAGCATAAGATAAGTTTATGGTTGATAAAGTACTGAATATATTTTACTTTCCCCCAAAATTTCTTTTCTTTCCCAAAAATTTCTCTTCCTTGTTTTGGTTTCCAGAACCTTTACATCTCTAGCAGTCTTTCCTACTTCTGTCATCTACTTCACCACTTCACTAGCCATCTTATTGATCCAAAACCACAGCATATGTCCTTGAACAATTAGAGTTCTACCTTTGATTTAACCCACCACTGGACAGATGTCTCCATTTCAGCATATGGCACACAAAATGTCTCCACCAGACAGCTTCCAGACACATTCTAACTCTAATATTCATACAACTGATGCTATTATGAAGTCATGAAAAATAACTGGTATGTTTTAATTTTAAACAGATGACAACCATCTTAGCATTATGAAGAACAGAATGCTATCTCTTTGTTGTTCCTAACCAGCAAGATTATACAGCAGTGTCAGATTTCCAAAAGTTTTTGAATATGTGTGACTGTACTGATAATATTAACATTTACAGTCTACCCAAGCTTTATCGCTATGATGTTCCATTTATAGGATTGCCAACGTCCAGGTGGGGGTTGGAGTTCTCTCAGAATTACAGCCGATCCCCTGAAGAAAATGGCAGCATTGAACAGCAAATTCTATGGCACACCATGCTAAAGAAAACTCATTTTGAATGTACTGATCAAATGTAGCATACAGACCAAAATATATTTTAAAAATTCCCAACTTCAAAAAGAATTAGTGGAATTAACTTTGATTTTTAAACCTAAGCCTAAAAAGTATTACAATATGAATAAGCAGACATTTTTAAAACAAAACCGTGCCAGTGCATTTTATGCAACCTCTTTAACATTTAAATGAACCTTTAAGTTAAATAAATACGTAACACAACAAGCTTAGTGCCAGAGGGACAAGAACTTTAAAAAGATACATTCAAGTTAAAATTGTTCCATGGTAATAAATTTTTAGGAGAATGAGGCAGTGGGGCAGACACTACTTTTAGATCTGTCTACCTCATCACAATGGCCTTGTGTCACAGTGTCTAAAATAAGAGGCTTCATCTCCTCTCTCTCCTCTGGTTAAGTCCCCTGGTGAGGACCTGATCCCTTTTGAGTTGTTTAAATCCTTTAATAAACCTTCCACATTTATTCTTGACAAAGGGATCAATGTTCATCTGAACAAGGTCTCTTGCAGGTACCACTCTGCGCATGGGCAAAGACAACAGCGACCCGTACACGTGCATTCTCGGTGGCCCCCACCCTATGAAACAGACTACCAAAGAGGTCAGGAAAGCTCCCACCCTCCTGGCTTTCTGCAACTGATGCAAAACTGAATTATTCAAGAGGGCCTTCTACTCAGATAGGAGGGCAGTACTGCGGGAAGGTGGTCTCAAACAGAGGCTTCTCTCAAGAGACAAGAGTACTATGTACTATCTCTTGCTTTAAGTATGATTCTACTGGGTAATTCTATGTTGTTTAATATGTTCGTCTTAGCTGCTTACCTATTACTTCCAGATACTTTTCTGGAAAAGCCACGCTTTAATGCACACTTCATAGCAAACTGACAAAAGATGCATGGGCAGCAAAAGTAGGTGTGAAACAAAGTGACTGTAGCAATCAACCTATTGCTGGAAGACCAAAGCAAGTAGTCAAAAGCTGTATCTTTAGGAACACCAAATATCGGGGGGGGGGGGTTCCTGTTTATAGTCTAGCCACCTATTCCTTCCTGAGTAGCTCTAAAGCAGCTAGCAAGAATCCCAGGACAACTTGTCTAGAAGTCAGGCTCAGTACAGCCAGCCTTAGCTTTGCTAACTCAGCAGTCTGTTAGGGAGGCATGCTGCAGTGGAAACCTCAAAGCCTGTATTTATACTTTGTGTCCCTGGTGGGGATGGAGCAGTAGCTCGATGATCTACCTCTTACCTAATGTCTCTGCATCTGTCCTCTGTTCTTGCCTTGCTCTACGCCCCCTATTCTGCTTATCTGACTTTTGCGCTGATGCGCTCCATCTTTCTTACTTTGCTTTTGATCACCCTTTCCTGATGATCACAGTTCTTTCCTGCATTCCATTCTCCAGTTCTTCCCAACATTGGGAAAGTTTATTTCCATAGTCACAATGTGGTATAATAACCACACAGGTCAGGAGCGTGCAGCGGTGAGAGAGATAAAATCACTCTGCTGGTGGAATAGGAGGAGAAAGGGCCTCCCATCCTGCATTGGTATTAGGCCACACAGGCTCTCCTGAGACCCCAGGAATAAACTTTCCTGGGACAGGGCCACTGAAGAGGAAGAAAACACAAAAAAGAACTGTGATCCTTGTGTTTGTAGATCGCAGGATCCAACCTTTTGAGTGGAAGTCACAAAATGCTGCTTTTGAGGGGCAGGAAACCCTGGGGAACTATGTGAGAGGACCTATGCAGCAGGAAAGGGGGGGCGGGAATCAGTGGAACTGATAATTAATAGGCTGGATCCAACCTGGCTATCAAATCCTATGAGCTGTGGTAGGGGCAGAATTACAGGCAGCACGGTGGGTATTTTTTAAAGTATTTGTACTTTATTTCTTGAATGATTAGAGGCTTTATTGCTGTTAATTCAAGTACAGCAAAAGCTTCATGCCCAAATCCCTCTCCTATCCCGGTGTTTTTGATAGGCTGCTCTTAGGCTCATTTACTCTAAAATAATAAAGATCCCCAAGTAGCACTTCCTAATCCCCCAGAAAGAAACAAAAGGTTATCTACTGTCCCTCAGAGGACTATTCAACTGTTACTAACAAGCATCCCAAATTAAAATAGCTGTTATATAGCAATTAACAAACAGAAATAAATCACCAACATAGTTAATTCCCAGAAAGCAGAGAAGAGGATGTTCAAATACATGGCTGTGATTGTTTTCTTAACTCTGTTTTGCAAACCTGAATTCAAAGACCATTTTTCAAGCAAACAGAAAAGTCTCTTAAGAGCATGAAACATAAATAGAAAAGCTTTTTGTAACCAGTTCCTAATTGAAAGGGTAAAACTATAGAGGGTTTGAAACATTAACACTGCAGTAGCATAAAAAGACACCCATGTTTCCCCATCAGGCAGTAAACTATTCTATGTTCTGTTGTCTTCAGATGTGACATCCCCACCACATTCCCCATAAGAGCACAAATGAGGCACAACTCTGTCGCTTCATCTACATGTTTAGTCTAATCTTAACACTTCAAGAATATAGATACAACAAAAAAAGGAGGAACCCACTCAAATTAAAGCCAACGTATGAGAATACACATGAATAGGGAGCGATAATAAACAAACAAATATAACACAGTCAAAATAATATATTGGAGTATGTAACTCTCAACGTGAACCAAAAATCAAAAAGTTAAATGCAATTCTAAACCATACAAAAGCGTCAAACCTCAATATAACAATATAAGTCACACAAAAAATCACAGTGTAACAAAATACACAAAGGAAGACACCCAACAGGTAAGCTCCCAATGAAAGATGGAACAGTCAGTATAAGTCCCAATAAACTCTTATTTCTTTTTCCTTCCAGGTGGAGCTGGTGAAGGTGCGATGCCAATAGCAGAGCCCACGACGCCCTACAGGCAGTGCCAGCTTGAATCCACTGTTTCGTGTCTACAACCTCTTCAGGGGCAAAAGACTTCCACCAAAACAATAAATAGTAATAAATATTATTCAAAGTCAATCATGATAATCAATTTTTTGAACAGTCGCATCCGGCGTCCTCATGATATGATCACAGTTTGCCAGCTGAGGTTTATGCAGCTTCTTTCCAGCAAGAAAGCAAACAAATCATCACAAATATTCACCCAAATAACAGGAATGTAATTACTTTCAGGAAATACTCAAAACTGGGCTTTTGGTATCTCACAAGGAGGAACATCCCAAAACTTGGGGGTCACTCTACCCTACTGCACCCCAAGGACTGTAGACATCCTCACTGTTTTGGCTTAGTACATAGAGAATGCAATATTTGGTTGCGTAATTTTTCTAACCCCCCCCCCGCAAAAGTCCCCAAACGTATATAAGAGTTAATCTATAGCCCACATCCTCTCTCACAGAAAGCAAATTGCCCAGTTGTCTTAGAAGCAATCTGCAATGGAAAACCCATGCAAATCTAGTTAATCTTTTCCATCAGAAACTAACCTGAGGCAAGCATCCTGCACATGGTGGCAGCCAACTAGACCAGGGCTGAATCCACACTTACTGGCACAGCGCTAAACAGACGGAGTGAGAGCGTCTTTCTGGAGCATTTTATGACATCATCGCCCCATGATGCCGCTCTCGTGGCACAATGATGTCATAAAATGTGCCAGAAAGACGCTCTCACCCTGCCTGTTTAGCACTGTGCTGGTGAGTGTGGATTCATCCCATATGTCCCAAGCCCAGGGACCTCTGACCCACAGATATGTATTATTCAGTGCTTACATTTTTTGTACTTATCTGCAATGCAGGCATAGTTATATCCACAATCATCTAAAATATCGGGCTGTCTAAGCAGAATCATTAGTCATGTCAACAGAATGCATCTCTTGTCAGACAGATCCAAATATAACAGCAAAATGTGATGCAAGGTTTCCAGGGACCAAATACATATGCTACTTGTCACATTCAGAAATTCTAGTTAGTCACTAGAAATGGAAGAGTTCTTGTAGAATATGGAATCACTCAGCAAGATGGAAAAATATAATGAGGCATTATATGGAGTCATCTTCTGCACTCCAGATTTATAGAGCAGGTTCAGAAACAGATGTCAGCCTATGGGACAGTTTCCATGAAGGTCTGATTATCCGTGCTTATTAATCTGTTTTTGTTTAGATATTGGTACATAACTCAAGAATCAAATGAATGGTAAAAGTTCAGTGGTGTACAGGAGAGGATCAAAAGTGTTTACCCAAACTTTCATCAATAACAACAACAAAAATCATTATTCTATTAACTTAGAGGTGTGGGAAATCATTTTTACAAATAGATTATTATACGACCAACAACAAATTATTATAAAAGTTAAGTTTTTTGTATTTCCAGTGTTAACTGCATCCAAAGTACCAAAGGATCATTAAAATAAAGTAAAATAATTAGGATTCTGCAAGTCAAACATAACAGCAAGTCCATGTCCTAATTCTTCAACTATGAACTTCCACACAGCCACCAGCAGCAACAGAAGTAGCACCATTTGCCAATGACCACTCCAAGTAACCATCTGTCCCTCTGGAGTACAAAATCCTGCTAATGTTTCATGCAAAGTATCTTTTAATTCTGAAACAGTAGAAAGTTAGCAGAATATCTCTTTTCTCCAGAGCACACAGAAAATGATAATTTTCTTATTGCAGGTTGTGTAAACAGAGAACAGGACAATGTCTGCTGCCAGGAAGTCTTTACCAACACAACGATTCCCCATTCATATGAATATTTAATCATCCACTCATGCAGATCACTTCCCACCAGCAATTCTTTCCATCAGCAAACTGATGGACTACAGTTAGGAAGGAGAAGTGGCAAAATGGTTCCTTTCTCCATCAGTGTGTCTACAGACAAAAGAAGCAGGAATGACAATCCCAAGGCAAGGGGTCAGACGTGGCTGAAGAGGAAATGGGGAGGACCGACAACCATCAGCACCTTCCGCTGAAATCACTGGATCCTACCCACAGTTCTGTTTGCACACTAGGGTGGGTCAGTAGGAGAGTAAGATAGATCCCTAAAGCCCTGGCTGCAATCCTATCATTCCAGAAATTGCTCACACCTTCAGGAGTGGCCTTTCTGGGCTGTAGCATGAGGGGAGATGGGTTCGGAAGCTCTAATTTTGTGTGTGGTGCTTCGGATAGAATCCTGGCAACCCTGGAAGCATATTGTTCCAAATATGGTATTTATCATATGTAAATAATTTAGCAATTTGAATTTGTGCTTATTTTTTAAATATTTTTTGAAGCGGAATAACATTTCATTCTACAGGCTGCCTGAGCTTGCAGAAAATATTGATTTTTACACTGGGTAAATAAGATGTTTGTTCGTATGCAAAATAAATAAAAGAAACTTCCAGAAAACGATGCATTGCCTTCACAGTCGTATAACACCTTTTTTTCTCCTTAAGTGTGATCTTTGTTAAATGTACCGATTGCAAAATTGAACACTAAACTAAGGAAATAAAGATTATATAAAAAAGAAAATAGCCACAGTGCAAGGGTCTTCGCAGCTTATAATTTGACATCTATTACAGATTTTTAACTGTTGTTCCTGGAAATATCGCATAGCACTGACCTTTTTGGTTCTGTAACCCTTTGAGCTAAATTTTAAAACCATAATTACCCTCTTCCCTTTATAAATAGCAAATATGAGTAAGGGAAATTAGGAAAGAATAACAGTTTTGTATTTTTATTTTCATAATCCATTCAATCCACTCGATAATATAATATCAATTCACTTTGCAAAATGAAGTTGAATATCTTTTTATTAAGTACATGAAAATATCAGTGCAATGACTGAAATGGCTTCTTCTTGATGAGCCGTGAGGTGAGGCTTTGGTCATAGCTGGAACACGTCACATGTCATGAGTAGAGATGGGCACGAACAGAAAAAAAACCCGAAAATGATGTTCGTTGTCATCCATGAACAGGGACCCAAGAACAACCACAGCCCTGTTCACAAACATGTTCATGGTTGGCTGTTCGTGGGGGCCAGCAGGCTTTCTTCCAGCCATCATCCAAGTCAAGATCCCTGCTGCACCACTCCCAGAAACCTGACCTGAGTAGGCACCAGGAAAGGTACCAATAATAAATAATAGCTTGGTCCCAGAGCCTGGCAGCAGCCCTGGAATTTGAAGGGGTAGATCCCTACCGCACCACTCTCAGAAACCTGAACAACTAAGTTTGCCTAGTGTATAACTATATTGTTTGGTGTGATTTAAAGATACATGGAGCACTGTTGTTCACCTTACGGGAACTGAGCATTTTTAGTTGTCTCTCCCCTCTCACCTCATGGCCCTAGCCTATTGCCGTCAGCATCATCCTTTACCCCAAACCAAAAGTTGGGTACTCACATATGTGGCTCTATTAGAGCCATAAAGGTTTTAGGATAGCACCTTGGCAGGATCAACTAGGAATGCTGAAGCAAATATAATGTTCAAGCATTTTTGTGTGCCATGCAATACTTGGGCACTTCGCCAGATACTGGACTATTCCCAAAACAGCAGTACCAATTCTCCCTATTACACTTGTGTTATCTTGACTCCTCTGCAATAGGGTGCAACATTGTACTGCCGGGGGCCCCAACATGGTGCCCATCAAGAGTGTTCAAAAAGTGGATGGGGACAGGTGGGGCTTTTGTCAACTATGGCTTCCGACTGGCCATTGGAGATTTAATTGGCTGTGTAAGTTTTAAAAAAGATTGCTTTGGCAGAAGCTGCTTCCACAGCACAAGGACACAAGGATCTTCACTGTGAAAGTGAAGATAAGCTGACTTCATCTCCTGCAGCGACCATTTTGTGGCGGCGATTTTGCAGCTGCACCCACCGTACTGTGTCAGAATTCTAAATGGGCCCACAGGCTCAAAAAGGTTGAGGACTCCGGTTGTACTAGATTAGCCCTCATTTCTTCCCATCTGGACATTTTTTGTTAGGGCAGTGGCTGGTCCACTTGAGCTCTAAAAGACAGATTTTTTAAAAAAAAAACTGCAGGAAAATGACCCAGACTGTTGACCAGAATTAAATCTAATATCTCCGCCCTTCAGATCACCACTTGTATGTTTAAAGTTTGTTTTAAAATATCTTTAAAAAGACAAAATGTACAGCTTCGTACATTATTTTTCCAAGCAAAACAGTTGCATAAAGACTAAAATTTTATGCAAAACTTAGGATATTTCAAGGAAGTGTTGACATCATTTGATGTGATCACCAATATCACTTAAGCCATGAATATGACAAGTGTGAAAGCCTGCATTGCAAACGAACACTCCAGATAGTTATGAGATTCCAGAAACATTACCATTAAATTAATGGATTGTACCATGTACCAAAATATTTTTTAAAGTCCAGACTGAAACTGAGAACATTCTTAATATTAAGATAATTTTATCCCAACTGCAGACTTTTAGGAGTTTCCCCATAGCCCACCTCCAAGGAATTTGACCAATACACTAAATATAAATCAGCTCTAACAACCAAACCATTACTATCTTTTACATTTTTGACCCACGCTCAAGAGGGCCTCAGAGCAGCATTCATGGTTCTCCCTGCTCTGCATTATACATACATACATACATACATACATACATACATACATACATACATACATACATACATACATACATACATACATACATACATACATAAATGTGGATGGGTGTAATGAGCTGCTTATAGCTTAGAGTTCTTCCTTACCCATTTGTGGCAAAAGTCCTTCCACTGATGCTCCCAAATTCCCTCTGCTCAATCACAGAATTATAGGGTTGGAAGGGACCTCCAGGGTCATCTAGTTCAACTCCCTGCACAATGCAGGAAATTCACAACTACTCCACACACATGCACACGCGTGCACACACACATACACAGAGTGATCCCTGCTCTGTGCCCAGAAGATGGCAAAACATCGTCAGAATCCCTAGCCAAACTGGCTTGGGGAAAATTGCTAATGTGGCAATCGGCATTACCCTGAGCATGTAAGAGGCCACGAGAACTAAGCACTGATTCAATACAGTAGTGAGAAGGAAATGGGGCTGGGAACAGCATCAATCAACATCACTATGCCACTTCAGGGTTTTACCTGGAAGTGATATCATGTCCCTTAGGAAGTCTCCAAAATGCTATGAGATCACAACAACTAGAGATGGGCACGAATAGCAATACGAACAAAAAAAAAGCCACGAACAGCCCAATCTGCTGTTTGCGAACAAGTTGTTTGTGAGGCCCCATTCTAAACAAACAGTTTGTTGTTGTTCATTGCTGTTCATCAAGCCAGACAGTCTGGCACCTGCAATCAATTCCCTTGGCAACTTAGGCAGGGATTGTCTGAACTCCTGCTGTTGCCCTGGAAACCCCAATCTAAGCCCAATTTAGCTTGATAGGCAGGTCTTCCTTTCAAGTGTGGAGCTCCAAATTTGTTACAAGGAAGCAAAGACCAGGGGGGAGGGGGGCTCCCAGTCTGGCTTAGTTTGCAGACAGTGGAGAGGGAGAGACAGTTGCTGTTGGCATTTTGATAGAGAGTGCATTGGAGCTTGAATTTTCTTTGTGTGTGGTGGGATAAGGATCTACCCCTTCAAGTTCCAGGGCTGCTGCCAGGCTCTGGGGCCAAGATATTATTTATTACTGGTACCTTTCCTGGTGCCTGCTCAGGTCAGGTTTCTGGGAGTGGTGCAGTAGGGATCTTGACCAAACTTGGATGATGGCTGGAAGAGAGCCTGCTGGCCCCCATGAACAGCCAGCCACGAACATGTTCGTGAACAGGGCCATGTTTGTGGTTGTTCGTGAGTCCCTGTTCGTGGATGACAACGAACAACGGACATCATGTTCATTTTTTTCTGTTCGTGCCCATCTCTAATCACAACATTGAACAATGCTTCCCCTCAGAAGCTTCCAGGGATTGAGGGCAGGGGCCTGGTAACCCTATTATAGACCCTTTTTCTCTGACTCGGGCTTTGTGTTCTGTCACTTCCTGGGAACGCCTCCCAGGAAAACGTCCTTTCTGGCTCCACCCACTCTCTAAATACACTTGGAGACCACCAGGAAAGATGTTGGCAGGCACCACCGTGCCCACAGGAACCACACTGGGAAACCATGTGCTTCACTGTCTGCCATTATTTGGGTACCGAAATGGTATTGTATGCACCAGTGGGGTGTGAATATGTATAAAACATTTAATTACTAATATACTAATGAAAGTGTATTGTAATTATTAAAATGTTTAACAATGTATTGCATTAAAATTGCAATAATCAGTGATGAAACTTTTTAAGATGACTCTTCCCAATATTAAAAATATTTTAATATCTGATCTTCCACAATAAATGCTTTACTTTTCTAACTGAACTATTGAATAACAACATATCTAGGTAAACAGCTTGCATCATAAACTAGTATTTTCAATTAACAAGAAATTTAGTATTTTTGCTTTTGAGATTATTCTGCAAATTCAGCTGCTTTCTACTACATAGGCATTGCTTCAAGCAGCAGCTAAAAATAAGATTCCCCCCCCTTTATATAGTTATAAGACCTGCATACAACTGCATTTTGAGTCATATTTATATAGCCATATTTATATAGCCAATCGTTTTGGGAATAAAACCTTCAAATTATCATTCATATTTTAGATACTGCTGTGATGCTCACCTTGCCATCTGTTCTTATCAATCTCAAGCAAATAAGGTACAACAAACTGTTTAATAGATTTACAATAATATAGTAAAAATAAAACAGAAATGTCTGTGCAGTGTTGATAATTAAAAATAGATTTATGCAAAATAATTAATTCAAGCAATAAAAGCAGTAAAACCCTTATAATCAGTACAGCAAGCACAAGATTATCTTTTATATATATATATATATATATATATATATATATATATATATATATATATATATATATATATAATTTTATTTTGTCAAAGTAAAAAAAAAGGATACAAAAAGAAAAAAGGGGGAAGGAAAAAGTTAATAAGGTCAAGAAGATTTTACAACTTTTCGCTACAAGAATTCTTAGAATATAGAGTGCACAAAAATTTAATCCTTTTCAATATTTATCCATATAGCAATGAAGATTGTAGCTGTTAAGTCCCATTACTATATATTATTCTTCTATACTACACATACTTAACGCCTCCCACCTCCTTCTCCACACTTAGTAATAAAATATGATACAGAAACAGAACAAGTTAAAACTTGCATGATAAAATGGGTGCAAAATTTTGTAGAAGAAATAACATTTCAACAGTGGGAGAATCTTTGGACAAAGGGTATAAAGTTCACGGCAAGTCAAACTGTAAGGGAAAACTGGTATAAGAGGTTTTTCAGATGGTATATCACACCAAAGGACATTGAGAAAATGGATAAGAAATATATAGGGTCATGTTGGAAATGTAAAGGATGGCTCTTTTTATCATATGTGGTGGATATGCAAAAAAAAAAAAAACATTTTGGAAAGACATACATGCTGAGATGCAAAAAATTTTAAAATTAGATTTCGCCTTGAAACCCCAGACTATGTTGTTGGGAATAATACCAGAAAATATTGATAAAACATTACATGAATTATTCAAATATTTGTTGATGGCTGCAAGAGTGACATTTGCAAGCAAATGGAAAGAAGATGAATTCCCAACCAAGGAAATCTGGAAAGACAAGATGGCAGAATATGTAGTGATGGCAAAATTGATGAGTTATATAAATAGAAGACCAATAAGAGAATTCGAAGAGAAATAGGGGAATTATTTTGCTTATAAAGAATAGAATAAGATGTTGCAGTTTTACAAATTGGAATAAGATCATATGCTGACTTACTGTATATATCTTATAAGAGGTTATAGTCTGACAAGGGGAGAAATGTATAAATATATAATCGAATATATAATTGCTAAAAGTTTGTAGATACGGAAACATTGATAAAGCTAGGGATAAGTAGAGAGGGTTGCTATATTAATCAGTTATATAAAGAGATAAGATGAAATATTGTAGTAATAATGGAATGAGTTTTTCCTTTTTGATTATTAATTTTTATTACAAGATTATCTTTGATACCAGTCAAATAATACCTAGAAATACCATTTCACTTTTTAAATGTTACAGAATGGTTCAAGTTTATAATTTAAATGGTTATCTAGAAATTCAAAATCATAAAAACAATTATACGTATGTATCGGTTATAACTTTGCAACTGACTGATAATGACTCCAAAAATGGGTTTTCAAGGAGTATGAGTAGGAGTGATTTTACCATTGCCTTCCTCTGCGGAGCAACTGCAGTTTTCCTTGGAGATTTCCCATCTAAATACTGACCAAGATTTACTTTGTTTAGCTTCCAAGATCTTGCCAGGATTTGGCTATACCATGCCATCTTCCCAACCATATAAACAATGAATTATTTAAAATAGTTGTTTGCCACTCTTTCCAGAAAATGCTCAAGATAGCTTGACATATTACCATCACATAACAAAATATTGAACAGATGACAAGATGAAGATGCCTTGCGCTGAGTCAGTTTGTTTAGTGTGACTGTCAGTAGCTCTGCAAGGTCTCCAGAAGAGGCCTTGCACATCACCTAATACCAAATCTTCTTAACTGGAGGTGACGGGGATTGAACCCTCCACCACCAAGCAACAGCCCATTACCCCATTTTTTTTTCCTTTCAAAAGTTAATAAAAGCTGCAGACAAACATTTGAGGCGTGACAGAAAACAAAATGCCTAGGGGGGAATTTCTCGATACCAAACTAGGTTTCGGAACAACTGCTATGGAGATGGCATCCCACAGTCAAGATGTTACTACAGAAAAGTTCCTACCAGTAATCCATTCATATGAACCTACCTGACCATTAGTATCATCTTCAGGGTCTCTACTTCAGATGCCTTCCATTGTGTGAGGCTAAATGGGCAGCAACCCATGAAAGGGCCTTCTTGATCATGGCAGCAAAATTAGGGAATTCCATCTCTAGGAAGATTCATCTATCCCCCTCAGTCATTGTCTTCCACCGAAGACCTGTTTCATCTGGTATTCCCTTACTGGCCCTCCTTCTTGTTTGCTTTTAATTGCTGGTTTTGTATATGTGTAGTTCTTTTAAAGATCATTTTTAATGTCTTTTAAATTGTTTGCCTTCTTGAAGAGCTATAATTGGGCCTAAAGATGGGATACAAATGTTTAAAATAAAATTAAATAAAATATGTAGGGTGATCTTAAGCATATCTTGATGTTCAGGTGACTACAAACAGGTGGAAGTGGGGCAAGTATATCCATTATGGCTTCCCGTTTACATGTTCTGAGGTCACTCTCTCTCTATATGTGTGTGTGTACAAGCCTCCTGGTTAGAAACTCAGAAAAGGGAGCTGATAGTAGTCTTAACTGGCAGGCAGATTTATATTGCAGAAGAATAAGAATCTGGGAAATAAATTAGAAAACCAGCAGCACGATGCCCAAACGTTTTAAATTTCAGCTGCTTTGGTCAAATCAACATAGTAGAGCATTATCTTCAATTTTAAAAGTGGTACAATTCTTTTACAATTAATAGGACTACTCGAAACCAATACATCATGATAACTGGCTTACACACAGGACTACTAATTTTCTAATTTATTTGCTGAAGTACTATATTATTTCAAGTCTCCGTTACTCCAGTTTAACTTGTTTGCAGTTTGATTTCCTATTAACTGATAAAGCTTCACTATTACCATACCACGGAAATTATACCTGGAGTTTTATCATCTTAATTCTGAAATTCTGAATTCTGAAATTCTGAATTCTAATTTCTTTTTTCTGAAAGAAATTGTTTTTCTTCATCATATGTTAAATTTTCAATCATCAGATCAGATTTCACAGTCCCACAGAAAACATAAACACCCTAATTAGATAGTGGGCTATCAGTAATAGATACAACTGGCCAAGTAGGGGCTTTTCTGGTCATTATTTGCAATCGTCAAATTCGAAATTCATGAGAACCATCACTTGCCACACAATAAAGGATCCTTGAGCCAAAGGAGCAGAGTTAAATGATGTGAAAGGTAGGGGAGAAAGAGTGAGGGAACAGTACTTCTCAACTGTTCTGAAATAGTTAAATTGTCCATGCTTCAACATAGTTTCACTCCAACATACATTAGCTGGAAACCAAGTTTAACAGATCAGTCCTTCGAGTTTATGGATGAACTGGGGGCTGGTATCAAAGTGACATGGTTGGTCATTTGCTCCCCCCAGGAACAGAAGTTCACTTCTGAGATCCTTGTAATGGCAAGGGGTCATCTCCTACTTCCCGCTGACAGACATGCCTGAAGGCAGGAGATTGATTTCTTGCACTGTTGCCCTTCAGGTCTGCTCAGATGAGAAAAGTCGTGGATTTTCCCAGAGGCCCCCTGCAACATTGCAGAGGCTCCAGACTTTAATTTCCCACTTTCTGCTTGATAAATCAGAATACAGTTCTTTTGCACTCCTTGCTGGCACCAATGGAGTTTAAAAGAATGTGCAACAATTGTGGCCTGCTCTCTCTTTGATGTGCAAAAACAGTAACACTAGTTAGTTGACAGGAAACCACTAAAGGACACTAAAGAGCGTCTTGCTCAGGCACACACACACACACCCCAAATCAGGAATTATAAAATTAGGTGCCATATATTTTGTGATAATATTTATTGAAGGAGCCCCGTGGCGCAGAGTGGTAAGCTGCAGTACTACAGTCCAAGCTCTGTGTCACCTGAGTTTGATCTTGGCGGAATCCAGGTTCAAATAGCCGGCTCAAGGTTGACTCAGCCTTCCATCCTTCCAAGGTCAGTAAAATGAGTGCACAGTTTCCTGGGGGTAAAGTGTAGATGACTGGGGAAGGCAATGGTACCCCCGCCCTGGTAAAAAGTCTGCCAAGAAAACATCGTGATGTGACGTTCCCCCATGGGTCAGTAATGACTCGGTGCTTACATAGAGGACTACCTTTACCTTTTTTTAAATCATCTATTGAAGCATTCAGAACTGATGCAAATGTGCAACGGACTTCATCTTCCACCACAAGATAACCTAAAAGATCTGCCTCATCGCATCCAACAGCTGCCACGGATTCATATTGCACTTCTCTGTTCCTTCTCTTTCCAGGACTATTTGTTCTTTTTCTTTGGATTGATTCTCCCAGACCACTGACCAAGCTAAATTCCTGACAATGACCTCCACTAGAACCTTGTTTTTGACACGGTGGTAAATTACTTTGTTTTCCATCTATATACCCTACCTGTCTGTTAGCAATTGAACAAGCAGATTATCTGAGAGAAAGCAGATTGAGGGCACACATTCTGTGGTCAGGCTCCTGACATCTTTCCTGTGCGATTTCATTATTTATTACATAGAGCTCTTTGAAATGTGGGTAAACAAGGAAAGTTCATTCCTTATCCTTACAAAAACGAACCAGAAATCAGAGACCATTCTGAACACTTACTGTGCAATCCTAAGCAGAGTTATTCCAGTCTAAGCCCATTGAAATCAATAGGCTTAGACTGGCGTAACTCTGCTTAGGGTTGCACTGTTAGTTTTGTACTGCTTTGTAAAAAGGTGTGTTTGTAAAATGTGTATTAATATGCAGATAGCAGGTTTACAGAATACAACCAGAGAAAATTTGCTAGTAATAAAAGACACAGAATGAGGATATATAGTTGCTATAAAAAACAAGGGATTGCTGTCTATCACAAAACAAAATCTGGGAATTACAAAGAATACTAACAGGCAATATTTTAAAATAACTTTTTTTTTAAGTTATGCTTGGAGTTTTTAACTGGTAGAGAAGCTACAATTCCAGGCTTTCCAAGAGAGACGCCATTTATCAATCATTTGTGCTGTTATAGCCAGCCCCTATAAAACCAAAGGCAATAAAAGGACTTCTCATTTCTAACAAGTACAGCACTACTGTGTCTCAGGCAAAGGAACAAGAGCTAATAATTATTGGAGCAAGGCTGTGGGCAAAAAATGGTGGTGATGAAACAAAATTGTTGAACGCTTTTTGTTGCTGACAGATACTGCAGAATGATTTGTTTCAGGATACAAATTCTGTCTGTCCAACCACACCGCTCCTAGTAGAAATACTTCTGCCAATGTAATTCTGATTACATTGTTGGTGGCCATGTGGTCCACCTAATGACAGGAGAAGAGCAAGGATTACTACAGAACCCACAAAGTGACAGCAAGGAAGCCTGAAGTAGGAAAAAAGCTCACTCATGGAAAGCAAGCATGCATTCACTCTTGGACTGCAGGTGAAACTTCTGTGAGCAGCTAAGAGAGGCTTACTTAGATCTGAATTTTGAGGTTAGCTTCAAAAGCATTTTGAGGCAAGTTTTTGACAGCATGTTCTAAAGAAATTGTCTAATTGTCACTTTCTGTGTCTTATAATTGCTTTGACTGCTGTGAACCACCCTGGACATTTTCTTGTAAAGAAGAAGACAGAGTAAGTATCAAGCAAAACAACTTTTGAATCAAATGTCATTATGGGAAAACAGAGAAAAACATTTTGAACTGTAAAATTATGCCTTTTATTGTAGTTCCTGCTCTAAACATTATGAGAACACGTCTAATTATCCTGTAAGGTTACCGCAGTGAACAAAGACTGCTGAACACACAGTCAGCCAACACATGGCCCCAGCACCTTACTCTCCAATCTGCCATGAGTTGGAATATGGGGTGAACTTATGGGCCTGTTCAAAAAAGGTATGGACTCCATTTAAAAGAACAGCTGAAAAGCTGTTAGCCCAAGTGGAATGTATAACTCAGTGTCTGTCACCTTGGCAACAAATGAAAGACCTGGCAAGATTTCTCAAAGAGCTGTCTGCTAGAAACTCTGTTCTTCCTGGAATTCTGGTTTATAACCAGGCAGAAGAGGGTTTATACTGGGTTCAGTGATGATGTCCTTCAAGCCCCACCTGGCTCTAATTGGCTTTTCACAAAGCCAGCCTCTTGCAATCTTGAAAAATATGGATTATTAGTTTTGGGGGAAAGGGCTAATATTTTGTTTTATCTGACAACTTGTTTTTATTTTATTTTTGAGCCCTAACCCTAAATGACTGCAGTATGGAATCTGCTGTTTTAAACAGATTGTTTTAAACTCCAGGTGATCTAATTTCCTAACAACAAGCCTATTCTTATCTATTCTATTAATCTGCCTCTAAATTTAAACTCTCTGTACCATGTCCCACTGTGCTACACGTTACAGCTAAACATGCTTTAGTTTTTTGATAGGAGAAATTAATATTGCAATCCTAAACAGATTTACAGCCAACAGGTTGTCAGCCCAACTGGAATGTGTAACCCTAATGCAATGTACTTAGAAGTGTTTTTAAAAAATACAGCAAACTACATAAAGAAACATAACAATTCAGTTTCTTTAGAATATTCAGGTTTCTTTGCTATCTTGGCAATCAGGGTGATCATTTCTTTGTCTTCTTCTCTAAAATGCACAGATGGCTGCATAGAAAATTGTTTAAAATGCTGGGAACCACAATTAGAGGTCTGTGATCCAGGTCTGTGATTGGGGGGGGGGGGAGAGACAGATTTTAGCCAATCCAGATAAATCCAGCTTTCCCTAATCAAATCAGAGAATCCAAGATCCAATCTGGGAACCCAGATCCAATCTGGATCCCCAGATCCCCAGATAAATATGGGTTAATCTGGGTTTATCTAGGAAGAGCTGCTTCAGACTGGCTTCTTCCTAGACTTCTCCTACATTTTTTCCCAAGAGGGGAAGGGCAGAATGGAGGGGAGACTGAGGCAGAGGCATGAGAGAGGATTCTCTGGTCCTCTTGGTTCTGGGGATTCTATTCCCTTGCTTCAGTTTGGTTTAGTTGAGCTTCCTCTGGGTTGAGCTTGCATTTGGAAATGTGCCTCTGCCAGGGGCAGCCTTGCCCCTGTGTGTTTCTGCCTGGGAGTCAGCTTGGAAACTTTTCCGCCATAGGAAACAATGGAGTGTGACTGGGCATCTTGTTCAGGGGCTGCTTGGGTAGTGAAGGGCGTTCATTTAGTTCTGTTGGGCATTCTGTGCATTGAGCTTTCACCTGGGCCTTGGCCATGGAAGACTTGCCCTAGCGTTTTTCTGCAGTGGGAGTCAGCTTTTACTTTCATCCCACAGGAAAGAAGGGAGAGTGGCTGGGGGGCACCATGTTCAGAGGTCCACAAAATTGGACCCCAGGGTCCAATCTTCCTAAAACTTGGGATTCTTTCAAGAATAGTCAGGAGTACGTTCCCTGCAAATTTGGTGGTTTACTTGAAAAATACCCTCCTCCAGCCCCTCGGATAGCCCTCAGATAGATTTCCTCACAGAAAATAATGGCTGGATAAGTCTAGGATTCTCTAATCTTGCTGAACTGGATTGGAGAATTTTACCCAGATTTCAGGGAACTTAAATTTTTGTTTGTTTGTTTGTTTCCCTGAAACCCGGATCCAGATTTCTTGTATTTTGTGTGTGTGTGCGTGCACGCGCACGTGCATGCATGCGCGCGCACATGCGCGCGCACACATGCACTCCTCATTATTTTTTTCTTTTAATAAAATATTATTGAGAAACATCTTTACTAATCTCCTACTTTTTGACATAACATCCACAGCATTTAGTAAATACAGACAACAGAGATGTCTTTTTTTACTGCAAGCATATACATCTCACAACTAGGCAGGTACAGCAAACAAAGCTGCCCAAGGAGCTACATCTTTCCACACCCTAGAAGAATTTACTCCTTCTCTCTCTCCCCCCTTATCTCTCCATAGTTTTTTCAGTATTTTTTCTAATATATTATAGGAGGGCCGCAATGGACAGTGGGAGAATGTCCACTACCGCTTGTAGGTTGGTAAACTAAACACATACACAAAAAGGACAAGTGATTTTTAATTATTATTCCACAATTACTCATAATCATGTTTTATAAGTGAAAAAAACACTGGAGTAGCATAGCTATCAAGACCACTGAGATCAACAAAAGCAGCCAGAGGTACATCATAAGTAAGGAGAGGGAGAACTGAATCGAAGAAACCATACCATGGCACTAAATGCAACATCAATATATAGAGCGGCATACTAGGACAACATACCAAAGGTGAGAAAGGATGCAGAAAATAAACTCAGAATTAGGAATTCTTGAACACCAACTATTCTGCAGTCAAGCCACTGGCTTCCCATCAGTTACCAGACTCCATTCAAGGTCATGACTAATCTATCACATTCAAGGCCCTTCATAGCCTTGGCCCCTCATATCTATCTCCCTATATTCTGCCACAGCAGCTTTGCTTATCTGAACAGGGCCTTCTGCAGATACCAACCTGCAGTTGGACTAAGTCAACAGTTGCTGTATACATGTTTTTTTCTATGGTAGCCCCCATGTTATAGAATGACCTGCCTAAGGAAGTCAGGAAAGCTCCCAGTCTCCTGACTTTCTGCAAACTATGCAAACCTCAATTATTCAGGAAGGCTTTCTGCTCCGTTTATAGGGTTGTGCCATAAGAAATAATTCAAAGAGATGCCTTGGTAAGGGATAGGGACTAGAGATGGGCATGATCCAAAAAAAATTGCCGATCCAGCTGATCGTGGATCAGTGCCGGTGACGATCCCGACTAAATGATCCACACCAATCATCTCCCGTTCCCGATCCGTGGATCGTGGAGGCCAAAGCGGGGCGCGCTGATATTCCCTGCTATGTGGGAAGATGAGTGTTGGCGGCGGCCACTGGGCACAGGGAGACAGCGATGAGCCGCCTCCCCTCAGGGGGCAGGGGGTCTGGCCGCTCGCCAGCGGCACCCCCCATGTGCCCGCCCGCCAGGCCAAAAGGGAGTGCGCTGGTGAGAAAAGGTGGGTGATGCCAGCGGCATCTGTGTTTGTGTTTGGCCTTCTCTGTTTGACCGTCAGAGCTGCCTATCAGGGTTTCCAGGGATGAGATTGGAGTGCCCATGGCTACAGAACACCCCCTTCCCCCTCCCTCCCCTGGCTGTCTTCTCCCAACTGGTGACTGCTTTGCTGCTCCGTGGTTGGAAGGAAGCCCTGCTGATCAAGGAAAGCTGGGCTTCCATTCGGGTTTCCAGGGTGACAGAAGGAGGGGAAACACAGCTCAGGCATTTCCCTGGCTCCGTTGCCCCGGGAATAGATTACTGGCACCTGAGTGTCTGGCTTCCCGATCCGAGCACGATCCAGCCCCCCTCCCGATCGCTGGATCGTTGGCCGTGGCCGATCACGATCCGCTGAGTCACAATCGTGTGATTGCTATTATCGTGGGGGGGTTTGGATCGTAATTCGGATCGTGCCCATCTCTAATAGGGACTATAGACTATGCTACTGGGTACTGTCTGCTTGTGTAGATACGCTCCTACTGGGTAGTTTCCACATTGTTAAAGATGTACGTTAATTAGTCACACTTCATTTAAAAAATGTTTCATCTCTGTGTTTAGGTTTATGCTTGTTTTCAAATTGTCTGCAACTATACCCTTTTTCTTTGAATGTCCTAACTTTTGATCATATTGTACTGACTTGAATGGTGTAATCTGCCTTAGGTCTCAGCAAGAAAGGCAGACTACAAATAAAATATCAACAACAATATAATGCCCTGTTTGCTAGTTACAAGCAAGGAGCTAATTTTTGGATGGACTCTTCATCGACTTGCTTGCGGCTGTTTAGTAGATTGTCCATGATATTCCTCACCTTAGGTCTTCATGTATGTATGTTCTCACAGAACCTGAGTTCTAATCTTCCACTCATCCTTGCTGCACCACTGCTCTTCTTGACAAGCAATTGTTTAAATATCTAAATCAGTCACAAATCATACACGTTTTTAAAAAAGTTTTTTTAAGTTTTTTAAAAATATTTTTTGTGGTATTTGTCTAAGTAAGACTTAGCAATGATAAATAATCACCAGTCTGTTTATACTTGCAACATTTTCAGCACATACAGTTTTGGAAGAAAAAAAGCAAACCTATTTGACAGGTGCCTGAGTTGTTTGGTGCTAGACCTGGCGAATCACAATCAAACACAATAAGGTTAACTGTTAAATACATCTGCTGCAACATTTTCGGCACCCGTAGTCAGAATCAAACATCTGGACCAGGAAACTTGGATCAAGGTAGAATCACGATTTACAGTGCGGAGATAACCTAAAATGTGAGAGAGACTCAGTGGAGAATAACAAGAGCTACTGTTTCAGACATCCGCTCTGTATTTTTACATACAATCAGGTTTATCATCTTGCAAAAGTAGCTGCAGATTTGATGCACTGCACAGCCACTAACTGTAGCATACCTGAGAAAAATGAAAGCTGACCAACTGGACAGCAGCGTAAGCAGATAGGCAGAAATAAAAGGACGTGCAGTGAGATCCTAGATTAACCAATACATTCATTTTAATTTTTAAATGTAGGAAAAGCAGCAGCTGCTGCCAACAATAAAGAATTTCAGGATTCTACAGCATTTTTCAGATTTGGTACCAGGTGTCAACTTTTGTGTGCGATTTTTACACATGCTGTCAGGTAAATCAAGCAAAAGAAAATAATTATGGGGAGAGAGCAATTCATTAAATTACAATTACACAGGGATAAAACATGGTTGCTATATAATACTTTCTGGCTCCTTAAACTTTATGTTCATATTATGTGATATTATGACTAAGGTGAAATCAATGACAATTTTTCAGAGGACTCGGAAACAGAATCATACAAATGCCGGCCAGAAGAAGATGCATCTTTTTTTTGCATTTTGTTGCTGTGATTCGTTTTTGGAAGCTTTCTTGTTAGGCACTTTCAAACTGTTAATATAGGTTTTATACCAGAGAAAATATTGATGTTGTACACACCTTTTCAAGTGCTACAATACGCTTTTGTTGATACCGTGACCTGGGATTTGAGATTCCAGACCAACATATTCTGTGGGTATAAGAACTTCTGCCAGTGGTGCACAATATTCCAGCCTCCCCTTTCTGAAGCAGCCCAAAATGTCTTCCAAATTCCTGGATTTCAGGATGCAAAATGGACTGCTGCAGGAGGGAGAAAGCAGGAAAAACAAGTTTCATGGGCAGAAGTGCGTGCGCCCCTGGAAGACTTAGTCTGGATTAGAGCTGAACTCCATCCAATAGCTGAAATGCAAGACAGATGTATACGAATTTTATTATAATCTTTGTTTCTGTACATCACTTTCCTAACAGTAGCTAGCACAGAACTTGCCCTTTACACCTCTACCACACACTGAATCAACATTCAGACCCATTAGCATATATTCAGAGTTAGGCTTTTTTGTGCCAGTGTATAACACCAACACCCGCAACTGCTCATTTGTCATGATATTACTTAGTCACCCAGTTTGGAGAGATCCTTTTGGATCCTGTTGCTCTGGTCTTTACTGTCATGAATGATTGCTGTCATCTGCAAATGTGGCCACCCAGCTAGTAACCCAATACAAGATTATTTTTAAGCAAATTAAATACCACATGTTCCATTACCAATCTCAGAAGAACCCCACTGATTAGATTTGTCTATTCTGAAAATTATCCATTTCCTCCTGCACATCTGCCATTTAAGCATTTTCTGATCCATGAGAAGACCTGGCCTCTTTTCCCATGATTTCAAAGGCTACTCATGAGGAAGTCAAATGTAGCAATGTCTACCAGATCACCCTTGTCCATACATTTGTTAACCTTCTCAAAGAGCTACAAATGGTTAGTGAGACACATCTTCCCTTTACAGAAGCCATGTTGATTTCTCTCCAATAGAGTTAGCTTCTCTTTGTATTAAATAATTCTGTATTTAAAAACAGTTTCCACCTATTCATCCTGAAGAAATGTTAGGCTTACATATCTCCTAGATCTCTTCTGGATCCCTTTTTAAAAACTGATGTTATATCTGCTATCTGTAAGGAAGGCTGATATCGACAGGTGTCATCTAAGGATGCGCCTTTATACTTTCCTTCCATTAGCTACATACCTATTTGACAACAGTGTGTATCAGGCACAATAATGATCATCCACAGCTGTGTCGCTTTCCTGTGTTTCCATCATTGTATTTGAAAGAGAAAATGTAATGCATTAATCACCTTTAGCATGAACTCTGATTTAGAGAGTGCATTTTGTGCTATTTAGATAATATACTACTAAATAAGGTTTTTTTCCCACCAAGATGGCTAAATTCAGGATTTTACCATAAAATATATTTCTAGCTTTGAATTGGGTCATATTCAAGTACTGTGCCATGTACCTTATTTAACAGATATAATCCTGCATGCCTCATATTTACAACCATCGTGATATGCATTTGTTTTTTAAATAAAAAAGTTCTCAAAGCAAGTGTGTGCTATGCAATTTTTGCTTACATTAGGAATAGACTGGCTTTCCACCAGTATTTTGTGAATTTACTGATACTTGGTATAGCTCTACCCAGAAAACGATCGAATAGTTCTAAGTAGGTTCATTAGTTCCAGGAGCTGTGCTTTAATAATCCATTACTGGGTAATGCTTTTCATAATTCTATTGGTTCACATAACCCTCCAAGGGATCAGAATGATCCTTAAAAGTTTGTTATAGAAGGGCTTAATGTGTGGGCAGTCTAGTAATAAAGCACAGGTTAGGATCACTGGTTACTTTCAGCTAGTTTCAGGAATTATGGCAGCATAGCATTACTGTTTCAAATGTTTGTCATAGTTTTCATTAAAACTTGCTTCTGTGCAGAAGATACGTTGCACCCTGTTGTCAACACTCGCTCTATACAATATATGTATTTACATTATTTGCCCTACCTATACAGCTGATATGAAACAGGCCATCTGAATGCAGAATGCAGAATGTTTAACTCAGAGAAACCAACAAGATTGTATTCTAATAGCATACTGTCTCATTTACAACTTTTCTGAAGTAGGTATGTTAGAGATTAGTAAGGGTATAACAAAAGTCGACAATTCTTTTTGCACAGGCTTTGTATATTATGTGGCATCAATGGAGGAAACCTGTACCTGTATTCAAAGTACAGGGCTGCTATTAGTGCAATCTAGAGAAAATATGAAAATGGTGCTCTTCCCATGCATCAGACCATAGACTATCCCCATATTTATTCTGATTAGAACTTTATCCTAACTCTTTTATATGCATGTTCTATGTCTCTTAGACACATGCAGGCATTAGCTTTTTCAGTCTAAAGTGAACTATTTAAATCCCATGCACCAAAGCAATGCTCCTGACATTAAGGAGACAGTTCTTAAATATGGGTCATGTAATCTGCACTTGCTCTAACCAGGCTAGCCCAATCTCATCAGATTTTGGAAGCTAAGCAGGGTTAGCCCTGGTTAATACTTGGATGGGAGACCACCAAGGAAGTTCAGGGTCACTTTGCTGTAGCAAGCAATGGCAAACCATTTCTGTTCATCTTTTGCCTTGAAAACCTAATAAGGTTGCCATAAGTCAGCTGCAACTTGACTACACGTTATACACATACAGTTTGCACTTATCATGACAATATATGTAAAGGAAGGAGCCCCATGGCACAGAGCGGTAAGCTGAAGTACTGCAGACCAAGCTCTGCTCACAACCTGAGTTCGATCCTGGTGGAAGTTGGGTTCAGGTAGCTGGCTCAAGATTGACTCAGCCTTCCATCCTCCCAAGGTTGGTGAAATGAGTACCCAGTTTCATGGGGGTAAAGTGTAGGTGACTGGGGAAGGCAATGGCAAACCACCCCATAACAAAGAGTCTGCCAAGAAAACGTAATGCGATGTCCCCCCATGGGTCAGTAATCATTCGGTACTTGCACAGGGGACCACCTTTACCTTTATATGTAAAGGAAAAAAAACACCATGGTTTTCAGAACAAGTGAACAGTGTGTTTCATCTTAGAGATGTGCCATGCTATAGCACAAATTGATAAGTGATGTATCTATGGTTGTTTTATGCTAGGCACTACATGTTAATTGTGGGTCATGATGTCTTTAAGATATTTTAGTTCTCAGTTTTATTCAGTTAGTTACATTATTTATAAACTGCCTTCCTCACTGAGAATCAAGATGGATTACACAGTGAAAGACATTCAATAAATAATACAATAAGGACATTCAATAAATAATTAAATAAATAATACAATAGGGTATTGCTTGCAAAAAAATTTAAATCCATGTTTCAGGCACAATCTCCCATCTTGAAAGATGACCTCCCCTCAAAGGCTCGATATAAAAAGATTTCTACCAGATTTTATTTGGCTTAGCTGCTTTTCTTTTTCACTCATCAAGAAGAATGAAGTGCTACACAAGATACCAAAGACTGACAGACATATCCAATACATGCAAAAAGTACAAAGAATGTCAGCATCTTATATAAGTAGCAAGAAGATCTTCTGAAATCACTCACGGCCATTTTTTTTAAATAAAATTTTATTGGTGAGTGGAAAAACAAAAGAAAATTTTCCAAATTTAACACATATAATCCCATTTTTCCCCTTACTCTGTCCCCCAACCTTTTCCTCCCCCCTCCCTATTGACTTCCAACAGCTTTCCAACCCTTAACCCTTCTTATTACTTAAATCTATTTCATTTATATTTTCCTACCAACTTTGAATCATAATATCTCTTACTCTAAGCACATTCTTATTCTTTTATACAAACTCTATCAAACATACTATCAATATAGTATATCTCATATCAATATAACATAACAATATAGTATAATATATAGCAGGGATCGCACTATCTCTTACTTTAAACTTATTCTATTTCTTTTCTTTTAAGCATATACTCCATCAAATACACTATCAATATAGTATATATTATAGTAATATATTATATATATATTGTATGCTATGCCACCAATGTAGCACAGCACACAACACCATATAGCATAACCACATAATATGTTATAATGTAAAGTCTGATCCACTAACCCGTTATTTTATGTTATATATCATATATAGTATACCTCATTGAGATATCTATTTACCCCTTCTCATTATCTCATATATTCAATGTAAAATTCCCTTAAATATTATATTAGCTTAGATTATAATTACATTCCCCCTAAATGGTAAGATCTCTTCTCTCTTCTCATTGCAACATTGTTTTTTTAAAAATTTTCAAACTGCCACAGTTCTCCTTTTACATCCCACTTTTTTTCCAAAAATTGTTTCAATTTCCCCCAATCAACAATATATTGTCCTAGGTCAAGATCTTTAAGTTTCCTTGTCATTTTGTCCGTTTCTGCCATGTACAACAATTTATAAATCCAGTCTTCTACAGTTGGTATTTCTTGTGTCCTCCATTTCTGCGCATACAAAAGTCTTGCCGCTGCAGTCATGTAAAATAACAATGTTCTATACTGCGTTGGAACTGCCTCCATTCCCAAGTTCAGTAGCAACAATTCTGGGTTCTTGTTTATTTGTATTTGTAAAATCTCATTTATTGCTTCAATTATTTCTCCCCAGTACTGTTTAGCTACTTCACATGTCCACCACATATGATAAAATGATCCTTCATGCTTTTTACATTTCCAGCATTTGTCTGACATATTAGTATTTCCTAGCGCAATTTTCTTTGGTGTTAAATACCATCTGTAAATCATTTTGTACACATTCTCTTTAATGTTCGTACAAGTTGAAATCTTCACTGTATTTTTCCATAGGTACTCCCATGCCTCCATTGTTATTTCTTTATGAAAGTTTATTGCCCACTTCACCATCTGGACTTTTACTGTTTTGTCCACCGTAAACCATTTTAAAATTAATTTGTAAATCTTGGATATTTCTTTCTTGCCTTCTTGTAGTATCACTTCCTCTAACTCCGAATTTTCCAATCTTATTCCTCCTCTCTGGCAGTCCGCATTGTAAAGATCTCTGATCTGTCTGTACTGGAACCATCCATAACAAGGAGACAATTCTTCTTCTGTCTTTATTCTCAGCTTTGAATATCGTATTTGTGTGATCTCCTTGTAGGTTAGACATTGCTGTTCATTATCGACAGTTCTCGGATCTATTACTTCATACGGAACCACCCATGAAGGAATTCCATCTTCCATATACAACTTGTATTTCTTCCAGACGATGAAGAGGCTTCTCCGGATATAGTGATGCAAAAACATAGTCCGCTTTTACTTTGTCATACCACATGTATGCATGCCATCCAAATATTTTTTATGTCCCTCCAGGGCCAGCAACTTACATTTTTTTAACATTATCCAGTCTTTCAACCATACAAGACATACTGCCTCATGATACAGTCTTATGTTGGGCAGTTGCAAGCCACCTCTTTCCTTCGCATCTTGTAACTCAAGGCCATTGTTGATGGCTCTTTGCCAGGCTGGGAGTTCTCATATTTGATCTAGGATCAAAAAGTACTTTTTGCACCTTTTTCAACAGGTTATGATTCCATACTGACACTACATAAGCTCCAGAAACACCGGTATTTCAAATTCTGGATGTATTTGAAAAAATAATTGTTTTGAGGTGGGATCCAAAGACACTGTTCCACCAGCATAATGACACACGACGGTAATGGAACTGCAATTTCACTGGAGAAGAGGGGACAATTTTGCCAATTACTCCATCACACTGCAGATTTAACTTTGCCTTATCTACACGGACTGTGGGAACTCCTAGACCTCTAAGAGCAGCAGACCTTTATTCCCCATACTACTTAAGAATGTCTTGTCACTTCCAGAAGAATCAGGGAGGGTGTCAACATGCTTACAGGAGGACAAGGAGAGGTGACAGTGTTGTATTGCAAGCTTTCATCCATTCAGGGTGATCTGTATGCAGTCTGTTGTCTCTTTAAGAAAGGGTGGTGCCTAGGACAGAGAGGAACAACACAACTCTGGCAGACAAGTTTGATTACTGAAATCCTTCTCACTGCTAGCCTCTAGTACACCAATGCATAATTCTCTGTAAATTAATCTCACTTCAATTATTAATCATAATTCAATTATTAATCAAATTGCTATGCATACTATTGTATATTATTTCCAGCTCCTTAGGCATTTTCCCAAGTCATGTCATTAACTTTAGAATATCAAAGAACAGTTTAATTACACATACCTTTACAAAAAGAAGAAAACATCATGCACAATTCTACTTGCTTATTTCAGACTGTTCATAATTTTTTTCCCAAGGAACTGAGTGAAAATTGTCTATTATTTAAATATCACATCGTTTTTGTATCAAGAGGTTTTTTTTGAAATTGCCACTAGCTGTTTCTTCTTATACTTTGATTAGCTTGGTGTTATTTTGTCACCAGCATCTCAGAAATCATTTGCAAGCATACATTAATATTCCTTCTTTTTTCCTATAGCATCAAAAAAAAATTATGTCGAGAACAGTGGGAATAAAAAAAACCCCAGCCTTTTCTGATGAATATATCACTGTTTTGTATTTCTCTAAACCATGCTACAATATCATATGAAGCAGAATGATCTTATTGTCTCTGCTGCTAGTACAGTTTAGTAATTGCCAATGAACTTTAAGGTGCAATATATGTGCTAAGCCATTTGGGAACATACTTTGAGTCACACCCACTTGCAGGCTGATGGGGTGTGAAACTGCTTAGCCAAGAGAAGTGCATGCAAGCAGTACTTGAAAAGCTGCATTTGTATAAATAAAAAAGCTGCATATAAAAGCTACATGGTGTATAAATTCCAAGGCATTCCAAAAAGATTCCTACTTCCAAGTAATCCCACCTACATGCCATGTAGCAATGAAGATTTACGAAGGAGGTATAGTGTGTAAAGTGCCGTCAAGTTCCAACTGACTTATGGGGACCCCTGCTGGTGCTCTCAAGGCAAGTGAGAGGCAGAGGTGGTTCGCCATTGCTTTCCTCTGCAGTCTTCCTTGGTGGTTCCTCCATCCAAGTACTGACCCAGCTTAGTTTCCGAGATCAGGCTATATCACACTGCCCTCCCTCCCACAAAGGAATTAGAAACAATGCAAAAACATGCAAGACTATTCACAAGGTTCTCTTGATTTGTAGTAAACTATTAAACTTAGAAATAAATTGGGGGAATCTTCTCTATTTGTACCATGATTTTTCTCCTACTGGGAGTGGTAGTGAATATACACAGATATTGAAAAGGTGGGGAAAGTTACTTTTTCCTTCTTCAATCTGATATAGCACCACTACTATGGCACATCATTTGCAAGTTTTCTAAGATTATGTTATATACAACAGTCTCTCACACTATCTTGAACAAACACCCATGGATCAACAACAACAATAAAAAGTGGGTTGTTCCGTGCAATATAACAAAAACTGTGGCAGATTGTCACTGATCACAATTATGAATTAATCTAAAGTGTGGGTGAACAGTCCTGTTAAATGCTGCAACTGCCTGCCTTAATTCTACCATTTGTTCTAACCCTCTGCTCTCATATATTTATTACTAGTTCTTTCTTTTGGATATTTCTATGCTGACTCTTCAGAGTTCTGCTCAAGGTGGCTTACAATTAAGTAACATTTCACTATAAATTGCACCACTACAATTATTCAGCTTCTCTTAATCAAGCACTATTTCTTAACACTCTCACAAGGTGTTAGCATATGTGCATAAACTACTGTATGCACTCAACATCCTTGGTGGTTCCCTTCAGGATTTGGGTTATTTGGGTTAGTCCAAATTGTTTTCCCGCTTTGAGTAAACCCAAAGTGGGACACCCAAATCTTTTTCAGGTGCACACCCCTACACATCACTACTACTTTCTCCTGATGTAGGGTTGCCAACATTCGGAGGGACCTAGAGATCTCCCAGAATTACACCTGATCTCCAGACGACAATGATTCGTATCCCTGGAGGAAATGGTTGCTTTGGAAATAGAGTCTATGACATTATACACCACTAAGAACTCCCCAAACACTGCCCTCCCCAGGCTCCATGCACAAATCTCTAGGAATTTTTGACTCTGAACTGCCAATCCTATCCAGCTGTCAGGCTTCCATAAATCTGAGTAGTTCCACCACCAACCCACCATCCATAGGGCTGCCAGCCTCCAGGTGAGGCTTGGAGATTCCTGGAGTTACAACTTATCTCCAGACAGAGATCAGCAGCGGAAAATGGCTGCTTTGGAGAGAGGACTCTATGGCATTATACCGTGCTGAGGTCCCTTTTCTCCCAAACCCTGCTCTCTCCAGGAATTTCCCAACCCATTGCTGGAAACTCTAATCATCAAACATAAAATGAGCTTGTACATTCGTGTTCTTTAATAATTTAAGCATAAATGGGAGAAAGAGAGAAGACATTTCAAGGAATAAACTGCAGACAATAGCAATGCTAACAATGGTAACATTGCTACTTATCCAACAAGAATGCATATCACACAATACAATTGTGAACAATACAGATTGGAAACCAAAACAAGTATCTAGTTGCTTTCAACTTGTTGTTTCGCTGCTCTCTTACAAAACAATAAAGAATTCCGAAGATGTCATTTTTTTAACAATAGGCATGAAAATAACATGTACATATGTGAAATTATTTTAGATACTGCGCACAGTGACTACCTGCTATGATGCAGCATTGACTCCATGAAGCTTTCATCAATATAATAGCCAGTATAATTAGCAATTATTCACCGTGCATTTCCCTTTCCCCTACTTTATGTTATTAGAGCAAGCATTCCATAGCCTCTGTAATTTTCTCCATTATCTTGGCAAAGAATACAGCTGATCTCTGTCTGTTCAGTATAATGACTTTTGAAAGCTTACTTTCTAATGTAGAATAGTTGGGGATATTTTATGTATGCTCAGCCCAGAATCTGCTGATGAAATTTAGTTTGTTTGGACAGATTCCAAACAAAGATTTCAATTTCATTAATTGCTTTCAAACGGAAATATTAAGCACATATGTATATATAGACATAATACTTATATCTACACTATATCTACACTTTTCTCTCAAAACAGCTTATGTAAAAGAACACAAAAATAACCAGCAAAAGCAAATAGCTTCCTTCTGGAATAAATAGTGTTGTTTTTTTTAATGACAAGTTTTAATCATGCAAAGTATGCAATATAAAGTTATTCATTTATAATAATGAAAAACATTACATTTCTTCATATACTGCAGACACATACGATATAGCAGATTTCAAAAGATATGTTTATGGTTTCAATGTGTCTAATTTTGTCCATAAAAAAATTGTGTGTATAATGGTATCAATGAAAAGTTCAATGTTATACAGTGCCTCAATATCCAAATATATTGCAAATCCTACTGCAACTTTTGAGATTGTTTTTCAGTCATTATTTTTTGAGTGGCTTTTATTTCCTCCTGTGTCTTTGATGGCAAAAACTAAAGTACTTGTGCTATGGTAGCATAGAATATAGCTCACTTGGTCTTTTTAGTACTAAATTATTTTACTTTTAAATTTCAAATTTTGGTACTTCATGATGCTAAAAGCAGTAAAACAGTTTCAGGCTTGGTTCAAAAAAAGGATTGTGTGTATAATATTTCTGTATGTGCCACCCAAAAACACATACAGAAGATCTGTAGAAATTACACCTATTCAATTACTTACTTACTCTTAACAGGAGGGAAAATGTTCTTATGATTGCAGTCTATATTAACTAACCAATACTTTTTGATCACATTTCTAAAATATTTCATTTTTATTACTTATTTAGCAAAATTTATATCCCACTTTTCTGCCTTCATAAGGGCCACGAAGGCGGCTCATTTCAAGTCAATCCATTCAAGATCTTCTGCAGTATTATCATTAGAGATGGGCACGAACAGAAAAAAAACAAACATGATGTTCGTTGTTCATTACCGTCCATGAACAGGGACTCACGAACAACCACGAACATGGCCCTGTTCACAAACATGTTTGTGTTCGTAGGGGCCAGCAGGCTCTCCTCCAGCCATCATCCAAGTTTGGTCAAGATTCCTACTGCACCACTCCCAGAAACCTGACCTGAGCAGGCACCAGGAAAGGTACCAATAATAATAGCTCGGCCCCAGAGCCTGGCAGCAGCCCGGGAACCTGAGGGTGGGTAGATCCCTACCGCATCACTCCCAGAAACCCTACCTGAGCAGGCAGAAGAAAGGTAATAATAAAAAAATAGCTTGGCCCCAGAGCCTGGCAGCAGCCCTGGAACTTGATGGGGTAGATCCCTACCACACCACTTCCAGAAACCCTACCTGAGCAGGCAGCAGGAAAGGTACCAATAGTAAATAATAGCTTGGCTGCAGAGCCTGGCAGCAGCTCTGGAACCTGAAGGGGTAGATCCCTATCCCACCACAAACAAAGAAAACTCAAGCTCCAATGCACGCTCTCTATCAAAATGCCAAGAGCAGCTCTCTTTCCCTCTCCACTATCTGCAAACACTAGCCAGAGCTGGGAGCCGAGCCCGCCCCCCTCCCCATGGTCTTTGCTCTCTTGTAACAAATTTGGAGCTCCACACTTGGAAGGAAGACCTGCCTATCAAGCTAAATTGGGCTTAGACTGGGGTTTCCAAGACAACAGCAGGAGTTCAGACAATCCCTGCCTATGTTGCCAAGGGAATTGATTGCAAAACTGTCTGGCTTGACAAACAGCAACGAACGAGGCTTGCAACGACCACCTGTTCGTTTAGAATGGGACCTCACAAACAGCTTGTTCTCAAACAGTAGATTGGGTTGGTTGCTGTGGATTTTCCGGGCTGTATAACCATGGTCTTGGCATTGTAGTTCCTGATGTTTTGCCAACAGCTGTGGCTGGCAGACAGAGATCTCTCAGTGTCACAGTGTGGAGAAGATTATTTTAGATACTGCACACAGTGACCTGCCAACATCTTCTCCACACTGTGACACTGAGAGATCTCTGTCTTTTGGTGGTACACCTCTGAAGATGCCAGCCACAGCTGCTGGCGAAATGTCAGGAACTACAATGCCAAGACCACGGCAATACAGCCCGGAAAACCCACAACAACCATCGTTCTCCGGCCGTGAAAGCCTTCAACAATATATAGTTGATTGAGTTGTTCGTGGCTTTTTTTGGTTTGTATTGCTGTTCGTGCCCATCTCTAATTATCATCCTAAGGAGGTCTACTCAGAATCCTACTCAAGTGACAAGTCTATTCAGTGGGCTTTACTCCTAGGAAAGTGTTCTTAAGAATTGCATTGATTCTTTTCTTCCAGGTACAATGAGATGAATCTTTTACGTATATTGACTCACAACTATTATTAAGCAACTGCTGGTATTATCAGTCCTAGATCCCCCCCCCATTATATTTAGAAATATCAGCTCTGAAATTTTATTTATTTATTTATATAAATACAAATTTGCAAAGAATATATCAGAATATATTTTGTCTCTACCAGGTGTATAATGTTACTGTGACCAGGGTGGTCTAGTAGTCCTATCTCGTCAGATTGTAAACAGTGAGCCCTGCTCAGATTTAGGGAGGGGGGGAACTACCAAGGAAGGCCACTGTTTTCCAATGCTGATATATCACCAAATACATTGCTTATTTGTTCATTATATTAACAAAAGGTGTAAGGACACAGACTCAAATTCAGTTTTATTTATTTCAAGTATTGTACTGTCGCATATGCTTTATAAAATGGTTAACTGTCTCTTTGATCCAGTTGTTCTAATCCCAAGGGTTTATCAAAATTTTAAGAACAAACATGAAGGTTAATAACATTTGTTGCCATATGTTTAATAAATATAAAGCAGAACACTGACACTCTTTCAATTCAAAAGGTTTTTAATTTGCACCACTGCTCTAGATTTTATTAAACTTTTTACCATACAGAAGAACTAGCCTTTAAGTACAGCTTCATTTTTAAAAAATTGTTTATTTTATCCACAGCAGGTACCCTAAGTGGCTTACAACATTATTCTCCCTCCCTTGCTTTATCATCAAAACTCAGTGTGAGGTAGGTTAGGCTGACCGAGAGTAATTGTTTTAAAGTCATCCAGCAAACTTCCCCAGGCAGAGCAGAATTCGAAATCAGGTCTCTCCGATCCTAGTTCAACACTCCAATCACTACACAACACTGATTCTCTTTATTATGTTAGATAATAAAGTTGTGGGTGACATTTAAAAGAAGGCTAGCAGAGAAAAACGAGAATTTAAACCCTTTCCAAGCTGGAAAACTGCTGACCCTGCCCTCCACCCTAAGCACACAGACAAGCTGCTTAGGGAAAGCACAGACTGTGAACATGTACTAGGATTATTTCTTACTCATGATTTGTGTTTGTTTCTAAGTATAGAGGCATTTTACATATAAGTCTAATAGATCAGAAATGTATCTCTTGAGGGTTCCCAACCACCAGATGGAGCCTGGAGATCTCCTGGAATTACAACTGATCTTCAGGTTACAGAAATCAGTTCCCCT
This sequence comes from Eublepharis macularius, assembly GCF_028583425.1. Classification (NCBI taxonomy): domain Eukaryota; kingdom Metazoa; phylum Chordata; class Lepidosauria; order Squamata; family Eublepharidae; genus Eublepharis; species Eublepharis macularius. The sequence continues at coordinate 74,587,882 of NC_072798.1, forward strand.
GGAAAAAATGGTTGCCTGGAGGGTGAACTCTATGGCATTATACCTTGTGGAGGTCCCTCCCCATTCCAAACACTGCCCTCCTCAGGATCCACCCCCAAATCTTCAGGAATTTCCCAACACAGCATTAGCCACACTGTATCGCTTAAAGAGTTGATATCTTTGGGGTTTCTCGCTAAGACGTGGTGAGTGCTTCTTGCTAGAACCTGTGTTTTGGAAATTCAGTCAAAGAAAGCCTCAAGATCATCACATACTTGGCCCACAGCAGGTGGTTTTGCAGGGCAGAAGGATTACCATGTATTCTGTAGGCTTGTTGGGTATGTCATCATGGGACAGGCTGACAATATTGCTACGGTTATTTTGGTTGTGAATGCAGTTTTCTTTTCTATGTAGTAGGATTGACATAATGTGAAGAAATAAATACAATTTGCTGCTAAAGCAGCCAGTGCATATAAACAAAAACATTTCGCCTTTGGGCATAAAGTACACGGAAATTGTCAGACATTAATAATGTAGACTAAACTGTTTTCAGCACAAATGAGGATCTGATGGAAGAGAAGATAAATCATACTGAGCTTCACGTGCTTGCTGTTTGACAATCTGCTGTGTTTTATCAAATATAAGTTGTAGAGCTTCATTAGTTTTTTGGGGGTTTTTATGAAGGAAATACATAAATTACAATACTGCTAGTCTCGGATGTTATTTCATTCAGTTGGATTCATTGATATAATACCTACCTTTATGAATTTTTCAGATGTCATCCCAGAGAGAATGCAATGTTTATTGAATTCTATATTACATGAAGCTGCCTTGCATTATCTAGCTCAGTATGATGGGCAGCAGCTCTCTGAGGCTCTCAGAGAGAAGAGACACCTGCTGAGATCTTTGTAACTGGAGGTGCTGAGGATTGAATCTGGAGCCATCCCCCACACCAAGCATGTGCTCTGCCATATGATTAAAAAGTCAAACGTTACATGTTGAGAAATGACAGCACTGCATTCTATTAATGGCCACTAGCAGTTTTTGCCTGTCACTTTAGGTTGCTGTAGCCCAAACTCCAGCATTTTGGTTTTTGAAACATGCATGCATAGTTAAGTTAGGTAGGTAGGTAGGTAGTCAGTCAGACAGACAGACATTGCAGAATTTTAACTGGTTGCTGTGGCTATACTAGTAGCATGGATTTTGCTATCTTTTGGGGAACTTCTAGATAAACTCAAACAGTGCAAACTCAAACAGTGTTATACCCTGTATTGTCGAAGGCTTTCACGGCCGGAGAACGATGGTTGTTGTGGGTTTTCCGGGCTGTATTGCCGTGGTCCAAGACAGCCCGGAAAACCCACAACAACCAGTGTTATACCCTCCTAGGTCCACTGTAGTTCATTATAAAGAACTTTACTTAGGATTGCACTGATAATGCACTCTACTAAAGCCTAAACTGAACAACTTGTCTTTTTTGTTTACAGAAATTGGAATATTAGAATAGACCTAATCAGCTTTGACGGCATTGTAGTCCCAAATATATTGTTGTTGTTATTTCTGTATTTGCCTCTATGCTTCTTGCATTACTGCTTACTTCTATTCTAATCGATTCTTAACTGGCATAGGATGCCCCTTTAATCCATTCTTCAAACTTCTATTTATCCTCATCTCTAAGTATTAAAAATCAGGTAGTTACATAGCTGATAAGTGACTGCAATAAGTATGCAAACTAATAAATAGGAATTTTATTATTTCCTTTGAAATCCAATGAATAACATAATTATGTTCAGGAGTACAAAAGTAGTGCTGACAGGACTCACCCTTATAACAAAATGTTTTGGCTTCACATCACATAGAAGGAAGCAGAACATATTTTCAACTTGCAAAGGATCATTTTATGTCTGACACCAGAGGCCTATTCTGTGGTCTGCTGCTCTGCAATAAACAGCTGTTTAATTATGCCCTGTGTTAGTGGTTGCCTTCTGGGGTTTCCAAGGCATTTGTTCCTAATGACTAAATATAACCCTGTGGGAGAATACATGAGAATCATAATAAATAGTTACATGCATGTGGATTTATACACAGCTTCGTCTTTGCCCCAAATTCCCAAACCACCTATAAGCCAGCAAGTTTATTGTACTTGGCCTTTTTTCTTAAGTTTTGCTTTCCTAAAAGATACAGTATGAATATTCCTAGAAACAAAAATGTGTAGTGCACACTCAAATATGATAAAGAATAACATTTCCTTACTGGATCCTTCAGAAATCATTTCTCTTGTGACAGCATGAAGTCAATGCTGGTCCATTCTATATATTATCCAAAATGAGGGTAGTAGATTTTGGATTTTACCAGTTCAGACGGCAACTGGGTTTTCATATCTGATTTTGAACACAGTCCTAGATGTGATATTTAAACCTGAAGATTAGAGCCACGTACAGAGGGTGGAGATCTTTCCACAAACTTGGGGGGAAACAGGCTTGCAGAAAAATCTTTAACTGCAAAGCTGTTTCAGTTAGACACTGGAGGTGAATTGGGGGGAGAAGGAAGAAGGCAATGGATGAGGAGATAAAATGGAGCAAAACAGGGAAACGGAGGAGTCAAGGAAGTAGGAAAAACTAAAAAGCTGCAAAGGGGAAGGGAGTGAAAATGGCAGATGTTGGGATGAGATAAGCAGATGTGAGGGAAGGGGGGAACCGTGAAAAGAAGCAAAGCTGTGCATTCTATGGTGAGGAAGGGAGGGAAAATAAAAATAGCTTGAGTGGGATGGTCACCTGGGGGATGAGTCCCTGCAGGTCCCTACAGCCCCCCCCCCACTTGTGTTGTAATATTTGTGAATGCTCCCCTAATTTAGAAAGCAAACAATTCTTCTTGCATATTGTAAACAGCTTCAATGAGGAGTATGACATATTCCTCAAGTTTAATTCATTCAGGGAATATTTTAATATGAAGAACATTCAAATTATCTCATAGAAGGAAGGATCCACACATTCGGAGGAAAAGGGGAAACTAATTTGAATTTGTTCCTTGGGCCATATGAGTGCTGACTATCTAATTTTGCACAGGAGATGGGTTTTGTGATTATGTAGCAGTGAACTATTTCCACAATTTCAAAACCCAAACCAAATAAAAAGTCAATTGTCTCTTCTTCCCTCTTTTGCCCTTGCCCAGAACCAGCCTTTGATGAACCCATTACATTCCTCAGCTCTCCCCACACTCTGCCCCAACCACCACAAAATACTACATTTCTTGTATCATTATACTAGTTTCACAGTCCGTCTCAGTCATGATGGAGCCATTTGATAAAATCGCTGTAGCTATCAACTTCAGAAAGAGAATCAAGCTAATTTAAAATAAAGTGGATTCTTTCAAAAATATTTTTTAAGCTATACTACAGGATATGTGCCTGATAGCACATCACATCAGTGAATACACAAATATGTAAGAACACTTGAGAATTTTCCAAATGGCACCCTGTCAAGTATGATTGAAGTAATGCTCTTTTCTTCCACAAATCCTTCCAAATAAATCTTCATGTTTCTTGCTACTTGTAAATTCAGATGAGCTCTGCACGACTATCTATGTGAAAGACTGCATTTTTGAGGTCTTATCGTTCGTTAATTCCTTCTGCATTGTGTTAGTGGTTCAGCTTCTCATTTTAAGAACCACAAGGAGTGACAGACACATCTACATTTTGTCAGTGCTGCATCACATATTCATTATACAGCATTTTACACTTCGGAGGCCAATCACATTTCAAGGTACGCATGACTTTACCCGTCAGGATATCCCACCTGATTTATTAACAAAACAGAATATGATTATCCTGCCACAGCCAAATGAAATGATGTTCCAACTACTTTAACATCCATTTCATTTCAACAGAATAGGTATTGATATGACAGTTTCCCTACAGTGAGTATATCAACATATTTTATACTCTTGCATTCTAGTTCTCTCTAAGAGAAACAGAAAAAGAGAATCTACAAATTTCTTAAGGTTGCCAACCTCAAGGTGGGGCCCAGAGCCCTCCCCGAACTACAACAGATCTCCAGACTAGATATCTGTTCCCCTGCAGGAAATGACATTATCAGAGGGGGGGACTCCGAAGTATAACATCCCTGCTGAGCTCTCTCTTCGCCCCAAACTCCACCTTCCAGGAACTATCCCCAAATTTCCAGACTCTTCTCATGCCAAAGTTGACAGCTCTAAGCTTTCTTCTTATTCCAAGTAAATCGATAGCCAAATTTTTCAAATATGATTAATCAACATAAGCAGGACAACTGATTACATTTCTGCCTATGTAATTATTTCATAAGATCCCTAACCCACCATTGATATTTTAATAGTAGACACTCCAAAAGTTGTTTACATACCAAAGATAAACATGCAGCTCTGTGGATAAAATATTTTCTCTCTCTCTCTTTTCTAAATCAAGCAAAGCAAACATCTAAAGTAACCCTACAAGATGTGATCAGATTGACCCTGGAACGGCACAGAGAAATATGATGCATGAACTGGATCACCAAATAGAATCATTTCCTATAGCAATTTCCATAAGCTTGGCCGCTTTGAGACGTCTCACTGAAATTCCAATGGGAATGTATTTGTGAAGCTCTGGTTGTGGGGCCAGCTTAGAGACACGGAGACCAAAGTTGGAGTTGAAAAGGTGACAACTCTATTGATTATAGCTCACAGGAGCATTGGCACTGCATGGGGCATGGATCCCAAGATCAGCTAAACTGCTTGCTAGCAAATGACCTTCTTGCCCCCTCAGACTGCCAGCTGAGGGGGGCTGACATGATAGTAAGTGGAATTCCACCTGGGCATATGCCTCTGTATGATTTCCCTGTCACCTGGAGAGAGGAGGCCCTGATGACCCCCCATCCCTGCCCTGCATCACCCCCTTAAGGGGATCCCAGCTATGGAGAAACAGTACATGCAGGCTGAGTTTTCCCCAAGCAGATCCGTGCCCAATGTCCAAACTGCAACAAGAGCCACAAAATGGCTCTGGCCAATGCTCTTAGAGCTGCAACCAACCCCGCAGCATGTCCCACATGTCCTGTAACCAAATGACCTGTCACCAGTGGGACAAGTGCACCCCATCAGGACAGTACAAAGCCTCAAGCTGAAAGGAAATGTCTGAGTGGTAAATGAAACAATCCTCTATCACCTCCACACAGTGTGTGATGTTCTTCACAGCCTGTTGCCTGGCCAAAGCCACCTTTGCAGGCAAAGAACCTCCAGCCATGAGGGTCTCTCTATCAAGTCTACAGCTACCACAGCCCCAGGAAACACTGCTGCAGAGTCCTCAGATCCTACAAGATTGCTCATGGTAAGTCCAAGCCTGGCCGCAAGACAAAATCATTCTCCCCCAGCAGAATAACCATGGCGTAAGGGGGCCCAGAAGTTGCAATGTCGCGCTGCACTGTAGTCAAGAAGTTGTCCTAACACGTACTCCTCAAGTTGATCCACCTCACAAAGATGTTGCCCTGAAGCCCCAGATGTTGCCCCCCGCCGGATTCCTTCGTGTAGTTACCTGCCCAGTGAACAATGCTGTGGCCAAATATCCACACTGACTTCCACTGTCCTGTGGGAACTACAAAAGAGGAAAATTGAGGGAGAGCCTAGGATGGATATAATCCTTATATGCCCAAGACCTCAACCTGCCACCTGCCTGTATCAGCAAAGGGGGAAGTCCCAAGTCAGCAGCCATGGTTGGCACCCAGATGCGGAAGGAGTGGACTTCATATTTGTTAGCAGGTAGGTCTGCAGCTACCAGGCAAAACCTGAAAAGCTGACAAACTGAAAGTGAGTGAGTGGTGCCCCGTTGGTGTAGGCTGGCAGCTGGCCCTTCCCAGGTGGGCGGGTCGACAGGCAGTCTGAAGTATGTACTGCACAGCAGGTCCTCAGCAGACCCCAGGGAAAAGTGAGCCCACCTCCACCCCGACTGGTTGGTGTTGGACTGCCACAGGTAGATGTAGATGAGCACGACCACTTCCTGGAGTGTGAGGGAGTGCCCAGAGGCATCGTGGTGATAGCTAATGACCAGCTCACTGACCTGAAATGCTCCTCAGAATGCCAGTGTGAATGAGGTCTCAAACAACCACAACTCAAAGAACAAATGACAGATGGAGAGGGGCTGTCTGACCACGGCCCTTAAGATAGGCCACATGATGGACCTGTGGTGATCCCAGGGGGAGGCAGCACCTCCTCTAACCTTCAATGGCCCGTTGCAATGCAAAGAAACTGCAAGGACTGGGGAACCTCCACTATACTAAAAAAGGAAATGGCTGCCAAATGTGGCATGGTCGTGGAGGTCATGCCCCATTCTCTCAAAGAGGCAAGATATCTACGATCATGGTTTTAAATGTTAGCACAGAGCCCTCCCCCCTGACACATTCACCAGATGAGAACTCTAGGCAGTTTGCTGGGGCTCCCTGCACAATTATGTGCTGCCAAATTCCCACAGGTCCTCCAGAAGGTGGTCCAGGTCCAGCCAAAACTTCAGGGTGAGGGTGAAGAACCTTTCTATTTGGGAGCAAGACAAGGTGTCCACGATGCCATTAGCCATCCCTGCTATATAACACGCTGAAAATGTTGTTAGTGGACAAGCAAACCAAGACCAGCCTGCATGCAAGGCACACGACCAGCTCAGAGCATAAAGATTGTCTGTTCAACACCCCCACTACCATCTGGTTGTGGCACCAGAAGCAGACCTTTTTATTCCTGAGCCTCTCCATCCATATGACCACCATAATTAACATAAGAAAAAGCTCCAGGGAGGTGAGGTTCCACCACAGCTCGGACAGAGCCTAGGCCTCCATCCACCTCTAAACACACACAGATGCAGAACCCTGGTACATCAGAGTACACCTGAAGCTCCAAACAGCTCCCAAACCTCTTGCCAGAGAGATACCCCATTATACACTTCCAAAAATGAAAGCCAGACCCTGAGGTCCTCCCTGATGCCCTTGGATTCCCAGATGTGATGGTGGGGGGGCGGTAGCCCTCCCCATTGCCCTGGCAAGGTAGGAACAGAACACTTTCCCTAGAGAAACCACCCAACAAACAAAGCTGAGGTGCCTGTTCAAGGACTCAATACCCTTGAGAGTGGTCTTGGGATGAGACAGGGTGTGACGGAGGAGCTCCTGGAGGGCCTGCAGCTTGCCATTGGGAAGCCACAAGCACCCCACCACGAAGTCCACTTCAATGTCCACATAGGTGAGATTTGGGGGGGGGGCATCCATTGTTTCCTGTGCCAATTAAACACCCACCTCAAATGCAAGGGCATGTGAGCCAGTTTGGTAGGGAGCCAGTTTGGTGTAGTGGTTAAGAGTGCGGGACTCTAATCTGGAGAACCGGGTTTGACTCCCCACTCCTCCACTTGAAGCCAGCTGGGTGACCTTGGGCTCGTCACGGCTCTCTGGAGCTCTCTAAGCCCCACCCACCGCACAAGGTATTTTGTTGTGGGGATAATAATGACATACTTTGTAAACCACTCTGAGTGGGCATTAAATTGTTCTGAAGAGCAATATATAAATCGAATGTTGTTGTTGTTATAAGGAGGCCAATTTGACAGCACAGACTGTGCCACCCCACTATCAAAAAGTCACATGTGGGCACCCCATGCAAGCCTTAGCCACCAATTCCAGAAAGTTGCTGAATGCCTCAAAGTTAGCACAGGACACTGAGCTCCCTGTGGGCATGGCTTTGTCGATATACCAAAAACCCTGAAATTTAAAAACTAGTAAGCAAAAATCATCAAGATGTACAGGCAGCAGTCAGAAGGCTGACTAGACATCACACCTGGCCATGAGGGTGCCCACACTGCATGACCTGATGAGATGGACCACATGGTCAAAAAATGTTACAGAACAATACTCAACTGGTATTGCCTCATTCACTGAGGAACCCCAGGGAAAGGATAGGTGGTGAATCAACTGCTATTCTCCCATGGTCTTTTTTAGGACTACCCCAACTGGGAACATTCTTAAATTGGAGAAGGGTGGGCTGTCAAAAGGACCAACCACAGGGCTGGCTGCCATTTTCTTAGTGATTTTTAAGGCCATGACCTCAGGCAAATCCCTGGCGGATATAAGATTACTTGAGGAGGTGGCCACTCAGAGACTCATGATTGGTATGTGAAACCCATTGCTGACCCCTTCCCAGAGAAAGGAGGCTGACTCCCTGTTGAGGTAGAGCTTCAGCAAGGGGCGGAAGGCCTCCCTGCATATCGGAGTAGGCACCAATGCCAACCCTATATACTGTGGACTACTTACCTGCTGGTTAGCCTAGCCCAAGAGCCCTGACCTCCCCCCAGTTATGGGGTCTGCTGCGGACTTCCCCAAGGCTCTGATACCCCTCTGGGAGCCTGAGCCTCCATCCCCTTGAGAAGTGGCAGCAGTTGTGGAGGCTGCTGCATGCTTCTCCGTGACCCCATTGGGAGCCTGACCTAGTAGGCCTCTTGAGCAGCATGGTGTCCACTCAGATACCTCCCAGCCTGTGAAAACAGGGCTCCAACAACCTCAGGTGGCAGTGCCTGGCATCCTGCAGCACCCTGCCACCACTACCCCCACCCGCCTTGAAAAAGCCCTCCCTCCTTGGAAACCACCCAGGGGAGTCTCAAGCCCCTGTGTTGCCGAGGAAGCTCCCCTCAGGCCACTGGGCATCCATACAGCAATGCACAGCCTGCGCCACCCCTGTAATCACTAGCTGCTTGTGAGCCCCCCACTGATGCTTCCCAACTCCAGACGTTGAGTGCCCTTTGCAGGCTCAAGCATGCTCACTGTTACCATCACCTCCACTCTGCTGCAGCTCTGCTCGCTTCCACATGGGTGCAGGCCTCCACTCCTCTGCTGCTGCTCTGTTGCTTCTGCCATGAAGCTGCCTGCAGCAGAATTTGAGTGGGGCCAGGGGAAACCTGCCTATAAGCTTGCCTTGTGGACCTGAGAGGAGACTGCTACTCTTAGGTCCACCGGCCATGCTCGCCCCCTAGTGCCCAGTCAGCCCTGATTGGCTGGCTAAACAAGTCAAACCCATTGGCTCCCGTGCAGTAACACAGTGCCTTTGTGAGCTGCCCAGGCCCAGACACAGCAGCGGGAGCCCTCGCCTTGCACTAGCAGCCTGCAGCCCACAAACCAAGCTCCTCCCTGTAAGTCGGGTGGGCAGAGGTTTAATACAAGACAATCCTCAGAATCCCTGCACCTTCTGATTACAAAACAAATTTGTAAGGCACCATAAAGATCCTATCCCACAACCTGGAGCACCAGTTCACAGCCATTTTAACCTGCATCATTATTTCCAAGTCCAAGATAATGCATTGCCTTCCACAAGATCCTAACTGCTCCCTCTAACAGTGGCTACCTCAGTTTTGAATCCAACTCTTCCCATGTCTTGTTGCCACTGCTAGCAGAGCTACATGAGGGTTAGTGGGGCACAGGCAAGGTCATGAGGCAGAGGTTGGCAAAGGAGGCCTTTGGGACATTCCAAATCAATGGGTTTCCATACTTATATCCTATTACTGTTTTCACAATAATTCTACATATTCATTTTCAAGTGACAGAAATTAGACCAAAGTTAAAGATGGGGGGGGGGGGAGGAGACATTAGCAGATGGTAAGTATTTGGGATCTGATAGTGTGTACTAGCTTCAAGGTTGTTGTTTTAATCTTGCTTCCATATTAGCACAGAAAGTACTGCATCCTAGGACCAACAATAAGGCAAAATTAACTGTCCACAAGTGACTATGAAATTAATTCATCCATGTCACATTAAGATGACCATAAACACTGTTAATTTGCATAGCTTCTAACCATGCTTAATTGCCACATTTACAGGCCTAAATGTGTTCAGCTCAGATACTAGTTGGTACTTTCAGAACTTGGAAGAGCGTCAGCTGAATTAACCTGTTTTATCTACATGTTGTATTGCTCTTACAAAATTATCTACAGTTACTGTTAAGTCCTTCTATGGCTGTGCTTTTTATTTGTGTTTTTTTTAATAACTCAGCTTCAATCAATACAGTAATTAAATCTATAGAAGTACTTTCCACTGACATGAACAACACAATTTCATTTTCCCTTCAGGCTACAAATTCCATTCTGATTAATCTACAGTAAACAAATCTCAGTAGAAAATAGCGATAATAGTAAATGTTCAATTTATATCACTGTCATTGTTGACATTTTGTTTGTCACTTTACTGCTGCTTGTAGACAGTTAAGAAAACTCTTCTGCCTTATTTATACCTTGCTCTGAGGCATCAGAGGCTGTCAAGACTTTCTTAAGACACTTTGAGCCAGGACGTTGTTTTATATTTCAAACCTCATCTCATTTCGCATTTGTATAAATACAGGTCAGCTCTAGCCCGTGAGGACATGTGTGTTCTGCATGTAAGAATAAATGTTTCTCAGCCTACACACACATCTTAAATCTGATTTCTATGTTTATATTTATTATTTCGTTTATATTTATTATTTAATTTGTAGTCCATCCATTTTACAAAGACTCAAGGCAAATATAAAAATTAAAAATAAATACAGAAAAAAACATTTACAATGACAGTAATATCCGATTCATAACTATGCCCTCCTTAACAGTTCTTACACGTTCTGTGGAATGAGTGCCAGTCTCATGTAGTGGTTAGAGCAGTGATTCCCAAAGTGAGCAGTACTGCCCCGTGGGGGGCAGCGGGATTAGAATCATAGAGTTGGAAGGAACCTCCAGTGTCATCTAGTCCAGCCTCTTGCACAATGCAGGAAATTCACAACTACCTCCCCCCCCCCACATACACACACACAGTGACCCCTTGCTCCATGCCCAGAAGATGGCAAAACACTGTCAGGATCTCTAGCCAAATTGGCCTGGGCAAAATTGCTACCTACGGGGGTGCTAAAACACAAGGGAGTGGCAGGACACTCTGGAGATGGGCCCTTCTGAACATGTTGCATTCTTATTTACAACTGGCCACGCTAGAGCCTAGAGCAAAACACCTTCCTTGCTTCAAGTTTCTGCCTTGGCATGGTACTGAATTGGTGGAAACTATAGGAAATTTTTAGCAAAGATAACAACAGAGCTCTAGTTTCAAGAAACTGTCATCACCTACCATTTTCATTGGATTTTGAATAAATGGGCAATTAATTGTTACTATTTTGAGTTTTATTATTATCTTCCATAGTGGGTCATGCAAACCACCGTTCTGAATAATACTTTTTACAGGGTAGGGGGCCTGGAGATGAGTTTATGGAACCAAGGGGGTGGTGTCCAAAAAAAGTTTGGGAACCACTGGGTTAGAGAGTCAGACTAGGATCTGGAAGACCCAGTTTGAATCCTCACTATGCTATGGAAGTTTGCTGGCAGACCTTGGATCAGTCGCTCCATCTTGGCCTATGTACTTCGCAGGGCTGTTATTGTGATGATAAAATGAAGAAACCACTTGGAGTTTTAAACCACTTTGAGTCTCCATTGGAGAGATACAGGGAGCTAACATATTGAAATAAATGTTACTGTAAGTACCTTCCTAACTTTGTCAGATAAAGCAGATTATTCCACCAGGGATTAAAGTACACTGCCCTATGACACAGAAGACATTTTTATCAATGCTTCCAGGTCAGAGGTCCTAAATTCAAACATGAGGAACTGTTGTTTAGTTAATGTAAAAAAAAAAAAAAGGTAAAGGTGCAAGCACCGAGTCATTACTGACCCATGGGGGGACGTTGCATCACGACATTTTCTTGGCAGACTTTTTGTTATGGGGTGGTTTGCCATTACCTTCCTTAGTCATCTACACTTTACCCCCAGGAAACTGGGTACTCATTTTACCAACCTCAAGAGGATGGAAGGCTGAGTCAACCTTGAGCCGGCTACCTGAACCTGGCTTCCGCCAGGATCGAACTCAGGTCGTGAGCAGAGCATGGGCTGCAGTACTGCAGCTTACCACTCTGCGCCACAGGGCTCCAAAGGTAAAGGTACAAGCACCGAGTCATTATTGACCCATAGAGGGATGGACCCTTTGCTCAAGTTACAGTAGGACATTTTCTGCTATAGGTTAGAGTTGTCATAAAAATTATACTGCTAATATACCCTGGAAACCCACAAGGACTTGCAGGGGGCACCTCATTTTCCCATTATCCCCCTACCCCACACTATTTCCTCTTTTCCTCCTCCTGAAATCTTCCATATCTTCACCTTTCCCTGCTTCTCTCTCTCCCATCGCAACAATGTTCCCTACCTAGACTTCAGCTTTATTATTCATTTAATTTAACCAAAGCATGTTGCACTCCTCTCCTCCACTGAATCCTCACAACAATCATATAAGAGTTACAATTAGAGTGAGTGCCTGGCCCAAGTTCACCCAATCAGGGCAGAATGGGGATTCAAAACAGGGTCTCCTAGACCCTAGTCTGACACTCATACCAATATATCACACGTTATGGGTTTTGTGTGGTAGCTGAGGTCAAATACCAGTGAGTCGTGAGTTGCCAGGTGCTTGTCACTGAGTCTGAATTAGTTATCCAAGATGTGTGATAGTGAGTCACTCGGTGGTTGCTGCCTGGCCTGGTCCTACTGAGTCCTCTCTCAAAGGCAAGGGTGGCCTGTGAGGCCAAAACAGCCTTGAAAACAGCTCTCTCCACCTTTTACTGACTGAAAGCAGAAGACTGGCAATATTATTGTGGTTGCTTAGCAACCCCCACAATGGCCACTTAAAGGGGATCCGTTTCTTAAAGCTACAGGTGCTGCTTGCATCATTTTGGGAGCTTTAACCTGCCAGTGTGCCCTGACTTGGATAGCCCAAGTAAGCCCAATCTTGTCAGATCTCAGAAAATAAGCAGTGTCAGCCTTGATCAATAATTGGATGGGAGACCTACAACAAAGACCAGGGTTGTAGAGCCAGGTACTGGCAAACCACCTGTTAGTCTCTTGTCATGAAAGCCCCACCAGGGGTTGCCATAAGTTAGCTACTGATAGCACTCTCCACCAACAACAACCCTCAATGTTTTTTTTTCTTCAGATTTTCCTGTAAACCTGGGGCTTTTCTCAGGTTTGTAGGAAGATCTGGCTTGTCTTTTCATGGTCCTAGTATCCAGGTCTAAGTATCCACCAATGTGTCCAAGTTGAAAATTAGATATATTGATGCTGTAACATAAAGCAATCAAAACGTATCACAAAAAAGTTATATTTGGGCAGGAAAATGTTCGAAGCGAAAGAACTGTAGCCTGGGGAAATCAAGAGTTTCAAGGACGATCTGTTAACAGATTAGAAGATCTGTACTGCATTTGGAAGCCTTCCCCATGTTCTCCTGTTTTTATTGTTTCACAAGTACTACAGAAAGCATTTTCGGCATAAAAAGACGAGGCTTTCAAGGAGGCAGAGTCCCAGATATAATTTGACAAATAAAATAATAAAAATGGTAGAAAGCCTTCCAGAAAATACATCTCAAACATTTTAACTCAAATACCTCCAAAATAATATTTTTGCCAAGCATACCACAACTATTTTTTTCCCCTTGAGGCAAAATGCCACCATTTCCATTTTGAGGATAGGAAATTAAGGCTCTCAGAAAATTAAGAGATGCATCAACCCAGGTGGCAAGTCCGACGTTCTAGAGACTAGAATACACTGCCTGAAAATAGAAATACCAATCCTCATCCAAGCAGCTGATTTTTATTTTTATTCAGCGCAAATCTAAACCAATGAAACAGGCTTAGCATAATTCTAAGCAGCTGTACCTTGCTTTATTTCGAACATGAAGCAGAGGAAAGAAACGGTTATTTGAAACTGACAGTGTTTCCAAACCAGAACAGATGCCATGAATCTATTGACTAGATTCTTATACTTATTTCCAGCAGTCCTTCCTCATAATTGTTTACTCCACCTATTTGTGACAGAGATCATTACTGTCCTTATAAACCTGCTCATTTCATATCACACCAAAGCTGCTATTGAATTTTCTTGCCATTTAATAGCCAACATTGTTACACCAACAATAAATACTAATAAGTAAGTACACAAAAATGTGGTGCTAAGGATACAAGGGCACTCTACTGAAGCTTATTTCCTGTTCTTATTGAAAACAAACAAAACAAAACTGCTGCATGAATTCACAGTAGGAACTAATTATTCAAAATATGATTTAACAACAATGTAATAAAGGCCTTTGTTCCGCTCGCTCTCTTTGCATGCAACAGAGGGCTCGCATTCAAATGAATACATTTTGGTGATTTGTATACATTTTCATTAAAAAGATATGAAATTTGCTTCTTCAAAATGACAGTGGAATTAGGATGGGAACAGGAAGATAAACATTGCTCAGGATGTCAGCCACTCCTTGTCTCAGGTCCCATAAATAATAATGGGCATCACAAGTCCGTTATAAGGATACACAAGCCAACTGTTTGAAATAATTTGTATATTTAAAGTATTATTTAAAACCATCCATCTGTAAAATAAAACTAACATTGTTCTTCAAGTCACTTCATATTATCCTCACCCGCCCCCGCCCCCCAAGGAACTCCTTGGCAGATAGCAGCTGGCTTGATCTACATTTCTCTGTAGGGTTCTCTGAAACTAATGCGTCAACAGTGACTGGTGTGTGTGTGTGGGGGGGGGTAACCTCCACCCCAGACACTGGCATCACCAGCTGAGAAGAGAACATTAGGACCCATACCAACTGTGTTCCTAACATACCACTGAACACTTTCTCACAGGAATAAGGAGATAAGTACAGATAAGTTTCTGAGAAGAAATGCCACACAGGGTAGCAAAGACAGCAATAAAGCACCAACTTGATCCTTCATTTTCCCTCCTCTCCTTTCTGTTGACAGCATGGATGGGCTTTGAAATGTTATGAATTCAGTATGGTATGTTACCAGAGGTGGATTGGACAATATGTTATTATTATGCTCACTATATGTTGTGGATATAATAATAACATACTTTGTAAATCGCCTTAAGTGGGTGTTAAGTTGTCCTGAAGGGAGGTATATAAATGTTATTGTTGTTGTTGTTATAACTATCTGCTAATAAAATTATCTAGTATCTTTTCTTCTCCCCTATATTTTATTGCAATCAGCAAGGTTAACCAAGAGTATTCTCTTGTTTACCAGCTCCATGGACTTGTGAAAAATGAAGTATTCTCAGAGGCTCCATCAAAGTTCTTTTCAAGATATAGGCTTTTCCTACATCTGCAGGTTTTTGAAGACCAAGATGAAACACCTACTTAAGTAAAATGTTTTCTGAACTTATTGTAGCTGAGGCAGTTGATTTAGCATTTTATTTTGAAATATGCTGCATTTGGTTGTTAGATTTTTTTTTTAAGCGATTTTATAATTTTTTACTTTTAATTATTATGAACTGCCACTGCTTTCGGACAAACATTAAAGTCAATTTCAGTTATCCGTCAGCTCCAATATATAATTTTAAAAATATATGCATGTTATTCATGTCTAGGGTTCAATCCTACAAGTTAACTGGCATTATTTCCTATAATACTTCACCTTCCATGAAAATAATCTTTGAATGCAATTTCTAGCCTGCTAGTTAGTCCTCCTGCTTAAAATGTACTGCATGGCATCTACTAGAGGCCATTCCTTTCCCAAAGCGGTTTCCACCTTGTGGAAAGGGCTCCCTGTGGAGGGAAGGAGAATGCAATAAGGCTGTTAGATTTGCTTTTAATGGAGTCTGAGGGCCAAACTACAAGTAACGAATGACACAGGTTGGACACTTGTCAGCTTCCCTCAAGTTTTGATGGGAAATGTAGGCAGCTTGGCGGAATGTTGGACAAGTGACAGTTGAAAAGTCCATTGGACAGCAGTCGGAGAGCCAAGCTGCAAGACCAGGATGCCTACATTTCCCATCAAAACTTGAGGGAAGTTGACAAGTGTCCAACCTGTGTCAGGTGTCTCTTGTAGCTCAGCCCTGAGACCCAAGCCCCACTCTGGCTTGAGAAATTCCTGGAGATTTGGGAGTGGAGCCAGGGGAGAAGAGAGTGCTCGGGGAGGGGGCACTGAAACTTCCATCTGCAGATGCCGTTACCTATGGGGGAACTGTTCTCTGTTGTATGGAGATCAATTGTAATTCCAGGCTCCATGTGGAAGATGGCAACCCTAAGAGCCAGAGGCATTTTCAGGGGGGAAGAGTAAATGGAGTCTTACTGTATTTTCCATGTGGAATTGGAAACTGCCTTGAGCCACAAAGGTAAAGGAGAGCATAAATATTTTAATAAAATAAACAAAATAAATTATTCAAACAAATTATTCAAAGACTCAAAATATTCTATAGACTTTTATGTTTAAGCATAAATGCATGCCACATGTGGGATATAAAACTTCAAAAACAAAACCCACAATGAATTCACAACTGAAGCTTTGACAGATATTTTGCATGGGTTTCTGCTTGTGCACCATTATGACTGGTGCACTTACTGTGTAATATATTCATAACAGTTCTTTGGAATCTATTTCTCCTGGTGAGAGTGTAAAATAGCTAGTGTCAGAGACAGCCAGAACTCATCTTTCAGTGGTAATAACCATGGCTGTTTGAGTACCTGACAACCTGAACATTTTCAGCTAGAGGTTATAGTCAGAAATGTATTTCTGTAGATGGTATGATGAATTGGATCCTGACAAAGGATAGCTGTAGGTATTTTGAAAAATTAAAAACTAACAGTGCAAGTCGTAAGAGAGTTGCATCCTTCTAAGCCTACTGACTTCAACTGATTTAGAAGAGTGTAACTCTGCTTAAGACGGCTTCTGCAAGTTATAAAACTAGTTGTATCATATTTAGGTAGGTGGGAACTATGCTAAGACCACAACCATAAGTTATGCCACAGCACACATCTTAGGGTAAAGGAGTGGTCAGAATGTTTTAAAATTACAACCTTGCATGAGATGAGAGGAAAATCTTAACTCAGCTCAAATTAAGCACTTTCAAATCCAATTGATTTCTGTGGAAGAATTAACCACACGATCAAGCCTTGTAATGAAAATTAATGGGACTAAAAGTGCTTAAATTTTTCTGAATCACAGCCGAAATAAATAATTACTTTTTAAACTTTTAGAAGAAACCAAGAAATAACCTTCTGCACTGACAATGACCTTCCAACGCTTATCTTTGTTGGCCTAGAAACCATTATAGTGACGTTCCTTCCTGTGTCACTTGGGAATGTCAGGGGTCTGAGGTCTTGTAGAAATTTGTGCTGCAGCTCCTTCCATGGGAGGAATCAGATTTTACGAGCCCTGGAACAAACAGAGCCAAGTGGCCCCTGTAGCACTTGGCCAGAAACCAAGTAATGAGCACATACCGATTGTTACCACTGCTGCAGCCGAGATCCAGACCCAGTGGCCCCTGCAGCACTATTTCCTGGTCACCAGTGGCCATTCCGGGCAGCAGTTCTCCAGTTCCTAGGAAGACCAATACATGGGAAAGAGCTGCAGCATGGATTCCTCTTTCATGACCCTAGTCTTCGAATATTATTTAATGGATAGCAATCATGCTGCTGTGGATCGCCTGTTGTTCAAAAAAAAAAAAGTCAGGAAGAGCCCTTGAGTATAATGAGCATTCTTACTGTTCACATATGGATAAGAAGAAATCAAATTATTTGCCACAATTTGCAAATAATTAATAACCAGAAACCAAAATGTACTGACAATGCTGAAGTAATTGTTTCATAATTAAGTGTAACCAAAGCTGTGTGCCAAGTTCAGAGCATGATAAATCAGGGTATAAAAAACATTTTAATGAGGGTGCTGTCAAGGGATAAGCGTACTCTCCCTTGTTCAATGTAAAATGCTTTAAACCTAATTAGGAGCCATACGTATCTCTCTCTCTCCCAAGGACTGTCCAGCCACTCATCTAACAGTGCCTCAGATGCTACAAGTTTTGATTTGTTTGTCATTTGGTGTGTCATTTCTTACTAGTGCTTCAGGCAAACAAGCTCGAGCAAGTGACAACTTAAACAATATAAGTTCAGCTGTTTCAATACCCAAGGAGAAACGAAGAACAAACAAGATACCATATGTCAAATTTCACATAAATTTCAGTTCTTAAAACTGGCATGCACATTCCAGCAGAACTATTCAATAATACCCTAACAAAATAATTGATACTCATGTTGATGTACTTGAAGTAATTATACTGAAATTGGAACCATAAATCTCCACTGTATTTATGCACATAAAATATAGGTTGTGCTGCTACCAAAAATTATAATTTCCTGGCTTCCATAAACATAAATGTTGGCGATTTGCAATGCTTCCCTGCAACCCAATGTGAACATCATGATTAGAGAGGTTCTCTCTCCAGATGGTAATCCATGCCAGTGAACTCGCCCCAATGCATTCACCCAACTGGCTGTTTTGGCAGAACGGAAGGTCTCTCTCTCTATCTTTTCATTCTCCTGCTGGCAACTACTAGACTGCTGCCATGGCAGCATCCCAGACACAAGGAGCCCTGGAACCTACAGAGATGTTTCCCTGTCTAAATCACTCTCACTAAATGCTGCTTGCTGCTTTTAACAACTTCATGGCAGGAATACCCCAGGAGCAGAGACAATACATATGTGGAGGCTAGAGTCACACTTTTTTTTTTTCTTGGAAGTTTTATATGGCAAACCCAGAGCTTCCCTGCTAGCTCCAGTTTGGGCCATTTATCTTTACCATTCTGCAGATTCTGTTTTCATCTCAATTTTTATATACAAAATGTTTTAAACATTGTATCTTGCTCCGTATGTATTAACTATTTTTATATTACTGTATTTTATATGGTTACATAGTTCTTATAGTCTCCTTACAAAACAGAGATTCAGTGGTGACATTTTGAGAGTTCAATGGGCTTTTTGAACATTTTTTGCTGACTTAACTGAACGGGACTGATTGCTATAGAGAAGAGCAAAAGTCCAGTAGCTTCCGTGAGCTGTGCGACTACCACAAATGTTGTTAGTCTTACAGATGCTACTGGACTCTTGCTCTTTTCTACTGCTACAGACAAACTAACACGGCTACCCATCATGATCTATGTCCAAGGACTGATTACTGTGGTTCATGGATGCAAGTGGGTTGCTCAAGTCAGTTCTCACTATGTTCCCAGTGGTGTTACTGGCCTTGGTGCTCATCCAGAATACATTTTCTGAGCCCCATTCTGAACGGAAGACAACAGACGGAACTCACCAGTCTTTAGCTAGTGAAAATTACGTATGAAGAGCTGTCCCAGCATCGCAATATCATTCCTAACAGACTAATCTCTTGCTGTACTCTACCCTTCCACAAGCTAAGGCACAATTCTCTTGAAATATGAAATACAATTTTGCGACATCGACTTATGCCAGAGTTCTTAACTGGCAAGCAAATGAACTTTTTGTTTTAATATGCTTGCTTGGAATTCCATTTCAAAGTTTTCTGTAACATAATAGGGCAGGGTTGCCAGGTCCTGTGAGTCCCCCGGCAGGAGACTGCGACCCTGGCACTTACTCTGTGAAGTGCCAAGTCTGTATCTTCGTGCGCACGACATCACTTCCAGAAAGTGACATCATCACACAGATCAAAGGACAGCCCGGGAGCGCTCCCGTGGCAAGGAGGATGAATCCCCCCGTGGGCCCAATTTGGCCCGAAACAGGCCCGTTGTGGGGCGTGGGGGCATGGTGCACCACCCAGGTGTGCACCGCACTGCTAGGGGGCACCCCAGGGGGCACCTCCCGCTGACTAGGTAAGTGGGGGCGGGGGAGGAGGTGGGAGCAGGGGATCCCCTGCCCTGGGCAGGGGATTGGCAAGCCTATAATAGGGACTACCGTGCTTTGAGATACTGAAATGAAATCCAGTCACATGCTCAGGATAAGATTCTATGTTTTCAAATTCAAACAGCAGGTCAGCTTTCATGCCTGCACTCTAAAAGGGAGGAAGAAAATGCATCATGTACCTAATATTTCACTATGTATGAAAAATAAATGAAGGTTAGCACATTTTAGTTTGTTTATTTATATCCTACCTTTCTCCATGAGGCCCAAAGCAGCTTGCACCATCCTCTCCTCAATTTTATCCTGACAATCCTGTGAGATAGGTTAGGCTGCGAGTAAGTGACTGGTGCAAGGTCACTCAGCAAGACTCCACGGCAGAGTAGGGATTCGAACCTGGGTCTCCCAGATTCTACTCTAACTCTCTAACCACTAAGCCACACTCAAAGCCATTTCAGTGTTTCTGGCTTCAACCTCAACTTAACCACTGCATAGTTCCAAAAGCATCATGAACAATGCAAACACAGACTGCAATGAAGTGTCTTCCTGGAAACTACCTTTGAGGCTGTAAAATTTGGTATGCACATCTGTCAGGCAACTCCCTAAGAAGAGAGCTGGCCCACGTATACCACACTGCCAGCTTTAGACGGACTCCTTTCCTGAAGCTACACTGAATGACTGATTTTGTCTTCCACAGCATGGATGACCATTCTGAAAGTGGACAAAAAACAGAGCACATTAAAATTAAGGAGAGAAAGCTATATTTTCTCTTGATTTTAAATAGCCCACATGCAGGACTCAAATTTCACACTATGGTTACTTAAAAGTGTCTGTTGTGATGTGCACTGACTTCAAAGGATTGAGATGAAAGGCTTAAATCATCTGCATACTTACTTGGGAGTGGGTGTCAAAATAAATCAATGGGGCTTACTGCTGAGTAACTTTGCAAAAGATCAGGCTGTACAAATAGGAAAATACTGAGCAATGTATGTGATAATGGGCCCATCGATGTAGTTTAGAATGACGGAAGAGGAATAAGAATTAAATGGAGGTACAGATAAATGAAAAAGCTAGTATTTTAGCTCAGAACTGATTTCATTTTTTTCTGGTCTAATGTAATGAAAGAACATACATTTTACTCTTTACTGTAAAACTCGTCACTGGAATGCTGTACCTGAAACACTGGGATCAAGTGCTCCCATTCTACAATAATGACAACGCCTGGTTAGATAAACAAACATCGCCTTTATAGATCACGTTCCAAAATCCTTTCATGTTGATCAGCAGATGCTTTCTAATTAGGTCCCCCCATATATGCATATTAAGAACGGGATATAAGCAACAGATCAATTCTTTCTGAATCAGCACAATGAAGTCCTAAATCTTATTTCTATGCCACTTTTTATGCATGAGGTTACAATATTGATTTTTTCCCCACTTTTGTAGCAAAGGTGCATTCAAATGTATTCCGAGACTACTGTGTTCATAGACTTGAGATCTTTAAAAGGGATGGCAGCATAATGGAGTGACCTTCTAAAAGCTGAGGTTGTTTGATATAAAAAAAGCATACCCACAGTGCTTCACTACTACCAGAATATAGACTGTGTCAGCACAGAAGTGAATATACTGCTGCTCATCTTTACACATTTGCTAATACTAACATGGACGTTTATTGTTCTTTTGGAAGGGGAAGCCAAGTGATTCTTAAAGTACCACAAACTATTTGGTCATTATGGAACCTACAGTATTAAACACTCATGGAATGCATGCCATAACCCATCTGCAAAATACATAAACTGCTTCTGAAAGTCTCTTCAGTTCTAAAAGTGAATTGGCATGTGGCACAGGGGAGTTGCCCGTTGAGAACTACAGATTTCTTTGGGCATGTACAATTAGTTGGATCCTGATCGCTTGGCTTCCCAGTCCCACAGCATTTATGGATTGGTTTAAATGCCTTCTGTTTAAGAAAATGTAATGGGGAAAAGGTCCAGAGAAAATTACAGCAAAACATTATGAAATATCCTCAAGACAAAATTACACTGTATCTTATCTAATCGCATTCAGTTTGAGTTAATGCCACCTCATTTAACTATCACTGCAGGAGATCTATTCAATCTTACAAATACATATAAATACATATTCTGCTACTCCAATGATCCATTACGTTGGCTTCTGAAAGAAGTAAAAATCTTGTTAAAATGTTCTTACAAACCACTGTCTGCAGAAATACTTATTTTGGAAATAAAATCTCCTCAATTCTATTTTCAATTTAATTTATCATCATGCTCTGTTCTCACAAGGCATCCACTTATTATTTTTACATTTTAAAAAATTAATTTTAATTTTTTTTAAAAAAAAATTAAACTAATGCAGGGGGGATGAACTACAACTACAACTGCAACGTTGGAGATGGACTGGCTCAGTGGTAGACCATCTCCTTACCACCATATGTTGGGAACCACATATGTGGTTCCCAACGTATGGTGACATATAAGTCCAAATTTCCTTTGTATGGTGACCCATCCAGGGATGGCCCAAGATTCTGAGAAGATGTTGGGGGGCATCAGGTTGAGGAGATATGAGAAGATGGTAGATGACTGCAAAGAGGTGGCTCAGTTCAGTACAGCTCCCACAGCAGGTACAGGGAACTGAATAACAACAGCATTCAATTTATATACCACCCTTCAGGACAACTTAATGCCCACTCTGAGCGGTTTACAAAGTATGTTATTATTATCCTCATGACAATCACCTGTGAGGTGGGTGGGGCTGAGAGAGCTCTGAGAAGCTGTGACTGGCTCAATGTCACCCAGCTGGCTTCAAATGGAGGAGTGGAGAATCAAACTCGGTTCTCCAGATGAGACTCTCACCGCTCTTAACCACCACACCAAACTGGCTCTCCAGCAGCGTGCTGGGCAACAAGTTGGGCTGCTAAGGAGCAGCACCAAGACAAAGTCTATGCCTATACATGCCACGTTCTCTCTTCCTCTTGCTTTTCCATATGCTGAACAGCTCCTGCCCACAATTTTCCACCTACTATCATAAACTTACTAGTTGCCATACAGCTTCCCCCCTCCCGCATCATTGCTGTCACAAAGAGGAAGGGGCAAGGTGAGAATGTGAGAAACTAGAAAGGAAGGAGAGGAGAGAAAAAGAAGGGTGCAAAGTGCAGGAGCCGCCATTAGGGATGGCAGGCCTGCAACCCACATTCAGAGACTTCACGACTCACTTTTGAGTCCCGACCCGTAGGCTGGGAACCACTGTGTGAGCCCAAAGAAAATCCCAGTTTCAGTCCCCGACATCTCCAGGGGAAAAGGATCAGGTAGCAGGTGATATGAAAGTCCTCTGCCTCAGACCATGGAGACCTGCTGCCAGTCTAAGTAGACAATACTTGAGGAACTTTGATGAACCCACAGTCTGATTCAGCATAAGGCAGCTTCAAGTGTTTATACGTTCCCTGAAATTGTGCAACACACATACATGAACCACTCGGGATCCAGGCAGTTCAGAAACTATGAACATTGACGCAGTAAAACTTAGAATATCAGAGACATCCAAACATCAAGCAAAAAAGTCTTTTTTCAAATTTGATATTATAATTCTTTATTTAAACTATTAGAGGTAGCATGTTGCAGCATGAAAACGGAGGACAATTATTACATTTCTGACTTCGCCCAGATATGACAATTCTCTGCTGGACAGATTCAAGCTGCTCACATGCAAACCAAATAGAAGAGTGCATATTTGGCTCCCATGATCACAATGTGCACCAAATCAGTGGGTGCTCAACCATGTCTGATGTTAAATAGTAATAACTGAGTAAGACGTGCTTTGTTATACATTGAAAAAGCTTGTGCAGCATATATATGTTTTAATAAAAAGGTTTTATTTTTTCTATACAAGAAATATACTTTGGAGGTAAGGAAGCTTAGGAAACAGAGAGACTAAAGGAAGTAACCCTCATGAAGTAACCCTCATTGTAACCCTCATTGTCAAGATGAAGTAACCCTCATTGTCAAGATGAAGTAACCCTCATTGTCAAGATGATAGAAAATTTACAGCACAGAGAAGACCGGTACATAAAATAATTTTAAAAAAATAAACTTCCCTTTATTTATTCGCAATAGATATGCAGGATAAATTCTGTAGTTTAACCTCATTCATGATACTTCAATATTGTGGCTCTTTCAGTGAAAAAAAATGGGACTCTTCTAAGGGGGAGGGTCAGCCAATACGTTAACAATGCAATCCTATGAAGAGTTACACCAGTCTAAGCCCATTGAAGTCAATGGGCTTAGACTGGAGTAACTCTCCATAGGATTGCACTGTAAATTACCTGGACCCCACACCAGAAGAGAGGCAGGTCGGATTACACAGGGGCTCCTATGTTAGTCCTGTTGATTAACATCCAGGCTGTCATTTCATTTATATTTTCCTACTTGGAGCAGAGAGTGAAGGATAAGGCAGATGGGAACCTTTTTGACAAGGAAGAGGAGTTGATTATGAAGTTTCAGACTTTGCGATTAAAAATGGCCACAGTAAAACTCTGGAATGAGAGAGAGTAATAGGACAGCTGACAGATTCTTAATGTTAACACTATTACTGGGCTCCCCTGTAATGAAGTGAAAAGCAAATCTTATTACTTAATGATAGCAAGGATGTGCTACCTTTTGACTACTTGACAGAAATTAAATGTTTGCAACATGTCAGCAAGATATAATGAATACCAATGGTGTATACAGCTTATTCTAATCAAATTTTTTTTACACAAATAGCTCTAGATAGTCTGTCTTTGGTCATTTCTCTTCATGCATTTAGCCTTCCTATTTTCATTTTCAACTAAGCAGCTGTGGCCATTATTGATGATACAGTATCAATTTCTGCTAAGACAAAAAACAAACTATGTATCAACTGGAATCAACATCTTTCATGCCAAGGATAGGAGAAATTACGCCAATTTTCCACTGCATGTTAAATAGGAGGCTACAGTGGAAATCTCCCATAAGCCAGCAAAGTCCATTTAGCTGAATTCAAATCCTGGACAAGTACCAATGAAGCTTCTTCTGCACTCTGAACCAAGAGCTCTTCCAAACCCCTGAATTTCCACATTCCTGAAAAACTCTAATATGAGGCTGCTACTTTACATTTCCCTAAAGGAATGATGTCAATTGGCATTTTAAAAATGAATTCAATGACCTACAAATAATATGAGTTTCTTATGCACAGTATTTGTTAGCGGGCAGAGGAAGAAGTTCAGAATTCATTTTGAGTTCCAATGCTTTATAAAGGCAAACAAAAGAATACTTGAGCTGCTTCCTCTGGTGTGATAAGTATCGTGCACTGAAGGGGCTGCCCGCACCATACGAAGGATGAAAAAATGGTATCAGGACAGAGAGCAGCTCCTGGCACACTTAAAATTCAAGGAACAGGAGGAAGAAAGCCCTCCAGATAATATGCTCAAACAGCTGCCATACTGACCTGATGAGAAATTTAAAGCTTGTAGCAATTTTAGAGTTTTTTTGCCATTTTTTTTAAAGCAAGTTTTACTGGGTCTTGTTTAAGCTTTCAAAGCTTATGTTTATTCACTGAGTAGATAATTGGCAACTGTAACTACCCTTTTATTCCCCTTAAGCAGATCTTTAGGAACAGAAACGGCCATTTGGAAAGGGCTTAACATTCAATTATCCCACAGTCCCTCCCCTTTGGTTTTTTACATTCCACCATGTCTAATGGCATTTGTGAAATGCCAAATACAGCACTTAGCTGAAACGACTGTTTAAAGGGTATGTGGTCTAATAAGAGAGACCACTAACACTGTCACACTTCTGCTAAAAGAAGAAAAGTGCATCAGAGAAATACATCAAGTGACTTCCCATCTGTGCTATGATCCAGATACACATGCACATACAGAAGGGGAGATGTCTTCACCCAGAATCCTCTTTCTAGCAGAAAGTGTCGAGAGTTTACAATGCAGCAGCAGTATGCTTACTTCTGCTAGAAACTACACGTCTTCAACCAGGGAATAAATTATTCACAATACTTCATGTAACTACTGTTATGCACACTAGATGTTTGCTGGGCAAGAGTGAGATGAACTTTAGTTGTGATAAGAAGCCAAAAACTGTAAGCCTAGAGATGTTGCAAAAAATATAATGTGTGTACAAGCTCCACTTGTTTTTGACACTGTTACGGTTATGCCAATAAAGGTTCTGTCTTGAAAATATAATGTGTGTGCTGTTTGACTACAACGTTGTATGCTTTCAAAAAAGAGTGTTTGTGCCAGCAATGACCTTTTGTTATCAAAATATAAGATGGTTAGCTCCTGTTCAGGAAGTCCTAAGACAAGGTCAGCATCTAGTACACTCAAATGTTCAACTCCATGGACCTTAAATTCATTGCTGAATGTACAAGGTACCCTAACAGCAGAGAGTGATTTTTAAAAAGTCCATAAAGAAAATTATCAATACGTAGCTATAAGTGCATCCTGTCATATATAGCAATTGTTTTTCTCAAGTAGTAAAATGATATTTCTTTTTTCCTTATGTGGTAATGATGATTTAATATTAGATAGTGGTGATCCATGTTCTTAATGTGGTTTTAATTATCACCAGATACTTGCTTGGATTCCAGTACAAGAACTTTGCAAGGTCCACAAAGGATCGCTGCTTTTCCTTACTTTCTCCTCCCCTGAGTGGCCATTTGCAATCCTGAGAAAATTTACTGTGGGCGCATGGGACCCACAGTGAGTAATAGAATGGCTATGTGCGCTGGGAGGCTGCAATGGGAAAGAGGAAGGGGGCGAAATCATTAGGAAAAACATTATACTACATTTTCTCCCACAGAACAAATGGTAGCTCAGGGAGGTGATCATTTAAATTGGAAACACGCCACAAGTGAAGAATTAAATCCTCCTTTCTCTAGTTAATACCTCCTTTCAGTACCACAGTTCTGATCTGACCCTCCCTGCTATTACCTTTCAAAAACAACAGTGCAGGATGTCTGGCCCTGGATATCTCACCAGAAGGGGTAGTCTAGATTTCTGAGCCACACTTACTGCTTACATCTCTGGGAAGCCATAAATGTTCCACTTAGGCCACACAGGCCAAGTTCACACTTCACATGAAATCTCTACCTATATAACAGAGCAGAGGAGCAACTTTTGGGTCTGCACATACTACTACAGGCAGCATACAGAAGCGTAGAGGGAAGGAGGCGGGACGACAACTATGGCTGACATATTACAGCCTGCAAGCCCAGACAGAGCGTGAAGCCAACAACTCTGTTCTCTCTGCTTCAGCTTTCCTGTATATTATATTTGTTCTTTTAGGACAACTAAGCAGTACCCAGTCCCACTATCAGAGCAAGTTCCAGAGGGATTGCCTTCTGGAATCACAAACAACAAATCATTTTATTGTTGTAGAAGTTTTTGTTACTATCCGGATGCCTGAAGTGGGTTCTTGTGTACCCAATAAGCAGGCTCTAGCTGCCATAATAAACCTGTCAGTCTTTTATGATGTCACAGCACTCTTTTTAGTTACTGTAGCAGTATTTTTAAAAAGGAAAGCATACACTGCACTATTAAGACTTTAAGTTCACTTTACCACTGTGCAACACTGAAGAAGTCAAAGTACACAATCTCCTTTGAACTCAGCACATAGATGTATACATGAGAGTTATTTCATTAGAGTCCCTAAGTAACACCACAGACAACACCCATAACACAAGTTACCCTCCCCACATGAGCTACTGACAGCCAAGCTACAAGTGACGCCTGACACAGGTTGGACACTTGTCAGCTTCCCTCAAGTTTTGATGGGAAATGTAGGCATCCTGGTCTTGCAGCTGTAATGGAGAGCCAAGCTGTAAAACCAGGACGCCTACATTTCCCATCAAAACTTGAGGGAAGCTGACAAGTGTCCAACCTGTGTAAGGCATCACTTGTAGCTTGGCTCTAAGTGTAAAGAAAATGCATCTTGCATTGCCTTCTCTGTGTTTCATGTATCATCTTAAAATATCTCCCAAACAAAGGTTCACATTAAAAGGTCAAGACCATTCTTTCATCTTTTGAAATATACTGTTGACCGGGTACTCCAACTTTAAATCCTGGGAAACATTTCACACATACGTGTATTATAGCCAAATGGCTTCTATAGTGAGAGCAACTATAAGATTACAACAAAAACAAAACTTCTCAACCATAACGCTCCGTTCCTGCATTTTCACTGACTTATGAAGCAATTTTTTAAAAAAAATCCATATCTTTCATATGGTTCTTCTCTCCTTTTCCAGTCTACGGCCAACAAGCTTACATTTTGTTGGTCATTCTCTCTCCTCCCCACACACATCTTGACAAGTGAGATAAGGTATTCTCTGAAGCACAGAAGAAGTTGAGTTTTAGGCTGTTTCCAAGAACACCACTGAGACTGAAAGTCAACAGGGAGGGCAAAATCAGGTATAATTACACATTGTCTTGTGATGCTGGGATAAAAAGTACTAGAAAGAGACAAACATTTCACATTACCTAGTATTCAGCCCATTAATCAGGAGCTCTCAGTGATTAATTGAGAGTATTTTCGGCCAAAGAATCTACCTGCCTTAACTCGGGTTGCCAGGTCCCTTGACTCCCTGATGGGGGATTGGGAGCCCGGCACTCACCCTGCTGTTTCCCAGGATTGTTTTTTTTTTTTTTGCATGCGCACACACCACGCATACAGTGCTTCCAGCTTGCATGATGATGTCACTTCCAGAAAGTGATGTCATCATGCAGTTCACAGAGCAGCCCCACAGGTCAAAGGGTGCTCCCGCACTCACCAAGGGGCACAATTCAGCCCCAAACTGACCTGCTGTGGGGCACAGTGGGGTGCAATTCAGGCCGCTGTGGGCACAGGAGTGCATTGCACCACCCGGGGAGTACTGCGCCACTCAGGGGGTGCCCCAGGGAGTGCTCCCCACCGCCAGCCAAGTAAGTAGGTGTGGGGGGAAGAGTGGGAGCAGAGGATCCCCCACCTTGGGCAGGGGAATGGCACCCCTAGCCTTAGCAGTCAAGATTTAGAGAAGACTAAAAGTCTGCATTAGCATTTCCTGCCAAAAAGTCCACAACGATGTAATTTGGAATAGTCAGAAGTCCTCTTTCAAATCCCCAGGCCTGCTTCCCAAACACCTCATTCCTTCTCTTTCATTATTTAGAAATATTCCCAGGACCTTCAGCATCACTCCTCCTCACCTTTAGCAAACCAGGACAAATAACTATTATGGCTCACCTACTCCCAACTTTACAGTTCAGAGAAAAGAGATTTTGTTCTGGAAGTTAAGTTTCAGGCCTCATAATTTAAGCCAAAATCTATCCCAATAATTCTCTGCCTGTTGTGTCTTACCATGTACCCTGAGTGTGATGCCTTGCAATAATTCAGTCCTTTTTTGCGTGGCTTGCATGCTTTTAATATGCTCCAAATCACCTATATTGATAAAGTGGTGTACACTTGTACCTGCACCAATGCCACATGGATCCACGCCCCCTCTTTGGATTTATCTTTTTGGATACTTGGCTGTCTAGGCATTTGAGATCTCTGGCTTTGGATCCTTGTCTATAAAGGGAAGGGATTAGTAGCTATCTGTCTATAACCAGCTATCTATAACCAGCTCTGTTCTACAGTATCACTCTACCTTTTTGGTCTTTGCGTTCTTTTCCTGAGCGAGTCACATTGCAGTGAATGTGGGCATTTTGGTGTAGTAGTTATGAGCGCGGGCTCTGGAGAGCCAGGTTTGATTCCCCACTCCTCCACTTGAAGCCAGCTGGGTGACCTTCGGCTAGTCACAGTTCTCTGGAGCTCTCTCAGCCTCACCCACCTCACAGGGTGTTTTGTTGTGGGGATAATGATAACATACTTTGTAAACCGCTCTGAGTGGGCATTAAGTTGTCCTGAAGACCGGTACATAAATCAAATGTTATTATTATTTGGAATATTTGTATTTCATCATGGGAGTAGACATGGGTATAAATCAAAATACGAATTAAATTTCATGACAAATCAGGCCGATTTGTGTTTTGTAAAACGCGTTTTGTGGGGCCATGGTTTTCAAGAAATTCATGACTTTTTGGCCTGATTTGTTTGCTTCATGAACAATTCATGATGCTAGACAGGCTGGCACTGATCCATTGATTCCCTAGGCAACACAGGCCCGGAATGTCTGCAGACCTTTTGTTGCCATTGGAAACCCCAATCTTAGCCCACATAACCTTGATAGGCAGCTCTCCTTGCCAACTGAAGAGTTTCCATTCTGGCCTATACAATGAAGAGCAGGGGGGTTAATCCCTTAGGCCACTGAGATGGGCCTTCTGCAGCCAAGGGAACACCAATCTCATCCCTCCAAACCTTGTTAGGCAGATCTGTCTACCAACCACAGACCTCCTGTTCTGCTCTATTTGAGTGTTTGTTATATAAGGCAAAGCTCTCTGCCTCTTGTTTTTCAGTCCCAGTAGACAGAGGGAGAAGGAGGACCTGTTGCTGGGATTGGAGTGAGAGAGTGGAATTGACCTTTTCACTGCTGCAGCTTTAAAAGAGGCTAAACAGCCTCTTATTTTCAGCTCTTGGCCTTGCTGGGAAGGTTTTTGAGTGAAGGTACCTTTTTTCCTCCACCCCACCCCACCCTAGGCTCAGGCCTTTGCCTGGTTCTGGGGCCTAGCTTGACTGAGACCTCACTTATTTTTTTCTTTGCTTGTCTTTGTTTCTTCTTAATTTTTTGTCTGCTCTTTTGAGGGCTCACATTCTTGTTGTTTCCTTTGGTTTTATTTTGTGCACCTCTCCTGCCTGGGCAGGTGTCTGTGAGGTGGTTTTGGGGCCCTCCTCCCAAGCCCAGTCTCTCTGGGTATGAAGGAGGCTGTTGAAGTGCTCCAGGTTCTGACGAATTACAAAACTAACGAATCATATCATGAAACAGGACAATTTCGTGGAAGTTCGTGATTCGTGGATCGTGATGAAATCTCCCACTGTCTGCTTGGTTGCTTGCCAGTGACTGGTGTTAGCAGGAGGGAACTGATGAAAAATATAGGTGTGCACTAGCATTGTGTTGGCATGCTGACATCACTTCCATCAAAAACTAGGACAGATGTCATGATGTGGGGGTGCTAGTGGATTTGCAAAAGCTCTATGGTAATGCCACAGAATTTTTGCAAATTCTAGAGCATCACCCCAACGTCATGATATCACTTTCAGTTTTTGACAGAAGTGAAGTCAGCATGCCAGCTCAAGTCATCATCTCCCAAAGGTTTCCAGGGGTTGCCAGCTGTAGCTTGGCAATCCTAGAATCAGGAGTGGTGAAAGGAAGGTTGTCTTCCTTCCTTATGGTAGAGCTGTAATTGAAACTTTACCTCATTTTGTATTTAGTTGTGGCTTGTATTAATCTGTAAGAGCTAAATTTATACTGCCCTTATTGAGCAGGTTTCTCGTGGTTCATATGATTTCCATTTGTTATAACTTTTGGCTGGTAAAGACAGGCGTGTCACTGTTGTCTATGGTAGAGCTTATATTTTGTCCCTTTAGAATTAGGAAAGCACATGTTAAAATATCTCTGTGGTTAAGTATTAGTGGTCTGCTGATTTTATTTATTTTGCCGAAGTGTTTTGGGGTACATAGGCATTCTGATTTTGAAACAGGAACAAGTTTTCTTTCATAGACGATGGCATGATCTTCCAGACATTTTGGACTGCCATGGACATTATTATAAATTGTGATGCTGGACAGCATCGTTGCACAAGTCGTACACTGCAGACCAACCCCCCCCCCCCCGTTTTTATTTGATCCTACTCCTGGTAGAACCTTACTTCCAAATTGGCTTCAAGTGAAACCTGTATCTTTCAAGCCCAAAGTTATCATCATACAAGAACAGTTAAGTTGTGACAAGCATTTATTAATTATACACGGGGGGGGGTGTTATTGCAAGGTTAAAGGTCACTGAGAAATCTGCAGCTATGGGGAGCTAGCTTGAGGCTCTATCTTCAAAATTCTCTTGAATCACCAATCACTCAGACTTTGCTACATATGGCCTAGAAAAGGAATATATTTCAAACCTAGGTTTATAACACATTTATCTATTTTCATATAAAGCATCTCACATCAGCCTACCTCAATTCTAAATTTGGAAATAAATTCCTGCCCTTATAATTTATCAACAGCAGTCTTATAGTTCAATCTGGATATCAGCCTACAGCTAAAAGTTTGCACATCTATATAACTGAGCACACTGAACCGTCCTCTGGGGTAACGTATAACCAGAAGTGACTCTCATAATTCAGCACACACTATGGGAAGACCTATTACAACATCTGCTCACCCGTTTTTAAATCCAATCCATTTTAAAAAATGCTGTGCTTATCATGAGCATAATGAATGAAATTACAAACCTCCTTGTAAGTGTTCAATAGCTTAAAGGGTTTTTATACCTTCCATGTGAAACTGTACGCCATATTTCTAAAATGAAATGGTTTCTGAAAAATTAAAGCCATGAGTTTTGATATGTCTCTTTTTATTGACGGTATCATCGTTCTGTAGAATCCCTGATCAGTAAAAGCCTTCTGTAGTATTATAGCTTTTTCTCTTCTACTTTTTAAAATTAGGTTTATAAAGAACTCATGCAATTTGCTCCACCGACCCACCATTCTAATGTTACCTGAAGGGAATATCCCTATGTGTGATTCTGCACCTCTCACTACATCTTTGGTTATTGCTTGTTCCATGTTGAATTAAATATGACAGCTACAAAAGAAAAAGTTACACAAATATACTAACTACATGAAGGCTTATTTTAAAGAAATTGATCTACTGCTAGGTACATATATCTGATGTTAATTTTCTTTATAAAAAAAAACAGTGCCATCTGCCACTCTGGATCCATTATGATTATGTGCAGGACTGTACTATGAGTGCTGCTGAAGGAGGGTTGTGGAATCACAACTACGTTGTTGCTGCTACCAGTTTTTAACTGTCTATAATGTATTTGATGTTTTAAAAAAATTAATCGTCATCGTATATTGTATTGTTTTAATCTGTATGTCACCAGCTCTGAGCCTGCTTTGCGGGGAAAGTGGACTACAAATCCAATAAATTAAATGAGGAACTGGAGTTCAGATCAGTGTGGAATCTGAGCTATCTAGCCTAAATGTTCTCTCTACTTTCTACAGATGTACTGATTTTAAGAACATAAGAGCCCCTCTGCTGGCTCAGACCAGTGGTCCATCTAGTCCAACATCCTGCCTCATGCAGTGGCCAACCAGTCACTGTGGCGGACCATCCCCCTGATGTTGCCTCCTAGAACTGCTCTTCAGACGTTTATTAAAGATTTTCATATTTATGTCATATGATTCAGGTCAAAACGTTGAGCAGGTTTTGGCTCAAAGTAAGCCTTATTTTCATCTCAATTCTGAACATGTTAACCCAGCAGTAACTTCCATCAGTTTCAACTTCCAACTAAGCCTATAGACCATGAACAAATAAACAGTTGTAAATAACCTATTTTCAATACCCTGAAAGCTTCAGGATTTTAAAAACAGCATGCTTAGCCTATGTAATAAAAAGATACATCAGAATCCTGATGGATTCTTTTATCTAAATTCCAAAAGGTGGACAGAGGGGTAGAGTAAAATAGCAAAGACTCCAGTAGCACCTTTAAGACTAACCAACTTTATTGTAGCATATGCTTTCAAAAGCCACAGCTCTCTCGTCAGATGCAGGGTACAGGGGTGGAGGTCATGCATATTCAGGCTCTCCCTTTGTCCTTTCCTCATCACTAAGGCAAACAATTTTTTTTAAATCCAAAAAAGTAAACATTAGATTAGTAAATTTCATATATTACGCTCACGCCTCCCACTGCTATCTTAAGAGAAAGAAATCCAGTATTGTCAGAGAATAATACGTGTACCTTAATATGTTTGAACTATGAGATTTTCCAATTGCAGGACCCTTTAGCATTCATATATCCCCAAATGCAGGTGACTTCTTGTTGGAATCTTTTTGCAAGCGTCCTATGCTCAGTCATGAAAGAGTTAAATTGTTATTCTGTTGGTTTAGTCAGATAGCTATTTAGCATAGGACCACTTAGGCTTCGAGAGAAGTTCCTGCCAGAGAAAGTGGGTGTCTTTAGTCTTAATGAGGGAATCCAGGAATGTCTATTGGATGAGCCAATGTATTGGGGGGCAATTAGCTAGCAACATATACTAAGGTTTTATTGCTCTTTGTTCAGTCGGCTACACTTCTACTACTTCACTAGACCATGCAGTCTACGCTTTTCTCTCTCTAGTACCTAGTTGAGACTATCAAGATGTAGTCAGAAACTGTTTGTTGTTTTTCCTACCAAATGTACCCTTTTTACCCTATTATGTACTAAAGTATTTTTATAGAGCTAGAATCACAGAAGTCTGTCTACTTATTTCCACTGTGCTATGATCAAACTCTGCTACTCTGCAAACTTATATCTCATTGCTGCTGCAACTCCCAACACTTCTGTTTGTCCCCATCCAGATATGAACACCAATTATTCTTGATGGATCGAAGGAATTGTTTGTGAGAGTTCTCTACTCTGACCACAATCTCTTTTTCAACAGTTAACTGTTTAGGAAATGTTCCCGTCTTTTTCAAAGGTGTCATTTGAAATCTAAATACATTTTTTGCACAGATTTACTGGCACACACTTTATAGGCTGATAAAGAATGATTGCCAGGAGCTACTCTGATTGTTCTTAAATATGGAGTTTGACCCATGAGGTTAATGCTGTCATCATTAAATTATGCTTTCAACCGAGTTACCAGAGAAAGACCTTACATTATGTATTCAGTTTCCTAGATGGCCCCTAGGTCCTCTTTGGAATAGGGGATTATATTGGCCACTTTCCAGTCATCTATTATGGAGGCAGATTTTAATGATGTAGCATACTTCTGTTAACAGTTTTGCAAGTTCACATTTAAATACTGAATGAATTCTAGGGTGATTGACACCCCATACAAGTTCCGTTCTCTTTTCAGTTCTGTTGTCAAGTTTTTTAAATCCTGTGTGTTACCACCATATGGTACAAAGATTTGGATTTATTATTCCCAGAATAACTGTGAGTTTGTCATGGCTTCAAGCAGTTCCAGAAGAGATCTTTGGTAGGGAAGATACTTACTGCAAAAGGCAGGCTTAATAAAAAGTCTGCTTTTGCTACAGTATTGTTATTATTTTTAGCTCAGTTAATATACTTGATCATACAATATCATCCTTGTGTGCAAGTGCTTAAAGAATTATGGCAAAACAAAATACATGTATTCATACATACGTTTGCCAGCTTACATTAAACCAAAGTAAAAATCTGCTTTAAAAATTAAAAAAAAACTAAAATGGGAACTAAATCTTGCCTCAGCTTACCTACAGTATTGCTTTCAGCATTTTTATTCCAGTCCTTGTCCAATACCAGAAGTGAGCCAACCAAGAACTAGTGAAAACAAAGGGGCACAATTGCATAAGTCAGAGCATAGGGTAGAGTTCAGTTTCCAATGTCTACACATTCCATTGTTGTTTAAAATACCCAAAGCTCTAGACAAGAACAGGCAAACATTTCAATAAACACGGATTGCTCCCTTGATCACATCTATACTAGGCCATACTGTGTCTTTATGGAGTCACACACAGATTCAACAGGTAAAGCCTATCAGAAAAAGCAAGATCAAGATGCTAAAAAATGACTGTTTCTGTACAATGGAGGTGGGAACTGTATTTGGCAGTTGTTGCTGTTGGAAACAGTCAAAAGCAGGAGACGAATGGGGAGTTCTCTGGCTGCTACAAAGGAGTATTGTTTTACCCTGGGAATTCTTGCCCATATTGCTGCTCTGATTTTCAGGATCCCTAGAGAAATAAACTGAGTAACCAATAAATTAATTACACTAAAAATTAGAACTGGACTGAAATCTATTATGGATGGAAATGTTATGTTAAACAAATCTTCTTGTTATTTAACTATTTGAGCATTCAATGCAATTAACATTATGAATGTGAATTTAAAACGCTATTCACAGCATTTGGTGTTCTTTACATCACTCAGGCAATGCTCTGACTGTGCCATATCAAAATTATAGATGCTGCATTCTACCTTGAATAATGTCCAAAAGGCATTTGTCTTTGCTGTACAATCTCCAAATGCAAGGGAATATAACAACCAGAGGATAAAATAACAGCAATGCCTTTTATTTGTAACTGATTTATGATTATAATCTGCAAGCAAATCCAAGTTCCTGGCTGCCACTCCCATACACATGTGGCTTGTCCCATTTTCAGACATTCTTGGCTGGCACCGCAAATCTCATCTCCAAAGGTACTTTGGAACTCCCTCAGCCAATCAATCTGCCCCATCTGTATCCTGACAGCTCTATGCTGGGTGCTTTTATGAGGCACAGCTTAATATCCCAAGTTTCATATGAGAAAGATTGTCACTGTTGCATTGATTAAGTAGAATGCACTGAACTAACAGTGTTATACAGTCAGTTTTCTATGTATTGGTGAACACTGGGGTTGCAAGCCTCTAAGCTGATCTCAGTTCCCCTGGAGAAAAGGGTAGGATGAATTCTTTGACATTATATGCTGCTGAGGTCCCTCCGCTCCCCAAACCCCACCCTCCCCAGGCTCCACTCCCAAAATCTCCACGTATTTTCCAACCTAGAACTGATAACCCTAATGAACACCAGCAACAATGCTGATCCCCAGTAAAGTAAATACATGTTCACTTATACCAATACTTTGATATGAGCAATATTGGACTTTGTTAATTTTATTTTACTATAGTAAAATTCTATTTTACGATAAGATTTCTAAGTGAGCTACTGGTGATGCGAGGAGTTACCATAGAGATCAGCAGAATTCTTGCAAAAAAGATGTCCTGTACATTGCATGCTTACCGATAAAGGTATCCTAAGAACTTTTGGCAGAAACAGAATGTATCGGGTTTTAATTAAACTAAGATTACTTATCAAAAAGCAACAGAAAATGTACGACAAAGTTGTACAGGTTGTGACAAAGTTGTAAGCAAATTTTTATAGTACTTCCATTGATTCAAATCTTTCCCTTTCAACTGTTTATATTTTATCTCTTTTTTTGTTTCAGAAAATTCTACCCTTTCAATGTATGTACGAAATGCCTTTCAGAAAGGGCCTACTATCCCTACTGGAAGACATATGCACTCCTATCACTGTATCTTATAATAATTATACTGGAAGCAACGTAACACTTGTATTACAACCAATGGTCAGATCAAAGATCAAGACTGAAATTAAGATCAATGTAACCTTAGGAAGATCAGTACAATGATATTCTCACTTTCAACTCAGTCTTCAGACCTGCAGCTCCCTACTTCTAAACAGCAATGGCTATGGATGGTGATAGATAAAAGTACAGTATTTCTGAATGCTGCCAAAAATGACATATAAATATTTAAAATAATTACAGCTTCTGCTGATAGCCGAGATGCAGTACATGACGGCAACAGTATACTTGCGGTATTAGCACCTGTTCCTACATTTCAAAACTCTCTACAACTAAATGAGTAATACATCCCTCCCTAAAGTATGTTAAGAACTGGTAGAGCCATTTCTGCCGTCAATGTCTGCATCCACAACTCTAGACAGATATAGTTTTATCATTTTTTTAAAATAAAGTACATTGAATTGATACAATTTCTGCAGTAAGTAGCTTACTTCCATTTTGGTGAAATTCACACCTGCATATATATTTGGTCAAATCTATTACCCACAAGAAAAGGGGAAACAAGAATTAAGGGTAGCTTTCCTTGTGGTTTACTATTATTTCTATAAAACATGTTTCAGATAACCATGTTAACTTGAACTATGGCTTAATATGTGCTTGCAGAAATGCATCTTCCAAAAAAACTGCATATTTAATAATTTTCCACACAAATTAACCTCTAGAGGTATCAAAGTCAGTATCAGACAGCTTTTTATTTGGTAGTAAGAACAGCTTGAAACAATATGAAGTCTAATGAATACGCCAAAAAGTTGCACACGAAAGATGAACGGTTCACTTTTTGATAGCACCATTCTTTATTGGGACATATGGCTGAAAACAGCACAGAAGGCAATTTTAGCAGATACTGAAACAACTGTTCAAACTAAAACTCATCATTTCACATAATTTAGTACAGAATATAGTATGAATAAAATACCATTAACAGAAAAATCCATCCCTAAGTAACACCATAAATGTTAGTTAGGGAAGACAGTATATTTGCTGCCTGCTGTATGAAGGAGAAACAGAGCCCAAAAGTTCTCAATAAAGAGCATATGTGCTAATGTTTTGATTTGTCCTACTATCATATAGCCTCTTAATTAAAAGATTTCTCGGGGCTTACCCTCCGGCATAAAGCACATTCTATATCTACCCATTAACACAAGGTTCCATAAAAACATTCAGTACAGAGACCAGCTCACAAAGCAAATGATCGATTATATGAGAGGAACGAGTAGACTGCTTCCATTTCCAGAAAAAAATCCTTTCCTTTTCACCCTGCTAATTTCTTTGCTTTACCCAAATTTTCCCTCATTCATACACACCTCAAGACCTTTAACCTCGAAATGCTACAAGTTTCTCCATCACAATCCTCACAGACCATAAGGCTTCACAGTTGCCTGCCCATGGCGGAAATCTTCTCAGGGTTTGCCCTATTGCTTGCTAATCACTGGCAATCGATGGGAAATGGCAGACCCTCTGGAGATTGCCAGCCACCAGTAGGCAACTCTGGAAAGCACGCACCTGACACGTGCTCCCAGCAGGGTGCAATGTCACTTTCAAAAGTGATTTTATTGCGCTGGCTGCAAGAGCGCTCCAACGCTTCACTCGGGCCAATTTTGACCCCCAACAAGCTGAACTTGTCCCGTGCAAAACGTGGCAACATACCTGTAGCAGGTGTGATGACATCACTTCCAGGAAAGGACATCATCATGCAAGTGCCGGGAATGCACACACGCACAACGAGAAGACTCCCGGGAAGTGCAAGGTAAGTGTCAGGTTCCATCACCACCAGGAGGTTACAGGGACTTGGCAACCATAGAGACCATGACCAGCTGTACTTCCATTAACATTTTTTGTTTTTCAGATTCTCAGTCTAACAGGGACATCATTTTTAAAGAAAAAAAATTTAGTTTGAACCTGCTACTCAGTAGACATGGGCACGAACCAGTAAAAAACTGAACCATGTGGTTCGTGGCGTTTTCACGAACCAGGAACCACAAACTCATACGAACTGGGGCAAGTTCACGAACCAGTTTGTAGTTCAAGAGGTTTAAATGGCCTTTTCTGGCAGCTTAGCAGCAGCAGGGGAAAAAGCATTTAAATCCCTGGATCAGCTGGCAGGCGATGGGATTCCCCCCCCCCACCTGCCATCTGATAGTTTAAAGGGACCTGCTGCTTGCAAGCGGCAGGGCCCTTTAAATGGCCCAAAGCCCACAAACCGCTTGCAAGTGGATCCCCCCACCTGCCAGCTGATCCTGGTTTTAAATGCCCCTTTCCCTGCTGCTTTGTAGCGGCACAGAAGGGGGCATTGCCCTTTAAAATGAAACAAGCGAACCAGTAGATTAGTTCATGGAAGCTCGTGGAAACAAGCTTCCATGAACCACTGGTTCGCAAACCACGAACCGGGCTGGTTCATGGCTTTTTTTGGTTCGTATTCAGGATCGTGCCCATCTCTACTACTCAGCCAATATAGGATGGCTTAGTTTATAACAGTCTTTGATTAGACAGACTCTTATGACATTTAATGTACTCTGAATCTTTAGAAATTAAACCCTGTTGGATCAGACCTGTAGTCCATTTAGACCAGAATCCTGTCTCACACAGTGGCTAACCAGTTACTTTGGAGGGCCAACAACAGGGCACAGAGGCTGAGGCCTTCCCCTGAAGCTGTCCCTTTGCTCTGGTATTCTAAGGTTTACTGCTTCCAAATGTGGAGGTTCCTTTTATTTCCCCTGGCTAGTAGCCACTGATAGACCTCTCCTCCCTGAATCTGTCTAATTCCCTTTTAAAGCTGTCTGTGCTAGTGGCCATCACTACATCCTCTGGCAGTGAATTCCGCATCCTGACCTTCAGTTTGTCATCCCACTATAACATAATGAGGCAAAGGGAGTCTCTCTCTATTATAAGAGGTCAATTTTTGCTGACAGAGCCATTTGCCAAGGACTATCTCTGTTAAAAAGTTTTAAGTTTCACCACCACATAGCAATCAGCAGTTTGGTGTAATGGTTTGTATTTGTTTGTTTGTTTTAAAAGTTTATTAGCCGCCTTTCCACCTTGCAGAAACTCAAGGTGGCTTACAATATAAATAACAGTCATAAAATGCATTAAACAAATTTTAAAACAGTCATAAAATGAATAAAACAAAATTTTAAAAGCACAATTTAGGACTGCCAAGAAAAATAAAAACAAAGTTAATTAAAAAGCAGTCTTAAATAAAAACATCTTCACTTGATTGGCAGTGAAGAGGCCAGGCGCACTTCCATGTGGACAGTGTTCTACAGTCATGGGACTGCCACCAAAAAGACCCTCTTCTCTTGCATTCAGATGAGCATCTTTAGCTGATGGGACAGTCAGGAGGGACCTCCCATGAAACAGATCTATTTGCAAACCTCTGTGGAGACTTAAACAGGCTTCATGCTGTTGGCATATATTTGTTTACCTAGGAAACTTCCATGAGATGGTGCAGTACGCAGGTATGGGCATCTTTGTAAAAAAGAGGGTTTTATTAAATGCATTTAAAATGCTTATCATAAACTAATAGATACAAGACAAATTATTGATGCAATGGTAGCACGTATCATTTCTGTTTTATGGAGAAGCACTAAGGATCATGCTAATTAAAACTCTAGTGTTAGGGAAGAATGAACTTAGGGATGATAACAGAAAAACCTCATCCTGAATCTTTAGAAATATTTTATTACCTTCCAAGCTACTTCATTTATGCTTTAGACACTTCAGGAGCCAAAAAAATCTACCTCTCTGTTCTGGAAGTCTAAGGCTACACAAAATCCATAGCCCAAAACAGCACCGCTTCAGTAGAGAAACTAACATGTAATCTAGAAACAAATGAATCTGAAAATAAAAATAGCAGTTTCCCTTTAAAAATGCCCTACAGAAAAACTCTGCTTTAGACAAGTGCCATGGGAAACTAATTAAATTAAGTTACTGAACTGTATCAATAAACAG
Source organism: Eublepharis macularius (assembly GCF_028583425.1). Classification (NCBI taxonomy): domain Eukaryota; kingdom Metazoa; phylum Chordata; class Lepidosauria; order Squamata; family Eublepharidae; genus Eublepharis; species Eublepharis macularius. The sequence continues at coordinate 74,628,806 of NC_072798.1, forward strand.
TGGCTTTAATTCTGTCAACTTAATACCATAAATGCCAACCATAAATTTATAATGTTTACAATAAAACCATGAAAAAGCCACAGCTTAGCAACGTAACAAGTAACCCTCTCTCATGTGACATTAAGAGACTCTGGTTAACATCACAATGGCAGCCTGCTAACTTTAAATGTTCAGGTTTCATTTTTGTCACAGTCTTGACTTCAAGTATTATTCATAGTTATGACTCCCCATCACATGCTCTCCCCAAAGCAGTTTGCTAATGCCACGATCGCTGTATGCAAAATCCCTCAGAGTAGAAAAACTCTATGAAAGAATAAACAAGATTACCCAAGCAGCGTAGAAGTCCGAGTCATTAAACCAGTAATTTATCAAAACGGTTGAAAGACATATGGCAACATTAAACGCTCTTACTGATGTTCTGTCATTGAAGTTACTTTTTAATATCATGGAACAAATCCCTTAAAGAAGTTTCCAAATATAGAAGGAATTATTAGAGAAGCAGACACACTTTAAACAGGAGAAAAGGAATGTCATCTGTCAAGTACCATTAAGAACAAAAGCAGGTCCTCTAGGAAGAACCTACAGTCTGGACACCAAAAGTATGATGGTGAAAAATCACATCTACTTATTGGGTGTTTAAAAACTACAGCCAAAAATTAAAGTATTTTCAAGCCCTGTCTAGAACTGATTTTAAAATAGAAACAGAAATACCAGTAAGGAGAGAATGTCATCTTTAAGCAGTCTCATCTCTGGAGTTGCCAGAGCAATAAGAAAAACTCCTATCAACCTAACCCCAACATGATGGGTAATTCTAATGATCCAGTCAAGGGAAAATGTGGTGATTATTTATTTATTTAATTAATTAGATTTCTAAACCGTCCTCCGCCTTAATCAGGCTCAGAGAAATGTGTGTCGTGTATGAGTCTTGGCCCGACACCTTAGCCCCCGCCATCGGGTCCTCAATGGAGGACGAGGATCTGGAGGAGCCAGTGCAGCCAACCTCTACACCAGAGGAACCTGCACGAGATCCGGCTGTAGCGTCAGAGGAACGGCAAGAAGGGCAACCCAGGGACTTCGGGGGATGCCACCGGAGGTGAGGGCGCCCACAGAACAGAGGAGAGATCAGCTTCTGGAAAGTCTGAGCCTTCTGAGCCAGCCACAAAATGGAGGAAACAGGCACAGGTGGCTGTTTGGGAAAGGCATAGGAGCACGCGCTTGCAGGCTCAGCATTGGGTGGAGCTGCTCTCGGAGAGTGAGGTACCGTAATCAGGTGAAGAGGAAACACCTGCCCCTTGCTCTCCCACACCAACCTCAGCATAAAAGGGAGACACTGAGCAGAGATCAGCATGAAAGCAACTTTGCTCACCCCTCCCTATGACTAGCAGCTCTGTGCTCGTGATCCTACCTTGCGCCTTGCCCTGCCCTTCTAAATAATGTACTATTACTAAAAACATTACAGTATATTAATTGTTGTCAAAATTTACATTTAAACAAAAAATGCATAAAAACACTATGTATGTCTACAGTAGGAATTGTCATCTAATGACAGACTTTCTTACATGAAATGTCTGAATTAAAAACTTAGTCTTTCTTCTCACTCATTTCAAAGGGTGGGGGGGACATAGCTTTTTAAGTGCTCCCCAAACTATCCCAATGCTTCCAATTTAAACGCTGAACAAGTCTCCAGACCTTCTCATGCTATACATTTTCAATGAGCAAAATGCTTTTTAAGACAAGCTGTTTCTCGCTCAAAAAGATAAAATATTTCACAGCAGTCCCCCCCCCCGCAGTATTTAGCATGTGCTTATCTAAATCCTGGTGGGATTCTCATAACCCTCTCTTTGGGATGAGAGCGTGGCTTCTTTCCCATCACCTCAGGGTAATTATCAGGACCCAAGGGCGAGTGTATTGCATCATCACTGAATCATCTACCCGATTTACTCTTCTTATGACACCCTCATTAACTCAGGTAGCCTTCTCCCCACCGGATCTGTTTCCCCCATAAAGCAACAACAAAGGCATTAACATGGTAACTGACATAGTAAATGTTAGTCTAGCCTAAGCATGAACACTTTCACATAGAGTAAGTGGGTGGGTGGGAAGGCCCTGTCACTCTTACTCACTCCAAGTATCATCACAGCAACAAGGGCTGACAGAAATATCATAAACTATGTTTCTCATATCAGCTGGATGATCAACTGACATGGCCCAAGGATTTCTTTTCAGGGCCAGTTCAAACTTGTCAAAACACCCAAACCAACACCATCATCACTTACCCCATACATACAATCTCACGAACCGTGAAAAAAGTATCAGTGATGAAATTATTGTTGCATTATATTCTACATTTCTGAATGCTGCCAATGTTTGCAACTTCTGTTTAATAATCACACAAGCCTGAGAGTCCTACAAGTTTATTTTGTTATTTTCGGTCACTAAAAGGGATTATTCTTTAAAAAAATTCTAATGGACCAATGTGGATGCAAAGTTAAGGCCAAATTAATTTAATTTTTTTATTTTTCTGGCCTTTTTCTCTGCAAAATCATGAATTACTGTCCCTTCCCCAGACAATTTCTCTTGTAAATTTAACCTCAATAGACAAGGTGGCTAGGCGGCTTAACTGTTCTTGCCCCATTGTAGAATGCCTGCAGTTTTTGATCAATGCAACCTTGCTGTAACTTCTTACATCTTCTTCCACTGTCACTGACAGTGCACAACATATCTTCAGCACTATGCACACTTCACTGAAAATTAGTTGTCATAGACTCTGACTCACACGATCTGACCAACAGATACAAAGAAGTAAGTTTATATAAATATTCTCAGACGTGATCCAGTTTATCCTCATTTTTTCCCTCTTGGTAAAAAGGATTACAGCCTTGGCCGAGCCCCTCTAAACCTCTTGGCCCTACTAAAGTGTACCCCTCCCCTCAATGTGGGGGCCCTAGCAACAGACCTGTTTACACAGAAATTCTACGCAATTATGACTGTATTGTCTAAAACTGTCACCATTGCCATTACACAGATAAGCGAGTGCGTCACAGGTCCCTTGACTGTCTATTTGGCAACAGCAGCCTCATTACTGAAAAGAATCCTCTAGGCAAGTTGTATCCATGAGAATAGGCTAGAATCGGTTCTGTCCCTTGCTTTGCCAGCCCACACAGCGTTATCCTTCAAAGTCCATTGAACTCAACAGGCTAAGAAGGGCGTAATTCTGCTTGGAAAGGTACTGCAGGTTACAGAAATATTCCATATGTGGTATTACACTTCATTTAATGAACAAAAAGAGAATATGCAAATGAATAGAAGGATTTCTATAAATCAGAACATTTGTTGTTAGCTCATTCTAAACAGCAGAAAAGAATGGAGGGGTTAAGCTACTCTGTGCTGAACTCCCCTTACTTTTCTATGGATTCTCCATGGTTCTAATGCTGCACATCTGCTAAAGACTAGAGTATTATTCACAGAAAGGAAGGGTTCTATGACATTTTCTATTTCAGTAAACTTATGTGAGATGTCACAACTAAGTTCTATGAAAAGCAAAGCTACAGTAGAATGAACTGAGAATGTTAAGGGGAGGGTTACCAGCTCAGTGATTTCTTGGAAACCAAAATATATGCCAGTTTAGATATGGCTCATAAAAACTGAAAAGAAATCCATACCAGAACTTTTCCTCCAAGGATCATAAATGTTCAAATACATTCAAAGTCACATTAAGGTAAACACAGACTCATTGTGGTTTTGATAGCTACACAAATAAAGGCCTCTTTATTCCATAAGAATTATCCCTCTGTGTCCCAGATTTTAAAGATGGTGACTGATGAATTTTTCTACCATACATGCCACAGAAATAGCACATGAACACTCCTTCTAGAATAAAAATAATTGTCATAATTTCCAATTAAGGTGGCCTATTTGTGCCAGGGTGAGGTAAGTCTACCTTGCTCTTAAAAAATTCTTGAAGGAATGCAGATAAAAGCCTCATTCGTTAATCTGAAAAACAGATAATACAGCTGAATACAGATATGAGGAGATGAAACTTGGTAGTTAACACAGTACTTCATGCATGACAATTCCTTCTGTTCCCCTCCTATTACAATTTAGACACAAACCAAATACTGTAGCCAGCATTGTGTAGCCAGTATCAGACTCTAACCACTAGCAATGGGAGACCAAGGTTCAAATCCCCACTCTATCATTGTGTGCTGCACTCTGCAGTCAGTCCCATTCAGGTTTTCTCAAAATGGTGCCAGTCCCTTGGAGACGAAAATACAAGGCTTGTGCCTGGTGGATCAGTTGATCCAACAAGGCAGCTTTCCCAAGCCTCAGCCTAAATAGGCTGGGAGTTAATCAGATTCAGCAGCATTTGCTGGCAGGTGTCAAAACTCCGGAGACTGTGGTGTGCTTTTGCTAGGATTCTGTGAGGTAGTAGCATTCTCAAAGCACTGTTCTGAATCCACGAAGGGATTGTGTACAGCCAGTGAAGCATTTTGCCTCCCTTAAGCTATCTTGACCTGAGCCTTTCACTGACATTGTTCCTGTGGAGTAGGTCCCGGGGGGGGGGGGGCTATAGACCTAAGTTCCCATCCTGCCTGGGGGAGGCCTGGTGGCTCAGAGACCGTTGGTGAGGTCTCTCTCACAGGCTCTGGAAGGATAGCCTCTGGTGCTGCAGGAACATGGTCAGCAGGTGCTTCTGCAGTGTCAGGCTCTCCCTAACCCCTTCATTCCTTCTCAGCCACTGAACCTGGCTCCTCAGAGGACTCTGAGTCGGGGTAACTCAGCTGGTCAAAGGGGGTCATGTCACATGGATGCTTGTTGGGTGTCAGCCTAACTAAGAGGGGTATTAAGATACTTTGAGTCCTTATAGAGGAGATAAATGAAGCAAACTGCGTGATTTTTCAGGCTTCATGAGCCTCCACAGCAATTAAGAGCAAATCCCGCCCTCCCTTCTCAGGATCCCAACTTTACTCAAGTTGTCCAGGCCAACTAGGGTAGGGGTCCCCATAGGTGTGTGCAGTGGGGAAATATTAGGTTTTACCGCTTCAGGTTTACCTGAAGCGGGAAAACAATCCGGAATAACCCAGTCATACTGGTCCCAATTCGGAAATATCGAATCTTCACGAATCAAGCCCAGTTCGGGGTTTTTTTCCCAAACCAGGAACCCGAAATGCACACCCCTAGTCCCCAACACTTTTGAGCCTATAGGCACTTTTGGAATTCTAACAGAATCCAAATGAGGCTCCCTCGGTATAAGCTACAAGTCCATGGGTGATGAAACCACAACTGGAGGAATAAAGATAACCACAATTCAAAATCAAAAGCCAAATTTCAAAATTTATACCTACTATCAAACAAAAACATCTGGCATTTTGACAGTGTGGTGGGCACAGTAACAAATAGCCTGCTACAAAATGGCTGCTGCAGGAGATGGAGCCAGTCACAAAATGGCTGGTACAGCCTACCGTCTATACAGTGAAGATCCTTGAGCTATGGAAGCAGCTTCAGCCAAAGCTATATTTTTAAAAATCTGCACAGCCAATCAAATCTCCAATGGCCAATCAGAAACTTTGCTGAGCAAAAGCCCCACCTGGCTGCATCCACTTTCTAAGAACTCTTGGGAAACATCAGGAAAGGTGTTGGTAGGCACAACTGTGCTCACGAGCACTACATTGGGAAGTGTTTGTGCATGTGTGAATAAATGGAAGTTGCTGGAGATCAGAGACCTAGATTAACTGTGCAATCCCAAAAAGAGTTACATCCTTCAAGAGTTACACCCTCCATGTGAAGTCAACTGGCTTACAAGAGTGTATCTCTGTCCAGAATTTCATTAGGAGCATCCTGTATAAATTACTGTGTAGCATCAGTAGTCTCCAGTTTTTGTGCAACACTTGTTTATGGCACTGACAAAGTAGAGAGATCACTTCAAGCATTCATGAGTGCAATTAAAAAAATATAATCTGAACTACTGAACTACTTTCTGAAATTGCTAGAAAGGTCTAGCCAAGATCTCACATGTGTATGAGTATGTGATATAACTGAACGAATTAAGGTGCAACACAGAAGCAGGTCTGGTCTCACATTTTGGGGGGCACCGGGCAGAAAGTACACATACAGCTGTCCATAGCTTCTTTCCCTAATGGTGCCAAGTAGTGCATGACTAGGAGTGCTGCTGCAGTGGCTGCCAAAATCACCATATCATATACCCCCTGCACAATCATCCCCAACAGTGCTGAGAAGTACACGCAGCCCAAAGCGTTGGTGGTAGAGTGTTTATAAACAGAGAGAGAAGGGTGCACTGATGATTAGCAAGGCAGATATGTGGGGAGTCAGTTGCAGTGGTTCCTGCTAGAAGCCCTGGGCCCTGTCCGCTGCCCCAACTCACGGTATCCTGATGCTGGCCATGCACAGTAGTATTCTTCCGTTCAGTAACAGCAGCATGTAAAATAACGTGATATGTTGAGTAAGACTAAAAATAATAGATTTAGGATACCCAGATGGCATGTGTTAGCCTTAAGAAACACTCTGAGCTACTAAGACAGCTAAATGCACACTACTTGTTTTGATGACTTCTACAAGCTTTCATACATGAGGCAGCTGTGGCACCTTCAGAACAAGACAGACATAGCACCCCAAGGGCTCCCACAAATTCTGTACCGCAGAAATATAGCACCCGAAGCTGACAACAAAACACTGTGCTGCAATATAAATGGTTGCTGGAAGAAATTTCTGGAACACTACCCCAGGAGGCCTTTTATAAATTGTGAGATGAAGAGTCCCTTCAACTTTAAATTTCCCATGGTGGTTAACTGTTGCTGTATTAGCAAAACCTGTGAACTGAAAATGCTGCTGAGTTGCTTTGCATATCATTACACCCTCTATTTCCACTCAGCTAAAATACATTTCACACAAACAAAATTTCTTTAAAATCCACTCAAACATATCCGGGAGGTAATTTTAACACCTCTTCCATTAAGCATTTAACAGATATGGAGGTGCACAGATTTGCCAATTAAAACCAAATATTTACTGGGGGGGGGCGGGGAGATGCAAGAAAAATTCTGACACTCTTGTGTCCTATTCAACCTGATTTAAAAAATTTCAAATCCTATGCTCTAGTACACTATTTTTGCTGCAGTAACTTTAAGCAAAATGATGCAAGTTGGCATCATCTCCATAACTGGGGACAGAAAGAAGGTATTGTTTCCATTATTTTTAGGGTTTATTTTGCCCCTCATGAATCTACCAAATAAAAACACAAATAGTTATTCTGATGTTTATGTATTGAATTTGTATTTTTTATTTAAACTTTTACATTATATCCTCCAGAGACTCTTATACAGTGCCATTGAAGGGACGCAAGCAACAGGGGTAAAGACTTCTATCCGTTCTGATAGACTGTTACCAGTAATTGACTGAAAAGCTGTACTTTAGTGTTTGCCTCTAAGACTCATAAAATACCAGATTGTGAAATTTTGCCCATTGTTTTAATTTAAATGAGTGCAAGTATCTGAATTCCTAATTAACTTGGCTCTTGATAAATCACTGCTGAATTCCTTCATCTGTCCTGTATGCCATTTTAGATGATGCAGACCCTACTAAGAATATTTTATTAGTCCACTAGGGTTACTACAGCACCTTACTTGTGTTTTATAAAAAACTATAATAAGCCTGATAGAATGACACTTCAAGGTCACTTTTCAGTCTAATGTGCAATGGATGTCAAACATCCATGATTTTTATTGTAGAGTTCACTGTTTATGAGGTTTGAAATCATTTTAAGGTGGCTAAGTTACAAAATGTCACTTTTAACTTACTCCAGACATAACAAATTCTGTATCTTTATGAAAAATATTCCTCTGAGATCTGATCATTTCTACAGAAATCCTTAATTCCTTTCAGAAACTTTTACAATGTTCCACTACAGGAAAATACACAACAATATTATTTATGGGATTAAAATCTAGAAGAGGAATATCTGAATGGTCCAGATCAAAAGGGGGGCAAGGAAAGCCAATGCTTCTTTAAATAGCTCTCGCCTGCCAATTCCCAACCCTGACAGGATGCAGCTGCACTCACTGATGTCCAAAGCAGAGATGGGCATGAACCTGAATACGAACCAAAAAAACCCTACAAACCAGCCCGGTTCGTGGGTTGTGAACCAGTGGTTCGTGTCCACGAATTTCCACGGAACTGGCCTACTGGTTTGTTTGGTTCGTTTTAAAGAGTACTGTCCCTTTTCGTGCCGCTGCAAAGCCATTTCCCCGATGCTTGGAGCGGCGGGGAAATGGCCATTTAAACTTTTCCTGCTGCTTGCAAGTGGCAGGTCCCTTTAAACTATCAGTTGGCAGGTGGCAGGGGGACAGTTTAAAGGGACCTGCTGCTTGCAAGTGGCAGGGCCCTTTAAACGGTCCAAAGCCCACAAACCCCAGCCTACACACCCCCAGTCCCCCACCACAGCCCACACACACCCAGCCGCAGCCCCTCTGCCCAGCCCGGACCCAGCCCCCCATTTACCTTGGCTCTGCTGCTGGGGTGGTGGAGGCCGCTGCCCAGCAGCAGTGGCTTCAGCCTTCTCCACCACCCTGCGGACCCACGGCCTCCTCCACCTCCTCCAGCAAGGGGCGAGAAGGCCCTTCTTGGCCTCCTCCACTGCCCTGCGGGCCCACGCAGCAGTGGAAGAGGCCAAAAACACCCTTCCTGCTGCTTCTTCTTTTTTCAAAAAAGCAAATTTATTACACACTCTTCAAAATAATACTTTATCATTGGCTCAACGTGAACCTGGAACTTAGCAGAGTAATCAGCTTCAGCTGTGAATCATGAGCTTTTGAATAAAATGTACTTAAAAACACTGAGTATTTTCAATACTTACAGTGAGCTGAAAACAATTCTGGCAGTCTTCTAGGTTAAACAGCTTTGCAACAATTCCAAGCAATATTGATATAATTAATATAATATTCTAATCATAGGATTATTAGCCATGAGAAAAACCCTGATTGGATAGTTTATAATAATAACAACAACAACAACATTCAACTTATATACCGCTCTTCAGGATGACTTAACACCCACTCAGAGCGGTTTACAAAGTATGTTATTGTTATCCCCACAACAAAACAAACACCCTGTGAAGTGGGGCTGAGAGAGCTAGAAGCTGTGACTGACCCAAAGTCACCCAGCTGGCTTCAAGTGGAGAAGTGAAGAAGAATCAAACCTGGTTCTCCAGATCAGAGTCCCACACTCTTAACCACTACATCAAACTGGTATTTGCGTACAAATGCCTTGTACGCAAACAAATACCTTGTTTGTGTACAAGGTATTTGTTTGCCCAATTCATTCTTCTACAAATAGCTTAAATACTATCACAGTCACAGCTGACCTCACATTTTTTATCATGGTAACAAGTTTCCCATAGGCCTGCTTAGCTATATCATAAGCACTCATAAAATTAAATTTCAGGATGCTCCATCTAGCAGCCCTTCAATGAGACTTATTTAACTCAAGAATGTAAATTCAGCATATGCATCCAAAGTATTTAAAACCTAAATGATGCAACTGAAAGAAAAATAGTATTCTGAATCAATGTTTTATATTTTTAAACGTGTATTTTGTATACAACAGATCTGTTTATGTAGCAAAAGAACACACTACTATGTAAGAATTAACATTAATGCTGTTATCTGCCCTGAGCCTGCTTGTGTGGAGGGCGGAATATAAATATGATAAAATAAAATAAATAACATAAATAACATAAAAATAATGGGAAATCAACACTGTGTTTATGATGTGTGACAATGGTAAATGTGGATTTTTTTTATGGCCACATATGCATACGCAGCAAAAATAATAAAAGTCCTAACCACGTGTACGTTGGCCTTGGTGTCTCGGTTTCTAAGGATAATAGTTTATTACCAGAACACTGCGAGGTGCACTCAAGGTTAAATTGTTTAAATACCAAGGAAGGACAAAAAACTCAGGGTAGTACAGTTTTATATAACTTATCAGTAGTATACATTAAATATTCCAACAAATATTATCTTTCACTTACAGGAAAACCTGTAAATGGTGTCTGACCAATTTTCCAATGAACAGCTGTTAATATTACCCCATTATAGTATAGTATGACTACATTGTATGTATTGCTGATGAAACCCATCAAGTTTTTAAAAACCTTGCAAAGACATCAAGCAACTCAGTAAAGATTTGTTTTCTAGATTATCATAGTACCATGGTTGTTGTGGGTTTTCCGGGCTGTATTGCTGTGGTCTTGGCATTGTAGTTCCTGACGTTTCGCCAGCAGCTGTGGCTGGCATCTTCAGAGGTGTAGCACCAAAAGGCAGAGATCTCTCAGTGTCACAATGTGGAAAAGATGTTGGCAGGTCATTTGTATCTACTCAGGAGGGGTGGGGTTGAGCTGAGTCATCCTGTAAGAGTTTCCCAGGGTGTGGAATGCTAATGGCAGGAGGCTTCACTGTATCCTGAGGAGGTTCTTTTGCATATGGATTGGTGCTTGATGTGCTAATCTTCTCTGCAGGGCTATTGTCGGGTGTAGAGTGTTTTGTTAGCCTGGTGTTTTTCAGAACTGGAAACCATGCTCTGTTCATTCTTAAGGTTTCTTCTTTCCTGTTGAAGTTTTGCTTATGCTTGTGAATTTCAATGGCTTCCCTGTGCAGTCTGACAAAGTAGTTGGAAGTGTTGTCCAGTATTTTGGTGTCCTGGAATAAGATACTGTGCCCTGTTTGAGTTAGGCTATGTTCAGCCACTGCTGATTTTTCAGGTTGTCCAAGTCTGCAGTGTCTTTCATGGTAAACATGGGGAAACTCTTACAGGATGACTCAGCTCAACCCCACCCCTCCTGAGTAGATACAAATGACCTGCCAACATCTTTTCCACACTGGTCGAATCCACATTACTCATTCTAAGTCGCATGTTCCCCGCATTCCCCACGCAATCCCGAATGCCGGTCACATTACCTCATTAAGCAGACGCATTTCATTCGCATTTCTCCCAAATATGTGGTTACAGGTTTTCAACGGGAGTTTCACGGTGGCCGTGAATGGGCCAATGCGCAATTTACGTGTTTTTTAAAAAAACCACCACCCCCTTCCTGTCTCTCTGGCCGTTCTGAGAGTTCCTATTGGCTGATTCAACTTGCAAGTGCTCCGTAGTCTGCAAAAGACTGTTTTTGACTTCATAGCATTGGATTTATTGATTATGCTGTTTCTGAATCAAATCTGGTAGTTTGAAAAATCATTTTGGGGTGAATCCAAACTCAGAACTGACTCGCAAAACTTCCTTTTTAACCGTTTTTTATTTTTTTTATTTTATATTACTGTAATATCGAAATTACGAAATATCGAAATAATGACACTCCAAGGAAGTGAAACTTCAGTAAAATTCAGGCACTGAACTGTCCTGCATAGGAAATGCCCATGAAAGCTTCCCACATGCTTCCAAATTTCCAAAAAAGAAACGGGAGAGAGCCATCAGTGCTGTCAGTGGGGGAAAGAGAGGCATCGTTATCTTCAATGATGTTTCTTTATAAGGCAAGATCGGAATAACGGAAAAGTGCCCTAAAAATTTTTTTTAAAAAATGGGCGGGAAAAAAAGGCCCCGCCCAAAAAAGCGGTTTTCGAGCGGCCGTGTGACCGGAGGGACGCGCGAGAAAGACGGATTGGAAGCAGGAATGTGAACGAAGAGGAAAAAATCGCGGATTGGAGGCAAACGGAAGATATCCGATAAACATGCGGGTAATGGGTGAATGTGGATTCGACCACTGTGACACTGAGAGATCTCTGTCTTTTGGTGCTACACCTCTGAAGATGCCAGCCACAGCTGCTGGAGAAACGTCAGGAACTACAATGCCAAGACCACGGCAATACAGCCCGGAAAACCCACAACAACCATCATTCTCCGGCCATGAAAGCCTTCGACAATATATCATAGTACCACTTGATATCTGCCTTTTTGTTCATTAAATTTTCATCCCTTCATCCCAACCTACAGTCCGAACACAAAATGAAACAGACCTAGGATGTGAACTGTCTCAACAGACTTCCTTCAATTCCTCTCACTCAATATTTCTCAATAGACTTCCTTCAAATCTTTACGTAGTTGGTTCAGAATGTAGCAAAAGCAAATTAATGAGATCAGATATTTCTTCCACTACACCAGCTACCTGCTTGTTTGCAGGCTGGACATTATGTCTAAAGCCTTAAATGGGCTATTTAGGTCGCTAAAGAACTGCCAACTCTGATATGCGCCTGGCCATACACAAGTCATTTGTTGCACCCTTCTCGTGGTGTCTCGACCTTCTAAACTGAGGGGACCAGCCATCAGAGAGAAGGCTTACAGGAGTGTCTCTGAAGTGTTCTTCCCTCAGCAATTTACCTGATCACCAGTCTTCCTAGTTTCACATGGCAGGCAAAGTCATTTTTCATTTGTCCAACTGTCTGTGTTGTACTTTGATCTGAGAACCTTGTGCCTGACACACTGACTGCTATCACCACAGCTACTGAGTGGGAGAGGGAAACACTGAGAAGAAACAAGAAGCAAAGTACTATGAGGTGCTAAATGAGGAAGCCCCAAGATGTTATAGATCTTTTTTCAGGGACTTCTTAAAAATATATAGACAGATAATTAATCATTTTTTAAAAATCAGCAACAGTTACATAATCTAAAACATTAAACTCATTAGTTTTAGTTTACTCTGAATACTTTCGCCTGATTTGTATTTATATGCACATGTTTTTATTGGCCCCAACCTAAGCAAGTCCAACAAGCCACTGTGCTTGAGCAAAATAACTCCAAGAAGAATAAACATGAGAATAAAATTAGTTATAAACCCCCCTCAGACTGTTTATTCAGTCAGACAAACCTTTTTTTGGTAAGACAAAGAAACTGAGAAGTACCAATTAACTGCATTAGTGCAGAAGAGAACTACAGAATGTTCTAGCTTGGATTTTGATATACAACTCATCCATGATCTGCTTTAGATATACCCAGAACTAATGCCACTGAGGAATTACAGTTACCCAGTCTTCCATCTGTGCCTCCAGACATCTGGTTCCTATCAGCCTATCTGGCTCAATCATGTTGGTCTTCAAGAATATTGTCCATTTTGGACTAAAACTTAAGAGTTGTCAGCTTCAGGTTGGGAAATACCTGGAGATTTTGGGGGTGGAGCTTGAGGAGGGTATGATTTAGGGAGGGGTGGGAGCTCAGTTGGTTATAATACCATAGAGTCCCCCCTCCAAAGCAGCCATTTTCTGCAGGGGAACTGCTCTGTCATCTGGAGATCTGCTATAACTCTGGGAGATCTCCATGCTCCACTAGGTGGTTAGCAACCCTACTAAATATTTGGAACTCACTTTTATACTTCACTTTTTATTGCTGTTTGGGGTTTATATTTTATTACAGGGCTTGCCAAATCACAGGAACCAGGTCATCATGGTGTCTTGAAATTTCATTGTGGCACCTGCTATTTTTGTGGAGATCTAAAACTGCCATACACAACCCTGCAGGCTGAAAGAGGAGTGGATCCTAAATTTTTGAGCTGACTTCTACAGACATTTTTTCCAACTCCTGTTTTATTTTACATACACATAGACACACACAGTCACCCGGAAGGACAGGTGGATCAATGGTTGTTGTGGGTTTTCCGGGCTGTATTGCTGTGGTCTTGGCATTGTAGTTCCTGACGTTTCGCCAGCAGCTGTGGCTGGCATCTTCAGAGGTGTAGCACCAAAAGACAGAGATCTCTCAGTGTCACAATGTGGAAAAGATGTTGGCAGGTCATTTGTATCTACTCAGGAGGGGTGGGGTTGAGCTGAGTCATCCTGTAAGAGTTTCCCAGGGTGTGGAATGCTAATGGCAGGAGGCTTCACTGTATCCTGAGGAGGTTCTTTTGCATATGGATTGGTGCTTGATGTGCTAATCTTCTCTGCAGGGCTATTTTCGGGTGTAGAGTGTTTTGTTAGCCTGGTGTTTTTCAGAACTGGAAACCATGCTCTGTTCATTCTTAAGGTTTCTTCTTTCCTGTTGAAGTTTTGCTTATGCTTGTGAATTTCAATGGCTTCCCTGTGCAGTCTGACAAAGTAGTTGGAAGTGTTGTCCAGTATTTTGGTGACCTGGAATAAGATACTGTGCCCTGTTTGAGTTAGGCTATGTTCAGCCACTGCTGATTTTTCAGGTTGTCCAAGTCTGCAGTGTCTTTCATGTTCTTTTATTCTTGTCTGGATGCTACGCTTTGTGGTCCCGATGTACACTTGTCCACAGCTGCAGGGTATACGGTATACTCCTGCAGAGGTGAGGGGGTCTCTACTGTCTTTTGCTGATTGTAGCATCTGTTGTATTTTTCGGGTGGGTCTGAATACTGCTTGAAGGTTATGCTTTTTCATAAGCTTTCCCATCTGATCAGTAATTCCTTTGATATATGGCAAAAACACTTTTCCTGTAGGAGACTGTTTTTCCTTGGTTGTTTCCGGGCTGGGTACAGCCCGGAAAACCCACAACAACCATCGTTCTCCGGCCGTGAAAGCCTTCGACAATACATCGACAGGTGGATCGCTCATCCTGTTGGTAGATATATAAATACAAACATAAATAAAACAGAGAAATTGGAGAGGTAGGGAAATCACTGATTTCTAAGTTATGGCATAAGGCAAGAAAAAACTCAAACGCATACTATAGTGTATTTCACAACATTAGTAAAACTGTTCAATACCTTCAAAAAATGAAAAGGCACTGCCCACATTTCATATATGAAACATGGGTTTACAAAAGTTACAACAGCTGTGTGTGCAAGCTATTAATTTTTCAAGATTAATAATAATTCAAACTTTATACTTCTACACACGGACCTTATTTAAATATTTCTTAATCTTAATTATGACATGTAATAATGAATTGTTATTAGTAAAAATCTCTGTCCTTGATTATGTCTTGCTGCAGCTCAGTTTAAAGACTAATGAAGATATATGTTGAAATGCCTTGCTTTCTCACTGTAAATTGTTCTGACTGTATTCCTTAACTTAACTCAGCTTGTAAGAAGCTTTGCCTTTGAATAGATGGGCGGCTAAAGTACGCATAGCTCTTCCGGACATGCAGTTTACCTGCCTAAGCATACAAACTCAGAAGAAAGTCCCACCGAGGTCAATGGGGTCTCGTGCTCAGTGAACTTTAGAATTTCCAAGTGCACATTGTTAAAGCCTTATCTACCCAAAAAATATATTTTAAGTAGATTTTCTAACTCATGTAACATTTTATGGGTTTCTTCCAGCAACAAATTACCAACACTTGAAAACTATCTCGACTGGTTCACCAGCTAAAAAAGCCAGATTGAGAGGAGCGTGATCTTTGCTTGCTGGCAATATATTTTCTCTCTCTCAACAGCAAAGCATAATGGCATCCCGTATACCCAGGAGGTCTGTTTCCATTGTTTGTGACTGCTTAAGAACCCCTTTACGCTCAACGTGATCTATTTTTAACTTGCCTTGGGATGTGACCTTACAGCTGAGATGCCGTAGAAACATATTTAAAATGCAAGATCATGTGCTCAGTCCTCTTTAGTACTAGGGATACTGACAACTAAAGACTTTCTTCCCAAAAAAACCAAAAACACTAGCATTAACACATTTCCTTCAATTTCAAAATGTTCATTTGCTAAACATTAAAAGCAAATTTTTAACTAAAAAATTGTTCCAATCCTACATTTTTAAAACTTTTTAAAATGTATTTTTGTATATTTGTAATGAATTGCTGTCTTCTCAGAATCTTTTAGCTTGGCAAACTAAAAAATCAACTAATTTAAAACCAATCCTTTACTCACCCTAAAGGTGCTTGTCCTTCCGTAACCTTTTTTTAAAAAAATGTGTTCATTGGGTCACTCGGGTGGTGTACTGACTAGAGTTTAGGACTGAAGAGACCCAGCTTCAAATTCTCACAGAGCCATGATGGGCCAGTCAGTCACTGTCAGCCTACCACATCTCATAAAAGGAAATAAAGTCAGTCTTTATCGCTTCAGTGAATAAGCCATAGCGACTACACAACAATCCCAAGGAAAGACATTTGTGTGTTGGAAGTGAAGGACTCTGTGCTGTCTCTTAGCCCCAGACATCAGAGGGGGATTCGAAAGAGTATGCATGATAGATAGGTTGGGAAGTGTGTGTTCTTTCTTCCTACTGCACTGTTGGTGTGCTGTCCCTTTAATGTGTTGCTTGCTGTTCTCTGGGATCTTCCTTCCTTCCGGCTTAACCGCCCCCTTCCATTTTCCAACAGGAAAGCGAGACATGTTTCCTACATCTCTCTCCATCCTAGTATAGCTGGCTTAGATTAAATGCTATCTCTACTCTATCCTATCCTGAACAGAGTTCCTTTAAATAAAGGAATTATATTTCTCTACCAAAAAACAAAAGCAGACTCCTTGTGAGCTTTATTTCCTCGGCAGCACACACATGCTGCTTTCGTTGTGCCAAATGGGCTCTGTTCAACATTATGGACACCACTGTGAACTCCTTGGAGGAAGTGGGGAAGGATGTTGTAAAACTATCATCTGCAGAGACATATTGCATTTCGGATATATTTTCATCCCAAACAGAATTCCCCAAGTATTTAAGGGTAAAAATGTCCCATTAATTATTGTTTGTTTGGTGGTGGTTTTCATGAAGGGTTACGTCTCACCAGAACACTTAAGAACAATTTCATGGTTCACAGTTTTCTTAATAAATTCATGGAACAGAAAAATATCTCAATAGTGTATTTTAGTTATCCAGGAGGTTAAAAAATACCCCATGGGTTAAAAAAAAAGTACTTCAAAGACGAAAAAGCAGATTTATTTTCCATCTAAGTGCTTTAAAAAAAACCCAGAAAGTAAACTGTAAGTGGCTGTACTTTGGAGATATTGTTACTACAATACAGGCAACAATGTCCTAAGAGGAAAGGGTTCTACAGCCACTTTCCCCTGAACTCTAAACAAAAAGTGAAACTGGAGTTGCCAATTCTTCCTAATTAACAGCAACAGGCCAGGGCCCCAGACGTTTCTTCTATGGTGCATATAACCATGACAGTGTGCTTACTGGAGAACCATGGCTTACTGGAGAACCATGGCTTACTGGAGAACCCATGGTTGATATAGTGATTCAAGTGTCAGTAAAGACTTCTGTCTTCGTGACAGCTTTTAATATGATGAAGTTATGCATGTCCCAAAGAGACTACTTCAATATATACATATCCAGTCATTAAGAACCACATAGGAAGACATTTTTACTTGGCACTGGGAATAACCAGTGAAGATGATGCAAACTCAAGAATGTGAAAAATGGATCTTGTCTTCAATGGGTTGGATCAAAAGGTACTGTTTTGCTTACAGAACCAGTCCGCTTCTCACAAGTGAATCTTTCACTGAGTGGAAGGTTATCTTTGAATCCAAGCAGTGCTTGATACTTAGACATTGGGGTAGATCCTACCCCTATCTTACCACTCCACTGAGCAAAGTCTGGGGACTAGAAGAAAGCTACTTGGATGATGGTTGGATCCACCCCAGTAACAACATTTCATATTAACATAGCAACAGCTGTGTTTTTCTACTTTAAATTGGTTATTTATGCAGGAGGCTTCCTGCCTTTTAGAATTCCTGAACAGACATATCTTTTTTAGCAAGGAAGATAGTGACTGCAGAGGAAAAACTGGCACACTTGAGAAACAAAACAGAGTGGGTAGCTGGATGTACTTAGCTGATGTTAAAATTATTCTCTTTAAAGCTAGAAATCTTTTAGAAGAATTTTTTTTTGGCTTCTAAGCTTTCCTGCTAATGAGGTTTTTTTTAGGGAGGGGAACTATCACAGATCAGAACAGCACTACTTTTGAAAGGTGCTTCTAATGGTTTTGGGATTCTACAAGTAACATCCTATCCAAATTACCTTTTTTAAACCATAATCACAAATCTTGAAGGAATACTTGTTGTTACTACTAAACAGCAAACATAAAGACCTGGTGAACTGACTTTACTACTAATCCAGAATCAAGCATAATCTATGCATGGTTTAATTGTTACCTTCTTCCTGGCCATGGTACTGCCACCAACTCCAGATTTCAACAATCTAGTGCAACTTCTACAGTATGCAAAGAAAGCAATTACAAGAAAAAACTACCTTATGGCTCAAATGCAAGGCAATGGAATATATATTAACGTTATAACCGAAGTAAAAGAGGACCAGGCAGATTCTGGAATAGCATTATCAATTTCTGTTAATCGAGATGTTATACATCGTGTTCCAAAGGATACTTTTTATTCTGAAAAGCTTTATGTTCTTTTTAAAACTAATACTCAATGAAGTACTTAATAGGAAAAAATCAGCTAGAAGCAGGAAGTAATCAGCACTGGAAAATCAGAGACTCAGTTTCTCTGTAATTTGCGTTGAGAATATGCATCAACAAAATTTATTATTTTTAGAGTTCAGAAGCTATCTTATGGCCCAATCCATTAAAACCTCTCTATTACCCATGTGTAAATTAATGGCCTCCATTCAATACAGTATCTGTAGTCTTAATTCAAAACTCTGACTCTGTGAAAGTTCAAGTTCCAGCCACATTATTGGTATTCCAAATCAAAACTGTAGATTTCATCATTATATTGGATAAATAGTGCAACAACAGAGTAACTGGTGTTTATTGTAACTGTACTGGCCTGCCACATGTTCATTGCTTTCAGGAATAGGCCAGAGCAGGAGCTTTGCAAATCAGGTCTGTTCAAGGACAGAAAAATAAAAGTTATATATGCAACTCATTTAAGTTGTTTGTAAAAATTTTAAAACTTTTATATTTAAATGAGTATTTAAACATCGTTAAAAAGTAGCTCCTCAACACTTTTAAAGAATGTCAGGATTCAGGGAGCTGGATCCTACAGTTTTATGAGTTTTGCTGGCAGAATAACAAGGAAAAACGTTTTTGTCAGATTCCATCTTGTTACTGCAGACTTCTGAGCCGTGCCATATTTTTATTTATGGGGATCCCCTGAACTCTGAAGTGGAAGGTTTTCAGGGGCACAGGGAAGGGCTAGGAAAAGGAAATTGTGGAGATCTTCTCATGTGTGCCATTTAATTCTGTAAAACCAGAGAATCTAACCTAGCCCAACTTAACAAAATGGTTACTGTATCGAAGAAAGAAGGTTTTTATCTGCCAACCACAACAACTAAATGGTGTATTCCAATATTAGCTACATGGATAACTAGCACCTAACAATGAGAAAATGAGTGCTATAGGTGACCTTAGCCAAGTTCCTTTAGCTCAGTTTTAGTTCATCTCCTGGAACAGAACTACTGTTCTACTTCACAGATATACTGCAAACTTTTCTAAGAATATACATGAAGCCCATTGTGTATGCAGAAAAATCAACAAACAATGCTAACTATTATTCCATTAAAATTGCTCTTTTCATATACAAGCTTTATAGGCATATCCTCATACAACTTCCAAAAGCTAAGTCTGAATGTCAGAACTGGGCATGCAGATTATTTTATTACTTGCTCTCTGCATGTAGAATAAGCCACACAAGGGGATGCAACCAGCGCAGTGTTTCCGCAGGCAAAAGGACTTCCGCTGGCAGAAGGCAAGTTTTGCAAGCACGATTCCCTCAGCAGTCTAAAATGCCCTGAGATTTCCTTGTGCCAGCAGAAACCAGATGACACAGCTTGTGAGAGATGATTCTGATGGCAGCAGGAGCTTCTTCATTTTGCTCCATCAGACACCTTCTCTCTATTCCTACTCCCTATAAGGACCAGGGACAGCTCTGGAAGCGGAGCAAGCAGAAATAGTGCCAAACTTGGCAACTGCTTACACACTGCTGCCTAATAATTTTCAATAGCTTGCAAAGGAAGCGTCTTGGCAGTTCCACCAAACAAAGCTGCAATACTTTCACTTATGTCCATGAAAGCAGACTCTAAAAGGCACCAGTAGACGTGAAGTTAACATTCACCAGAAAAACCAAGGGAGAGCCTGATCTAATTGTTTCTGGACCATAAACTTTTCCCTTCTAGACTTTCAGAAAAAACAGGGTTGCTAAGCTAGCCCATTAGTCTGGGAGAGGTAGGGACTGATATCAATAGTTTTAAAAGCAAGCAATCCTAGACATAAGAATTATATAAAATGTATACTTATGTTCGAACACCGATATTAACTTAATAATCGAAGGAAAATCTATTCTTCTTCAACACATGGGCAGAAGCTTCAACACATGGGCAGTTGTGATCCATAACAAAATTAAGGACCCCGCCAAAGTAGATGTATACAGACCAATAGCATTGTTAAATTGTGATTATGAAATATTTATTTTCTTATCAGATAATGGAAGTCAGGTAATTAAAATTATAGCTAGAAAAAGAACAATGCATAAACCTATAGCATTATATTTTACAATACCAAAAATCTATCCTACACTTCCAGCTGTTCAATAAGACAGAAGTGCTACTAGTAAACTGAAAGTCTGAGCCAGGATTTAAGGTGTCATTCATTCTGGATCTGGCTGCACTTAAAAGGAACAGGTCCAAAGTTTGGGGGTACTCTTGGACTCAGGCCTACTCCTAAATTAGCAGGTGGCAGCTTTGGCCGGGGGGGGCCTTTTACCAGCCTTGACAGGTTGCCCGGTTACAGCCTTTTCTGGGCAGTGCATGCAGTACATGCCCTGGTTACATCTAAATTAGATGGGAAAGTGGGAATAGAAGTTCAAGGATTGGGTGAGATTTACCAAGAGCAGCCTGGACAGCTAGCATCTCATGAAAGGAGAGACAGGGGACTCAGACATAGTCGGAGGATGCGTAGGGGAGATTCCAGAACACACATTGACCACATGGCAGGACAGTCAGATATACTGTAAAACAAGCCCTGAGGCAGGACTGAGAGTCTCTGCCCTAAATCTATGGCTTGATGACTCTCTCTGGAGGTGGGACAATAGGACTGGGAAAGCTTGACTGTGCCTTCTTGAGAGGAACTAAAGACGTAAAAAGATGATTAATGACTTCTGATGGCTGGATGGGTGAGGCGTATCAGTCGCTGAGTGACTTAGATGGGGACATGGGATCAGGAAAGATCGGCAGGGTGGATGACGAAATTAACTCGAGCTTCTGGAGACATCATGGAATTCAAAGCAATGAAATACAGGAAATGTTCTATGTTTCACATCAGACATACTTAGCTTCAGTGCAGTGTTGAAACTTTGTGGTATTTCAATTTTTTAAAATGCAGAATTTTTAACATTAATACTTCTAGATAATAATTCAGTAACAAGCCATTATTTATGGATGCTCTGGCAGCAAAGCTCATTTCCCACAAAATCATCATAATTGTATTCTACGTTTAGTTTCCTTTGTATATTTATAATTGCCAGGAGGGGACATTTGTTTTTATCTATATGAAGTTTTATCTGTCTGTGTTTGTTATGAGTCCTGATTGTGCTCATAGATCTGGAGATGTTTAATGTTAAATCAACGAAATTTAAAGAAAAATGAATCATTCAAAATTCTAATTTTGAACATATTTCCCAAAAGAACCTCCTCAGGATACAGTGAAGCCTCCCGCCATTAGCATTCCACACCCTGGGAAACTCTCACAGGATGACTCAGCTCAACCCCACCCCTCCTGAGTAGATACAAATGACCTACATCTTTTCCACACTGTGACACTGAGAGATCTCTGTCTTTTGGTGCTACACCTCTGAAGATGCCAGCCACAGCTGCTGGCGAAACGTCAGGAACTACAATGCCAAGACCACGGCAATACAGCCCGGAAAACCCACAACAACCATATTTCCCAAACTTTTACAGTAAGAGTTTCGCCCTATGTTTGACATAGGTTACAGGTAATCAGCTTCAGCTAGCCTATCACCAGCAGCACCAAAACTACTCTTAGTAACCAGCTGTTCAGAAAATCCAACAGAAATCCACTTTCAGTTACTTATTTGCGATCTAGCAGTAGGGCTTGCTGGCCTCCAGGTAGGGCCTGGGGATCTGATGGAATCACAACTGATCTCCAGACAACAGAGATTATTTCCTCTGGAGAAAATGGCTGCTTTGGGAGGTAGATTCTCAGCATTATTTCCCACTAGGGTCCCTCCCCCCCCAAACCCCACCCTCCAGGCTCCACCCCCAAATCTCAAGGATTTTCCCAACTTGGAGAGGGCAACCCTACCTGGCGGTAAATTTTAAACAGATAAATACAGCCAACCACTAAAAACTAGATTTTGTACGGTAAACATGTCAGGTTTTGTTGCAGTAGGTAAAAGGTTAGGAACCAATTAAGAAGAAAGAAGATAGTTGTTGTGTTTGTGTTTTTTGCTGGGTAGTGCTTACACCTGATCCTCCTTGTTTGCCTGCGTCTCCACAATATAATCATTTTTCTCACCACAAGGGCATTACAGAGGGGTCACTTACAAGCAAGTTCACTGCATCTAATTTTTGGAGTAGAATTTTTGAGGCTTGTCTGACATGTAGCATTGTAGCAGCCATGCATGTAATGAACTCATTGGAATGGACTTCACGAAGTCCAACAATGAAAAATGATTACCCAAAAGTCACTATGAGCAACCCTTCTCCCCATGCCCCACACACTATTTGTAACAATAACAACTACAAAGACTCAGCAGTATTTGCAGAGTTTCAAAGTTGTATATGTGAGAATACACCGATTCTAATGTGAACTATTTCCCACAAGGAGAATCAAAGCCAGCTCTTGTAGCTGACTATGTAATGTGTACTTTAATTATAAAGCTAAAAAAACCTAACTTTGTCATCAGAGCATGTACTATCAATTTGCTTAATGTCATTGTGTCTGTTATGCACATTTCCACATTCCATTTTCTACATTCCATTAAGAGGAAACAGTTTGTATCATTTAGACGCTAGAAAAGGATTGAGCAGAGAAACAGTGCCACCTTATGGCTGATCAGTCCACAATATAATCAAAACACTTTTTTTCTCCAGACACATCCCTTTAGGAATGACCAGCGTTTGTCTATCCTTCCCATTTCCAATTACACAACAGTTGAACCATATCAGAACAGATCAAATATTGTGTTCCATTATGCAAGGAAATCTACTTAAATGCCTAAAGCATAATTCCATCCCATTTAACAAACAAGCTATATTTTATGTCATTTCCATTATTACTACAGACTTAATTAATATTCATAGAATTATCATTGCTACCACAATACTGCATGTTGCTTTAATTATTTATTCATAGCCATATACTATCACATAAACAGGCATGCTTTTTTAATACATGCTAATAAAACTTTTGAATATACGAGGATCTTGCAGTTAATCATAACAACTTTGCTTTTTTTTAAATTCGAGCAATAAATCAAGCATCATATTTACAACTGTACACAAACTACACAATGCCATTACAAATGAAACTTTCTATGCTGTGTTTATGCAAGAAAAAAGGAACAAAACATTTTGAAATTCATTTGAAGTTACTTACACCAATGAAACTATGTCTCCCCGTTGTACTTCATAATTTCTAATACTCCAGTGGTTTAAAAGTACGATATCAGATACCTGTTTTCCTCCAGGATTCAAAGAAGGCTGAGCGGGAGAGAAGATAAAGAATCTAAATCAACTTGCAGTGAGTGACAACAAAATGCATGTGTATGACATACTAAAATTATTAGGGATCTGTAGCTCCTCCCTTACTGCGATTTATGGTCCCCCACTCTTAAAGAACAGTTCAGAAATAGGACAGAAGAGCTACCAATTGGGAAATTGATTCAAATACATGTGTACGCCATTATCTTTATTGAATTTCCTAACCTGCATAACTGCACCACTGACAGCAAGCTTGTCTTTAAATTCAAGATGTTAAAAAGACAGTTTTGTTATTTGTTGAGGAAAGTTGATGAGAATAGCTTGTATGCTGCACATACATTCATCTGGTCCATGTACACTCGCGCTTAAGGATCACAGGAAATTGTACTGTTTAAAGAAAACAGTGTTTTCCAACTTTTTTTGCCCATGGAGGAACCCCTAAATTAATTTTTTTAATTCCAAAGAATCCCAACGTATGAAAATGTTTACAGGCCAGAAAAGGTTGAGGGCAAGGAGAGCAATTCAATTACTGCTATTGTCAAGAGCTAAAAAAGAGAGAGAGAAACTTGGCACACCACTCCCCACATACCGGAGAAAGTTCCAAGCATCAAACTCCCAGAACACATCTGTGAACAAGACAAGCAGGAGGCAAAGGGACTTTGTAACATTTGAATGGGTTCTGAGGCACCCAAACCTGGAAATCGGTAACAAAGAAGTGCCATGTTTATTTCAGCTCTCCACAAAGTAGTTCTTCATACTAACTGCTGATTTATTTTATTTAAAAAGTAATGCAAATTCAATAATGGATAAAAGAAGGCACCCATATCACACAGGAGATTGCACGAGGTTTGTAAGAACCATGACACCTGAGGGTCAAACCACACTTGAATTACACTCAAATACATTTAAATTACAAAATACACTTGAATTACTTGGGTAATTCGAGTGTTTTTTGTCTTGTGTGGTAAGACCCTCAGTTGCATCCACAATTCTTCCACAGCCATCTGTACTAGCAGGGATTGGTAGAAATGCCAGTCAGTTTAGAAGCTCTGGATTAGTACAACACCCTACCAAAATCCATGCCCAAATTCACAACTTAAAAATCTACATGCAGGATTCATGGGGCGGGGGGAATGGTTGGAGAACATGGGTAAAACCTGTTTTAAAACCTGACAGTTCGTGTTGTGAAAACTCAGCAACAAGAAAAAAATTCCATCTGAATTAATAGCAGAGAATGAGGAAATTGATCCAAGTATTATGCAGAATGCTTTTGTACAGCAAGTAAGGGATACGGGCAAAAATGAACCACCAGATTAACCCAACTTTCCAATGTTCAGTAGATTACTAACTGATTTATTAAGACATCATCCAAAGAGTATGGCTCTGAAGTAAATATACAAAGACTGTTAAGAATGATTAAGTGCTACGATGTTATCATAATATGCAGTGCTAATATAATAAGCAGTGATATCAACAGTGATGTTATCAAAATAAAAGTCAGTATGAGAAAGTTATAGGCTACAACAGTGTTTTCATTTTGCTGTTCACTTGCAGCACAACCTTTCTCCTTAGGAGTGTGCACTAAAAAACTGTTTGGTATTATTCGGATGGGGGTATCCAGAATACTGTATACATTCAGTATTCCTGATATTGGGTCCAAAAATACTGGTATAGTATTCCCTACGGCGGAAACTCTTTGGGGAGCTGGGGGGGGCTTTATTGTGCAAATTCCGCCACAAGCACAGGGAACTTAGTCCTTCCTGTCCAATACAGATTCCCCCAAGTTTCAAGAAAATCGAACCAAGAGATCCAATTCTATGGGCCCCTGAACAAGATGCTCCCAGCCACCCTCCACTGTTTCCTGTGGCAGAAAAAGAAAACTTAACCAAACACACAATGGCAATCCCTGGCCAAAAGCAAGTCCCAATGCAAGCTGAATAACATAGACCAACAGAACCAAGACCAAACCAGAAACTCCAAGAACAAATGTCAAACCAAAGTGTCAGAGTGTCAGTTTGCTAGTCAGTTCTCAAGCCATAGCAACGCCATGTTCTCATGTTATAATCTGTAGCTGTTTAGTTCTCTCCCTCCAGGCCCAGGTGCTGTCCAGGCCGCATATATCCATGGGAACGAAGAATTCTTATCAACCCCTTCCGGCCCAACTTGACGTTCTCGCCTTCCCAGGCCTTCTAGACAGGACTAAGGGGGGAGGCTGGGAATGGGTGTTTGAAGTGCTGTTACTTTCATTTTGTGTGTCATTCTCAACAAAGCTTTCATTCAGCCAAGGCTTTTCTAGTCCTTGGAATATGGCTACTTGTATCCTGAGCATTGTCTTTCAATAAATCTTTTGGAATTAAGAAACTTTGTGCTTCTTGCAGAAGAGGGGAGACGAACTCTAGATAACTGGGATTCCATTGACATTTTGTTGAGAATCTCTTTTTACTCCCCCGACCCCTCAACTGGGAGAGATGGATACTGGATTACATCCGACAGACACGTCTGATCCAGGCACAGAGGGTGAGGGACCGACCAGGCATGAGCGAGCAGGGAAGGTGCTAGGCTTTGGACCAGCGTGAGAAGAGGATTTACCCCACAAACGTCCGGGCCTACGCCTCGGCAGGGGGGCCTGTGGCCCCGGGATATTGGCGTGGGACGAGGTATTCTCCCGCGGATGTTGCCTACACCCTGGCGGCGGGATTCAAGACCCCTGGACGCTCGCAAACGACTCGCCAGCAGCAGGTTCTCCTGCTCCGTGCTCAGTTCTTTCCTGGGCCCCGTGCCAGAGGACTCGAGGGGGCTGGAAGGCAAAGATGACCGGGACCGGGGAATCCTCCAAGTCGACACCCAGCCCCGGGACTATTGGGATGAGGAGAGCCTCCCAGATTGGGAGGCGCTGCGCGCAGAGCTAGGCAGCTGCGACAGTGTGGATGCTAAACCAGCTGGGGCTGCGCAAAATGAGCCAGCAATACCTAGCAGAGAAGGGAGTCGGAATGGTGTGAACCAGCGAGCCCAAGTAATACAGTATGGAATACGTGCAGGGACTGGGGTCGCTAGTGCGACTGAGATGTCGGACCAAGTCCTTTCGGGGGCAACTGCTGCATCTGGTCCCCAAGCCCAAGTTCAAGGAGCCCAAGCCACAGAGGAGGCGGTGGAGAGAGCTGACCGCCAATAGAGAGCTTGAGAGGAGAGTTTGCTCCAGCTGCCCGGAGAGGAAGAGACAGAGCCCGACCTCAACGTAGAGGAGGAGAACTGCTGCCAAGCCTTGGAAGCGCAAATGGAGACGATGCGAGCAGATTTAGCGCAAGCCACCTATTTGATTGTGTTGCTGGTCCAGGGAAAAGAAGGTGCGGGGCGCACCGGGGCCCAGGCCCCATCGGGACTACATCAGTTGCTTGAGTTGGCAGCAGCCAGGGGCAGCGCAAGACCGGCCGCCCCACCCGTGCAAGGCCCACCACTCCCATTGCCACCGCCACTGGGAACAGCTGACCCCGCCGGGTCGGGAGGAGTCGCACCTGCAAAAAATGGTGAGCAAGGGGGGGTAGCGCCCCAAGAACCAGCACCAGGAGTCCCTCCAGCGGGGGAGCCCCCAGCACCTATCGTCGGAGGAATGGCCCCTGTGGGTCCAGGGCCTGCTATCCCTGCGGCAGCCGTGCCTCAACCGCAGGGGCCGGCGCAACCGCCGAAGCCGAGGCCGCGACCGGGACCAGGGGGATTTGGGCCACCAGGGAGATTCCCAGTTCCACCTCCACCTCAGTCGCGCCCGGTTGCTCCAGGAGTGCTACCACTCCTAGGCTGCTGAGATCTGCGCCGGTTCAGCCGCGTCCCCAAGGCATACCTCCTGCACCACGACGGCCACCTGTTTTGCTTACACTCAGGCCATCCTCCAGGCAGGCAGCAGCAGTAATACAAAGCACAGATTCAAAAGGCAGTGGTAAATTCAAAAGGTATACTCCCAGAGCAGCCAGAAGCTAAGGGAACCCACAGCACATCCTCCAAAACTCTCAATCAAAATGGAGTCTGCTCTAAGTAGGGCTGCTTTTATGTGCTTGCAAGAATTTGAAAAAGGCTCTCCTATCAAAGAAGTCCTGTAATTGGCCAGCCAACTAGAGCTCCTCCCGTTGGTCACTCACTCATTCACCCACCCTTCCTCCTGCCTCATTCCTCCCTTTTCAGCCTGCTGCGGGTGGGAAAAAGCCCAGGAAAGTATAGAAAGGAGAAGCCAGCCAGCTTTAAAATGGCCAGTGCAGTGATTCCTGGATAAACCCAAATAATGTTGGTATATTTGGGAAACCAGTATTCTGTATACCCAAATACATCCAGAATTATCCAGGTATGCTGAATATCAGTTCACACCATTCAGTTTATTCAAATTTAACAGCCAGTAGGCTATCAATACAAAAAAATTCAAGAATTAAAAATAACAGTAAAATAAAAGTTTGCCACATCTACAATGCAGCTTCTGCAAAGGCTACTCATAATTAATCTTAATCTTACAGAGTCAGGAATGACCAAGTACTTCAGTAGCCATTTTTTAAAGAAATCTTTCTCTGGCTATTGCATGCTTTTGACAGAAAAAAGCATGAGACAATGAGTCAACTACAGTCAAAAGGCAGCCACAGAAGTGCTGATTGGAAGGTGCCTTGAGGAAACAGCTGTTCATCTGGGCTGTTGGAAATGTGTTGAAATGTCCTATCATGAATGACCGCCTCGGTTTTGGAATTGCCAGCACATTGATATAATGAGGCGGATCAAACTTAGTAGAATAGTTAATTCCAGGGCTTTTTTTCTGGGAAAAGAGGTGGTGGAACTCAGTGGGTTGCCCTCAGAGAAAATGGTCACATGGCCGGTGGCCCCGCCCCCTGATCTCCAGACAGAGGAGAGTTTAGGTTGCCCTCCGTGCTGATTGGTGCAGAGGGCAATCTAAACTCCCTTCTGTCTAGAGATCAGGGGGCGGGGCCACCGGCCATGTGACCATTTTCAAGAGGTTCCGGAACTCCGTTACACCGTGTTCCAGCTGAGAAAAAGCCCTGATTAATTCCCACATGGAGTGGGGAACATTTTGAAGCAGCATCCTTTTGAAGGGAGTCCTGGTCCTGTTTAAGCAGTGTCTCTATAAGTAATGCTTATCTTCTTTCAGTCAAAATTCTTGAATTCCATGACTCTAGTCGGTTTATTTCCATATCCACAGTTCTTTCCACTTTGACCATGCTCATGGGTTGCTGATCTAATCTGAAAAATGGAAGGTCTTCAGGTCGCTGACCTGTTGTAATTCGTATGCACTAATTTTCTTTGAGAACACCATAATTTTGGATGTATCTTAATTTATCTCTGAAATAAGCAATGAATGCTTTTATAGTGCGCTTTAGACCTATCTGAGTTCTGGAGAGCATGTCAAGGTAGTCAGCATATAGCAAGGCGGGCCCTGGGCGACAGGTATGCCAAATATACCTGAATAATAATACTAAGGTATTATTTGGGCATATTTTCTATTCTGGAATACTAAATTGGTCACCCCTATTTATCTCACATTTCTCTGCATGTGAATATTGACTATGTTATTGAATAGCAACAAAAAAGGACACCAACCAAGCAAAGGACTTTCTTAACACCATTTTTAATTATTCCACATATCTGAAATAAGTGATTTTAAAATTTTAGATAACTAGTTAAAATTTCCAGCCTAGTAGGCATATGCTTTAATGGTTGCAAGAAATGCAATTTATAGGGTTTCAAGTAAAGAATGTCATTAAAAAATCCACAAGGGAGATACATTTTTGGAATTAATCTATTGTGGCACCATAATCACAATAAGTAATACACTAGTCATAAGCCTATGTGGCCCTTTTCATTTTTGTATGATGATATTTTCAACAGTTTAAATATTCTGCATTTTTGTTGCTCATGCAATAGGGGCAATCCCACCCCTCCACTGGTCCCCACATCCTAGCTGCTTGATTTCCCATCGCCCATGCCTAACACACACCCATGTTCTCACTCTTCCAATCAAGTATGTCCTTCTCCTTCCTCAACCCAACCAATCACTGCATTTCCTGTACAGCCAGCCTTCCAGTTGTCTGTTTTCCTCCGGACTCCCCTAGCCAATCTCTACCTTTGTTTATGTTTAACAGCTTCTTTTCCCTCTGCAGGTACTGCACATCCATAGGTTATTTTAGAAGGATTTCAAATCCATTATTTTTAATGTTCTCATATTCTTCTGGGAACATGGGTATGCATTAAAAGATTTAAAAGCCAGAGCTTTTGAAGGAGCTTTAAAAGATTTAAAAGCCACATCTTCAGAATTAAGAAAGTCAACAAGCATCTTGGAGAGATAAATACATGATAGCATGAAGGTTAATTAAGAATTAACTACATTTCAATAAAGATATATACATTTTATGCAACATTTGGGACTCAGTCAGAATATAGTTTTAACAATCTCTAGAAACATCTAGAAGCACATCAACATGAGCACCTGTCAATTAGAAGGAAAAATTGTTATTGTTCTTCCTGACTGTTCTCATTTCTAGGACATAACTACAGAAGCTGGTTTTCTGTCAACTGTGAACTGTTTAAGTCTTGACTCTGACAGCATCCAAGAATGGACTGGTATATTTTCTGATTGATACAATACATTTCATTACTAAAATTCAAGCTTTGCATGAATTTCTGTCCAGCTGTTTAACTTAAGCAGACTGATATAGAATCTATGTGCAAAACACATACAAATTATGCTGTATATTCTGATAAAGAAAATCATCAATAATTGATGGCAATATTATCAGTCTTACTCAGTAAATTATGATGCTTCACCTTTATTCCATATCTAAACGCTATTAGATTTTATCTTCATACAGATATTTTTATAAATCAAGGAGCAATTTATATTGCTTTTACATAGTTGCTCAATATCAGAGTTAAACAGAGGGCTGAATCAGATTTGTTATGGCCTTTGAAAAACATAATTTAAAAAGGAATATATTGAAGTGAAAAATCACTCAAATTGCCAGGAATAGAAGGCATGTATCTGAATGCTTGTCAAGACAGAATAGCACACATAGTAATTTATCATATCTTCCCCCACTACTCAATAAGTATCACATTTTAAAATGGAAAATGTGAGTTTTCTTTTGAGTAAGCCACTGACAGTGATTGTATTATATATACTGTATAACCGTAAGAAAAGCTATTAAACTCAATGCATCTATCTCTTCACCTTTGGAATATTTATTTTAGTAAAAGTACACACACACACACACACACACACACACAGCTTAACTACGAAAAGGGGCGGCACCAGGGTTTCTGGGGCCCAAGGCTGGGGGCAGCATCAGGTCCATTGCTGCCCCTACGCGTGCGGACAGAGTGCACATGCGCGCCCCGGACTGCGTGATGACATCACTGAGTATGACATCATCACACAGCAAGCCAGCTCCATTGGTGCGGTGGGCAGCTAGGACAGCACACGGATGCTGCCCATGCTCCCAGTCAGGCGTGGTGGGTGGCTGGGAAGGTGCACATGTATCCTCCCAGCCCTCCTGCTCTGTTGTTCCACATGCCACCCCAGATGCCTGCTGCACCTGGCCCACAGCTGCTGCGCCCACCGGGGGGGGGGGGTGTTGGCGGTGGCAGCGGCAGCAGCACGGGGTGGGAGGGCTGGCAGACTGCAGCTGCTGCAGGCTAGGCTCAGCAGGCAGCCGGGGGGGCGCGCGGGTGGCTTCCCATCCCTCCCAGCCAGCACTGCTGCTGTCAGGTTCTGACTGTGTTCAAACCAAAGAAACTCCATTTTGATCCTGTCTGTATATTAAGTGTTTCCTTTGCAGGTGGCAAGCCTTCCACTGGAAGCTCACAGAGAGAAGAGGAATGTTGTGTCTACATATATCAGCCTTTCTGACACCCTTGAGAAACTTTCACTTTCTCACCCTCGGGCCGATTGTTTTGAGAACCGAGGGGGAGGATGGGGCCCACAGGGAACTGCTATTCTGTACCACTGCTTTTGCCTGTCATTCGTAACAATTTCTAAGCTCAGCCCTGATCCTTGGATCTGGGAATGTGGACTTATATTAGTTGTTTATTTTCAGTAAAAGCCTTTTGGAATCAATGAACTCTTGTCTCATTGCAAGGGGTAGTCTGGATTGCAACTTTTATTCAAGACTCAGTCTGACAGCCGCCACCAGCTCTGTAGCGCACGCCCCCACATCCAGTACCCTGTCCGGCACCCCCTTTGGCACCTCAGTACTCAAGGCAAGGGCTGGACCTGCCTCAATGGGTGTGCCGGCCCTGACTACGAAGCATTCCAAGCAGTTTAAGAACAGAATAAAATAAACTTTCCTGCATTTACAGAAATGCCAACTCTCAATTAAATCCCATTAGTTGAGAACCAGATGATTTACAGCACCTATACAACAGGATCCTGGGTCTGGCCAAGAGACAGTTCAATTAACAGCTAATTCTACTGCAGCTGACCCACCTCATACTTCTGAATTGATGGTGGGCAACTACTCTTCTCTAGAAGCCAGCCCGACATCCCATTTATATGGACCAGGAGTTCCATACTTGGATCCAAATTAAAAATTCTGACAATATATTCATACGTCTGCTTCCTGATGACTTCTCGTCCCTCCGAAAACTGTGATGTCATACAACAGAACACCTGGACAGTCGCACAAATAAGCTCCAGTAAATCCTTGTTGCTCTAGATCCTTCAAAGAAAAAGCAAGGTGGAAGATAAGAGGGCAAAAGGGCATCTTAAATTTCACTGAAGGACAATCTGCAACCAACAAAGTAATAAACTCTTCTAGTAAGCTTTTAGTAAGCTTAATTCTTTTAGTAAGCTTAAAAATATTTACACCTGGCTATAATTAACTCCCAACGTGGCATATAACCATAAAAAATTAATATAGAGAAACCCTATATATGAATACATAGGCATAGGGATATGCACTTCGGATTCAGGAGTCAGGTTTTGGACCCGAATTGGGCCCAATCCAGAAAGATTTGGCATTTCCAAATCAGCCTCAGCGTTCTTGAAGCGATTCGGAAATGCCTACGCAAAGCTTACCCTAAGTGCTTCAGAATGCTTTGGTAAACTTCAGTTGGCACAGCAGCAATCCTTCTCTTGCTGACTGTTCCTGCAAACTTGCAGGAAAAAAGCGCTTCCTGCTAGTTCCCACCTTTTTTTCACCTGATGGGAGAGGAGGAGTGAGTGAGTGAGTGAGTGAGTGAGGGAGGGAGGGAGGGAGGGAGGGATTCTCTCTGGAATGAGAGTGCCTTTTTGGAAATGCTGCAGAGATTTAAATTGGAGACTTGCCTTTTAGCCACCCTCCATTTTGCCATCGCCTGGAGACATGAGACTGGTGTCTGCTTCCTGCTGGCTTGCCTCTGTCTCGGTGGACTGGGCTGTGACTTGACTGGCCTGCCTGGGACTTACTGCTGGACCTGCTGTGCTAACTTCTGAACCTGCATCCAGAGTCTGGTAGGAGAGTCACTAGATTCACTCAGTTTTTTTCTCTTTGGGGGAAGGTGAATAGGGGCATCTTCTTTGGGGGAGCCATAACATGGCTCCCCAAAGTCCAATCTTTCTGAAACTTGGGGGAGGGTGTTGAGAGGACAGGTAGGGAGTAGGCCCCTGCAAAATTGGTGCATTTTTCTTACGAAATGCCACCCCCAGCCACCCAGAAAGCCCCCCTAGTTTTCCCCATAGGGAATAATAGGCAATAATGGAGATTCCCTATAGGGGAGAAAGGAGATTATTCCCCATAGGGAATAATGGAGATTGGATAGAGGCACTTTTTTGGGGGGACCATAACATGCCTCCCAAAGCCCAATCTTTCTGAAACGTGGTCATGAGAGGAGAGTTAGGATAGAGGCCCCAGCAACTTTGGTATTATTAGGTAAGAAAATGCCACCCCCCCCGGGCCCCAGATAGCCGGGAATGGTGTTTCCCATTGGAAAAAATGGTTGATTCTTACCTAATAATCCCAAAGAAGTTTAAATACCCGATGCCTAAGCGGTAAACTGCTTCAGGACTCAGGTTTTCCCGAAGTTTTTTTCCGCTTCAGTAAACCCAAAGTGGGAAACCCAAATCTTTTTTTGGTGCTCAACCCAGTATAGGCACAATGGCGATATTTACCAGTTCTGAGTATTAGCACCTTTGCGGTGGAGGAGGCTCTCTCAAGTGGAAATCAGTGCAACTGTATATATGAATATTAATACATTTTTTAAAAAAGCACTTGGCACAGGATAGCATCGTTTAATCTTGGAGGACGATGGCATAGTCTAAGTCCCAGGATTTTTCCTCCAAAGGGGTCAGAATAAGACAAAGGTGAACTCTGGGGCTGGCTGATGGGAAACAAGCCAAACTACCAATGCAGCTCTTCTGCCAATCTTAATAAAAATTGTCTAATGTAACATCACTTTATATATTTAAATTATGTATGTACACATACATGTAAATGTACATGCTAGAAATCCATGGTGTGAAAGAAGAAACAAGTTCCTCCTACACAGCTTCCAGGATTTTATGAGTTCTCAGGGACTTGAACATTTTTGTGTCTACGTATTTTTTGTTTCTCAGCTGCTCTCAATGTCTATGCCACCTGAAACATACCTGGATCTAGGGAGGCTGGAGCTTTGGGTTGTCTTATTTTTCTTTTAATTCATAATTCACAACAGGGATCCGCAACCTTTTTGACCTTGCATGCAGCTTTGGAATTCTGACACACATTGGTGGGCACAGCCATAAAACAGCTGCCACATGAGGCACAGCTAGCTACAAAATGGCTGCCATAGCTTAGCTTTGGTCAAACAGTTAAGATATATGCTGTGGTGGCAACATTTTTAAAAATCTGCACAGCCAATCAAATCTCCAATGGTCAATCAGAAGCTGTGCTGGGCAAAACTCCCACTTGGTCCCACTAACTTTCTAAAAACACTTGGCGGTCACCAGGAAAGGTGTTGGTGGGTGCCAAAATGCTCACGGGCCCCATGTTGGGGACCCCTGATGTACAAAGTTGTTTTTTGCAAACCCCTGAACTTGAGTAGTCTGAGTATATAGTAGGGTTGCCAGGTCTCCCTGCACTCCCAGTGGGAGATGGGGGGCTGGCACCTACCTTTTGGTCATCGTGCAAGCTCTGGCCGCCCTGGGAGTGCTCCCACGCTCCATGGGGGTGCCTGACTTGGACCCGATTCGGCCCAAATAGGGCTGAATTCGGCCCAGATCAAGCCCAAATCAGCCTGAAACAGGCTGCTATGGCATGGGGGAGCACTCTCCCACCTGGCAGCAGCCCAATCTGAGCTGTTTTGAGCCCGAATTGGGTCATTTGGGGCCCAAATCAGGCGGTATCGAGCCCGAAACAGCCTGGATTGGGCCTAAAAGAGCCTAGAACAGGCCACTGCCATGGGAGGAAGCACTCTCCTAACTGTCAGCGGCCCGATACAGGCCAATTTGGGCCCGATCCAGGCCATTTCAGGCCCGCAGGAATGCACCGTGCCACCCGGGAGCACGTTCATAAGACCTGTGCCTCACCCGCTGATCAGGTAAGTGGGGGCAGGGGGTGGAAGGTGGGAGTGGGGGATCCCCGTCCCCAGCAGGGGAGTGGCAACCCTAATATACAGAGACCCCTACCTTGTCAGGGTGTGGCTTGGTTCTTTGCTATTAGTTACTATAATATATCATTACTGTTTTCTGAAGGGTAAAAGAAAACTATCACAGTATCTAATATCCACTCAAACTATTTATTTATAATAACATTAAAATACGTTTAAGTAGACCCTTCAGCCACAAATATTTGCCATAAATAAACATTACAAGTTAAATAGGTCAGAACAGTAGTTTAGGTCAGAATAGCAGCCCAGTGAATAACAGGAATTACAATAAATGTGTATCAATATGACGCGAATAGAATTCTTACTTGATTTAATTTTTTAAAACCATTTATACCTTGCTTTTCTTCTATAGTAGCGCTTAAAGCAGCATACAGACAATAACCAGGTTTCTCGTTCAGGGAACTGACCAGACACAGGCCTGATTATTTTCAGCAAGGTCACCACATCATGCGTTGTTCAATATACTACAACCATCTACAACCAAAGGCACTAAAAATAGCATAACACAATAAGAAATACACCATCCATTTAAAAATCTAATAAAGCAGACAAACAAGGAACAGTGGCCGGCACAGTCCCTGCTGGGGAAGGAATAATGCAAGAAACACTACCTTTCTTCCCAATACCTCAACATGTTTTCATTTTTAAACTTCTGTTTCAAGCACTTTGGGGCATCACCTCAAGCCTAGAATGAACTAAGGCTGCAATCCTATCCATACTTACTTGGAACAAAACAGGGCTTTCATCTGAGCACATGTACATAGGATGAAACTTGTATGTTGCTTCATGAACTACCACTGGTGCTATTGCCTGTAGACCCACAGAGCCAATATGCACTAACACCATGATGTACAAACCAAGGTCATTAATTAAAATGAATGAAAGACACAGCAATTTGGGAAAAGAAAATCACAGATGGTTTATAAACTCTGAATGGTTGTATTTGTATGAAACAAAAGCCCAATAAATGCATAGTGAATAATCACCTTTACATGAAAGAAAGAAATCACAAAATCCATAGCAACTAATAACGAAAATGAGCTCAACAGCTGTTTCTATTTCACATGTAAACAAATAATAAACCTTTTAAAATATATTAATAATTTGTAAAATTATTACTTTTCTCAGCTCCAGCTGGTACTCTAGCTGCAGTCCTTTTTTAAAAGACTGAAAACCAGCAGAGGCTCTCGCAGGTGTGCAACTGCTAAAAGGCACGATTTGGCCATGGTTAAAAATGCTCTAATCATAACCAAATGAGGTTACTATGAAGTGCTCTATTGGGGAGACCTTTGAAGACAATCCAAAAGTTTCAATTATTGCCGAACACCAATAACAGTCAGTGTGGTGTAGCACTTAGACTGTTGGACTAGGATCAGGATCCAATCCCCACTCTGCCATCAAAGCTTGCTGAGTGACCCTGGGCCAGTCACACACTCTCTACACACCCTATGTCACAGGTTATTTTGTGAGAATAAAATGAAGAAGGGGAGAATGATGCAAGCTTTGTGTGTGGGGGGGGGTGTCTCCATTGGGGAAAAGGCAGGGTATAAATGAAGTAAATAAATGAAGAAATAAGCAACAGCATAGCTGCCAAATTGTTAATTAGTACCTCCTATAAAAAGTACACTTCTGCAGTGCTGAAACAACTTGACTGGCTGCAGAATCACTTCCGGGCCACTCCAAAGTGCCGGTTATCAGCTTTAAAGCCCTAACTGGCTTAAAACTGCTAATACCCAAAGGACTGCCTTTGGGTTAACATTAGTAGCAGGGCCTTTGCTGTTGTGAGGCCCCAGACGTGGAGGACACATCCCTCAGCTATTTCCCTGGCACTGAACCTGTTGAACACCAGGGCACCAGGTATTTGTCCAGACCTTTAGTATAAAGTATATACCTAGTAGCGCCTTGCATTCCAAGGAATTTGTATTAAACAAAAAAGTGAAATGGTTTAAGCACCTGCTCTTTTAATGAACAATATTCTCCAGCCACTGTGAAGTAGCACCCTACACACCCCAGTGCCTCAGTTCAAAACAAAAAAACAAATACAAATGAAATGAAGAGAAGTTAAGTCATATTCCTAGGTTTTGAAAAAGACTTTTAATTTCAGTCTCAGCATGACACAGGATAATGAATGCACAAAACCAGTCAGGAATCTAAAAGGTCTATTACAAATCCAATTCCTGTGGATCATATGGTGAAAGCTTCAAGTTAAGAAAATCATATATCCGACACAAGTGTGTTATTGATGAGTATAAGGCTTCATGCTGACAAAACCTCACTCCCCATCACATCATCTAGCTTTTCAAACACACTGAACATAATTCACTCTCTGGAGTGCGAGATAAAGAAATGGAGATGAATTTGTCACATTTTCCTACTGCAAGCTAAACATGTAATTTCCCCCTTGTAGTCTGAAAAGGTTAGTGCTGCCAAGCCTGTACCTGCAACCCCTGAGAGATTTTAAGGGCAGGGATGTATTCATCCCAGGAAGCTACATCACTTCTGGTTGCTGCTCTAGGAAACTCCTCAAGTCTCTATCGTAGGAACCATAAAGATGGGAGGGGTACACAGGCATCTCCTGAACATGACATCACTTCCAGGATTTGACGTTCTCTGCCCTCTTTTCTCCAATAACAATCATCAGTGGTGGCATGAAATAAAAATGGGCTACATAATGATTGATTTATTCAGCACATGCTAGAGAAGTTTATGATATGGCAAACAAGTTCTGCCGAACAAAAGCCTGGGTTGTAACCTTTATGCTCGACAAATTACTTGCCCCAAGTTCATTGGTTCTAGTCTGCTGCAATGGGAGGATACAAGTAAAAACAAAGGAGTTAGTAAGAAAATTCCATTCTAGTTAAAAAAGCACATTTGCGGTCACTAGGCTAGCAGGTTGCTAAGGGTCTTATCTGTAGTGACCCTGAAATACAGACCATTCTGAAACAAATCAGTTGCATCATCCTTGAATATACGGAATAGATGACACAAAACATTTTTGGTTAGGAAATCCTGCTCCCACATAAGTAGTATAAATAGAACAATTAAAAGCTATTTGAATTGAACAGATTTTAGATGTTTGGATTCTGGTGCCTTTGATAAGAGTTTAAGTTCCGAAGAAAGGGAAGAGTAGGGAAGAGTTACTAAGCAGGTAACCTAAATAAAAAATACATGTATATACTAATCAGCAAAACTACAGAGATCTGGGCCATTTTCTCACATCTTTCCCCCTTGCACAAAATGGCACAAAACTCACGGAACAACTTCGTCTTCATGGCGCGATTTCCCTTCATGACTCCATTTCATGGCACGATGACATCAAAAATCATGTCATGAAATGGAATCATGACGGGAAATCGCACCACGAAGACGCTGTTGTTCCATGAGTTTTGTGCGGTTTTGCGCAAGGGAAAGGTGTGTGAAATTGGCCCTTGTTACCAAAGGAGATTTTACTGACTGGTCTGTCTTTACAAAATGATTATTATACTAGTCATTGACATAGACGGAAGGTCTTGATTTGCTTTTAACTAAGCACAGTGGCTCCTGTTTGTTTGTTACACTGTTCTCTCTTGGCAAAATAATTTGCAAAGCCAGGCTGAAAAAATACCTCCGATACAAAAGCACAGCAAAGTTAAGATGTAGGAGGGACAGGATTTCAATTTAGAAGTGAACAAGTAGAGTCATGCATAAGATTTTCCACTTTACTCTTATGCCTCTGTCCATTGTGCAAGGGAGAATTTTTATTGTCTGTGAACCCTTCAGCATTTTACCTATCTGCATGATATTTGGCAAGGATGTAAAATCCTGGAGAATGCCATTACAACTGGGTGCACAGTAAAGAAGTTACAGTAAGAAATGCATTCCCCTGTTAACACCAATTAACAAAATGAACGCAAAGCCGTAATAAAGAAAAAAATAAAATCAAAATGAAGTATTTTGTGCAAACGCCTGCAAACAAGATAGTGATTGTTGTTGTAAAGGAAGACGTTCTACTCCTACTGAATCATTTGTATTTTTGGAATGAGAGAACGGCAAAAAAATAGGAAAACAAACAAAAATAAGCCAGATGTTTATATGAAAGGTTAAGTACCTCAATAAGTAAAAGAGTAGAAGAGAATAGAAACTGTGACCCTGGAGGGTAATGCATAACAAAACAGGGAGACTAATGATAACGGACATCTGTTCTTTGTAGACCAGTTACGATGAATGACAGAACTTGAGGGTTGGATCTCACAGAAGATCTCTGCATGTACAAGACTTGTCGAGCAAAAAGAAATGCTAAAGTTAATCCTTGCTGTCTGCTTTCCCTAAGTGAAAAGTATTTGCCGCCTAGCGCTGATGGGGGAGGGAGGAGGACGCTTGAACAAACCCAGACCACACAAAGCTTGGAGAAAACATGGCCACAACTTTATTGAAACAGCAGCAAAGGAGTATTAGCGCAGCATGTGGATCAGATCCCAGAAAAACATCGGCTGACCCGCCTGCCAGCCGATGGACCTCAACCCCCCCCCCAGACTCTAGCTGGGGGAGGGAACCATAGGAGTGGCATTTGAGGGAGATCACCTGGGTGTACACCCCTGAGTGATTCCCCTGCCACCTGGGAGTGAGGATGCGGTGGCAGCCCCCGAGCTGGGCATGCACCCCAAGCCTCACTCCCAAGATTCCTTATGGGAATCCCCTAACGGGGAGCCTGGGGCGCGGAGGCCCCCAACTCCCCAAAAAGTGATCTGATGCAATGCCCACCGCCTGACAGTTGTGACAAAATGGAACACAGAAAATAAGGGAGAGGTGGGAGGGAGATGCAACGAGCCGAAGTGAGGGTGGGCGGGGATGGCAACTGGTTAAATACCCAGCTGCCGGACCTGAGTGAAGACTGCGGACCTGAGGTTCGCAGTCCCCGCCCCGCCCCTCCACGGAGCCAGCCCGACCGCCCTGATTGGCCGGCTCCAAAGTTTGAATTTGATTCGTCGGCGGCCCACCTGGGGATTCCCCGGATGAGCCGATGCGACAAAGACGCTGACCTCACTCCCTCCCAGCTCGACGGCAGCAACCAGGCGCCCGGTAAGTCGGACGCCTCCGCATCCCACTATCTTTTCAATACGTACAAGATATAGCACATGGTATTTCTTCTGATACAATTTCAAAGCAAAGAAAGAGTATGCACACCTACTGTATATGCTCCATACCTGCACTGCTTCATCATTAAACATTATACCGAAGAGCTAAATGTTGTTGCAGCCCTTGAACGAAACTAAATGTCTTAAACAAACACACACACTTTCTTTCTGCTTGGATATTTCTGGATCCAACCTATTAGTTCTAACAATAGTTATATAAAATTTAAAATATAGTTTTAAACATCTCAATGAAGTGTAGATCTAACAAAAGTTTGGAAGGTTAATTAAATATGTTAGCTAAAATTAGGATGAGTTGTGCATATCCCCATACAACACAAAAATAGCCAAACACATCAGAAACTTTCCATTTTGTGATGATAATCCTTACCCATAAAGATAGGATAAAACAAGTGCAATGCTGAAAACCATGTATCCCCCTTGCTTCTGAAACTGGATTGTCAGTTCTTTATCATTCAAGACTTGCACAGGTGAAAACAAAGAGGGAAGAAAGTTAATTTATTACCTGCATGGAAGAGCCTTCTACTCTTGCTA
This sequence comes from Eublepharis macularius, assembly GCF_028583425.1. Lineage (NCBI taxonomy): Eukaryota > Metazoa > Chordata > Lepidosauria > Squamata > Eublepharidae > Eublepharis > Eublepharis macularius. The sequence continues at coordinate 74,669,652 of NC_072798.1, forward strand.
TGCAAGCCACTCTGTCGAGAAAAGTTACAGTCACAGGAACAGCAACAAAGAATCCTTTCAAAAAGGCTTTAATATACCTTCGCCCAAAGCCTTGCATCTGTGCCATTATCTGAAAGACAGAAAAAGGGTAATAATTGTGTTTAAAAAAAAGCTTCAGAACAATACAAAGTGTTTTCCATGGCATCCAAAGAAACCAACACTATGCAGTAATAATTTGTCAATGATCTTCAGAATTTGCTTGTAAAAAAAAAACTTTGTTCAACAGAGACAAATCTTAAGTAGCTGAAATAATAATTGGTTCAATCAATGACGAGTAAGTGGCAAAACTGAACATCAGTATTTTGTAGCAATTTATTTTTTAGCTATTCGTGATTGTATTGTTAGAAATGATTTTCATAAATCAATTTCTACAGTCAGTTTACAACAACTTAACAGAGGGAGAGACGAGCTGTAAATTCTTATAAACAAGAAAGTTTCCAAAAATATGACTTGGAGAATCAGACCGATCATCACCAACTACCCAAAAGTTAATCATCAGAGGAGGCTGGCAACTAAAGATCTATGCCAAGTAAGAAACATTTGTTATGCATATAAATGATTATGTGATCCGCTCAATAAATTCATTCATTAAATTTCATCTATCACGTTAATCTAGAAGCAGACCAGCTCAATTCACATGATCCTCTAGACCTCAGTCTGGAAGATCAGAAGGAAGCCAATGGGTTTGCATACTTCCTCCTAGCTCTTCCCTCTTGCCTTCCCGTTAGGGTTATCAACCTCCAGGTGGGGCCCCGGAGTTCTTCTGGAATTACGACTGAACTCCAGACTGCAGAGATTAGTTTCCACGGAGGAAATGGCAATGTCAGAGGGTAGACTACGGCATCCCGTTCATGCTGACATCTACCTTCTCCATGCACCAGCCACCAGTCTCCAGGAACTTCCCAAGCCACAGCTGCTTTCCATTTGCTACCTTGATGTTAAATTGAAAACCTGTCTCAAATAATGATTTTCATTGCTGGTTTAGAGGGCAAACATGAATCATAGTTCAAAAATCCAGATACCAAGGAAAACTAGGATTTGTGTTACAGAGCAAACTGAAAGTAAAATTGCGTCTGAGAAGAGAGGGAGAGCGCTTAAGCCTGCATTGCATTCATAATTCTCTAAAACCATGGTTTGCAGAAACTTCTGCACCAAATTTGTACCTATGGTTCCTATAATCAAGTTGCTTAAATAACAGGTAACTAGTTGGCGTAACAGAGTAACTTATAAAACTAACATGCTAGCTCTGGACATGCGTTTCAGTAATAAGGCTCAGTTCAAGGCACACAGCATAGTAGTTGTTTGATTATCAACAAACGATCAATCGATCACAATTTCTACAGATTTTTCTGAAGTGATCTCACAGATTTAACGTCCTCAATGACAACCATCTCCTAGAGAAAACGCAACCAATTTAATCTTATTTTTAGCAAAATAACCAAAGAGTAAAGAGATCTGTAGGATAAAGTCCTTTTTTGCATAGGTGGTTTTTGCCACATTTGGCTCCGTACCTCTTCGGATTTTCTTCCTTATTCTGGATGATCAACTTCCCCTTCAGATTTCAAAGATTCTCTTCCAAATTTTCTCTCTGTGCAGAAAAAGCACAGTCAGAAAACTCGAAAAAGAACCCTTGAAACGTAGCCTTGAAATCTGAAGGGTGAGTTGATCATTCGGAATTCAGAAGAAAATCCAAAGAGGTATGGAGCCAAACACACCAAAAATCACCCTTGCAAAAAAAGGCCACAGTCAGGAAAAGATGGAGGATTAACCTTTGTACAGGATTAGCCCAGCACCGGATTATTTTACACGATCAAACTGTTTGCCCAGAAAAAAGGAGCAAGTACGTAAATTACCTTTGCATTATAATAATACAACAAACAAGTTTCATTCTAATAATCCTCCTGCTGCCTGAAAATGAAGATAAAAAACACAGCAGCTTTATATCTGCCTCAAACTTGGCAGTATACATTTTTATCCTGTACTTTCTGCAAGAAACTCAGGAAAGCATGCATGGGTTCCTATCCTCATAACAACCCTGTCAGGGTATACGAGGCAGACTGAAACAGTAACTGGCTAAGGCGACCCAGTGAGCTTCAGAGCTGACTGGAGATTTGAACCGGGATTTCTGGGTTCGGACTCAACATTCTGTGACTAAACAGAACTTCCACATTCGAAGGCAGTAAACCTCTGAATACCAGTGCCATGAGGCAACATCAGATGTGTTCTGCAGTGCACAAAACAATATATTTACTGTTTTACTCAACAGAGTGCAAACTGTTTCTGTCCATTGCACCTGTGTTAGACAAACCCAAACCCAAACAACCAGAACTGCAAAGTGGACAAAGCATCCATTCACAAAGAAAAAGTACTGCGTTTTAAAGTAAATTATTCAGTGGTTCTCTGACAGCACAGAGCCAATTGCGATTAGCTGTATGTTTCCAAACTCTGCTATTCTGCAACAAAAGAATATTTGCAGAGCAAGTGGACCGACTTACTGATTAACATATAAAAACCTCATTTTATTGAGCATGAACTTTTTATATTAAAGGTTTTTTTAAAAAAAACATTAGTAACTGAACCATGTGTTCATATCTGAATGTTGTGTTAATATTACCAATTAATTGCAACTGATAATACCCTCTCTTTAAATATTGACAGGGAAAATCAAAGTATTAGCAAATTAGAATACTCAGAAGCATGTAGAAGTCTAGCAGCCTTTTATGATCTCTTTAGTACGAAACTTCACTCCCCGAAGTCATTAAAAAAAGAAGAAATTTTCCACAGGCATTTTAAGTTTTATGTCAACAGGGTTCCATCCTCAATGTTGCATCCATGATCAAAGCCAGGTGTTCATTCCTTAGAAGGGTTATTTGCGGGGAGGGGGTGATAGGACTATGAACAATTTTCAGGGACAGCCTATATTCCTAGCTTGATGTCCACCCAGCAGCATGCAGCTGTTTAAAAAATTCATACCTCACGAAGATCCTAACAAGAATGCCAGAAAGAGAAAACATCAAAGATATGTGATTAGAGATTACACATTTTTATTTGCTTTAGACATGAGCAATAAAGAGCTGTAACTGTCTTATCTTCTCATATACAGCACTAAAGGGAAAAGGGGAGAAAATGGCACGTTACCTAGACTAGCAGAGATGAAACTCACCAGCAAATAACAGGTCAGAATCCAAGGAAGCCCACACTGAGCAACACAGAGATTAAGGCAGATGGAGCACAGCATTATCTGGAATGAAGTGCTAGTGTACAAAAGGTCCAAGGACCATAATGGGTCTCCAGCTGGTAATACAACATATGGAGGAGAGATGCTATTTAGATAACTCTCTTCCATTTAAAATGCTTCTGTTTATTTCTTTCACTCACCTGCGCATTTGAAGGCTCTAAAAAAAAATGACCCCCCCCTCAACCAAATACACTCATGAAGTAATACATGAAAAATCAAATCACAAAGGTACAAATCTCAGCACTTAAAATTTACCCACATGGATGACATGAATGTACATCGATAAAATCACAGCATTCAATCCCAAAAGAAAGAAAGAAATGACCTCTGATGTGCTTTTCATAAGACACAGGGTGAAAGGCTGCCAAAAGGCTGCAAGATCAAACATCATCAGCTTATTTCAACAGTCCACAGAAGTCAGTAACTACGTTGCCGTTGTCTTATCATTGCTTGTACATTAAGTGCCCAGCATCTTTGTAAATTTATCAAAAGAAATGTTTTCTTCCAAGCTACTACCCCTGAGAAGACTTTTCCAGTGCATATAATATGTGCAGAAAAGTAAGCTGGAAACAGTCTGGTGCATCTAGAATAGGAGATCTATTAAGTCTACATGCATAATTACAGGGACGTTATTTATCCCAAACCAGCTATCTTTCTTCTGTCTTATTTATACCAGGGTTTCTCCAAAGGCAGTGTATAACCAAAGTCAGACAAGTCTACTGAAGTGAGTCAAGTGAACTGATTTAGAGCTGGGAGAAATAAAATGATATGATTCTCCCACAGCACCTTGAAGTTACAGAAAGGTATCAGCAGAACAAGCAGTTCCAACCAATTTCAGTAAACAACCTTAGTATAAAATAGTTTAAGCATTCATTCAAAATAATTATCTTTTGTACAGTCATTTCAACTGTTGAGGTGCTTCATGTATCATCGTATTTTTGCATTCCTTATAATAACCCTGCAAGATAGGTCTGTATTACTAACTCAGTGCTGTCAATGGGAGGGAGCTGAGGCTATGACAGTATCTCTAAAGACTGCTTTCAGACCAGGGCGGTCGTCACACGGGCTTCTATTTAGCACGAAAATGGGGCAATTTCCCGGCAAACACCCACCTTATTCCAACACTGATGCGATTTTCTCTCTTCTGCTTTGTGCTTGATAGTTGCGATATTTTGCGCCTCAGTGTGAATGTCTCACATCGATGTTTTTCGCCTCGCCACGCCATAGGCCCACCCTTTTTTTCTCTCCTCAATCCCAGAATCCATTTCTCCCAAGACTCCCCCTTTTTTTTGTAATAATGTCCTTATATTGCTATAACGACATCACACAACGAAAATTTTCTGCTGAAGAAAACAAGTAAAAATGACTGAATTGCCATTAGAGAAATTTTTATTTTAACCCAGAACCACACCTCGCTAAAAATGGCCGTGTTCAGTCATTTTCCAGGTTTTTTAAACATTACAGTTGGGCTACCGGCATGTTTATCTAATGTTATTCCATTATAGCGGAATTAAACGCCAAAAAAAATTTTTTTAAGGGGGAGGAGCTGCTTCTGCGCCTATTAGAGAGAACGGAACAGAGCGCTTAGGTGTGGACAGCTGGGAACGCGAAGAAACGCGAGGTGACCCAAAGAAACGTTACTGTGCCGATATCAGCCATGACGCTATATGCTGTAAATTTAACAGAACAGATGCCCGTGTGACGACGGCCCATTAATCAATCTCCAATTAAACCAAGATTGGGTACAAACAGGACTTGTTGCTGTGTTTGCAAATACAAGGAGTCCTAGTTTGAAACTCTGATTCCTTGTGTGCTAAAAATGCAGGCACTTGGATAAATGACAGCTTGTTTATTCTCCATAACCCTGGATTAAATATGTTTATTTCAAAACATGAAACCTTAATCATGATATAACTCTTACCTCCCTTCTTGTGTAGTGCATAAGCATAGCAATGAGCCATATTCATGCACTCTCTCGGCTTAATAGGGGCTTGTTGTGACATCTAACTTCAGCCTAAGACGGGAAACCATACTAGTTGTCAGGAAAATAGGGATGATCTCTTCTTTCAGAAACAGTAGAGCACAGATAGCACAGAAGTAAACTTGTTTATGCGGAAGAGTGACAAATTCAATACCAGCTAGTATGGGGTTACTTCTGAACCAAGGAATGTTCACCCCCTGCTTCATATTTTAAGTTCCTACCAACCAAGACACACATAATAAAAACAAAAATCAATTAAGATACATGTAATAAATTACTTCGCTTTCCATCATCTAAAAAACAAATAGTTGTTGTGGGTTTTCTGGGCTGTATTGCCGTGGTCTTGGCATTGTAGTTCCTGACGTTTCGCCAGCAGAGCCTTCGACAATACATAAAAAAGAGAGCCTTCGACAATACATAAAAAACAAATGTTTGTAATCCAGATCGGTTACATCAACTGATTTTAAACAAGCTGCCAAACAATTTTAAAAACACTGCCCGCCCCCCAACAAAAAAGAGCACAAAGCATATATTTCATTAAATTATATTGAATTCCTAAGAGAGTCTAATAGGAAGAATCAGGCAACATTTATGCATTGGGAAGGGGGGCAGGATTTTATCAAGGGCATTACTATGCATAATGATTAAATCATCTTTATCGGTAAACAGATAAAACAAAACAAAAAAAATAAAGGGGGGATATGCATGGTTTTTTATAAGCACAGGCAAACAATATGATCTCTAAGTTCAACATGAGCGTTAAATGAGCATTCTGCAAGATGTGTCATGGAAAGAATGTGAATATGTTTCTTACAGTGTGTGTCAAAAGATACTTCCCCAAATGTATACTCTATGGCCACCATCCAGCAGAGACAACGTGCCAGCATGCTTTCCTCTCCACAGCACACAGCCTACAGAATTATCTCTAAACAACATGCAGTTCCACTTCCTTTCAAGATGAAGGGGGACTCTAAAACAGCAAAGATCTCAAATTCTTCCAAGTTTATCAAACACCATAAATGCATGTTTTCAAAGGAAAACAAAATAACTAAACAAAAGCTTCCTTGGAGTACCCAGACAATCCAGCTAAGCACTAGATATAAAATCTTCAGTACAAAGATGACTATCTGCTTGGATCCACTTGCTGCTGGATCCTCCAACAGAGGATCCAACGTGTCAGCCTTTCAGACTTGCACATGGCTCTTTGAAAAAAGATTTATGGATCTGGACTTTGTGGTTGTTTGAAAGCTCAGTTCTCAATATTAGCTGTACAAAATGACACCTGGTGACTCACTACGGCGTCTTAGTAGCTGAACATGACATTACTATGCTTAATATTATAGAGATTTTTGAAGACAGCGTGAGGAAAATTGGTTTTTCAATGTTTCAAAGTAGAAAAAAAAAATTAGTATTCTTTTTCTCTGAGGCACATGTTTTACTCACGTGGCAATACTCTGAAGTGTGCCAAACACCCTCACAGTGATCTCAGTATATCCTCAAAGCACTGTCGCCTTATTCTTTGACACATTATTACAACTTAAATTAAATTAGAAGACACAGTACAAATCTATTTGAGAAATCCTTTGGTGTGGCACTGATATGGAATGTATTTATTCTAAGACCAGCTTCTAAAAAAAATTATGCCCTCAAAAAGCAGCTACAACACTGAACAGGCTCAGCCTTAAATTAAGATAAAATAATATCTTCAGTGTTTTGGAGTCCACAGATTCATTTTATTTATTTTCATCTATAGTATTCCCCCCATCCTTGGTTTGGGGCAAAAAAACCAATCATGTTGATAGGTTGGAATTTAAATGTACATGGAGTCACTGAATTTCAAATTCTCTAAAATCAAGTTTACAGAAGCATTTATTCAAAGTGTATTATAATACTGCCACTCTAAAAAACCCAAGTAAGAGAGAGCCTCAAACAAAAAAGGAAAATATGTAAATACACACACACACGAATAGGAAATTAAGAGCTTACAGAAGTTTTGACAAAAACAGTGGTGAAGGTATCAAAAAAATTTTCACTGAAAACCAAAATAGAAATGACATATTGCTACTGATATAAGGACAGTGTTACCAAAATCTCAGGAAACAAGTGGACTCTTTCTCAGTGGGCCAAAATTAAATTATTTCTATCTCACTTTTCCTAGTAACTCAAGGAATGTAATACTGCAAGATGGAGAGAGGATTATGGAACTTAGCTGCATTAAGAATGTGTTCTCATACATTTCTAGTAATGACCAGTGAAAGAAAGATAGTAATATGGTTTAACAGCAGGATCCTGTGAAAATTCCCCAGGTAAAAGCAAATGCACTCCTTGATACCAGCATCCCAACAGCAGAAGCAGGCCGCTTACAAAGGGTCTTTGTAAGACTGAGTTTTGGGGATAAATGCATCGAGCTACTTCTTTCCTTGAGCCCAAGGCATCTCAACTCCTGTAAAGGTAAGGTTGCCAGGTCCCCCCAGCAGCTGGCAGGAGGGGGGGGTGGTACCCACCGGTGCTCTTTCCTTTGAGCACTCTCCCAGTGTCTGTGCAAAGACATCACTTCTAGATGTGATGTCATCACCACACTGGCTGGGGGAGTGCTCCTGAGCTTCACATCGGCCAATTCTTCGAAAACTGGCCTGTTTGGGGCCAAAATCAGCCTCACTCGAAGCACAGCAGCACTCCGCAGCCAGCACAAGGACATCACCTCTGGAAGAGGCATCATCACATTCTGCTGTGAGCACCTCCCCGCCCCCCGCATGTTTTCCCAGGTTGCCTGCTGGTGGTGGGCATAGGGTTGCCAGGTCCGGGTTGGTAAATTCCTGGAAATGTTGGGGGTGGAGCCTGGAAAGGGTGGGGTTTGGGGAGGGCAGGGGCCTCAGTGAGGTATAATGCCCCACTGAGCCCACCCTCCAAAGCAGCCATTTTCTCCAGGGGAACTAATTTTTGTCACCTGGAGATCACTAGTAATTCCGGGAGATCTCCAGCCACCACCTGGAGGCTGGCAACCCTACCATTGGCAATTGCTGGGCCCCACCAGGAGTTTGCCAGCCAGTGCCAGGAGTTTGCCAGCCACCAGCAGGCACCTAGGAACACTATGTAAAGGGTCTGGGAGTTATAAGGAGTTGTTAACCAGATCAAACACCCCCTTTTCTCCAGAAATCATCATGAATCTTGCGCTAGGTTTGTGCACCCATGTTAGCTCCCTTACAGAGAGAGAGAAAAGGTTTTGAAATAATTTATTAAAATATTTATATTCTGCCCTTCTTCATGACTCAAGGTGGCTTACAAAGCATAATAAAATATCACTATTTAAAGCCAACAAAATAAAATGACAAATAACTTCCCTCCAAGATACCTGCAGTTTATAGCCCACTAAAAGCCCTAGCAAATAAAATGGCCTTGCAGCGTTTTCTGAAAATTTTTAAAGGTAGTGCACCAGCCAGTTACACAGAGTGTGAGCTACAGCTGAAGGAGGCAGGTTCTGGTTGATGCTAGGTGGGCTACATTCCATGTGTGGAAACAGCCAGTAGGCAGCAGCTTAGGAATGTAGCTGGTCCACAGGAAGATATGGGGTGAGAGTGTTAGGTTAACAGAAACAAGCAACAGAAGCAACTTGCTTTCCTTGGCAGCCTTTCCAAACTTCAGCTTCTCGATTTTTTATCCCAACAGTGCTTGTGCCCTGCTCTCTACTTCCAGAGATATTTCAAGCTTTTAGAAAGCATGGAGAAAGGCATGAGGGCACTCCAACATTCTGCTATTTCTTCTGCCAGGGTAGGAGGTCCCTTTACTGAAGTATCTGTTCACAGTCTCATTCAAGATACTGAGCCCTACCAATACATACAGTGATCGGCTAACATATAGCTTCATTGTCACCCATTTGGATGGCTACATTCAGTGTTTTCTATTAAGACCGAACTACACTTTCACAAACTACAGGGCATTCATGGAAAAGAAGAATTCAGATCAGGGCTGTGGCACAGGATGAGGGTTAGGTGTCACTCTCTCCTGTGGATTTTTCTCCCTACCTCAATGCTGCCCCACTAGCCATTGTTATTCAAGTGCCATAAAAGTTGTTCTACAAAGGGAGGGGGAGACTGTGCCACTCCTTGGTCCTTGACCCAGATTCCTCCCCACCCCCCGCCCACAACAGCATAAGGCATCTGAATATAGTCTCTGTAGTTATGCAGACATTTATAAAGAAACAACATAGAGCTATATACCAGCAGGGCCAGCGCCACCATTGAAGCAGGCGCCGCGGGCACTGAGGCGCTGAAGGGGATGCTGGAGGGGGTGCCAGGGGCGGAGGCGCGTGTCACAGAACTGGCGTGCCTGGCCCGCAGCTGCTGCAGCCGGCCAGCCCCGCGCCGCTGCCACCACCAACACACACCCATGGCCGGGCGCAGCAACCACAGGCCAGGCACGGCAGGCATCTGGGGTGGCATGCAGAACCTCCCCAGCCACCCACTGCACCCGACTGGGAGCGCGGGCAGCCTCCACGCACCGTCCCAGCCACCCGCTGGCCAATGGGGCCGGCTTGCTGCATGATGACATCATCCAGCAGTCCGGGGGCACGTAGGGGCAACCGCCGGCACCAGAAACTCTGGTGCTGTCCCTGTATACCAGCAACAAATATACATGGATCAAGTTCATGCGACGAAAACAAGACAGGCTTTGGACTAAGGTCTCAAAATATATCACAAAGATGGATTATGTTACATTTTCAACTCTACAGCCATACAAAGTCCTGCATATAATAAATGCCCAGCCAGTTTGCTATGAGGGCCAGTTTGGTGTAGTGGTTAAGAGCGACGGGACTCTAATCTGGAGAACTGGGTTTGATTCCTCACTCCTCTATTTGAAGCCAGCTGGCTGACCTTGAATCAGTCACAGCTCTCTGGAGCTCTCTCAGCCCCACCCACCTCACAGGGTGTTTGTTGTGGGGATAATAATAATATACTTTGTAAACCACTCTGAGTGGGTGTTAAATTGTTCTGAACGGCAGTCTATAAATCAACTGTTATTACTATTGTACAACTAACCAGTCAAAAAAGCAGGCTACTTAAAAACTAGCAACCAATATTCACAGCCTTAAAAGTAACAAGGGGGTAAAAATCAGGGTATGATTGTAAAGTAAGTTAATTAGAAGTTAAGTCCGCTGAGATTAGCTGGAAGTAAATCCCCTAACATATTTAGGAGCAGGGTAGCAGTCTGCTAATGAGTTCCCTTGAGACATATTCCAGCAAAGATTTCTCTCCTCTTCCAATTACACTCCAGGACCTCAGATAACTTTTGTTCTTCTGGTGTCTATTATGACACTTTCAGGCTGCAACTCCTCCAAAGGAGACAAAGAAGAGGTACTTCCTAGCACTGAGGTTTGGCACTGCAGTGGCTGGTTAAATGCTACCCTTGCTGTGACATGCAACACCTATCCACAGAATATATTTAATTGCAAAGGTAGGAGAGGGAAATGTAGTTACAATATGGTTACAAACAAGATTTTCCTGAAAATGTTTGTTTCCACTATGAAGCATAAAATATTTATGTAACGCGCCACTGACTAGGGAGCTACTAAAATTATGTAATTAATCACATACCCTTAAGCATGCTTTGAAGGAGTGGGAGGTAAGCTGCCATTCTTTAAACATCTTAAGTGGCAAATGATTAAATTTCTCCCCGCTCTTTTAAACATGCATAGGATTAGCTGCTTAAACTGTGCATGTTAGTGTCTGTAACTAAAGAAGAAATTATTTGGGGAATACAATCAGGGAAATGTAGATAAAGCAAATTAAATGTTATTTCATTCTACCGTTTCTCTGAATGGTATGTGGTATACGGTATGTGGTAATTTTAATCAGTGTCAATGATGGCACAAACCAAACTGGAAGCATTTAGGACCTCATGTGGTGGGGGGAGGGGGGGAGATGGGATATCAGCATTTTTTAAAATAATTAATTAAAACTAGAATACAAGTTGAGAATAACAGAAAAGGGTTTGCCAGGTTGCTTTTTAATAGTTCTGCATTGTTAATTTCCATGGGTGAAAAAATCATGTACTAAGTTTCTGAATCAGCCAGATATTCAATGACGTTAAAATGGTGGCAGTTCTGATTAATAAGAAGGATGATGCAAGCTATTGGCTACTAATAATTTTTCCAGTACTTGCTGAAAAATTAAATTGGTATCTTTAGTTATTCTATTCAAATATGTTGGAAATACCAGAAAACTCAACATTTGGCAGCTACAGTTCTGACAGCAGGGCAGGCGGCTGAGTACACTTTGTCTTGGACGTCTAGCTCTGCTCCATAATGTGAAGATGAAGGAAGAAAAAGGGCAGATTCCTGTCACTCTATGGCACATGGAATAGAGCATTAGAAGCTTTTTTCAGAATTTGGACTGAAAGGAGTCCTGGCACAAATTAACACCCAAGTAGGCATAATTTCATTTGTATTCTGACTCCCTTCTCCTTGATCACAAAGAAATAAATCATGTGAGACAATTCATCTACAAAATAGGATTATATTATTTAATACCTATATAATCCCACCATGCTCCTATGTAGCATCAGCAACCCTTACAACCACTGTAAGAAAGATCAGCAGTTGTTCACGGCTGACCTGCAATTTGAGCCAAAAAACTTTCTGCACATACTCAGAACATTACATCATGTCTTTATAGGTTTAGAATACATTTTTTAAAAAAGATGCATTTCATAGGAGCTCTGCTTAGGTGCAGGAGCAGTTGAGAGAGTAGACCATCTTGTGGATCTCCATCAAAGGAACCTGCATTTGCGTATCTTGGGAAACAGCGACCTCTCTCAGAATGCAGCACCACTCAACTACTTCCTTGGCTATAAAATTTCAGTAAAAATTTCAGATTTCAGACCAGAGAAAAAACACGATGGATTTTAGACACTTGGTATGTTTTGTTAGCTTGAAAATCCCAAAGTCTGTGTCACCTTGTTCTCCGGTGTAAATACATATGAAAAAAGGGGGTATAACTGCTTTGAGTATACACTGTAGCCCCCCCCCCAACTGTATTGACTTAGTGTAGTGCAAGAATTGCCATCTGTTGGGCAGGATAATGTTAGGCGAGTAGCTGCGTTGGTCTGCAGTAGACCAGCAGGATTTGAGCGGCTCCTTAGAAACCAGCAAGATTTTCAGGGTATAAGCTTTCGAGAGGCAGAACCCTGGAGATGATGTTTGGCTCCGGAGTCACTTTGTCTGGTTGTTGAGGAGCAGTCACAGCGCAGATCGCTGCTCCGAAGCAAAGCCCGCTTTATGAACTGGAGTGCATAAGGCTGCGAGCCTGTGCAAAATCGCACGTTCGCGGTTTTCTAATCTAGTCACCACCACCGACAGGAACCGGGGTCTGCTGCTCATTTTTTATTGACGGGGCAGCTTCCTACGGAGCTTTCCCGCACGGCGCTACTTGCGTATTTTGAGCCTGCGGTGTATATTAACTCGCTGTTGGCGTGGCCGCTCGCCACTGGTCCAGCGGGAGAGGAACCAGCTAACCAGCAGCAACAGCTCCTGCCTGAGGGACCTGACTCTTTCGCCCCACCGCCCTCCCGCTCTGGGGCTGGGCTCTCTCCCCGCCACTCCTGCGCGCCGAAGGGCTGCGACTGACCCGGCCCCAGTCACCGCCCCAGCGCCGCTTCTCCGCTCCGTCCCCTTCCCAGCCTGCGGGCCAAACCAGCCGCTCGTACTGCGGCGGCTCAACTCACCGCTTTTCTGCGGTGAAGAAGAGGAGGCGGGCACTCTTTGCGTCTCTCCTGACGTTCGGCGGGGCGAAAAAGAGCGTGCGCGCTCTCGCTCCCTCTCGCGGAAGATGAAGGAGCGTAGACCTGAGGAGCAGGACACGCGCGCTTGCGCGCTCACGCAGCTTCTGGCGAGCCTGACGGTCACCGATACCGGTTGTGGAACCAATCGACTTCCTTGTTACAGTCTTTGAGCCGAAAGCAGCGAATGAGAACGAAGCCCTTAGTGGGCCTAGCCGTCCAAGGGGATGGCCGCGTTTACAGCCGAGGCTGGAACAAGGGCGACTGAGGCTCCAACGAGTTTTACAGTTACCGAAGCTTGTGGGAAGGCTCCTCAAAAGGCGTGTAGATTCCTAGAGCTATTAAAAAGTAACCGGAGTCCGTCTTCCTGAAATAATTGCTTTGAATGAATTTAATTGCAAATCTATCTCGAAGAGCTCCCCGGTGGTTTTTTTTCCCTTTTCTGCCAGCATCTGACGGAATTCTTGCCTGCTGTGCTGGTGTCAAAATATCCTGCCATCAAGAAATTTACAGCTTTATGCTTTTTTTAAAAAAATCTCAGTAAGAAGTCAGATGTATAAAAAAAAAATCCGGTGCACAGAAACTGGCAGGGTTGGGAGCAGTGAATAGATCTTGGAATAGACAGTTTTCAGAGAAGGGGAGCGCTACAGCGTTAAAAAAAACCACTTTCCTGTCACACTAGGCCACCGCCAGGCTAGGGTGTGTAATAGCGAAAAGAAAATCTTCATACCAAACTCGTGACTGCAGACTTGCGTGCTCCATGGGTCCTCAGGCACCGCTCACATGGGGCCAGGTGGCGGCCTCAGGTGGCAGTTTTTGGGTACAGTAGCAGTCCTCCAGCCCTGCTTGTTCTAGTCCGTCCCAGGTGAGTGACAGCACCCCCCTCGCCCCTCAGCGAAGCATGCCTAGGGAGGCAGATAGGGGGCTTATTGGTGAACCGTGAAGCCTGCATGCGCTGTAGGGCCAAGTGGGGTCCAACTTTCAGATGTGTTCTGAGGCTGCCAAATGACATCCTTGACCTGGTTGGTTACAGCAAAGTTCAGTGACCCAGGAGTGAGTCAAGTGTAACTGGTAAAGAGTATCTCTGAGCAGGTGCAGTGTGCATAGGCTTCTGGACTGCTCTGTCAGAAGGGCCAGTTTCTCATGAAGTCTTGAACTCCAAGACCTGCCTCTAGGCAAGTGATATTTTAGCTCTGTCGCTTATCTGTCTGGGCCAGCAGGAGGACAGAATGAGTTGCAGCATCTCTGAGGCCAAATTAGAAGGCATCTGTCACGGGGAAACTGTCCTTTTAGGCAGCACTGAAGCACCCTTCTGACTTTCTCTCCAGCTCTAGGGCTCAGTGGTAGAGTGGCAGGTTCAGCGCTCAATTATTTAACTTGCTTGTGAGGTGGTTGGTCACTCTCCCCTGTTCCTGAGTTGCCCTTCATTGCATTGTCCCACTGGCACTGTTATAAGGCTTGATTTAAGCATGATGCTGGTGTGAAGCAGAGAGCTTTCTTATGTAATGGGTAGCTGATTCATGGAACTCACTGCCACAAGAAACAGACTCATGACTGTGATCTTAGATGGATTTGGAAAGGGGGATGGACATATTTATGGAGGGTAGTTCTGGCATTGGCTATTAGCCATGCTAGCCAGTTCAGAGGCAGCATACCATTAATTGTGGGGAACAGTCAGCAGGTGAGAGCTGTTGTCCGGGGGACTTGCTTGTGGGCTTCCCTGTGGCATCTGACTAGCCACTGTTGGGAACAGGAAACTGGGCTAGATAGTTCATGGGGTTGATCCAGAAGGTTAACTCTTACCTTGCATAGGCTCAGTGTCTCATTTAAAACATACTGGCTTGGTCTATATCCTTCAGCAGCTTTTCCTTGTCAGATGTAACTTAATTTTTTTGTCTGTTTGTTTAAGACATGTCTATCCTGCCTACCACCCGAATACGGTCCCCAAGACAAAGAACATCATGAATACCAGCACGTCTTTTTTTATGGAAAAATAACCACTGCTTATAGCCCATCCAATTTAATTCTTTGCTCAGTCCAGTTCAACTGAATTATTTTTCATTAACTGTGTTAGATTCATATAACAATACCTCACATTTGTACAGCAGGTTTCAAACACCTCCACGCACATTGGCTGTATTCCTAAAGACACATTTCTGGGAATAAGCCCCATTGAATGGGGCTACTTACTTCTCAGTAGCCCTGAATAGGATTGCTCCCTGTTATCTTCCCTCAACAGCCCTGTAAACCAGTATGATGTTGTATTTATTCAAAATATAGACTAGGGTGTCCCCCCCTCCCCAGGTGTGCCATCAAGAAAATGAGGAGGCCCGTCTTATATTTGCATGCAAATTACAAGTATGTACAATAATAGATATTTTGAGCATCACTATTTTAGAGAGGTGTTTCATCTCACATTCAAGGCCATCTTCCTTCTGAGTAAATATAGTAATCCCCACATAGCATCTGGAAGTTGATGCCAAGTGACCAATGGCTTGCCTTCCTCCCCCTAGTGAATTCTGAGCTGTGGGATTTCCAGTTCCATCCTAGACCAAGTTACATCCTTCTAAGCCTATTGACTTCAATGGACTTAGAAGTATCTAAGTCTGGTTGCGACAACATAAGATACTTTCATAGCCAATATGCTACACAAGCTCTCATGTAATAATTAAAATATAGCTAACCATTTAATATGTACGTTTCTGAGATCCAGTGGCATAGGACAAAAGCAACTTGTCTTATTTTTCCACATCACTTCAAGGGGTAGAGGCCTTGTGATTTAGAAGGAGCATTAGCATTATCCTCCATGTCTCATTAAAAGAGCTTAGTTCTGAATCATTTCTCCTTATACGTATCAGTTAAGGGTATATAATTAACTGGTTACAAGTTGTTAGGCAGTTGATGAAGTGTGAACCGACCAGTGATTTGTTTTCCCTTATTTACATTCCCCCCCCCCTGCCACTCAGAGATGACAGCAGGATGTTTTTCATCCTCTGCTTACTTCACCAGATTAAGAAGTGATTTGTGAGGCCATTTTTAATTCTTGCAATCCCATTAAAACCAAGTATCAAGGGAATCATAATCATAACATAATAGGCGCTAAAACACAGAACACCACTTCTGGAAAAAAATACGCCTAATTGCATAGCTTGCAAAGATGCTGTTAAATGAGTATTCTGTAGAACTTCTCAGCTTACAATTAAGAAGTGTTCAGTGTGCCCTTCTGTGAGCTGTATCTGTGACTTAAGATATTGTTATAGCCATATTATGCAAAAGTCAGGGAGGAGCCATGGCTTAGTGGTACAGCATCTGCTTAGCATGCAAAAGGTCCCAGGTTCAATCCCTGGCATCGCATTACAAAGGTCAGGTAACTGGTGATATGAAAGATCTCTTCCTGCAACCCTGAAAGCCACGGTCAATCTGAGTAGACAATACTGACTATGGTGGATCAATGGTCTGACTTAGTATGTGGCAACTTAATAGGTATAAATTCTTGCAGGATCTTCAATAAATGTTCGCTTTATAGACAGAAATGACCCCGCATGCCAGTCTTTATCTAAGCGTCTACTGCTGCACCTACCTTCTGGGTCACAGCCTAGCCATCTTGGTACTTGGCTGCCCCAGCCCCCGCATTCCAACTTGTTTTTTGAATTTTTCTCTGGCACCAAGTTTTACCAAAAGGGGGTTGAGTTTTAAAAAGTGAGCAAAAATAGACCATAACAAAGACAGTGCTACCATCAAACCCTTTATGACATTGGTGCTTACATTTCTCTCCAGTCTGTCCTGCAGAAAGTGAAGAATATGTTGTACTTTCTTGTGGTTGATCCTTGTTTCTTTGAGTAAACCTCTCCAGACATACCTTCTGTGGTGCCTTATATTTTATTGGTAAAAAAGTAATCAGCACTATGTCAGAGTAGCCAGATGGTTTCAACCGCTGCCCCCTCACCTTCTAGAACTGAGGGCAAAGGTACAGAGGGACCCCTCTAGTCCCACCATTTCAGGTATGGCCTGACTGACATTGTTATCAGATCTAGGAACCACAATTTGCTAGGACAGCGTTGTGCAATAAGAGAACTGCTTTGCTTTGATATACTCCTCAGATCTACACATCTGAAACTATCCTCAGAATTCTGGGTGTAAGGTCAAACAAACTGTATAAGGAAGACCTCGGGCTACTCCTCTGCTGCAGTAATTATTCCTTCTCTACACTTGTGCCTTAAGATCAGGCACGGGCAGCCAGGACTCGCCAAGTTTCCAGCTTCTTATCCTGCTGGTCTACTTGGAGGAGCCAATGTGTCTAAGTCAGTGGATCTCACCTCTAAGGAACTTTGCCTCCCAGCATGCTTGTCTAGAGGTACTGATAGAAAATGGTCCCTCCATCTAGAGACAAAATAGCCTTACTAACGCATAGCCTATCAATCAGAAGCTAAGGCTGGGTAGGGCAAGCGGGGAGAGTTGTAACCAGCTGAACTAGCCCATGCAAAATCCAAAACAAACAAAAAAATTGGGGCAGCCAGAATGACACAAAACTAGGGTTGCTACCTGGGAGCCTTTGGGGGGGGGGGATGGAGACTGGGGGAAACTGTGTCATGTGTTGTCATGACATAATTCCAGCATTATGCTATGTTTCCACCCCACCCAGTTTTGCCCCTGCCAATCCATTGAACAAGAGTGGAGGTTTGCCAGCTGTGGCAGGCAACTTGGACAGACTACATAAAACGTTATCCAAATGTTTTTCCCTTGCCAACCTGGCAAGGAGACGGGTTGAGTCAGGGCATCAAGACACACTTCCCTGCCAGTCCATGTTGTCTTTGTGCCAGGGCTCCTCAATCACAACACTACTAGCCTGGGATAGAAAAGAAGGGAATTGGGCAGGAAAAGTGTGGCACCAAAAGAATTGTGGCAGGGTCCTGAAACCTGCTTATGCTGCAACTGAGGGTGCTTTAATGTCCCCTTCCTGCCAGCCAAGTGGAGAAGGTTTGGCTTGGGATGGTGAAAGAATGACGCGTCATTCAGCTGCATCCCCCCCGCCCCCACCGCCCATCCCCACTGATGCTCTTGGCTGCAAGGTGCCACGGCTGCAGGGAGCTCCAAACATCTTCCCTTGCCAGCCTGCTGAGAAAGCACAGCTAGGGGAATAGCAACAGCCTGGTTATGGTGCACCAGGTATTACTCCTCCCCTCACCCATGTAGATTCCAGGGCTCTGCTGCTGCCAGGTGAGGAAGTAATTAGAGAAGGAAAATGTTTTTAAACATTGCAAGGCAATCAAATGTTGAGTTGTTGGCTGTTTAATCGAGTGTGTGAATGAAGCTGGACATGAGAGCTGGATATTCACAACATTTCAAATGCCATCAATTTCTAATGGAGAGACCACGTATGCCAAGAAAGGTGCCATGTTAGGATTTATCTGCCAAAGTCACTATAATACGCCCATTTGAAAATGTGTTAATGTTATCCATGCATTATCTTTTGGAAAGTGGGGGAGTATATTCAAATGCTTTGGCCACAGTCTAACACAGAGGTGTGCTCTTTAATAGACTTACAGTGCAATCCTAAGCAGAGTTACTCCAGTCTAAGACCATTGATTTCAATGAGCTTAGACTGGAGTAACTCTTCTTAGGATTGCACTGTTAAGCACATTTCTTACATGGAAACAAGACAATATAATTACAAACAAATTCATTGAAATCAAAAGACTTAATTGTATATAGATCTGCCTAGAATTGGCCTGTATGATGGGATAGGATTGCTATGGATGCACATTAAAATGTAATGTATGAAGCTAGGACATTTCTAGCCAACAGAATGTAACATTTAGACTCTTGGCCATGATCAAGACCTTTTTTTAGTTTTTATATAACCTTATATTGTTTCTCAGTACCACCTGCCAATTATCAACATATTTTTACAAGCAAAACCAGAATAATATATTGGTTCAAAAGAGTTTTGAAACATTGAATTCCAAGGAGCCTGCAAAGAGATAAGTATTCTCACTTTATTCTGGCAATTCAAGTGCATTTATGCAATGCAGCACTGGCCCTGGAAAGTTGGGCATTATGTTCGATGAAGAGGTGAACTTTTTGTTCCCAAATTTACCCTTCTGGCCACCGCATGACATCAAGCCCAGCATGAGTACCCTTTCACAGGTGGTTGGAGCTAAAATAGGGCTATAGAAGCGGGCTAGAATTATAGGCAGGAAAAATAGAACTGTAGAAGTACAAAGGTTTTAATAAATGCAAACATAAAAGGCTCAATTGTTTGAAGAGGCAAATAGGGAAAAATTAATAAGAGGTATGTCGGTATGTACACGGTGAGTAATAAGCACGTAGGTGAGACTCTGAAAGGACAAACGGCAGCATAAGCATTCCCCAAACCACGCAGAAACAATTGAGCTGTAGAATTATCAAACTCCACTGTGATTAGACTCCTGTAGAATTACTAGGTGGACATTGGCCCCAAAAGCAGCACACCATTTGGGAGGATGACAGCAATGGGTTTTCCTATTGCACTTCACTCTGCCACCATCTCTCTGAGCAGCAGCATACGGCTGTACCATTGTTGTCCGCAAACAATAGCCTTTCATTCTTCAGTACAACAACACAGTGATGGTTAATCAAAATGTTCTCAGAGCAAACAACAGTGGAGGTGTGGGGGGACAAGTATAATTAATTCAAGGTCAACAGTGAGTGGTGTGCTGCTTCTGGCGGAACCAAAAAGGGCTCCAAGATGGTTTTGCTTCTCTCATTCCACATTACTGTTTTATTTGCAATTGTGGGAATCAAGAAATTTTGTAACTGCATATCTGTGCAATCACACTATAGAAAATGGGACTTTTGAAATTTGACAGTTTTTGAGAGTGTCTCAATGCTCTTTCTTTTCTAGTTAGGACTAATTGTTGGGATTTCCAAGAAAAAAAACACCTGTGGAATTGCTAGGCCTTGTCCCAGCTGGAAGAGCATATCGGTTCTGTATATAGTTCAGCAAAAAACAATTATGCTTTTGCATGCCCTCCAATATTTCACAAATGGAAACAGGGACATGCTTTTAACATCCCACTTCTCAGACCAAGGCAATGTTGCTGAAGGCTATTTTCTGACTGTTGAATGTTGTGCATTGTACAATGGTTTGTCCTGCATGGTGGTTCTAAAAGTCAAGGAGGTGGTGGTTCTTTAGGCTACAGCAGATTTGTTCCAATGACACAGTTGGCCTACAATACAAACAGTTTTCAAAATGAGCCTCAGCAGCAGCACCTGAAATGGCAAGCCGTACACTGCATAGTGACTTAGGATCCAACTGGTTTCTGGAACTGTTTTCCATGAAATGTAGTCAGTGGCTTGAGTAGATTTAAAAGGAAGTGGAACAGCCTTATGGAGACAAGTTCTCTTTCTGGCTGTGAGTCAGGACACCCGAACTGGAGCTCTGGGTTCAGAGACAGAATGCCTGTGTGTGTCAGATACTGGAGAGCAGAGAGGGCTACTATCTGTGGGCCCTGCTTGCGGGCTTCTCTGTGGCCCCTGGCTGTCCAATGTTAGAAAGAGAATGCTGGGCTAGATGAACCAGCAGTCTCTCTCTTTTATTCCACCTCACACTGACAAAAGTTTAACATGGCCAGGTCCCCAAAGGCAAAATTAGTGACAACGGTTTACTGGGACTGGGAGGAAAAAAAGTCTGCCCAGTTAAATAGAGACAGTTGGAGCATACCATTGATCACTGGGATTGGGGGAGTTCTGCCCCCAGCAGGCCCTTGCTGCCATCACTTAGCTGGGTTGTAGGAGAAAATGGGAGGGGGGGATGCCAGTATCCTAATGTGCTGACATCACTTCTGGTGCAACTGGCAACTCTGTAGCAATTAACTGTAGTCAAAACTATATGGTAAATTGATAGAATTTTAGCTAATGCTGGGGGACGAGACAAGGGTGTCCACTCTCTCCACTGTTATTTGTGATGGTATTAGAAATTCTACTTAGTCAGATACGTGAAGACGATATGATAAGAGGACTGAAAATAAAAGGTCATTCCTATAAAGTGAGAGCCTTTGCCGATGATGTGATGGTAATAGTTGAAGATCCATTTCAAAATATGCCAAGATTAATGGGAAAAATAAAAGAATTTGGTGACCTTGCAGGATTTTATATTAATAAGAATAAATAAAAGCTACTGTGTAAAAAAATGACTAAACAAAAACAAGAATTGATGGAGATAACGAACTATGAGGTGGTGCATAAAACAAAATATCTAGACATTGAATTAACTGTGAAGAACATTGATTTATTTAAAAACAATTACGACAAGCTACGGCAACAGATAGATAAAGATATGTTGAAATGGAACAAATTGAATTTATCATGGCTGGGTCGTATTGCTGCGATTAAGATGAATGTACTTCCAAGGATAATGTTTTTGATGCAAACAATACCAATTGTGAAAAATAATAAGCAGTTTGATAGATGGCAAAGGAAGATTTTGAGCTTCGTTTGGGCAGGGAAGAAGCCTAGAGTGAAAATGAAAGTGTTATATGACACCAAGGAAAGAGGTGGATTACAATTACCAAATTTACAACTTTATCATGAAGCCATTTGCCTAGTTTGGCTGAAGGAATGGATTTTACTGAAAAACCACAGATTATTGGCTTTGGAAGGATATAAAAAAATTTTTTGGATGGCATGCATATTTGTGGTATGATAAGATTAAAATGGATGCTATGTTTTTGCATCATTTTGTGAGATGGAGTTTATTTAGAGTGTGGCAAAAATATAAAAGATATTTCGAGGAAGAGACTCCATTGTGGATTATACCAGCTGAAGTCGTAAACCCGAATGTGGAACATGGTGGAGAGGAGTGGATGACGTATAAAGAAATTGTAAGAGTGGAACAAAATACATATATTATGAAAACTAACGAAGATTTATCATTTCAGTATGGTTGGTTTCAGTATAGACAAATTAAAGACTTATATGATGCAGATTGTAGGAAAGTAGGATTTAGGGTTAAAAATTCAGTTAGAGGAGTGTTTACTTCAAGAAGGGAAAAAGTTGATATCTAAAATATATAAGATTTTGTTGAGATGGTATACAGAAGATGAGGTGGTTAAAGTTCAAATGGTTAAATGGGCAATAAATTGTAATAAAGATATTACAATGGAAGCTTGGGAACGATTGTGGAAAAATACAGTAAAAATTTCAACATGTTCCACTATAAAAGAAAATGTTTATAAAATGATTTACAGATGGTATCTTACACCAAAAAAGCTAGCTAATAGTAATAGCCAAATGTCAGATAAATGTTGGAAATGTAAGAAACATGAAGGTTCCTTCTATCATATGTGGTGGACGTGTGAAAAGGCAAAGCAGTTTGGGGGGAATATTGTGGATGTTATGTCAGATATTTTGCAGAAAAATGTTGTTAAAAGCCCAGAACTGTTACTGTTATGTATGAATTTAGAAGAATTTGATAGTATGGACAGAACAATGGTGTTTTATATGGTGACAGCAGCTAGGATGTTATATGCTCAACTTTGGAAGACTCAAGAGATACCATCGGTGGAAGATTGGATCCAGAAGTTATTGAACATGGCAGAAATGGACAAATTAACAAGGAAACTTAAAGAACAAGATATAGAAGAATTTATTATGAACTGGGTGAAACTTAAGAACTATATGGAAAGAAAGGGGGACATGAAGGGGAAAATCTGGTCTTTGGATAACTTGTAAAGGGGGAAGGTAGTTCTTTGCCGGTAGTTGAAATATTTAAACAACAGATAATGATAGATAAGGGATTTTTATTGTTAAATATAGTTTAATAGAAGAGATAGCAGATAGACTGCAATTTAAATAGGGGGGTTGGAAAACTGTTGGAAGTCTATTATAAAAAGAGGGGGGGAATGGGGGGGGAAACCGAAATGGGATTGAGATGTTAATTGAATGTTATGAGTGATATATGTTAACCCATCCAATAAAAACTTTTTTTTTAAAAAAAAAGAATTTTAGCTAATGCCTGACAGGAAGTGACATCAACACATTGCCAGCAACAGCATTGCATCACTGGTAAGGCCCCACTTCAAGAGGCGAGTCTCCCACTGGTTGCCAGCCTCATGCAGGCAACCCTGTTTTCAGCGGGTATTGCCTCACTCATCTCTCTTTCTGAACTTCTGTATCCTTCTCTAATTCCATGTGCCAAAGGCATATAGTCATTTATTTCCTTTTTTTGATCCTGCCCTTCCAGGAACTCAGGGAAGCACACATCAGCCTCCACTCCACCATTATACCCTCACAACAACCCTGTGAGGTAAGCTAGGCTGACAGTGTGTGGCCGGGCCAAGGTCATTCAGCAAATATCATGGCTGCTTGATATTGTAACCTGGGTCTCCCAGATCCTAGTCCAACACTTTAACCGCTATATCACTTCTCTCTAAGAGAAACATTATTATTTTGCAACTACAGACTAACACAGCTAACTCCTCTGGATTTATGAGTCAGTGTGTAGCATAGTAAAAGGCTGAAACTTCATCTTCAGGCTTCTGAGCCAAGAAACGGGATGTCTGCTGTTTTTGATGGGGCTGCACTCCCCCTAAAGGAGCAGGTGCTTAGCTTGATGGTGCTGCTGGATCCATGACATCCATTGAATAAACAAGTGGCAGTGGTGGCCAGGGGTGCCTTTCTCTAACTTTGCCTGGTGAGCCATTTGCCTGGTGCATTCGTTCCTGAGGAGGCAAGATCCTACCACTGTGGAGAAGGCCCTGGTAACATCTAGACTAGTCAATACGGCAATATGCTCTATGTGGGGCTGTCCTTCAAGACAGTCTGGAAGCTAAAGTTGGTACAGAATGCTGCAGCCAGGTTAACTGGAGTGGGTCATTGGGACAATATACTCCTTCCATCTACATTGGCTCCCGATTTACTCTTGAGTCCAGCTATGGTGATGGTATTGACTTTTAAGGCCCAAATGGTTTGGGGCCAACATACCATAAAGGACTTCTTACTACCCATATGAAGGTACCAGACCACTCAAGCCATCTTTAGAGGTTTTGCTTTAGAGGCCTCTTCCATCTGAGGTTGTATGGGGTAGGCAGCGATCTAAGAAAGGGCCTTCTTGGTTGTGGCACTGAAACTTCAGAAGTCCCTTCCCAAGGAGATTTATCTGTCTCCCTCTATCGTTTTTTTCTGCTAGTGAGTGAAGACTTTGTTTTTGTGTATTTATATGTTTTTTGTTTTATACACACATTTGTCTTTTAAGTACTTTTCAATGTTTTAATATTTGTTGCCTTGGGGACCCTGAATTGGGTGGGAAAGTAGCATAGTAATCTTCTAAACAAACAAACATCCTAACATTAACAGACTTGCTCAGATCTTGCAAACTGGAGGATGTCGCTTCTTTTATTAAGTCAAACCATCTCATTTTAGTTCTTCCTTTTTTCCTATTGCCTTCTACTTTTCCTAGCATTATTGACTTTTCCAGAGAATCTAGTCTTCTCATAATGAGACCAAAATATGATAGCCTCGATGTATTGTCGAAGGCTTTCACGGCCGGAGAACGATGGTTGTTGTGGGTTTTCCGGGCTGTATTGCCGTGGTCTTGGCATTGTAGTTCCTGACGTTTCGCCAAGCCTCAATCTCCTGATTTCCTCATTCCAGTCTCCCTGTTGGTTGATGATTGAGCCAAGGAATAGAAAATCTTGGACAATGTCAATTTCTTCATTGTCAACTTTAAAATTGTGTAACTTTAGTAGTCATTACTTTTGTCTTCTTGATGTTCAGATGTAATCCTGCTTTAGTGCTTTCTCCTTTAACCTTCATCAGTAGTTGTTTTCAAGTCTTCACTGTTTTCTGCCAGTAATGTGGTGTCATCTGCATATCTCAAATTGTTAATTTTCCTTCCACCAATTTTTGCTCCAGCTTCTTCTAGATCTAATACAGCTTTCTTTATTATATGTTCTGCATGGAGGTTGAACAGGTAGGGAGATAATACGCATCTTTGTCTGACACCTTTGCCAATTGGAAACCATTCTGTTTCCTCATGTTCTGTCCTAACAGTAGCCTCTTGTCCAGAGTGCAGGTTGTGCATCAAAACAATGAGATATTGTGGCACCCCCATTTCTTTCAACACTATCCATAGCTTTTCATGATCCACACAATCAAAAGCTTTGCTGTAATCTATAAAACACATGTGGATTTTCTTTTGAAATTCCCTGGTGCATTCCGTTAGCCATCGTAAATTAGCGAGATGATCTCTAGTGCCTCTTCCTTTCCTAAATCCAGCTTGAACATCTGGCATTTCTTGTCTTGTTCCATAAATGGTAAAAGTCTGTGCTGTAGAATCTTGAGCATCACTTTGCTTGCATGGGAAATTAACACATAGTTGCTGCACTGTTTGGAATCCCCTTTTTTGGAATTGGAATATAGACTGAACGTTTCCAGTCTGTGGGCCATTGTTTTGTTTTCCATATTTGTTGACAGATTCTTGTTAAGATTTTGATGGACTCCATTTCTGTAGCTTGAAATAGCTCTATTGGTATTCCATCAATTCCAAATGCTTTGTTTCTCCCAATTGCTTTGAGTGCAGCTTTCACTTTCTAAGATTTCTGGTTCTTCATCAAAAGATTCTTTTTCAAAAATATCTGTCATCCTTCCATCTCTTCTGTATAGTTCTTCAGTGTATTGTTTCCATCTTTCCTTTAGTTTGTCCTGATCAGTTACTGTATTTCCATGTTGATCTTACAGCAGCCCAAGCCGTGGCTTGAATTTCCCTTTGATTTCCCGGATCTTGTGGAACAGATCTCTTGTTCTTCCTTTTTTTTGGTTCTCTTCTATTTCTTTGTACCGGTTATTATAATACATACCTTTGTCTCTGCATGTAGATCACTGAAACGCTGCATTTAGAATTCTGACTCTATTTCTGTCACCTTTTGCTTCCCGTCTGTCTTTAGCAATTTTAAAAGTTTCCTCAGTCATCCATTTAGGCTTCTCCTTTCTTTTGGCTACAAGAATAGTCTATGCACATTCTTCCTTGATAATATCTTCTGTTTTCAGCCCCCTCCTGGATAAACACCTTAATGTGGTGGGGTGGTTTGAGTGTGTCTGTGAAGCAAAGAGCAATACTGTCAGGAGCACAGGCTTGGTCAAGAGTCTAAACTCCTGGAAGAGTCACTCAAGGCAGAATGATCAAAGCTGAGACACCAGACTAAGTTGTATACATCAATTTCAGGAATCAACAGTCACATCAGCAGAAGAGAATTGAATATTCTTGAAGGTTAGCTACTGGGCAGCAGCAGCAGTGGAAGGTGACACTGGTGGAGGATCTTTCACAGACAATGGCAGTGTCATTTCAACTAACCCTGGTTACTACTGTGAAGCAGAAGAAGGCAATGGTAAACCACTTCTGCTAATCTCTTATCTTGAAAACTCTATGATGAGACAATCCAGAATGAAAAAATGTATAGCTGTTGCTCTATAATTCATTGTCAGGCTCCACATAGAAGCAAGGGGTTGCACCAAGAGGAGATGGTAGCAAGCAGGTTTCTTCTTCTATTTCTTTCATTGCGGTAGCATAAGCAACTGTTTGGGCTGCAAAGGCTGAAGTGTAGGCTCAACATGATAAAATTTGTCTTAAGCACTCTGAGGTCAGCTCAAAAACTAGCAAATTTTATTTCCTAAAGTAGTTGCTGAATTACAGTTTTGTTGTACCTATCTCAGATCCATAACAGTAATCTAGTACACATGACACATTGGTGCACATTTCCTGTGAACACACTGGTTCTACCCTCATGTTGCAACTGAATGCACTGGCCCCACCCACTTCCACCTGCATTCACCAGCACATGGGCACCACACCTCCATGCATGCCAGCTACATCCTTGTGTCCACAAAGACCAGGAAGAAACATTCCCAAATAAAAGCAATAACAAAAATAATAACATTGGATTTATATACTGCCCTTCAGGACAACTTAATGCCCACTCAGAGCAGTTTATAAAGAGTGTTATTATTATCCTCACAACAATCACCTTGTGAGGTGGGTGGGGCTGAGAGAGGTCTGATAAGCTGTGACTGACCCAAGGTCACCCGGCTGGCTTCAAGTGAAGGACTGAGGAATTAAACCCGGTTCTCCAGATTAGACTCCTGCTACTCTTAACCACTACACCAAACTGGCTCTGTGTGAATACATTGCATCTACAATCATATGGTGGGACGGAATCAGCACCCTCTATCACCAGATGTGGTTGGGCAGACTTGTTTCTGCTCCACCACAGCATTTATTTTTAAGTTCAGTGTTTGTCTCTCTCTATAATGAATTACTAGTACCACCCTTACTTTTTACACCAGTAAGCCCTCTAATATGCTAATTCTGAATATCTAAAGAAGAACTTTTTCAAGTAACTATGATTTTAAGATATCCACACTGCATCTGGAGGAATCTTCAGTGGACAGAACTAGGTTACACCAGGAAGGTGAGTCTGGAACTCTACCACCTTTAGGGGAGGGAGCAGCAACAGAGATGTCCCTATTTTACAAGCTCTCATTTTGCTGGTGCAAGGTGTCCTATCACAAACTTTAAAGCCTATTTTTTAAAAAAAATTAGATGGGATGAATTTTTGACCTAGGAGGAAGTATGTGTTTCTGAGCAACAGCCTGAACTCTCTACTACATTAACTAACCAGTCTGACATAATACATAGTCTTTTTGTCTCCCCCCACCCCCTCAGAACTTTTTGTCTTATTTTTTTTCCTGGGAACACTTATCTTCGTATTGTAAGGTTATATAATTATTCTGCTTTGGTCTTAGAAAACAGCCAAATCCCAGCAGATATGAGAGAACAGCACAGCTGTTGCATTTTTAGTAATTTGTGAGACTAATTGCACAATTGATTTCCACATATGCTTGGAGGAGGATCTGTTGGGTAGATTAAAACCATTTTTTGATTGCATCAAATTTCACAAAGCTGCGCTTGCTAAATCTGTCAAAACATTGGCAGAATACAAAAGGAGGCTGATAATGTCAATACCATTGTTTGCAGAGTAAAATTAGGAGTTCAGAACAGATAAAGGGAATTATTTTGATTGGTTTTAAATATTGGTGCGCTAATCCAGTGTCCCACAAGAACCATGTGTTAAGGAATAAAACTGCAGCAAGAGGACTCCTGTGTAATAGAAAGTTAAAATAAACTTTCAGTCGTCCTTTTCAAAATAATCTTTGCTGGCATTTTATTCCTTAGCAGATTTGGCATAACAAAACGGGAGCAGGCCCTACATGGCTGACACCCTAGGGGAACACAGCTGGGACTGGTGAATATTTCCAGGTTTACTACCGGAAACCTTCTAAGTGGCTGTCCTAGTTTTTTGCTAGTTGCAGCAAGGTCTGGTAAACAACAAAGACTGTAAGATTATTTTCTGATCCCTAGGGTGTGAACAACAGGAAGAGGCTATCAGGCATCCTCAGAGCACAGTTAGCCTATGTACTGCCAGCACTGGATCCCAAGGGTCCCAAGGATGGGCCAAGAGAGCCCACTGTATTTCCAAGTATCTTCCAACTTCACTTATCTGTGGTAGCAACCTCTTGTTTGAAAATAGGTTACAAAAATGGGATCTAAAACTTCTCAGTGTGACTCCTTTGATAAAGGGAGTCCTGCACAAGCATGTGATAAGGATGGGTCACAACCCACTGCTGTGATAAGGATGGGTCACAATCCACTGCTACTGCAGGATCCCTAACATAACCTCTTAGAGGCACCTTCAATCGTGACATTCTAAAAAATCTCAGGAAATGCTTAGAAGACAAACATCCTAGACAAATAGATGGTTGGTATCTCTGGGAAACTGAATCAGACCTCTGTAAGCAAAAATCCATTATTACTAGTCTAAAATACAATCAGGAGAGAAGGAAAGCTCAATTCAATGATTTAAAATGACAAGCCTCTTTGTCCCAACCGCCTGGAGGCTTCACCACCTCCAAAAAATCCTGGCCTCTGTCCTACCTTGACTGTTATTCTGGGAAGTGAAACCAAGGATCCATTGGATCTCTGGTCTTTCCCCAGTTCCTCCATTCCTCAAAGCCCTGTCCCTCAAGCCTCAGAATGGCCTCCACAGCCTATTGTCTGGTTGGAAGGTTATTATTGTCTTTCAGCCAGTGTCCAGCCAGAGGACCCTATTAGTGTTGCCAGTCCCAGCCATGAAAATTTTACTATTTTGCCACCTCCAAAAATAAGAATGAGAAGTTGCAGAAACACGACTTCTGGTTTGGGATCCATGGAGGTCTAACGCAGCTCTAAGAGCTGAGCTGTCTGTGCCACTGTTTGGAAGGCTGGAGGGGCGCAAACAGCCCGCAGCCACCTGTTATCAGGCGGAGAACAGGCGAGTACGCTCGAGCACCTGAGGGCGCGTTGATCTCGGGTGAGGGGGGGGTTCTGCACAACAAATTCCCACCCACCCTTGAGGTCCCACCCGAAGAAAGGTAGCCTAGATCTCTGCAGTGGCTCTGGAGTCAATTTTTGGCATAAGACCTTCATGCCCAAGCTTCAGTAAAACAGCAGTGATTGGATTTGATCGGATAAAAGAAGCAGCGATTACAACCCAAGAAAAATGTTTAAGAAGGTAAAGATCGCTATCTCTCAGTACGGGACAGATTATAAAAAGAAATAAGTGGTTAAAGTGGACTTAAGAACTGCAACAGATTGGTTATATAAGGGGGAAGATTCCGGCAAGAAAAAATTTGAAAAAGTAACTTTGTAAAGTGAAGTTAGAGCGGAATTTGGATTATTGTTTACATACCTGCGGCGAGGAAGAGATAATGAACTGTGAGAAAGTTTAAAAATCGCGAGAACTGCTGTGCAACGTAGGGGAACAGGAAGTACGTCAGAATCATAAAGAGACTGGCCAGAAGGGTCTTTGTTTAAACGCCGGAAGTAGGGCAGCGCCATTAAACGCCCGACATTTTGGACTCTTTAAAACAGCGTTTGATCAAAATAAACTGGATTTGGACTTTTAAAAGTACCAGAAAGTATTAAATCAACGCCACGGATCTAAGGAAAAGGGCAGACTCGTGGGAGCGAAGCAAAGCTAGCCCCACGATGTCGAAGAAAGAGTGGCAAACCACGATGGAGAACTTAGATAAAAAGTTTCAGAGGGAAACAAAGAGCTTAAGGATATGATGTTAGAGATGGCGAAAGAATTAAAAGACTTTAAAGAGACACTTAAATTGGAAATGGCAGAATTGACGAAAGGTATGGACAAAATACAGAATGACCTGCAAGCTACACAGCAGAGAGTCAACGCAGTAGAGGAAACGGTAGAAACCTTAGCAGATGTGCAAAAGACTGAAATGAGGGGAATGAGAAGGAGAATGGCCATTGCAGAATGTAAACAGATGGAAAAGCAACTAAGATTTCGTGCGATTCCAGAAGTAGAGAGAAAAACACCCCAAGATCAGATTACAGAGATTTTGGCAGATTACCTGGGGAAAGAAGAGGAAGAGATTGCAGCTCTTCTGGACGTGGTGTACCGAATTAATTCCAGATTTGCAGCCCAGAGGAAACTACCAAGGGACATGATTGTGCAATTTACGACTAGAAATACAAGAGAATTAATTGTGAGCAAACAATTTCAGGATCCACTAGAAGTCGATGGAAAAGAGGTGAGAATCATGAAAGAGTTGCCCAGATTGGTGCTGTTGGAGCGGAAAAAATACAGAGAACTGGTTCAGATGTTAAAGGAGCTGAAAATCAGATACAGATGGGAAATACCAGAAGGATTGACATTCGAGTTTGGTGGAGTAAGAAAGAGCATCAGATCTGGCCAAGAGATGGAGACTTTTATTAGAGAAAATGAAAAGGACTTACCAAAAACTACAAGAAAGTGATCATGGAATGTAAAATCATATCTTGGAATGTTAATGGACTAAATTCACCTTGCAAACGTAGGGCTACTTTCCACTGGCTATCAAAACAAAAATGTAATATAGTCTGTCTGCAGGAGACACATATTAGAAAGCAAGATGTAAAATATTTGAAATTTGCTAAATTGGGAAAAGAATTTGTTGCCGCTTCCAAAAAGAAAAAGAGGGGAGTTGTATTATATATAAAAGATGAGCTGCAGCCCAGACTAGTGCTAAATGATGTAGAAGCCAGATATTTAGCAGTGGAAATTATATGGAATTCCAAAAAGACATTGATGATTGGGATCTATGCACCCAACAGTGCAAAAGAAAATTTCTTCAAGGATTTAGAGAAACAACTAGATGAATTGTCCTATGATCACATAATTCTGGCGGGTGACTTCAATGGAGTTACAAACTTGGATGAGGACAAGCAGTCCAAAGCTGCTCACAAAAAAAGAGGACTATTGCCAAAGACGTTTTTTACGCTTAAGGAACAGGAAAACTTAGAAGATGTATGGAGGAGACAATATCCTAAAATAGACAATATACTTTTTATTCTGCAAGGCATTTTACATTATCAAGAATTGATATGATTTGGGCCTCCAAAGATTTGGTATTATGGACTAGAGATGTGGAGATAATGCCTAAGGTAGGCTCAGATCATAATCCAATTATGTGGAGATTTGGGAAAAATAATAAAAGAAAAGGATGGAGAATAAATGAAGATTTGTTACAAATAGAAGAAAACATTGCATTGCTGCGGAGGGAGACCAAATTTTTAATACAATATAACTTGAATAAAGAAGTGCTGACTAATAAGGTATGGGACACATATAAAGCAGTGATAAGAGGCGTACTAATGGACTTGAATGCAAGAAGTAGGAGGAAAAAGGAGGAAAAGAGATCTGAAATTCTGGATAAAATAAAAGCCAAAGAGATACAGCTTAAGAAAAGACCGGGGGGAAAGAGAATATACCAGGACATTAAAATTTTGCAGGAGCAATTGACAGCAATGGATAACAAAGAACTTGAGTGGAATCTTAAGAGGATGAACCAGAGATCGTTTGAGGGTGCAAATAAGCCCGGGAAATATTTGGCGTGGCAATTAAAGAAAAGGAAGGAGAAGAAAACTATAAGCAAAATTTTAGAGTAGGACAAGGTGTTGATGGATCAAGCTGCCATTAGTAGAGCCTTTTTTAAATTCTATGCGAAACTGTACCAAAAAAAAAGAAGTGAGTAAGAGTTCAATAGCGGAATATTTAGAGAAGATGAAAATTCCCACAATCACTGAAAAATGGAAAGAGAAATTAAATAAGGAAGTGACAGAAGAAGAAATAAGGGAAGCTATACAATCAACCAAAATAGGAAAGGCGCCAGGACCAGATGGACTAACGGCAAAGTTTTATAAAGTGATGGTTAATGAACTGGCGCCTTTCCTGAAAGAGGCAATGAATGGAGCAATGTATGACCAAAGAGTTCCCGATTCATGGAATGAAGCCAACATATCACTGATCCCGAAGGAGGGCCAAGATCTGACCAATGTTAAAAACTACAGACCAATCTCCTTGCTGAATAATGACTATAAAATATTTGCAAAGGTGTTGGCAGAGAGGTTGAAAGGGTGGATGTCGGAATTCATTGCTGAAGAACAGGCGGGATTTTTACCAAATAGACAAATTAAAGACAACTTGAGGACAGTAATAAACGCTATTGAATATTATGACAAGCATTGTGATAAAGAGGTTGGTTTCTTCTTTGTGGATGCGGAAAAAGCATTTGACAATCTGAACTGGGACTTTATGTTTGCCACTATGGAAAAGCTGCAAATGGGAGAAAAGTTCATAAAAGCGGTTAAGGAAATTTATAGAGACCAAAGTGCAGCAAGCATAGTGAATGAGGACTTGACTAAAAAATTGAAAATAAGTAAAGGAACAAGACAGGGTTGCCCTTTGTCACCATTGTTGTTTATTTTGATTTTGGAAATATTGATGATTCAAATACGTGAGGACGATACAATTCGAGGTATGAAAACAAAAGAGTTCTCCTACAAGGTCAGGGCTTTTGAGGATGATATAATGTTGATAGTAGAGGACCCAATTGAAAATATGCCAAAGGTAATAGAGAAAATAAAACAGTTTGGAGACCTGGCTGGATTTTATGTGAATAAAAAGAAGTCAAAGATTTTATGTAAGAATATGACCAAGCAGAAGCAGCAAGAGCTAATGGAGATGACAGACTGTGAGGTAACTAATAAAGTAAAATATCTTGTTATTGAACTGACTGCGAAAAATATAGATTTGTTTAAAAATAACTATGAGAAACTGTGGATACAAATAGAGAGAGACTTAATAAAATGGAATAAATTGAATCTATCCTGGTTGGGAAGAATAGCAGCAGTAAAAATGAATGTTTTACCACGAGTGATGTTCTTGTTGCAAACCATTCCAATTATCCGAGACTCCAAACAATTTGACAAATGGCAAAGAAAAATTTCAGACTTTGTGTGGGCAGGCAAGAAACCACGGGTGAAAATGAAGGTTCTACAAGATGCGAAGGAAAGAGGTTGCTTGCAACTGCCCAATATAAGATTATACCATGAAGCAATATGTCTGGTATGGTTGAAAGACTGGATAACGTTAAAAAACTGTAAGCTTCTGGCCTTGGAAGGACACAAAAAAATATTTCGATGGCATGCATACATGTGGTATGATAAAGTAAAAGTGGACTCTATGTTTTTGCATCATTATATTTGGAGAAGCCTCTTCACGGTCTGGAAGAAATACAAGGTGTACATAGGAGATGGAATTCCTTCATGGGTGGTTCCGTATGAAGTAATAGATCTGAGAACTGTTGACAATGAACAGCAATGCCTAACTTACAAGGAGATTACACAAATACAATATTCAAAGTTGAGAATAAAGACAGAAGAAGAATTGTCTCCTTGTTATGGATGGTTTCAGTACAGACAGATCAGAGATCTTTATAATGCGGACTGCCTGAGAGGAGGTATAAGAGGGGAAAAATCGGAGCTGGAGGAAGTGTTGTTACAGGAAGGCAAGAAGGAAATATCTAAGATCTATAAATTACTTTTAAAATGGTTTACGGCGGATGAAACAGTAAAAGTCCAGATGGTGAAGTGGACAATAAACTTTCATAAAGAAATAACGATGGAGGCGTGGGAGCACCTATGGAAAAACACAATGAAGATTTCAACTTGCACGAACATTAAAGAGAATGTGTACAAAATGATTTACAGATGGTATTTAACACCAAAGAAAATTGCGCTAGGAAATACTAATATGTCAGACAAATGCTGGAAATGTAGAAAGCATGAAGGATCACTATATCATATGTGGCGGACTTGTGAAGTAGCTAAGCAGTATTGGGGAGAAATAATTGAAGTAATTAATGAGATTTTGCAAATTCAAATTAATAAGAACCCAGAACTGTTGCTACTGAACCTTGGAATGGAGACTGTTCCAGTGCAGTATAGAACATTGTTATTTTACATGACTGCAGCGGCAAGACTTTTGTATGCGCAGAAATGGAAGACACAAGAAATACCAACTGTAGAAGTCTGGATTTATAAATTGCTGTACATGGCGGAAATGGACAAAATGACAAGGAAACTCAAAGATCTTGACCTAGGGCAATACATTGCTGATTGGGGGAAATTGAAACAATTTTTGGAAAAAAAATGGGATGTAAAAGGAGAACTGTGGCAGTTTGAGAATTTTTAAAGAAAAAGGAGGATAAGGGAAGAGAGAAGGGATCTTACTATTTAGGGGGAATATAACTATAATCTAAGCTAGTATAAGGGTTAGGGGAATTTTATTTAGAATTAATAAATATGATGAGAGCAGTTAAATAAATATATTAATGTGGTATATTATATATAATACATCATGTCAGAGGATCAGATTGTATATTATATTATGAGATTGTGTTATATTGTGTTGGGTGCTGTGCTACATTGGTGGCATGGCACACAGTAGGGGTTTTATAATACACATTATATTTGATAGAATATATATTTAAAAGAAATAGAATAAGTTTAAAATAATATCCTTGTTATATATTATACTACATTACACTGGTATGCTATATCGAGGGGTATAAGATGTATATTATATTGATAGTATATTTGATAGAATATATGTAAAAGAATTAGATTGTGCTTAGAGTAAGGGATATTAAAGTAATAAGAAGGGTTAGGGGTTGGAAAGCTGTTGGAAGTCGATAGGGAGGGGGGAGGAAAAGGGTGGGGGATAGGGTCAATTAGATATTAAGGGAATGTATGTATTAAATTTGGAATTTATACTCACCAATAATTTATTTATTTTTTTAAAGAGAAGTTGCAGAAACACTTTTTGATGCTTTAGGAGGAACCCCTGTTAGGATGACTCTTAAATATTGTACTACCCCAGACAAACAGGATTCCTGGACAATTCCCTGGGGCAGAGTTTGTAAAGCCCCAAGAGAGAGATGGTTTTGAAACACAGGCATCTTGGCGGCAATACCCTCCAACCACTCCTGTAGGCAATCCTGTTCAAATCCATTGCCCTGAAGACATTGTTAATTGGTTTAATACTTTTCCAAAACTACAAGTGATTCCGCACACGTTGGATAATGCACTTCCAATCCTCTTTATAGATCATTTGGAATGGATTTTTTCATGTGCGGAACAAAAAATCCACCTCAAACGATTGATAAAGTGCATTGAAAGTGTATTATCCAACGTGTGTGGAATCAGCCTACATGAAGATCCAACCCTATTTAATTCAAAACTTGAGCAAATCTTCAGTTTTCAACCCAGCTTCAGCTGATATCAACATGCTTCTGGCTGGCTTCCTGCCCTCAGACTAACGAACTGCCTTAGAAACACAGGCTAACTGCCCAGCAACAGATTCAGGTGCAGGCCAAGAACTTGATATGGTCCGTGCTCAACTTTTGGCTGCTGTGTTAACTGCCTACCCACCCTGAAATGACTGGCATAAAATTACTGCATGCAAACAAAAGCCAGAGGAACACCCCACTGACTTTTACAGTTGCCTTGTGACTGCTTTTAAAAAATATTTTAGAAATGTAGATCCAAAAACTAAGCTAGCTCCTGTATTGATTCAAAATTTTGTTATGGGCCTACAACCAAAAAAAACCTCTGAAGCAGTGCAGAATGCTATTATTGGCTGGGAATCTAAGGATGCTAAAGAAGTCACAGCAGCTACAATCCATTTTCATAACAAACAACAGCTCCAGAAAACTTCTGCTGGTGCCAAAGTTATGGTTCATCAGATTAAAGATCCTAAACAACACCCTACTGCTTCCTGTTTGGAGCCGCCAATTTGCAAGTCTAGAGCACCTCCACAGCATGACATCTGCAATTACTGTAAAGAAAAGGAACACTGAAAACATGCCCTCATTGCCCCAAATCTTTATCCACTGATCATAAACTTACCCCTCAACTCCTCCTTCCTTGTGCCTCTCCACTGGAGACTCTCCATTAGAACAGCCCAGAGGCCTCTGAGACATCTGTTTGATACCATTTGTTTCTGGTCAGCCTGCTAAATTTGTGATTGATACTGGTGCCACCCACTCCATGCTACCCCATGATTTTCTTCATGTTCCCCACTTGAATAAAACTATTTCTGCTATCGGTATAGAAGATTGACCTATTGTGCACTGTGGTGGATCCCCTAACTGTTGACCAAGCTGTCTTATCCTCATGCAGTTCCTTCAGTTTGCTCAGTAGGGATCTCCTATATAAATTAAGTGCCACCATCTTTTGGTCTGGTGACAGCCTCTATTTGCAATTGCCTGACACTAATATTCCTGCCTTGATGGCTGCATTCTTTTCCCATGCCCTGCCTGACAACTCTTCCTTGTTGCAACAGGAACCATTGTCAGTGGTCCCAGACAAGTTTTGGTTGAAGGGTTCTGCAGCAGCAGGCACTCTTAGATCAAGCCCAGTTCAAATCAAGGCTAAAACAGGACAATCGCCTCTTTCTGTTCCTCAATATCCCTTTTCACGACAGGCAATGGAGGGCATCTGCCCAGTGTTAGAAGCCCTCTTGGAACAGGGCATTCTAATCCACACACATTCACCATGTAACACACTTGTTTTGCCTGTTTTGAAACCAGACAATTCATACCTGATGGTAACCTGTTTATTGACTTGTTCAGGATCATCATGGTATATATAACTATGTAATTAAATCCCATCCCATAGTCCTCAACCCTGAAGCAATTTTGGCTTTGATTCCTGCATATGCCATTCATTTCTCGGTCTTAGATTTATCGAATGCTTTCTTTTCTGCAAAGGTTCATGAAAATTCACAGCAGCTGTTTGCGTTGACATTTGATGGCTATCAATATACCTGGACATACCTACCTCAAGGTTTTACAGACACCCCTTCTCTGTAGCGCCCAAAACTGATCTTGATACCATGGTTCCACCTACAGTCAGTACACTGGTGCTATTCTGATCGCCCCCCACCTTCTGTAGAGGCTTGCAGGATGAACACTCTGCACCTTACCACTTCCCTGTCTAACCTGGGACATAAAGGCTCTTGCAGTAAGTTGCAATTTTGTTTCACTGAAATGAAATACTTGGGACATATTATTCTGTATGGTTCTTGTAAACTCTCCCAGGAATGCGTTCAATCTGTCTTGATATTCCCTGCCCCCTCACTAAGGAACAACTGTGTGGGTTTTTAGGCACTGCTAATTATTGCTGCCGATGGAGTCTTCTCCGTTCTCATTAAGCCTCTTGCTGACCTTACAATACTATCCCAGACCCTCTTCCTTGGACTGAAGAGGCCAGACAGGCTTTTCCTGCTGTAATAGCTGCTCTTTCAGCCCCTCCTGCTCTGGATCTTATGCTAAACTCTTCACTCTTTTCTGTCATGAGCAGGCTGGTGTCACTGCTGGAGTGCTTACCCAACTGTTTGGGGGTTAGTCGCTCACCACCACTACCCTATTGCCTATTTCAGCTCTCCCTTAGACCTTGTTGCTGCTGGCCATCCTCCGTGCCTTCACACAGTCACAGGAGCTTCCATTTTAGTTGTAAAAACCTCCTCCCTGGTCCTGGGCCATCCTCTTATGATGGCTGCTCCTCCCCCCCATCATTCTTACCTTATTGCAACACTTTATCTTCTGCTCACCTTATCAGGTATGAAAGAAAGCTTCTTGCTCAAGACAATACTCACCCTGAACGAGGTCATAGTCTCAATCCCGCTTCTCTGCTTCCTGACCTCATGATGGTGATCTCCACTCTCTTACTCAACAAAACTGTGCGTCCATTACTGATGCCTTTTATACTTCCAGCCCTGATCTTTATAAGGTTCCTTTACAAAATCCGGATTGTATTTTTTTTGTTGATGGCTCCTGCCTCCATGACAACTCTGGTGTTCTTTGTGCAGTATATGTTGTCTGGCTTCCCTTTGGGGTCATCAAAACTTATCAAATCTCTGTTGCTAGCAAGCAAGCTGCTGAACTAATCGCTGTCACTCACACTGTTATCTTGGCTACTAATGTATCTGTCAATATCTACACCGATTCTCGCTATTCCTTCAGTGTTTGTCCTCCTTTTGGTCAGATCTGGAAACATCGAGACCTCCTTACAGCCTCTGGATCTGTGATCTCCCATGCCTCGATTGATGCCCTACTGGTTACTATCCTTCTACCTTTCTCCCTCTACTGTAAAGCCCATACTGATGGGAAAGACGGTGTCTCTGCTGGGAATGCCACAACTGATGTAGTCGTTTGCCATGCAGCACCCCATGGCCTCAGCTTCACATTCTGTTTAGGCTATACTCTGTCTCCAAGTCCCCTCTCTCCTCCCTCTCCAAATTTACTTCTTCCAGGACCTCACCCCAGAAACTGAAAATGATGTCTGAATTTGTGCTGGCTGACTCCTGGGTCCCAATTCCATCTAGATGCCTGTCCAATGGCTTCTCACTTCCTTCTTCCTTTATTGTTTTAAGTATCTCACAATGTGGCTCACACCACCAAAGGGGGAATGCAACATAATGTAGAAAAATTCTGGTTTGCACCTGGATTTTCTACCATTGCTGCAAGATAGTGTGATACTTGCCCTATTTTCCTAGCACACAACCCTGGGAAATCAACAAATACCAGTCCAAGACACAGGCCAGTGGGCATAGCCTTTCTTGAATTTGCAAATTGACTTTATTGCACTTCCACCTGTCAATGGCCTAAAATATGTGTTAAATGTTGTGACAGTTTTCTCCAGGCCTCAGAGGTAGGATGCTTGGTCTTAGGTTGCCAGCGTCTCTGACTTCTTATCCCGGCCTCATCTGGATGTGCTCCCTCCATCAACCAGGACATGCTTCATGTTGGTTAGGATCTCCTGCGCATCTTCCATGTGGGTAGAGAGAGGTGAGTGAGGTCCCAGGTTGTCCTTCTTATGCCTTTGCCCCCTTGGTGGCGTGTCCACTGCCTCTCTGGCAAGCCAGACAGCTCCAAGTGCTCTTGCACGCTTTGGTCCCTGGGGACAGGTGAGCCCCTGCCAAGCAGTTGCAGGCTCTTAGCTCTCGATGGAGCCCGTGCGCCTGTTCCTTCCTCCAACCTTCTGCTATCTTGCTCTTGCCTTGCGCCTTGTTCGTGCTCTACCTCTCTCCTTTCCACCCATTCCCTTTCTTGCCTTCTCCCTTTTAAACTTTCTGCCTCCCCGGCAGGTCTCCTCCCCCTCAATGGTGTCCCACCACGTCTCCTGGCCCATCCAGTTCCCTTCCAGCTTGACCACACGAGGTGTGGTGGTGCTATTTAGCACTCTGCTGCCTAGGGGACCTAAGGCCGCCCCCTGGGGCTCTCCCCTCTGAGGTCATGCTGAAGACCGCTGTGCCGCGAGCCTACAGAACTATTTTGCTTAGACCTTACGGCAGACATTACTCCCAGAATCCTTTTCACGTGGTGTGCACATAGTGCTCCAGGGCACACAGTGTACACTCTTCCATGAAGCCGAAAAATCTGCAGTTCTATGTTCTCCCAGTGCAATACATGAGGAAACTCTTGTAATCAAGATTGCTTTTCTGTGCATTGGATGAACAATGTAATTCCTAGAGGGTAGGTCCATCAATAGTTACTTGCAAGGATGCCTAAAGGGAACTTCCATATTCAGAGGTAATAAACCTCTGGACACCAGTGCAGAAGGCAACATCAGGGAAGGCCTTAGCCTCTCTGCCCTCTTCGTTGGTGCTCCAGGGCAACTGGTTGGCCATTTTGTGAAATGGGATGGTGGGCCAAAGGGACCGCTGGTCTGATCCAGCAAGGCTCTTGTTGTGTTCTTATATCATAAGTAACAAAGCTGTAAGTTTAGTATTTTATAACCACAGAAAATTGTTAAATGGAAACAACCACGATCAGCGGAATCCAGGGGAGCTGCTCTTGCTGAACAGCACCACTTCAAACAGTATATTATGAACAGGGGGAAAAACTTCGTAACTCTAGCACACAATTAAGTAAACACTAGCCAAAACTGGGTGGCTCAACCCTGAGTGCTCTTTCCTATTAACCTTCCCATCTATTCCTGGCAGCTGGAGTCGATTCTAGCAAAGTCAAGTCACATCTCACATTTTCAGTTTGTGTACCAATTAAATTATCATAGCTGTTTTTCTTTTCTTTCTGGCACTCTTTGCTCTTCTATAGAGTCATTCTCGAATATCAATTATGGTCAGGCAGAAATTCTGACAGCTGATTTTTACTTGACAATGTGAAAAGGTTTTAATTGGGTAAATGTAGCTGACCTTCCCCATCTGCCAACAGCTTTTTCATGCCTTTTTCAAAGAACTCGTTACTTTAAAAAAAATCTGACTGGTGTGCAGAAAACTGATGTGTTCGTCTCAAAGCAAGGAGAAAGCAGAAAACTAGAATGTTTATCCGGGCTACTTAGAAATTAGTGCATGTGAGTCTTTTAACTGGGAGAGAGGATAGAAGGGAACCCAACTCTATGGGCAGGTAATGCTATGGCAGGATATGGTCATACTGTGCTGATGGAGTTTAATGGGAGACAGTTGGAAGGTAAAAGCACGTTAAGGCAGTTAGAGGAAGAGGTGCTTTCCACCAGGGAGAAGTTTCTATAGTTTGCCATTGCTGCTACAGTTGCTGCTACAGCACAGCAGCAACGGGGCTTCCTTGTGGCTGCTTTCCCTGAAGATTCCTTCCCCAGTTCCCTAGCAGTAGCCAATCCCCCCCCCCCGCTCCACATCCCACCAGAGATTTTTCAGTGTTTTTTAAAAAAATAAGCAAATTAATATTGTTAATATCAAGATAACATAACACTGAATCTCTGTGCAAAAGGTGGACTATAAACAACATAATTGCATAAATTATAACAGTTTGCTTACCATTTTCTATTAATTCCCAGCTTAAAAATAAACTTTTTAAAAGCCTTTAGCCTCTTCTATTGAGGAGATATAAGGGGAATGGCATGTGCCTGTATACGAGTTTATTAGCCAATTAAAAACAAACACAACCACCCCCAAGTCCTCATTGGCTGCAGGGACAGGGAAAATTGATAGCATGTGGGTGGGACTGGGAAAATCTGAACTTTCCCACCCAGATAGCAACCATCCAGGTAATCTTTTCTAAAACCTAGCAGCAAAGCAGGTTTGGAAAAGACTAGAGAAAAACTAGGGAAACCCTAGGAGGTGTATGAATATACAATGATTCTGTGGGGAAACAGGGAAAAAATCCCACCCCAATAGCATCAAAACCCAGGGCAAAGTGATGGAGGGGCAGGAGAGTCACCAACAAGCAAAGCCAGAAGAGTAAACCTTTGGAAGTGCTATGTAAAGTTTGTAGTAGGTCTAATGCATTTGGCTTATGAAACTCGTCTGCAGGGATAAAATTATTTCACATAGTGGTACCTCATGCTCAATTTAGTGGACCACAGTACACTGTTCACCTAGCATCTGCAGAAGAACTCTAGTCTGGTTTTCAGCTTGCAACTCATAAGTGAAGAAAGGAGATGATAACTGCACTTATATACCACTCTTCTAATACAGATTAGTGCCCCACTGAGAGCGGTGAAGAAAGTCAGTGTTATTATTATCCCTACAGTATAGCTGGGGGGCTGGGGCTGAGAGGAGTGGCTTACCCAATGCCACCTGCTGAACTCATGGCAGTAGTGGGATTCAAACCAGCAGAGTGCTGATTTGCAGTCCAGACACTTAACCACTACACTGCAGCAAAAGGTACTAGCTGGAGCAGAATTCCCCCCCCCCCACTCCCCGGCTGCATTCGGATCTCTTTCACTCTGTTATCAAGCTGGTTCCTGAATTGTACAAAAATGTTTGCACTCCTGATTCTGGGACATGTATCCCAATGATGGGCATAGTAAAAAAAAAATTAAAGACTAGTTGATTATTATTGAACTTTCAGGGGATTGGGAGGAGGCTTCTAAAGGACAGAATGACCATTGTGTACCCGATTACACTAGGAACAAGAGCAAGTTTAGAAAGCCTCTGCATCATCCAGGGCCTGGCTCGGTGATAAGGTTAACAAGATTATATGAGGCAGCACTTAACCAAGCATTCTATCCAAATCCATAGCATTCAGGGCATACGCGATATTAAGTGCTACATCAGAGTATGTCACAGAGGGCAGGGAGGCACAGCAGCAGTGCTACTAACGTTCCAGTAGGGTGCAATGGATGGTACAATATCTCCTCATGCCATATCATTTTCAGATAAATAAAGCAAATTAAAGTGAACCAGAGATTCCAAGACTAATAGCAAACCAATGATGTAAAACATGCATTCAAATGCACAATAGAAATTTCCATAATTTATGAACTGTATCAGAACAGTCATTTACAGTTATGGTTATTTGTCTCCTAATTTGTTCTCTAAAAGACTCATTATTCGGACGGAATACTATTCCAGATGTTACCGAACCATTAGTTAATATATTCAAAACCATTACAATGGCGGTATTTTATAAAGTGGAGTTTTTTGTTACACAAGATGGACTAAAATGATAGATAGTTTTATATATTTTGTGGATATTCTCCTGAAAGTCACCAGATGATTCACTAAACTGTATTTGTAATGAATGTCTACCATTCACATACAAGCATTATTGAAAAACAAGTGATCTTTCAAGCAGAGTAGACAAAGATGTTTCAAAACAAACATGTCAATAATAACTGACCCGTAAAACAATGTGTAATAACTGGAAAAGGGATTAACGTTCCTTGTCATGGGATTTCACAGTCTTTTTAAAAGATGGTGTTCTGAGCACTCCTGTTTTCACACTTATAAAAAAAACAGGTTATATCTACAGTGATATTATGTTCTCCAGCTGCTGGGGCTGGTATCTGCATTAAAAATTTAATTTCCCCACTCTGACAACCTACCCTTAGAAGTTATTCTTAGGACTCCAGTTGAACCAGCACTGATCTAGCATAGTGACACCATATCCTGTCTTGTGACATTCTCAAGTGAGTGAAGAGGATGCTAATTAGTTGTTGCTCTTTTAAAAAGGATGGTGTATGCATAAGCCCCAGGAGGAAAAGAAAACATTTTGCAAATAACTGAAGGAAAAGGGTGTGAAAACAAGGCAAACATTAAGGCATTGCTGCATGGGCTTTGTGAATATTCCCCCACACAAAGAAAGCTACACCAAAGAGTGTTCAGCTCCCCAGAAAAAAATGTAAAAGTAAATGTAAATCTCCATCCTTTATCTGGTCCCATTCTGAATCGGGGCTGCATATGCACTTTGCCTTTTATACATTGATAGAGACCTGTGATCACCATTGTGTCACTTTGTGCTCTAATTTGTGCTTGACTTAGTTTACCATTTCTAGGCTGGGGGGACTTCATCTACCAGTAAGCAAAGAAATATTTATTTTGATGCAGAAAATTAATTCTGTAACACTTCCTTTATGCACAAATGTCAGACAATTACTTAAACAGATAGCTATTTATGCTGCAGCATCACCTCTGAAAACTCTTTAATAATGTTCAAATTAAAAAAGAATAAGAAGGATCATATGCAGAGAAGAGAGGAATTAAATTATCTTGGTCTATGGTTGGAGGCACAGGGTTTCTCCATCACTCATAGCACCTGTGATCAGTTCTAGCTAGGTGTGTGTGCTTCAGGTTTCTGATTCAGGGAAAAATGCCCAAATCTGACCCAATCCATAAAGATTTTAGGGTTCCTGAAATGGGGCCAGCATACAATTCACAAATCCCAAATCAAAGCTTCCCGAAGCAATCCAGGTCACTTCGGGAAACTCTGGGGCCTTTTAAAACAGCTCTCTCCCACCACCCCACTTACCTGAGCCTTCCCAGCAGTAGAGGATGAGGCAGCAGCATGGGTGGTGGAGGTGCCAGCTGTGGCCTTCCCTGCTGCCCAGCTAGCTGCTGAGAAGGAGATGGTGGTGGGGGGCAGTGGAGGAGCCAGCTCCAGCCTTCCCTGCTGCCCAGCTGGCTGCTGTGGCAGCAGAAGCGTAGGCAGCAGAGGCACTGGCTCCGGTCTTCCTCATTGCCCAGCTGGCTGCTGCGGAGGCTGTGGTGGCAGCATGGGAAGCAGAGGAGCTGGCTTCAGCCTTCCCCGCTGCCCAGCTGGCTGCTGCAGCGGTGGCGGCACGGGCAGCTGAGGCGCCAGCTCCAGGCCTTCCCGCCTCCCAGCTGGCCGGCACAGCAGTGGAGGCGGGTAGCAGTGTACCCTCCTGCCACCTAGGTGGGCTTCCCTCCCATCCTGAGGTAAGTGGGGTGGAAGGTGGGGGGCTAAGTGGGGTGGGTGGTGGCTGGGAGATCTGGGACAATGCTTTCCTCCTCACTTCGATA
Organism: Eublepharis macularius; assembly: GCF_028583425.1. Lineage (NCBI taxonomy): Eukaryota > Metazoa > Chordata > Lepidosauria > Squamata > Eublepharidae > Eublepharis > Eublepharis macularius. Next base: position 74,714,359 of record NC_072798.1, read on the forward strand.
TGCTCCGAATCTTTACAGAGCATACCAAAGAGATTTAAAGACCCGAATTTGGGGTCTGGAACAGTTTCCCGCTTCCGGTAAACCCAAAGCGGGAAACCTGAATTTCCCCCCGGTACACACCCCTAGGTGTAGCTGGTTCATTAGCTACAGTCATTTCTCAAAAAGTATGATCTGGCCACAGTAATCCAAGCTCTAATCACATCCAAATTAGATCACTATAATATGGGCTTCCTTTGAAAACACTTCAGAAACTTAAATCAGTCCAAATGCAGTGGCTAGGCTACTGTCAGAGATCGGTTACAGGGATCACATTATTTCAAAGTGCAGTATCTCTGTCTTTATATTAAGCACACCAAGGTTTTTTTTTAATAAAATATAAACATTATGGCAATAACTTATTTACAGAGCTCTCTCAATCTTGGCCTTCTCTTCTTCCACACAGGCCCCAATGGAGGAGATACAGAAAGTGAGTGTTATACTTGCCTACCGACTCCTCCCAGGAACTACAATTTAATCATTTTTTTCTGTAGTGCTACACACATCATGCTGAGCTAAAACATCTGCACTGGTTATCCTTGTTCCCATGCACAATTCACAGTGCTGATTCTGAACTTTATGTCTCTAAATGGCTTGGGGCCAGGGTACCTGAAGAAGACCACCTTCTCCCATACTATCCAGCCCACCAGTCAAGTCTGTCTCTCAGGCCCTGACCTCTGTATCCCTGCCTTCAGAGGTGAGGCAGGTGATGACTAGAGGCAGGGCACTTTCTGTGGTGGTGCCCCTTAAGCCTCATCTGTTGCCTGCTTTACTTTCTTTTAGGTGTTAGGATAAAACACATCTTTTTACCCAGGCTTTTAATGGGTTTTGGGGTGGTGGTGTTAACCTGCTTTTTAAAGGTCTGCTTCTGTTTTATGGATAGGTTTTATACGTGCTTGTATCTATTGGATTATATTTTAATTGCTTTTTAAAAATACTGTGGTTTTTCATTGTAAGCTGCCTTGAGGATTCTGAAGAGGCCACATGGAAATATTCTAAATAAATAAATAGAATTACTTATCATAAGCAGTATCATGGAAACTATCTTGTTAATGCAGCTGTAGTCCACACGGCTGGGGCAGGAAGGGTGGTTGCGTGAAGAATACTGTTGCTCTAATAAACAAAATCATTTTTAAGAGCAGAAAAGTATTGTTTGTCCACAACAGGCAAACTGTCTATGAGAATGTTTGTTCTCCTGTAGCAACTATGTATTTATTGGGCAATCTTCTGAACAGACCCTTGGCATGTTATCAAACTCATTACAGAACTGAGTTGGGGGTGCAGAGCAAACCAAAATCAGAAATGAACTTAGATCAATCAAGGAAAGAAGGCTGAAACTTTAATTTCATGACAAACTGATTTACAGTGGAGCACTCAGCAGAAAAACTGTACAATAAAGATCCATCAATTTTATTCTGTATTAAATTTTCTTCAGCAGCCCATGTAGCTATCTGTAAATAGAAACTACATGAAATGTTTTGCTGTCAGTAACATGTGCCATGTGAGAGATTAAAAATGTCACTTAGTCTCAGAAATATACTTTTAAAAAAAACAACTTGAGGAGCACGTCACACTGATTCTGACTATGCGGAAGCACCAGGCAGCACACTTATTCAGCTCTACATATGGAGATGGGGAGGGAATCAAAGTGACTTAATCCAGCTTGTGACACTTTATTTAAATCTCAGACAATATCTTTTTTTTAAAAAAAAACAGCATAAATAGATAGCTAAACAGCTTCAAAATCAGGTTATGCAGACACAAAAATGTTATGAATCAAAAGCAAGCGCTAGTTCAAGAAATTTCAGGACTTCAAAATCAGCAAGGTACAAAGCTAAAATTCATATGCTCCTTTTCCAGTTATGAACACTTTTGCTAAACATAGATATTTCAACATATATTAATATATTTTTTCTGACATTCAAAGTTGTAGAGTCAATATGGCAGAATCATTGTTAAAAGCACCTATGTACAAATAATCTTCCCCCACCCCATGCCCCCTCCCCTTACATAAAGTATTTGGCATAATTATAACAATCTTACTGCATACACAACTGTTTGCTTCTTTTTTCACATAGCTGTACTTCTTATTAAAATTAACCAGTTATGTACAAAAATACTTGAACATTTATTATAGAAAACCTCTATAGCTACCATTAACAGCATATACCTGCTGAAGGTTTCATTGAGGGAATATAAAAAGTGGTCGCTATGTTCCAGTTAAGCTATCAACAAAGTGAACTGTTAAATCAACACGAGCTTCCCAACAAAACAGGGAGATAACTTTTATACGGTATGATTGAAAAATACAGATCATACTTCGGTTGTCAAACAAATGTTACAAACAGTACATAAACAAAAGACAGAGAGATAGAAAAATTTTCTGTACAAGGTGTTTGTGTTAGTCTGGTCCTACAACTGGGCATGAGCTTTCAATAGCTCTACAAGAGCTCTTTTGTGAATGCCACCTAGAACATCAGCCAGCAATACTAAGGGCACTTTCACACAGAGCATAGCTTATGGACTGGGGCTGGGATTCAAAAAAGCCCATTAGCTGCGCACAAGTGGTTCTATATTTTCTTTATATTGCAAATCCTCATACTCCTGAAGTTTTCCCCAATTTTGAGAATGGAATGTCCAGCAGAAAGGGGAACAGAGGCTGTTTTTGAAAAAGGAACCTCAAACCATAATGCAGAGGTTACCCTCCCAGTTCTTTCATTTTGGAAGAAACAAAAGCACTCTTTTAGAACTTCAAACCCACATTGTCCAGACCTCCAGAATTCCTTTATCCCATGCTATTCTGAAGTCATATGTCACCATTTACACTTGGGTAGAGATACTATCTATGTGATAAACTATGGCTTGTTTAAACCTCAGTTTGTTGCACCAAGTCTGGTTAGTGAACTAGATAACAAATCACAGTTCAGAAATCCCATTTAGTCAGCTGCTTGTCTCTGTCCTCACTTCCAAGCAGAGTTCCCAATGATCATTGCACTGCCTGGCTGCTGTTATAGCTTAAGTGTACAGCCAGTTCCTATTAGATGGCTACAGTAAATAGTCAGAGAAAGGAGAACTGCTGTAGTATAGTGGTTAAGTGGTTGGGCTATGAATCAGCACTCTGCTGGTCCAACTCCCACTACTACCATGTGCTCAGCAGGTGCCCTTGGGTAAGCCACTTCTCTCATCCCCAGCTCCCCATCTGTACTGTGGGGATATAACAACACTGACTTTGATCACTGCTCGGAGTGGGCAGTCATCTGTTGGTATGTAAGCACACTGTTATTATTACCAGACTAGGGCAAGCTAAGTCATCTCTTCCTTCACTCTTTGCTAGGGATTTTCAATCCTTCTTCTCTCCCACTTCTTGACCAGTTGCTTCCCTGTATCCCTTATACTTTTTAAACTCTGGAATAAAATAGATCTTTTGCATCCCTCACTTTTACAGTATTCCTTTCTTGCTTCTTGCCATTTCAGCACATTCCCTAACCTTATTTTTGCCCTGAAGTTTTTCTGGTTTTTTTTAAAGTTTGGTGAAAAGCACATGTCCGTGGCTGGGTCATTCATTTGCTTCCTTTGTCATGAGATATAAAGGGCAGTGAGGAGGAAATATGATAGAATGTGGGAAGTGAATTACTTTTGACTGTAACAGTGTTTTGTGTGCAGCAATTTCTACTGATTAGTGTGATCTTTCATCCTGGTGCCTTCTAAATCCCCCCTTGATGATACACCTGTTTGGTGAGCTATCACTAGCATGCTAGAAGGCAGTGGAAGGTAAGGAATGAGGTCCTGAGGAAGCACCATTGATAGCTGGAGTGGTTAGATTTCCCCCCCCAGTGCTCTGTGTACCCATCTACGAAAACTGAAGATGGGCTGGTGGTGGCGGTTTCTACTGAACAAATGGGGATTTTCTCCTTCTGCAAGAACCATAGTACAAGCAAGCTGTGGTTGGGAGTTCCAATTTAGCGCCCACTCTTCATAGTCTGTTATGCAGCCTGCTTTCACTGGAGAGGCTGCCCTGTATCTATTGTGAAGGGCCACACATACATTATTTGTAGTTTATTCCTCTACAATATATGGAAGCAGCAATTGAGAAAGCTTGGGGACCTGCTTCTATGTGTTTTGACAGAAGCTGCAAACAGCAAACACAGGCATCCGTTCACAACTGAGATGACTTGTGAGTATTTTGTACTCCGTATCTCCACCCAAGTACAAATAGCTAACATGAGACTATCATTTTATACCATAAGAAATCTATATGAATTACTGAGTCCACACAGCTGGTTGCTGAGATCTGAGTGTGGGAGACAGGCAGGAAAAGGTACCCGCCTTTTCCTAGACACTTCGTATGCCTCCCATTGTGAGCCATAATGCACATCATGGAAGCTAAAAAGTTTCCAAAATGCACAGGATGGCTGATTAGGTAACAAAAAAGTCATTATAAAGACTGAACCCAGAAGAACTATTCACAAGTTTGCTGTTTAAGCAGAACTCTAGAATTAATGCCCCCTGTCGTTACTTCTTCTAGACATTTATATGGACTTAGTAATTTCCATATTTTTTATCATTTGCTCATTTTAGTGGCCAGTTCTTGGGACACTATTAACATTATCCAGTCAACTTAGTCCCCAAAACAACCTGCAAGTCAACTTACTCTTAAGAAATCAAAGAATTTTTAACATGAACTTTCAAAACATTTGGTGGAAATTCTATAACCAACTCTTAATGGGATTTATTTACCTTTATCAGCTATAGGGAGCTATGAAGTAAACTGCACCTCAATTAAAAACTGGAAAAATGTGTAGATTATGTAGACAAACCACTACCAAAGTGCTGAAGAATTTATCCTTTTTACAAATATTTGAAAATGTATATACATATATATATAATAAAATGTAGAGCTGTGTCAGTAGAAAGAAAGCAACATACAATAATTACTTGTTTCATGAACTCAACTGCAAGAACCTCCTTGAAATTTTACAACGTAATATAACCATTGTTGTTCATGTACAGGTTGAAAATGGGGAGGGAGCCATCTTCAAAATGTTTTGGAAAATTGTAGAAATTAAACTTCCTTGTTATAGAAATATGCCCTTGTTTTGTATATGTAACTTACAGTGCAATCCTAGGAACACTTTCTCAGGAGTAATCCCCCTGAGTAGAAGACTTGAGTAGGATTCTAAGTAACCCTGCTTAGGATACCACTGTTAAACCATGTTATCTTGCATACTCTAAAAAGTATAGTATCATACTAACAAGAGGAGGTGGAAGAGGAATATAGATTTGATTAAACTATGTTTGGGAAAAAAAACTTGTGTAAGATTCAAATTGGTAAGCAGCCCCATTTGCTGTACCTAAAATGAATGAAATTCAGTCCCGTTCCCCACAGTGTCTGGCAACCTAGGTTAATATTTTCATTTAACAAAATGTGCAACGTAACATTAACCAATTTTTTAAAATCATTGCAAAGAATATTTGCAAAAATGATTAAAGTGCCTATGTTAGATGTGTTTTACCACTTAAGTCGTTACAAATGAATTTTTTTATAACTGAGACACTTTTCGCGGAAGAGGCCTAGGCCGAGGGACTTGTTCAGTTCTCTTGCTACTATTTTCCAGATTGTTTGGTCGGACCAACAGGGGTTTGGGTGGCAGTGCTGGCGGATCCGAAGGAATGGGGATGGAAAGACTGTGAGGTAGTGGGACAGGACGCCTCAGTGTCCGTTCATAAACACTGTAAGGAGGTGGAGTCTTACTTTCTTTTCTCACTGGCTCTTCAGAAGCGTTGCAGTTAGAAATAGGTACCAAGTGTTCATTGATTTGAGTTTCAAAGCCAGATGTTTCTGATGTGCTACATCGACTGAGTGAGGAGATGCCACTGCTGTAACTTCCTGACAAGACAGGGGAGTTGGAGATGAGCCCTGAGGAATGATAGTCCACAGGAGACGGAGTAAATGATTGCACTGTACCCTGGGTCAAAGAGAAGAAAGAGAGCTGATTCACATAAAGAAGAAATTGGGAACAGAGGCATTTCTTTGAGGAAGAATGCCCAAGTTATGGATGAATGTTCCTTTACATTACATCAGATTGTCATATGTAGTGCTTAAGGGCTGGTCTAGATAATACATATATCATCCCAACTGCTGGCATTATAGCTACAGTTCTTGCCATGAGTGTCAGTTGCTGCAAATGTTAATCTCCATTGAATGGTGTAAAGGATTTCTTTAAAAACTAAAGAGACTGAAGATTCCATTACCAATAAGCAAGGCTCTTTTTCAACTGGAACGCGATGGAACGGAGTTCCGGAACCTCTTGAAAATGGTCACATGGCTGGTGGCCCCACCCCCTGATCTCCAGACAGAGGGGAGTTTAGACTGCCCTCCGCGCTGGAGATCAGGGGGCGGGGCCACCAGCCATGTGGCCATTTTCTCCGAGAGCAACCCACTGAGTTTCACCACCTCTTTTCCCAGACAAAAAGCCCTGCCAATAAGTTATTAAAAGCTTACTAGAGTAACTTATAGCAGTTAGTATTTTCAATGGAGAACTATAGAAGCATACTCTCCCTTCTCTCAAACATGCGCTGAAAGATACAAAATACCTGGTTTTCTGTGAACATCATGCAAACATCCAGAATCCCATGGGCTAAAAGCAGCACTTCATGAAATTTGTTGAGGTGGATTCTTGAGGTGGCAAGCTACCAACTCAACATATCAAATGTACATAATAACTCTTCTGAACTAACAAAGGAAGACTAGGAGTTGGAACCAGCCAGCTTTTTCACTCATTCTCATCCAATCCCCATCCTTACTACATCCCCCGTACCATATAGCTTTTGTCCATGAAGGTTTCATGGGCAATAGCATGGCCCTTTTGGTGGTCAAAGGGGACCTCGTTCTCCCTTTTCACCAACTGAAGGCCTGGTTTCCCCCCCAGAAGTACCCTAAAAAGAGGCGATGGGCATAAATTTGTATACAAGTTACAGCTATGTACAGTTTAAAAAAAAACCTCACTGTTTGTGTATAGTATTTTCAAGTGGGGATCATTTTACATTCAGGGTCATCTTCCTTTTTGGTCAATATGGTAGGAAGGTGAAAATCTCCCCATAATGACTGCATTGTTTAGACCAGTCCAAATTCCACAAGTATCAAGAATTCATAAAAGCACTGAATGTTTTGCCATTCAAAAAACTAGAAAGACTGAGTGGCCCTACTGTTTAAAAGTGATGTATTAATTTCTCAGCTTCAATTAGAAAGTCTCTGGAATGATTTAAAATGCAATTCATTTTCTATTTAGTAAGTGGTAGTACTGTGCCCTCTAATGTTGGAAAAGGGAATACATATGACAAATTTCATTTTAAAATAATCTATGCTTGCTAAAAAGAAGTTTTCCCATGGCACATAATAAACATAAGAGGCAGCAGTAATATACAGAATAGAGGGTGATTACCTGTTTAGCATACCTTTTATGGATTCTGTTAAGGTGTTAACACCACATACACACAAAGAACAGTTTTAGTGGGAATATAACCCATTTAGAATATAGTGGCATTCCATAAACTAGGGAGCAATGGAACTCCGAGAGATCTGAACCCCTGTTTTAAGGGATATTAATTATTCTATGTTTACTATGCTATGGTTAAACAGGTTGGATACTTCTGCAAACAGTAGACACTAAAATGAACAGAACTAAATGCACGTCTAATTTATCCTGAACGGCCCATGCTGATCTCATCGTTTCAACACAATGACCAAATACGTTTTGCGATGCAAAGAACAGGTGCTTTCAAATAGCATAAAAGCAATGTAGAAAGCAGCTGTACATTTAAACAAGCAATACATTTAAACAAGCAAGCTAATTGTGTGAAGCTTAAAAGTACCCCTAAAATGCTATTTTTAGATCTTTTACAACATCATTAACAATGGCTTATGTAGTAAAATATGCATACATGAAGCACTGTCATATGCTGCTAAGCACTATTAGATTCTATGGCATAAATAATAAGTATTTCAGTGTCTCCAGAGATCAGCTTCAGGTATTCTGCCAACACCAGGTCTTTTACAGGGGGCCAGATATTGGCAGCTCTGCTTAATCTCCTGTTCTACGTTTTAAGTTTCATTGCATGCACTTATTGTGTATGCAATGTAATATTAAGGCTTTGTCTACTACAAGCTTAATTTTATTTAGACTTCTAAGAGTAGAGTTAATTAATTTATTTACTACATTTATTTACTACATCAAAAAGTAATCATGTGCGACTTTAATAAATCATACATCACAAGATCACAAGATTTATCATGTTAATTTCACACCAGAGGGGCATATTTCTAACTAATGTGGCCCTCATGGCTATAACTGGTATTGACCATATGGGAAGTTTTCAAAATTTTCCCATGACATGGGAAATACCAGTTGTCACCATATGGGGCACATTTGTGAGAATTATTCACCTCACAAAACTGACAACATAAAATGACCTTGAAAAGATTTCATATAAAGGATATGTATGAAAGACGAGCACTAACAGACAGCCCAAAGGACCACTTAAGTGGGCAAACCAGCTGCTTTCTCAATGTTTACTTTGTTCTTAATTAGAATTAACAATATTGCACTCAGTGCTTGCCTGAATGACTTGGGATCTTACGTGAGCAAGATTCACAGGCATTCATAGGGTTATTTCTTATTTTTCAGCAGATTGCTGAACTGTTAGCTGTGTGTTAAAAGAGCAACGTGGTTCCATATTTGAAATACTAAACTAAAGGTGGAGGAGAATCTAGCAATGTGGGCCCTGGCCAGCATCTAAAGATCTGGATTCTGTTCTCTTTTTTTGGATTCTACTTTTGGGTGATGTAGCCACTAAGAACTACGCCATGCAACTCATTACAGAGTCCAGCGGCTTGTGCATGCTTTCAGCCTCTCATCTTACTTGGAAAACTACTTCTAGAAATCATAGTAGCTCCACAGATGCACTACCCCTTCCAGGGGAAAAAGTCCTACTAAGAATGCAGAACTTCTTGTGTTCATCTACGTAGCTCTTAGTATTATGTCCCCTGGACTGGATCTGCTAATTTACTTGATTCCCCACTTGTCTCCAATGTCCCTCTGAATGTACATAGTCATTTGTGAGGCTCTCCTTGGAGAGGATTTTGCAGAAGGGGAAGAGAGGGAAAGATCCCCTCCAACAACTTTTTCTATGAATTTTTCTGCTGAACCCATTTAGCTATGTTTGCCCTAACACAATAACCACACACTCTCAACTCTCCCTTCTTTGTATCTGAAGAAGGGAACTCTGACTCTTGAAAGTTCATATCCTGAAAATCTTATTGGTCTCTAAGGTGCCACTGGACTCAAACCCTACTGTTCTACTGCAGACCAACACGACTACCTACCTAAAACACTCTCACAGGTGGCTATATTTGTCACTTAATCATCTTTGACAGAATCTGATCAGCCTTCTTCTGCCTCTCTCTGTCATACCCCCTCTATCATCTAAATAAACACATAAAACTGACCCAGTCCTTTTGCACCCAAGTGGTCTCGGGATGACACAGGTTCTCTTAAATAAAAAGATTAACTTTATTTTAAAATAGAGGAAAAAGGGAAGTTGCATATAACTACATGCATAGACAAAGGGGAGAGAGGAGATATTTTAGATATGAGAGGATGCAAAACGAGTTAAAATAACACAACGAGCGAATGCGACCTGACTTAAGTGATTCTCTGGCTTAAATATTCTGAGCCATGTTGGCCTCAACTGGACTTATACTACAAGGGACTCCTTTTCCCCTGATTGTGCCTGGAAAAGACAACGATAACTTCCTCCTCAGGGTTTTATCAATTTTGTTATAATCACACACCCCTTGCAAGAACAGATGCTCTGTTCCCACTCTGGCTGGTGCTCAGTTGGTTCCTTTTGGAGGAGAAACTCTTTCTCTCTCTTTGGGGCTTTATTATTCATTGCTCTGTTCCCGCTCTGTTCTCTGCTCCTGATTTAGAGATGCTGCCTGATTTGGGAGCTTAATTAGAAACAGAAAAATCATGGGGACTCATGGCACTGCTGAATCCTGAACACAAGCCATTGGCTTGTATGGGAATTCCATGAATAGCAAGGTGTAAGTTCTCATTGTTTCAACAGATGTACCTTGAACTGGAACAGAGAATTCGGATGTTTTCTTTCTATAGCATAATGCTGCCTATTTTCAGGATTTATTGTTTACTTTGAATTTTAATAAAATAGAAATCAAGAAGGATTTGTTTTAACAGCTAACACTGTGGAGTGTAAGTGTTAAGATATACTAGTGTTTAAAGGCAATATGTATGCTAAACATGGGTCAATATTATGAGATGTAAAAGATACAACAAAAAGAATTCTATAACATTGCCTTAGGGCTGGCCAGTAGTACCTTCATTGGAGATCTTCCAGCAGGAGAAGGGGAAACTGAGGTTATATGTCGAGCTGGTGATGCTGTGAACAAGATTAATTAACTCAGTTTAGCAAAACTGATACATATTAGGGAATTAATAATCAATATCCTGAGAACTAGTGATTTAAATAAACATTCTAGCCAGAAATAAAGTTTATATTTGTACAAACACACATTTATTTTAAATGTCTGCTACCAATATGGAAGAAAGCACAGTTCCTGTGAAAGAGCGTAACTCTACAGCCATCCCTTCCTGCTGCTTTCCATTATTTATCTTTGTTTTTATGGCCTCGGGGGCCTTAAGTTGGGTGAAAAGTGTTCAAAACCATTTTAAACAAATAAATCAATAAAACATGCTTGCTCCTTCTCAAGAGTAATTTTTGTGCAGCAGAGGCAACTGATGCCAAGCTTCCCCGGGTTGGTATTATGAGCTAGAAGAAAATTCTCAGTAACAGCATAAGGCAGGTGGGAACTATGAGGCCAGTTATTAACTGAGCTGGAGATAGCTTGTCCATTAATAGTTGATAACACTCAGGGCCTTCCAGTCTGGATGACTATTTCCTATATCAGCAGTTCTGGAAGAAGCCAAAAGATCATTAAAAGCAGAAAAAGAAGACTTGCTGCAAGTGACCATTTCCCGTCTCTGTTATCTAAACACAGCTGAATTTGGGTTTGAGCTAAAAGATCCTTAAATACAGTTTTGCAAAAACAAACCCAGAGCAAAATCTGAGTTCAAATCTAATCTGCAGCAGCACATTCCCAATGACTACTGTGGGTACTAAACCCAAAGACTAAGGTTTATGCATATACCAGTTTGCATGGGCCGTGGTGGTACGGGAGGAGACATTAGCTTTCCACTCTCTGACATATTTCTGGCTTCTTTCCCACTGTCCAAGCTCCAGCTGCTGGGAGTGCTGTTTACAGCTGGAAGAGAATGGCAAATGGGCATTAATATTTTCATCTGCCAGGAGTTAACATAAAACATATAGCTACCTTTAAAAAAACCCCAACTAATCATCCTTATAGAGATACCTAAATAGAGATTCAGTATCCTTCAGATTCAGTTATCCTTCCCTCATTACAGAAGTTTTGGCTTAATCCTACATGAATTTAGTGAGCAAGTCCGTATTTACTTGTTGGTTTGTTTGTTTTGGTTATATTTCCTACTGTAACTGACCCTTTTTTACTGTACATTTTCTTATCTACTGGAATATATTAACTGTGGCACTGACTACAATTTAGCACAGTAAAAGCTTTGTTGTCTGATACCTGATTACTCTGAAAGTTCACTTAACCAACATCGCCTGCAGGCAGGCCCCTCTCCCTTCACCACCAAACCTCTGCATCTTCCAGGGTGCACACTCCCCATTCCCACCTCTTCAGCTGGCCAGCTTAATGCCTCTAGCATGAGGAGGGCTGTCACTATGATGCTCCCCATGGGATGGGATTTGGTCACTGTGGATTTCACTGTGTAGAGGGTGGGGCAAAGCAATAAGCCTAAGTATCTGGCACATTTGATTAACTGACAGCTGCCCTTCCCCAGGGTGCCAGGTAACAAAGCTTTTACTGTACCACCTTTAAAGAAATATGATTTGTGCTTACCCTTCTCGGGACCAGATAAATTAGGATCACTTCGAGGCAAAGCGCCATCTCCAATGTGATTGAACACAATCCTCTAGAAATTCAGAATGACACATTTTTATGACAGCATTTGTATCGAACATTTTTTAAATAATTAAAATTGGGAATGAATGCCATTTCAAAGGACGTGTAAATCAGACTAAACTTATAGAGATGACATATTTTGTTTAGTTAAGACTCTTAACTATTGCTCTTAACTTAGGGGAATATAGCTATAAGAGATAAGAACAAGGACAATTTCATTTTAATAATGCATGTAGAAACACAAGAGAAGGTACTTCTGGTATAAGTAAGGCACGCTCTAGTTCACTGTTCATAAATCAGTTGTTGCAATGTAGTACTTTCTAAGCATCCAAAGATGCCAAAGACTTTCTTGAGATATAGCAACATTCATATTGTGCCTGGACAACTTTTATTATCCCAGTTTTAATCGCAGCTTGATATTGTATGAACACATATAATAACCATATAAACAAATATAATAATCATATAATTAAGTCTAACAACTTGGATGTACTTTGTTACAGGGAAAAAACACAATTTTAAATCAACTTATACTAATTTTTGACCAGTTTGGAGTATTACCCCCCAGCCCTTACCCAGAAACCTAATAATGAACCAAATGCAGTTCCCATGTCTCCTTCTAAAGTATTGATTTTGTAAAGGATGCAACGCAAAAATATACAGACTTTGAGTTAAAATATGTAATTAAGTAGAAGACTGGATAATAAACAAACATATAGAATAGGATTAGTAGATTCCAAAGGGTGAAGTGATATAGAGAACTACATTAATTGGCTGTTGATGTTAAACTGCATTTCTAGCCTACATCCTAAAGAACAATGCTTCTGTCCAAAGCTGCCCTGTAAAAAAACAAGGCTAGCAATTGCAACATTTGCAAGAATGAAGAATATAGCTTCTTTTTTAGTGGAAATGTTCAGAAACCGGCCAAGGAATTGAAATCATTGGTTTAAAAAAATGGAAGCAAACTCATAATAAATACTGCCAAATATCCAAGACAAACAATACATGTATGACTGCAGCAAATCATGGAATAATTAAGAGGAAAGAAAAGAAAAAGATAAAAAAGAATTTGGTAACTACAAAGAAGCAGAGAGCAGCTGGATGCCAAGCTTTGCCACTAGCAAGAGACATGCAGCCATTTTAACTGGCAAATATAGTATAAGCACAAGACAGGTAATGACAGATCAGCCCGCGTCCATCTTCTCATAATATAAAACTGCCCGGCTGACGACTGGCCTGACACAAAGGCAACTTGATCTGACAATGTAAAATGTGCATTTATCAAATATGGGCAAAATTCAAACTGGCTGCATGTTGAAAACTGGATGAGCAAAAGCCATGCATACTACCATACTGGCCCATGTTTACTCAATCTACTCCTTACAAAACTGGTCAAATTACGTAATAAGATTTGGTATCGTTTTCGGATTATGTGGAACTACAGCAAGAAGGCAGTACTGGAAGAATCAGATTGATGGACAAATATAGTCCTGATCAGGTAGTCTAAGCATGAAGAAAGCTAGCCTGATGGGACCTGCGTCCATGTCCAGCTACCTAATTTAATGTACTTTTCACAGAGTCCGCAATACTCTGGCTGTAACCATTTATAATTTCCATGTAATTTTACCACATCACATTCATTTTTACTGTGGCAAATTACCATTTCAGTCTCAAAATCTGGCAGGTAGAACCCAGCCAGAGTGTGCCTGGACTCTCAGCAACACAGCATAGAGAACGGCTAATGCCTCACAATTTCTGATGTTGCAGTAAGCCATTTTTGTTGTTATTTTTCTCTGATGATAACACAAAGAAACCCGTCAAATAGCAACTCTGCAATGGATGCTGTCCTACAGACACAGCGTCATCACCAGAAAATCATCTTCTTTCCCAAGATGCAGAGCTTGTTTAAGGATGTGAGAGAAACATACTGCTGGAGTCTTCTTCAGTGTCTTCTTAATATTTGCACAAGAAAGTAATGTTTCTACTTACCCTGTCTGGGGCTAGTGAGGAGGTTGAGACACTGGAAGATTTTCCTGTCAGGTTAGCCTCTGGGAGAGCAGTTAGTAGACCTACGTGCTCTTCAGGCTCTCCTGGTGAATCTCTGATGCAGCGCGGAATGGAGGCCTCATTCCACTTGGCAAAGCAAAAATTTGTAGGCTGGGAGCAAAAATGGCATAAATTCTGTCTTTGTGGCATGTGTTAAAGCCACTTTGCATACAGAACATTTCATCTGGAACCTTTCTTGTCCTGGCTGTTCCAGGTGATGTTAGAAAACTTGAAGATGAATCCAGAATTAATTTTTGACTACCAGTTGTTGTCACTGAGGAATTATCAGCTATCATGCCAACTGGCAAGCAAGGAGAGTATGATAAATCATAGCAGAGACTATAGTGAGTATTTCCTATCCAAGAGAATGACTTGCAAAGCCCTAAAAGCTAAGGAGGCGGGGACACACGGATTATTTCTAAGCAAGATAACTGGAAATACTGTAGTTTTCTGCTGATCAAGTCAGAATTATACAATTGTTGACAGGCCACTTAAAGCGTCCGGGTTTCTCTACTTCTCGCCATTAAAATGGCACTGTAAAATGACATGATGTGAAGATGGAATGGACTTAGAAGGATATTAAGAGACATATCAAAGGTCAATGTACTAGATAAAAGTGAAAAGTGGTAGGTATATTGACTTTGTAAGAACTTCAGATATACAGAACTCTGCTCCTACTTAAGATTATACACTGTCATATTAACACAAATAAACTTTTTGGGATTTCTTCTTTTTCACTCTGTCAAATGCTTCCTTCAAGAATTGTCTTATAGAATCAAGTGAATAGCTTCCAAAGCTAAACTATTACTTATCAGTAAAACACCTAAGCAATTATCTTGAGAAGAACTAGTGTATGATCAAATAGATTGAGTGCATCTTTACAAAAAAAAATAGAAGAAACGTATGAACTGGTAAGAAAATCAATAAAAATTTCTTCACTGTAATAGCCATTTGTAACGGGACTATCTTATGAATTGCCTACCTGTGAAGGCTCAGAAGGATTAGGGTAAATGGCACTACAGGGCCTCTCCCTTGGAGAGAGGCAAGAGTTCTCTCTGGAATGTTTAAGCTTGTCAGACAACAGAGGTGAGCCTAGAATACAAAAGAAACCTATCGAATCAGTAACTGCAATTCTTCCAACATTCCATTTGGTGGAACATTCTGGGGAGGGCACATGAACAGAGACCGAGAGTGATTGGTCTTCCGCCGTAGAATCTTGAACAATGTGATCAATAACCAACAGTATTAAAATAATTTGTAATGAAGCCTTATGCATGTTTATGTGGAAATAACTCCCACTGAGGTCAGTGGACCTTAATCCCAACTGGGCCGGGGGCGAGGGGGGGGGGCGGGGGACAGAATTACAGCTTTAGTGACCAGAAAGCTTCCAAAAGTTGTTTTCATGTAGTGAAGCACTGACCTCTGGCACTGGATGGAGCAGAACTGGTCACATTAGGTGAAGCAGAATGAGTGGAACTCAGGCTTGAGGTAGATGGACTTGGCTGGAAATATAAGAGCCACAAAGTTCTCAATATTGTCTGACTGACAATCAAACAAAAATTGTGTTCTAATTTATAGTATGGTACACTGTAGCAAAAACTCAACATAAGGGAACGTCAAGATTACTTGGCTCATAAAAACTGTACATTTGGAACACGGCTACGATTGGGTGGTAAGCAGACGATTAGGTTCAATTTGGATTTCCCCACAGCCATTTATTTGGCTTTTGGTCAAGGTTGCCTTTACATAAACCATCCCTGACTGCTCTTGTTTAAGGACAATGACATGTATCCTACCACTATACTCAGCAAAGTTTGAAGCATTCTTCCAGCCTAAGGAACCTTGTTTAAACTTGTTCATACAAAAGAACCCAAAAATGTGGCAAGAAGTCAGAAGCAGAAAATGAATGTACTTGTCAATTTAAAAATATTTTTAATGTTATTAATGAAAATCTATTGATGTTCACTCAGCTTCCTTCCTTTATTATCTTGTCTTAAGATGGGCATGTGTGGGGAAACACTTATCTTCTGCACTGTTCACTGCAATTATGCCTGACAGTGTATGTGGGCAAATCTGAAAGAAGCATGTAATTTGGTTCTTACAGAACAGCATGTCTCATGGTTGGTCCCTTGGAAATAAAATAATTTAAAAAATTGCAGCTGGCTGAACTTGGGTGTTGGCATCTTTAAGACCAGCTAAACATACCAACTTGGCTATACCAACTGAATAGTAAATCTGCATTCATGGAATTAATTCTTGTTAGATCACCATAAATGAGGAATCCTTAAGACTTGTCAAAATCAGAGGTGAAGCTTTTCCCAGAAGCATTTTTTTTTAAAAAAAATATTTACCGATTTGGAAAATGTCTATGCTGCTTCTCGAAGGAACCTTCCTGAGGTGGCTTACAAATTAAGCATCATAAAAGTTACTAAAACCCAGCATTCAAAAACACAGCAAAACATAAAACAACATAAAGCATGATGCAGGCTAAAAATACACTATAAAATGACGTTTAAAAATCAGTCCCTTTGTTAAAAGCCTGGATAAACAGACATGTATTGAGCTGGAGCCTGTAGGTGTCGGGCGGCTCTGAAGGGGAAAAGCACTCCACAGGTAAGGACCCACCACTGAAAACACTCTCTCTCTTGTTGCCGCTGGCCTTATCTCTGAAGGTGAGGACACCCAGACCAGGGCTTGTGAGGAAGATCTTAACTGGAAGGCTAGACAGTATGGAAGGAGGCAGTCTTTCAAGCACCTTGGCCTCAAGCCATTTAAAAGTAAGAACCAGCACTTTGTGTCCAGAAACGAATGGGCAGCTAGTTTAGGTCTTTCAACTCTAGGATGATACTGGGTGAACTAGAATGACAGTATTGATGCACTGGAGAAACACTTCTTCTCTAAGAATTTCATTTTGTAAGAACTAAGGAGTAAAATTCAATCTCATAACCCTAGGGCTGGCGTGCGGAGGGCTAACAGCTTTCCCTTCCACAAACCATCTTTGATGGATATTCCACCAAAGGGAGTCAATCTAATTACTGATAACTGTTTACCCAGTTAATGATCAGTCAAGGAAACACTTTGTTTACACACCTCACACATTCCATTCTAAATTGTGCAATGCCACATGATCCTGAGAATTCCCTTTTCATTGGTCTTTACTTCAGGGCATAACATACTCTACTTTGATTGGTCAAGCAGCAATACCCCTCTTTCGCCTGAACCCCTCAAATCACAGTAGGAATGAAATGGAATTGGTCAGCCTTCAACCATTTGAACACCCAGACAAGACTGTCCCCAGTAAGAGAGTAAGCATGCCTAGGGTTGCTTGCTAGCATTGTTTTAGTCAGAAGCTTTGTTTCATGTTTATTTTCAAAGTTTAGCCTCACTAACAAACCTCACTTCCTTTCTTTCACCACTCTGTATTTGAAATAAGCTTCTAAATTGTCCATTCAAACTTCCTGAGGTAAGTTAACTTTGTTGTATCCCTCACTATGTTCAAAGTGGCTTAGGACCTTCACTGCAAGTATGAGGATCTGCATCTGGCAGAAGCGGTAATGGACGGGGAACTCTTCAGAGAGAAGAGGAACTCTCCACCATAGATTGATCCAGCTCTGAGGACCAAATCAGATGGGTGCAAGGGACACTGCATTTGGCCATGTTCCAAGCCATGTTTTAAAAGTTAATGCTCCAGATGTATGGGGACCTACTTCAAATTGGAACCATGGGGATAAAGGCTTAAGCCTGTGCTCTTTTAATGGCCCTAAGGAGCTATTATTTGCTCTAATGGCTCCCCAGATCTGTTCCAGGTTGAGAAAGAGGCCAGAGGAGAAAGGCTTAAGGCTTCTTCTCCCCATAGGGTTCCCACATGCCTGAGAATTAACTTAAAAATTGCTGGCAGTTTCTAACATGAAACTCCTAGCATATGCCCTGAGATAGCATCTCAGCCCTACATTTCTCCATTGGTGGCAGTTACTACTGAGTAGAGATGGGCATGAACCAGAAAAAAAACGAACCATGCAGTTCGTAGTTCATCATGTTTCACGAACCATGAACTTTCACGCGCGAACTGGTTTGTTAGGTTCATGAAAATGTCACTTCCGGGCCAGCAAATCGCCACTTCTGGGTCAGAAGAAGGTCTGCAGAAAGCCTATCCCCTGTTGCCTAGGAAACTGATTGATCGGCACCAAGTTGTCTGCAGTGACGAGCTGAAAAATGAACCAAACAAACTGCCATAAAGTTTGTGGCGGTTGGTCAGAAATGAGCTCTAACAAACTGCCGGTTCGTGAACCATGAACCGGCCTGGTTTGTGCTGAACTTTGGTTCGTATTTCGGTTCGTGCCTATCTCTACTACTGAGTCATGATTCAGAGAAAGTTGTGTAACATAAAAAATGTTGATACTTCTGTCCCAGTGGGTACATATTTTTTTTTAAAAAATGATATTCTAAAAGTTTATTTTATATTATTGGTTTTACTGTTCACTGTCATCTAACCCAAAATACTAGAATAGAATGGGATACATAGAATCCATATTAAAATATATAAATATGAAATGCCTACTTAACACTTTAGAACACTTCCAGATGTTCAATTCACTATAGAAGAACAATCTTGTAAATTAGTATTATCTTCTCTTTTGATGCTGAGGAACGCTTGCGCAAGTCTACTCTAGTAAGAGACTACATTCTCATTCCCAGCTCAGCCTCTTAGCCAGTAAGCTACATTTACTCTGTACAAATAAATCTCATAGCTTCTGAAGTAGCTTCTGCTTTTTTCCATCTTCTTCCTAATTAACTAAACTTACTTCTCTAGAAAATTATTTAAAAGGAGAAAATATGCAGTTTAGACATGACATATTTGTTTTGTACCTGCATGTTGAAAACTTCATCAGAACTTTCAGACTGTCCAGTTATATTGCTGACCTCTGCAGAAGCTTGTGAGGACAAAGATGAGGATGAATATCTGTTGACAGCTGGATAGCTTAACGGACTGTTGCAAGCAAATTAAGAAAAATCAGCACAATTCCTATTTATTTTATCATATAGCACATTAACAATTCCTGTTTCTCTTCTATACTTATGCCTTGGACTAAGGGTGTGCACTAAAAAAAATCCTGGTAATGTGGGTCTGGGTTTCAAGGATTAAAAAAAAAAATCCAGGATCCCTGACATCTAGGTCAGATTCTCTGATCCGAGATAGAGAATCCTGGATTTAACCGGCTAGTATTCACAATGGCGAAAAATATCGAGGGGACTAGGGGGGGGTGCATTTTAAAAGAAATTTTCACCAAACATGCAGGGAACTTACTCCTGACTGTCCAGTAACCTCTTTCCTCAATTTCAGGAGGATTTGGACCCTGGGTTCCAATTCTATGGGCCTCTAAACAAGCTGCCTCCAGCCACTCTCCATTGATTGCTATGGAGGAAACGTTTCCAAGGCTTTTAAACTCAATGCCCCCCTCCCCCACTGGTTTGAGATTCTCTGGTTTTACATTATTCCCTTGCAGGCTTATTGTCAAACCAGAGAATCCCACCAAGAATCTCTTTACTGAAGGTGGGAGGGGGGAGGCTTGCTGAGCTGTAGAATTTCAAAGGTGGCCAGCGGTGGCAACTGCTTGAAGGAGCTCTTTTGAAGCTCTGGCGAAGGGGAGGGCCAGAATGTGATGGGAATCCACTCTGCCTGCTGCTGCTTCTTTCCCCGCCCCACCAGCCTCGTGCCACTCTCCTGCAGTGGCATGGAGCTTGGCTTCATTTGCACCACTGCCCTCTCACTACTGCTATGGTTGTGTGTGGCAGCTGCCTATGGCCAGATAATCCAGCCCAGTGAGTCGGATTCAATCTGGGATTCAAGCACGTGACCCAGATTAACTGAATTGCTAAACCAGGATCACAAACCCCTTCCTTGAACTTTAACACTTCAGTAAGTGCTTTAAAAAACTCCATGAATTCCATACTTTTAATATAATTGTTCATAAGATAATCATCTTATGAGTAGTAGAGTAGTACTGTAAAATGAGTTAAAAGAGGATTAGCTACTACCAAGCCCTGCCCTAAAAGTTTATCTTCTATCTATCTTCTACTAAAATTTTATCTTCTCCTCCAATAGGGATGCCTGATTGATTTTTTCCTGACTACTAAGAAAAGAATCCCAGCAACTATCTCTGGCATCTTATTTTTACTGTTTTTATAGTTGACAGTTGTCCTAGTTTTGTGAAAATTGTTCCATTTCACCTCTAAATTAGAAAAAGAGAAGTTTTAGTTTCCACTTACCTACGCCTAGGGATTACTCTGACACCCTCTGGACTCATAGAAACAGGTACTGAATTTCTAGGGACACGGGGGCTTCCATTCGGAAAGTGGACTGGACTAGCCTGGATACATGCAGCAAATTCCTAAGTGTTTGTTTCAATGGGAAGAAAGAGAACGTAAGAGTTCAAAAATCCACAATAATGTTTTGCAGACAAGTGTTACATATGCTGTGCAGCAAAGGGGGGGGGGGGGAAGAGAATATAATACTGGAAGCTTAAGAAACTAAATGTTCATCTTCCATATTCTCCTACAAAAATACACAACAGACGAATTGGAAGACTTGGATTCTTTCCACATGAGCCATCAAGAAAAACAAGTGGGGTGGGGTGGGGGGGTCTTCAAATTACATTCACATTATAGTTGTATGCAGTAACAAAAAACTTTTTGTGTATAACCCCTTGTAAAATGGGGTTCATCTTACATTTGGGGGGCTTCTTCCTTTCAGGTAAATACAGCTTAACAGAGGGACAGCCAGTTACGAAACCCCTGTATGCCTGTTTGGACTATGTGCAGAGCAGCTAACAACCAACTAGGGCTCATAGATGGCTGCGGAAGCCAGATGAAAGGGGAGGAGTCACAGACAAAAAGCTGAATCTTCAGAGTGAGAATGGAGGGATCCTGTCTCAGAGTCTGCCTTGTCTGTAAGCAGGCTAAAACATGTTTGCTGATAGCGTTTGCATCTCCAAGATGTTAAGTAGGAGAAACCCTTTTTCAGGACAAGTCTCAGAGGCTGACTATTATGGGAATGGAAGCTGGCATAGTGAATACTTTGGAAGAGATTGTGGCCGTCTCAGACCCCAAATTCTGAGGGAAACTGGACAATGAGAGAATGACAGAAGATCCCATTTACACAATGAGAATCTTAAGTTGAGGGAACACCAATCTATACCTCAAGAATAGAAACTTGGCTGCTAGTTGTTCTGTGCACCTGTATCAATCATTATAACTTAGTCTTTCCAGGAAAAGCTGTGTGTTATCTGTGAATAGTTTTCAGCTTTGTTACTGAACCTCCTTATTTCTCCTATCCCTGGTAGTGAATAAAAATTATTGGGGTTTTTTATTCTGTTCCCTTCAAGTCTTAAATGTAAGAACTGCATTCAGAAGTCCACGTGTTCAGTCTGGCAGAAGGTTGGAGTAGTCACTACCTTTGTTTAAACAGCATTTAAAACCCCAACCTTCAAATACAAGTAAAAATTAAAAATTAAAAAGATGAAAATTCAAGCTATTGTGGAGGAACTACAGAAATGCAGTATATCCCGAAAGCCTGAAGATGTCACTGTTCGTTGCTGAGTAGAAGTACATACTACACAAAGTAACCATGATGCATGAAATGCAGCTAATGCCCCCCCCCCCCTCAACTGAAGTTTCACATACCCAGGGTTTTTTTCCTGGGAAAAGAGGTGGTGGAACTCAGTGGGTTGCCCTCGGAGAAAATGGTCACATGGCTGGTGGACCCGCCGCCTGATCTCCAGACAGAGGGGAGTTGAGAATCCCAGACAGAGGGGAGTTGAGGCAATCCAAACTCCCCTCTGTCTGGAGATCAGGGGGCGGGGCCACCAGCCATGTGACCATTTTCAAGAGGTTCCGGAACTCCATTCCCCTGCGTTCCCCCTGAAAAAAAAAGCCCTGCACATACCTGTATTCCCAAACTTGATTTCATCACAAAGAACTGGTCCACTAGTTTTTTATGTAAAGGTCTCATATCTTGAGGGACAAACTTCTCATGTACAGCTAAGCCAAATTCCAGAATTTGAGCCTTACAGAAAAAGAGCAAAAGAAGGTCAGTTATTTAACTTATTTTCCTATATATCTCTGCCATACCAAACCATATACAACCATAAGCTTGCATCCTGGCTACTTTCTGTGGGCATTCTGGTGTGTGGGGGGGGATTTTCACTGGTGCCTGCCTCCCATGGCAGCCCAAATGACACCCCAAAATACTGCTCCTGGCTGTTGTGCTACCTGTAGGAATAATTTGAGAGGGAAATTAGAGATTGCCCACAGGAGGTGGAAAATTGGCAAAAATCGCCCCCTCCTTGTTCCCACAGAAAACTAGCTAGGATCCAAGCCATACAGGGTTTTTTTTAAAAAATCAGGAATTGCAGCTATTAATGTTACACATTTCAGACCATAATCTAGACAACTATAAAGGCACTATGTTCACACTTTTTGCCCTGGAACTACACAGTTTATACAGGTAAATAATTGTTTCATTGACAGCAAAGTTCTTTGTTTGCCAAAGCTAAATGTCAGCCCTATATACATTTTCTGAACATAGTGTTTGTATTTAATAAACAATATGGACTCTTAGTGAACTGGATAAGTCAATTTCTAGACTAAAATAAAATACAATTTAAAAATCCACGTTAAAAACAGGCAGAAAAAGTACAATGTAATCTTAAATTACAGCCTAATTTTTTTTTAAAAAAAATGCTTCCAATTCATTTTACTCCTGGCTTTAGAACATAGAGAATACTTATTTTTAGCTTATTTCAAGTATTACTTCACACAGCCTACGAAGAGCACCTGACTGGATTTGTGGTTAGAGAACTGGACCAAGACTGGGAGGATTGAAGCTCCTGCCCCTCCCTCAGACATGAAACAAACTGATAGTCATTCACTCTCAACCTAACATTATGGGGAGGATAAAAATGGAGAAGAGAACCATGTATGCTGTCCTGAACTCCTTGTAGAAAAGATAGGATAAAAATGAAGATCAATAGATATTAAAATATTTGCACATAAAGCCACACAAAACAAAGTTCTGCCTTCTCGTCATTCTTTAATTCAGGCTTGTGTTTTAAAACAAAGTAGAAAGACTTAGTTTGGTTATCTACCCCTGTAACATTTTGCCTATTTTTGACACCACCCTGTAATAATTTACCCTGTTTTTAGAACCTTTTAATTTTTTTTTTGTTTTAAGACCTTTAGTTCAGCTCCTCCTTATATTACCTTAAACTTATACCTCAGGAGGGCCCTGGTCCTAATAAACACCCCTTATATTTCCACTCACGCTGAGCTTAGGTGTTCTCTACTTTACCCAGGCTTATACCTCAAGAACACATTCCCTTTTTTGTGAGTGTGGACTATATAGTGCTGCCTCCCCAAAAGGTTTTTGAGTCACCAAAGGCTTTTGCCTTAGATTTCTTCTGTTTAACTGGTACTACTGGAAGGATTCGTTATAGATGGTAGCAGGGTTTTTTTTCTGGGAAAAGAGGTGGCGGAACTCTCAAGAGGGAAATGAGGAAGAAACACATGGGATTCTTTGAAATAACATTATTTTCCAGCACTATTGCCGAGTATTTTCAAGAGATGCCGGAACTTCATTCCACCGTGTTCATCCTGAAAAAAAGCCCTGGATAGTAGTCACAGAATGGTTAGCATGTGAGAGAGGTTGTGAAGTAAAAAAAGGCTCTTTTTTTCCTTAAAAAAAGGTAGAAATTTAAATATGATGAACTGTAATAATAATAATAAATATAAATAGTATGATAGTTGAAGAATTCTGCTAAGCATATTGGTTTCAGAGTAGTTCTTAAGCCTGGTTGTTTCACAAATAATGATCTTTTGCCACCCTAGTCGGAATGAAGAGGCAGACACAAGGCTTGGGTACTAAAGGGCCACTTTATTAAAGCGACAACATAAACAGTTAACGTGGCAAAGGGAGCCTAACTAGTGGAACAGGTCAAGCCAGCGGTTGCACTGGGACCTCCTCCTTGAACCTGTCTGGGTGAGACCCACTGCCCCGGGTGAGAGCCATCCATGAGGCATAGCTTGGGCCCAGCTGGCCAGGCGAAATGGTTCCCCCCCTTAAAGCTCCAAACACCCCAAGCTGTGGAGCCTGAGGGAAGGACTTGTCTATGAGGTCTCATCCGGAAGTCTGCCCTCACAGCTGGGCCGTGAAGCCACAGACACTCCTGACAGACCCCAATTCCCTACCAATAGAGAGATGCCAAGGGTGCTCAATGGCCCGCTCTCATTTCCCCAACTCTAACCTGCCACCACCAAGGCCAAGCCTCTGCTCAGGCCTAGGTGCCCCATAGGTGGCATACAGCCTTCTGAAGCCCCAGCTGCAAGTCATTTATAAAATTGTTGTTGCCCTTCATCGCCTTCCAGGGCAGCAAACGATGGCACCCAGCCATAGCAGTCGATGGCTGTGGCCAGGGTTGTCGCATTCTAAAAGGTATGTTCACAGACTCAGTCACACAAAGTAATTTTCCACACAGGTCTTCACTAGCAGACTAAACTCTCTTCACATCCTCCCAGACATAGATTCACTGAGGCCTTTCCACACAGCTTGCCTGATTTAGCTAGATTAATTTCTCTCTCAGATACACATAGACTGCCCTGGGCGCACACACAGAGTCAGGCTTCACACACATTGCTGACTGAACTAGAATAAATATTTTCTCTCAGCACACAGACACTGTCAGGCTGTCCCCAGTAGGGTTGCCAGGTCCAGGCTGGAGATTTTGGGGGTGGAGCCTGGAGAGGGCAGGACTTGGGGAAGGGAGGGGCCTCAGTGGGGTATAATGCCATAGAGTTCATCATTCAGAGCAGCCATTTTCTCCACGGGAACTGATCTCTGTTGCCTGGAGATCAATTGTAATTCCAGGAGATCTCCAGCTACTACCTGGAGGTTGGCAACCCTAGTCCCCAGCATGCCTGTTTTGACCAGAATGAACACTTTCTCTCAGCATACTGACTAAAAAATGCCGTTCTCATTTTGCTCCCTACGGTGCATCTACTATCCAATCAGATCACACTCCTTTCACTCATCCAGTCCCCCCTTCTTTCCTCAGAGGTCTGCATTTTAACTAACAGCAACAACTTTAAAAAAAGCACATTAACAAGCAGAAATAAAATCTAAACTATATAAATACAAAACATTACAACTTCTATCACTGCACAGTTCTGAACAGTAGTTCTACAAAGCCCACATGCCACTGAACATTTGTAATATGGATGTTTCCAAATTATGCTTTCTTTTTTCTGGTCACATGCCAATTACAGCGATGGCAGACAGCAAGCATCTGCTTCTTTACCTGCTCAAGCATCAGTTCTCTCAAGCATGCGATCTTCTCACCATCCTCTGGGTGGTTCAGGATGTACTCCTTCACAAAGAAGGCCTGAGCAGAAGACAATTGCAACACAAGGTCATCCTTGTTAGGCTGAAGTACGTTCTGCTTGCAAGAGTGTTAAGCAAAATACTGTTGCTCTGACAGCAGCAAGCATTGGCATTTGTGCTCAAAAGAACCCTATCCTATATGCTCAGTTCATATTAATGGTAATAAAAGTTTATAAGCCCTATTTATTGCCAGATTGTTATTCATACAATTTTAAAAGCCAAGTTGCTGTGACCTTAGATCAAAGGTATATTATAAGCACCGGCATAATATAACATGCATGTGTTAATAAATTGCTCATCACTGAGAAACTTTTCATGTGTTGATTTACCAGGGCGACTGCCAAAAGTTGATGTGCTTCTATTTTGGATTTCTTAGTCAGATTTATCTTTCAAGCACATTCACAGTTATCATGATGTCATGTGTAACTTCCAAAACTCTCCCCTGCTGCAGAATTTAGCCAGGCCACAATAACTAAAGACACCAGGTTGTTTCAGTGTATTGCACATACACCCCGCCCCCCGCCACACACACAAATGATCTTTAACCCTTCATCATGCAACATTTGTTTATTTATGCTTATGGTGTTATATCACTTTACAGAGTGGTATAATAAAAAATGAGTCCCAAGGAATCATTATTATTACTACTATTACACTGAAACCTTAATTGTCTAATCTCCAAAAAATATTCCTATTTCTAAATATGTCCACCAATAAGATGGCCCTGCACAAAGAAGGTGAAAAAAAATTCTCTATCATACTTTTGCTACCAGCTTCTGTTTTGGCTTCCCCTCTAGCTCTGTTTTCTTCCCCTCCTGCTAACAATTGCCTACATCTCCTCATCCTCTTATCACAGCAAACCAAAATGCTGCCCAAACTTTAGCAGTTTGGTACTTACAATGTAATTTGCATGCACAGACTTTGCAATTAACTTTTTAAATCTGCAAATGAGGAGAGGTTGGTTTTTTTTTAACAAAAAACTAAGACTTTTCAGCAAACTCAGGATTCCTCATAAATCATAGCTGTGCCTAGCTGTATCATATGGATTTAGCTATCTGCACAGCGGCCAGCACACAACTATTAGATATCGTGATTAATGTTGGATATAATAAAGTTATTATCCAAATGAGGAATAGAACTTAAAGTAAGGAAACATCCTAAATTCAAATACATATAGACATGAACAATTTACCTCTTGGTACCTGGAAACACCACCATTAACTGCTGCATCAATGACCCCATTTAGACACATTGTGAGTGGGTTGATATTCTGCATCTGTCGAGTCTGGCATTGACTGATCAGTGTTCTCAGCTGTTGGTTTTTATTTTCCAGGACTTCAATAGCATTCTCCAGGGGACTCATTTCTACCTGAAAGCCAGCAGGAAAAGAAACATCAACAAATAGCTTACTCATCAGATATTTAACAGCTACTTTGCAACTACTATAGATCTTAGAGTACCATCTCTGAGGTCAAGAGATTATATTTACCAAAGCCAAGGTAACGATCATCCTAGTGATATTTCTGACAGGTATGAAGGCAGATAGAATACGGAGTGTGCACATAGTTATTATCTGATGCTACAGCTACGTTCAAGCTATCTCCAATGGCATTTGTGAATAATTGTCAAATCATAAACATCTGAGTCCATCCAACATCTTGCATGTATATCTTATAACAGATGTTAATTCAAACCTGTCCTATTTACCCTCCCTCAAATCATTTACTGTGATGATGACAAGCTATCTGGAAAGAGTGAGCTTTTCAAAATTTAAAGAGCCCCCTTAGTTCTTGCTTGCATTTTTGTTTTGCTTTCTTTTGACAGAAGCTTATTTGAAGGGCTTAAGCCTTCCCTCGCCCCACACCTTCCAACTATACTATACTCACATATCCTGCTAAATTGCAATTTAAGAACTACAACTGATTAAGTTCTGGTTAGTTTGATGTCTAAATGCTGGACACCCCTCTAATGCTGGTTATTAGGAATCCATAAATCATAATTTTGAACTAGAGCTGAATCTTGTTTTGTGGCTTCTTGTAATTAACCTTATTATTACATACGACTCACAGACTCTTTGACAGCACCACCCTTAGGCCACAGAGTCACACTGCAGAGTGGCAAACTCCCCCCCCCCACATCTGTTTTTGTTACTGCAGTGGCTGGCCCTTACTACTAGCAGACAAACAAGAATTTATTAGCTGACTTTGGTTAGTTTTGACCATCTGCTGCAGTAGCCACAGTTATTGCAACCCCCTTGCTATTTAAATTAACTGTGGTTGATTTCTAATTTTTTTTAAAAAAATACTTTATTTATAGTTTGACTTTCTCACTAAGACTCAAGGAAGATTCAACACAATCAACAGCTGGAAGAGTCAATACAATCAACAGCTGGGACATTCAATATATTGCAGAAATTTGAAACAATGTTGAAACAAAACATAAGCAATTTGACATGACATAATAAACGCTGATTGCAACTTCTGCATGCAGTCCCTGGGTTTGGAGAATAGAAAAGCTGGTAGCATAAGTTGCTGCTTTTGCAAAAAATTCAGAAGCTTCACTGCATGCTATTGTGGCTTTGAAACCAAATATTTCTGCACAGGGGAACACCTGAGGGTTGCAGGATACGGGTTAAGGAACAACTATGTTTCCATTGCACCAAAGAATTGAACCGAATCAGGTTCAAGGTTTTGGTGTTAACCTACAAAGCCCTACGCGGACTGGGACCGACGTATCTGAGGGACCGTCTCTTACCATATGAGCCCCGGAGGACTCTCCGCTCTGGCGGAAAACATCTTTTAAGTGTCCCTGGCCCTAGGGAGGCCCGCCTGGCGTCGACCAGGGCCAGGGCCTTTTCAGTCCTGGCCCCGACCTGGTGGAATGCTCTGTCTTGCGAGACAAGGGCCCGGCAAGATTTGCTTGCATTTCGCCGGGCCTGTAAGACAGAGCTATTCCGCCAGGCATATGGCTAACGCCGGGCAGTGCCCGCCCCCCCCCGTGAAGGGGGGGTTAAACCATCACCCCTATGCAAACACAGAGGCATGTATGAACCACTGGGCAGCATGAATTGTTATATTTAATGTTTTTAAATGTTTTTAAATGTATTATTTAATGTTTTTAAATGTTTTTAAACATGTTTGTATTTGTTATCCGCCCTGAGCCTGCGAAAGCAGGGAGGGCGGAATATAAATATAATAAATTAAATTAAATTAATTAAATTAATGTTAACGTACTGATGCATCAAATACTGAAAATTTTGCTTGAGCCAGACAGTATGAAAATAACTCTGACATCAGCAGTTTTAATTGCTTAGAAACCTCAGGTGTTATGAATTATTGTGTTATATTACTTATTGCCATTATTTGTCACTATTGGTTACTTCAACTACTAGTTAGAGCTCACTTCAATGAAGCAAAAAAAGAAGTGATTATATAATTACAAGTATTACAACCCCTCCCCACAAATCTTAAGAAACAGATTATGAGGATTTAGAAAAACTAGAAATCTCAGTAGACGGAATGCGGATGCCCATAACCCTGCAGAAGAATGATCACCAGAGAGCTATTCCGTGATTCAAGAGGAATGGAAACAGGTTACTGGTCATCTCCCATGAGACCTAGACAGGAAACCCATGATAGTTAGAACCCATAACAGATGAACAGTGCAATCCTAAACAGAATTACTCCTGTCTAAGGCCACTGAAGTCAATGGGCTTATACTGGAGTAACTCAAGATTGCACTGAAGTGTAAGAGAGATCCCATGACCCCTTTCTACTAAGCGAAAAGACTCCGGCTAGAAGACAACATGACTTAGCAGAAGAATCATCAAAGCTAATCAAGATGGTAAGCCATGTCAGTCTGTAGCAGTGGAAAAGAGCAAGAACCCAGCAGCATCTATAAGACTAACAAAATTTGTGGTATCTGAAGAAGTGAGTCACAGCTCACTGCAGATACAACTAGAATTGAGCTGTGACTCACGAAAGCTCATACCCTCCCACAAATTTTGTTAGTCTTATAGGTGCTACTGGACTCTTGTTCTTTTCCAAAGCTAAGCAGATATCCATATAGATACAAAGACTATATATGCAGGATTTATATGTTTTCATATATTGTTGATATATTTAATTGGAATCTTCTGGACTCATATACAGCCAGTATAGCATTGACTGCATTTTTCACACTATATTTTATTCCAGGTTTTTATTGTATTATTTATTCGTACAGATATTTTAAATTTTATTAACTTGTATTTTGTTATGATGGACTATCTAATTTGTACTGGAATGTACTGTGCTATGGGGTTAGGATGTTAAGGCCCATGGCTACAACAATAAATATTTTGTACTTGTACACTATCAAACTGTTATGCAATTTTGCCTTTGAAAAGCAAAGAAATTGCATCATCACATTTATGTTTGTCTCACATTTAGTTTAGTGAGTAAACTTCTATCCAGTAGAAGTTCTGTGCTGAGTTCATCTTATTCTCATAATATTTTATTTGTTCTTTGATTCCAACCTATCTGTTTTAAAGCAATGGCTTTAAAGTTCAGCATTCAACACAGCATCAAAACCACAACAATAACAAAAAGAAAACTTTCTCCTTCCACCTTCCCAATTGGTACTCACTACTTCACGCTTTTCCACTTCAAACCACCGAGAAATGCCAGGCAAACTCTGCACTAAGATCAATGTTGTTCTTTCCACCCACAAACTCTGCAAAGAAAAGCAAATTATTTATATTCTTTTCTTCACAGATACAGAACAAAGACTGCACACTGTTCTACCCGTATAGTATCTCATTTTATTTAGTTTCCACTCCATGGCTGTCACAGGGGAGAACATATGGAAGAAAAATAATAATAATAATATCCTAAATCTCCCCATAGCTTGACTGAAGTTTATGGTGAGAGAGAGAAACAGGCATAGCTATTTTCAAGTTGTGTCAGGCTGGGAAGCAGCATGGCATGGAAATGCAACAAACACATACATATAAAACAAGGGTCTTGCTTCCTTTACTAGAAAAACACCACTCCAGGTTGGATCTAAGGACTGTGAGTGAAACAGAGATTGTAGACTGGAACTCTCCCCCCTTCCTGCCACAGCCTTCTGTACTCCCTGAAATGCAACTCTTGGGGGAATCAGTGGACCCTTCACAGCATGGGGTACAATGTTGGCATCAGCAAGAGGAGTGGGGAATCAGCATATGCTGAAGTGCCCCTTGAATGAGCAGAAGGAAATTTAGGATCCAGCCA
The DNA here is from genome assembly GCF_028583425.1 of Eublepharis macularius. Taxonomy (NCBI): domain Eukaryota; kingdom Metazoa; phylum Chordata; class Lepidosauria; order Squamata; family Eublepharidae; genus Eublepharis; species Eublepharis macularius. The sequence continues at coordinate 74,745,206 of NC_072798.1, forward strand.
TTCATTCCCTTGGCAATGTGTTTCATGAGGGGGGGGCGGGAAGAGGGAGTGCTAATTTATTTGCATTATTTCCACTTAATACCAGTAGGTGATACAAAACAATAAGGCGAGGGAGAAATCTTATATCGGTTAAGCACATTACATGATGCAAGAATCTTACAATATTTTGCACCCAAGATGCTGAACATTCAAAGGTTTGGGGACTTGTATTGCTTGAAAAGCAGTATCCATTCCCAATGGCAAACTGCTTTGGGAACTGATGAGGCTTGCAAAAGCCAATTGAGTTATGGCATAGAAGTTTCCTTTTCAAAAAGGGCGGGGGGGGGGGAATCCATGCCCAAGCTCAATGTAATTTAAAAACTCCATGAAGTATGCCATTTGCTGTAATTTATTTTAATCAACAACATATTCTTATGAATAATGTCTTTAAATAAAACTTCTGTGGGATAGAAACGAGACAGTAACCGTACCTTGAATTCATTATCCTTGTCTTTCACTCCTTTGTGGAACGGCCTATCATATCGGAATCGCCAGATATGATTTACTTTATAAAAACTTTTGATGTTATCTGGAATGCCTTCTCTCTGCAGCACCTCCTGACTCTCTGGAATTGGTGTCACGGCATAGATTTGAAGATCTATATATAGCAAGTTAAGGACCAAGCTGGATGATAATCAGCAAAACTGATGACTGGGAGAGGAATACCACCACGCTAGGCTGGTTGAACTGGTTAGCTTCAGAACAGGTTTGAGCGAAAAAACAAGACAATTACTTTCAAAATAAATGAAACACATTTTTTTTAAACTCAAGCTCACTCCATGGTTCAGGCGCCATCACACTCCCAATACCTTGATACTCAGTTGCATCTTCTCTTTCCAAAGCGCATTTGGTAACACTGAGGAGGACTCACACTGGAGCCTCCTTTAGGTCCTTCCATTAGGCCCTAGTCTCTGGGACACACCAGAAGCCATGGCAAATCAAGTTTTTGTGTTTCTGAAGATCCTAATATGAACCTTAAGAACCCCTAAAACTACATTTACTATGGTTCTCAGTGGACTACATGAGCATGACACCTGCATCACAGCTTTTACAGCTTCTTTTGATGGAGTGCTCCTCGTGAGATTCCACCATTTTAAGTAACTATGGCAACAAGAAAATGAAAGCAGAATAGAGGCACTGCATCGTAGTCAGTTAGAATGCTGGTCTAGGCCCAGAGAAACAGAGCTGAAATCTCCACTTGCCGTCAAACTTGCTGGGAGACCTTGGGCCAGTCATTCTCTCAATATTGAACTTAGTTCACAGGGTTGCTGTCAGGATAAAATGGAAGAATGGATGATAGGAGCCATGAAGATAAAAATGCACTAAATACATACATTTCAGAGTAGGAGAGAGTATTTAAAACCATGCCTGGCATTTAAATTTCATAGTAGAAGAGGGCATTTAAAATTATACCTAATTCAGAATCATTTCAAGCATGTCTGAACAGGTGTTTCTGCACACATATTGACGTTGCAAAGTTCGCTACCATCAATGTTGTGTTGTATATTGTAAGCACTTTAGCTACCATGACTGTGAGCATGACATAATGCTTAAAGGGAGTTAGGATGGCCAGATTCTTACACCTGGGGTTGAGTTCTTTCCAACAAAGCTGCTTGGGGAATGGACTCCCTTGCCATGTCACTGCTCTATTTGTTCACCATGCAACAAATCGGCTCTGGAAATTTATGACCTACTTTGAAATGAGGTAGCCTCCTCTACTATTATAAAACACTGGCTGTTTCCGCACACGTTGGATAATGCACTTTCAATGCACTTTATCAATCATTTGAGGTGGATTTTTTGTTCCGCACACAAAAATATCTGTTCCAAATGATCTATAAAGAGGATTGGAAGTGCATTATCCAACGTGTGCGGAATCACTCAAAGTCAGCCCAGACTGTTCTATGGAATCATTGTGGTCATGTACACTGCCCTGATTTCCTGGAGAAAAGGTAGTATGGATAAATAGACACACCCACAGATCTTGGAATTTCTCTGATAGATTATTGTACAGATTACTTTCTGGTACCATTTTTCAGGTGGTTCTATTGCACTTGCTTTGGTATTCCACAGCAAAAGTAAACCCATTTTGCGTGATACAAGCTAAATGGAGAAGTTATTTTAGTATGAAGGAAAATATTTATTGCAAATTTTTGGGCAAGATTACCGGTGTCTTACTGCATTTTAAAAACATCTGTACTTACATTTTGTCCAATGTTCTTACTTATGAGAATTGTCTATGAAAGTTAAGATTAAAACACCAAATGAAACTGCCTATAAATATTCTTATGGCTAAAATGGCAAGTTTTGTGGCCTGCATAATGTTGTCTTTTAAAAAACCTTTTTAATTCTTACAGATCCTACTGTTCTAAGAAACTGATAATCAAATATACATCACACCATGTTTGTCTTTTTGATTTTGCAGGGTGCAACTAAAGAAAAATGAGAAAATTTAGCAATATATTTCAAAGTATATTTTGTTAATGAGAAGTTATGGAATACTAGTTCTTTACCATTCCTTTGCTCCTATAACCTTCAGACTTCCTTGGTAATCCCCAATTACATCACAGATCTCACCATCTTCATCAAATGGCTACCATCAATGGAATTAGAAATGTCTTAATAAACTTGTTCTTCATCCTTGTAATTAAGGAATTATAATAGTTTTATAATTGATCAAGCAATTAGATTGCAAGAAATGTAATGCATAAGCTAAGAACTAGTAAATATCAGTCACAGCACTTTTGCAAAAAAGAAACCAAGAAAAATTACTGGAGCCATTTGTCTGAAGCCTGTGCAAGGTTCCTTTAAGGACAAGGAAGCTGTAACCTCTGGCTCACATGTTGCATTGTTTGCATCCATTATTTTATTGATCATAAAACATCATGTATTGTTAGATTGGTCCTTAGAAACTGCAGATATACTGATCTTCTGCACACTAAACTAGACTAATTTTGAAATGTATTAATGAATTCAAAATGAATGTTGAAATTACTGACATTCTGTTTCACCATTATTCTTTAAAGAAATAACAGGTGAAATTGGATAGACATTTTCGAGGTTTCTTCAGCATGCATGATAGTACCATCCAGGAAGGGGATACACTGTGCTTCTGCCTGAAAGATGGTCTCATCTGGCTGATTGGCATGTTGCATAGCAATGGCATGTGGGAACTCATTTAACATTCGCTGTTGGAAAGCCTCCAGGCGCTCATAGTCATGTCCTCGGCAGACAAATTCTTTGTTCTGGGCAGAATAAAAGGAAAAAGAAAATTGCTCAGTATTGACAGTGAGAATAACAATTATTGTACTTCTTTAGGATACCTTTCCAATGCTTGTCATCTATTTTACACACAAGAAAGAACTCAAAATATAGAAAGCAGTTTTCTCCTGAAGAAATTATTTTCACTTCCAACTTTTAAATGTCTGATTACTGATTCCTTCAAGATTTGATATATTCCTCAACCATATGAACAAACGACAAAGAGCAATCCACAGAACAAACATAATAACAACAACAACAACATTCGATTTATATACCGCCCTCCAGGACAACTTAATGCCCACTCAGAGCAGTTTACAAAGTATGTCATTATTATCCCCACCAGGGCTTTTTTTCAGCTGGAACGCGGTGGAATGGAGTTCTGGAACCTCTTGAAAATGGTCACATGGCTGGTCGCCCCGCCCCCTGATCTCCAGACAGAAGGGAGTTGAGATTGCCGTCCACACCGCTCCAGCGGTGCGGAGGGCAATCTAAACTCCCCTCTGTCTGGAGATCAGGGGACGGGGCCACCAGCCATGTGACCATTTTCTCTGACGGCAACCCACTGAGTTCCACCACCTCTTTTCCCAGAAAAAAAGCCCTGATCCCCACAACAAAACACCCTGTGAGGTGGGTGGGGCTGAGAGAGCTCTGAGAGAGCTGTGACTAGCCCAAGGTCACCCAGCTGGCTTCAAGTGGAGGAGCAGGGAATCAAACCCGGTTCTCCAGATTACAGTCCCATGCTCTTAACCACTACACCAAACTGGCTCTCTACAGTTGGCAACAAATTGTGACTATGAAACAGCCACCAGTGCTATAAAGGATTCCAGTTATTCTTGAATCAGATGTACTTTGAACTTCTTGAGCTCATTCAGAGAGGAATCTTCCTTTTGCAATTTCTGCAAAGAATGGGTTGTTTTCCTTCCAATTGTTTTCTCTCTTAATAACTGAAATGGAAAAAAAACACCTCTTCTCTTTTGGAGACGTTGCAAAAAGAAAGATGCTCTCGATAAAGAACTCAAAAAACTCGAAACCTGCTGACTTCTTTTTCTTCAAGGAAAAAAGTAACCTTTTATAGCACCAGTGGATAGTTTTATTTTGTAGTCAATTATTGTCCTGAGCAGTTCTCATGCTTCTGAACTGTAAAGGCAAGCAAAATAAGTTGCTTGCCCATTGTGTGAAACTTCCCTAAAACTTTGTCTCATCAGACATTTATTCAAAGAATTAGAAGGCAAAAGCAGCTGCTATTGGATAGCACAAACTATCCATCGATCTGGGTGGGAAAAGACCCCCAGTTAGCTCTATCTCCAACATCTTCTGCATGGCTGATTGCTGCAGCTTCAGATGAACAGTCTTGTTTCAAGGGCTGTCCTAACGGCACATTAATTACACAGTTTCAGGAAACTATGGTGGGTTAGCCAGTAAAATAGCATGCAGGACAGCAAGAGGAGGAAAAGGTTGACACTGTGGAATTGAACTGAGGGAAAGGGCAGTCTTTGCATCCTTAGACAAGCAGATGCAAAACAGAGGTGGAAAACTAAATTCAGTACCAAGTAGGTACATCAGTGCCCGTGTGCAAAGCCAATCAGCACTTGTACACATCCCTTACTGCCGTATATCTCTACTTGCAAGGGCATGGAGGCTCCCTTTATACTCGTCTAATCCACGATACCATCTCACCAGTTACTGCAGGTGCTAGGAATTGGAAATGCAACTCTGATTGCTAAATGGCTGTGCTGACAGCTACTGCGGCTAAAGAATCTCTTTCCACCCCAGATTCCTGTATCTCTAATCAGTAACATTTGACTGAACAGAGAATTTCATGGTTTCTGTATGACAGATTTTCCTGTGTTCATTGTACTAAACATAATATATGCATTTGACATTTCTTTTAATATACCTCTTCCAACAAAATTCACAGATCTTTCCCCCCGTACTTTTTCATTGTGGTTCTCTATTATTATGTAGCTTTCTTGAAAACAACCAGACACAAACAATCACAAACTTGATAACCTCAGGAACGTACATAGGGAAGAACTCTTATTTACAGCTGACCAAGTTTAAGTTAGCATTTTTAAAAAAAGATTCCCTGGATATTAATAAAACATGTCAACCTTATGTTGTTTTGGATTTCTTTTTCAAGAAGGATATCAAATAGAAATGGTGAAAAAATCTGAATTTAAGGTATCAGTCATACCCTGTAAATTTGTAAAAGTGAAATCAATCTGTAAATGGAGAACAATGCCTTTTGTCTTTCCTTAAAACTGCTAACTGGTTTACCTTCCCAAGCTACTGCAATTCAACTTTCTTACCACTAATCTTTCACCAACCAACCAATGAAACTGAGGAATGATAAAAATAAAGGCTTAACAAGATTAAATGGCAATTTCAAATATGGGAGGCATATCCAATTATACATAATAAATCCAAAACTACAATACTCAGTGAACAATGTGGGACTCTCTAACACTGACAGTGCAATCCTAAACAGAGTTACTCCAGTCTAAGCCCATCGATTTCAACAAGCTTAGTCTGACGTAACTCTGTTTAGGATTGCACTGAGTGGGCTACCCATATGCATGGTCTGCAAACTGCAGTATCAGCTTTTCTATAAAAGCTATTAAGCAGAATCAAAAAGAAAAAAGCAGGAGGAAACAGCCTGCATCAAATAAAATGTTGCTTGAGCTTATTTGGTGCTCAGATGTCAGTCAGTGACCAGCAGGATTAGGACCACACTGGATAATACATCTCAAGCATGACAAAACATCATAAATATAAGCATAAGTACAACAAATATCTTTGGTACTCACTCGTAAGAAAAAAGGAAATTTTTTCCCATAAAATCCAACTCTGAAAAACTCTGGCTCCAAACGCTGTTGATCCATAATTTTATCATACAAAGAAGCTTCCATCATCTATGTGAGAATGAGTGAAATGTTACTTTTTTGTGGTCTTTAAAATATTTTAGAAAATGGAGAACTCCAAAATACTGGGCGTTCAAGTATGAGGTGGCTACAGATAGAGAATCAATCTCCAGCTCCAAATTTTCCCCCTGGTTCAAACTGATTAAAAGGGACCTTGTCAGAGCCTCCTACCTGTCTAGCATGCATGACCCTTCATAGAACAGCCTTTACATCTACTTGGTTCCAGACTATGCCAACAGCCTTGCTTGATGGTTGCTATTCTTCAAAATTAACTGCTTCATGCTTATGTATTTGAGGTGCACTATTTCATGAGGATTTGCCTCATTATATTCTGTCCTGTCCTCTTTACACAGAGCAAAGAATCAAATATCTTGTAGCCTTCTTGAAGGGTTTAAAACTTTAAACTCTTCCTCAGAAGCAGAGAAGGTGATTTTTCTTCTCTAGGACACCAACTTGCTTGTTTCACATAGAGTGTGATATGGCTAAAGTTGCAAAATGACTTATGTTTTATGTTCTTTGTGATTGATTGTAATGGCTTTGGTTATATACAATTAATGCTATCTCTTCTTTCCATGATACTGTTCAAGGTAGGTGGGAAAAATTCATACAAAATTGTGGCCAGGCACAAATATTCAGGTATTTCTTAGATCTAACACTCATGTAAAAATCAATGTAGTGTAAAAGTCAGAATTTTGGACTTGGGTTTAAATTCTCTGCTATCCAGGAAACTCATTAAAAGGGACTAAGCCAAACCTACCTTATAAGCATATCAAATTCAATTGACATAAAAGAGAGTAACCTTGCTTAGTATAGGAACTTAAGTCACCTTAGCCCAGTCACTATCATACAACCTAATCTACTTTACAAATTTGTTTCAAGGATCACATGGAATAGTTCCATGTATACTGCCTTAAATAATTGTGCTTGTTTACATCATAGCTGAAATGCAACTAAGTTCAAAGCTGATTTTTCCTGTTCATATCAAGTTTCCAACTATACCTTTGTACTTCCAGATACCTGCATTTACCCTGGATTTTTGTAGGTAGGAGGGATAGTGTGTCATCTTTAGAATGTATGTAGCAGGGCTTTTTTCCAGCTGGAATGCGGTGGAACGGAGTTCCGGAACATCTTGAAAATGGTCACATGGCTGGTGGCCCCGCCCCCTGATCTCCAGACAGAGGGGAGTTTAGACTGCCCTCCACACCGCCAAACGGTGCGGAGGGCAATCTCAACTCCCCTCTGTCTGGAGATCAGGGGGCGGGGCCACCAGCCATGTGACTATTTTCTCCGAGGGCAACCCACTGAGTTCCACCACCTCTTTTCCCAGAAAAAAAGCCCTGGTATGTAGCAATAATGTACAAAGGTTACGGTATAATATTCACAGATACATCACACTAGATAGATTCAATGTGAAAGGTGATATTGTTGTGAGGTTTAAAAACAACCTGCAGGCACAGGAGGACCAGCACTGGGATCAACATGGTTCCACAGATGCAAAACTTTTCTGCTTGTGTAACCTCTCCCTTCATCTGAATTCTTTGTCTCAGCCATGCATTGTTCAGCCATGATTCTAAGAAGACCTATTTTAGACCTTCCCAGTGAGCTTTTGACTTTCCCCCTTTAAACAGCAAGATTTTGTGCCACACAGCAAACTATTTTTGGAAATTTTGCTCTTAGCAGAAAGAGGGATCAAATATCACAGGAAGCAGGAAAGAAATGATAGAAGCTGTGCCTTTGTATACCACCAAAATCTCAGTGCACAGGAAAAAAAATTATATACATGCTGCAAAATGATTCTCTCTTATGTTTCCCAGGCGATAGTAATAATGAACACAACAGTTAAATATAGAACAGAAAACAAGCAGCATTAATGGAGAATATGGAACAGAAAATCTATATAGTTTGGGAACTATCTGAAAAGGACTGTAAAAGAGTTTCAAGTGTGGAAACTCTGGGTCCATTGAACCGCGAATAGCGCTTTGTTTACAGAATGGGATTTTCACCTTCACCTTCCCACTACAGATCCCTGTAACCCCCCAAAGCTAGTTCTATGGCGTAAGAGATCCTCTGCAATGTGACACAAAGGGCTGCAACAAGACAGGAGGAATAAGGGACATCCGTGGCACAATTTGAAGTGCCTTCAGCTCACAGAAAGACGCTATTCGATCCCAGTCAATGTTTTCTTTCTTTTTTTAGTCAACTTGTCAAATATGAACAGAAATAGCACATGTATGGCTTGCTTGTTTGTTCTTACTCTCCCTACATGTCCTCCGCAGCAGTTATCTATGTGTTCATCAAATCAAACACTTATTTTTAGCATGAAAGTTACACTAGAAAAATGTATTGTTGCCTTGTTCACTAACGAAAAAGCAATGTTTATGTATTTCTTAATGACAAAAAAATAAGTCCAGCTCTATTACCCGCATCTTGCTGAGGTTTCTGTAGTCATAATAGCTCTCATACTGCTCAGCGATCTTTCTGCAAAGGATAATGCCATTCTCCCAGCACTGCAGACAAATAAAGAAGAGGATTTTTCCACCCAAAGAAGACTCCCTATAAGGTTTTTTAGCTGTTTCAAACAGATTTTCAAGTGTCTCCTGCTGGCATTGCAATATAACATTAACTAGCACTTTCAGGGCATATTAACTAACAGGCAGAGAACAGCTGCTTATAAAAGCCGACAATATGGTTTTTCAGCCTCTTCTTTTCTCAGATTAATGAACTGCACTCACAGAATACTATAAACCTAGTACTGACTAGGGCAACACACCTGAACTGTTCTGTCGATCAGACATTATAAAAACTGAACATCCATTCAAAATGCATTCAATATATAATTAAAATCCCATTCTTGCTTAACCTTGGCCATTGGATGTAAGCAAGAATTAGGCTGATATTAGGTAGAATAGAGAAGTAATCAATTTTCAATCATGTAGCCAGACCAAGGCACTTATTAATAAATACAAGAAGTATGGTGTTGTGGAAAGCCTTCGACAATACAAGAAGTGCTTGTGTAGCAAACTAAGTAAAACATTCACCATCCCTGCTTCAGGGATGTGTAGCAAACTAAGTAAAACATTCACCATCCCTGCTTCAGGCAATTCCAGCCCCAAAGTCTGATATGTCACAGACAGATGTTAAACAAGATAAAATTGTAAAGCCAATGGGGCACTGAAAAGTACTATACATTTGATTCATTGTAAGTGACATGGATTGTCTCAAACTATGGTTTATTTTATTTTGGTTGGTTTGTGAAGTGAAGATTCAGCTCACCATCACTGAAATCTTGGTACTCCTTAACAAATTTTTACTATATATGTTGCTGAAGCCAACACTAGAACGGATTTTTTCATGTGCGGAACAAAAAATCCACCTCAAACGATTGATAAAATGCATTGAAAGTGCATTATTCAACAAGCGCGGAATCAGCCTTCATCACCTAACCCCAATCTGCTCTTGTAGAAATCCCGCATGGACTGCAACAAGGGGAACAACCAAGGCACAAGCTGAGATCAAGCCAAAATGTCCACATTTGTACACGATGCAATTAACAAGCCAATTTCAAACCTTGCTTTCAGATCCTGGTTTGATGTATCTTAACTAACATTAATTAGAGGGGTGGCCAATATTCAAATGATTAACCCTAGTTAATCTAATTAAATTGTAGTTTTATGAGGCATCTGAAGCCATAACATAAAGATAAGAAATCACCTGTCATATTTATAAGGGCAATATAATCAACAATATAATATATTATTAATTATAAATTGGCTTTAAAAATAAAACTCACTTTTCCCCTATCAAAGTTCTGGATAATAGTGAGATGAAGATATTCTTTACGCTGCCACTCTGTTTGCATGGGGTAGTTTAGGAATTCTCTCAGGGGCCGGTCTGACCATTCCAACAGTTCATCATAGAGCAACAGTGTGTAAGCAGCCTCTATAATATGTTAAAGGTAAAAATGAAATAAATGTCATGGTGATGCACACAAATATAATGTTATTTCTTTATTTAGTGTATTTCTTAATGTTTCTTCAGAAGGGTCTGAATGAAGTGGCTAACATAATCAAAACAAAGTAAAACAACAACAAAAATTTAATATAATTAATCAGCTAGAAACAAAGCAAACCAGATCAGCAACTCTCCATTAAGCAATCAAAATCCACATAGAAATAAAAATAACTCACAGGAGATAACCAGTGAAATCAAGACATAATCCACATTCCCATAAAACCACAAAAACAGGCCATATCAGGAACAATATAAAAATCATGAAATAAATGGAAAGCTAAAAACACCCAAAAGGTGAGAGAAAACTCAAATAAAAGCTTGGGAAAATAAAAATGTTTTGGCTTGATACCTAAAAGCAAGAGGAACAGAACAAACAACGTATCACAGAAGAGGCACCAGGCACCACTACTGAAAATGCCCTGTATGTGTTTGCCACTAACCTCACCTCTGAAAATGGCATGCAAAGCAGGGCTTGTGAAGAAGGTCTTAACTCTTGCAGGGAACAATCAGGGAGAAAGTGGTCCTTCATGTACCCTGCATTCTCAAACCATTTAGAAGTTTCTAGGCAAGCAGTATACTTTGAATTTGGGCCTGGAACCAAACAGGCAGCCAATATATATCTTTCAGTACAGAGGTGATATAATTAGGGCTGCCAGGTTCCCCAGCGGGGGCAAGGGATCCCCCACTTCCAGCCTCTGCCCCCCACCACCATTCACCTGGCTGGCAGGGGGGGAAAGGGCCTGGAGAATGGACCCAAGAGGTAAACAACCAGCGCATAGTGGGCCCGCTGCCCACTTCTGGCAGTGACATCACTGCACCCGGCAGCGGGCATGCTCCTGCACTTCTCACTAAGTGAAGCTTTCAAACAGCCAATGATATCGCAGGATAACAATATTAATTAGAAAGTAACAATTATATTTAAGAATGTTCTTAAACTGCAAAAAAGCATTCAAGAGATCATAGAAATCTCTTTTACAGATCCTAATGTGCAAAAATAAACAACTATGTTTACTATTTTCTATAAAGTGAAAGAAAAATAATACAGGGTGTTAAACTGGATCCAGATATACACTGGATTTCATTTCCCCTACTGATGTGCTGGACAATGCCAAAGATATCAATCATTCTAAATAACGCAACTGGCAGCCACATAAATCCACTAGCAACCAAAGAAAACTAACAAAAGTGAATCATGAAGTAGAAAATCTGTTTTGTAGGGCAGAAGGTTAGACAGCAAAGCATTGATAAGAAAGATGGAAGTCTAAAAGATTATCTAGATAATTTTCAAATCTTAAAATGTCCTGCTTTCTAACCTGCAAACAGAGTCTTGGAAATTACATTCTAGGGCAGTGCTCTCAAAAGCCTATTCAAACAGGGGGACCACCTTGATCCTGAAGACCCAATAAGTTGCAGCTCTCCAGGGTATAAGCATGTGGCAGTTCCCACATGGGTTTGCCAGGTCCCCTTACCCTCCCAGTGGGAGGGAGGAAAATTGGTGCTCACCTTTTGGATCTTCCTGAGTGTGCGCTCCCGAGGAGGATGGGGGTGGGGTCTGTGAAGGATGGGAGCATGCCCCTGTGGGCCCCTGTGAAACTCAAGAGCATGCCTGCCACAGGCACAATGATGTCACTTCTGGAAGTGACATGGTGGTGGCCAGTGGGAACCTCATGACTCCTATGACTCCTCAGATTGCTACAAGAGCATCACAACTCAAAAAAATAATGCCTTCTAAAAACACTGCCTTATACCACTTCCCAAACTGTAAAAAAGCTGGCAGTTTTGAACCTTTTCCGGAAGGTCAGTCCAGAGAATTGTGTCCATAGGATACTTACACCCTGGCTGTGAAGGTGCGTGTCACCGTCTGGCCTGATCCAGCTTGATTAGGCTGTCACTAGGACACGTGACCACATCTGTCTATAGCTGGGACGTATTCACTTACCCCAACCAATGTTCCTTGAACTAACTAGATGGAATGCAGTAACACCTCCTATCCTAGTGTATGGCCTTCGAGCCCTTTGATCTCATCTGCACCATCTTATTTCTCTGAAAACTGCTAACTCAGAACTCAGAGCTCAGTTAATGTCCAGAGATTTCTCTTTCTGTGGCCTAACCATGCCCAAAAGCCTTAACCAAAGTTTTGAAAAGCCAAAAAATGGACGGAGAGAGGTCAGTTTCTTGACAGTTTCCAAGACGCTCTTAAAGTCAACACCACTTTTCCCACAAAAAAGATTTACCTCAGCAGTTAACAACAATTAAAAAAAGTAACATTTGGGTCACTGTTCATAGCGTGTACTCAAGATAATGTCAATGCTATTGATGCACTACAATACTAAATGGGATGGATTCCAAAACACCAAGATACAAAGGGAAAACTCCCAGGAACCCCTCAACTATATACTATATATATCAAAAATTTAATTACACTATCATGATCCAAATACAAAGATATACACAATTTCATACAATGTTACAATATTACAAAGACTCATTCCATAAATACAGTCACATATTATACATTTACAAGGTGCTGTAATAGACAGAAGCCAATTCTGTTGCACAGTTAAATCCTTTCCTATGCCAATGGCTTGAAAGGAAACAAATCACTATAGTCAAAAGAGGTGTGAATTCCAAATAGCTGCAAATTTCATAGTAGAAAATCTAGATGGCAAATTCCAGAGTACACCATCCGGGTCCCTCCCCGGTTCTCCTGGTTGTTGGCAACGAGCCCGCCAGCTAAAACTGCTCGTTTCGGATTCCCTTCTTCTCAGCCTCCTTTCTGCCATAAAAATGTCACAAATTACCAGCTACACTTAATACAAACATTTAAACAGTACAGTTAACTTCTTTAACTTACAGTTAACTTCTTTAACTTTAACTTACATATACATAACGTCCGAAGTCACAGTCTCCAACTTAATGTGCTCACAGCAAGGCTTTCTCCTTCCAATCAGTGGTAATACACAGCAGGTGCCTGTCTACAGTTCCGTGCCTCTTTATTCTTTCCTCTTTCCTTTTTCTCATTCCTCTTAAAGGCACAGTACTCTCTGTCCTCCATACCTCATTGCTGCAGATCCAACACTATTCACAGGAATACTGCAAAGTTAATTTCATTGTTTAACCCATGGGGTACCAGACAATTCATTCTATAGATCCATTGAGTCTCCAATTGCAGTAACTTGTTGTTGTTGCTGTTATTAGATTGCACTACCTCAAGTACTGAATATCTAAGTTCTGTTTCGTTGTCATGACACTGAGTGAAATGATCCACTAATGGGGCTTCTAGGTTTCTTGTACGAATTTTAGAAAGATGTTCCCTTATTCTTACTCTAACTGGTCGTTTCGTACTGCCCACATAAAACAGGGGACATGGACATTGAATAATATATACCACTTGTGACGTAGAACATGTCGAAAAGGACTTGGAATAAAGTGGCCTTCCTGTCCCAGGATGTTTAATCGATGTTAAAGGTATACTTAGGGCACATACATTACAGTGGCCACAAATATGATGGCCAATTGGCAATAAAGACGGAACGATGTCCTCCCTGAAGTCTGAATGTACCAAAACGTCACGCAAACTGCGAGTTCGTCTGAACCCGACCTTCAAAGGTATGTCACATCCTGGTATATCCTTGATGATATGCCAATGTCTTTTAACAATACTGGCAATATCACCAGCTAAATGGGAAAATTCAAGTCCCCATGTAACACCCCCATCAACATGCCTCTGTATATGGTGAGTTCCTAATAAATCCTGCCGCGGTTTAGCTATTGCCCGCCTCCGGGCACCATCTACCACTTTTCTCGGATATCCTCTCAATTCAAAAGCTCTACTCATGTTGAGTGCCTCCTGTTTGAAATCTGAGACATTGGTAGAGTTACGTTTAATGCGAAGGAATTGACCATAAGGAATGTTATTTTTAAGGTTCCGTCTGTGGAAGGATGAATAGTCAAGATAAGCAGATCGATCAGTGGGCTTTTTGTAAGGTCTGACACCTAACCTGGTATCCGAAATTTTATATACTACCACATCTAGGAATGGTATGCATTGCTCATGTCCCTGATAGGTAAACTTGATATTAACATCTATCTGGTTCAGCCAGCTTACGAGATCTTTTGCATGTTCCCGCCCCCTCATTACAAGAAAAATGTCATCAATAAATCGTTTCACAAAAACAATATGTTCATAGAAAGGGTTATGGGCTTGATTTAAGATGAACCGTTCCTCCATATCAGCCATAAACAAATTAGCAATACAGGGGGCTGCTGAACTGCCCATGGCAACCCCCTTAACTTGATAGAAAAACTGTTGCCCAAATCGAAAATAATTCCTCTCTAGGATGTCTAATAAATGCAAAAGAAAAGGGGTTGGGGGATGGTCCGTTCGTCTATTAAGCAATACATTCTCATGAACCCTTCTCGCCTCAGAATGGGGGATCGAGGTATACAGTGCTTCAGGGAGGACATCGTTCCGTCTTTATTGCCAATTGGCCATCATATTTGTGGCCACTGTAATGTATGTGCCCTAAGTATACCTTTAACATCGATTAAACATCCTGGGACGGGAAGGCCACTTTATTCCAAGTCCTTTTCGACATGTTCTACGTCACAAGTGGTATATATTATTCAATGTCCATGTCCCCTGTTTTATGTGGGCAGCACGAAACGACCAGTTAGAGTAAGAATAAGGGAACATCTTTCTAAAATTCGTACAAGAAACCTAGAAGCCCCATTAGTGGATCATTTCACTCAGTGTCATGACAACGAAACAGAACTTAGATATTCAGTACTTGAGGTAGTGCAATCTAATAACAGCAACAACAACAAGTTACTGCAATTGGAGACTCAATGGATCTATAGAATGAATTGTCTGGTACCCCATGGGTTAAACAATGAAATTAACTTTGCAGTATTCCTGTGAATAGTGTTGGATCTGCAGCAATGAGGTATGGAGGACAGAGAGTACTGTGCCTTTAAGAGGAATGAGAAAAAGGAAAGAGGAAAGAATAAAGAGGCACGGAACTGTAGACAGGCACCTGCTGTGTATTACCACTGATTGGAAGGAGAAAGCCTTGCTGTGAGCACATTAAGTTGGAGACTGTGACTTCGGACGTTATGTATATGTAAGTTAAAGTTAAAGAAGTTAACTGTAAGTTAAAGAAGTTAACTGTACTGTTTAAATGTTTGTATTAAGTGTAGCTGGTAATTTGTGACATTTTTATGGCAGAAAGGAGGCTGAGAAGAAGGGAATCCGAAACGAGCAGTTTTAGCTGGCGGGCTCGTTGCCAACAACCAGGAGAACCGGGGAGGGACCCGGATGGTGTACTCCGGAATTTGCCATCTAGATTTTCTACTATGAAATTTGCAGCTATTTGGAATTCACACCTCTTTTGACTATAGTGATTTGTTTCCTTTCAAGCCATTGGCATAGGAAAGGATTTAACTGTGCAACAGAATTGGCTTCTGTCTATTACAGCACCTTGTAAATGTATAATATGTGACTGTATTTATGGAATGAGTCTTTGTAATATTGTAACATTGTATGAAATTGTGTATATCTTTGTATTTGGATCATGATAGTGTAATTAAATTTTTGATATATATAGTATATAGTTGAGGGGTTCCTGGGAGTTTTCCCTTTGTATCTTAATGCTATTGATGCCCCACAAACATTTTCCAAAGAGCAAACATAAGTAATTATAAAGAGGTATTTTCCTCACTGGACACCACTTTGGCCTCTGATTAAGTTGCTGAGTAGGTAAACAAAGGAGATAATGAAGTGATACAATGAATTTTCAGTGGAACTAATCGAGAAACCAGCCGCCAAAGGTTGGTAACAAGCAAAAGGACTCTAGCATGCAGGTTACTATCTCATCTCACCACCCCAAGGTTAATTATTCTTTTCCTGTCACTCTTCCCAGTGCTTTGGGAGGGAGATCAGATTGGTGGATCAGAAAGCTCAGCTGAGTTGAGAAATTGCCTCTCATCGTAGTGACTTCCACTCTTTTTGCTCATGCCCAGATTTTTAAAAATAAAAACGCCAACCAAGACCACAATAATATTTACTCTCCTATATTTCCCTGTTATGCTACAACATTTTTTACGAAAACATTTCACACAGATCATATACGGCAAGTGTTACCTGTAAAGTTTTGCGCTTTTAGGTGCAGATCATGCAGTTTATGTATATACCGAATATACATTTCCTCTTTATTCAATTCTGTCTTATAAAAATTCTGGAATAAAAGCATATTGTGAAACACACAAAGCTTTAAGATCACCTCACAGAATCTATAATTCGAGCCATTTAAAGGTGAGCCTACTCGTGAATATCCACCTGGCCACACTACTGAATGCCAGTTTCCGCTTGTGAATGAGTAGCTAGAGTCAGAAAGAACTTTTGTATCACATAACCTCTAACAACAGCTTTCACAGGTATCAGTTCACATTCACAACTGTGATTAATCATGTGTTCAGTAATCTACCAGTGCGCATGTATAAATGACCTAGCTCTTAGCAAAATTTTCCTCTTCAAAGACCATTTGCAGTGTGAGTCACAGAAATAGGTGCAAGTGTATTCTCTGAGAGGTAATATATGTGGCACACAGCTATATCCATAAGCATACAATTAGGGGGGAAAATCATAATTCACCTAATTTGAACCCATTACAAAGCTTCTCCTTTGTTCCTTTTAAGCTATCCGAGTGGGCAATTAGAATGTATATAAAATTACAATGTGGGCTATAGCTCAAATGGATGCACTGTCCCCCTTGGACACTGTTTCATTACCTCTAAGTTTTTTTAAAAGGTTTTTAATTTGTGAAAAGACCATTTCCATCAAAATGAGAGCTTGTTTCTGGTTCAAAAATCCTCCTTTAGTTTTAAGACTGCAAGCATGACAAGGTGGTAGGTAAGATGATCAATATTTAAAATTTGCGCCTGAATCCTCCCCAGTCAAGCTGTTCGGGCACCTGACTTCCACAGCTAGGAAACGGCATTCCCATCTCTTCCTGGGTAGAAAGTGTATGGCCTTATCTGGTAATGTTGCAGATCCACTTAGTTTGGAAGGCTGGCTTACCTCCCACCCTATCCCTATTGTTATTGCCTGAGAAAATGTGGAAATATATTCACAAATGTGGGCCACAAGGCTGTGGATTGAATCAATCTGGATTGAAATGCCAGCTCTCTGTAGTCATTCTTCAGTCAGCTTTGGCTTCGCCCCTCCAAAACCAGCATGCTTTGAAAGATCAACAACTTATCATTCCAGCTGGTGATATTAACAAAAATCTCTTTTGTACCGTATTCTCATAAACCACAACCAGCAATATAAAGTATCAAAATCATCACTGTAAAATGGTAAAGAAGCTACATTGTGCATGTTTGAAAATGGAAGAGGTCAATGAGTAAAGTCAACTCCAATCTAGCACTGCTGCCTTTTAGTCCTATGAAGTGAAATTGTGCGGCTGCAGCTCAAAGGAATTTGCTGAGTTACAAAACTGTGCCTACGTACCCATCAGGAGAATCTAATTTGAGATATTTGGGAGAGCAGGTGAAGTTTTCCATATGCATTGCATGAGTCCACATTGATGGTTTCGAGGCAGTGAATTGAAAAGAGCTGCCTGAGCCCAGGAATCTAACACATACACACACACCAATTAAAATGTCACCGAGGCTTTATACTTCTTACTCTGACAAACTCTTGCTGTTAAGAAAATGCTTAAGAGCCAATTTGGCTCTTTTTTAAAAAAAAAAAAAGCATAAAAGTCTGGACTTTCTGTGAACATTCTGTGAGCTCCATCACACCATCTTGTGTTCCATTTGAACATGAATGGCTGATACCTTTAAGGCTGCACATTTATGCCAAAGAGGTTGTCCCTATTGAAATAAATATGGAGTGAAGTTGAGATGGCTGCTAACTGCTTAAGATCTAAGGCCAGGTGTGTCCCTCCTGTTATGGATATTAAAACACTGGGCATGGCCAGTAGCATGAGCCTTTCACCAAGAGCAAGAATTGTCCTGGCCCTTGAGGCTGCAACCTGTGGCCTTGACAGACCGTGCTGGTAGATCTCTTTTGGGTTTTCCTCACTCATTTAACATTGGATTGTTTACTTACTGTGTTTATTTAAATTATGTGGGTATTTGTTTACTTTGTTTATACCCCACCTTTCCCCCCACGAGGACCAGAAGTGGCTTACATAATTTTCATCTTTTTAAATTTATCCTCCCAACAACAGTGTAAGGTAGGTTAGGTTAAGAGTGTGTGACTTAGTGAAGGTCATCCAGCAAACTTCCATGGCAGAGTAGGGATTTGAACCTGGATCTCCCTGAGCTTCGTCCAACACTCTCACCTATACCATTATACCACACTATACAACACTATATCACACTGGCTTTTTTGGTGGAGAAGAGGGGGAGAAAAGTGAAAAAAGAAACACCTTAACTAAATAATAAATTATAATGAATGTGGAAATTGGCAGCATTCCAAAAGCTAAGTTTTAAAAAGGATTTTTTATATTGGTAATTTATGATCATGGGTGGCACTTTCACATGTAAGCTGCCTCAAGCGGGACTGAGTCAGGAGAGGTAGCACAGCCGTTTCCCAAATAAATAAATTAACTCAGTAATAAGTGCCCTCTTACTGTTAACATACAGTGGACTACTGGAAAACAGGGCTTTTAAAAAGGGAAATTTGGAACTGCAACTGGTATGTGGCTATAATTCAAATACGTCGTATGCAACACTAGCATGCACCTATGTGTTTTCCTTGTGTGTGCACCAGTCTACTGTCGCCATAGCACTGGCAAACTTCACATGACTTGTATGTTCTAGAATGATTTCCATCGTCTTTGAAACATTAATGAATACTCAGTGAAAAGTAGCAACTCAATCTGTAGCAGGTGTCTTTGGGAGAGGGGGGAGGAGAAATGAGCTTGCTCGATTAGGATCTGGGATTCCAGAGGAGCCTGAACTGCTCATTTTACTTTCCACTGTCACTTTCTGCACTGGCAAATGTGGCAACGTTTGTATGATTTATATTTTTTAACCACACAAATGTTCTTTAGGAATAGATTTTTTCCCTGGAACTGTACATTGTATGTCTGGTTGTACTTAAAAAGGGGGGGGGGGGAAGCCCTACAAGAGAAGTAAAATTAAAATGTGCTTCCTATTTCACATCTAGTTTGCCCCTGAACAATTTATCTGTGCCCCTCAAAGTCATTCCAGAAGGAGCAACCAAGGAGCTGTGGCTGGTCAATGCTATACTGAGAATAACAAGGAGGAAGGCTTCCAGAAGAAGCCACTTCCCATTTCCATCCCAGGAACTGTATTGATTGGTTGAGAAAAGCGGAACAAAAATAAGGTCCCCTATTTGTGTAGAAAGGCTTTAAGATAAACAAACAAGTAGCAAGAGGTTTGCTCACAAGCTTTGATGCTGACTCCCTCATTTTTTCCTTTGATTTTTTCCCTTTCCTTACCAGACTATGTAATAATATACGGACACCCTTGAAAACTGGGCAGCTATATTGTTTCAGGCTTGTCAATTCACATTTAAACATAGTATGAATGTGGTAATATTCTAGAGCAGTTTTGATTGACACAGAAAATGTAAAGAGAAATCTGAGATTTAAAGTGGGTTAAAAAAAATAATCCTTAGCACAACCTCCACACCATTAACATGAAACACCAAGATGTCCTAAGCCAAAGAAGATACGTACCAACAAGCTGACAGTACATCCAATCTTTTTGCCGTCCACATCACCCATTTTCATGCAGTCTCTGAAGAGGGAAAAAACGACAATATACAGGGAAAATATATATGACAAATAAAATGAAATATCCAGGTGGAATTCTCTTTTAACAGACTAATATTCAATTGATTCAGGGACGTACAGCAAGTTAGTACCCACCTACAAATACAAAGTAGGGCTATGGTTGTTGTGGGTTTTCCGGGCTGTATTGCCGTGGTCTTGGCATTGTAGTTCCTGACGTTTCGCCAGCAGCTGTGGCTGGCATCTTCAGAGGTGTAGCACCAAAAGACAGAGATCTCTCAGTGTCACAGTGTGGAAAAGATGTAGGTCATTTGTATCTACTCAGGAGGGGTGGGGTTGAGCTGAGTCATCCTGTAAGAGTTTCCCAGGGTGTGGAATGCTAATGGCGGGAGGCTTCACTGTATCCTGAGGAAGTTCTTTTGCATATGGATTGGTACTTGATGTGCTAATCTTCTCTGCAGGGCTATTGTCAAGGATAGAATGTTTTGTTAGCCTGGTGTTTTTCAGAACTGGCAACCATGCTCGGTTCATTCTTAAGGTTTCTTCTTTCCTGTTGAAGTTTTGCTTGTGCTTGTGAATTTCAATGGCTTCCCTGTGCAGTCTGACAAAGTAGTTGGAAGTGTTGTCCAGTATTTTGGTGTCCTGGAATAAGATACTGTGCCCTGTTTGAGTTAGGCTATGTTCAGCCACTGCTGATTTTTCAGGTTGTCCAAGTCTGCAGTGTCTTTCATGTTCTTTTATTCTTGTCTGGATGCTACGCTTTGTGGTCCCGATGTAAACTTGTCCACAGCTGCAGGGTATACGGTATACTCCTGCAGAGGTTAGGGGGTCTCTGCTGGAGTATACCGTATACCCTGCAGCTGTGGACAAGTTTACATCGGGACCACAAAGCGTAGCATCCAGACAAGAATAAAAGAACATGAAAGACACTGCAGACTTGGACAACCTGAAAAATCAGCAGTGGCTGAACATAGCCTAACTCAAACAGGGCACAGTATCTTATTCCAGGACACCAAAATACTGGACAACACTTCCAACTACTTTGTCAGACTGCACAGGGAAGCCATTGAAATTCACAAGCACAAGCAAAACTTCAACAGGAAAGAAGAAACCTTAAGAATGAACCGAGCATGGTTGCCAGTTCTGAAAAACACCAGGCTAACAAAACATTCTATCCTTGACAATAGCCCTGCAGAGAAGATTAGCACATCAAGTACCAATCCATATGCAAAAGAACTTCCTCAGGATACAGTGAAGCCTCCCGCCATTAGCATTCCACACCCTGGGAAACTCTTACAGGATGACTCAGCTCAACCCCACCCCTCCTGAGTAGATACAAATGACCTACATCTTTTCCACACTGTGACACTGAGAGATCTCTGTCTTTTGGTGCTACACCTCTGAAGATGCCAGCCACAGCTGCTGGCGAAACGTCAGGAACTACAATGCCAAGACCACGGCAATACAGCCCGGAAAACCCACAACAACCATCGTTCTCCGGCCGTGAAAGCCTTCGACAATACAACAAAGTAGGGCTGCTGATTACACACACACAAAAACAGACACACACTCTTCATCATGCAATTATCTTAATATTAAAAATGCAGCAGTTAGACTGCTGAACAAGAGCAAATTACTCTGTGCATCTGCAGCTGCTGAAGAAAGGGGAGTGGCTACCAGAGACAGGGCCTTTTTTGCAGTGGCTTCTTATCTTTGAAATTCCCTCCTCTCAGCACTTGTCTAGCATCTAATCTTTCTAGTACAAGGTAAACTCATTTTTACCTACATACAAGTCTGGCTATGTTGGCCTGTTTGATCTGAGTGGGATTCCCCCCCCCCTCTTCAAGCCTCCCTTTGGACTTCTTTCCCGCCCCTCCCCAGCAGTAACCATCAATGCAACATAACAAACCACTTTTGAAACTTGCAGAAGGGGGGGGGGGAAGAGCATTGAAAAGCAGTTTGTGATGTGGCACAATAGTTTGCTTTTTTGGAAATTAAAAAAAACACACACTGGAGATGGGTGCGCATAAATTATTTCTTGGTACTAAAATAAGTGCCTAAAGTACCGATCTTGTCCAAAGAATCACATTTTGAGTAAGGTTCAACTACACGTGACACTGGGAATACTTAAGCAGAGCTCTCAGTGGGTGAATTTGGTATCAGTTTCAGTCATAACCATAATACAAGGCAGGAAAGTTTAAAAGCTTTTTTACCCCAAGGCATTTTCCTAATCTGAAACAACCGTAGTGAACAGATAATTGACCCCACTGGAGCAAACATTCGGGCTTGTCTTAGGAAACCGAAGCAAGGGTAACAACTATGTTATAGATTCCTGACATTCAAGGACATTTCTTATAAAACTAAAGATTAGACATGGGCACGAATCAAAATACGAAGCAAATTTCATCATGAAATGGACCGTTTCGTGTATCGTGAAACAGTGATTTGTGGGGCCGCAGTTATCACGAAATTCACAACTTTTTGGCCTGTTTTGTTAGCTTTGTGAACGATTCATAATTGCAGACAGGCTGGCACCGATCCATTGATTCCCTAGGCAACAATGGGCCCAGACCTTTTGTTGCCATTGGAAACCCCAATCAAAGCCCACTTACCCATGATTGGCAGCTCTCCTAGCCATCTGGAGATCTTCCATTCTGCCCTATACAGCCAGGAGCTGGGGGGGTCAATCCCCTAGGCAACCAAGGAGGTGGGCCTTCTGTAGCCATAGGCACACCAATCTCACCACTCCAAACCCTGTTAGGCAGGTCTATCAACCAACCACAGACCTCCTGTTCTCGGGATGAATGGCGGGGTTTTGGAGAAACATCGAGCTTGTCCTCCACATTCCAAACTCTTGGGACTGTCCCTGCCTGCCATCCACCCCTCACTCCATCTTCCCTGCCCAGTTCCACACCATGGCCGGTCCTTCGCCCTCCTCTGATCCAGCAACTCCCGGTTCCTGTTTCAGCCATGCACTTTGGCAGCACTTCCCTTCCAACCCTTCCCATTGACCTTCCCAATCAATGTATTGCAAACTGGGAGGGTGGATGGAGGACAGCCTGCTGAAGTCTCCCTGCGAGTTTGGCATCTCCGGGTATGAAGGAGGCCGTTGAAATGCCCTGGGTTCTGATGAATCATGAAACTAATGAATCATTTCGGCAAATGTGTCAATTTCATGAAATTTCGTGATTCACAATTCGTGGATCGTGACGAAACACGAAACTCTCGTTATGGTTTTTTCCATTTCATGCCCATGTCTACTAAAGATACAGAGGAGGATGGAATTCAGAACACATTGGTTAAGTTTCTAGCAAAGATTTCATGCATGATCTCAAGAAAAACAAATGCAATTAATAACCTTAGCTTCTTGCTGGAAAGTAAGTCCTTCTGATACCAATAGCACCTACTCCCTCCAAAATATGTGTAGGATTGCAGACATAATGTCTGTGTTTGGCCTAGTGATACTGTAAGTATTCTACTTAGTTTCTACTTAAAGATGGAAAATTGTGTCCAAAAATTGAGAGAAGTACCAATAATATATAATGCGGAGCTAGAGATCCTTTCCACTGCCAAACAGATTTGTTTCACAGCACAGCAGGCCTAAATATGCTGCCCCATAAGAACTTTTCCCACCCATTCCATTCCATTATAGACTACAGCATAGATAACATTATGAACTATATAAATGGTAAATTGGCATCATCAGAGGTTTAGCTTGACAAATGCAAATATCTGGAGAGTATTCCTATTTTTTTTATTCATCCTATATGCCTTGTATTTACCAACCTATTAAAAATACTGGAGACTACTGCTACCTGCATATCTTGCCTGCTTCATCTATTTAGCAATATTTTTAGGCCACAAACTTGGCTTGTTCTCTGCCAACTGTACGGAGCCTAATACATTTTGTCCTGCATCCTCAGCTGTTTCTGTTGCCACAGCTTCCCTGGATGCAAAAAGAGAGTGAGGGTTGTGGTACACAATGTACAGGATTAATTAGAAAGAAGCATGGCAAGGGATACTCTTGGCACAGCACAAGATGTCCTATCAGACCCACCACATGAATCAATTGCACATCAGCGGGCATCTACACTAAAACTAACCCTTAATTTTTGCAAGTCCATATAGTAGGTCCTGACCATACCTAATACAAGTCTTGCACCCTTTATTCTTGTTTTTAAAAACTCGCCGTATATTGAAAACTAGTATGTCAGGGAGACACCAAGCTAGAACCTGCTCTTAATGTGCAATCTTTCTAAAATAAGGGGGCAGGGGGAGGCACTCAAACATATGACCTCACTTGTATCCTTAGGAAAGCTGAACTATGTGATTTTCCTGAACAGGTACAGCAGCCATTAGTTTGAATCCATAAATGTAATAGTTTCCTAAAGGCTATGCAATAACCATAAGAAAATGCCTGTTTCACGGTTATATCTAGATTGCTAAGAATATGTCTGTTTTGGTTTTTATATTCTTGCTGATGATAATCCCTCATAAGAAAATGCTGGCGTTAGGCTTTCAGACAATGGCTTTATTCCTTGCTGCAGAGCATGCAATGACTGCTCACCTGTAGTCCAGCAACCTCTCCATTAGGCGGGTTACTGTGGCAATTAAAGAGACGCCACTTTCTCTCCATGTTTCCCGTTCAATTTTCTTCAACAGGCTGGAAGGAACGAACCCAGGGCAAGATATCAGCATTTATTTTTATCAGTCTCCATAACAACCAATTTATACTCAAAGGTACCCAAAAATGCCTTAGTAATAATCATCTCATTCACAGATTTAATTTTGTTCATTAAAAAATAAAAGCACAATTGCAAATATTGTCTTACCTGGGATAAGGACCAAAGAGTGGAATTCTACTCCAGGAAGCATTGACAAGGCAAATTGATTTTTTTTTTAGGTTAGCCAACTCCAAGTCAAAACACACAGAGAGAGATAACATCCTATTTTTCAAAAATGCATCTAGATATTTCAACAGCCTTTACACACAAAAGAGTCAGGATTTTAGTCTATCCTCACTCTACTGTGCTATTCATCAGACCTGCATTTCAGTATCAAGAAAAGAAACTGAAGATTTTTGTTACCTAGAAGAGAGCATTTCCCATTTCACTGTTTCCTTGCGATGAGATTTCAAATCTTCTCAATGTTGGATTTTTCCCCCCGTACTTTAGTCGACAGTAGTTCTGCACCCACACAATTTACTGCATTGTAACTGCCACAGGAAAAGCCTTTCCCAGAGAAGGATTTTTTTTTTGGTAAAAAAAAAGAACTCTTCCCTTTTGCTTAGTGCTTTTTATGCATTTCAATCTCATTCATTTAACTGTTAAATAATTGATAGGGTTTTGGTGGCAAGCATTAGCCCAATTCTCCAAGTCAATTAGAATTAAATTGAGTGAGCTTAGTAGATATATAGAGATAAAACTGCCAGCAAGGAATATTGATGGAGGCTGACTACTAGCATTGGCTACATTTCTAGAATGAGAACTATCATAGCATCTT
The DNA here is from genome assembly GCF_028583425.1 of Eublepharis macularius. NCBI lineage: Eukaryota > Metazoa > Chordata > Lepidosauria > Squamata > Eublepharidae > Eublepharis > Eublepharis macularius. Next base: position 74,770,710 of record NC_072798.1, read on the forward strand.
CGCTCTTAGAAGTTCTTCCCACCAAACCCAGATATATGTGAGGATTTATGTTAAACAGAGATGAGAAGGAGACACTCCATTCATAGACAAAGGTAATCTCTTTTTCGCTCCACTCATTTCAAGGCTTAGCCCTAGAGTTCTTATGGCTTCAGGGAGGGACTGATTTGAGCAAGTGTGGTGTAGTTGTGGGACTAGGATCTGCGAGATCCATGTTCAAATCCCCACTCTGTGATGAAGCTCACTGGATGACGTTGGGCCAGTCTGTATAACTTATCTTACAAGGTAGTTGTGAGGATAAAATGTGGAAAAGATGAACTATGTATGCCACACTGAGCCTGTGTTAGAAAAGGCAGGATATAGATGTTAGAGAGATCCATTCTTGAAAAGTAGGAATGCCAAATACTGTCATGCTCAGCTTAAGCACGGTGACATGGATCACACAAACAAAGAGTTAGGAGTACAACGTTGAACACAGTTGACATTTCTGTATCAGGTCTGTATTTGTACAGATGGACAAGGTCAAATGTCTAATGGGTCTTCCAAGAGATGTGAGGGCACAACCCGGCAGATGCTCTATCAGATACCAATGCTTCCTGATGATTTCACTGATGGCTGGAGCCCTGTTGGTATATTGGATGGCCCAGAACAGTCTGTTGCTCCGGTCCCTGTACCGGTCCTGCAGCAACTCTCTCCTGTCCATTCCCGCTGCTCTATTTCTTGCCTGCTCAATAACCCTGCGTGGGTATCCTCTCTCCCTAAATTGTTCACTCAGCAACACACTCTATCATAATCCTGTGCCATCAATGAATTGCATTTGAAGCACAGGAACTGCCCGTATGGGACATTGTTCCTCAGCCTCTTTGGGTGATGAGATTCATATGACAGGTATGTATTGCGGTCAGTTTTTTTCTTGAAAGATCTAAGTGCCAACTTCCCTTCCATGCCCACAAACACTGTCACATCAAGATAGCTGATGCACCGCTGGTCAATTACATGAGTGAACTGGATACTAGAGTTGAGTGTATTTATCCAACCACAGAATAATTCTGCACTGGGTTCCCTTTAAGACCACAGATTACAATTGAACTGATTAGGATTTAAGCCAGTGAATTGGCCCAGGTGATTACGTTGACTGGAATGAATTAGTGAAGTTGGAATGGAGGAACGCATTGGCGCAACTATTTGTAACCTGTACTGTAAGTGACAATGTTAGTTACCACGTAATTTGTGGAAGGTGAAGGTGCTTGTATGATATATTTGTCTATTTGGATGCTTGCTCTTTTTCATCCAGAGTTTGACTTTGCCCCTGAGGAAGTACGGCGTGAGAGTACCACGTGCGAAATGGAAGTGGCCGATTGTCCGTAGGGCAGGATCTTGGTTCGGAGGATTGAACATTACAGACATAGCCTTGCTTTGAGACTTTTGCACAGCACTTTCTGCACTTTAGTTACCGTATTTACAGCAATCCCAGCTGATGATCCAGGAGGAGTTGTACTTAGGGACGTCGATGCTGTATTTATTTCTCCAGATAGTATTAATGGAAAGTATGTGTCTGTGAAATTGTGAAATGCTACTAATTGTAATTGATTGTAATTTACCTCGACATATGTAATGTTGGCACTTCTTGCACTTTAAATTTTAAAAGTTTTGTGGAGATTGTTCATGGTTGAATTTGTCACAGGGGATCTTTGGTACTCATCACATATGTAATCAGGGACCCATCACATATAGATACAATCAGAGTTATATTATGTGAAGGGAACATGCTCATGTGTTCAGCATCCAACCACAGCTCTATAGTTAATATATGTTAACAGGAACATAACTCTCCTTGAGAAATAATGGAGTTTACTGGTAGAGTTTGAAAAGACACATGTAAAACAGGCATCTGCCACAGAAAGCATGAAAGGCTCATGCCTGGTTTACACATACCACAGAATGAGATGGAGGAATCCTGAGGTAGTAGAATGGCTTGTACTACTTCAGACTGTTATTGCGGAAATAAACATTTTTAATGTTCCCCTCATGTAAAACACTTCCTGCCAATTAAAAATTAGCATTGGAGTGAAAGGTTCTAGTCTAGCCCTTTCTAGGATGTGCTAGTTTTCCATTTACAAAGTATTAGAAATGTCAGGGAACTGGGGGGGGGGAGGTAAATCCTCCCCCTGATGTCTTAAACAGTAGTCCATTCTATCACCTCAGCAGTCTCCCACCTGATAACCACCTAGGGCTCTCAACCTCCAGGTAGACCTGGAGATCTCTCAGCATTGCAAATGATCTCCAGAGTACAGATAATCTGTTTCCCTGGAGAAAATGGTTACTTAGGAGGGTGAACTCTATGGCATTTTACCCCACTGAGGTCCTTCCCCTCCCCAAACCTTGTCCTCCCAAGGCTCCACCTCCAAATCTCTAAGAATTTCCCATCCCAGAGCTATCAACTCTATCACCACCTCACTGCTCTGCCTGACTGTGCCAGGCCTGAGGGACAGAAGAATATCAAAAGGCTGGGGCTCCATTTCAATCTATTCAGGGAAAGCAAAAAAGAGCACTAAAATTCACATTACAATAATGAGAGATTAGAAAACTGCACAGTGGGAATATGCTTTATAGCTACATGGTTTCTCCCCAACCAAATATCAAAGGCAAGCTGACAGAACATTTCAAAATAAAAGCTGCTATAATCTTTCAGAACGGATACAGATAAGCCAGTCCAAATACAGAACGCTTACTTTCAGTTTATGTATTTTAGATGGAGTATACTTGTGTGAGGATGTTCACAAACTCATACAAACCCTTTTCATCAGTGACCTTTCAAAGATAACATCCACAGCAAACATTCATAATGGAAGAGCTCCTCAAAATACAAGCCTGAGCTTCCTCAGCAATACTGAAAGAAAATATAACAGAGTGGAACACAGTTCCAGCTACTCTATCATTCTCACTGACAGATCTTGAGCTGGAAATTCTTTTCCGTACTTCACCGTAATACTTTACTCTGTTCCCCTTGATTCTTTCTAGGGGGTTGCTTGCTTTCCAAACACCCACACCAGAACTGTCTCTCTTTAATCTGGAACTAGACTGCTTGCCTTTATGATTCGCCTATCACTCATTCTTGCCATACTAGCTGAGCACAGGTACAGAAAGCTACACAAGCATACAAGCACACAGTTCAAACATAAACATGGGGCTTTTTGTGTCAGATTCTGTACTGAGATAGAGGTACCCATGCACAAATACTGATGTACTGCAAAGCAGCACACATTCTCACATGTTCTTTTTTCGTTTGAAAATACATAAACCCAACAAAGAAAATGGATCTTCTGTGTATTTTAAAAGGAAAAGATGGTGCAGGATACATGGATTGTATTCAGGTATTTAAGGCTGCATTTGGCCAACACAACAAGCTCCAATTCAGCCAAGAAGTACATGAACACAGCTTGTCACATGCACATTTATTCTTGTCTAGACATGATTACGGATTCTTGGTTTGAAACAAATTCTGCTTCCCCATGGCATAAGAATGCAAACCCCTGGATAAACTGTAGCATTTCATTCTCTACCAAACAGGATTCTAAACCATGTGTTTTAATTATCCCAGCTTGTGGAGAACAAAACTCCTGTTCCTAGGTGCCTGGATTCATATAGGAGTTTGTTTCAAGCCCTGAATCCTTAACCACATTCCATACAAGAACAGAAGAGCTGGGGGAAGTGTGCCAACAGGAAGTCATGTTTGAGCATATCCTGGCTTAACTGGAGCTTAATTGACATCTGAATGCCTTTGACACACGGCACAAAACAGAGATGGTCGAACTGCAGATAATTTATTTCATTTATTTAAGACCTTTGTATCCCCCCCCCCTTTCCACCCAGTTAGGGACATCAAGATAGCAACCAGTGAAGAAGACATTAAAAACAATTTTAAGAACATCACATACATGTAAAATAAATTATAACGAACAGGAAACGAACAACTTGGCAGCCAAATAAGGCTCTTTGACAATTTATCTGTAGCTCAAGACTACTAGGTGATCCCCAGTTTTTGCAATGTCTAGAGTCACTGCCAGTACTGAGGGACTAACATTTAACAGATGAGTACTGACAAGGCTACATGCATCATGTCTGTCTGATTACTCCAGGACTGGTTGCTCACTACGGAAAACACCAAGCGAAGAGGGCAAAGTGCTCTCATGTTACCCTGAAGGGCTAACAACAAGCAGAACTCAGAGGCTGAGGCCTTCCCCTGATGGTGCCTCCTAGTACTGGGTTTCGAAGATTCGATGCTTCTGTAGACTGAGGTTCCCTTAACTCACCATAGCTTGTAGCCACCAGTGGACCTATCATCAATGAGAGGAATGGCTGGAGGATGATAGGAGCATTGCTGTGGCAGCAGCAGAGGGACATGCTTGGCAAATGCATCGTATGGCCACCTTTTCATGTCCCCTCTGCTGTACTATGGGATGGCCTTATGGGGAAAGCAGATTGTATACCCTCCTTTCTTCCTTCCCACCCCCTCTCTACCCAACCCCATCTTTCTTTGTCTCAGCCCAAGAACGCCAGGCATAGTGGCAGAGTCTGGGTTATTTACTCTGGAGGATGGGCTAAGGTTGCCAGTCCCTGGAGGGCAATCCCCAGAAGCATTAGAAGGGTGGCAACCATTAAGTGTCACTTCCTGTTTCAGAACAGGAAATGATGTCACAATATTAGAGCATCCCAGAACATCCCATGATATCACTTGATGTGATGTCATCACTTGCAGTGAAATCACTGCACTCCCCCTCTGTTTCTGCCCCTGCTGCTCCATTGGGCAAAGGCAGGAGATGGGGAGCATTCGAAGAAAGTACCCCTCCAGAATCTGATAACAGGCAATCCTAGACTGGGCAAGAAAGGGGACAATGGGAGGATGGCTATGGTAGTGGTGGAGGGGTACGAATTTGATGCATGCAGTGCTGGCAGCCCTTTGCCTTCTCAGCTGCCTAACTGATAGCATGCCCTCACAGTGACACAGTCTGTCTCTGACAACCTAAAGTATATACATGTACAACGTCACAGCTGGTTAGGGCTTGACAGCAAAGAACTCGTGGCTTCCAGAAGAAAAAAGAACCAATTTAAGCAGGGTGAACAGCTTGCAGGAAAGAGGACACCATTGAGAAGTGTGAACTGTACAGAGAGGAAAAACAAGCAGCTGCCTCAGAGGCTTGGATAGTATGGAAGGGAAAGAAAATGTTGGCTAGCTGCTGAAATACCGAAGAGGTGTGACTGTGTGAACAAATGTAGAGAGAATAGAGCAAGAGTCAGCAAAAAAGGCACAAACACAAGCTCAGGCCAGTTAGAAGAAAGAAGGCTACCAAGCACCAAGTAGCAATTCCACTCCTCTGGTGGGGGTGGGGGATCCCCCACTCCCAGTCTCTGCCCCCCCACCTCTACATGGTCAGCGGGGGGGGGGGGAGGCATGGGAAAGAGGAAAGAATCCCCTGGAGTGAGCTCCTGAATGCTCCGGAACGCTTCCAGGTTGCACCAGGAATGTCATTCTAGAGTGATGTGGAAACATGGAGTTGCGCCAGGGGCTGAGCGAGTTAAAAATGGCTAGTTTGGTGGCCAATTTTTACCCAATTGGCACCTGGGATGACCCATCGCTTCTGCGTCATGCTGGTGATGATATCATTCCTGTTGCAATGTACAAGTGCTCCAGAATGAGGTAAGTCTCAGCCCCCACCCCTTGCCCCCCCATCTCCTGCTTTCATGTCCAGGGGTCCTGGCAACCCTACTACCAGGGCATGGGGCATGACAGTTATGTCCTGTATTGTCACTTAGGGCTAGGAGTTAGGAGATAGGGCAAGGCTGTCCGGGGTCTGAGCCCCAGCCCCCAGACTTGACAAGAGGGAACAGCAGGGGACAAAAGGGTGGCAGCAACCCCACCCCCCAAGCCGGCAACCAGGGCCAGAACCTACCTACTCCAGGGGGAAGGGGTAAAAGGCCAGAACCTCAGAGGGGTGGAGGGGGCAAGGAGAGACCAGCCAGTCCCACCTTCCAGGGGGAAGAAAGGGGGCTAAGCAGGCCAGAGGGAAAGGGCCACAGCAGGGGGAATGTGGGACCAGCAGCAGCAGCAGCAGCAACCCAAGCAGAGCCCTTACCTGGCAGGGAGAGGAAGCAGCCTCTACAGCCCAGAGCCACACCATGGCTAGAAGACAGCAGCCTGGCTCAGGAGTTGCTAGAAGCCAAGCCTCTCCAGGGGGGGCTGCCACAGGCATTCTGGGGGAGGAGATGGGTAGCCCCGCCCAGCATTGCTGAGCTGGCAGCGCAGAAGCTGGTTAAGGCAGCACCTCATGAGCAAGGCCAGGCAAGCCCAATAGCACGGAGGCTGGCTGGGGCAGCTCCTCGTGAGCAAGGCCAGGCAAGCTCAATAGCACAGAGGCTGGCTGGGGCAGCTCCTCGTGTGCAAGGCCAAGGAGCCCTCAGCTGGGGATGGCTTGCACTCAACCCCACCCTACCAGCAAAGCAAAGGAGCCCAGGAGGGATTAGTGGTTGGAGGGAAACACCTGGAGGGACGCACAGCTGGGCCCGGTCAGGAGAAGGAACAAGCCTAGAAGGAGGGCGGGGCAGAGAGAGGAAACCCTATAAAGGGTGGCTGGGAAGAGCTCTGAGGTGGTGGGTGTGAGTGAGGAGTGATGATGTGGAGTGAGAGCAGTAGAATGCAAGGGTGGAGGCTTGGAGGAGAGTTCTGGAAGGAGGAGATGAAGGAGGACGCAGAGGGTAAGCAGGCCAGGTTGAGCAGGCCAGCGAGTGGACTGAGAGGGAGTCTGGGTGAGGTATACCGCCCCTCCTTCCACAGAGCAGGGTCCTGCAGAGTCCCTGGCCCCCCTGTGACGTCAGGAGCAGACCGCCCAGTGCCACGCCCAGCGGCAGCCGCGGCAAGCCCTGACAAGTTGGTGGCCCGTACGGGGAAAGTCGTTCCGACGCAGGCGCCAGTCGAAGGGATGTATCCCGACGCCGCAGCCCCAGCAGACCTCAGACTGTGGCTGGAGGAACGCTTGGACAGGATACGGGGGAAGCTGGAGGCGGCCTTCCAAACAGCTCAGGCAGAGCTAATGCAAGCCGTAGAGCAGCGGATGCAAGCCTGCGCCCCCACAGCCTCCTCGCCCGTGGTATGTGCGTTGGCTTGGGAAATTAACCCGCCAGCTGGCAAGAGGGTACAGAGTCTGTGCGCCACCGTGAGGATAGGCCGGCAGAGCCTGCAGGCCCTGTTGGACTCAGGGAGTGCAGTCTCGGCGATCCACACCCAACTCGTCCCAGCGGCCACCCCAGTGCACCGCTGGATCCCGGTGACGGATGTGATGGGCCGCACCCTGCCGTATCCTGCGGTCTGGGTGATGGTGGAATACCTGGGGGCGATCCGTCGCATAGAGGTCGTCAAGGTAGCCCACTTACCCCACCCAATGCTGCTGGGAAGAGATGCCCCGGAGTTCTACAGGCTGCTCAGAGAGGCAGCAGGGGGGTTGGCAGGCCCACGAGTCGCCCCAGTTCTGCAAGTGGAGGAGGCCGCCGACCCAGACGAGGGTCCCTCTGTCAGACCAGGGGCAGAACCACGGGCTGAAGACCCAGCTGGACCCCCGGCAGACCGCCCATTCCGCGATGCCCAAGGGGCAGATGAGTCCTTGCAGCACTTACGAGAGACAGCAGCTCGGGAGGAGGAGCAGGTGCGGGATGAGCGGAGGGCCCAACGGCTCCCTCGCATCGAGAAGCAAGGAGGGGTTTGGGTTCGCATAGCTCGCGCCCCAAATGGCCAGGGGGAGGTCCGCCAGCTATTGGTGCCAGCAGCCTACCGGGCCGAAGTCCTCCGCACGGCCCATGAGCATGCATGGGCCGGGCATCTGGGGCACCACAAGACCCTGAGGAAGATCCTCGAGCGTTTCTTCTGGCCCTCAGTGAACGCAGACGTGAAGGCACACTGCCGCTCCTGCCCCACCTGCCAGAGGGTGGCAGCGAGACGCCCGCCAAAGGCCCCTCTTTCCCCGCTGCCAGTGATGGGGGTGCCCTTCCAGCGGATAGCGATGGACTTCATCGGCCCACTGCCGCGCACACCCCGGGGATACCGTTTTGCCCTGGTGATCGTGGACTATGCCACACGTTTCCCAGAGGTCATTCCTTTAAAAACTATGCAGACCCCGGGGGTGGTCCGGGCGCTGTCCAAGCTGTTCGCGATGGTGGGACTGCCCAGCGAAATCTTGACGGACCGGGGAGGGCCCTTCCGAGCAAAGGCCATGCGTCAGCTCTGTCAGAACTTGGGGATCCGGCAGGTGTTCACCTCTGCCTACCACCCCCAAACAGATGGATTGGCAGAGCGCCTGAATCAGACGGTTAAGGAGGCCCTGAAAAAGATGACGCATGACAAACCTCACCAGTGGGACCTGTATATCGATCCCCTGATGTTTGCCCTCCGAGAGACCCCCCAGGCCTCCACTGGCTTTAGCCCATTTGAACTGCTGTACGGGCGGAAGCCACGGGGAATGCTCTCCCGCCTGGTGGAGCAATGGGGTCCCCAAGCCAGCCCCCCAGCTCCTCCAGTCCAGGAGTATGTGAGCCAACTCCGCGAGCGGGTGCAGCAGTTTCAAGCGGAAGCAGGCCGACAGCTGGCCCACGCCCAGACACAACAGAAGGCTGCGTACGACCGGGGTACGCGACAGAGAACCTTCCAGCTAGGGGAGAAGGTCCTCGTCCACCGCACAGTTTTCCCCAGGGAGGAGGGGGACCCCTGGCGAGGCCCCTATGTGGTGACAAAAGTATTAGGGCCCACAACCTATGAGGTCCAGTGTGGGCCTCGTCGACGTCAGAGGAAGACGCTCCACGTGAACCTGCTGAAGAGGTGGTATGAGCGGGACAGCCAGGAGTGCCGGCTGGCTGAGGACCCCCTGGAGCTTCCTGACAGTGAGCTGCCATGGACTGCCGAGGCCCCAGAGTTCGAGGAACCACAGGTGGACCCTCAGCTCGACCCTGCCCAAAAGGCCCAGCTGCAGGACCTGTGGAAGCGAGTGCCCGGGGTCTTTTCAAGACGCCCCGGGGTTACAAAATTAGTGCACCATGCCATCCCAACCCAGCCGGGGCAGTCTGCCCGGTCGACCTGGCGCCCCATTCCCCGGAAGCAGTGGGAGGCAGTGAACCAGGAGACGGAGGAGATGCTGCGCATGGGGGTCATTGAACCCTCCCAGAGTGAGTGGCGCAGCCCTATAGTGTTGGTGCCGAAGCCGGATGGGACGACCCGCTTCTGCATCGACTACCGGGAACTGAACAAAGTGGCCAAGTTCGATGCCTACCCCATGCCCAGGGCGGACGTCCTGGTCGGGCAGCTGGGGCCAGCCCGGTACCTGTCGGCCCTCGACCTGACGAAGGGGTATTGGCAGGTACCAGTGCGCCCTGAGGATAGGGAGAAAACCGCCTTTGCCACCCCCCGGGGCCTCTTCCAGTTCCGCCGCATGCCCTTCGGCCTCCACGGGGCGGCAGCTACCTTCCAGCGGTTGGTGGACCAAGTCCTGGGGGACTGTCGGGACTTCGCGATGGCCTATATCGATGACATCGTCATCTTCAGCCCTGACTGGCCCACCCACCTACGGCACCTGGAAAGGGTCCTCAAGGCACTACAGAAAGCGGGTCTGAAGGCCAATCCCAAGAAAAGCCACTTGGGGTTCCAGGAACTCAGGTACCTGGGCTTTGTGATAGGGGGAGGGCAGGTCCGGCCACCACCTGAAAAGGTGGCCTCCATCGCAGACGTGCCCCAACCACAAACCAAGCGGCAGCTCAGGCGGTTTCTGGGGCTCTTGGGGTATTATGGGCGCTTCATCCCACATTTTGCGGCCCGCTCAGCCCCCCTGACTGACTGTCTGAAGAAGGGCAGCCCCAATCGTCTCAGCTGGACCCCGGAACAGGTGGCTGCCTTCACTGACCTGCGCACCGCCCTGTCCGACACAACAAAGCTGTGGAACCCGGACTTTGAGCGGCCTTTCATATTGGCAACCGATGCGTCGGCCTCAGGCCTTGGGGCAGTCCTAATGCAGGAGCAAGAAGGAATAAAGGTACCCATCCTGTTCATAAGCCGCAAGCTCCAGCCCGCGGAGCAGAAGTATGCCACCGTAGAACGGGAAGCCCTCGCCATCAAATGGGCCATAGGAGCACTACGGTATTACCTAGCCAACAACCCGTTCACGCTAATGACGGATCACGCGCCACTCCAGTGGATGCACAGGATGAAGGAGCACAACCCCCGCATCCTGCGGTGGTACCTTTCCCTTCTGCCATTCCAATTCTCCGTAGTGTACCGCCGGGGGGCCAATCACCTGGATGCGGATTTCATGTCCCGCCTCTTCGAGCCGGGCCCCTCCGAGCCAACGTCCAGGCTAAGAGGGGGGGTGTGTCCGGGGTCTGAGCCCCAGCCCCCAGACTTGACAAGAGGGAACAGCAGGGGACAAAAGGGTGGCAGCAACCCCACCCCCCAAGCCGGCAACCAGGGCCAGAACCTACCTACTCCAGGGGGAAGGGGTAAAAGGCCAGAACCTCAGAGGGGTGGAGGGGGCAAGGAGAGACCAGCCAGTCCCACCTTCCAGGGGGAAGAAAGGGGGCTAAGCAGGCCAGAGGGAAAGGGCCACAGCAGGGGGAATGTGGGACCAGCAGCAGCAGCAGCAGCAGCAACCCAAGCAGAGCCCTTACCTGGCAGGGAGAGGAAGCAGCCTCTACAGCCCAGAGCCACACCATGGCTAGAAGACAGCAGCCTGGCTCAGGAGTTGCTAGAAGCCAAGCCTCTCCAGGGGGGGCTGCCACAGGCATTCTGGGGGAGGAGATGGGTAGCCCCGCCCAGCATTGCTGAGCTGGCAGCGCAGAAGCTGGTTAAGGCAGCACCTCATGAGCAAGGCCAGGCAAGCCCAATAGCACGGAGGCTGGCTGGGGCAGCTCCTCGTGAGCAAGGCCAGGCAAGCTCAATAGCACAGAGGCTGGCTGGGGCAGCTCCTCGTGTGCAAGGCCAAGGAGCCCTCAGCTGGGGATGGCTTGCACTCAACCCCACCCTACCAGCAAAGCAAAGGAGCCCAGGAGGGATTAGTGGTTGGAGGGAAACACCTGGAGGGACGCACAGCTGGGCCCGGTCAGGAGAAGGAACAAGCCTAGAAGGAGGGCGGGGCAGAGAGAGGAAACCCTATAAAGGGTGGCTGGGAAGAGCTCTGAGGTGGTGGGTGTGAGTGAGGAGTGATGATGTGGAGTGAGAGCAGTAGAATGCAAGGGTGGAGGCTTGGAGGAGAGTTCTGGAAGGAGGAGATGAAGGAGGACGCAGAGGGTAAGCAGGCCAGGTTGAGCAGGCCAGCGAGTGGACTGAGAGGGAGTCTGGGTGAGGTATACCGCCCCTCCTTCCACAGAGCAGGGTCCTGCAGAGTCCCTGGCCCCCCTGTGACGTCAGGAGCAGACCGCCCAGTGCCACGCCCAGCGGCAGCCGCGGCAAGCCCTGACAAAGGCCATGGGCCATTCCCTCCACTCCAGCACTGCACACTACACATAGAGGGGGGGTGGTAATCTAGCTATGCTGATAATTTTAAAAAAACCTCTCTCAGGCATTAGATTATGGAAGAAGAGAGATTACATTGCATCGCCCAATACTAACAATTTTGTAGGTGTCACCTAGGGAAAGAGGGGATTAATCCACACTTTTCCCAGGCCTTTCTCTTCTACCCACTTTCTCCAGAATGTAGGATCAGTAAAACAGGGGAAGGAGGAGGCTTCACAAATCCTAGTGCTCTTGGTGTATAAGATCAGGACAATGAGCTCAAACAATACTGTCATAATTACTTCCAATTAAACATACCCTGAATTTTACTGTTGATTGCTTTGAAAAATATTCTTTAAAAGGTTTGTACTACTGATCACTGTAAAAATCACTCTAAAAGCGGTGAATGCCTCAGATGTGGCAAACAAATCATCTGGCAGTGGATGTTTGTATACAGTTACCAACTCTGGGGTGGGAAATTCCTGGAGATTTAGGGTAGAGATTGGGGACAGTGGAGTTTGAGGATGGGATGACTCTCAACTGGGGATAATGCCCAAGATTCCATCCTCCAAAGCAGCCATTTTCTCCAAGGGAACTGATCTCTGTCATCTGGACATCAGTTGTAATTCTGGGAGAACTCCAGGCCCTACCTGGAGGTTGGCAATCCTAATGTTTGCAGAATTCAGAATGGATCTTGTGGGAGAATTTTCAGTGGGCAACTTTCAAGCTCCTACTATCCTATACTGCACACTTTCTAATCTGATGTTGGAGTATATACTGTGGCACCTAATCCTACCTCTATTCATGAACACATGGAATCATCAAGTTATAAGAAACAGCACTATGAAGAAAAAAGAAAATCAAAATTTTAACCCAGAATGGGAAGATTTGGAATTAAAAGGAAAGAAACACATATGATTTACTTCTAATGCAACTATCTTCATAAAGCACAATCTGAAACACCTAAACTACCTCACAGGGTTGTTGTAGAGATAACATAGAGGAGAGCAGAATTATGCAAGCCACCTTGGTTTCCCATTAGGGAGGAAAGGGGGGGGAGTTATAAAAAAACAGCCTTTCCAAAGAGGTTAGTTTTTTGAGCTCTTAAGCTTGCCAGCTGGAGACAAGTTGCAATTAATATGTTATAACTGGAGATAACCAAAAGGCAACAGGTTATCAAATACTGGAAAACTGCTAGTTTGATCAATTGCTGGTTTTTGTATATTCACTGTATTTCCCACGTTTTGTGTCTTCCTTTCTTCCAGAAAACCAAGGATGCAACCTGACACCAGCACCATTTTAAACCTGCATACCTCATCAGCATTTCCCACAGGAGGCTTACAAGGCAAAACAACAAAATCGTGGTCTGAGGTATCTTTCATTCTCCTCCCCTTTTAAACATCCAGCATGAGACCCAGCCTAACAAAGAACTGAGAAGCTTGCACGCTGTTCATTGTCATTTGGATTGGGAACATGTGGCTTTTGCTTTGACCGGTGCAGGTACCAGCAACCAAGTCATCACTACAAGCCCACTTGAGGATACTAGTTCTGAGATAGGATGGGAGGGATCTGATAGTGCTTAAAAGGAAAGAACAACATATTTTTTGGTGGAAAGACTTAACTAGAAATGCCACGAATTCCAGGAGAACATCCTCAGACATTCTGAGGGGGTGTGGGGAAGAGAGCTGTTTTTGGCAATGCTCTAGCAGTAGTCATATTTTGGCCTAGCTGCAGAAGGAAACATAGCTTAAAGAATGATTTTAAAAAATAATCAATGCCGCGGACCAGCTAAGCCCAGCAGAACAAAGAGACACAAAGAACTCTTCCAAGGAAATGGCAGCCAGCGAACCTAACCCAGGGCCAGGGGCAGAGGCACTGCAGAGGGACACAGTCTCTGAGGGGTCAGACAGATCCACAGCCCGGTCCCAGCATATCAGCTCCTCAGTTTCCCAGCCCTGGGCTGGCGACAGACTGCCAGGCACCGGCCAGCTCTCCCTCCTCATCACCAGAGCCTCAGGAATGCCGTTGGAGGAAGGCAAGGAGAGACCATCAAGTCAGAAGGTGCAGTGCCCCGCTAGCAGCACAACACTAGCCCAGCATCAACAGTGTGATGAGTGCTTGTAGGAGCAGGACTGAGGCAGCTGGCAGCTGCATGGTGCAGCACAGGTGGCTGAGCAGCCTGAGGCTTATAAGCAGCAGAGAAGGGAGTGGTTGTGTGGAAGCAATGAGTCCGCTAACTACTGACCTTGCTGCTTGCATTGGTAACTGATCGCCTCGTCTCTGACCTTGGCTTGTACCTGAGAAACTGGATTCTGGAACACCCCTTTGGCTCGATGCTGTATTGTCTGACCTGTGCCTGAACCTTGGAACTGTACGCTGAAGAACGCAGATGTCTCACAACAACCTCTGTTTGCCTACTGTGTGTCAGTAATCAGGGCAATAAAATTGATGCGCATAAGATTATTCCCCCTATCTTTTAATTCACACTCATGAAAGGGATAAATAGTCAGATCTAGAGACAAGGGATTACGTATATTTTTTACTTTCTTTCCTTTGTTTCCTTCTCATTAATATAAAGTGTTAAGGGCTTGAACCAACTCATTTCCATCCTTCTTAGTCTTTTGTCCTTCTTCTATAGTTATTTACTTGCTCAAATATGTGTTCTTCCTTCTTGAAAAAAATAACTTTAATCACAAGTGATGTTAATTTGGTATTATTGTAGTCCGGAAAGTGGTCTGAAAAATCTTGGAGTTCTTAATTTGAAGAAAAGTTTAATTTCCATAGGAGCTGAACTAGCATCTCTCTTCAAGTCTCTGGGAAGCAGAAAGTGGTAAAATGTTCCTTTTCTTGTTGGGGTAATAGTACAAGACCAAAGAAATGAACTTCTATAAACACTAAAGCTCCATTTAAGTCCAGCATGGTTTTCAGCATATGCTTCACTAGCAAGCTAGAAATGGCAATGGCCTTTTACTGCTGTTTATGGCTCCCATTGAGACTAATACAGCCTCTATCCATGGACTTCCGTTTAGCTACCATGACTAATAGTCATTGAAGGAGCTGCATTATACAAAGAATGCATGGAAATGCAAATTATTGAAACCCTGGTTATTTTAGGCCATGATGAAATTCTGCATACTTGAGAGTAAGAATATTAAAACTGTACCGTGACAATTGAAGGTGTATGCTCATTACATTTGACAGGTTTGGGGCTTTCAAAGAACAGCTTAGTACAATAGTGGAATTGCCCTATACTGTTGACCCCTGGGATTTGCATTTTTGTCCATCTAACACTTGAGTGATACCATGCAAGGAGGAGCTATTTTACTCACACACTGCAATACATACTTCACACTTTTGGATACTGTAAGCTGCTGTGTGTGTAAAGTAGCGCCAAGATGCAGCTGACTTATGGCGACCCCATAGGCAAAAGAAGGTGGATTGCCATTGCCTGCCTCTGTGTAGCGGCCCTCAACTTCCTTGGTGGTCTCCCATCCAAGTACTATCCAGGACCAACTGTGCTTAGTTTCCGAAAGCTAGCCTGGGCTACAGAACTTAAATTTTTGTTTTTATAATTTTAAATTTTTATAAAAGTGTGCCAGAGAGAAAGCTGCTAGTTAAAGAGACCAGAACTCAGTGCGACCACTTTTTTCTTTTTGTTTATTGCTGAAGATTGCAGTTAATTGGATGATTTTACACAACAAAAGATAAGATGGTGACTCACTCTGTGACCTCTTCTTGTTATGGAGATGTGGTTAAAACTGTGGATAGAGATGGGCACGAACCGGAAAAAACCCAAACCATGCGGTTCATGGTTCATCAAATTTGACGAACCACAAGCTTTCATGAACCTGCTCCTGGTTCACGAACTGGTTCATTTGGTTAATGAAAACGTCACATCCAGGTCAGAAAACCATCACTTACAGGCCAGCAGAAGGTCACTTCTGGGTCAGCAAAAGGTCTGCAGGAAGTCCATCCCCTGTTGCCTAGGAAATTGATTGGGACCAGGCTGTCTGCGGTGACAAACCAAAAAATGAACCAAATGAACCAGCCTAAAAGTTCGTGGCAGTTCATCAGAAATGGGATCTGACGAACCATGTTTCACGAACCACGAACTGGCCTGGTTCATGCTTAATTTTGGTTCATATTTCGGTTCATGCCCATCTCTTCTTGTGGATAGTGAAAGTGCTTAATTTAAGAGACTTTAAGACTTGGGTACTTACTTTTGGATTATAATAGAGAATGGCAACTACTAGGAAAAATGCAAAAGAGGGAGGAAGGGGATCAATAGCTCTACCTGTAAAAAAACCAGTTACACCTAACTTGTTTCAGAAATTATTTGAACAGATGGGAAATAAGATGGAAGATTTTGCAAATAAGATAGAAACCTTTGAAAAAAGAATGGATAAAAGGCTGGAAAAGATGCAAGAGGACATGAAAGGAGAAGTTAAAAAATTGGAAAGTTCTATAAAGCAAATATCTTGAGATATAAAGCAAATTCATGGTAAACTGGAAATTTTAGAGGAAAAGACAGAAGACATGAGCAAGTGGAAAACCCAGTAGAAGCCAGCACTTGCTAGGAGTGAGGCAACAAAGGTAGGTAAACTTCCTCATGCTCAGGTTATTTGACTACTGATTTGAGCTTGAACTGAAAAATGGGCTATATTCACACTGGCAACATATCTAAGTTATATACATCTCTTGATTGAAACAATAATAACTATAAAACTTTGTTTCATGTGGCAGTTGGTTTGCTCGGCCCCCTGGGCATAAAACTGGGTTTTGGCGTTGTGTTTTTGTGTGTTTATATGTTTTAATTGAATTATTTTATATATTATTTTAAATGCTGTTTTTAATGTTCAAATGTTTTCCTGTTCAGGACCTTGGAGCCCCTTTTTGACTGGAAAGGTGGCATAAAAAATAAACACTTTGAAGAAATAGAAATATAATATTTGAATTCCTAAATGTTTATATAAAATACAAGCTCTGCCTACTCAATTTTTGATGATGCAGAAACAACAGGTGTACACTATAAATGGAAAATATAAACAAAGAATATGATTTACAGAAAACAAATACATTTTTATAGACCAAAAGACCCAAAGTAGTCTTCCAATTTCAATATGACGACCTTTTTTTTCATTTTTAGATTAGGTTACTGGTTTTGAATGTTTATGTTGTAATTCACTGAATGACAAAATACAACATGTCTTAAAACTGTATAAAGAAAGCAATAAACCCATTATATCTTCCATTTTGCGTAACATTCTGGAGGGACATCACGGTTATATTTGGTCAGTTTCCAGGCCTCCCTAAGTGAAGCCTGCCAAAAGTCTGATAGAGTCAGGTGCTGAGGATCACCTGTCTTACTCTTGTAGCTGAAGGTGATATTGTTGTAGTGATTCTGTCTGTGATTCTGTCACTGGGGTGGGAAACTGAAAATGGGAAGCGGTTGTTGATTCCTGCTGTAATCTCTCCCTAGTCTGGGAACCTGCCTGGCCTTGAGAAGTCTATGAATCCCACAGCCTGTTCTCCTGCTTGCAGAGTTGAGGGCTGTGAGAATGAAACTGGCATCTTATCAATAAAGAACTTTAACTCCTGAAGTGAAGTCTTTTGAGAGTTGTCTGGCATCCTTACAGATAGCTGCAATTTTACAAGATATTCCATTATAATGAATTTTTAGCAGAATCAGGTTCCAATCGTATTTATTCTTAAAAAACCAAAGAGGACATCTGTGATTTGATTTTGAAATCAATAAATACTTTTAATGCTTATGAACTATTTTAAAGAGAATTTTTCAAGATGGGTGAAGAATGGGGTTGCCAGGTCCCCTGAACCCCCCCCCCCCCCGTGGGAGATCTCGGGCCCGGCTCCTACCTCAGGTTTTTTCTTTTGCGTGTGCAATGACGCCACATCATCACATGGGTCACGGTCTGCCCTAGAAGTGCTGAATTCTCCCCAATTTGGGCCAGATTCAGCCCCATTCGGGTCTGAATCGGGCCATCATGGAGTGTGGCAGTGCTCCCATGCTATGCAGCAGCACAATTTGGCACAATTCAGGTGGAATTGGGCCCGAATCAGCCCAGATCTGGCTGCTGCAGAGCGCGGGAGCACTCCCACACCCCACAGCAGCCCAATTTGGGCCGGGAAGCTTGTCCCGCCCCCACCAGCCAGGTAAGTGGAGGCAGAAGTAGAGGGTGGGAGTGGGGGATCACCCCCGCCCTCCAGCAGGGGACTGGCATCCCTAGTGGAAAATAAAACATTTTATGGATCTACATCTTTTAAAAGCTCAAGGCAATTTCAGTTAAAAATGAAAAAGCTGTATCCCACAACAAGGGATATAGGGGGAAAGGAAAAGGGAGAGAGTCTATGGGAGTGCAGGGAAGGGGAAGAGGACATAGTGGGAGAGGGTGGAATGAAATGCCCCCCGTGAGTCCTTGCAGGTCTCCCTCTTGTGTATGTCTGATCTTTTAGCAACCATGATCATAAAACATAGCATTCCCAATCCAGAACATCCCTACTACACATTCTCGAGGCACTGACAGTTTCTAGCTGGCTATTTTACCCATGTTTCTTTAGCAGTGCCTTCTAAAAATATGTAATATGCAGTTAGTTCACTATGGAGGCTTAAATGCCCATGTGCCACGAATAAATTGGCCATTAACTAATTCACAGCAGAGTTCAAGCACAGCTATCTTTCTAGTGCCAGTGCACCTGAAATGGAGTACTGTTCCCAAGGGAAAGTGTCCCACCTTCTCAGGGATCTCTACTTGAAAGATTATACCCTGAAAATCTTGTTGGTCTCTAAGGTGCCACTCAACTCAACTCCTGCTCTTTTACTGCAGACCAGCATAGCTAACTACTTGAAACTGTCTTTTATGATTTCTGAATAGTTCTCTGTGCTGTCACAGTAGACCAGAGAGGAAAAATACACACTTTACAGTGCATGATTTGAATCTTTCCTGAGGCTTGAACAATCACATTTTCAGCCAATACTAAAAACTGGCTTGCCATTTGTAATGTAAAGTAATAGTCGAGTGATGGAGGGAGGCGGAGAGAGAGAGAGAGAATGCGGTCACTGCAAATGTGTTACATTAGTTGTTTTAGTTGGTAAGATTTCTGAAAATAGTCCTAATTCATTCTTTTTCATTCAGTCTACCTTAATATTTGACAACAAAGAGCTGTCTATGATCTAAATACATCACCAGCTCCTTTACAATGGAAATTAGAAATTATTAAACCAGTAGTAGTATGGGAACAAAGAATTATGAATGCAATTTGGTCAACATTAAGCACTTTTAGGCTCCATTGATTTCAGTGGGATAGATGCAAACACTTCACTCTTAGGAACCGCTGCTCCAAACAGCACAAGCTTACACCCATTAAACATATCAACATTCGAAGCTTCCTCTTTCTTACTAAAACCACTGGGACCTCTGCATGCAAAGCAAATTGAGCCATTGCAAGCGGTCATTGAAATCAGTGGTTCTTTAAAGTGATTAATTTTGATAGGACTGTGTCCTGGGTATTTATGTTATAGACAGATATTCAGAGATATTTAAGTGTTTGAGTTACATCTTCCTAAATGCTAACAAGGTGAGCTATTGTTGCAGTAAAAGTCCAGAGAAACACATCAGCTTGCAACCTTTTTCTCCCTCCAATCTGAGCAATTTTTAAAAAACTGTAGAAGTTGTAAGGAATATCTTTTTGAATGCTCACAAACATTTACTTTTAATAATGCTTATTATTCCTCTTAGCCAGCTTTTCTATTTTTAGCAATTAAATGAATGAGAAAGCTCTCCCAATTTAAACAGAAAAACCCACAATCTTCATAATTAAAGACACAAGGACAAGACTTATTCAATTGTTTAGGTAATTAACCCTGATTAAAAAGATTTCAGGAAGACAAAGCACTGCCCCCCTCCCCCAACACTGTAGCTACATCTGCAGTTTTAACTCCACAATGAAATAATTCTCCAAGATGACTCTCAAAATACACGTTTATTACTCACATACTATTGAAGAGTTCTCGGTATGTTTCATCACCTTTGCCTTCTGACATCAAGCTATCCAACTTGTCAATCAGTTTTGCTTCCACCTGTAAGTAGCATATGTATGCATTCAAGCCTTTTGGAGACAACAACCAAAGTTCTTTCCCAAGATATAAACAAACTGATTTATTTTTCTGTGTTTGCAAGAGGCTTTACTAAATGAGTGTCCAGAAATGAAGAACTTTAAAACTAACTACACTGGTTCTTTATTTCCCTTGCAGAGATGAACCATTTCAAAGAAGCCATCTCACATATATGCCATGTGTACTAATTCAAGTGGAACAACATGACTTTCAAACTACAAGCCAAGAAGCCTGTGCTGCTGTTAAGGCAGCTATTTTGGGAGCCAAACATAAAAGCAGACAACCTACTTGAAATCCTGCCCCAGGGATGAAAAATTAAAGCCACACAAAAGCAAATCCTTTCCCCCCTTTTCCCCTTCTCTTCTTTAAATCTACATAGTTTTCACAACTTGTCTCCAAATTTGTTGGATAGTTGGATATGAAAGCCTACCCTTCCTCTTGCGAGTTTGGACATATGAAAGATGTGCTTAATTTTCACTTGGGCAAAAAGAGCAGTTAGGGAATATGAGTCTGGGACCTAATGATCATCACTTAAGCACACTTGGGTCTTTGTTTGCCATCAAGGAAACAGAGAAAGGTAGCTCTGTGTATAAATATTGCAGGAGAAAATTGTCTCCTGTACAGTAATAAAACAGTTGGTGAATAAAGAAAAACCTGAGGAAAGGCTTACTGTATAGCTATTAAGGAAAAACTGATAGTTGACATCTTTAATTATCATGAATAAAGCAGATAGAAATTAGAATGTATGCACACTGCTTATATATGAACTGCTTCTCTACCAACCTTTTACTTATATCAATTTACTGCTCCACTTCCAAGACCTGCTTTCCTCCCAAATATTCTGCAAGCCCCACGCCAGTTATTTTGTCATTTCCCTTCACCAGTTCAGATGCTTTTGCTCTGCTTCATTTGAAGCAGCAGGAAAGGGAACACAGAGAAATGATCTGAAGCCGCATCAAGAAGCAGAATACAAACTGGAATAGCAGATGGTGCACTTAGTACTTCCTTACTTGGCATCTCTAAGAATGCTTAAGTAGCAAAAAAAAAAAGGGGGGGGGGGAGCTGGACCGTGACAGGCCTTGGCAAATTGTAGGGGTGGGCCCTGAAAAACTGGAATATTTATTAAAGCTTATTCATGACCATTCAGACTTCACATTCCCAGTGATTCTTCATCATTAGGGCATTTCCTTCAGCAGGCTTTCTTGTATAACAGGGCCTTTTAGGCACAGTCATTATATAATTGCTTTTAATTTGTTGTGTTGAATCTAGGTGGGGTTTTTTCCCTGTTGCAGGGATACTACATCAATTTCAACAGCTGTCTGGAAAGTGACAGTGTGCCATGGACACACACTATAATGCCAGTAAAGTCATAGCTTAAGTCATCAATGCCATTTTTTAAGGAAGAGGGGGGAAAGGCTCCAGAAGCAGCATCTTTACCCTATCCACCGACCATACCAAGCTTTATGGACTTCCTGGATTTTTGCAGACTATTAAAGTACTACAGCAAACTTAGGTATCATGGCTTTAAAATGAGATTAGACGTATTCTCAGAGGATAGGTCCACCAATGGCTACTACCCATGATGACCTAGGGGCACTCTCTCCTTCCAGAGGCACTTAACATTTGAATATCAGTACTAGGATGCAACTGCAAGGGAAGGCCTTGATCTCTTTGTCCTGTTTCTTGAAACCCGCCCCCCCCGGCCCCAAGCAACTAGTCCACTAGTCTGATCCAGCAGAATGGCTTACTGAAGGGCATAAAGATTACCTTCTTTTGCTCACTCCTTCTGAAAGTTTTCTCTTTCCTTTCCCCCAAGGATTAAAGTGGACTCAAGCAAAGATGCAGTCACCTGTCACAACTAACAAGTCCATTCAGAGGTTGCTCCATGTAAGAAACTCCTTATGTGTCATGTTACCAATTCCTGGCTCTTCGTGACATATTTCTGTAGCTACTTTTAAAACTTCAGTCCTTTTTAGACTCTACTCCAGAGTGTACTACAGCACAATTCACTAGGGAGTAGAGTGTGAGCCAGTTGTATATTTGTCTTACTCTTCATTTCTCACAAAACCTCCAACTGTCTCTACTACTTGTTTCTGTAAACAAATCTTTGGTTGTTGTTCTATTCCATCTATGTGCTCTCTGTCAAGTCAAAATTGCTGAGGGAGGGGGATTTCTAAGCATCTCACTATCAACAAGTATCACATTATTAGGGCCACAAATACAAGCCCTTTAGGAAACACAAACTACATGTTACCATCCAGTTAAGAAAGGTTTGTGCCTCCTTTTTTATTGATATTGTGGCGACTGGGGTTTAAACAGAAGAAAAATAGAGGGCAGAGTATAGGGGTAATAGGACAGCATTCAGTCCAGAGAGCATTTTACTTAAGAGGACCCCCCCCCCCTCAGCCCTCCCTCCTTCTCCCGTCATATCAGGGCTGTGTCACAGATAAAATCAGCAGCAGCCCAAGTCATGCAGTCACAATATACAACAAAAGTGGTGACAAGTCACTAACTGTCATACCTTGACAGACCAATGACCAGACTCTGAATAAGGCAACTTCATGCGTTCAGTATGGTTGCCATACAATTGTTTTTCAATGCAAGGATGGAGGTTTTGTGCTTGGTTCCACCTTCTGCAGCAACCATTTTGGGTTTGACCCCACTTCCTGTGGCAGCCATTTTGGGGTAGTATTCACCACCCTTTCTCAAAATTCCAAAGGTGCCCACAGGCTAAAAAAAAGTTGGGGTTCTAGTCTTTTAGCCTTTTTTAAAAGACAATTCAGAATGTTTCTGCTGCAGTAATCTTGGATAGCATTATGACCATGCCTTCTCTCTCCTTCGCTCCTGATACCACTTTGTCATTTTGGATATTCATGTACTTGAATAACAGGTTCTTTCAATCTCCTGCATATCCTCTTGTTCTCTTGCTTGCTATTGCCCTTCCATTAATGCTCGTTATCAGTCTATTTCCTTTTCTCATTTTCCCATTTTGCCCCACATCTCAAAATGCATTTCCTTTCCCCCTGTCCCTCACAAAATACTATTTCTGCAAGAAGTCTTTCCATCCTCCTCCTCCTTTATCAAGCCAAGCCCATATTCCTTCTCCCCCGCCCCCCGGTCATCTTATTCTGATTGTTATCTTTCTGGCAATTACTGTGTTCTGTCTCATTCTGTTCAGCTCTCACTAAGCATCACATTGGTGCCTGGCATTTGCCTTTGGGGACAATCTCTCCACCCACTCCAACATTCATTCACAGGAAGGATAGAAATATCAGCCGTGTTTTTAAGAGAAATAGCTAGGGCAAACATATCCATGTTCAAGTTGCTGCTAAAATCTCAAGCCACCAGTAGCTCTCCAAGAAGCAAGGAAAGCAGAGACCTTCCAAATTTTCCAAAAGAGTCATACATTGTCTCTGTGAGAGACAAGATACTGGGCTAAATGAACTTTAGATGTAACTATGAACAGATCTTTCTGTTTAGTGACAGCATGAAGGCTTTCAGCAGTATGATTTTTCCCCTTTCTCTTTAGCAGTTGACAAATACCTGTTTAAAGTTGCCACTCCGCCTTTGTTCCCAATCCATCATGTCGTGGAAAATAGGAATCATTACATTCCGTAGGTCAGGCTGAGGTATCAGTGTCACTTCTAAGAAAGGGCCAATTAGTGCTGGGATGAAGTGGACTTTGTGCTCTCCTGAAATGAAAATAAAAGGCCAAAATGAACTGAATAATCATCTTCAGAGGCAACAACCCGTAAAACAGAAACTCTTTATCACTGTATAACATAACATAGTATGAAATGCTCAAGATCTACAGCTAGCTTCATTTTATAAATAGGTGGTGACCTGCAAAGACTTGTGGGGGAAAGGAAATCCCAATTCCCCTCCTCCTTCTTTTCTCCTCCACCCTTGTTCTCGCTACAGCTTCCCTCCCGCTTGCTCTGGTTCTTTCTCCCCCTCTTCATTCCTTTGATTCTGCTTCTTGCCCTTCCACCCTGCCAGTGCCAACTCTTCTTCATTCCTCCTCATCCCCTATCCTTTTTTGGTTAAATAAAGGAAGGTTCCCACCAAACTTGTAAACGAAATGGCAGTTTGGGGTAAATGGCCCTAAAAGAACTGTTAACTGTTCAAACTACAAATGGCCCCAGCATTTTTATACCCAACTCTTGAGAAACAGGCGCACAAGACTTGTTGCATCCCTCCTCAGTTAACAGGAAAAGATGTATTCAATAGTGAAGCAACTGCAATGACTGCTGATTTGCTTTGGAGCCCAATTCAACATGCTCGTCATTCTCTTAAAATGGCTTGGACCAAGATAACTGAAGGACTGTAACCTTACCTAAATTTTGCCACATGCTGAATATTTCACATCCCATTGTAACCCGCATATCGCCGTACCTGTGATATATATTTTTAGAAGATAGTTTAGAAAATAATTTGACTTTCATAAACTACACATTTTGCATGCTTTATCTGAGGGCAACATCTATTTAAAAGTATAACAACAGTCTTTCTAATTTGTATGTAAGAGGAAAAAAATCCAATCAACAATTCAAGGCAATGTTGAAACAATGAGGTTATAATAAAGATAGAAAAAAGTGATCATATACAGAAAGTTCCAAGCTACAGTGGCAGAGCAGAGAGAGACTTCAGCAATACATCTGGACCAAGAAAGAAGCAATGGGTTAGACCCAGATCATTTACTCAATCTCATCCAACTCTACTTTTTGTACTAGAACCCCTATTCCACATGGCTTTTGTTCCTGAAGGCTCCATAATCCCAAACACAGACTTTTGGTGGTCAAAGGGGAACCTATTCTCCCCTCTTCATGAGTGGAAAGGCAGGTTTGATCTACCCCAGTGAAAGCAGTAACCTAGACTAGACATGGGCATGATCCAAAAAATAATTCCGATTTAGCTGATCGTGATTCCGCAGCAACGCCAAACCTAGGTACCCGAACCTCACCGATCAAGTCCCGTTTCCGATACAGAATCGGGAATCGGGAGGGCGTCCCACCACCAACACTCCCCCAGACCAGAGTGAACAGGCACTAGAGTGTGTAATACTGTGTGAGCCCTCAGCCAAGGAGGTGCCCACTGAGCTTGGCCCCAGAGCTAGACGGCAGCCCTGGAAGCAGAGAGAGAGAACAGGAATAGAGCCCAACCCCAGCTGCAACACTCCCCCCCAGACCTGAGCCCTCAGCCGAGGTGCCCACGGAGCTTGGCCCCAGAGCTAGGCGGCAGCCCTGGAACCAGAGGAGATAGCTCCCTATTCCCTAATTCCCTATCCGCTGAAGCCCAAAGCTAAAGCTCCCCCCCCTCTCTCTTGCGCTTTCTCTCTCCAAAAGTGGCAAGCGAGAGCTCGCCTCTGTCCCACTCCACCCGCGAACGGAAAGTGAAACTTTGTTGCGCAGCACATGGCTATTTATAAAGCCTGGGTCTGCTACGCAGGAGGGCTGTGTTTGGCCGTAAGAGCTGCCTCTCAGGCTTTGCAGGGATGAGATTCGAGTGCCCATGGCTACAGAAGAACACCCCCTTCCCCGCCCTCCCCTCTCTTCTCCCAAATGGACGAGACGGGCACACGCTTTTCTGGCTGCTCCGTGGTTGGAAGGAAGCCCTGCTGATCAAGGAAAGCTGGGCTTCCATTCGCATTTCCAGGGCAACAGAAGGAGGGCAAACAGCTCCAGCATTCCCCAGGCTCCATTTCCACGGGGCTCCGTTCCCTCGGGAATAGATGGCTGGTGCCAGACTGTCTGCAGACTGCAATCCCAAAAGTAAACCGATTGATCCGATTGAGACCCGACAGAGCGCCCCACCCGAGCGCTGAACCGGGAGCCGTGGACGGAACCGATCAGCCCGGTCCCGATGGCGCAAATGCCAAAATTGGGGCAATTTTCAGACTGTAATTCCGATCATGCCCTTGTCTAACCTAGACATGCAGTCTCATGCAGTCTCAAGGGACTCTTAGAATATTTTTATAACTGTTTCTCTGAAATGTGTCCAGTGCTTCTATTTTAGATATAGATGCCTGTTTTCAATCAATATCACTTTATCAAAATGAAAATGGGAAATTTAAATTTATTCATGCATTTATTTTTCATTTTTTGCAGATACCAGCCTCTGAAATGTAACCAATGGCAGTCTTTTTTTTTCATGCCCAAGCCCATGTAAAGGCTTCAACCTAACAGAGAGTCTGTTCAGACACAGCAACTGGAATCCAATAGGAGAAGCTTGTGTGGAAAAGAGAATGAATGGTATGCCCAGCTGGAGAGGTGTGCGCTATCCCCTCTTTTGGTGGTTCCCATGGCTAAAGGAACAAGCTGGTGCTTATTCTGAAATGTGACTTGTGCCTTTGACAGTAGAAAGCACTGGAAAAAAATCAGCAAACAAAACTCTAGCTGCGCACATGGTTCTCCCCATGGCTGCGTATTGCTTCTCTAGATCCTGGCTGATGCTTTCCTGCCGTCAACCTATTCATGTGCCAAAACTAAGAATTTAACTAAGAGTATGAGCACGAAGCCTTATTTAATTAAAATATTTATATTCTGTCCTTTGGAAAAGGTGCAGGGTACTTAACAGCAACATTTAACACTCTAATCTTTTCAAAAGATCACAACAACACAGGGTACCTAACCTCAGGCCAGTCATGCAATAATTATAAAGCTTTACCTACAGTCAACAGGACAGTACCTGCATATTTAAATGTAAATTCATTTTCAGCTTGTTCCACCCCACCCACTTGATCACGAGATCCAGACCATGGTGCAAAATACAAACAGTGGTGTCCAGTGGCTTAGTTAATGAAACAGAATTAATACCAGTGCACTGATGATAAGTAACCCCAAAGCCCTAGATGATCTGATTCAAATGTCTGAGAATACAGAAATCTGAGGCACTTAAGATTTCTACACTTAAGAGGCCAGGCTGTTTATCCTGCTTCTCTGAGGTGCTGCCTGACCAAAGAGGCCAAAAACCATTGAAGACCCATTGGACTCTTCCCAGATCAATGCAACAGGATGGAATGGATCTACAGAAGATATCAACAGAAGATATATTCTTATTCAAGTATACATGGAGATCCTCCAGCAGTGCAAATACAGATGTTTCTGCTCAAAGCCAGGCTGAAACAGGATAAGGGCAAAGGTGTCATCAGGTATGCTTGGAGTTGCCCAGCTAGCACCTGCTCAATCATTTTGCCCCAAAAAGTAAATTCGACAAGACTAAAGTTGATGAGCTGATTCTTTGCCAGAGAAGACTTTTAAAATAAAAATCTATCACCTCCTTGAGGGGCTTAAGAAAACTTCCTTCCAGCAGCAACGTATTTGTGACGGTCAAATGATCCCTGATGTTTATTTTAATTTGTTTATAACTTCTCTGTGCCACCTTTCCACCCAAATAGGGTCTCCAAAGCAGCAAACACCAAGGCATTAAACACAAATACAGTAAAACATTGTTTAAATGGTGCCTCCTTTTGTCAAAACCGGAATTGTCTGGAATAGAAATAGCATTCTAGGTAAAACATTCATTTTAATTGTGGGTATTCTTCCCAAAAGTGACAATTGGATTTTCTCCCATCTTGCTAAATCTCTTTTAATTTCATTCCAGGTCTTAATATAAATCTTTTGATATGACATACAATTCATATTTGTAATTTTTTTTTTTTACTTTTTTCTCAATTTTATAACCTGTTTTGTTTTCTGGAGGTCCACCAAATGAAACGGAAAAGTCTTCACCCACTGGCGGAAGACAACAGCAGAAAAATCTCCCTGGGAAAAGAGTCCTAAAATTCCAATGTCATGATGACTCAGATGGCGGCGGCACTCAAAGCAAGTCCTCCAAAGAACACTGAAGAGGATGGGTAGGTTCATATTGGAGAAGGCGGTCCTTAAACTATGCTAGACCCAATCGCATAAGGCTTTAAAGGTTAATTCCAGCACCTTGAATTGAGCTCACAGGCAAATTGGGAGCCGGTGAAGATAGAACAAATTGGAGCCAGTGTAGATAAAACGAGATGGAACATTAGATGGAACAAGAACATGAAGAAGGAACATTAAAACATCAAGACCTTAAAACAGCATTTAAAATATAAGCATACACAATATAGTTAAACAATTCAATAAAACATATAAACACACAAACTCGCATAACAATCAACCAGGGAGGAAAGACAAAGTTAGTGGGGGAAGCACCAAACAAAGCAAAAAGGTGTCATCTGCTGGCAGAAGACAGATAGAGGGAGAGAGCTGAAAGCTCTCTGGGGAAGGAGTTCCAAAGTTCTGGTGCCATGACCTTTCTCAGGTTGCCACCTGTCTAGCCTCAGATACTGGAGGCACACGAAGCAGGGCATCTGAATATGACCGGAGTGGACAGGTAGGTTCAAATAGAAGTGGTAGTCCTTAATTATGCTGGCCTCAAGCCATAAAGGTTTTTAAAGGTCAATACCAGCACCTTGAATTGGGCCCAGAAGTAAATTGGGAGCCATTGTAGATGGAACAAGACTGGAATGATATGGTCCCTATGGATCCAGTCCTCTCAACATTTTGGCTGCAGAATTCTGTACCAACTGTAGCTTTCAAACAGTCTTCAAGGGCAGCCCCACCTACAGCAGAGTGCAGTAACCTAATATAGCTGTTAAAAGAGTATGCACCACAGTGGCAAGATCTTTCCCACCCAGGAAGGGCTGCAGCTGGCTCATCAGATGAAGCTGCTGAAAGGTACCCCCTATATGTTAACCTGAAAAGTCTTAATTAACCAGGAAGGCTAAGGATCTGTTTTCCAGATGGAGGTCTTGACAACGTTCACAACCCCAAGGACTTTGATCATATTAGTGAGAGAGAGCACTTCAAGTTATACTGAAAAGATAATGATTCTTAACACTTTAAGCAATGGAACTGTATTGAACCTGTTGTCCAAGCTGAGCTCGATGAAAGATTTTTTTACCAAAGATCTTAGCCCTAGTTTTCCTACATGTTACATCTATGTGCTACCATACTATGGTTCACCTTAAAAATTTTCCTTAGATGAGATTCTGCTGATGCAACAACAGTAGAAATGCTTTCTTCCCCACCACCATTACCACCTCATTAGCCTGAAAATGGGAGCTATGATGACATGCTCTGCTTGATTTTATATAAGTCTTCCACCAACCTGGTTTTTATTCCCTAATTCTTTCCTAGATGAGGAAAGAGGGCAGCAGTAAGCAACTTTATCAATTAACTAGATACTCCAAACCTCCACAAGGGCTTCTACGGAGTGGTTGCAGATATCCCCAAATTTCCTCAGATCATTCTGGATAGCAAATGAAAGTAGATTCACAGAAAATTTTACTCTGCTGCTTTTTGGTTCCAAGCTGATGAAAGATCACATACTCAAGTGGTGTCAATTGATATAGGAATGGAGCAGCAAGGTATAAGTAGCATCTACTATTCTCTTCAAATCTCAAATAATGGAGAAGTGTGCTCTTATTTTTCAGACCTGCCACTAAGCAAGTAATTAAAGAGGTGTAGATCTTCTGTACACCTATCAGGACAAAGACTGAGCAGAAGGAGGGCCTCATCACCACTCTCCTTTTATCTCCCCCAACACATTCTTCTCAGGACTCCATGGGAATTGTGGGAGTATCCCGTCTCCTAATCTTATTATAGACCCCAGCATAGGTCACATTAATACCAGCTGAATTTCTGAAACCAAAAGGCACAAACTTAACCATGAAAGATGGACAAGCCAGAAGGATGACACAGAGACAGCAGTAGACGAAAAAGTACAAGCCTCTCAGTACAAGCCTCCTCCCACACCAAGCACGGCGCTGGCTCCACAGGCTAGTGGTGCATCCACTGCAGGACGTCAAATTTACCATCTACTGACCTTTCTCCTCACATCAATGGCACGACAAATGTTGCTAATCTGGATGTGATAGTGGCAATAAAATGACAAGCCAGCATGGTGTAGTGGTTATTGAGTTGGACTAGGATCTGGGAGAACCAGGTTCCAATCCTCACTCTGCCATGGAAGCTGGCTGCCTAACCTTACTCTGAGCCTAATCGACTCACTGGTTGGATGTGGGGATAAAATGGAGCAGAGGAGAATGATGTAAACCACTCTGAGTGGGCATTGTCCTGAAAGGCAGTATATAAATCTAATGTTGTTGTTGTTGTTAAACCATTTTGGGTCTCCATTGAGTTGAAAGGTAGGTTATAAAGTAAATAAGTAGATAAATAAGTAAGTTCTGCAAGTCTCGAATTTTTAATGAAACAGGTTATCCAGGACATGTAACGTTCTGTCATGAATATATTATCAACTAATAATTACCCTGTGTGATAGTTTCCTTGTCTTTTTTTTACATTTAGCATTAAACAATTAAAAGCAAAATAAAAAAATCTTTCCCAATGTCCATTGACTTAATAATGCTTTGAACAGAAAACCACATGCTACAGATCACCTGTTTTAGGCAATGAACTTTGGAGGCTAGCTCTATGGGAGCAAATAGTGGTACTTACTTTTCCAATACCTTTTTCTTCTTTGAAGGCGTGAACATTTCTAATTGCAGACATAACTGGTTTATAAAAATGACAGCAAGGTAAAAGTAGGAATCCCAAATCTAAAAGCAAGCATAATATTTGGTTATTCCCTTCATTGTCTGAGCTATGATTCCTCATCAACAGACAATGTAGTTATTTGTTTTCCAAGTCTGAGACTATTCTTTACTGATAAACATTGTAATAACCAGGGGTGTACATCCCCAAAAGATTAGGTTTTCCCACTTCGGGTTTCAGGTACTTAAGCCGCTCCAGAAAGGAAACAGCTAGAAAAGTGCTGCTTTCAAGCTTCCTGACTTTTTTTATCCGATGGGAGGGGGGAGGAGGGGGTTGTAGTGCTACAACTCTCTCCTCCTCCCTCCCGTTGGGTAAAAAGATGGCAGGAAGCTGAAAGCATCACTTTTTTTGCTGTTTGCAAAAAAACAGTGCTTCAAAAAACTTTGCTTTGGTATTTCCAAGTCAGCTCAGCAATGCTGGGGCCAATTTGAAAATACCGAATCATTCTGGATCAGAAACCTGAAGCACACACCCTTAGTAACAATCATATCTTAGGATATATGTCACTATCAATTTACAACAGTTAGATGCTGCCAAGACAAAGATCTATTAAAATTCTCGTCTGCTGAATGGATGTGGATGTGCTAGTCTCAGGATGTGCACTGGTAAAAAAAAAATCATAACCCTTGTGGTTTACAAGAGTGAACAGCATGTATTCAATTATGCAAGTTCCAAAGACAAATACTGACAGTTCCTCCCTCCCTCTCAGTACAGACTTCTATATGGACCCTGTTATTCTTGAGGATTTGCTAATTCACAAAAACAAAACTGCAGGGAAGTTCAATTAGCAACTACAGTGTGATGGGGGGACGAGAAAGTCACACTCCACACACCAAAGGCCTCCCTCAGCACTTGCTATCCAAGCTCCTTTAATCAGAGATACTGGGGATTAAGTCTGGAACCTTCTGCATGCTAAGCATGGTTTGTACCCCTGAGCGATAGCCTCTCTCTTGTGCACCGGAAGATAAACAAGTTCCAATATAAATGCCCATTCAACTAGGAAGCATCTAATGTAGTTCTTATTAATGACACAGAGATGAGGGGAAACGCTTTTCCAACAGCACTGCAATGAGATGTATATCTGTTGCCTCAGAAAAATACAGGGCAGTGGAAAGACCACAGGAGAAGGATAAAACTGTAGGACACAGAGCGTTGATAGTATATTGTGATCAGGTGGCAGAATGGACACAGACAGACAGGAAGTCAGAAGTGCTCTATAATGTAAATGGATTACTAATTTACCTTGTAATCAAAACTTTCGTTTAAGAAGTTTTTACGAAGGGCGTCCGAAAGGTATAACACTGTTGTAATAATAACACTAGTAAAAGAAGGGGAAAAGATTACATAGGTAAAAATTCATAGTGGCTAAATTAAAGAGAGTTAAATTAAGTAAAGTGATACCTTATCCAAAAACTTTTAATGAAGGCAACAAAACCATTCTTAACCACTGCGGACTGAAATACAGTTACATATAAAACCGTTCCTAATATTTTGTGGAACCAACTAATCAGTTGTATATTTTCCATCTAGCTCTGTTGGAGTCAAGTATAAATTATTATAATACTTCGTATCAACATGTAAAACTTGTGTAGAATAATAATGAAATCAAGCCATTTAACATACTGCTTTCATGTGCTACTTGCTTTGTCAAAACACTGCTGTCAAATATTTTACAAAAGGCAAGGCAGCCGTCATATTTTGTTTTGACACAACCAGGCATCTTTTCCTGCATGCTAAAACACCCATTTATCAAATCTAGGTGTCTGGGACTAATTACCTCTGTGCTTTGATCTCTCTTAGCACAAATACCAAAAATGTTGTTGGAGTCTTAGCAGCCTGAACTATAGGACATGATGCCACCCCTTCTGCAGCCTCGGGGTCTACCTACTGCAGCAAACGGCAGCCCTGGGAGACACCCCCGGCTCCAGCGAGTGGCCTGCAGGAAGCCTGCTCCACCCATACCTCTTTCCTTCACAATGGAGGCCAGGCTTCTTCTTCCTTCCCTCTCCTGCCTCCCTGTGGCACTGGGTGATAAGGGTGCATGGATGCTTCCCGCCTCTCCACAGGGTGGTAGTTTCCCCACCATACCCTAGGATGCCTAAAATCCTTGGGCCGCCCCTGTGTACAATATACAGCATGTTTCCCCCAATGTACATCTCACAATTCCAGCTCCTCCTAATCTCCCTGCCAGGGCATTGACAGATGTTTTGCTGCATTGTTTAGACATGCTCTGCTCTTGAGAGCAGATGCAGTGCCACAGAACCATGTGCAAGAAAATGTGCAATAACAACGAATTATCATAATGGATTGCTGTGTGTAATTAATTTAATGTGAACGCCAAAGAACATGAGAAACATGGGGGTTCACCTGTTCTGCCCCTTTCCCCCCAGCCCCTGGAAGCATTAAGGAGTGCAGTTTCTTGAGAACTAAGTTCCTGCCTGCTTGCTTGCTTGGGAAGAAACTGTTGCCGTCAAAGGCAGAGCTGCTATCTCCTGCTATGCCCCCTCCCCTCTCTGTGCATTAATGTGCTGAAGGCAGGTAGACCTCTTGTAAACTTGGCTTAAATGTTTTTAATTCTCTAATATCTCTCTCTGTGGAAGAAAAGCGGTTAAAAGTGCCCAGGCAAACAAATTCAGAAAGCTGAAGTTATATCTGCTAATTGCACTGCAACCCGTTATGCATAAATTTCAATAACTGTGTTCATTGGACACCACAGATCTTTTCCTCTAGTAATGGCGCTTTTCTCCAATGCAAGGAGCCTTTGCCCAAACAAGAGATTCTTCTGCCTGAAGGTCCTTGCTGTGGGAAAAAATCCTCCCATTCGTGGAAATGATTCTCAGGATCCAGCCCTATATTATTCATGAAAATGATCAAATTCACCATGTAGCTTCAGGTTGCAAACCAAAGAACTTAGCAGAGAAAGCATTTAAGACAACAAATCCAGTTGAAATGGAATTCAGAATTGTCTCTACCAAATAAACTAAGGCTCATCACCATTCTTTCAGACCTGAGACAAACAGCTGTTTGACATTCAGCAGGCATGTGCTATGTCACAAGCTTAAGGCAAAGTACAAACAAAACCTTCATTTGATTTTCAGAGGTTTTACATTCCAGAAACTGCTAAGGAAGTGCTATTTGCTAGGCACTATGGAGACAATATGCTTTGCTCATCTGTAACAATGCAAGAAAGGGATGTCACACATACTTTTAGAAAATATTTACTGCAAGATTGTTTAGAAAGTTTAGTAAAAAAGCAACTGAACATGAAAAAACAACTTCTTAAATTCAGCATAAAACCAGCACTAAAATCATTAATAAAAGTAGTAATAAAGAGATAAACGGTTAAGAAAAGAAAAGCAACAGTAATGTAATTTAAAACCAGTTGTAAAAATAAAATTAGTAAAAATAATAGAAGAGTCAGTGGAAATCAAGCAAGGAAGGCTGAATGACCCTGGGGAAAATGGCTTTGTCTGATGCCTAAAAAACCCCCCAAGTTTGGTGTCTGGTGAATTTCAGTGGGGAGGGAATTCTATAGTTTTGACACCGTAACAGAAAAATCCTGTCCACACTAAGACTACAAAGAACTGCAAGACACATCACAAACTGCTTTGCAATGAAATATGCTTCAGCTGCAGTGAAGCATATTTCACTGCAGTGGCTGTCCCTATGTGTTTACTTACCTAGTGTCATTGCTCAATAAGCAGTGTAAATATACAATGCTTTGTCTTGCTAGTGGTCAGTTTCTTAGTACACTTAGGTTAAACCACTATACCACAGCCAAGAGGCTTTTGAACACAGGACAAGGAGACCTGGCTCCAAATTCCACTTCATCTACATGATTAATGAGTAGCCTTGGGCAACTTTCTCTCAACTGTTATTTCTAGCCTATAAACTGGAAAGAAGTGATTTTCATAAAGTGATTGTAAGGATTAATGCCTTAGGAACAAGTAACAAGGCTATTCAACACAGATCACCAAATTCTCATGGAAATTGGGCTTGCACACCAGACTGCATCCTATGTAAACAGCGAAATTTCAAATTGTTAAATTACTCATTATGAAAAGAAATGCAACCATTAGTACTTCTGTTTTATTGACGGTTAACAAGGCTGAACTGAATGTTCTTCAAAAGAGACCAAAAAGACTGTCAAATTTTCCAGTAGTATATGCTAAAGGGGAAAAACCCTATACAATACAATCGTTCCTAACTTATGGAAGATTTAACAAACGTCAAACAGTGCCAACTTTTAGCAACCAGCCTTATGCTTACTGGGTTTTTCCAGCTTAGTCACCAACAGCATAACAATACTTGTCAAGCATGCTAAATACTCCAGACTGTAAATTATCTGTGTTCTCTGGCTTTTTAAGCCACTGACCTGGCTGAAAAAAATCAGCATCGTGGCTAGTGATCAGCTCATATGAAAATATATATCATACACTCTGTCTTCTCTGGGAGAGAAAAGGGAGTTTTGAGGATAAAAATAATGGATGATCTCACTGTATTTTGTATTGGTCAAGTTTCTCTATTGCATTTATGTGTCCATATCCTTTAAGCTTGTATTTCACATTTATTAATTAGTCGAGAGATTTATGCAATCTGAAGAGAAACCAGAGTATTTATTCATTAGTATGCATCTGGGACAAAGTTACTATTCTCTGCCTATTTCATCTTAAAGCCACTGCATTCCTCATCACCAATGGGTCGAGGGCCAATCTTAGCTATAACATTCACAGTTTCTATCCCCAGAAAAAATTGTGTCAGCATTTATCATCACTGCTTTCCTTAGAGATTAATATTTCCAACACACAAAGACACTAGCTCAGTTCCTCCATCTATCCTGTCCATTGCCATGCAATTGAGTTTGATTAAACAGACCTTTTGAAACCAATTATCTTTTATTTCTGAAATTACCATACCAACCCCCTTTTGCAGGAGGATTGACATCTCCACCCATAGAGCTAAACATCCCATTTTGTCACTACCAAGGAAGCCAGAAGAGCAAATGTATCTGATATCTCATACAAATGTCATTGCAATATCCAAATGTACACTCTTGAAGCACAAGTGCAACTGAGGTTTAATGGAGGGGGAGTCACTGTGAAAA
The DNA here is from genome assembly GCF_028583425.1 of Eublepharis macularius. Lineage (NCBI taxonomy): Eukaryota > Metazoa > Chordata > Lepidosauria > Squamata > Eublepharidae > Eublepharis > Eublepharis macularius. The sequence continues at coordinate 74,806,052 of NC_072798.1, forward strand.
AAGCAAATATTCAACAAAAATGAAATGGCCACATAGAAAGAAAATGCTGTTTGAATTGGCCCAAGAAGGACGGGAATCATTCTTAAGAATCTCCTGGGTTTTCTCTTGGGTCAATTAAAAGAAAAACAAATGATTTCAGTGGGGACTCAAATAAGATGATGAGACTAAGCACTGTGAGCCTTTTCTTACATTGCAAATACCAGAAGCATTTTCACCGGAAGCTTAGACCAGAATAAAATTTGCATAACTTTCTATTAAAATAAGCTATGTACAAGAGCCAGTTTTGCAGTAACATAGAACAAAAGAAGAAATCTTGAATTGTTTCTATTGGTTCTTTGGCTATGGGGAAAGAGTTGTATTTTCCTGGTGGTAAAATGTAACTTTGTCAGAGAATGAGCTCAAAGTAGGTCTTGGAACCTGAAAGATATCAGGTGAAGCTGAAGAGTATCAGGTGGAACCATGATCAAGTTCTGGCCAAAGCAGCAATTCATTACGACAGCAAGAGAGACCAGCCAAGAAGCCCACTCAGTAGCAACAGACCAGAGTAGCTCATGATAAGACTAGACAGAGTAGTTCATGATAAAAGTACTTTCAGGTATATGACAGAGGTGCCCAGCTTCTATGCTAACATACCCTTGGCTGTCAAAGAGAGCAAGTGAGCATCTCAAAGCATGAAGCTGTCACTCTAAGACAAAGGGATCTATTCCTCCAATGATCAACTGATATCTTCTCAATCCTAGAATACTTCTCTGTGGTTGGAGGAGAGAGAAATGGATGTGCATTTTGTTTCCCTGATGTAAAGATTATGGACTCAAGCAAGGAAGAAGTCAGCAGATGAGGAGTATTCTGGTACCAAAGTCAGTGGGAAAGATGAGACATTCCCATTGCTTTTGGTGCCAGTACACTCCATATCTGCTAACTGCCCTAGAATAAATTCTAGGATGCTGCTTAGGAAGCTGAAGACCAGAACCTGAAAGACAGAATTTTCAGAAATGCTACCTGTACCATATGCAAGACAGGCCGGACAGGCAGAGTTCAGGGGTCTTGAGGAATGGGTGAGACTGATTTTGAAGGAAGGGTTAAGATGTGCTCAGTACTGGCAAGTATTTTGGGAGAGGCTGAACTTTTACACAAGAGATGGGTTCACTTGAATAGCAAGAACGCCTGCAGAACAACTTCTAAACGAAGTCCTCAGTAGAAAACTGATGGATGCTTGTAAATATCTGGTTCAGGACAACTAATTCCAAAGTTTTAATAAGTATTCCACATCATTTGATACAACACAAGATGGAAACTGACAATGAATATACGGAATTACTCCATTGAAAGAGAGTAAAGGATTGTAGGGGGAAATGTGAAGTTGGTGGTCTCCTAACAAAAATATGCAATTAGTCAATACAATTGTAGTACGTGCAACTTGGATTTTAAAAAAGGGGGGAAAGGAATAAGAAAGCTAGGGAAAAACAAGTCCATTAACATAACTTCTTGTCCAAGTAAATTGGTGGGGAGGTTGTTACATTAATATATCTAATTATGAACATGATCAAAACTGTGGATATGTAAATCCAGAGACTGGACCCACGAACAGGCAAGACAGGTCTTTCTGCAAACCTGATGAAAGCTCCAGGTTTACAGAAAAATTTGAACTCTAAAATTAAATAAATAAAAATGGGAGGTCTACTGCCAAATAATAAAAGCAGCACCAGTAGCTTTAAGAAACAAGTGCCTTACACAGTACTGGTAGGCCTTCAAGGCTTGGTTTCTGTTAGTAAAAGGCAGGAGGAGGCACAGCAGGACCCTTTTCATCCAGAACCTTTTTGGCCTTTAAAAATGGACTTACCAAGGAGCAGCCTGACAGCAACCATCACTTGATATCATGCAACCTGACAACTTACCAGGACTGGCTGTTTATTGCTGTTCAACAGTAGCCATCCCATTAAAGCTAGCGTGGTGTAGTGATTAGAGTTTTAGACTAGAATCTGGGAGACCCAGATTTGAATCCTCACTCAGCTACAGAATTGCACTTACAGTGCAATTCTAAGTAGAGATACTCTTAAATCAATGGACTTAAACTGGGGTAACTCTGTTTAGGATTGCACTGTAAGTGATCTGGGGCAAGTCACACACACACACACACACACAGCTTAATCTAACTGAAGGAGTTGTTGCGAAGATAAAATAGATGAGAGAAGAATGATATAAGGTGCTTTGGGTTCCCATTGTGGAGAAATGTGGGTTATAAATCAAGTGAATATATATATATATATATATATATATATATATATATATAGCTGAATATGGGGAACAGATAAAAGTTAATTGATGGGAAGGTGGGAAGGAGAAAAGGAAGCAGGGAAAGATGAGGGGGTTGCCAGGAGGAGGGAAAGAGGAAATAGTGTGGGGAAGGATATGTGGGGAAATTAGGTGGCCTATGGAAGTTCTTGTGGGTTCTCCACTACACAACTGGGCCCAGCCCAGAGCCCGCCCTGTATGACTTGTATAAGCTGCAAGAGGGAGAGGAGAAGGGAAAGCTGAAGACATGAGGGCAGATAAAAGAAGGCTGGCTGGTGGGTGGGAAGAAGAGAAGGAAGTAGGAAAAGGGGAAAGGCTATGGGAGCCTTCAGGGAAGGGAAGGAGGAAATAGCAGGGGACGGGGAAATGAGATGCCCCTCACAGGTATTTGAGAGTACCCCGCTTATATAGAATTATTAGGCAACATTTGCTGTTTAGGCAATTCTTCTAAGTATTGTTAGAAAAACAATTCCTATTGAAAAGTTAGCAGAGTAGTGAAATATGAAGTTCTTTGTCTTGGAATTAAATAATAAAAATTTCACCTTATTTGTAGACTTACTGGAAAATCAAACACTGACAAATTGCAAGGGATCAAGATAGAGAGGAAGATATGCAACATTATAATACATATAAAATCTGATTCTCCGGATTTGCTAGCTAAGTGGAAGGCAATTCAAGGAAGAAAGTCACAAAAACTATGGCCTAGAAATTATCAGCCAAAAATTTAACAGTATGGCTTTATTATTTAACATTCATAACCATTTATACTTTTGAGCCACTAGGAATGAATATTCTCAATTTCTGCAGAAACAATAGGGTTCTATGTTATACCTGCATGCTGAAATTTTAATACTTTTGCTTTATTTTAGCAGACAGCTCTTTATTAAAACATTTTGGTGTGCTGCAAAGACAGACCTCTGTCTTCATAGTAATCAACTTTATCTTGCATTGACCAAACTGTATAAACAGAAATGCTGAAAAATATTTCACATGGTTCATGTTTCAAGGCTGCAGTTTTATGACCAAGTGACGTGTGGGAAAGTATACGCCTATCTAAATTATAAGCATTGTTCCCCATCTGTTTCCCATGTAAAAGAAGTCTTACTTGTTAGCAACTAAACGCATCACTGTCCAATCTTTTGGAAACATCTCAGGTCTTAGTAATATTCGAAATACAGTAAATATTTGCAACAAGAAATCCTAGGACAAAAAGAAAAAAATAGATATTATTCCACAGGTAAAGGAAAAATGCATTAAAAAGTTTTAGCAAGAACATCAGATAGTTCTAGTTAAAAAAAAATTCTAATAGTTCCTAAGATTTCTGTTTCCCCAACTGCTTACTTCTCCAGGGAACATTGAAGAAATTGGGACAAAATGATTTAACATGCTTGAATGCTAGTTAGAAAACAGGTCATGTTTGTATCTTTACACCAAAATTGTATTCACACTTGATACAGCCCACAAATTGTTTCCACTGTCTGTCTTTGTGACATATTACAGAGGTGGATCTTTTTTTCCCCACTGACATCAGATTTAGTTTTCACCAAACACCATGAATAAAAATATTTAAAAGAGCTTACATGCTGCAAGATCATTGTCTACCATCACATAATCTTGGACATTAATTTGTACGCCAAAGGAACCCTTGCCATTGCTGAGATTCTGGGAACGTTATAAAGCACTAAAGAAATCTTTATTTTAAAAAAGATGTTATGCTTAATGCTGATTTAAGCATTCAAGACCCAGCCATTGTTACTGCTGAGTAGATTGGGGGTGGAGGGGGATGATATGGTGATCCTTTAATGCTGTTTTTAAAAAATATATCATTTTTGTTTCTTTCACATGGTTATTTTTTGTCTTTACCTTCTTTTGTATTAAATACAAATTATCAATAAAAATTCCTAGATTACTGTGTGAATGACAAGATTGGTAACATAATGGTCTGCTAGAATAACATCATGAAGTGTTGTCTTATGTCCTTTTGAGACTACCAGTTTGTGTACCCAAATAAAAAATGCACATGCAGCTCACTTGTTGTGTGGGATTTAGACGTTTTCTCTTACCAAGAATTGCTGCTAAAGATGTAGTTCTTCATCTAAAGAGGTCTTAGCAATTGAGAATGCTGTCTAGAACATCAACATGAGTTGACGGTATATATGATAGCTCTGATAAATGATACTATTTTTCCTGCTGTTCCTGGAACATGTTATACTTGGATCTTGATATCAGCATCTGCCAGGATATGCACAAGAGGTCCAACCCAATTAAGCACAAACGAAGAGGCGGAGAAGCATGCGGGATCCAGCAATGCATACTTTGTCTCAAGACTTCAGTTGGACTTAATATAATTTAGCCTTAGATGGGCAGATAGAGATACACAGATATACACACGAATATCTGCAAAATTTAACACCTGTAGGAATCACTGCCAGGAAGGTCCACTTGTGTCATGGACCATTTGAATTGCATTGTAATGGTTCTCCATACAGATGCATTCCTGGGACAGCAAAAGGGAAGTCAGGTGGAGACCATTTGTGACATGTGAATTGACTCTTATATTGAGAGTGGGAGAGAAGGGAGAGACCTACCACATGAACATCCATTTCTATGCTAGAAAATGCCAAGTGGAACCACAAAAATAATACTGAAATAATAAAATGCCCAGAGGCAGCAAGCCAATATTATTATAACTGGTAATGAAATCATGTGATATTAATGGACATGATGATATTTCTTCTTATACTTCTGGAGCAAAGTCTGGAGCACTTTACTGGAAACTATTTGGATAATATTCATAATCTGTTCACTTCCAGGTTTTTACTGGAAGGGTGCCCATGGTTTGGGAGGTTACTTAAATTGCAAATAGAGGAACAATCTAGGAGGAACGTATGCTTGTTTCTCAGTCTGTCAAATGATGCTTATTGCATTGATTCATCTGTGACTAATAGGAAATATGCAATATTGCTACTGATGCCTTTTTCAGGGAGTTCTAACTGTGCTGTTGAAAAGGTTCTCTGGTTCTTCCATGAGATCAGAAATGAACTACAAAAAGCAATGCTGTTCAAATGCTTATTTTCTAGCCTGAAAAAGGAATGTCTGTTCAACTAAGTAGACACAAAATGTATGTTTACCCTCAGGCTCTGTATTTCTATAAATCCAGACATTATTATTCATCATCTCTACAGAAGTTTTAAAGATAAACAGTTTTTAAATAATTCTGATCTTATCCTTCATGGCAGAGCCCGGATTTTAACCAGAATCTTCCACAACAAAAATGGAATACTGTTTGCTGGAGCCACATCAAGCCTCATTCATGAAAAAGCTTGCATTGCAAATTTACAAGTCTCTTATAGAGATGGGCACGAAAAGAAAAAAAACAAACATGATGTTCATTGTTCGTTGCCATACATGAACAGGGACTCACAAACAACCACGAACATGGCCCTGTTCACAAACATGTTCGTGGTTGGCTGTTTGTGGGGGCCAGCAGGCTCTCCTCCAGCCATCATCCAAGTCAAGATCCCTACTGCACCACTCCCAGAAACCTGACCCGAGCAGGCACCAGGAAAGGTACCAATAATAAATAATAGCTTGGACACAGAGCCTGGCAGCAGACTGGGCTGTTCGTGGCTTTTTTTTGTTCATATTGCTGCTCGTGCCCATCTCTAGTCTCTACCTGATCTGAGAGAATAGCATAAGAACAATAAGCCCTATGATATAAAGGAGCACATTAAACATGTTCCGTGTTGTGCTTTACATGTACAAATAGATGCCATCAGCAAAAGGGGAAAATTGTGAAAAGACCAGGAAGTCGAAAGGGGTAGAAAATATTCTCAAGGATCAAAAAATTAGTCTGCTGCTTAAGAATACTTACTCTCAGTTCATCTCGCGTCTTGAATCTTTCAAGAAGTTGCTGGTAATGTCTGTCAGTCATTTGTCGTAATAAAGACAACAGACATGACACGAATTCTCCCTAAAAATTATATACACACATATATATATAAGAGAAAGATAAAGCATTACAACAGAAATAGGTAAAAAAAATTAGTGACAGCTGGGCTTTTATACTCACACTCACACACACACACACACACAATGAAAAGCAGCAGAGCATCTCTGTGAAAAGAATTACCTTTAACCTATTATATTTTACCAAGTTGTTCATTTACTTATTTATTTTAAATGTCCTTTCCTTTTAAAAATGTTTTAAAGACAACTCACATTTATTTCATATTGCATTCACTGGGGCTACTGTCTCTTAATGTTAGAGGATTGCATTGGTTTCCTGGGCAGAATTGCCTAGGAAAGTCCTTTTGAAGAATGGCCATTAACCTATTGTATTCTACCATGTTGCTTATTTTTAAAACCAGGATCCAGCAACCTACATTTATGGCAATATTTACATAATCATGCATCTCTTTCTGTTGTATTCACATACTCATGTGTCGATGCACGCATTCAATCTTTGAGCTTGAAAACCAATTCACTAATCCAAAATAAAAGAGAGAAAAAATTCAATGGGTACTTTGCCCATTTGTGATCCACTGGACAAGAGAAGACTTTGTGTAGGATAAAATCTCAGTGCCTTGTGCCCTTTGGTTATAACACTGCATCAATGATAACACAGACATAGTTCAGCATAACATAAGTTTCAGCAAAAGCATGTGGAAGGAGATTATAAAAACAATCCTGTCTTTAGGCTTCTTCCTAAATTGAGGCAATCATGAATCTGAGATGGAAAGTCTAGTCTGGTATTTCAGCCCAACTCCACCTACATTCTATACAATGCATTAATTTATCTTAAACATAGAATGGATTCCCAACAACACGTGAACCTGCCACCTACACTCAAACCGGGCGATGTCTTTCTTCACAAATAACTCAGAGCATTTGGCTCAGTATGTTGCCATAAGCAAATACAGTACTGCATGATCTTGCTACACAACGGTATATAATTGCCTTATGCTGTGCTATGAGTCACTTAAAAATTATGTATTTGATGCAGTGCTTGAAACTTCTCTGCACACATTTGGCTTCCGTAATGCCATGCAAGGATCCAAGAGTATATTCTTTAGTTCTGCATATAAATAAGGCTACTTAAAGAAAAGCTTTGTACAAACGGAAATTCTCAAAATGAAACTATTTAAATGAAACAGAGACAAGTTGAAGCTATACTTATTCCGCAATACTTATTTGCCAACACTTGCATGTGCTAATTGTTAAGTAAAAGTCAACACATATAGCAGCATTACAGCTTTCGATAACATAAAGAACTACACAATCCTATAAAAGTACATTCTTTCAAAAGTAAAGCTTGCAGCTTAACTATGTCAATATCCCATTAATTTCTTCCCTGTTGGAGGAAATGGAAAATTAAGATGTCATGTTTTATTAAGATCATCTATAAAATATTTGCTCTTAGTACAACTCATTATTTTAGAACCCATTTGTCATTGGAGGGTATTTTTTAAAAGCCTCAGCAGTATAAAAAGCAGCTCTAATGAAAGCATGAATCGACAAACGTTGCTCTGAAAACTTTGCTAAGTGAACAAAATAGGTCAGTAGCTCTTTTAAAACTCTTATATGCCTCCCACTGTGTAAAATTCCTACCACTTCAACGAAAGCAGAGCATGACATTATTTTACCTACAAGGTTCCCATTCTGCTCTCTGAAAAATAGGACTTGAACTTGCTTGTATATATTATTGCTTGTATGTATGATTGAATGAGGTGGATTTACACTTCTTTATACTTTGGGCAAATCTAGACAATATGTGGGATATGCACAAACAATTTCCCAATTTATTCATTCATTGGTGAAAAATAGCTACAAGAGGCTGCTAGTTTCGGCAAAGGAAAGCTTGACCTTTTCTTGCCATTTGTCCATTCAAAATTGCCTCCCTGCAGAGGAAAAGCAGTGGTGGTCCCATATCTTCTCCTCTCCAGGTAGAAAGCAGCTTGAGAATAGAAAGATTTTGAGCAGAAGAACCACAGAAATGAATAAGGTGAGACAGCCTCTTCTTCTCTCTCCTCTTCCAACTCCAATTAGAGCCTCCAATACTGGTTTTCATGAATAAACATTTTGCACATTTTTCTGAAATCTCCTGTGTATCTAAGTGCCTTTATACCCTGACTTTCTCACCAACAGAGATCAAAAGTGGCTTAACACATTCTCCTTTCCTCCATTTCCCCCCTCACAACAAACCTGTGAAGTAGGATAAGCTGTGAGTGTTTGACTGGCCCAAAGTCACCCAACAATCTTCCATGGCAGAATGGGGAATTGAACCTGGGTTGCCCAGATCCTAGCCTGCCACTCTAGCCACTACACCACACTGGTTCTAGATTGTATTGCTGCTAGTTCAATCTTCATGTACACTTGGGAAATTTGCTGCCACATGAAGATAAGATGTTTTGCCATCTTCTGGGCACAGAGCAGGGGTCACTGGGTGTGTGTGTGTGTGTGTGTGGGGAAGTTAGTTGAGAATTTCCTGCATTGCACAGGGGGTTGGACTAGATGACCCTAGAGATCCCTTTCAACCCTATGGTTCTATGATGGTTGCTGTCTTAGGTTGTTTTAAATAGGATTATATAAATTAATGGAGAGCAGACTTATCACTGGCTTCTCAAGAGATGTTAATAAGAGATATCTCCACATTGTACATGTAGAATCACTCCATGCCCACTGGGGAGTGTTTGTACATACAGATGTTTATTTTCACAAAGATGTTTGGGGGAGGAGGGGGGAATTGTACATCTGTTTTTGTTGCAACACTTACAGTAATATCCTGAAACTGAAGTCTCATTGCAGATCCTGCGGACTGAGGTCGGCTTGTGATCTCCAAGATGGTTCTTAGCAGTATATCTAGCAGACTGTTCACAATTATGTCTATTTCTTCCAAAACTGACTTTTCCTTTTAAAGAAAGAAAATACCATTTAGGCTACTGTTAATAAAAAGCAAATTGTTTTCTTAACCAATGCATTATTTAACAAAGAGTTATGTAGCACATTCTGGATTACCAAATTCTGGAATATAGTTTACTGAAGAGTGGAGGAATTCTATTGGCTTTGATGAGCTTATTCTTCTGAATTAACCAAAGAGCATAAAAATAGGAAAGCCAATTAATGTACATGCATTTAGACATAAATACAATCCTTTCCAAATTCGATTTCAAAAGGCAAACTGATACTGATGCACAAAGAGTACCAAATCAAGATCCCCCCCCCCACACAGGAAATCAGCTAGAGGAACATTCAAGTCTGTGAAACAACAGAAATTTCAGTTTTTAATTAATTCACGAGACGTAACCGAACATTAGGTTAGGTGGCTTTAAAAGGTATTTATACAAATTCATGGATTCCTCAATAACTATTAGCAAAGGGACTTCCACATTTGTTGCAGTCTATCTCTTAATGAGACACAGTGAGAATTTGGTCTTGGTGCTCCTGCTGTGGACCTTCCAGGGCATTTGGTTTGCCACTGTGGGAAATGGGGTACTTAACTGGACTAGATGGTGCCTTTGACTGATCCAGCAGGACTCCTTGGGACCTTAGTAAAAACAATTTGCATTCTGTGAGTTTATATATGTTCCTGGCTGCCACAAAAATCTCTCTTCTCTTAAAATAAGATTTGAGTCCAGTGGTACCTTAGAGACCAACAAGATTTTCAGGGTTTGAGCTTTTGAGAGTCAAAACTCCCTTCTTCAGATACAAGGAGGAATGGAGATACTTCAGGCTTTAGATCCCAATCAAGAGGTGGGAGGGGTGAAGGACAGGATTATCATTATCATATCATTACAGATGCTAATTTCTGCTGTAATCAAGACGCATTGTGGCCCATATCCTGTGGAATGACCTGCCTGAGGAAGTCAGAAGAGCCCCCACGGTCCTGGCTTTTCGTAAATGATGCAAAACCAAACTATTCCAAAAGGCTTTTTACTCAAATGGGAGGGCTGTATTGTAGGGAAGATGCTTCGCTAATGAGGGACCATAGACTTCATCACTAAATTGCCTTACATATTATCTGCTGCTTTAAATATGTGCTCCATGTTGTCTAATGTTAGTCCTAGAATTGATTATGTTTTGCTTCAGTATTTTTTCTGCTCTATATTGGATTCTTGCTAATACTATGGCTTTTAAACTTGTATCTATTCACCCTATGGTATTGTTTATGAAATGTCCTTGATACTGTATTGAAAAGTCCTTGATACTGATTGTACTAATCTCATACTGTGTAATCTGCTTTGAGTCTCAGTAAGAAAGGTGGACTATAAATGACATAAATAAATGATATAAGTAATTGTAACATTGTATCTTGACTCCCTTTGCTTCACCCCTTCTCCTTCCTGGCTGGGATATAAAGGCTGAGGAGAAATGGAGATCCATTCCTCCTTGCATCTGAAGAAGGGAGCTTCGACTCTTGAAAGCTTACACCTGAGAATCCTCTTACTTTCTAAGGTGCCACTGGACTCAAATCCTGCTGTTCTACTGCAGGCCAACAAGTGTGCCTACCTAAAACTCCCTTCTCTCAAAGAGACTGTCAAAACATATGAATAGGAACATCTCATTCATGTGAAGTTTTCCCCGAATTTCTGACTTATATCTTTGCTTCCACTCCCAATTTAAAAATGCTTCAAGTGTATAATCATGTAAGGACGATGTTAACAAACCCCTTGCGTTGATAATAACTCAATTGCTAACTCAAGGCACCTTCCCTGGACCACTCAAAGAAGCAGTTATCTGGCTACTGCCAGTGAGACCTTCAAATCAGCACTCATCCGGACCAAAAACAAGCCACAGACCTGTCATCACCCAACCATCTTCTTGCAGGTTCTTTCAAAGGATGTAATCAACACCAACAGAAACCATAACCAAACAGAGAACAACTGGGTGCACTCATGAGGCTAACTTTTGGCGCAGACGGGTGAGGTTTTTATTATTAAAACCAATGCCACAGTTCTACTCACAGAACTATTTTTCTTGATAAGGCAAAATATGTTGCTGAGGATGCGCGCACACAGGATCAGATCCTTCTGCTCTTGCAGATGCACGTGGAGGTGATGCAGAACTACAGGTAGTAGAATATATCGGGACTCTGAAAAGAAAGAACAGACTCTGCGTGTGCTATCTGTTTGCAGAATTTCTTTAACGTAATTCAGGGGCAAATTAAACATCCACTGAGTTAAGTTGTACAGGCCTCTCTTGTGGTGCTGCTTCACCAATTACTTCACAGGGGAACTTACTTGATTAAAAATATTTGCCGATGAAAAATTACTTCCTATTTCAAGCGTTAACACACCTCAGAGACGAGAATAACCCCCCAAACCATTATTTTGGTAATAAAACTCTTTTTCTCCTTCTACACATATAGGTTGTTATGAATTTATCATACAATTAGGGCTTTTTTTCTGGGAAAAGAGGTGGTGGAACTCAATGGGTTGCCCTTGGAGAAAATGGTCACATGGCTGGTGGCCCCGTCCCCTGATCTCCAGACAGAGGGGAGTTGAGATTGCCCTCTGCGCCATGCGCGGAGGGCAATCTCAACTCCCCTCTGTCTGGAGATCAGGGGGCGGGGCCACCAGCCATGTGACCATTTTCAAGAGGTTCCGGAACTCCGTTCCACCGCGTTCCAACTGAAAAAAAGCCCTGCATTAATCAGAGCAATATTTGTATTCATCGACAGGATAATGTGTTACAAAAAAGGAAAGGTGCTGTTTCTCAATGGTCCTGCATGAAAATGCTTAACTAGCACTGCCCAAGCAAAGACAAACGCTTATGAATTGTTAAAGGGTATCATGATTTATTTACTTCATTTATCATCTGCCTTTCTCTCTGTAACAAGGTGAATTACAGAATTATAAGAACCATGAAATAAAGGCCATTATAATAGTACAATGCAATAAAACACCCGTAGGCAATAAATAATGTTATAAAACTGGATTATGTTATCCTACTGCAATTCTGAAAGCTCAAAATCTAGCCTTCTCTCTTTTTACGGTTTTATGACATCCCTAAGAAAATAATCAGCAGATTGAGCTGGCCACAGTTGCTTAGACTCTGATCAAGCCAAGGTTAGATTACAGTAATAAGCTCTACATAAGACTGCCTTTGAAGCCTGTTCACAAACTTCAGTTAGCAGAAGATGCAACCGCAAGACTTCTGAGGAGCATGAATTACAAGGAGCCTATTTTGCCAGTTAGGAGTGTGCTGTACTGGATGCCAGTTCAAATGCTGGCCATTAAATCAAAATACCTGAACGGCACGGTCCCAGGGGGTCTGAAGGATATCTTGTTCCCACGAGGGCCTGAACTGCCCGTGAGATCTGTACGAAGAGGCCCTGCTGCATGTCTTCCATTGTGAAAGTCAAGGTGGGTGAGACCACTAGAGACAGAGTTGCCTCAGCAGTGGCACATTAGCTCTAGAACTCTCTTCCACATAGCTGCCGGCCTGGCACCAACCTCGTCTAGCTTTAGGGGTCAAGTGAAGACTTTCCTTTTTCCTTAGGCTTAATATTGGTTTGAATCCTACACTTCCTTTCTGCTTGAGCAGTGCTGCTGTCCTCCTCCACAAAGGAAGACATAGGATCCACAACATTTTTTAATTTTTCTCCCTTGACTATTTTGATTAATTGCTCTGATTGAATGATTTTTATGCCGCATCTGCTTCGGCTGATTTTATTGTTGCTGGTTTTTACAAGTTGTTTTTAAGTTAGAACTGACAGCTGTTGCTTTAGCATGCAAGTTTTATTGTGCTGCAGATACTGTCTTGCTACAATATGCTGAGTGATCGGACTATAAATGTTTGAGGGGAAAATTAAATTCACATGGCCTAGAAAGGAAACATGACTCCTCTAACATATACTGATAAAGTGTGGCCTGTTTCACAGGAATCAGGCTCAGTCCTCATGTTAATTCTGGCATTGTAAAACTGCCACATTCTGAACATCATCCATTTGTTTTTGATTGGTAAACACATCCTATAGGTGTGAGCTCCTATGAGGACTGAATTTAGTTTAACTTTTACAATGCAGCTCCCCCAGTGTCCTGAAAAGAGTTGACTGGAGTGTAAGAGCTTTCTGGGTCTAGCATATAAATCTGTAACTTGCAACCAATCTAGCTAACAAAAGTGTTGGGGGTCAAATGTCTCTGCAGCAGGGCAAAGCCAGTTGGTACTGCAGAAAATTCAATGCTATACTCAGTAGCACCACTTAGCCTTTGCTTTTGCCACAGAAAATACGAAAACCCCCTCGGAGCTATACAAATCTGATTAGCAGGTAAATCGAGCTTTAGCAAAGAAAGTGATTCGTCATGGAAAGCATCTTTTGTCTTAGAAGTTTGAACAATCTGTTTCCTCAGCCTACGAATTCTTCCTTTACCATGTTATTTTCCCGCACATTCAATAGCAAAGAATATCGCAACATTGTAAAGTGTTCATTTTCACCCTCTGAGACAGAGGAGTTTAATTACACTTCAGACCACAGTGAGTCTCGGCTTTACCCCCAGGACACCATGCTTTATTTTCCAGACCAATGTACTTTGAATAACTGAGTTCATTTTTAAGTTCTGTAGAGAGGAAGAAAAGTGGATTTTCCCCCAGATGAGACAGGAAGGAGAATCCACACATACACACAAAAATTGGGAAATGACATACAAGCAACTGGCAAATTAAAACACACACACGCACGCACACTCTAGAAATTAACGGTAATCGGGTGGGCAGGGGGAGCTGGGTTATAGGTGCTTAGGTCCTGACTTGCTAATAATCTTACGAATGATCTTTTTAACCTGTTCCCAAACCTAGGATGGAAAAGAGCAGCATCTCCAGTTAAATACCTGAACTCCCTTTATTTTCCCTAATCATGGGAAAATTCAAATAATCTGCTCTTGACTTAAGACAACTGATGGCTCACTAGGACAAAATCTGACAACTACTACAGTAAAAAAAATTACTCCCCTAAATTGCAAAGTAGTACCTTTGATTTAACGTAACCACAATTAGCTAACCACAATTATTTAGATGCTTGACTGAGAAGTTATTGCAATGGAGAATCCACCGCAAGTTTTCAATTTGCAAAATAGATACCGGAAATAAGTTGGTTCCCATGTGCATATAAAAACCATACATTTAATACTTTTTAGAGTTGAGAGTTCTTGATGCACACGCGAGGAATTAGCAGCCACTGAAGGACAAAAACAAGGGTACCGAAAACAGATAGAATCAAACGTGTTACGCAGAATCAAGCCTTTTTCTTTTCTGTGTGATCTACTTTTTCTTCCTAGCCCATTTACTAAAGTCAGCACTGACAGGGCAATCCTAAACAGAATTACACCCTTCCAAGACTTTTGACCAATGGATGGATCTAACTGATTCCATAGATCATATTCTTTTGGAGTGTCCTGAATTTCTAGAGAGCTAAATTGATTCTTCCTCTGTTTAAGCTAAATCTTGAAGCTCTCTTGAAGCTAAATCTTCTTGGCTATTAAGAGACAAAGATAAACAAACAACTTTGTGTGTGGCTAAATTTTTGACAGCAGTAGTAAAATCACGTTGTAACTCTGGCAGTAAACTCTAGGTTTCCCTTTCAGTAGGTAATGGCTTGCTGTTTATGACTTTGGTCCTGGAAACAGTAATTACGAAGAAAAAGTTCTAACTCTGCTTAAGACTGTACTGTAAAACTCCAATTTCAATCTCTCCTTTCAGTCTTTCCTCAAACTGCATATCTATCCAAACTGTTTAATATTAAAAACTGTTCAAAATTTTAATTTTGTTATTTACAAGTCTAGATTTTTTAATAAAAACACTATTTAATACCTCCATTCTTACCCTGCTGAAACCGATCTGTCATACATCTCTAAAGCAGAAACAGTGATATTGTAAATGTCAGTGTAAAGCAACTTTCCCCATGCAAGTTCATTGTTAAACTTCTATGAAAACTGTTACTCGATTTCATATGATCAGTGAAAGCCTTTGTAATGACCAAGCGCTTATGTGTTTCCCATCCTACCTGGACTGGAATAGAGCTGACTCTCCACAGTCTTTCCAATGCACTGGAGTTTTACAGCTTGAAGGGATTCATCTGCATTCGTGATGGTCGGCAAACTTCCTAGTGTATCACGTACTAAGTTTGCCACCTCTGTCATGTCAAATAGCTTCAGCAGCTCTGAATACACAGCTGGGAAAGAGTTGAGAAAGACTGCCTAAAAGAAGGGGGAGGGGAGACACATAGGTAAAATATCAACTTGAAATAGTATTCGAAGAAAATAGGGTAGGGAAGAAATTTATTTTCTGTGTTTATTTATTAGATTTATAAAATGCTTTTCAGCTAAAGTTTCCCCAAAACATCTTATAATGCTGCAAAAATACAGTATGAACTACTGCTTCCATTCAATCCCCCCCCTTACATTAGTTTCCATTGGTGGCTTGAAAACGACAAGTACTTGTATGAGGTTTTCTTTAGTCCCTTCCTTTGAGGAACAGAGATCTTATAATAATCCTGGGGCCAAATAGGGAAAACCAGGCGCTGCTGTGCCTCAGATGCAATTATATTGGTTAAATTAACTTAATTATTCAAAGCTCTTCATTCCTCTCCTTTACAAAAACAAATAAAAATACACTGACTATTATTACAAATAGCTACTGCATTACCACTGGGAGAGAAGGCGGCATGGTACAGGCTGATCTCATCAGATCAAAAGCCAAGCAAAGTCACTACTTGGATGGGCGACCACTAAGGAAAACCCTGCAGATAAAGGCAATGGCAAACCACGTCTGCTACTCACTTGCCTTGAAAGCCCCAGTAGGGGTCGCCATAAGTCGATTGTGACTTGACAGCACATACACACACAGACTGCATCACCACACTACACAGCTGAAAAATACAGGAAAAGCCTAGGGAGTTTCCTTGAATCATGATTGACGGATGCCACGGGACTAGCTGAAACCACTTCCTCCACAGGCACCTTTCTTAGACCTCTGCTTTGCAGATAATCAAATGGAGATCTGTATGTGCAGCAGAGAAGGAAGAAGAGACTGGTGGATGACTTTGCAAAGGCAGTGAGAGGAGGAAGCAGAACACTTCCGCTTTTTTTCCCATTTCTATGGTTCTAGGGTAATTGAAAATGGCAAGTACCATCAAAAGATAGCTTTGTAACTTCTAAGAGGTTAGCATAGAATTAATCTTTTCTTCTTTTCCAGTGTTTGCAGATTGCATGACTGTTAATTAAGTACAGGGCTACGCTGAGGCTGAATAGGAGCTGCAAATAATGACAACGGCATTAAATACGGGCAAAAAAATTGAAATAGAAAGGAGTTTGACAGTGTTTTGATGCAACTCCTGCCGTTAATAACTTGATAGAAAACAATTATGCATTTTATCAATTATTGCAGATGAACAAAAGTTAGAGGCATTGATTTACTGATTCAAGACTAGACTGTCCTTCAACAGGGAGGAACACATAGACAGCAGCAAGCAAGCAACAGCTCAAGGCAACCACTTACTTGGGCCTGAGATAAAGCAGTAGTCCCTTTGGTTTCTTGTGAAAGGAAGAATCGCACAGACATCAGAAGCTCCTGAATGCAACAGCAGAATTCTTCTTCGTTTTGTCCTCCAGTAGCAAGGGAGAACAGCTTCCGAGACTGAACTATATACTTAAATATATATTCTTGTGCCTACAAATATCAAAACACAAATACATGAGATTAGATCATTGATAGCAATGTTACTGATGTTTGTAATTATCTAGCTTGGAATGCTTGGAGGCACTATTTACCCCTACAGTTTTCCCCTGGCTCTGATTGCACACTGAGATAGTAAGGCTCCTTTCCGGGTGCCCTGCTGTAGCATCCCTAGCATCAGATATCCAGGGAAATGTGATTGTTTCCAGTACACCCAAATTCTTAGTGACTTAGGAGAACTACATTTCCCAGGTTCTCTGGTATGTAGAGGCACTTCAGTGGAAATGTTCAAGACAGCAGGGAGAGAAGATGGCTTCCAGTGAAATTCTCTCCTCCTGCAGGGAAGAGAATTGGGGGGAAAGAGGGATGGGGTTCACTGGTGAGGGTTGGGCACCACTGATTGCGTAACTGGAAGTATGACAGGGCCTGAGGTTTAGAATTGGGCTTAAGGAAAAAGTTTCCCTCCAATATCCTTTCTAATCATCCACTGATTGGGTTCAGAAAAATGCCTTGTTCCAATATTACTTCTAATCCACTATCAAATAACAGATAATTTATACCTCCCATGGCAAAAAGTGGGTAATTGCAGCATACATTTACATGGGTATTTTAACACCAAATTTCTGTTATTCATTTAAAGCTTGAATTCTTTTGTTTCTATAGTACATGCCACAATATGCACAGGCTATTGTGGAGAAAGAAGTATCCAGCAGGTTGTTCATGCATAATTTTTTGCAACCTGAATGAAGAAAAGGAAACTATCGGTTCAACTAAAAATGATGAGGGACTATGGAACCCATGTGGTACAGTAAGGGTTACTTTTTGCTTTCATCCTTGCCTCTACACAGTTTGAACAGTGAAAACTATATCATCATACCATCATTGATCATTCTCTTATTTTGCGTATATTACTATCATTCTGTGTAGTTATGAGACTAAGGCGATTCAGGAAAGCTCAGTCAACAAGAGAAGGCTTACATGGAATTAAACAGAAGTTTATAAATTGATCTGCATAGTTTACTTAGAGCATATTCTGAGAGTTAAAAATGCTCACACAATCATCTATAATTGCTATTAAAATAGTTACAAAGCACAGCTTAGACACCATGATTCATTTATTATAATCAATTCTTTTCTACAGGTTTGTTTTCCAAAAGTGATTAATCCATTCTTTCTATAAACTGAACACATTAGTTTGAACACAGATACGTTCCGTGAGTGGTGGCACTTCCACACAACACCCCAGGGAAAGGGGGGCAGATTCCCAAGTACCACACACCCCAACTTATTTCAGAGGGCCTATAGCTTAAAGGAGGGGCTTTGGGAGGATGGTGAGGGGCTAGGAAGAAGAGACGAAAATGCTCTTCTACCTCACAGTACTGGGAACCCACGATGATTAACATATAATATCAGTGTACTTACATAGTTTTTGTATATAGATAAAGTGAAGACAGCCCTTTTCAGGCAACATACCCACACAGACGGAACATACAGGTAGGGAACCAGCACCGTGGTAAGCAAGCACCACCCCAAACATGCGTGGATTTACCTGAAGGTCTGTAAAGGTCTTATGCATACATAAATGCATACAGGAACTCTCTACTAATCAGGATTCTAATCATGGGGAGAGTCCAATGCATGTAAGACTTTTACAATAAAGCATTATTGTAAAAGATGTTTTCTGTTTTACATGTATTGAAGCATATATGTAGCGAAGGGAAGCTCGTACAATCAGACTTTTTCTCATTTGCATGAATGGAAGCTGAAAAATCCAGCTTGGTTTCTCCATTCACACGAGCTGGTGACCACACATAATGGGTGCACTATTGGGGCCTGTGTACTACTGATAAACTCCACTGGCAGGCTCACTTTGTGTGAATAGCATGTAATGCCTGCAGAGGACCAGACTTCCAACTGAACACGGGTATGCCAGGGAATGGAGTTTGCTGCAGTTTGCTGCCTCAATGCTGCTTCTTCCCACTGAAGTTCAGTCTCCGCAGATAGGTTTTGCAAAAGTCGTGCTTCCGGCAATAAGCTGGACCATCATTTATGTCTTTTCAACCAGGTGATCTTACAGCAGCACTGGACCTTTGGGCTTCAGATTTTGGTCTGGACCGTGACTCAAGTGGCACATATGTGAGGCATTCAAGAGTATGCTTGTGTCATCTCCCCCACCCCTGTCCCCCACGTGAAGGGTCCCCACTCTGGGCACAAAATGGCAATGGCTGTGCTGAATTTGGTTACCTTTAGTACTTCCTGGTTGTGTGTTTGCCTCTCCACTTCTGTTATTCGATCAACATGCCACTTTAAAACTTTGATGAGGTCTCTAGTATATAAAACACAGTTTAGTTCCAAGCAGTTCCAGTAACCTTCCGCAGCAGAGTGCAGATTTCAGCCTGAGTTTCCCTGATCCTAGGATTACTCTCTAACTCAATACCACCACAAATACCCCGCTCCAAAAAGAAAACTGAAATGGGGGGGGGGGGAGAAGAATAATTAATAGTTTCACATCTGATGCATGTCTGGTTGATATCAGAGGACCAGTTAATATGCAATGCACGCAATTAATGAAGCCAAGGGCTGCAATTACATGCAAATAATTTAAAGGATCAATTTCCATCACTTTGATGTTGATCAAATAAATTTATTTCCCCTTTATAATCAGATGACCAATCATTGCCCAGGGTAAAAAATTTTAGCAGTATACATATCTACCTATATGCAAGTGCTCCAGCAAAATGACTTTCAATGTAGGTGTCCATAACAGGCTTAAAATGATGAAACTTGCTGTCCTGCAGCATATTTATTATGTGAACCTACAAAAAATAAAATCAATGTTTATTAACATCCTTTCCTTAAAATGGATAGCAAACCTAAAATAAGAATTATGACGTATACCTTACCAAACAATCAAATACATGGGACCCGTACTTTTGAGAATTCTCGTCCAAAATCCCAAATAAAGTGTCCAGGGTATCTTGGAGAAACTAGGCAAGAGAAAAGGAATGCAAGGAAATGTTTACTTGAATGTGGCACAGATATTATTTCCCAAAATAATAATAAGGGGAAATTGAACAATGAAAAAAGAGCCGTACCTTTACTATTTCTGATCCATCTATTTCTTTCAGTTTTGAAAGACAACCTGCAATTTTTTCTGGATGGACTCTCCATTTGAGAAGGTCAAGCATGTCCCCTAACAAGAAAAACACAGAAGATGGCAGAAATGGCTGCTAGGTAAAGTTGCTAACAAATGCAAAATACCCACATCCATTTTACTTGGGGAAGGGCAGGGGCAATGGGTAAAGCACAGCAAAATACACACCTAAATTGCATTGAATTCAGTGGAACTTTAGTATTTAACTGCGGTGTTTGGCTCCAGAAACTTCAATAGGAAATGTGAGTTGATGCAGTGAGACAAGCAATAAACTCTTTCTAAGTGTTATTCAAATAATATTCTCAAAACACAAGGCATTAAAATTTACAATTGAGCTATTAAGGAAAGAAAGCTTCAGTGCCATTCAAAGAACATTTTTCGGGGAGTAAGCCCCATCGTAAAAAATGGGACTCACTTCCAAGTAGACCTGTTTAGGACTCTTCCCATTTCACTACTGTGCTAAGTCAATTTGGATTTTTTTTTGCCACATATTCAAATTATATTTCATATTTAAAAATGCATGATCTAGGCTGTCACAATTAACTTTTGGATGACCAAACAAGGCTATGCCGGTTAAAAGATGCTTAGAGAATGCAAAAAATCTGAAGGTGACCCAAGATTCTTTATGTCTGCCAAAGCAGCAAGTAATATTATGACATGTCCAAAACTGACAGATCTGTGTTTATGAAGATTGGGGGGTCACGCACGGGACATAAGAAAAAAAAATACAAACACTGAGAAGTGAAGTTGAAAACATTTAATATAGGCAGGGATTCGCCAAGCCAGGCCTGCAGGTAAAAGAGGCGGTGAGTTTTGCAGGTAGATGCCCTCTGCTTATTAGGCTGCACCTCCTGGGTGCAAAGAAGCTTATTTTTAGTTCTTATCATTTTCAAAACTTCGTATTATTGCATTTTCTTATTCTACAGTAACATTTGTTTTTTAAAATGTACAACATAAGACATAAGTCAGGTTTAGTTCTCCTCTGAAATCTTTGCACTTCATATAGATACTTTATTAGTTTACAGATAAATGTATTTGGTATTATTTGTGTCCATTTTATTCAATAATTCCTCTGAAGAAAACCTAACCAGGAAAATATTCATTTTGTATTTACATCCCACCATTACATTAATGATTACAGCCGTTTAATGATAAGCACATTACCATTTTGTGTAAGCTTAGTCGAACACAGGAAAGATGTAATCCAGAAAGACTCCTTAGTGGTTTTTAGTGCAGGGTGGTTGTTTCCAAGTCCTTTCGAAAAAGGGAATTTGAGGTAGCGACTGGCATCCTGAAGACTTACATTTTCTTCACACTGAGAGAACAATTAAATTACATTTGCAACTCAGGATATAAAGAAAATGAGACGCAACATCGAACTGTCCCATGATCTACAGTGTTTTTCATTTAAAAACTATGCAATAAGCTACAGCACATTTCTACAGAAAGTTTTTCACAGCTGAGGAAGCCTTAAACTGTGTTTTCAAATGCCTTTTACAAGTTTTCAATAACACAGTGTGAAGGATTACTCAGAACGCCTGCCTGTAACTCAGAACAAACAGCCTGCTTTTAAGATGACATATTCAACTTACAGAAGGCATAAAGCAAAAAAAGTTCAGAAACTAGAATGCAACTGATACCTGCTAGATCCAAGCCACCAATCTATTTGGAAAGAAAGGAAGAGTTCAAACAATTGTTCTGAGCAATTTACTAATCTATACTAATACCACAAAAAGATCTGTATAGCTCCTTTAGACTTTTATGTTACATTTTACTTGCTGTCTGTGTGTGGCCCATATAGAATATATATACTAGGTAATTCCACACACGTAGGATAATGCACTTTCAATGCACTTTATCAATCGTTTGAGGTGGATTTTTTGTTCCACACATGAAAAAAATCCATTCCAAATTATCTATAAAGAGGATTGGAAGTGCATTATCCAACGTGTGCGGAATCACTGAGTCATGATTTATGGATACTTCCCATTTTAAGAATATTTTGATTTTTTTTCCCTTTCAATTTTTTACAGAGAAAGAAATTGCTGTGGATTTATTTCCACTGCTTCTAAACGTCCCAGGTTGGTATGAGGCATATTTGTGACACAAGGTGGAATGAAATGGTAAAAAACACACTGGAAGTTGCTAGGCGGCAGCAGCAGTTTGGCCAAGGAGGAAGTTCACAAGACAGGTTCCACAAGGGAACGTTGTGGCTGAGCAGGTTGCTAATGCTAAGCCCTCTCCTACCAGATGGGACATCTTCATCCCACATTGCTACCTTGCACAGCATGCAAGTAAGATTAGCTTTCTTAAAGATGGCAGAAATCGCTACATTTGACAAGAGATTCTCAGAGGACCCAGCGCAGCCACAGGCAGATGGGGGACACTGTAGACCTATAGTAAGGTAGACCTATAGTAATTGAGAAGGAAAAGTCAAAACTCAGCAACCCACAGAACCTGAGCAGTACTGAATTAGTTGGAAGATGAACATTTGTGTGGGTGGGCAGAGAAATGTATCCTAACCTATTATATGTTAATTTTCTGCCATCAGTCAGTCTAGACTAATTATCTGGGTGCTCCACCAAGCTGGTTTCTATCTAGTCGAAGTACAGGGGTATATACCCTACAACAAAAGACATCTCTCCGTGTGTAGGAATATATATTCAGGTCCCTAAATGATCATGTATCTATATATGTGAGCAGGACACACAGAATGGCATAAGGTGAATTCCAGACACAGGTGCCAAATGGAGAAAACATTGAGCTAGATTTAACCAGCTTTTCTAGTTAAAATGGAAGATGGTGGTTCCCTCTGACCCACCAAGAAAGGTTATGATAAAAATCAGGGGTCCTGTGCAAACACAAGCCATAGGGAACA
The DNA here is from genome assembly GCF_028583425.1 of Eublepharis macularius. Taxonomy (NCBI): domain Eukaryota; kingdom Metazoa; phylum Chordata; class Lepidosauria; order Squamata; family Eublepharidae; genus Eublepharis; species Eublepharis macularius. Next base: position 74,829,046 of record NC_072798.1, read on the forward strand.
GAGTTCTAGTAAGGAGGGGGATGGGTGAGATTAAACAAAAAAGCTAGATGGATCCACCCACCTCACTGTAACTGAGTGTGCAATAAAGTGAATCAATATGAGAGACAGATTTCTTAAGAGTGGATTTAGTTACTATCCTAACGAGTTACCTAGATGCAATCTATTAAGAAAACATAGCATCCATCCTATGGGATGATTATGCACAGCAAAAAGGCACTGCACTGAAATGTAAAAGGATTTAACTACAGCTGTGAACCAACCCCATAAATTTAAAAAGAGATAATGAAAGGGTGTTAACACCATGATAAACATAGCATTCTTTTGGTAGACATTTCTGCTTAAATCTAAGGGCAGTTGGGGACATTTCAAGTATGTTTCTAGCTAAATCATCTCTCTCTCTCTCTCTCTCTCTCTCTCTCTCTCTCAAACTTGAAATTACCTTGTGCACAATGAGCTCATGAGTGCCATCTGGCAGCGTCCTTCCATTTTCCTGCATCAGAGGGACGAAAGAAAAACCAAACAACTTCTTCTCTCCCTTTTCTTTTGCTGAAACACATATAAATTAAAAAATCGACCACAGTCCAGGCTGTGGAAATTATAATTCATCGATTCAATGAAAGTGACAGGGACACTTGTCACCCATTTATATCTAAAGGCCACATCATAGGTTTCATTAGCCAAGAGCGGCTTTCCTGTGGTACGGGATCCCTAATCTCAGCCATAGCACACAATCCAGCAAAAGTTAGCTACAACTGAGTCTCATGAACAGCTAAAGAATTTCTTATGACTAACTTTGGTCTCAATGACTGAATGACTCTTGAAATCATCAAAACAACTGCCAGGAACATGGAGCAGAATTGTGAAGTCTCTGTTAAGAGATCTACACAACAAAGTGATCCCTCTTATTGTTAGGATTGTCAGCTGCCTGCTGGAGCTCCCCACCTCCAGCAGGTGTACAATGAAGTAGCAGGGGAGAAGAAGAGGGAAATAGTATCATGCAACCCCAGAAGTGAGATTGCTACTTCACATGACACTTTATGAACTTCCCTGACCTCTAAGGTTTTTTCCATAGAGTTCTAGGGAAATCCTACAGCATCACATGGTATGATGCCATCAATTCTGGTCATGCAGCCAGAAGTGATGTTGTGGCAATGCTATTTCATCAGGTCTCTGCCCCCCCCCCCCCAGTCTCCTGCCGGTAGCCACCACGGCTGGCATTCCTACTTATGGCCAGGGCAGGGCTCACTAACCAGGGAGGCAGCCTTTTTGAGCCACTGCCCCATGACAGCTATTCCTTAAACATTTTCCCTATGTTAACAACTATTCAGGTCATGCAAGCTTGTATTTACATACTAAATACAACCCACTGAAGATAATACAATGACACAATTTAAAAAAAAAACACTTGCATAATGATTCTGAAAACACTTGCCATAGAACGAAATCAAATTTTCAATCCTAAACTCATAAGAGAAATGCTTTGTATGAATATTTCATATTTCTACTTGTGATAGACTTTACTACTATGTATTGTCTGCTGCCGTATGTATGATCCTACTGGGTAGTTTCTTTGGAGATTAATATGTCAGGCTTAGAATTGCTTATGCTCTGTTTTAGCGTTTCTTCAACTATGTAATGGATTTCAGAGAGTTTTAAATCTTTGCACGTTTGTATTACAAACCCTACTACATTGTTTATTGAAATGTCTTTGAAATTGACTGTATTGCCTCACATTGTGTAATCTGCCTTGAGTATCAGTGAGAGAACGGTGAACTATAAATAAAATAAAATAAAATAAAATAAAATAAAATAAAATAAAATAAAATAAAATAAAATAAAATAAAATAAAGGATACACTAACCTGTGGTATCTATATCCTGACAAATCAGGATATAGAAACTATATACAAAAACAAATCAGAAAGTAATACAAATTCAGAAGATGAAGTTTATTCAAAAGACTGATGATCCCTAATTTCTGTTCCTAACTCTAACTGTTGGCATCAAGCCATTTTTCTGCAAATTGCAACACAAGAGAGTTTCACTGGAGGAAATACCACAGACCATTGCTATAATAAATCCATAACACCTCTGCAAAAGATGTTCCTCTGTTTTGAAGCCAATTTGGTGTAGTGGTTAAGAGAAGCAGGACTCTAATCTGGAGAACTGTGTTTGATTCCCCACTCCTCCGCTTGATGCCAGCTGGGTGACCTTGGGTCAGTCACAGCTCTTCCAGAGCTCTCTCAGCCCCACTCACCTCACAGGGTGATTGTCATGAGGATAATATTAATAACACACTTTGTAAAATGCTCTGAGTGGCCGTTAAGTTGTTCTGAATGGTGGTATATAAATTGAATGTTATTATTGTTGTTGTTAAAGAAAAATAAATATATTTCTTGCAAATTTATATCCCACGTTCTCAGCAGTGCTCTTCCAAAGTGGCTTACATCAACAATAAGACAGTTCCTGCCCTAATACTTACAATATAAAAAGAATACACACAGTGAGTAAAGGGAAGTGGAAGGAAGATAGCACTCTCACACAATTCCAGCTACTTCTCTACACTGCCTTCTTTCTGCACCTATCTCATACCTCATGGAATAAAATATGTATGATGGTGTGAAGCTACCTTCTACCATCAGAGCATTAGTCATATAGTCCAGCATTTTCTACTCTGAGCAGCAATGGGTCTCCAGGGCTCTTTCTCAATACCTGCTACCTTTAGAAGGCCACAGTTGAAGCTGATCGCCCTTATTAACTTCCCAAACCTTGACATTGTGTTCCCAGGTAATGTGTGGAAATACCAAGTTTTTAGTATACAATGGGTTGGATCCAGCAAATTTCCACTGATTCCCACTTTCCACTTTCTCATGTTATATTTCAGGCTACTGTATCATCCAACAGCACCATTTTGTGATCAGTAGACTGCAGTGGGGGGAGGGGGGCAGCAAAAAAAATCTGTTCTGCTGACAGAAAACTTAGCCTGGATCCAACCCTATGTTTTCTGTTTTGTTCTCTTTCTTGAGTGGCAGGTTTGTCATATGCATTCAGATCTTGTAAAGGTATCAAAAATTAAACAAACATCAAAAGGACAACTAATGAAAAAACTAAGGGACAAAGATGGAGATAAAGCATCCCACAATAGTGTCATTTTTAAAAAACACAAATACTGTCATCATTCAGCATTACAGGCCTTCACTGAACATACAGATGTGGATGTTCAGTCACCTCAGTTCTTCTGCAGAATAGTGCTAGGGCAAATCTGGTATTGCCAGTGGATAGCTAATGCTTGCATTACATTGCATGAAGGAGATTTCCACATGCACACACCCCTGTAGACTGCATGTACTAGAATAATGACAGTCACTCAGTGGCTCAGGAGCCACATGTGGCTCTTTGACATACCTGTGGCTGTTCTGAGCACCATTCCCCAATGTGGCACCTGCCCCATATTTCAGGAAAGGAAGGAAGGCCCTTGCCTTGTGGCTCACAGATGGGTCCCACCTTGAAATAGCTGCCAGAAGAACAGGTGAGCTGTGAGCTTCCCTGAGGTGCCACTCATGCCAGGGAAGGAGGTAAAGGTGGCTCTTTTGGTCAATATTAATTGTGAATGTGGCTCTCTGTGAGCCGTGGAGAGAGTACCACGGCACTAGAAGCTCACTTATAATTCAGCATGCATGAAAAGACATTTGAAAAAACCTCCATGAGACTGCTCAACACAACCAACAAAGCACTCTCGAATTGACAAAAAGAGGTCTTACTGGAACAGTGCCGGAATTCAAAGCGAAGGTGTGCTCCCCTGAATTTATCCACAGGAATAGGAAGTTTCAGAAGCTCAGCCCACCGAGGACTGTTGTTATGGTACAGAACAAAGGAGTGGAATTCAGTAGCTGGTGGCTCTCCAGAGCCAAAGGAGACGAAATCCTATTTTTTAAAAAACAAAGAGGTTAGCATACATTATTTGAAAGCCACAAGTCCCAAATTGTGACAAGAGAAACGACGGGACATGTTAGCAGTACAGTGACATAGTCGTGTTTGTCTATAGTAGAACAGCAGGATTTGAGTCCAGTGGCACTTTGGTGGCACCTTAGAGACTCAACAAGATTTTCGGGGGAATAAGCTTTTCAGAGTCGAAGCTTCCTTCAGAAAACCTTTTTGGTCTCTGAGGTGCCACTGGACTCAAATCTTGTTGTTTATTCGCTATTACTCCACACAAATAACTAATATATGGATTTTTCTCTGCGTTCTAAGTAGAGTGCACGTAGTGAATGGGATGTAACCTCTGGGTAGTCCCAATCTATGAGATGTCACCATCCGGCATAAAATATAGCACGGCAAAGGTCAGAGCAAAGGTAACATGAGACTTACCTTTAAAATTTGACCAGCACTGTCCACGATCAACATTGTCACTTCCACATTTCTGGCCACACTTTTCCCTCCTTTATCAAACTCTCCCCTTTCCATTGTGATATATAAATCATTCCTCATTTCACCTACAGAAGAGAAAACACAGCTGAAAATGGACCCCCATTTGAAACAACATCGCTATGGCTTCTTTTTTTGGACAAAAGGATATTTTGATGAACAGTCCATTCAGATGCAATCTACCCAGCAATCACTCTGCTTTTACTATTTTTAAGTGGCAATTTTGTAAGGGTAACTTGAATGACAAAGTTCATTGTACACTTGTGACAAAAGGAGCGGATCAGCCTTGTCAGTAATACCTCATAGGAATTCCCATGACAAATTTCTCCTCCGGATTCTGTGGGTTTCCCTGACTCCTACAAAATTCTTTGCTTGTGTACAGTTAGTTAAAACTATTACATTGATCTAAGCCCAGACTTATATGGGAACAGATCCATATTTCTATGTTTATACCTCTAACTATTCAAAAGACTGACAATTTTCTTTTACTACAGTGTGACTGAATTGAAATTATGATTACGAATCTGTACCACAATGAAGTAAAGGAATCAGTCTTTTTTTCAGGGAATCACTATAGGTTAACTCTTGAAGCTTATATTTTGTGATTTTCATACCAGTCACTATTTCATATCACTGGATAAAGAGAACAGCTTGCAAACCAGCACTCCAGCTGGGTGACCCAACTTTCCCTATATGTGTAGAGCAGACATAAGAAGTTATTAAAATATGAACAACCCTTTCTTTTTGAACCCATCATAATACACACAAACATGCTGTATTGAATGAGTCAATCTATATTCTGAATATAATCCTTCTTAAGGGTCCATCTGGTCCAGAATTCTGTTTCACACAGCAGACGATCAATTGCCTTGGAGGCCGAGGGCATAGAGGCCAAGGCCTTTTCCCTGATAGTAGTGCCTCCTTGTACTGGTATTCAGAGACTCATTGTCTCTAAATAGAGACATTCACTTTAGTTACCGTGGATAGCAGTCATTAATGGACCTATCAATGAATGTGTATAATCCCCTTTTAAATCCATCTATGGTCATGGTCATCTACTGGCTGTGAATTCAGCAGTTTCATTATTTGTTGAGTAACTGCTTTTCATTCTTAATATGCATGATATGCAGTTACTCAAACATCATGATAATTTAAACTAGTTAAGATTTAGTATGTTTCAGGAGTATTCCCTTCAAACACAAGCAAACATGAGCAACGGGATCTACCAATAAGCTTCCTTCCCACAATATGAAAAATTAAATCATTATCAGCAAAATGGGCTCACAGGATCCCACCCAAGACATTTCTTATTCCTGAAACCAACTGTGGCTTACAGCATGTGTGCACACCTTAACACAGATATGGGTCTATTTATCATATATGATAGTCAGCAAGTACTTTTTCCTATGTGGAAATGATATCTTTATAGGAAATTGGTCACACATTCCCAGTCTTTCATGGCAGGATGGGAAACTTGGACACCTTTTGGCCACTACCCAATTATTTCTCTTCACTTGAATTATGTTAGCAACTGCCTTATTTTAAATAAAAAACTATCAACAAGCCTTGAAAAAAGTTCTTCAGATAACATAAATGATCGATCTGCTAACATAAAATAAAACAGACATTCAAAGAAGGACTTTCAAAAGGGTTAACATACTATGTATTTCATCACAGAAAGATCAAGGCTGGTTAATCAAGGTGCCTAAATTTTCAAAGACAAGATCCTCTCCATTCAGCGTCTCCATTTTTCTTTTCTTTTTTTGTAAAACTTGAAAACTCAATCAATTTTGAAACCTGTTCAAACCTATTTCACCTTTCTTTGAAACTCTAATAAACCCATTTCTCACTTTGGTTCTGTCATTAAAATAACTGACAACTGATTTATCAGTGTTAACAGGTAAAACGTACTCCCAATCTAAAGCTTGTGAGAAAGAACCACGGAGCTTCTCACAGAATCCAGGCATACTGGAAGCCAAGAGCAGTGGTTTTATTACCTTTAAACATCCCATACGAATGCTGTGTATGCAGCAACTTTAAATTAAACCAAGAATCAAAAACTTTTCTGACAAAAGCTCCCGTAAGAGGGGAAGAAGAGTCTGTAATTCATCTTCACAGATCTGGAGGAGGAACAAACAGGAAGTTTTCTCTGGGAGTATCAAGGATGTAGCTTGTGCTTGGTTTGTTTGATTTGACTGCTTTCCCTCCTTCCCTTGTGTCTGCTAGGTTCTTGTTGAGTGAATTGAGGCTTCTGTTGGCTGGTATGTGTGTTTTTCCCTCCTTTTTTTTTCCTTCTGTGGCTGCTGAATTACCTGCCCATTGAGTAAGGTAAATCACTTGACTTGAGTTGGGGGTGGGGTCTACACTTCACAGCTGTATAAATAGCCTCAAACACAAGAGCTCTCAATTTGGAGTGAGCAAACAGGGAGTTTTGTCTGGGAGTTTGACAGGGGAGTTTGGGAAATTCGGGTCTGTTTCCTATATGGATGAAAGCAACAGCCATACATCTTCTTACCAGAGGGAAATGGAAATTACACTTGTAGCAAGAGTAAGCTGGTAGCCCTACTCGAGGAGAAGATACAAGGGCTTGCCTATCCATGTTCCAGCATATCAGGGAAGATGAAAAGTTCTTGGAAAGGACACATGAAGCACTTGGGGGAGGGCAACAGGAGGAAGAAGAGAAGGTATCTCAGAAAAAGGAAGAGGGCAAGTGGAAGAACATGACCCACAGGAGCAGGAAAATCAGAAAACATTCTTTACTGGTTCCAGGACCTCCCCACAGATACTGACTCTGGACTACTGGAACAAGAACTACTAGCCAAGGCTCCACAGGCATCTGTGGATAAGAGGACTTAAGCTTCTGCCCCCCAAAATAGGAGGAAACATGTGGTGGTGATTGCGGATTCACTATTCTGAGGGGTAGAAGCTAAAGTGTGCTGACCAGACCTGCCATCTCGAGCGGTATGTTGTTTACCAGGTCCCATGCATCTAGGACATGACAGAAAGGCTGGAAAGACTCATCAAGTCCACAGATTATTGTCCCTTCTTGGTCATCCATATGGGAACAAATTATACTGCCCGTAACAGTATGGAACATATTAAAAGAGATTATAAGGCTCTGGGTAAAAAACTGAAGGACCTGGGACTGGGAGCACAGGTTGTGATTTCGTCACTTATTCCTATTGAGGGCCATGGCTTAGGAAGCGAGAGCAGAACGTTTGAAATAAATAGCTGGCTACACCGATTGTGCCATCAGGAAAGGTTTGGTTTCCTGGACCGTGGATTATGCTTTCAGGCTGAAACACTTCTGTTGAGAGATGTTTTGCACCTTGTGAGAGCAGGAAAAAATGTGTTTGGCAGCAGGCTTACAAATTGGATGAGGAGTGCTTTAAACTAAGAGCAAAGCTAGAAGTGATGGATTACACTTGCCGGGTCTGCGCAAGTTTACCTGGGAAGCGTAGTCGCAAACTCCTTCCCCTCTCTGTTTCCCTTCTCCGTTTTAAGAATGGATGGTGGAGTAGCAGCAGCGGCAGTGGCAGCGGCAGCAGCTCCTTTTGTCATTGCTCGCCGCCTGCCAGCTTCAGGCTCCGTTCGGGGGTGGGCAGCTGCTGCTCTCTTCCAGGGCATCCTGTGTCCAACGGGCTGCCTGCCCCCAGGGAGCTGCTCTGAAGAAAGCTGCTGTGTTGGCAAAGCTCCAGGCACGACAGCAGAGGGATCTGCTGCTGCTGCTGCTGCTGCTGCTCTAACATGCCCTCACTCCAGTTTTCTCAGAAGCTCAGGGACAGGGGAAAGGCGTGTTAGAGCAGCAGCAGAAGCAGATCCCTCTGCTGTCGCTGTGGCCAATGCAGCAGCTTTCTCCGGAGCAGCTCACCAGGGGCAGGCAGGGGACCCTGGGAGAGAGCAGCAGCTGCCCGCCCCCAAAGACAGCCTGAAACTGGAGGGTGGCGAGCAGCAGCAGAAGAAGCTGTTGAGGCTGCCACCACTGCTACTCCTCCATCTATCCTTAAAAATGGAGAAGGGACACAGAGAGGGGAAGGAGTCTCCAAACACGCTTCCCAGGTAACTTGCAGGACCAATCAAGTGCTCTCCACGTATTATGCGTCACTTATAGCTTGGCTCTTAAATCCTGTGGAGGAGGGAGACAAAACTCCCAAACTAGTATGATACTAATTACTGGTGATAAGAGCACTAGTAATTAGAAGGGAGTGGCATATATGCAGGGGCCCATTAATTTGCAAGTAAGGACAAATATGAAACATTCCAGGCACATAAAACAGATTCTGATGTATCTACATTAATGTGCAGAGTATAGGAAACAAACAAGAAGAGCTTTAAGTCTTAATAGAGGAAAGGAATTATGACCTAAAGGGCATTTCTGAAACTTGATGAGATGAGACACCCAATTGGAATATTAGGATTGAGGGGGACAACTTGTTTAAAAGTAATAAACCAATAAGAAAGGGAGTAGGAGGAGCATTATATGACAAGAATGTATATACTTGTGAAGAAATACTTGAATTTGACCATGGAAGATCAGTTGAGAGTAGTATTGTCAGGTCTCCTGACGGCCAACCCCAAGGATGGGGGGGGCACACACGCTCTCTACTCATGCACTATGGAGCCTTGCTTGTCACAACAGGAATGATGTCACTTCCAGTGTGAAAAGGAAAAGAAGGCCCCTGCAGTCTCCTAAGCTCCCAGGCCCATCCCCTACACCTCCCCACTGCCAGCCAGGAAAGGGGCGACAGGGGCAGAGGCTGAGAGCAGGGAATTCCCTGCCTCTACCAGGGGACAGCGAACCCAAGTTGAGAGCCTCTGGGAAAAGCTAAAAGGAGAAAGAAAGAAAGAAAGAAAGAAAGAAAGAAAGAAAGAAAGAAAGAAAGAAAGAAAGAAAGAAAGAAAGAAAGAAAGAAAGAAAGAAAGAAAGAAAGAAAGAAAGAAAGAAATAGTGATATTAGGGGGGGGGTCTGCTATAGACCACCTGGCCAGGCAGAGGACTTGGATGATACACTTCTAGAACAGATTACAAAATGTTAAAAGAGACACAACTTAATGGTTATGGGAGATTTCAATTACTCTGATATCTGTTGGAAGACAAACTCTGGTAAAAATGTACGGTCTAATAAATGCCCGACTTGATTTGCTGACATCTTCATCTTCCAGAAAGTGGAGAAGGAAACAAGGGGGTCTGCTATCTTGTACTTGATTCTCACCAACGAGGAATAACTGGCTGATGAGGTGAAAGTAGTGGGCATTCTGGGTAACCGTGTAATTTTGGAGTTTAAGATCTTGGCTAAGAGAAAAGTTGAACGTAGTCAGTCATATAAATTGGATTTTAGAAAAGCTAATTTTAACAAGCTCAAAATTATGCTGGCTAGAATCCCATGGTCAGAAATACTCAAGAAGGGAGTTCAAGATGGTTGGGAGATTCTTAAAAGTGAGATATTAAAGGTACAATCACAAATGATTCCAGCAAGAAGGAAAAATGAGAGGAATCCCAAGAAGCAAGAGTGGCTCTATTAACAGCTTTCTAAGGATCTGAATATTTAAAAAGACACATTTAAGAAATGGAAGGAGGGCAGGGCAGTATAACCAAAGATGACTATAAACAAATTTCAAGTGTTTGTAGAGAGAGTGTTAGAAAGGCTAAAACTCAACATGAGCTTTAGCTAGGGAGAGCTGCTAAGCACAACAAAAAGGGGTTCTTTGATTAAGTTTGGAGCAAAAAGAATAAAGAAGTGATAGGCCCACTGGGGAAAGAAGAAAGTGAGATTTTAACAGGTGATAAAGAGAGGATAGAACTGTTCAATTTGTAATCTGTCTCTATCTTCTTGTGCAGGGGGAACTGTGCTCAGCCTGGTGAAAAGAGAACACAATGAAGGAAGGGAATTGCAGCTTAGAATCGACATAGGAAAGATGATGGGGGGAGATAGTTGTGAATTTCCTACATTGTGCAGAGGTTGGACTAGATTACCCCTGGGCAACCTTTCGGCTCTTTGTTTCTATGACTTTGAATTCAGCAGTTCGAGACCACTGGGTCGAATGAACTAAAAAATTATTTGCAGTAGGCTGTTTTTTGTGATTTTATTGACTATATTTTTGTATTAGTTTTTAACTGCTGTAATTGTTGTGAACTGCTGTGAGATCTTAATGGAAGAGAAGTGGTATAAAAATTTTAAAAAAATAAAAATAAAGATATTGGCTGTAACGCCTGAAGTATATTACTGCTGCAGAAACAATATTGTATCGTATTGAGTAAAAAAAATTACAATCTGTAGTGTTTTGTATATCTTGTTTTTAAAATGGAAGCTGAAGGGCTCTTCAACTGAGGTTCACAGCCTAAAGCTGGAAGATCTGAGTGACAGACACAGAGATAGAGAGGAAGGCCTGTTCTTCACTTTGAAGCCTTTTCCGGTTGCTACAATTGTATTTTGTTCCCTATTATAAGCTACTTTTTGGGTCACCACCACTGGGGAGAAAATGGGATATATATTACAAAACCACTATTAAGTATCTGCTACTTTGTCGTCACAAGAAAACAGATCATGATGATCTCTGTGGAAATGTTTATCAGCACAAAATATTATTTTCTTTAATAAGACACACAGAGAAACGAATTCTTCATGTGAAAAATACCTCACTTTTTACAATTCCATGAATACACATCTAAGCAAATAAGAAATGCACTCTAAATATATAAAGTGACAACTAATTAACTTCATGATGCTTATTAACACACCGTTAGATCTTCAAAATCTTCAAGCTTCAAAACAACTTGAAAATTACAGGTCCGTTTTAGAAACATCGAACAGATATGACAAAGTATCTTCTTTTTGTTTTTATGGTTCAGGATTTAATAAGTGACTAGAGAGAAAAATCACTCACACATGCACACAAACTGAAACAAAACAGAATTTAAATCACTTACAATATTTCCCCCCTAGCAAAGTCTGATAAAAATGTTTCCCTGTAGATGGTGCTCATATCCAGCATCTGAACTGTAGTGTTGACTAATTACTCAGGTTCCTAAGCAGAAACACAGAATATCTGCTGCACTGATGTAAAAGGAGAAAGAGATCTCGTCTACTGGATAAAGTGTTGGTCCTTGTCTGGGCCGCTTAGAGGGAAGAACAAAAGCATGTACTAAAAATAAATTACTCAGAGTGTTAATTTTGTTCAGAGTGTCAGACTGGGCAGACCAGGGTTCGAATGAACCATGAAGCCTGTTGGGTAATCTTGGTCATTCAAGAGATCTCATCTTAGGGTTCACACGGTTGTTGTGATGATAAAGCCTAGAATGGCGTGTGCAATCCTTAATTTCTTGGATGAAATAGATGTTTTTTAAAAAAGAAAACACAAGCAGGAAACCTGACATGCTTCTTGGAACCACATCAACCATGGGATTCTAATACTGTTTAATAATAATATTCAATTTATATACTGCCCTTCAGGACAACTTAACACCCACTCAGAGAGGTTTACAAACTGTATTATTATTTTCCTCTGTGGGGTGGGTGGGGCTGAGAGAGCTCTGAAAAGCTGTCTGTGACTGACCCAAGGTCAGCCGGCTTCAAGCAGAGGAGTGGGAATCAAACCTGGTTCTCCAGATTAGAGTCCTGCCGCTCTTAACCACTACACCTAACTGGGTCTCCATGCTTTCTTGGGAAAGTATCCTACAGGAAGTGAATGGAGGTAGACAGTGGTTTCCACAGAACTTGATAGTTCTATGGTTATCAGGAACAGTTACCAGCCAGCACTCATGTTTAATGTTGTGTGTTCCAATCACTGTACAGAATATACATTCTCTGGTCAGACTCTGTTATTTATGCATTAAGGCATTGGAGGGGGTATAGCCAAAAAAAATCCTCTTGCTTCTCATTTTCTACACTAGCCGCAGTTAGCAACACAAAATTCATCATGACTGAGGTACGATGATCACTATTCAATAAAAACCTCAAAAGTTGAGCAGTTATTCAAACAATAGCATGCACCCAATTACTGAGCTGATGAAACGCCAAGTTGAAATCTATATTTAAGGGGGGGAAATCTTTCAATCAAAGCGATGCAGCACTTTACAGCAGCTGAAGTCTGCTGTGGCTGACCACACACAGCTTGACTGTAATGTGCATTTTCATAGTGCTACAGCACATCATCCACTTTGTTTCACAACAGGAAGTCAAAAGAGGAAAAATTATTTATAGCAGTCAGAGCAAAATGTGACAATGCACAGCAGAGGGCCAATGTATCATGCACCACTAGCAAAGAATGGCATCCAGCTAATGGGAATGCCTGGAGTTTGGGGAAAGCTGTTACTCATTAGCATCAGCAACATCGTTTTCCAGTGTTCTTGATAGCATTACTTCAAATTATCGACCACAGTAAAATAAAGCTGGGGAAAGCTGGCAATGATAGAAATCGCATTCAAAAGTAGCTAACATTCAAATTTTGCAAAATTAAAATGTCTGAACCAGATTTATTGCTTTATGTCTCAAGATAATTTCTCATAACTTTGTGCGGGGTGGGGAGGTACGGTGGGGTTTCAGAGGCAGGATGTGAATTTTCATATTATTGGATGTCAGGAAGTTTTATTTACGTACTGAGTCTTACCAGTGAAATTGCTGAACTTCAAACAAATGTTTCTTATTGACACTGTAAAGAAGATACATGTGCCATGGTTTCATGGTAAAAGGAGTATGTGATAGAAGATTAACCTTTTAACCCTAGCTGTTACCTACAAGACACACAAAAATCAAAACAGAATACTTTCCAGCTGCTACAGTCCAGTGAAGAAACGTAGGATTTTTTTTTTAAAAACCCTCTAAAATGTGAATTTAACTATATAAATCTGATACTAATAATTAGATGTATAATAGTCTCAAACGCCCAGCAGTGGGAACTTAAAGTCTCCTGCCAGTATTTGCGTTCTCTGGATTTATCCGTTTATAGCTACCGTCTATTTACTTGCCAGAGGTAGAATTCCTAGAATTCTTGCCAAATATTTCTGGTCTAAGCAACAAAAACTCAGGCCAGGCTGCCTCTCCAACAACTGTTCTGATGTTATGCTACACTCACTACTTGCCAAATCTTTCTTACTTCCTATCACACTAACCAAACTCCTTGGTTTCTCCTTTCAATATCAGATCATGCCTTGACCACTGTTAGGATGAGTCTGTTCTGCTCATTTGTTTAATCTGCCACGGACTGGGGGAGAGATAACTGTGAATTTCTTGCATTGTGCAGAGAATTGGACTAGATGACCCTTAGTGCCACTTCCAGCTTTATGTTTCTATGACTTCTTGTCCCTGTGGTTTTACTTTCATACATACATATGTATGTCCCATCAAGTCGTAACCCCAGCAAGGGCTTTCAAGGCAAATGAGAACAAGAGGTGGTTTGCCATTGCCTTCCTCGGTAGAGCATGGTTTTATGTACCAACTTTTAATTAAAGTTTACTGCACAGAGAATATGTTTATTGCATATATTTGTCTGTCTCAAAGACTTGCACATTCAGAGCACCCCAATCCTCAGCATTTAATTAGTTCCTTCTACTTTGAATGAACTTAAGTGCTACATTAAAATCACATTTAAACAATGGCAAAAAGATACATAATACCAAAAGATAACAGGAATCCGAGGAAAATTGGGATCTTTCTGTCATTCATCCACTACTTTCTACAATCTGTGGACAATTACTACAATATGCTCTAAGTGGTGATCCTCTTGATTTCAGTTCAAAAAATTCATCTTATGAAGAATGTCACAGCCCTTTTCTTTCATAGAATAAGACACAGAATAAGAAAGACATGTGGTCATGGCACATCAGAAGCTGGCAATGTGTCTTTAATTGCCTTACACCCCCTCTCAAGGGCATGAATCATATATTTTGCTAACTTACCAGGCATGATAATATTGGAAAACCCCAGCTTTCTTGTTATTGATACACCATGGGTAAACATGGATGTATACTCCCTTCTGATCTGTTCAATGTCTCCATGTAGCAGCTGAAGAGATACAGCCAGGCCTACAAAGGAAGAAAACATGATAAAAAACCTGACAGATGAGAATGGTGGGATACAATTATGAAACATGTTGCCACAGAAATGCCATCGGGAGAACCAGAAAAATGGCACACATCTCCAGAGCCACAGGCTTGGAGTAGATTATTCCCAAGACCACAGTCAAGAGATTGGAAATTGTTTTGACACACACACAAGTGGATATTGGAGATGATCAGAGTCTGTAGTAAAACTAGCAACAGACAAGTTCAGACAACGGGGTATACACAACTGTCTGCAGACGTTACAAAGCAGGGGTTTTCTCCTTCCCGTCCCCACTAAAGACCGCTCAGCTCTGCAAAGTTTTGTTCCTGGAGCCAACAGACTCTTATGAATTTTGACAAAAGTGGAGGTTGGCAGTCAGGGAGGAAATCAGCATATTTCCCCTTCCCCTTCTGTAGACTTAGATGCCATGAAGTACAGGCTTTTTCTTCCTCTGAACAAAAAAGTGAGACAATTTAGATGACAAAACAGGATGGGAGCAAAGGGTTAACACCACCTTCCCCCCAACAATGACTTCCAGATAGAATGAGCAGCCCATCATGGTTGTTTTTCAGTTTAGAAAAAATGAGACACCCTAATCAGGGCTCTACCATATCATATCTGGTTATTTATTTGTTTTCTTATACCCCACCTTTCTTTCCAATGGAAACTGAAGGCTGCTTACATTGTCCTCCTCTACTCCATTTTATCCTTACAATTTCCCTGAGGTAAGGTAGGATGAGTGTGCAATCGGCCCGAGATCATCCACCATATTTACATGGCAGAGTGAGGATTCAAACCTGGGTCTCACAGATCCTGGTCTAACACTCTAACCAGTACACCACACTGGCTCTCTAATTAAACACAACAGCCCTTCTTGTCTGAACATGGTGTGTGGATATCGTGGTGCTCATAGTCCATTTTGTTGATGGAGGTGAGACACCAGGTAAAGCAATAAATCAAGGACCTCACTGAGGTTCATTGCTATTTGGATCCAAGTAGTTTAGAGCTCTATGAATAGAAATAAGAATCTCTCAAAGATATGATGCTACAAATGATACTGTAAGCTCAAGAATAATATGCTCTTGGCAATTCACTCTCTAACTGGAGTTTCAGGATAATAATTAAGGGCAATCCCACAAGCACAATACAATAGCCTTACATATGAATGACAGTCACCAGGGCATATAATAAAAAAGTCTTTCCAGTTAGGCTTGCTGACATATTTTCCTGACTATTGCTGTAGAGTGCTATTTCTTAGAGGGTAACAAATCAAAGAACTCTCCAGATCTGTGAGCCTAACAGACATAGTGTAGGCAAACTCATCTTCACAGAAAGTATGAATAAATTCTCTGTAAATACTAAGATCACAGAGACCGGGCATGTACCGGATTAGTGTTTAAATATACTGAAGTAACTTGAGGCCAATAGTTACTTTCACATAAGATTTATCTAGGTTGTTGAGGAACTGACTTCAGGCTAAAACTGCACCCAGTGAACATTACACACGTTTACTTTTACTTTGCAAAAACAAGTTAGGTTTAATCAGGGTTAAGATTTGTTTTCTAGAAAGTACATACTCCATATACATTTTATATGTCACTATTTCTTTATACACTGTAACAAGTTTAAGGGACAAAAAGCAGCTGATTTAGATCAGCTCTGCAGCAGTAGTATTTCCACTGAAATAAGTCAACATGGAACAAACAGAAAGAAAAAAAATCACATCTGCCTTCTTTCTTCATTGGGTCTAATAGCAAATCAAGGTGTCTGATTTTATTTCAGGAAATGATGAGGGAGGGAACCAGTTAAGCCCTTCCTGTCCCAAGAAAGCAGCCTCAGTCCACACTCCCTCCAGCTGCTTCGGAAGCTTAAATTACAATGCAACAGGTAGCTTGTTCCCAAGTCAACTTACATTATCAAAGAAAACATTTCAAAGGTTAAAAATATTTGTGCTGAGAATATTATTGTTACTGGTGCCACTGAGGTATTAATTTATTTATTTATTCATTTCAATATATATTCCGCCCTCCCTACATTTCCAGCAGGCTCAGGGCGGATTACAGGCACATACTGTCAAAATATATAAAACAATTATTATAAATTAGCAACCATAAAACATCCAAAAATATTACACAATTTAAAATACATATAAAAACCTGAACACAGCAGCACAACTGACCAGCCTAAGTCATCTTCAGAGCATCCTCATAGTAAAAAGATGATTTAGATGGGGGGCATTTGTGTGGTGGGGAGGGCCCAATCCACCAACAACCGGCCAGGGGGACTCCACCTAGCACCGCCTATATGCCTGGCGGAACAGCTCTGTCTTACAGACCTGGCAACAAGATAACAAGTCTTGCCAGGCCTTGGCTTCATCAGACAGAGCGTTCCACCAGGCTGGGGCCAGGACCGAAAAGGCCCTGGCCCCAGTCGATGCCAGGCAGGCCTCCCTGGGGCCAGAGACCTTTAGCAGATGTTTCTCACTGGAACGAAGAGTCCTCAGGGGTTCATATGGGGAGAGACGGTCCCGCAGATATGCAGGTCCCAGTCCGCATAGGGCTTTATAGGTTAGTACCAAAACCTTAAACTTGATTCGGTACTCCACCGGTAGGCAGTGCAGCTGACGCAGTGCCAGCATTATGTGCTCACGCATCAGCAGTCCTGTGACAACACGCGCCACCGCATTCTGCACCAGCTGTAACCGTCGGATCAGGTTCGGGGGGAGCCCTGCGTAGAGCGCGTTAATGCCACACTAGGAGTGTTAAATTCAGCTACTTACCATGTACTTTAAAACCCTCCTTTAAATTCAAATTGCCATGAAGATTTAATGAAGTCCTTCAATGATTTAGAGAAAAGGGGCTTCACGACCATGAATGTGGAGACATCATTTCTCTTGAGTATGATCGGGCACAAAGCCAACATTTTTGTGCAGCCGTGTTCATTATGATGATCATTTCAGGCATTCCTGGAGCATAGTCTACCTTCAGACAGTTTCAAAAATCTACACACAATTTAGTAGCAGCCGGAGGAGGTAATTTTAGTAAATAAAAAGGTGTTTTTTTAAAAAAATGGAGAGATATGCCACTAACAGGACCAACTTGCTAATAATAGAGATTTAGGCATAAAGCAGATTCCAGTTGACCTACATAACAGTTTTCATTAAAACCATTCCTGTCAAATTACTGTGCCAGTTTCACTGCTAAAGAGTGCCTGCGTAGCTAAGCTTATGGCAACCTTAGGCAGCAAAACCTTTTCTGGTTGATTAAATGTCACAGATTGTTGTAACCGTGTAACTAAACACCCTTCCAATCTTCCAGAATTTAATTGCATTAGAATGTAAACAAAGTATAAGACAGTATATGGAGGTAATAACTGCATGAGCACCAACCTGCACAGACAGGGGAGAGATACATGGCTGTACTAAATTATTGCAACCAGTGCAGGTAATGAGAAGGGAAATACAATACAGTGTGTTGTAGGCAGTGAAAGTAATGAGAATAGAACAGAAATCTGCAGTTTCGTGACTCACAAAGCAGCAGTGGCGACTTAACAGCAGTGGTTCCTGCTCTGAAGAATATATAAAAACCTAGCAAAACGGCTGACATTAGGACGGGCAGGAAGTATGCAGGATGCAGACCTCTGCATTTAAGGGACCTTAATGTCTGTGCACAGAGCACCTCTTCACACGAAATCCCCACTTAATGTCAGGGGCAGAATTTACTTCCATTGTAACACTGGTTGCAAGACACAGTACTTCACTTTACATTATATACTTTTAATATAATCTCTTATCCAAGGAATTTTTCAGCTAAAATTCAGTGCTGGAAAGGCAATTTAAGGAGCAAAGAAGGTTCACATAAGGATAATTGGGAAGAAAGTATCTATTGCATTCACTGACGTCTACTTAGGCTTAGTTGCAGCGACAGAACAAAAGGGCCAAGCCAAAGTCTTCCCAGAAAAGGTGGGTTTTGAGGAACAGGAGAGAAAGCATAGAGTTATGTAATGCAGCAAGATACCTTCGGGTGGCTGTGAGTGAGAGAGCCGATGGAGCAGAGATCTCTATATTCTGATACAGAAGTAGATAAATGTGTGTGTGCGGGGGGGGGGGGGGACATGGGGACTGGAAGGTAAGGATGAGATGCTTGCACTGGGTGTAAACAGGAAGCCAGTCTAAGGATTTAAGGGCAGGCACCACATGGTTTGAATGAAAAGAAAGAGGAATTATTTTGCTAGAAGAGTTCTAATTAGAGGTCTGAAGCATGAAAATGAGAGGTCAGAGAGGAAAAGGATATAGCAGTCAGAGAAGATGAATTGAGCATGAGCTGATTTTCCTGAGGAGACTGTATTTCAACGTATTATACAGGAGGAAGAGATATAACTTGGTAACTGGCCAAAGAACAAAGGAAAAGAAGCAATCAAAGAAAAAGCCAAGGCTTCAAACTTGCTTAACCGGTATATGGTGGCATCATGGATGGTTATGGAGTATGGAAGGAAAGCCTAGAAGAAAATAATTTCTCAATTATTTTCTACTCTCAGGAGTGAATGGCAGCCAATAATGGGGCAGACCAAAGAAAACCTTTGGGTGGACTTTTCCTGCCCTTGGTAGCAGACCATTTGGACACAGGCCTCAGCAGCTCTACCACGAATTACAGTCCGTTTTGTCTGGATTACACAATTGACTATAGCAGCACTTGTCAAACACTGGTGGCCAAATTTCCTCACAGAAACTGCCATGCCTTCCCACCATCTCTCCTGTGACTAAATGCTTACTCAAAAACCATGAGTCAGTGCTCAGTTCATTAATTATATTGTATTAAGAGGGTTTTTAAAAATCCTTTCATGTGTTGGTTTCCTTGGATACAAGCTGCTATTTTCTCATTTCTTCAAAACTTTCAATTTTTATCTTTTTTTAAAAATTAAGAGACAAATCGTATTGTACTAACCCGAAATCAAGATCTTAGTTTGAGAAGTTGATCTCGCTATCATCTTCAGTATGGTTGGCTATGTATCTCCCAGCTCACATTAAGTGACAACAGCAAGGGACTATGAGGCCACTGCCTTGACTCTATTTTCCCCAATCCTTCACTTTAAGGCACACATGGCCATGAACAGTCTGTCTATGTCAGTGAATTAGGACCTCTTTTTTCTTAAATATACAAGAAGCCACAATGAGGAAACTAAGTTTATGAAAGAGCTCTGCTTCAACTGCTCGTTGTCTTCTAAGTGCATAGTAAAGAGAAGTTTACAGTTTCTGTAACCAATTAAAACACTAAGAGCCAATGGGAAGTGGCACAAATTTCTTTCCAGTAAGGGAAGATCAGCTATATTCTAACTGGCTGTAAAGGTCTAACAACAGTTCACTGTTTAATTCTGACACTGTTAAACTGATCTCCCTTCCCCAGTGTGTCTTCTACTTTGCAAACCAGAAGCTGGTGTCTTATTTCAGTTTATGAACAGTGTCAGACACCGCCAGTTTCGATTTTAAAAGTTTTCTTGAAAAATTGCTATGGAGCAGGGCTTTTTTCCAGCAGGAACGCAGTGGAATGGAGTTCCAGCACCACTAGAAAATGGTCACATGGCCGTGGCCACACCCCCTGATCTCCAGGCAGAGGGGAGTTTAGATTGCCCTCTGCGCAGTGGTGTGGAGGGCAATCAAAACTCCCCTCTGTCTGAAGATCAGGGGGCGGGGCCACCAGCCATGTGACCATTTTCACCAAGGGTGATTTAAACTTTAAAAAACTTCCAGCTGACCCAAAGTGACATCATTGTGCGGTCCTGAGTTCCATCACTGAGTTCCACCATCTCTTTTCCAAGAAAAAAAAGCCCTGCTGTGGAGAATGACAACAGTCACACTAACAACTAAGAAGGAAAGCAATTCATACAGTAGGAGAATATGGCTCAATTCAGATATCTCAAAAAAACCCACAGTGTAATTTAACTACGGTGAAATGTGACTGAATGTAAGCGTTCGGTGAGTGGGCTGTCCCTTTAAGGGTATGTGGCAACAGCCTAAGTGTAGCCGCTTCTTTGTATGAATAGCCATTTATTTCTATAGGATAAAGTAAATACAGCTGATTTTATTGAAGGATGCTGTACTACAAACTAATGTGCAACTGTTCATAAGGCCTTTTGTAAGAGATGCCACCAACACTCGATGCTCAAAAGTGACATTTTAGCTCTAAATTCTTCTAATTCAAATTGTACATAAAAGTCAATAATTCTCCAAACCCCTTTTATTCTATCACTTTCTGCCAATCAAAAGGCAAAAGTCTTCTTTCTCCTCCCATCCCAAAAATGTCTGTCTTCTGGCTCTCCTCCCAAGTACCTTTGCATCTAAAGCATCAGGTACTCTGTGCCCAGGATGACCCAGGCATGTCTCAGATGCAGCCAAAACAGCATCCAGTATACTGGAGAAAGGACCCGGAGGCCAAGAAGAAGACAGACTTCCTGCTTGGCCACAAAATGGCTGGCTGATCAGCTGGCAAACAGTATTACCTCAATTACAATCTGTGAGGGTGAGGAAGGTACGAGAATGGCTCCTCAGAGTTATTATGAGTCAGAACAGGGCTTGGAAAAAACTGAGCTATTTGCCAATGTTTAGCAAATAGCTTATTTTCTCAAATCCCATTCTAATATTTAAATAAATAAATAAATAAATAAATAAATAAATAAATAAATAAATCCTGAGCCCAGGGAAGAAAACCTCTCTCTAATCTTCACATAAACTATGGAGTGAACACTAACTGTGTACAAAGTGCCTCAAATGGAGCCAAGGCTCAACAATGACAAAGAAATGGAAAGGGAACAATTAAATCACATACATATTCCTTCTGTCATGAATAATCATCAACTAGCCAGTACACATTTGTGACTGGGATGAAAGCCTGCTGTAAAGCATAGAGATGGGCACGAAACGAACCATGGAACAAAATTCCGTATGGAATGGCTGGTTCGTTTGCAGAGAAACATGCGTTCTGTGGGATTGTGTTTTTACAGAACAAATTTTTCCAGCCGTTCCGTGGCTGGTTCGGAGTTTCACAGACCCAGTGCCAGTTTCAGCCCATGGGCTGAACCCAGCCCATGGGCTGAACCCAGCCCATGGGCTGAACCCAGCATGGAGTCTGTGAAACTAAGAACCCCTTTCTCCATCCGCTCTGGCAGCAGGAGAAAGAGATAGTCAGTTTCACAGACCCTGCAGTGGAACCAGCATGGGGTCTGTAAAACTGACAGCCTGGGCAGCAGGAGAAAGGAGCTGTTAGTTTCACAGCCCCCGTGCCGGTTCCAGCGCGGGGTCTGTGAAACTGACAGCCCCTTTCTCCTGCCACTCTGGCAGCAGGAGAAAGAGGCTGTCAGTGACAGCCTCTTTCTCCTACTGACAGGAGCGGCAGGAGAATGGGGCTGACAGCCAGAGCGGCAGGAGAACAGGTCTGCCAGTTCCACAGAACTCATGCTGGTTCAGCCGATGGGCTGAAACCGGTGTGGGGTGAGTGAAGCTGACAGCCCCGTTCTCCTGTTGCCTGGGCAGCACAAGAAAGGGGCCATCTGTTTCAAATGCCCCGCACCGGCTTCAGCAGCCGGTGCAGAGCAGTTGAAATGCCATGAACCACGAACCACAAAACAATTCCTGAACTGGGAAAATGTCAGAAGTTCGTGGTTCATGGTTCGTGGAATGCTACGAACCACAAATCACGTGGTTCGGGGTTTTTTTTGGTTTGTGCCCATCTCTAGCAAAGAATGACATTTCAAGAAAAGTTTCAACCCAGAAATCCTTTGCTTGGAAGTTGTCACTAGTGTCTCTTAGTTTTAATTTTTTTTAAAAAATCTAGAAACAATATCCCATATTGACACTGAGAGATCTCTGTCTTTTGGTGCTACACCTCTGAAGATGCCAGCCACAGCTGCTGGCGAAACGTCAGGAACTACAATGCCAAGACCACGGCAAGACAGCCCGGAAAACCCCCAACAACCAATATCCCATATTTTCCAAAGTACTTGTCACATTTGTAATGGTTTTTAAAACTTAAAAAGCATAACGTAATATTTGAACCTCAAACTAGTTCACTTCTATTGTCAATTTATCATTAAAATTAATTGAGCAATAATTCCTAAACAATATTCTCCATCAGAGTTCAGTTGCTCAGGTTTTTCATTTGTTGAGAACAAAGAGAGATATTTTCATGCTGTGTGTATTTATGTTGAATCACAACATCTCAGCATCATTCTCGCTTTGAGTTTCTTTCAATGGCAGCCCTCAGTGACAACTGAAGCTTAAACACATCAAAATATAATGTACATAATCCCCTTGTCACTGAAGTGTAATGAAGGATTTAAATGGCATATTAATATCCTGTCACTGGAGCATAAAGTAATTAAACAAAAGCACTCTTATTGTATGAATGTTATTCAGAATGGGTATGAAATACAACACTTTAAGTGCAGTTGATGCATCTCTGACACTAGTAAGAGAGATTCAGAAGTCTGTTGGATCAGATGAATAAATATATAAAAGAGTAACAAATTTCAGACGGGTTGTCATTTTAACCCTGCTACAACAAAAAACCAACCCAGAGTTGTGTTGCATCTTAAAGACTAACCATTTTTTATTCTGGCACATGCTCAAAAAAGTTTACCCTTTCACATGCCAAAAATTTGTTATGCCGTAGAGGTCTCTTCTCTCACATGCCAAACATTCCACCCTGGGCTACATCTCCACATCACTGGATATTGATAATAATAATAATAATATTTGATTTATTTTTCAGGATGACTTAGACCATACTCAGAGTGGTTTACAAAGTATGTCATTATTATCCCCACAACAAGACACCCTGTGAGGTGGGTGGAGCTGAGAGAGCTCTGGAAGAGCTGTGACTGACCCAAGGTCACCTAGCTGGCTTCAAGTGGAGGAGTGAGGAATCAAACCCGGTTCTTCAGATTAGAGTACCACACTCTTATCCACTACACCAAACTGGCTCCATCCATCATATTGCACTACTGTTGCATTACATTTGTGCTCCATCTCTTGAACTATTGTCTAAGGAGAGGTTTTTTAAAATATCTATTGTCAGAGGTTTTTAAAAATATCTCTATACTTTAAAAAACCACTGAGGGAACAAAATGTTTCCAGGCCCATTTCAAAGTCCTAGTATTAACCTTTGAGGACTTATATAATTTGGGACCAACATACCTTAAGGACTGCCTTTTCCCATATGAACATACTTGACCATTATGGTCATCTCCTGAGGTCTTGCTTCAGATGCCTCCACTTTCTGAGGCTTGAAGACTGGCAACTCAATAAAGGTCCTTCTTGGTTTCAGAATCAAAATTATGGGTCTCCTCCCCAAGGATATTCGTCTGTCCCCTTCTATCATCTTCTTCCACAAGCAAGTGAAAACGTTTTGCTTTTGTCTTGCATTCTCTCAGTGGCCTTTCCTTCCTACCTTATGTTCTAACAATGCTTTTATAGATTTATTTTACCTTTAATTTTAACTGGATGTACTTTCATAATGATATGTTTTTAATGTGGCCTTGATTGGGTTAACTCTGTTTGTCCACTCTTCTGTATGGCAGAACAGAAAGGAAATTATGGTCATTCCAAATTCCACTTTCCACTACAGAAGTGTCCCTCAACAAGCAAACATGGCTCAGATGGGAGTAATTTTAAATAGGAATGTACTGTAAGTAACTTAGAGCATTTGGTTCTAACAGTGCTATTAAGTATCTCAGGATGATAGATATTTCTCCAAGACTATACAGAAATCTTCATAGGATTTGAAGAGGGGTTTACCACATCCAACCCCCCAAATACTCTCTGTTATCTTACACTATCTCTTCCAAATTTGCCCCCCCCCAAAAAAAACACAGGAAGATGAAACCTACCAGCATTGGATCCTGTTAAGTTATAACGAGCATTTAGCTTTTTGATGATGTTTTCATGGATCTGGTACCAGTCGCTCTCTGTGTTGCACCTAAAAAAGGAGTAATAGTTCTCAATCCAAATGAGAGCAGATTTTTCCATTAACTAATGTAGGTAACTCAGGGAGTCCCTCTCAAAGTAATTAAAGGAAGAAGATAAAATAAGTCCTCATCTTTTATCTTTTATCAACATACACCTGGAGTTCTGTTAGTAATACTATAAGGTAGTCAGGGAAGAAGAAATTCTGTACAAAAAGTAAAAAAGAAAATGCATCTATATATTGTCAAAGGCTTTCACGGCCGGAGAACGATGGTTGTTGTGGATTTTCCGGGCTGTATAGCCGTGGTCTTGGCATTGTAGTTCCTGATGTCATTGTAATTCCTGATGTCAGGAACTACAATGCCAAGACCACGGCTATACAGCCCGGAAAATCCACAACAACCAAAATGCATCTAATTCATCAGCCTGGAAAACCAAACGAATGCTTGCTGTGTTGTTAAGGGCCATAGAACCCAAGCACAGCTTTTGTGTAGATCTTCTTCTCTGTATTGCACAGTTCCTCTTTACTAGCAGTCTTAGAGCTAAGCTACAAGAGACGAATTACACGAGGAGGAGCACAAGATGGGAGTCACAGTGTTAGCCAGGAAGCTGAGTTTTAAACGAGATTGGAAGGCTCTTTCAATTTCCCCTCTCTACAGAGCCAGGGAGATGGCTGCTCAGGTGGTTTGTTTCTTCTTTTCCTCTTTGAAGGAGAGGTGAAACTGACAGAGCCTTCCAGAGGCAAAGAGGAAATTAACAAACCCTCTGAGCAGCCATCTTCCTGGTTCTATAGAGGGGGAAATTGACAAAGCCTTCTGATCTTTTAAAATTCAGCTTCCCGGCTAACATTGCGACTCCCTTCACGTGCTCCTCCTTGTGTAATTCATCTCTTGTAGCTTGGTTCTTAGAGACATTGGCCCTAATTTAAGGACCATGAAAACTGTATCGTAATATAACATTAGCATGTTTACTGAAAATAGGGAAGAACTTATGAGGTGTCTATTAACACCAAAAGAAAGGTTCTAATCTCCTAATAATGCCATTATTTAAAAAATCATTTTAAAGTTACATAAATCACAATTGTTTCATAATTTGTTTCTTTAAATAAAGAACTTAAGGACACTTCACAGATAAACAGCTGCATTCTCAAAAGAGAATACAATTCACTAGAAAATTTCTCTACCACAGAGGAATCCAACAGAGAGCACTTCAGACTGATCCATCAGAAAATTAAAGAAAAATAAAAATTATGCTGCCTATGTATCATCACATGAAATTGTCCTCAAAGTCATAGCTCCCACACACTGGGGGGCAGGGGGGGGGGAAATACAACCATCAGAAGGCCACAAGTCTCCAGTGTGTATAATTGATAAAATTTCAGTTTGCACATTTACACTGTTTCCTAAAATGTTGCTTCATTTCACATCCAATATCAGCAGCAGAAACTTAAATATTCCTTGTCACTGCCTCCATGCAAACTAAACATTCTTTCCGTCTACTGTATTCAATTAATCTACAAAAATCCATGGGCTGTATCCAGCAGAACATTTTGTGGAAGGAGTTGGCAGAGAGGATCTTTCCCTCTCTTTCTGCTTCCCCAAGCACCTGCTGTTTGCTCTGAAAATCTTGCAGATTCGGGAGAGCCTCATAAAAAATGTGCCACAGTATGGGCACTGCAGTGATGGGGGGAATCAGGTAAAAATCAGACCTTTCGTAAGGGGAGAAGGTACCAATTTTTACTCTTTTCCCCCTAATTGCTAAAATATTTTCTTCACAAGGCACTCCTAACCTTACAAGAGGATTTTCAGAGTAAATACCTGTGTGCTTGAGAAAGGCTGGGATTCATCTGCTCCCTCCATGAACTTTACCACTGGATCCAAACCTTTTTTAATGGTAACAAATACACAAGTCCTTCTTCAAATGTTTCCTCTCGTGGTCAAGAACTCTGATGAATAATTGTGTATGGATTTAAAAACTGGTTTACACTATAAGCCAGGGCTTTTTTTCCCAGCTGGAACGCAGTGGAACGGCATTCTGGCACCTCTAGAAAATGGTCACATGGCCAGTGACCATTAAACTTTAAAATCCCCCCCTTGCTCCAGCTCACTGGTGCCAGTCAGCTGGAGGAAGGGGGAGTTTAGATTGCCAGTGGCACGGAGGGCAATTTAAACTCTCCCCCTTGTGGGAGCACTCCCAGGAGTGGCTGCACCCTGCATGATGTTGTCACTTCCTGGAAGTGACATCATCGCACGGTCCTGGGAGCGCACACATGTGGTATCAGGGGCACCACCTCCTACTAGAGTTGCCCCGTGTGCTGCCAACCCACTGAATTCCACCACCTCTTTTTGCAGAAAAAAGCCCTTAATAAGCCATTAATGCATCAAAATACACCCATGAGCCTATTGTTTAAACTGCTAGTCTACATAGCTTGGGGGAAAATCTGTTTAACTGTAACATGGTGTGTACAGTTGATAACATTTAAGTTTGTGGATTTACACACTTTTCCCAAATGCTGCTTCACGTTTCACATACAAGGTCAGAAGAAAATTAAATATCTGTCACTCCTTCCAGCACACTAAACATTCTTTTCAGTCTAGTATCTTCAACAGTCTTCAAAAAGCCATGTGTTGGATCCAGTTGAGTATTTTGTGGAAGCTGATGTCTCCTCGCGGTCCTAACGTTCATCTCAGCGTGCATGCAAAGGCAGGGTATGCCTTACCCTTGTTCTGGAAGCACACACACACTACAGTAACAGGCCTATTCAAATAGGGACAACACTCGTCCCCAGCCATTTTTACAAGGGATTGCGACCCAGCAGTTGTGGCTCATAGGTTGAAAACTAGCCTATTATAGACCAATGTTTCAATTTATAAATACAACAACTTACACCAAGCAGAAATACTGCAAAACAGTTACTGTTATCTATAAAGATTCAGAAACTCTACAAAAGAGGCTACTTCATCAGAATTTATATTGTGCCTATAAGAGCTCATACCACAATTCCACAAGACCCTTTGGCATGTTTGCTGCAATGGATTAAGGGATGGATCCATGGATGGCCAACCTTATAGCACAATAATTTTTATTTCAGACAAAAGAATTTGCTGCAATATAACAATCTGTAACCGCTTGGATGTTTGGTTCCTCATACTGTATGCTATATAGATAACTGATCATAATAGGCTACAATGATTTACTGGAATATAAAACAGAATAATAACTGCGTATACAAGTGAAGACATATACAAGTAAATGTTCGTTTGATAAACATTTTAAAAACCACTAGATTCAGTTTTGTTGATAAAATTTGATCTTGCTACTTCTGCACAGAAACTGTTTGCAACGTACTTCAGATATACATTTTCTTACATGTACACTTTTAGGATAAGGTCATCTTTTGTGTCGCCTGCCAGTAGATCTGCTATGCTGAGGACGGCACAGCCAAAAGGTCGTCGATACTGTACATTACAAGCATTTTTCTTTTCACCAGCTCCCATTCGGCCTGTCAAACAACACACAAGAACAAGATACATGAACCACTAAATAGCATCTTTCCAGATATGCACAGAAGGAGGTGGATGGGACACAATTTGACTACATCTGCTGTTAAGCTCATACTTTATTGGATTCTAACTGTATAAATGTGCTTAAAAATTCCTCCAATCTTTTCTTCTCTCTCCCCTGCACAATAACAAATCAAAATATAAAAAGTACTTTCACTATTGATCAAATCTGTATACAATCTTAATATGCTAACAGGAGATGGCTAACAAAAATCAAAGTTGCATCAATACAATATACCATCATCATCATCATCCCTTTTATTAGCTTAACAATACAATATACAACAAACTCCAGGCAGGCATTTCCCTCAGCTGCAGGCAACTGATACTCTCAAGTGGTTTAGAGTAAGGACGGCAAATGGTGGTCTTTTGTTGAGGTTTCACTCTGCTAAGGTGAATTCTTTCTCAGGGCTTCCATTAAAGAGCATGTGGGCAGAAAACTCTTATTTCACTTGCCTTCTCTAAATTGTGTTCAAAATGCAGCCCTCTTTGTGATAGCTGAAGCAAGCTGAAGAAGCCCCCACCAGACGAGAGGCTCTGCAGATCCAAACCCTGTTGAAACCTGATGGGCTCCCTGCTGACTTTTCTTTCAAGGTTTTTTTTTAACAAAAATACAAGCCAAAGAAGAAAACTACAAGGTATAAAGATATATAGTTTTTTTAAAAATCACATTGAATTATATTTAAATATACAATAAAAGTGGAAATTTGTCCTTAACAAAATAATACTATGATTAATGACTTCTATCTAAATTATTAATTCTTACAGATCACTAGAAGTTCCACCACACATCTCTAAACATCATCGAGCCTTAGTCATTGTTAACTCCATTTGGTATAAGACTCCTTTCCATTATGAATCATTTGATGCCTCATTTCTTTTCTTTTTTGCAAAGCTGTAACTTGAATCAATATAGTGGTATCTGATGCTGAGAGCTTTGAATCTTGAAAGCTTAAACCTTGGAAATCGTGTTGGTCTTTAAGGTGCTGGATTTGAATTTTGCTCTTCAAATCCAGCACCTTAAAGACCAATACGACCCAGCTGTAACTGTTAAAATACAGAAATCTTTCACTTTTACTAAGAATGCTCTCCTCTTGGGAATGGTTTTTTGGTTTCCACAATTTTGCAAATACTAATCTAGCTGCTGTCACTGCATACAGAACAATCATATGGAAATATTTGAGACAGATACAGAATCCTTCAACAAAGTTTACCAAAAATAATTCCAGTAAGAACAACCTTGTGTGAAAGCATTATAGCAACCATTTCCCAATATTTCTATCACATATGGATAAAGTTAGCATGAGGCTCATCATAAAAGACAGCAAGTATAGCTGGTACCACTGTATATCCTTGCCAGAGAAGGATGGCCATGATGTCAATTTTAATGGCATTTTTCCCTTAAAGCAAGACTAATAGAAAAGGATAAACCTGTAAGAAGAAAGAAACATATCTTTACATTAGGGATGCCAGGTCCCCTTACCCTTCTGGTGGGAGAGGGGGGACCCAGTGCACCTTCCCAGTGCTTGGGGACTCTTTCGGGAAGTGACATCATTGTGCAAGGCTGGGGAGTGTGCACGTGTGTTGCTGTGGGCCTCAACTGTCCCAGATTCTGCCCATTTGGGGCCTGCTGCCCAAATAGGCCTGTGGCGTGATGATGCCAGTGACACCATGCCGGCCCTGGGAGCGCACCTGGGAGGCACCTGGAGTGCACCTGTTCCTTGCCTTTCCCCTCGCCTACCAGGTAAGCGGTGGCAGATGAAAAGTGGGAGTGGAGCATCCCCTGCCCTCACCGGGGGAATGGGATCCCTACTTTACTTAACCTTGTAATCTACTAAAAGTAGAAAGCATGAGCTGTTTCAGGGGCCCGTTTAATTCAAACCCTTTATCCAACTTGCTTGAAACTTGGGGGTTCTTTGGAGGACAGGCAAAATAACTCCTCTACAATTTTGATGGCATTTGGAGGGGAAATGATGACTCCACACACACACCCTGAAAAAGTCCCTCATATGGAATAATGAACTGGGAGAGAGGCTTATTCAAGGGCCTGTAAAATTTAAATTCTTTGTTCAATTTGTGTGAAACTTAGGGGTTCTTCGAAGGACAAGCAGAAGAAACTCTGCTGCAATTCTGGTAACATTTGGTTGAAAAATGATTCCAGCGTCTCTGGAAAATGGGAATAATGTGAAAACTGCAGGTCTCGTTCCTTTCATTATTAAACAGACAACAATAAGGAAACATGGCAAACAGATAGTTTTTAGCAGAAAGGTAAATGTTTTTTTATTGTCTGTCAGTCACTGTAAAAGTAAGAAAATGAAATGAATGCAGATGCGGGAGGCTATATCTCTGCCTCGTCTGGAACTCTCTTGCTAGGATACCACCATTTTAGAAATCAGTAGAGATAATCATGCAGAAAGGGACCTATTTGGGGGGGGGGGTCTGTAAAATTAACCCCTTTTGTTAATTGAAATTTAGGAGGTCTGCTTGAAATTTAGGAAATCTTTAGATTAGAGGGAGGACTGTGTTCTGTGCAAATTTGGAGCCATCAAATTTATAAACAGCTGCCCCAGACCCTTGAATAGATTTCCCATTGAAAATAATGGTCCTGAAAGAAAAACCACAGATTTTACTCCTGTACTGATAATAGTCTAACCAGAAATAAGCAATAACAGCAAAAATCCTTCAAAGTCCAAATCAGAAATTGTAACGAAAATTTTCTTAGTGCATCCCTCTGGTCCTGGTGACCCAATCCAGTCAACACGCTGGCCACAGCATTCTGTACCAACTAGACAGTCTTTAAGGGCAACCCCATATAGAGCGAACTGCAGTAATCTAATCCAGCTGTTACTAGGGCTGGTTCACCAGCCAGAGTTGTCAAAAGGCACCACTAGCCAATGCTGCTACCTGTTTATCCAACAGGAGGCCAGGTCCAGCAGCACCCCCAAACTATGAATCTGCTCCTTTGGGGGAGTACTACCCCATCAAGAACAGGAGATATCCACATTCCTGAGTCAAACATTCCCCCCCCCCACCAGCACCATCAGTAACTCCTCTGTATTGTCAGGATTCAGTTTTAGCTTGTTAGCCTTCATCCATCCCAAAACTGCCCGTAGTAACCTCTTCTCAGTTTCCACAGCTTCTCTGGAATCCACTGGAAGTATGAGATAGAGATGAGTGTCAGCCACATATTGGTGATAACTCAACCCAGATCTCCAGATGATCTCTCCAAGTGGCTTTACATGGGGGACAAGACAGAACCTTTTGGAATCCCATAGGCAAGAGGCCAAAGGCAGAGCAGCAGATCCCAGCACCACACTCTGAAACCTACCTTCAAGATAGGACCGAAATCAGGACAAAACAGTGCCTACCAGTCTGAACCTGAAAGGCGGTCAAGAAGGATACTATGATTGATGGTACTGAAAACCACTGAGAAGTCAAAGAGAATTAACATCCATCTCCCAGGGCAAATCATCATCCAAGGTGATCAAGGTCATTTCAGTCTCATGGGTTCAAACAATCTGCTCCATTCTAGAATCCAAGAGAATTGTATGAATTCTCTGGTATGTAACCTTGCCAACAATAAACTTTTTAGTTGCAAAGCTGGGAAACTGGGATGTCATTATTACTATTTAATAAAACTAAATTGTATGATATCACAGTCCTATTTTTAATAAGGTTACAGTAACAATCCATACCCACAGTTTACCAACATACACACTTTTGTTCACAGCAACCATCTCTATTAGTAAGCTCTCTTCTGACATCCAACGGCAAGGATCAGGGAACTCATTTACTACTAAGTCTGTTCATGTCTCTAAAATAAATTAATAAAATAGTTATTCTTTTCATAGTATCTCTCCCTCTTGGATCTCTCTAATATAAACCACCTCTTTAGAAGAGCTGACACAAAGCATTGTTCTAGCATATCTACACCTGGTGCTCTCTCTTTACGTGACCAACCCTGCTGACTTTTCTGAAGGCAAAATATTGTTGCCAGCCTACACACTATGGATTATCATTACAGACATCTCAGCAGTTCTGTAAAGAGCTCTGTATGAGGCAAAAACAAACCCACAACTTGAGATCATAATATGATGCTACAGTGGATGTTCAAAAAACAAAGCATATCCATTTGAAATTCTTTACAGCTCTGTCTTCAAAGTAAGGCTCTGGTACACATTAGGCCCACAAAATCATACTTAAGCACAATTTTGAGATCTGGCCTTTGCCAGAGCACAGTTTCTGTCATTCATGAAGCTATCTCTGGTATTGTAGGCCTCACTAATGATCACTGCTCGGTACACTAACAATTTACCATCTTTCTCCTTCAACCTGGTGACTGGTTCTGTCAACACTTGTCATCCATAGCATTCTGCTTCTGGCCAATGTTATAAGGTCCTGCCTGGCATCAGCCAGCTAGAACATGACAACGTGATCTAACATGATCCAATGGCTGCTCCCATTAGCTTCTTCCCCAAACCCTCTCTTCTCTGAAGTAAAGAGCCAGTGCTGGTTTTCCTCTTCTTCTTTGGAGGAAGATAGAGTTCAAGATAACCTGGGAGGCATCATCTACAGAGAGAACACTTTTGGAAACAGCTGAATTCAGCACAGAAGAATGCTTGATTGAGAACCTCCGAACATCTGGTGGAACATCCTAATGCTTTGTGAATGCCCCACAACAGCCATTTCGTAATGGCACCAGTGAACTCTCTGGTTCAACAAGATTGGGAACTCCAGTGTAGCAGAATGCCTCCTTCCCTACTCCTAACTGAACAGAATACATTGAAGGAAACAAATGGCAATTTCAACAAAAACTACAGTTTTATATGTTCCTTTGTTTGAGCATATGGAGGTAACTGTTGGATTTCAACCATGTGCTGCCAAAAATGGCACTTCAATTTTTATCTCCAGTATTTTGACAAATTCTCAGCAGCTTGCACATTTTCTTTCTCTTTTCTAAAGCCACATGAGCTATATGTTTAATTTATGTGGTGACAAAAGCCACATTATTCCCGACAATCTACCATCTTTCTTGCTCCTTCTGCCTGTCTCTTTGTGTTAAAATATGCTGTGTGCCTTGTCCTTAAAAATTGCATGTGTAGGTCTCAACATGGTGGAATAAAATGCAAACAGAGCCTATTCTAGGCTTTGCAAGATCAGAAACCTTAGGTGGCTGAACTGATGCAACTCACAATGATAACGTAGTGAACAGAATACTAAGGCTTCAGTTTAAAATTCATTGGTAGCATTTCTAGAATGTTAATCTGCAGCCACAGAAGATTCAATTTTTCACCCTTGTAGCAAGAGACTTCTTACAATCATCTCATAAAAGACGTTCACGAGGATCCCGGTTTTGTGAAGAACTTAAAGGGAAGTCTTGACATTGGACTGCAAGGGTTTGGAAGACTTCCCCCTTCCTTCCAGTTTTGCCTATTGTGTGTTACAATACTGTCACACAACATGTTGAATTGAACTATCAGGATCCACAAACATCCATAGCCAGTTGTCATCTTGTAATGGCAGGGGGGCGGGGCTGAATTAACCTCACAAGGCACAGGCAGATTATAATATTGCATTAACCTGCCAAGCCCTACAGGTCTAGGAAGTTACCCCTTCTATCTCCAATGATGCTCAAACTATGGATGCAATTCTGTACCTAATGCTCCTGGCATATGCATTTGTAATCCCTATGAGGTATTGGTTGACCCCACTAGGGAGGAGTCAGTAGCTAGAGCCCGGCAGCTAAAGAAGCAGCTGGTTGCTGAGGAGCTTAATAATAATTAATATGCTCTTATCACCTTAAATAAGGTAATCAGAAATGTTGTATGTTGCCAATAGGACTAAAAGTGGTGTTTGTGTATTGTGTGTCAGGTCCAGTATATATGTAAACTGTACTGACTCCATTTTCTAATGCTTCTAGTGCTTAAGTGTTTTCCCACAGGTGCACCAGTTCCCAGGCCGACTTCTCATCATGCGAGATTGTTATGTCTAACACCGTTCCACCAAGGATTGGCCTTGAGAGAGAGCAACTTTCCTGAGACTGAAAGATATTGTTTTGAGAACTATGGGGGGAGGCTGGTGCAGCTGGGAACTGTTACCTTGTACCTCATGCTTTGCTCTTCATTGGTAACAATGATCTTGTACCATCCTGAGTCTCCTATTCAGGACAGTGGACTATAATGAACCATTTCTACTGTAAAGTTTCCTTACTCAAACAATGGACTCTTGTTTGCTTGTAAAAGGGAATCTGTGAGAAGGACATTATTTAGCCACAGTCTGACATTTTGTTACCAATCATGCCTGAGTCGGGCCCAGCGGAATCCAAGGCAGTCCCGGACAGGGATCCTTTGTTTGATCCGTATGCGCCTCCCGACGAACAACCAGTGCAACCCCAGGAGCCTGTGCCAACGGGGAACGGAGCTTCAACTACTACCCCGCCTCTCATCGATCTCGGCCGTGGAGGGGAAAGGCCGACGGCCACCACCCTCCCCTTGTTCTCGTTACCCACACCGTCGGAGTGGGGACCCAGACCCCGAGAAACGAGGGAGCGCAGGGCCAGTGGGGTGCACCAACAATTATCCATGGACGGGCGCCGGAGCCTAGAGACAGTCCCTGAGATTGACAGCAGCCAACCGTGGCTGTTTTGGAATAGAACGACCGAGCACATGGAATGGGATACGTCCCGCCGCGGCGTCCTAAGTTGGGATTATTCGGAACTTGCTCAGTGGAAGGAGCCACAGGAGGTTCCTGAATCAAGTTGGGTGCAGATGCAAAATCGCACCCTTGCTGTAGATTCCGGCATTTCGGCAGTGACGGGCCTAGCCAAAGGAATTCTAGCAGCGAGATCGCAAGACGAGCAGGGAGACCCTCCACCCTGGGGGCCGTTTTCCCCGGTAGCCGCCGCCGCAGGAGGTGCTACGATGGGCCAATCGGGCCCAAGTCGAGTCCAACAGCTGGAAGCTAGATTGATCGATATGGAGGACAGCCTAGCTCATGCCATACATCTACTCTCGGTGATGGTAGCAGGCGAAAGACCATCACCTGAGGAAATGGCAGTACAAATAGCAACACTACAAAGCGTTATCCCCCATATGAGGGATACCGTCCCGTGGCAGCCGCCGCACTCCAGTTACCCGGCTGAGAGTGAAGAAGGATCCCGCATCATTGTCGAGGGCCCTATCGATCCTCCCCGATTGGAAGGAGAGGAGGAAACCTATCCTGAAGATCCGGGAAAAACTCCCTTGGAACTCCCGAGGCTGGATGAAGTTCCACCTCCCGGGGATACTCCAGTTGAGCTGCCTGGAGAAGCTCCAACGGAACCCCCTGGACGGGACAGAGATCCACCTCCCGGGGATACTCCAGCTGAAGTGCCTAGAGACGTTGAGGAAGGGCCAACCCGTCCGACCATGTCGCCGGTGATACCCCCTCCAGCTTCCCCAATAACGGTCCGGCCGGATCAGTCAGAAGAGCCTCCGGCTCCTCCAAGGGAAGGATCGCCACACCAACCGCCCGAAGTTGTTCCCATTCAGCAAATCCCAAGGGAAGGTCTACCAGGGCCACAGGAACAGCCCCTACTTCCCAGAGTAATAACGCCGAGAGGGGTAAGCCCGCGCGGTCCAACACCCATCAGGCCTTCGCCGCTGCAGCCCCTCCCGCTTCGACCGCAACTAATACCTTTACAGCAGCCGGTACGTTTGCTTCTAGACCAACCAATATTACCACCTCCTAATCAACCGGTGGGGCCTATACCACTACGACCCCGCCGACCCGCCCCTCAGCGGCCGATCATGGCTCAACCTCTACGGCCACCTCCGCCTCAACCGCTACTGCCGACGCCTCCGGTGTTGCCACCACCAGCCCGGCCGCGGTTGCCGCCTCCAGCCCGGCCGTTACTACCACCACCAACCCAACCAAGACCACTGCTGCCAGCCCAACCGGTGTTACCGCCGCCTGCACAGCCAGTGCCGCCGCCACCAGCCCAGCCGGGGCTACCGCCGCCAGTACAGCCGGGACCGCTACCACAACCTTGGCCCCAACAACCCATCCTTGTGCCGCAAGGGCCCTTGATGGTTCCGAGGGACTTTTACCCAGCACCAGCTCCGAGACAAGACCTTCCCATGGGCTGGGTGAAACTAGAAGCTACTTTTGACGGGGATCCCTCCAAACTGGGATTTTTCTTAGTGCAGGTGGTACAATTCTTCAACCGGTGGGGACACCTCTTTGGTTCCGAGGCCAGCCAAATTGAGCATCTCGGTTCTCGTCTACAAGGCAAGGCAGCAGACTGGTATGTAGGACTGTACAATATTGGGGCCCCGGAACTTAATACTCTCCAGGGGTTGGTGGATGCTATTCGAGCACAATACGAAGACACCTTAGAGGAAACTAGAGCCCGAACAGAATTGCAAGCCATTAGACAAGGCAGCATGTCGGCAAGAGACTATGTTACAAAATTCCGACAACTAGCTGCTAAATGCCCTAGGTGTGAGGAATCCACCAAAATCATTCTGTTCAAGCAAGGGCTGAACCCGAGGCTTCTAGATAGAGCCCTTATGCAGGACAACCCGCCTACTCTATTGGGCTGGATCCAACTCGCGTGCGAAGTTGAAAATCGCATTTTGGAAGTCCGCTTGGTCGAACAACAACAGCAAACGGGACAAAGACGCCCTCTGACTCTACAGAAGGGAGGACGGGGTGTTGGGTACGCAACTCGCGGAGCGAGAGATGCTAGATGGCAGCAAGGGTTGTGTTTGAAATGTGGACAAGCCGGTCACTTTGCAGCACAATGCCCCTACTGGCCTGTGCAAAGACCTCCACTCCAATTACGACGTCCAACCCCTACCCCATTTCCTCCATTTCCTCCATTCCAACGTCCGACACCGGCTCCCAGAACGGGCAGAGGGCGCGGCGCTCCCCTGCGACCTGCCTCAGACAGAGGGTTAGAGGCGGAAGAAATCATGGAATACGACCCCGCTTCCCCAAATGTAGAGGGGAATCCAGAAAGCCCTCAGTCGGGAAACGAAATAAATCTGTCGTAAAAGGGCCCAAACGACAGATCCACCCCAAACCAGTCCCTACGCGGGACCGGCCGCCTGGGTCCATATTATTCATGCCTGTGACTTTGCTTAACCCGGAGAGGAAGATGCACATCCGTGTACAAGCTCTCATCGACTCGGGCTGTTCAAGAGACATCATCGCCCCAGCCCTAGTCAATGGACTGGTTTTACCAGTCCGCGAATTGCAAAACCCGGTGATTTTTGAACAAATGGATGGCACTAACATGAACCCGGTTACCACGGAAACAATTCCAGTAGTTACGGGCATGGGCCAACACTGGGAGAAAAGATCTTTCGTCATCAGCTCTACTGCCAAATACCCGTTAATTGTAGGCAGCAAGTGGCTTTGTGATCACAACCCCCACATAAATTGGGCTGAAGGGTGCGTCACCTTCAACCACGCCAACTGTAAAACCCACCGATGGGACCAAAATTGGGGCAGGGATCCCTCGAGCACCGAAAAGGCTCTGCTCACCAGGGAGGATATAAAACAAATACCCGAATATTATTGGCCTTTCTTGAACGCCTTCTCCGAAAAAGAAGCTGATACCTTACCCCCGCACAGAAGAACCGACTGCGCGGTCGAAATATTACCAGGGGCCTCACTGCCCAAAGGCCGACTCTACCCTATGAATCCCCATGAACGGGAGGAACTCAGAAACTTCATCGACACCAACCTCCAGAGGGGATTCATCCGCCCAGCCAATAGTCCCCATGCGGCTCCCGTCCTCTTCGTAAAGAAAAAAGATGGGGGACTCCGGCTATGCACGGACTTTAGAGGACTTAATG
This sequence comes from Eublepharis macularius, assembly GCF_028583425.1. NCBI lineage: Eukaryota > Metazoa > Chordata > Lepidosauria > Squamata > Eublepharidae > Eublepharis > Eublepharis macularius. The sequence continues at coordinate 74,866,870 of NC_072798.1, forward strand.
CGGTGTCAACCAACAACGCCTATCCCATCCCGCTCATCCGAGACCTCCTCAACGTCGTGGCCCAAGGTAAGATCTTTACGAAATTAGATTTAAAAGATGCTTACTTCCACGTTCGTATCAAAGCAGGGGATGAATGGAAAACTGCATTTAACACGCCCCTCGGACAGTTTGAGTATCTAGTTATGCCGTTTGGTTTGGCGGGAGCCCCTTCCGTTTTCATGTCCATGATAAATGAAGTCTTGCATGAATTCCTCTATAAAGGTGTTGTGGTGTACCTTGATGATGTGTTAATTTACTCAGACACCGAGGAAGACCACATTCAACTGGTACAAAAAGTACTGGCTACATTAATGAAAAATAAGCTGCCCATCAAGCTGTCCAAATGTGAATTCCATAAAACCGAGCTCACCTACCTTGGTTACTGTATTTCCTCAGAGGGTTTGAAAATGGATCCATCTAAAATACAAGCGATCCAAGAATGGCAAACTCCCACCACCCATAAAGAACTGCAGTCCTTCCTAGGTTTTGCCAACTTTTACAGAGACTTTATTGCAAATTTCGCGCAGATCACGCTCCCCCTAACCGAACTTTTAAGAACCAAAAATAAAGGGGACCAAGCAAAGAAACCCTCCTCCCGAATACCATGGACATCCGATTGCCAAACAGCCTTTGAATGCCTGAAAAAGCAATTCATTACAGAACCCGTCCTCTCCCACCCCAACGAAAACTGCCCTTTCGTAGTGCAGGTCGATGCCAGCGATACAGCCATTGGAGCGGTATTATTGCAGAAGGGGGAGGACGAAAGGCTACGGCCTTGTGCATTCCTATCAAGGAAATTCTCTGAGGCTGAGAGGAATTGGAATGTATGGGAGAAGGAGGCCTTCGCTGTCAAGGCGGCTCTCACTAACTGGCGGCATTGGCTAGAAGGAGCGAGGCACCCGTTTGAAGTTTGGACTGATCATAAAAACCTGGAAGCCCTTCGCAGCCCTCGCAGACTAAATGCCAAACAATTGCGATGGGCGGAATTCTTTTCCAAATTTAATTTCACTTTAAATTACCTACCGGGCAAAACTAACTTTCTTGCAGACGCACTATCGCGCATGCCCCAACACAAAAGCAAAAGGGAGGAGACTATAGACACAGTCTTCTCACCTACGCAATTGGGAGGCGTGGTGACTACCCGCAGCCGAACAAGCCAGCCCCTCCCGCACAGCCAAGAGTGGAAAACGAAACTTAAAGCAGAAGTAGAAAAGGAGGGGGGTAAAGCACCCAAATCTAAACTGATTCAATCCCCACAAGGGGATTGGCTTGCCGGAACCAAATTTTATGTTCCTAACAGCCTCAGGCGGGAGGTCTTGCAACGATGTCACGATGCCCCCACGGCCGGTCATTATGGATACCTAAAAACGTTACATTTAATACAACGGCAATTCTGGTGGCCGGGCATGCGCAAAGACATTTCTCAATATGTTGGTTCCTGCCCCATTTGCCTCAGCGCCAAAACTAGGAAAGGGAAACCTCCGGGTCTCCTACAACCATTAGAAACACCTAACCGACCTTGGGAAATAATATCAATGGACTTTATCACTGATTTACCCAATTCAAAGGGGCATAATTGCATTTTAGTAGTGGTAGATCTGTTCTCCAAGCAAGCACATTTTATTCCATGTACTGCTGTGCCCACTGCTCGAAAATTGGCGGATTTATTTTTGAAACACATCGTAAAATTACATTCTTTTCCGTCCAAGGTGATTTCGGATCGCGGCGGACAGTTCGTTGCCAACTTCTGGCGGGAGCTTTTACAAATGTTGAATATTGAACAAGGAATCAGCTCAAGCCACCACCCACAAACCGACGGACAATCCGAAAAAACTAATCAGATCTTAGAACAATTCCTTCGTTGCTACATTAATTTCCAACAAGATAACTGGGTGGACCTTCTCCCTCTTGCTGAATTCTCATACAACAACAGTGTACATGCTTCCACTGGGGAGGCCCCTTTCAAAGTCGTATATGGAGCTCACTTCAACCCTTTCCCGCTGGACGCTCCCCCTCTTCATTCCCCTAATTCGCCAGATGTGTCTTCATGGTGGGGAGAGGCCGCTCACCAATGGACTCTTATAAAACAACACCTCGAGAAAGCCAAGCAGGATTATAAAAAATACGCAGATCGCCATCGTGCGGCCAATTGGGATTTACATCCTGGAGATCATGTCTACATTTCTACCAAGAATTTGAAACTGGCCCAAACCAGCCGCAAACTAGCACTAAAATTTCTCGGACCTTTTCCTGTGCGCAAAGTAATCAACAAAGTGACTGTTGCAGTAAGTTTACCCAAAAATTTGCGCCATGTACATGATACGTTCCACATCAGTCTCTTAAAAAGAGCCCCAACTGATGACAAATGGCACGTCAAAGCTCCACCCATCCCAACTTTGATAGATGATCAAATACACTATGAAGTACAACAAATTCTGGACTCTAAATTCAAACGTAACCAACTTTTTTACCTCATTAGGTGGAAAGACTTTGATTCTGGTTATGATGAGTGGGTGAACTCTGTACATGTTCATGCTCCTAGGTTAACCAAAGCGTTTCATACTCGCTACCCATACAAGCCGGGGGGAAGTTTGTTTTAAGGGGGGCAGAATGTCAGGTCCAGTATATATGTAAACTGTACTGACTCCATTTTCTAATGCTTCTAGTGCTTAAGTGTTTTCCCACAGGTGCACCAGTTCCCAGGCCGACTTCTCATCATGCGAGATTGTTATGTCTAACACCGTTCCACCAAGGATTGGCCTTGAGAGAGAGCAACTTTCCTGAGACTGAAAGATATTGTTTTGAGAACTATGGGGGGAGGCTGGTGCAGCTGGGAACTGTTACCTTGTACCTCATGCTTTGCTCTTCATTGGTAACAATGATCTTGTACCATCCTGAGTCTCCTATTCAGGACAGTGGACTATAATGAACCATTTCTACAGTAAAGTTTCCTTACTCAAACAATGGACTCTTGTTTGCTTGTAAAAGGGAATCTGTGAGAAGGACATTATTTAGCCACAGTCTGACATTGTGTTTGGTTGGTGTTACTGGGATTGTATTATTTTTGCAGGGCTGTAATTCCCCAAGAAGAGGACAGAAGCTTGGACTCCAGTTGCTTCAAATTAGAAGGACTGTCAAAAAGGACTCTCACTTGATGGAATCAGACGAGCTGAAGTTTTTTACCTTTTTGAAGACGTTGGTTTAAAGTTTCTGTATGGTTGCACTTATGAGTTTACTTAAAGAAAAGGTAGTTGTATTAATTGTTAAAAGGTTTTTTTAAAAAAGGCTTAACTTAAAATTGTGTGAAAGTTTGCTTCCTAAGCCCCAGAGAACCCATAAAAACAGAAGTTATACATTCACATGGACAGCCGCACTGGGGGCAGACCTTGCAACTGGAGCATTTGTGGAATGAACAACAGTGTGTAGTAAGGAGATTTAATTTTCAGGCAGGCTCATATGTGACAAAGTGTTCCTCCAGGTACCCTCGTTGTACACAGCAAACTCTTTAACAAGCGCTTTGATTTGGTTGGGCTTGGAAGTGAACCTGCAGCCGACCTAGAGCTTTGATAATTAGTAAGCAACTGTCTCTGAAATTTAAACCAGGTAGCACCTAGCCACTACATTTTGAACCAGCTGAAACTTCAGAGAAGTCTTCAAAAGCTCCGCATAGAGTATATTGCAACAGTCCAACCTGGATGTAATAAGACCATAAATAACTGTGGCCAAATCACCCTTCTTGAGGAAAGGCTGCCAAAGCTGGCTCAAGTTGCTAAATGCTATAGAGCAGATCTGCACCTCCATCTGTAGCCCTGAATTTAAAAGCACCTCCAAGTTACATATCTGCAGCTTGTTTAGAACAGGCAACTACTCAATTGGCCTCATTATCAACCAACATCAAAACAGTTTTATCTGGATTGAGTTGCAGTTTATTCACCAGTATCTATCACATTGCCACCTTCGCACACCATTTTATCTGACTGAATTGAGCACAAAAAATAGAGCTGGGTATCACTTGCATATTGACGACTAAGGTGCTATTATACCTTTAAAGGGCAAATTAAGTAAACGTGTGTGTGTGGTGGTTTGTGTGGAGGGGTGTAAGAGAGAGCGGATCACCACATATGACAAGTGAGAATTATTTCATTTACTTCAAGGCAGCCTATGTGACAGCTTCTCAAAATAAGGAGCTTAATCACTCTTCCCTCCTGTACTACCACAACATTGTTTTTGGATTAAAACAGATTCATGTAGAAAACTGTTAGCCATAGGTAAAAACAAGCTAGGCCAGGACAAACGTTTTACTACATTAGTGCTCTCATAACGCAAGAAAAACTGATGTTAGTACAAAAGGATAAAACAAGTTTTAGGAACTAATTATTCATAGACCAAAGCAAGCATAAAAGGTCTCTGTAAGGGGGGGGGGTGCGAAATCCAGAGACTCTTCACAGCAATAGACTTGTCTCTGAATAAGTTTGGCTTTTGTCTGTTCTCCTTTCCTCAAAAACTTGCCTCCTGAGCATCGCATAAGGGCTGCTTCACATATTATTTCGTAAATGTGTGCATGTCAAAATACAAACCGATACATTTTTTCACATTTACAAGGAACATTCAAGTATGCAATCTCTGCCACTAGGCACATACATCTGTGTAGAAAAATCAGAGACAGCATCTGCAAGGGACTTTTAATTGTCATTTTAAGGTGATGTAGGTACAATTAGCAACGGTTTCCTCTTCTATTCCACAACACAGACTAGACAACTTGTAATGTGGAAAAGCCAGTTTTTGGACGGTACTGCCTCAGATTGGAGATGGAGGTTGTATGTCTGAATGTTCTCCTGTGGAGGAAAGGAATCCTTACCTATAGAAGTTTAACAGGGCTGGGAGAAGGCTAGATTAGAACATGTAGTTTTCTATGAGGCGGCAATAACTCATGTGATCTAACATTTGCAGGGTGAAACAGTTTTACCTCACGACAAGCAGTCTGACACAGCTGGATCTAAAACTAGTTTGAAGCAGATACCCAGAGGTTCTCACACAAGGCTAACTAAAACATTTTGCCTGTCATTCTTTGTTTACCTAATATCTTCTAATTGAAAGGTTTTGGGAAACCAGTTTGCATACCTATGCGTATAATATGCACAGTGATATAGATGTCCTTCCTGAGTTCACTGGTTCCTAAATCCTGCAGAGAATAAGAGCAGTCCACAATTAACATGTGGTAATTTTATGTCTTTGATTTTGAACAAACAAATCAAACAAACAGTTAAAGGAGAACTTTAATATAGTACCCACTTGAAAAAAATGTGAACAGCTTATGCTTACAGTAGAAAATTTACAGTGAGGTTTTGTACAAGACTTTGACTGTATTCTGTTCCATCATATGTGCACAATCAGGGCTTTTTTTCTGGGAAAAGAGGTGGTGGAACTCAGGGGGTTGCCCTCGGAGATAATGGTCACATGGCTGGTGGCAAATGATTAGACACTAATATCTTGGATATTAGTGTCTAATCATTTGCTATACCTTGTGCATTACTTTGGTGACTGGATTTGTTTATTTATTTATTTGCTTACTTAATTTATATCCCACCTTTCTCCACAATGGGGACCCAAGGTGGCGAACATCATTCTGCTCTCCTCCATTTTATCCTCACAACAACCTTGTGAGGTAGGTTAGGCTGAGAGAATGTGACTGGCAAGAGCTCACCCAGCGAGCTTCCATGGCAGAGCAGGGAGTTGAACTTAGGTCTCTCAGAGCGGAACTACAAGTGACAAGAGGCACAGGTTGGACACTTGCCAGCTTCCCTCAAGTTTTGATGGGAAATGCAGGCAGCTTGGCGGAATGTTGGACAAGTGACAGTTGAAAAGTCCATTGGACAGCAGTCAGAGAGCCAAGCTGCAAGACTAGGATGCCTACATTTCCCATCAAAACTTGAGGGAAGCTGACAAGTGTCCAACCTGTGCCTTTTGTCACTTGTAGTTCTGCTCTCAGATTCTAGTCTAACTCTCTAACCACTGCACTAAAGTGGCTCTGGGTTATCCTAATCCACACTTCATTTTTACAAAACTAATTAAAACATGAAAGGACTCACCACAAAGAGAGAACAATGTCTTTCCGGCTTCTCTGGGCATTTTGGCAAGCCATTTCGATTCAGTTTTAGAAAAAAACGCTCACTGTAAATAGAAAAGGAATGTAAATGAACTTTATTAGAGTAATTTAGAAATTATTTTGTTACATATAAAGAAAAACATTATGTTCAAAACACCTGAATAAAACTATAGCTTTTCTCCAAAGATTTCAAGTGAGCAATGTCCTTCCAAGATTCCAAACTGATGATGAAACAATTTTTAATAGAGCAAGATTAATCTTTTCAGTATTCTGTAAATGAAAATTTATTTTAGGTAAAAAAAACAGAATTCCATGAAGATGGGGTAATGGTTGAACGAGGCTCTTGCCAACTTTAATCAAAACCAGATGGGATCCTTGTGATCTGCTGGGTAAAGCTGCAAATAAATAACAAGAAAGAACTGTGCAACTAATATTATGCAATTTATGAGCACATATAGGACTTCACTAAAGGCCAAAAGGACCACAAACATATCATACGGTCCATTGACAGACTCACTAAAGATGGTATCGTTTAGCCAAAGCAAGCAACAATCAGGAAAGTGCACAGCCAAAGGATACTACCAGGCAGCATAAATAATTAAAGAAATACTCGGCCCAAACTACATGCATCTCTCAGTCATATGGAATCTGCACACCACATTTCTTCAGAGACTGCAAAGCAGAGTAGAAGACCAGAGACAAGTAAGCGAGAAGGATCTTATTTTTCGCCCTAATGACATTTTCTTGCCCCTTACAAGGGATTATGGGTATCGTGGGACAAAAACAAGCAAAGAGCCACTTTTTAGTGGACACATAGCATGAGATGAAGCACCTGTCCCCTCCCCCACATTTTTGTGTCATCTGATTTAGCTTGCAGCCTCCATACTGTATTTTGTCAGGAGAAAATAATAACTGGGGACAAGCTATATATGACTCTGTGTCATCAGCAGCTTGGTCCTTGGTCCTCTCCTTTACAATTAAAAATATCAACTTTTAACACACCTCGCCTCCCAATTTTAGCAGCTGTCACGACTCTGCTAGTTGAGGCTGAACTAGAAAGGCTGAAGAGTGAACAGGTTCTGTACAGGGCTCTTCATTTTCACCTCCTTGACCTTCCAGTCCCCTTATTGTGGAACTCAATAATAATTAAGAGACCGCCCTGCACATTCCTTTTTAACTATAGCTTCCTCAGCTGTTTTCTTGGCTTTTGTCAAGGCCAAATGAGCACCACACATATGTTGCTCTTCCATGTGCAATGGTAAAAACAACAGCTGGAACATCTATGGAAGTCTTTTAAGAGGCACAACAAAAGGGCTAATATTTCACCTATCATTTACGTACATTCTTCCCGTACAAAAAGGTTGAACTATAGTTCTACTGAGCTACATTTTAACAATATTCTTTTCCATCTGGGACATTCATAGAAAGGCAGAAACAATTTTTCTGCTGTAGTTCATCTATAACAGGCTAAAAACATATCCCACCTAATGTTTTATGTGATGGTAAGCAAGGTCTGGTGGAGGCCATACCAAGCTGTGTAGCTTGCAGTTTGCCTGATGGGGCCAGAGGTGCAGTTCAGGGCAGGCAATGGTCAAGTTCCAGAAATGGCAGCTAAAAATCAGGAGGAGGAAACTTAATTCAAGGCAGGCAAAAGGTGAAATTTCATATGCAGTACTGAGTCACATTCAGTCATGCAGGAGAATGAGATACCACAAAACTGAAATAGATGATAGCAATTAGTGAGTGGGGGGAGGGGGGTTGAAGTGCTCTTATGCTCAAAACTCCCTGTAAATAGAAAACATACTACATATTCTTTAATTGCCTGCAATACCAAGCACTGGTTCACATACATAAGAAGGGAACCTGACAGATCTAACACCTGACAGAACAGTTTTATTTTTTTAATTCTTTATTCATACCCCAGATTTCTCCCCAATGGGGACCCAATGTGGCTTACATCATTCTCTTCTCCTCCATTTTTCCTCGCAACAAACCCTGTGATGTATGTTAGGCTGAGAGTCTTTGTTGCTGGCTCAAGGTCACCCAGTGAGCTTCCATGGCAGAGCAGGGAACTGAACCGGGATCTCCCAGATCTTAGTCAATCGGTCTAGCCGCTACACCACACTGGCTCTCATTTGCATTGGCCAACATCATTTCAAACACACATGGGGTTGGTTCCAGCCAGCTTTTTCACACTGGCTCACCTAATTCCCTCCTTACTTCAGCCCCCATCTAACATGCCTTCCATTCATGCAGGTCCATGACTCCAAGCATAGTTTTTTTGGGTGGCCAAATGAACCCTCTCCTACTTTTATTATTAGCAGAAAAACTGGTTGGGTTCAATCCAATGCATTTAATGGCTTTAATTCACATGGGCAGCTGCCTGTCCACAAATGCTGAATTAAACCATATGATATAATCTGTGGATTTTTGAATACCTCCAACTCCTACACATGTTTTGTTTCAGCATACATTTGGTACAGAATGGATTGCCTACTTGTGATTTAAAGAGATAAGAGAAACAGCCTCACATCACTTGCTTTGAGACTCATAATCCTTGGGCTACCATGTTAAGCCACGGACGCTTGTCCACTCTTCCCTCGGACAAGCACTCCTGATGCCTGCATCTGCTAGAGAAAGCAGGTCCAATAACTCCTAATTATTACCAACAGGGCTTTTTTCAGCTGGAATGCAGTGGAACGGAGTTCCGGAACCTCTTGAAAATGGTCACATGGCTGGTGGCCCCGCCCCCTGATCTCCAGACAGAGGGGAGTCTAGATTGCCCTCCGCACTGCTGAGTGGCACAGAGGGCAATCTAAACTCCCCTCTGTCTGGAGATCAGGGGGTGTGGCCACCAGCCATGTGACCATTTCCTCTGAGGGCAACCCACTGAGTTCCACCACCTCTTTTCCCAGAAAAAAAGTCCTGATTACCAACAACAGATTCTGCAAACAGAATCATGTCAAGTGAAAACACACATAATGGGCTGGATCCCATGGAAGAGTTCTTCTACTCAGAAGTAAGTCCCATGTTATTCAATGGGACTTATTCTCGGGAAAAACCACTAAAGTTTGCAGCATTTACTGCCCCAGTTTTTGATTGTTCAGTGTGAGCTGCTGAAAAAAAGTGGCCAATAAACTCTGCTATCACCTGCATGTATGGAAATCATTATCCTGAATTAATAGTTAATATCTGGAAAAGTTGCAGTTTGCAAATAAAAGCTATTTGGCTGAGTTGTGCTTTGTATTTTTAGAGGAATGTTTTTAAAATGAGGGTGCTAAAGGTCCGCATTGATAATGTATTATCCTTTAGAAAAACATACGTATACAAGAACGCTGTATAATTAATCAAATTCAAGCTAGACCCAACACAAAACAGCCACAGAAAAATATTAAAGCTGCCACATTTCTAGAATATCATGACTGTCTCCTTTTAGTCTTTTTTTTAAAAGCAGGAAAACAAAGTGCCTGAAAATCAAAGGAATCAAAATCCTGCACTTTTAATCAGGTGTTACATATAAATTTAGTTGTCTATCACTTACTTAGCAGCCTTGCTTTATAAGCTTTGCCTGGAATCTGAAGCAGTACATGCCAAAAATAGATAAATTAGAGAGAGTGCTGAACAGGTAAAGCCAAAGAATTTAGGTACAGATTTACAAGGCTCCGGGGGGAATTTGGGGTGTTTTCGAGAAGGCTGAGAAAGGAAGACGAGGATACACAAAACAGACAATGATTTAGTCCTAAACCAGTTTCAGTTCCCATGGGAACAATACACATTTTTGGCCTCCCAAATTTCCCTTGCACTAGCCTGTTCCAGAACATACACTGTTTCACCATCTCTGGCCACTTTCAAAACTGTTTCTCTTCTACTTTCCCTCAGACCAAAAATTCAAACCACTTTTAGCTTCCACCCTGACAGGTGGCATGAAATCCTAATTGGCTTTGATTTTCCATTAACAAGCACTGACTCTACATAAGCTTGGGCTGCAGCTCTAACCAGGGCTTTTTTTCTGGGAAAAGAGGTGGTGGAACTCAGTGGGTTGCCCTCAGAGAAAATGGTCACATGGCTGGTGGCCCCGCCCCCTGATCTCCAGACAGAGGGGAGTTTAGATTTCCCTCTGTGCCACTCAGCAGTACGGAGGGCAATCTAAACTCCCCTCTGTCTGGAGATCAGGGGGCAGGGCCACCAGCTATGTGACCATTTTTAAGAGGTTCCGGAACTCCATTCCCCCGCGTTCCCCCTGAAAAAAAGCCCTGGCTCTAACCTTATGGAACAACATGCCCAAACGGGTCAAGAGGGAGCCATTATTATTATTGGCTTTTAGAAAAAAGTGTGATACATTTTTTTTTCACAGAGCTTTTTACTGGTTTGTGTGTGATTCTTCACTGAAGATGAGGGTTTGTTTCTATAGCAAGTTGTTTTGGAAAAAAAGACATCACGAATAACAGTAAGGGTGACTGGTTTTTGAAATATAACTTTTTATGACTTTGGCGTATTTGTTTAAACTACTTGGGGCCTTTGAGAAGACAGGAGAAATATAATTAATATCTTAAGTACCAACACAAATTAGTGCTTAGTGGCCAAACTGTACCAAAGGAACTAAAAAAAATGGTCCATAGTAGGATAGCATAGCATCCAACGTCAACCCCTTTTTACCCATTTCTCACATTGTCCCTTTTTCTGAACCACAGCAGTAGCTATGCTCCTTTCTGCATCATAATCTGGACAAAATGTTTGACAGTAATTTTAAAAACTGTAAACCAACTGCAAGATATTGTGTCTGGAAAGACGGAGGGATTAATACTAGACCTTGAAGGTTTCTAAAGGCAAGTTTACACATTACAGTTGCTACAAAAGCACCCCTGTGTGACACTAAGGGCCACTTCTCTGGCCAAGCTATGCACATTATAATGAGAAGGGGCCAATGCACCTGGCCTCCAGCCATTAGCAGCACAGCCAGTGACTGGTATTCATTCCTTGGCCCACAATGCACACTGGCTGGGCCCAAGCTGAGCCACTGGCTGGCAGCAACATGGGCCCATAGAAGGATGGATGTACCTTGCTGAGGGTGACAGGATATTTTGAAGCAACTCTGGCTGTATGGTTTCCAACAGCAAAAAATGTAATCCATAGATATTAATACACATATCTATTGTTTCTATGTGTCTCTTTAACCAGCCATATAAGTATTATTGGAAATAACTTCATGCTTGTAGAGTAAGATTTGGGTAGTGTAGCACCTTGGATACACACACCCCTCTTGGATGCACACCTTAACGCAGTGAGGGGGTTTGAGTGTCAGTGAAGTGGACAGCAACACTGTCAGGAGCACAGGCTTGGTCAAGAGTCTAACTCCTGGAAGAGTAACTCGAGGTGGAATGGTCAGAGCTGAGACACCAGACTAAGAGGCATCCACCTCCTTCAGGAATCAACGGTCACATCAGCAGAAGCGAACTGAATGTTCCAATGGTGATGGAGGCAGAAGAATTCTTGAAGGTTAGCTACTGGGCAGCAGCAGTAGTGGAAGGTGACACTGGCAGAGGATTATTCACAGGCAATGGCAGTGTCACTTCAACTAACCCTGGTTAGTACTGCGAAGCAGAAGAAGGCAATGGTAAACCACTTCTGCTAACTACTAACCTTGAAAACCCTATGATGAGACAACCCAAAATGAAAAAAAGATATAGTGCTGGAAGACAGGACCCCCAGGTCGGATGGCACTCAATTGGCTACTGGGTAAGAGCCAAGGACAACTACAAATAATGCTATTCTTAATGACGGGACTGTATTAAAGCTGAAAGCTATTGGACAGCACCACAGTCATTCTCTAATTTGTTTGTTTTTTAAAGTACTCTTTGTCCAAAGACCCCAGAAGCATCATACCCCATCACAGATCAATGGTAGAATTAAAGAGTAAATCAATAAAAGCTAAAAATAGAAAAAAATGGGGAGTGGGACAACTGTCCTATAAAAGTAACTGAAAATTTAGGTAGCATCTCGCAGGAAATCCATCCACAATCTAACAGTTCACCAAATGTGTGTGCAGCAGGGGGGGACATGCCAGTTCAGTGGGGGCATTCACAAGCTTATAACCAGGTGAAATAGAAAGAGTTTAAAAATTTGATGCCTGACCTTCCTGAATCAGAATTCTCTCAGACAAACCTCCTTGGTTGCTGCAAGTCTGTGGGACTTCCTTTTCTCCCAGCCACACAAAGCCAGGGTAGGCGAGTGCCATGCAGAGTAAAAATAGGAAACACGGCCAAACCTTATTTATTTATATCTTCCCTGTTCATAGGTGCTGAAAAGCTAAGGCCTTTATTTCAATTTCAATGCAGTGAGATAGCAAAGAGGAGAAAACTGGATGCCCAGTTTTTATGCATTGAAAAATGTAACAGAGAAACAAATTTCCAATCCTTGTAAAAGTTACCGTGTCTGGTTTTTTAAAAAAAAATTGGTATAATAGATAGAATTTTTTTTAAAAAAAACAAAAACGGGTTCTCTGTAGTCATTTTTGAGAAAGAATTTCCAAGTGTATTCAAGCTGTCTTCAGAGAAACAGGAGGAGAATAATAACAACAAAAATAAGCAAGGAACTCATAACATGAGATCTTAATAAAACTTAAAAGCAAAAAAATAAAATCAATAAAAATCAATAATGCAAAAGATTAAATCATAGGCTTCCACTGTATTTGTCCTCTGGGTCACACTTTCCAAGCAGGTCTGTACTGCAAACCCTCTAAGAAGTTGTTTCTTTTGAAGTAATGTCATTTGGTTTTGCTTTAGGGCTTCTAACCACATGATAGCAGAAATGTGTTACAGTTCTGCTCAGCTGCCTCCTTATAAGAAATTGGGCGGCAGGGGGGGGGGGGGGGGAGCGCATTCAAACGTTGAGAAGGAGAATGCAAACTGGTCTGCAAAGGATTTGTTTTAGGTGTTGAAACTATAACTCCATTGTTAAAGGGTGTTCCAAATGTGGAGGTAAAACTAGTGGCCCTTCACATGAAAATATTCAACTCTGTTCTATTTTCAATTATCCTCTTTCTCCTCCTTTATATACAGTAATACATCTGTGCTGCCAGCCTAGACAGATTGCCTGTCACATGACAATCTGTTCCTTTCCTTGGCTTTATATTATGCAAGATATTTATTTCAGAAAGAACGTCAAGTTCTTCTGTAAACCTTCAGCTAGAAATCAGTGCTTAATTTGTAAGGCCTTTGGGAGCAACCATAAGCAGGCCTACTCAGAAGTAAGTTCCATTTTATTCATCAGGACTTACTCTCACCAAAGTATCCTTAGGACTGCACTGCTATTGATGCATTTCTGCAAAAACAAACTGTACTTATGCTTTGTGTGGTCCTCCTTCTAGCCCCAATAGTGCTATAGCCAGACCCCCAAGCTAGGATACAGAATTGGAGCAGGGTCAGATGCTTTGTAGTAGAGCTTTATCAGTTTCATGTGCTATCAAAAGCAGGGAAATAAAACTCATGTTTTTTTAATTTGAAAGGTATTTGGAGGAGATGTACACTGCAGCATTGGAAAGAGGGAATGCACAGCTTGTGTGTGCGCACACAAGCATGCAGAAACAGATTATTATTAACCATGTGGCAGTCACTTAAACAAATCTCCTTTTGACTCTGCTCTCATTGCATAAAAGGGAGACTGTCATTTATAGAAGGGTTGACCCAACACAAGCCAAGCTTTCTTTCTTTAAACAGGATCGAGACATATTCTACAGGCTATGCAGAATGGTCTCAGTTACAAGGTTAACCTGACCTGACCAGATAGTTTTACACACCTGAGGCCCTGGGCTCAGATCAGCAATTCTGACTCTTTCAAACCCACAGGAGATAAAACAATAGCTGACTCAAGCAGAAAGATATTTCCAATGCATGCACTGAGCTTTCCTATTGGCTGAGCTCAGCATATAGGTTGGGACCAGGAACAGATTATCCTGGAGAGACCCAAGAACTATAACCATTTGGTACCCTGGTGGAGGGTAATCTTCTTGTCAAGCTACGTATATCCTCATTTGCAGGCTTGTAGTCAGTACCTGATAAGCCAGATGAGACAAAAACAATGCTAGTAAGGAATGCCTGTGTTCCGGAAGGCTCTGATTTGGCACCACTGTTCCCCTAGGTGCAGAAACTAGGAGTGTAAGCTATGACTTACATTTTGAAAAGCAGGTTGGAGCTGTTGCTTGGAGTTCCTTCTTCATTTACTTGTAGCTAATAGTCTTTTGTCCCTTCTAGAGAGACCTGATCTGGTTATATGCTGATGCACGCTTTTGTAACATCCCAGCTTGACTACTGTAATATGCTCTGTGTGGGGCTGCTCTTCAAGGAGCTTCACTGGTCAAAAAAAAGTGGTTATCTGCCTTTTATCTGGATTTGCTAGCATGCTCAATCTGCTTCACGGTTGAAATTCAAGGTGCTTCACAGTCTGGGACCTACAAACCTGAAAAATGGTTTGTCCTCATATGTGCATACAAGCCAATGCAGACTGGAACTGTGTTGGTGCTATGAGTTTGACAGCTGAGAATGGTTGTGGCGTGAACAGGGGCCTTTCTTGGCAGTAGGCCCCACTCTCTGGGATCACCTTATTGGAGAAGTATGAAAAAACTACATCACTCTTGAATTTAGGTAACGGATACTAAAATTTCTATTTCAATTGGCATTCAGCTGATAAAGTTCTCTTTGGCGGTTCTGTCTTTATACTTAATGTAATAAGTAAGTGCCTTGAGATTTTCATCTTTGGATTTTTGTTAGCATTTCATGGAATTCTGCTAACCACTTTTAAGCTTAAAGCAAGCAGTTCATAAAAAAAATACATTCTGTTGAAAGACTAGCTGTCAGATATTTGTCAGCTCTTTTGCCCTGGAACTTGTTCACACTACTTCTTTATAAAGGTAGATCCACAACCAGGTGCTAACTGGGGATCCTAGCACATTTTTCTTAATGGCTCAACATAGTTGCGCCTTTTTTTGAGGTCAGCTTCGGAGAATACTAAATCTATGAGGTATAAGGTCACAGGAGGAGGAGGCAACACCGAATATTACATTGGAGGAGAGCACAGGCAAACTTCAAAGTCAGGTATTAGCTCACAAGATACTCTTTCTCCCACAAGACGGTTCAGAGTGTCCGCCGTAACGGGCAGGACGGCAGGTGTGGGCAGCTTTGTAATTTGCAAGAATGTAAATCAGGCATAAAAAATGTAGGTCACCGCTTTGAACTAAAATAATTTCCCCAAACTCTCAGTTGCGTAGCCTTTGACAGACATCTTCTATATGCAACAGAACATTTAAAAACCAGCAGAATATATTCAGTGAAAAAATCAATTATAAGGTATCTTACACATGCAGGTCAAACTATGAGCCCTTTTCTTCAATGAGAGTATCTGAAACAATATTACTATAAAAGAAAGCTGTTATCAGTAGCTTTCAGACTAAGCTGTTAAGACAAGGATTTCTGCACATCTACCTATCTTCTTTCATGCTCTATAAATCACTTCTGCTTACACTATAGATGCTGACAAATACTGAAACAAGCTGTTAGAAATCGCTTACCTGCAGTTTGTAAACAAAACAGATGCTTCAAACAATTTTTTTCTATCAGTTTAATTAAAGCCATGCGCTGAAATACCTGAGGACAGCCCCACACCTTACACAGGAAATGTTTGCTTCATGTTGACTTGTGTATTCCCTGCAGCAATATTGTCATGTGTGGATAACATAGAAGTATTCTCATATTTAAATATCTTTGTACATGAGACTAGCAACTCTGATTGAACCAGGATCACCAGATTTTTTTAAATGGGTATTTAAAGATGGTTGTTCATGTATGTGACATAGGAAACAAAACAGATAGCACACTGCATAATGTATGGAGCTATGCTTATTTAAGAAAAAAAAATCTCAGGGCAATTTGTCCCCAAAGAGAGAGAGAGCTTTTCAGAAATCCTCTCCATTCTCTATAGAAAATGATCCCTGACCAGAAACTACCACTACTATGATGATTTTCAGTTCAGCACAGTGATGCACAATTGCATGTTCCTTGGTTCATTTTTTTAACGAAAGGAAGCATTGGGAACTGCAATCAAGAGCAGGAAGACAAGCAATGGGAGAGATTTCTGAAATACCCCATGAACTATGACCCTCTTCCCCACTGGATCTTGAATCAGGATGTTTGGCGTCTTATAACAATGTGAATAATCTCTTTCTCACTTGAAGATTACAATTGCCTTTCTGATGGGCACAGGAAATACCTCCACGCTTCAATGAACTGTAGGAGATAAGATAGCAAAAACCTCTCAACTACGATGCCTTCCATTCTTTGAGGAAGCTGTGCAACCTCTGGATACCAGCAGTCTTGGAGAAAGCTTGCCAAATCCTAAACTCCTGACTATAGTAAGACTGCATTCTTAGACATTTTCATGGGAGTGACACATCCCATTTTCATGGGAGTGAAACATCTTACATCTTAGTAACCCATTTAGGATTGCTCCTGAAAGCATTTACTGCAACCTATGACCAAGAGGATAGGGATTTACTCAGCTGTAAAGCTGTTTGATGGGATTTTTAAAGCCCTGTTAAACTGTAGGCAAAGAGATAATCGGTTAGATCCAGACTAAATTGACAATTCCCACCAATTCCCTCTTCCCACTGCTTACTCCACTCATGTTGTTCCTCAGGGTCTCCCTACCTTCCAAGCTAAGTATTTGCAGAAATCAGTGGACTGCAGAGGAAGGGGAGGGAAGCAGAAATGTTGTGCTTTGAAATTTAATCTGGACCCAATGCACAATTTTAATAGGTATATTAAAGACTTAACATTAGGAGGAATATGTAAAAAATAACAAACGTATTTGCTCTTTGAGAGGGAACAAATTGGCTTTAAGCAGCCTGAATAAATCTTAGTCTGTGTCTCCACTGATGATATATGTGTTCATGTAAGGGCAATGGCATATACAAAGACAGCGGTGTTTAAATTGACAGAAAGCAGCAGATTAACCTGACACAGAAGGGGCCAGGAACAGACAGACGGCTATAATAAGACTCTCATATCATATTGACACAGACCTGCAATATACACACGAGAGATGAAAAATCATATTCCAGCAGCATCTTTCACAGGAAGGAACGGCTAAGAATTTCTAAGCTAGTCTCTGTTATACTGGGAAAGGGACAGGCTATGATGGAGTGATTGTTTTGTGACTGCTTTTTTGTTTTTAACTACATGGGAGGTTTACTACTTTTCTAATTTAAATTTTTGCATACCGCTCAAGAAAAGCCCCTACCAATCAACACCACAGCAAATTTAATATTCTAAGCAAATCAGTACAGAGGGCGACTAAGACTTGGCTTTTTAGAAGGGTCTTTGTAATTTAATGGCTGGCTGGTAGTTTTATAGGGTGATTTTATTTAATTGGATCATTTTATGGTTTCTTTTTATTATATTGTTTTAGGATGTTATGAACTGCTTTAGAGGTTGTTATTTAAATAAAATATGAAACTAGGCAAACAAAGCAAGTGAGATTTCAGTGGTGTTATCTGTACAAAAAAAATTGAAATATCGGGGTGGGGGGGACCCTATATCCTGCCTTTCTTCCACCACGGAACTCAGGGCAATGTACATATGGGTTCCCATCCAGCAGTGACTGGATCTAGGCCTGCTTCAGTTCAGCAAGGTGTTTTCAAGTTTATATCTTAATATTCAGGCACTACAATGACAGAAAAGGAAGAATGGGCAATTTCACACTCTTCTCCCCAGTGTAGTCTCCAGAACTATATGGCTATAGTCTATGTGGGTCCCACAGCCACAAGAAACAACTTTTCTGGGGTTGAAAATGACTGCTGGGGGAGGAGAACAAAGGAAAGACCCGCAATTCTTGTACCCATGGATCTCTGGATCCAAATTGCACCTTATAGGTTTACCTGTAATCAGGGCTTTTTTTCAGGGGGAACGCGGGGGAACGGAGTTCCAGAACCTCTTGAAAATGGTCACATGGCTGGTGGCCCTGCCCCCTGATCTCCAGACAGAGGGGAGTTTAGTTTGCCCTCCGCGCCGCTGAGCGGCGCGGAGGGCTATCTAAACTCCCCTCTGTCTGGAGATCAGGGGGCAGGGCCACCAGCCATGTGACCATTTTCTCTGAGGGCAACCCACTGAGTTCCACCACCTCTTTCCCCAGAAAAAAAGCCCTGCCTGTAATCCTTTATCAGTGGCAGCATGATGAATGAAAGTTCCTACCTTCTAGTTCCAAGACTGTCAATTTGGGCCATTGAGATTCTCATGTCAATGACAGATACAAAATAACCTGGATGACAAGACTGCCTACTCATAATGCCTTAGAATTAATATTGTTAATGACAGGCAGTGTGAAAATAGTGAATCCAGGAGATGTTCAGGTCCGTTTTCTACATCAACCATGAACTCAGACATCAGCTTATGGAAAGTCACTCTCAGTGTAAGTTCTCCAATAAATACAATGGCAGTGATGACCACAGAGCTGCTGTGAGGACTGACAATATAAATTCCAAACTTTGAAAGTCAGGAAGTAATATAAATCATAATTTTAAAAACAAAAAGAGTTAAGTCACAGTCAATGTTTTTTATTCTGCTCCATGGTCAACTAGTTCTGACTATGCCTTTTGTGGCAATTCAGAAAATTCAAAGAAATAAGCAGAATTTGTTCAAGATCTGATTAAAAAATCAATGCTTTTTGATTAAAGAATTGCTCTTATCTGAGTAATGTTATAACTGGGCCCTCCAGCAAGGCTGAGGTCAAATTGTTTCCACATATGATCGCAGATGGTTAAAAAAAAGGGAGGGGGGAGTAAAATATAGGCCATTCATAAAAAGTATAAAAAATAAAGATTTCTGCATAGCCCATTTATATATACTAAACATTAAAATTAAGCACTTCACAACAATGCTTATTTCAATCCATAGATCCGAATGTAAACAACCTATCCAGTCAAACTTGCCAACAAACGATAGCAGAATAGCCTCCAAGGCACAGAAGTACATATTTCCCGCAAGAAGGTAAACAGGTCATATCCATCAAAAAAATTTATTATGTACCCATCCATAAAACTTTTTCTGGAGCAGCAGCATAACAGTCACATCCTTCAGATTTCATTGTAATGTTCTGAAGAACTTACTATTTCCCTTCGGCAAAGTTGTGAAGCATAATAGTCTCCAAATACTTCTTATTTTCATGTGAGCATGCAATAGTTGTGTCTTGAAGCTACTTGAAGAACTGCTTCTGCATTTATATTTAGAGCATGAACCAGCCAAAATTATGTACATTCCATTTATTTCAACTGAAACTTTCAGACCATGTTTAGCTCTCTTTCATTATAATTTGCAAGACCAAAAGTGCTTAGCTTTGGCCCTTAAAAACAGCCATGCTCATTAACACTTGGATTTCAGCCTGTCTTTCACTTACAAAAACTTTTAAAAAAATTGTTCTACAAACGTTACGAGTGTTCAAGATTCAAGGGGCGTAAAGAGATGGTTGTAGTTATTAGCATAATATTTCTTTAAGAGTTTAGATTTCATCATCATTGACAATATGATGTTGCATATACATCTACATTGTGATTCCCTCTATAGTCATATTAATTGTTAAACGAGTTTAGTTAATAATGATGTCAACACCAAAAGGAGTTAGACATTTATTGTAAGATACAGATATCAATGGCAATACTCCCAATAGACTTGAATGCCACTGACACCTTTTAAATGCATGAACATGCACAGGAAGCGTCAACACTTTTTGATCTCCTATCCTTTTGCACAGGGGAAGAAAATGCAGATGGTGTAGAGTACACAACTGGATCCCTGACTCAGGCTGAGAGCATTTCAAAGGGGAAAGAAGGTGCCTGACTTTTCCAAGGACATGTCTCATACCTGCTACAACCTTTCCTTAAAGTTAGGCAGTCACCCACTGCTTGGACTTGTTCTTATTGTGCAATAAGCTTCTGGGACTTCAGCTTGTTCTTATTTGGCCCTTTGTAATGTTCTCCCTGAGAAAGGAAGGAAGGCCCCCACAGTGTCTTGGTTTTGTAAACATAGTCGGGCCACAATGCCAGATGGGTCTTTAGAAGAGCTAAAGCTTATGAGGGATTTTTTTTTTTTGCTGTGGAAAGTACAAAGATGGTTTCTTGTTATTGTTCCTTATAACAGGAATGTTTTGTTTTTAAATATATCTGTTGCTTTTTGAAGGTTATCTTTAATAATAAGTACTGGAAACAGTTACAGTCTTTGATCTCATGATCTATAGGAAATGCAAAAGACAAGACAGCTGACTTAGAAAGCTGCCATCTTGATCAAAGCTTCTGAAATCAGAACATGTTTCCACCTACTCTTCCACAACTTGTATAGTTGCCTGCCATGTTTCATCTCTGCAATTAGCTTGATGCTCTCTTGAAAACCTGCTTGCTTACTTATTCTTCACACTGGAGTAGAGCTGACCTCCTTCCATCTAGTGACTGTAGCCTCTGTTTCTCTTCTCTCCCATTTGGACACAAACTAGTTTGTCATCATCCCAAGGCACTGCACTCTTGCATTTTCTGTTGTCCAAGTCTTTGTTGTCTTCCACAAACTCTTCTCCAATTTTGAAGTGGACAAAGTAGTTTCAGAAAGTGCTTCTTGGGCGGATAGAGAAGGAGTTCCCCATTCTGTTCAATAACCTTCTGGGGCTTCAGCATTTTTGCTATCTTGGGAGTTGCAAAATCAATACTTAAGGCCAGCATATAGCTGTCAAAATTATCATTAGAAACAAGGTTCCAGGTACCACTAAAATCCACAGGCACTGTTACAGACAAGCAGCAACCACACCCAGAGAATACAAGAGCTGAGCATCTTTGTACTTCATTTCTACTGCACCTTTTTCCCTAATGGGGACCCAACTGGCTTACAACATTCTCCTCTCCTCCATTTTTCATCATAACAACCCTGTGAGGTAGGTTTGGCTGAGAGCATTTGGCCCGAGGCCATCCAGCAAGCGTCCTTGACAGAGTCGGGATATGAACCTGGGTCTCCCAAATCCTAGTCTGAGGGCCAAGCTACACATGACAAATGACACTTGAATGGCAAGTGTATTTCTCCCTGTTCACTTGCCCTCCACTCAATCCACTTGCCGTTCAAGTGTCATTCGTCATGTGTAGCTTGGCCCTAAGACTCCAAAAGGAGGGATATGAAGATTTTTAAACGTCTAAGTTATAAATTGGATCAATTTGCTATCTAAACCTACATATTTAACAGAACACTATTTAATGTTTCTGCCCGAGTTTCTCTCACTCCGCTTCTTTCTGCTATTGTCACTGGGACCAGATGCTAACTCTCCCTATACAGACAACAATATAGTCTTGATGAAATTACTGGTTCTCGCTAGAGCCTCAGGCTACACACTCTTCTTGCACCTTAATTGGAAACCATTTATGAAACCATGTTTTTCTTGTCAATATTATTGAACCATCCAATTTCCCCCCTCAACTTTCAAAATGATCAAATTATATTCAGTTGTTCAGGATACCCTGCTTGAGAAAATATTACAAAAAGTAATGGAAGATTATTGAGAGCAAGTCCTGTCAGCAAGGTTCCATCATGGTATGGCTGAAATCTGTGAGGAATTTGTCACATTCAGACTTTCTGAGGAGGCACTGACCAGCTGAAGCAAAAGCAACAAGACAGGCATGTTTAAATTGTTTGTTAACAAAAATGTGAACACGTACGGATAATGGGCAAGGGAGTTTGCCTTCCTCAGCTACCGCCAATTGCCTTTTAAAAAAGAGAGGTGAGAAGACTGGATGGTTAACAGTCAGAAGACTGGATGTTTAACAGCTGACTAATGGTTGAGAGGGAGCGGGGGGCGGGAAACAGGACAGTTTCAGCGGGAGAAGGGTTAGGAGGTCCCTGGTTAGGAAGGGAGTCCTAGAGGATATTTAGATGTTAAATAGAAAGACAAGGTAAGAATGCTGTCCCTTTAAGTCAGTAGATTTCAAAGATCTGGAACTGTAAATGAGTCTCAGTTACTGTGTTACAGTAAGAGCTGAAGAGAGTGGGAGAAGAACAAGTCACGCTTGTTTTGTGAAAGTTTTTTTTTACTCTTCTGAGCTGCTCCTGTCTACCAGATGTAAGAAACAAACCCAGTTTGTGCATAAACCCCTATTTGTCCACTTCTTTGCCTCACAACAGTGTGGGTATCTTTCCTAGAAAACTTTCTTTGTGGTTAGGCAAGTGCAATGGTTGGTGCTACTCAACAAATCATTATTTGCAAATCCAGATGTCACAGCAAACCACAGTTAGAACCAACCAACCATAAACCTTTGTTTGAAATCCTGGTTTGATAACAATGTCTTCATTTGGCCATCACAACTAACCAGAATTTGATCAAATCAGTATTTCTTTTGTGTGCATGCCAACCTGAAGGGAATTTCAAAAGCAGTTTGGGCTATCAAACACTGTTGTTCAAAGAAAAAGAATCAAAATCTGAACAGGGAGTACCCAAGCATCTAGACATGTTTACAACTGCTTTTTGCAGCCTATCCCTTGTTCACACAGGAATTCCACAATGCATTTTTTAAACAAAATCTCTGCTTACCAATATAACTGAGAAACTCAGGTACAACAAAGCTGGCACATTTATTTACAATGGGTAGGAACCATTGAGTGGCAAAGTTTCCTGTTAACAAGAAAGCTGAACAAGCTTACCGCCACTGTTTTGACAAAGGATGGATTAGAACAACATGGCTGTGGTTTTTATTCTCTTTCACAGACCTTGTGGTTCTCAGCACTGAGTGGCTTTGAGTGCAAGAATGGATAAAAGAGAAGGCTTAGAGTTCGATCCTTTGCAGAGTTACTTTAGTCTAAGCCCATTGAAATCAATGGGCTCAGACTGTAGTAACTCTGGAAAGGACTGCACCGTTAGTTTAATATGTTAATCACGAGGATTCCATCTAGACAGCTGGTGAATTATTTATTTACAACTCAAAAGAATCTGCCTGCCTTCCAAATTCACACAAGCATGTATCCATTATAAACAAATCTGAAAAAAGAGACAGAAGATATTCTCAGCAGGTAGCGCTCGTAATGCAGCTTAAATTCCACTAATGGCTTTTAATGCAGAGGAAGCAAAGCCTGGCAAGCGTTATGGATTTTCCTTGCTGTGGAAATAACTTCTGTGCCATGCTGCAAATAATCTGGTCTCCTCTCTTGTTTTCATTACACATAATGCATATTTAATAATATGATTTTACCTCTGAAAAGAAAAACACAGCTCAGCAGTAAGAAAAATAGCAGTTTTCAGAGACTCTGAGAATGCCCTGAGTACATTTGCTACAGTCACTTAGATATTCACAATACCCAGTTCCAAGAGTTCTGATCTCACAAATATGGATGGTTTAACATAAACATTAGTTTAACAAAATTAAGCTGCACTCACTCTACACAGAAACGGAGAGAAAAAGCCTAACAGCCACCTGACAATCTTTACCCGCATGTCGGAATTGGTTTGGCAGGCTATTTGCCTGGATGGAACAATTGCATGCTCTAGGAAAGTGACCAAATTGAACTCTAACCACGTTGACTCAATAGTTATTCCCATTAATGTCCACAGGACTTACTCCCCAGTCCAAAGAGCTGAACTACAACAATTCAGTTTCCTGTCAAAATAAGAAACTGAATCGAAAATTTCTGCCATTTTGCAACATTCCTTGAGAAATAGTCTTGGCCGCTTAGGCTATATCCACACACATTGCTGGATATAGTTAATACTATTGTCTTACAGCAATCACTAGCAACTGGATTCTTAGTTGAACAGTGTAGGCTCTGGTGTATCTTAGGAATGATCCTGAGTGGATGAAGAGAGTTTATTCAGGAACTACAACTTGGACAGAAAGGAGAGAAACAGAATAGATACTAACTACCTCAGTAAACAGGGAGGAGGGACTTCCAGGAAGAAGCAGGAATCAGCCTAAGAATACCAATCTGGAGACATGCGAGAAGGACAGAAGAGAGGAGGAAAGAAGGATCCCTGTCAAGAACATGCCTGTCTTTTGCATTGATGCTGTAGCCATGTTTTTACAACTTTGGTTTAGGCTTTTAGGCCTTCCTGAGAAATCGTCTTGAGAAACTTGCAGAGCTTGAGAGAGAGCGCTTTTGTTACACAGTGACCTTGTGAGATAAGACAGCGAGCTAGCCTCGTTAGCAAGAAGGAGCTTCCATGGTACAGTTTTTACCAATTAACATTCTTGTCTGATCACACCATTTTGCACCTGCGAGAGAGAGGGGTGGCACCAAAGCGGCAGACTGGTCTTGCTCCTCCTTTCACACATATGTACCTAGCAAGAGTGACATCCGTTCTTGGACTCCTGATTGGTCAACAGGCATGGAATCATTTGAGACTCCAAGAACCGTAAATTAACTACCCAACATGAGACTTTGGGGCTCCAGCCAGGTAATAGCCTTTTATGCTATTGCTTCAGTTCTGTCTTTGACTCTGTAGGGTGGAAGCTTTGCAGTGACCATCCTTTCGTCTTGCTATGCTAAACAACTGAAGGCCTGTGTGCCTCTACAAAGAGACTCTGTATTCTGCCTAACTTTTGTTTTGCCTTCTGGAATACCGTGGTATGTATAGCTAGAAGCTTACATGCTATGGGTTTTGTTATTTTAATCCTCACAATCTGTCTTGTCTAATTTTGTATATCTTTTGCACCTTAAATAAATTAATTATATTTTTAACTTGTGTGGTCCTTGTCTCTGAAACCTCAAAAGACCAGAAACACCCCATGCCCTGATTCTTGACCAGCTATCAAGGTAAAATTCTGTTTTGGGAAACTCTGCTTGCAAACCAACCTTGAAAGGTAGACTTTCTGTTTTAAGTCCCCTATAGGCTTGAAGTTTTCTCCCTTACTTCATAGCTTGGGGATAGTGTAAGGGAGTGGTGGCAGCTTATTAGGCTAATGTGAGAACAATCTCTCATTGGCAAGTCTGTTAAAATTCTGTCTACAAGGAACCAACCATGAGTGTGTGCGTCTCTGCCCTCTGAGCTAGGGAAGAACCACGGAACTGCACCTGGGATCCTTGATAATCCCACTCTGACCCGCTGCCCCTTGCAGGTACACAAGTCATTGTATTTCCAACAAACAAGACAATCCAGTTGCAAATGATTGCTATAGTACAATAACACAACATCCAATGAAACACGGAAGCAGACTCCAACTGACTTGTTCTTAATCCTAATATTTGATGGACTCCCATGTGCTTCGTTCATAAACAGGCTCAGTAAACAGAGCTATGTTTCTCAAAAACTGTTATCTGAATCCAATTCTAAACCACAGAAACCCTAATTCACTCCTGACAGCATCATCAAGACCACATCAAGATTCTGAATGGCTTCCTACACTTGCCTGAACTGGCCCGACTGCCTCTCTCCCCTTCACTTATGTGACCTGGCACTGACGGCTGCATTGGTAGTAGCTGTGGCCATGGCCAATCTGGAGGCCTCAGAAGACTTCTTCCCTGCTCCCCAGCACCTAGACAGTTTTCCAAGAATCTTTTCATATAAGACCTCTTTTTGTGGAAAAACAGAAAAAAATCCTTTGGGTACACAGACTGTATCAATTTCATTGACTGACCAATTGACTTTCCATTTGGATGTAAGATGTCTCACTGGCTAGAGAAGTCAACAGGATTCCCATCATCTGAGATACACTATTTTGTAGCTTTCTAAACATAAAATTTACTTAATACACAGCTTTTTCTTTTTGGCCTTACCAACATTAACTATCTCACTGAAGTACTGAAATGCTTTGTTCTGTGTAAACAACAGTTATTGCGAGACTAAGTCAAGCATGACTCATAACACTGCATGGAACTAAACTCCATGGTAGCAAAGGCCATCCTCTGACAATGTGAAGAACCAAGTAATCACAGTTACAAAACTTTATAACACACTTTATCGCCATTTACTTCAGGGCCCTTAGCAATTTTATATACGGGTATGCTTAATGAAAATCATGAGACCTAAAAATCACAAAAATAACCATTTCCAAGTCTTGTAATATTCTGGAATGATAACACTAATCCAGGATGCTTTGGAATCAGGAAACCCCCTCCCTGAAAAAACCATGATTTGTTTCAAGTTCTGGCAAATGTAGAATTTTCAGTGGAAAAGAGTAGGGAACTGAAATGAATGCAGACAGGAGCTTGTTTTTTTTTAAATGCTGGTGGCTGATTGGAATCCTGCTGGCCACTGCTTGATGGCCATTTTAGGAATTAGTAGAGAGAACTTAGTGTGGCTGCACAGAGCGGGACCTACTTTGGGGTCTGTAAAATCAGTCCCCTTTTTTCAATCTGCTTGAAACGTATAGCATCTGACGAAGAGAGCTGTGGTTCTCGAAAGCTTATGCTACAGTAAAGTTGGTTAGTCTTAAAGATGCTACTGGACTCTTTTCTATTTTGTTACTACAGACTAACACAGCTAACTCCTCTGGATCTTGAAACATAGAGAGTCTTTGGATTAGAGGAAGGACTGTGTTCTGTGTAATTTTGGTGCTGTTAAGTGCAAAAACAGCTGCCTCCAAGCTTCCAATTAGTCTCCCCTTCCCTTCCCCATCAAAAAGAATGGCCACAAAAATCATGAAAGCTAGTGAATTTTGATCATAAACTGGCAACGCCCCCACCAGAAAACTACCTAATCACATTAAACATTTCACTCAACACCTCCGGATCCAAAACCACAATGAAAATTTTCTAGATGCACGCCCGTAGTTTTATACCAACAGGTTTTTGATGAATATCAACACGTACTAAAAGAGGAAATTAACACGCTTGCACTGACCATATATGGCTCCATCCCCTAATATTCTCTGGTGTTCTTCTATTAGGAAAATAAGTAACCATCTACACTTTTGCACCAGGTCAACCCATCACAGTCAGCAACCCAAACTACAGAATGATATTTAAAGCAACAAATATAGAATGGGACATATATATTCATTCAGGAGACAAAGTTTAAAAAGGCAAAATTATTCTCTTGTTCAAGTAAAAGCAAGAAAGGACAACACAACAAAGTTCTGACATGCCTCCGTGGAACGGCAGCACTACCTGATCGGTCGATTCTCTTTACTATCAAAAAGCGAGAAGATGACTTCCAGTTCTTCTCCCAGATTGGAGCACATCAAACTCTTCATCTGGACAAACAGATGGTGGCTGCTTACTTGCACTGGCGTGTCTTTCTTTCGATGACGATGCTCCATCTAGGTATTGACATCAGTAACAGAAACATTCAGATGGGACACAATTATTTAAAAAAATACACAGTGACTGTAGTAGAAACTGACTAAATATGTTATTTTGGATGCCCTAAACCTTTAATTTTTCAAATCATTTTAATTCATTCTTTTCCATTTTATTGTGTGTTTACGCCTTTCCTCCTCTGCCAACTTCCCAGTGAAAATACCACCCTTAAGCCGCTTTTATCCTGCTGGGGAAAAAGAAAAATAGACCCATATTTGGAGGATTTTTTTCCAATGCAAACACAGTGTGTCTTGCTAAACCAATAAAATACTACTGCTGAGTTTAGTTCTAGAAGCAACAATTCCTGTAGTTGCCCATGCTTCATAATTAATGCAAAGCAACTATTTTTAATTTGGTATTGTTAAAATTACTAACATGGTTTTATTTGCTATGTTCTGGCTGAAATCCAGTCGCTCAAAGATGCTCACAAGAAGTCCTTACATGCAGGAGTTTTCTTTCTTGTAAGCTGAAGACCACAGCTCATGCACTGGGATGTTAAGTCATATGCATTTGCTTACTCTGAATTTCAAAAACAACAACAACATTGTGTTTGTCTTATCACTACGGTTCAAGGTCTGTGCACTAGATAGGAAGAAGCTGGGGTAGCAGAGCACATTTCCACAACACAAGTGCAATCACCTAAAACCTACTCAAACACCAACCTGGTGTTACATCTACATCAGCTTCTTGGTAAGTTTAAAAAGTGCTATCAAACTCTCAGCTATTTCTGTTAACACAGATGCATACGGATCCAATTTAACCAGCTTTAAATAAAGATGTGCACAAAACCCAGCTTGTGTCAGGCTTACATACATTCCTGGCTCTTCTCTTCTCCCTTCTCGTTCAGAATGCTATGAAGGAATAGTGGTTTGATTCCAGTTACCTCTGATGTACAAGAGCAGGATACTGCTCAAATGGAAGTAGCAGGATTATAGACAAGAGCTAATTTAAAACGCTAATTTAAAATCTCAACTTTTGGAGGAAAACTACCTCCAATTAATCCATGTCCTGCATTCAAGTGTCAGCGTTAATCAGAATTAGTTTTCAGCCAGTGTTCCTTCATCACGCTGTATGTCAGATGGGAAGTAAGAGGAGCCAAACACCT
This sequence comes from Eublepharis macularius, assembly GCF_028583425.1. NCBI lineage: Eukaryota > Metazoa > Chordata > Lepidosauria > Squamata > Eublepharidae > Eublepharis > Eublepharis macularius. The sequence continues at coordinate 74,895,416 of NC_072798.1, forward strand.
TCATAAGAACAGCAGAAGATGGTATGGACATTTTTATTTAGGACCAGTTAAATCAGATGTCTGAACACAGCACAGAGAACTAGGATAAAGTGAGAATGTGTAATTTACCTACCAGTCTATAAAGTTCTGTAATGCTGATCTCCTCTGGATCCACCATAGCATATTCCTTTCTTGGAACCAAGTCTAATCCCAGTTGTCTGTAAGGAAATATCAAAAGAGTTTGGCTAGTGAGAAATATTCTAAGGACCTAGGGAAAAGTTGTCCAAAAGCATACTCAGCCACAAGGAGTTGATTCAATTCCTTATCATTATCTACTAGAATTCTTTAAAACCGACAAACTCGCGTGAATTTGCACACGCATTTCTCCAAATAACTGAGCCCAGAACATAAAGATGAACATACAGTTATTCAAAGTGCAACACATACATTACTACTGTAACCATTACAAGGAAAGAACACCATTATTTTCTAAACCAGTACACCTCTTTCTCTTATAAAAGACCATTGTATAATTGCAAATGTAAAGGGAAGATAACTAGACATTAAATAATGATAAGAAATAATGGAATAAGACATCTGGTAAGAGTTACCAAAGTAACGGTGAGGGCAATAAAATACTAACCTGACATTTGGGAACTAATCGCTAGGCTTTATATGGCGGTGGAAAGTGCCATCAAGTCATAACAGACTTATGGTAACCCCTGGTGGGACTTTTCAATGCAAGAGACTAACAGAGGTGGCTTGCCACTGTCTGTCTCTGAAGCTTCATATTCAGGCCAAAAAATTTGTTTCATCCCCATATACCCATCTTGAACTTCTAATTGCTCTATGGGATAAGAGCTCTTATTTATCAATTGCTTTTTTTGTCTCTATCCTGTACACATCCTGTTCTTGTTTAAGGGCTTAGATCCACGATTTGTGCATCTATGTGCATGCATGTGTGCGCATATGTGTGTGTGGAGGTTCCTCAATGCCTCTCAGTTCTTCTGCAGTTCTTGTACCAAAAGGAACACTATTCTCAAAAGGTGTTCTGGTGATCCAAAGTGCTGCAGTAGGAAAAGAGATGAAAAAGTATGTAGGTTTCTGATTCAAGAAATGACAAGTAACAGGGGTAAGGAATAGATGAGTTAAATTAATCTGTTAGCAGATGGCGTATGCATGCAAAGCTATTTATTCTTAATAAATAGTAGAAACTTTGATCTGTAAACTGAACAAGCAGCTCCTTTCAGTAGATTAACACTCTCTTGGGAATTCCTGAAGGTACCTGACTTGCTTCTAAACAACTGGTGGACAAACTATGCATGCAAAAGTAGAAAATGAAGAACCAGTACAATCTGGAGGCATTTGGGGGCTAATTCAGATATTTTTATTGGCTTGACTCCATATGATTTATTAATTATAGACAATGGGATGAGTAGGATTTAGTAATGGCGCTGTTATTTTAGAGGTATGGCTTTTAATGTTTGTATTTTACTGAATTATTGTTTTTTAAAGGTTTGTAGCCCTATATTAATATTGTATTCCTGATTTTAACATTTGCATTGTTTTAATAGTGTTTTTATATGTATGCTGTAAACCACCTTGATCATGATCACTAAATATAGTGGAGAGGCGGTATACAAGTTAAATGATGGAGGAGAGTGCCAACTAACAGATGGTTTGCCATTGCCTGGCTCTGAAACCCTAGTCTTCTTTGGAAGTTTCCTATTCAATTTCTAAGCAAGGCCAACCCTGCTTAGCACCTGAGATCTGATGAGATTAGGCACTCACCTGGGCTATCCAGGTCAAGGTATAAAAGTTAAATAAAAAAAATAAATGAATAAAATCTTTTGCTTTCATACAAGAACTTCCCTAAAGCTTCCCTGCCACAATGCATTATCATTTAAATGTATTGCCATCACTCTCTACCATTTTCTAACGTCTTATAAATGATGTCCACCACAGCCTTATTGCTGTCCGTATTCTATTCAAATTCATTCTCTGTGTAAGGAACTCAAGAGGTGATTCTCATGCGGACCTCTTTCTAGAACTTGATGTGCTTGGCAGAGGTTGCCAAGGCCACAGCAAAACAGTCTACAAAGTCTGCAACACATGCAAAACAGTGTTAAAAAAAGAAAATCCTTATGACAACAGCAGAAGAGCAATCAGTTCCACCAGATTGTGGTTTTTTGCTGGAAACTAGCATCTACGGTCGTTTCCACACGTCCTTACCTTCGCACAAAATCGTGCAAAACTCATGGGATGACGGCGTCTTCATGGCGCGATTTCTGACGTCATCGCACAATGAAACGGAATCATGATGATGTGATGTCAGATATCACGCCATGAAGACGCTGTCATTCCATGAGTTTTGCGTTAGAATTAAGAATGAAAATTAATAATGAGAAAACCAGTTTTATTCCAGAGTCGTCGAGCTGCACTAAGCTGCCATTGAATTCAGTGGCAGTTCTTGATAAATAAGAAGTTGAAGCTGCATGCAAAGAAGAGGAGCAAAAGACTATGTCACACAAATGAGTAGGTGAGGGATATCGGCCTCCCTCTCCTACACTTTTAAGTTGTCAAAATCATGCAGCAAAAACTAGAAATGCACCTTTTGGTTTGTACTCTAGCATCGGCCAAGAAAGCATGTAACAAGCACCTGATATCTGGCATCTCTTGAAGAATCACACAGACGATCCTCCTGCCTCACTCTGAATTAGAATGCAAGTAATGATATGCTTTAAGCCTGTGCTGCCATTCTCAGTAGTAATATTGGGATGCAAAAAGCCCACTGGGTTCATTTTCCTGACACGCAGCGTGTCTGGAATAGGGATGAGCTGGCTGGCTTTTCAAACTCCACAAGGTACTGTCAAGATCAGCAGGAACCCTACCTGGCAACATTCAGATCACATTCAACATCAACACCTTGCTCTATGAATTTTTTATTTACAGAACAGGTGATGATATTATGTATTTAGTAACTGAAAAGCAATAGGCTTTGATACAGCACAAGTTTGGCAAGCTCAGACACAGGAAGTGGGGCGGGGGGGGGGAAGCTTCTTTGCTCTAAAAATTTTAACCTGACACTTGATTTTACACAATGTTTCCAAACAAGTATTCAGATGAGATCAAAGGCATCAGTTCAGATGCTTTCCATTTATGTGAGGGTTTTGTTCCTGTTCTTCAAAATGGATTAGGTAGAAACTAACCTTGCTGCTGTCATGGCACAATGAAACTGAATACTGGTGCAAGAACCTTAAAAGATATTATGCGTGTCAGGGTGCAGATCTGAAGACATTAATCTTGGGCATTAAATGCAACAAGCTTTTAGAAACCACGTTGAAGTCCATTCTTTTGGCACAATCCCATACTTTTGAGGAGCACATATATATTGTCAAGTTATTCATCTGGAATGTATTGTGCAGGTACTTCCAACTTGAGCGATGTGCTTCTTTCCAGCAAGTTATCACTCAGGTAGGAAAGGAGCATGGCCCCAAGCACACAGTTGGAATATTCATACACACTCCCCAATAGCATGAGACATATCACTGGACAAGGGCTCTCATATTAAGCAGTGGTCAAGTTGGGGGTGCTTGTTACATGCCACTCAGACAAATTAGTTTCCTTGTTCACATAAGCAAAGCAAGTACAATGAAGCATCATCATTACCATGATCACAAGTGCTTTAACCGTCATCTCTTACTCACTCATTGCCCCAGTCCAATCGAGCAGTGATGTGCCGTTTGACATCCTTCATCCTATCATGGGTAAGATGGCCCACTAGTACCTGGCGTCGCAGGTCTAGGATTTCATTCATTATGTGCCAAAGTCGGTGAAAGAGGTCCCCTTCATTTCTCTGTCAAATGCATAACCAAACCCTTAGGTGACCAAAATGATGAAGGTGAGTGGGTTGTTTCCCCCTGCAAGGTCACCCCTATCCTCACTAAAGACTCTTTACCTGCTTTGCTCTGCCCTGCCTCCCCATCCTGCCTACCTTTTGCCTGAATTTATTTTATTATTTTACTTTATGTATAACAGTTATGAATATGTGACTGACCCAAAGTTATCCAGCAAGCTTTCATGACAGAGCAGGGATTTGAACCTGGTTCTCCCAGATCCTAGTCTGACAATCTAACCACTATACTCCACTGGCTCTCCATTAAAGCCCATTGCTATATTATTAGTTAGACAAATATACTGTATCAGCCAATGTCAATTTTGGTCAAAGACACAGTCGCTTCTGGGATCCCACCAAGTAACACATTAAGAAGGTGATACAGCTGTTGCCATGCACAATCAGGAAGATATATATATTCAAGTCCTATCTCAGTGTGAATGTGGCCCTCTTTTCCAATATGAGCCCAAATCAACACCTAACTATGTCTAACAAAGGAGATCTTCCCTCCACGCAGCCTCACCTAAACTTTGGCTTAGGATCTACATTCAGCTTAAGAAAATGCCCTCAGTCTGGGCAGTGAACCACACAACCCCGTTAAAGGATTTGTTAACACAGTGGCTAGCCTTTACGAGCTTCAAAGGAACCCAGAATCCAGAAAGAGGGAAAGCATAAGTTTATTGGGTGGGACAAAATATCTGGACAGGCAAATTAGCAAACTCAAGCCATCAAAATAATATAAAAACATTCAGCATCGAACATTCAGGACCCAACATTAGAAAGCCCACTAAAAAGAGCAAAATATTAAGAGCACCCGTACAAATGTGCAACATACCCCACTCGAGAGTGGTGGGAAATACAAGAGATCAAAAAGGTAAAGTAGGAGAAGGAGCAGTAATGGTCATAGCTACTTTTCTGTATATGTAAGTGGTGAGCATGTGAAGTCCAGATGCTTGGCAGTCTACTGCTGTTATCAGCAGACAATTGATCCACAGCCATTGAGTTTAACAAGTTCCAGTACAGATCTATTGCCCAAGAAGTGGGCACTCTTATGGACAGGGAATTAATTTTTTTACAGTACATGTGATTTGACTGTAAAATCCATCGGATAAGCTTTCCTGGCTGCAAGTGCTATAGTATGCACTTTAAATTCTTTATAAACTCAGTCTTTCTGTTCTTCTGTGCATCAAAGTAGATTTCTCTTTTCTAAAAACATCTGCCTGCAGGTTACCTCCGATAAAGATGCAAGACATTTTAAAAGAGGCCAGTGTCTCATACTTGTGCTAGACAATCTTATCATTCTGTTCTCATCTAAAATTAATCCAGCTGACTGAGATTTTAAACTTCTTTTTGCTCTCATTTAGATCTTTATGTTATGGATGAAACATAAAAGCTGTGTTTCTTTTTGTTATGATATATATTTAATCCAAGTGGGGCAACCTGAGTCCCATGAGCAGGTTCACTTCTGGATCACAAACAGTGTGTGTAAAACAACTTCTGTGTAAGTGGCAGGCATGTTGTCACTGAAATGTAGAGACACAGAAGAGAACCGGCAAGCTAGAAAAACAAGTTGAAGGAGTTAAGCTTAATTAAGCTCTGCCATCTCTATTTTAAAAGGTGAGCCGATGTCCTATATAGTTTCACAAAAGCCATAAATGCCAACCTTGAAAAGGAGTGAAAAATGATACATCCAAAAGCAGGTCTTTTAACATGCATTACAATGTAACTGGTCTACTATTCGTAGAATGAAAATGAAATCCTACCCTCAAGTCATAGTTGACTTATGGAGACCCCTGGTGGGGTTTTCATGGCAAGATACTAACAGAGTTGGTTTGCCATTGCCTGGCTCTGCAAGCCTGGTCTTCATTGGAGGTCTCCCATTCAATTACTAACTAAGACCGACTCTGCTTAGCTTTTAAGATCTGACAAGATCAGGCTCTCCTAGGCTATTCAGTCTAAATTTCAAAAAATTAAAGTATTTAGCTTTATTTATCTAGAAAATACAATAGATATTTTCTAAATTGTCCCAGATCACTCTTACCACATAAAGTTGTTTCCACATTGTCCCCCAGTCTCTTAAAGTTGATGTCATCTCTGTGATAACAGAATCTTCCGTTGGGACAACCATTTCAAATTGCCTGTTGAAATCAGAATTTTTTTAAAAAGAGTGCTAATCTATAATGTTGTTTTACTTTTATTAAGCTTTAAGAAAGAAATATAAAAATGCTAGAACGGATAATGCTACATGGGATTTTCAGCAGCTTTAGGAACTTTCTGCTTAGGAATGTTTAGCTTTTGGAATAACTATGACAGACCAAGGAGTTCACTCTAATACTCCTAGAGGTTTCTATCACAATCCATTGCTGTTCTGGGAACAAGCATTATAAAAACACCAGCTTTGTCAACACTATTATTCTGAAATATTACAATAAGTTTTCTCATTGTAATATTTTAATTAATTAATTAATTACATACAAGCAATTTTCTTTTTGAGATGGGTTGTCGCAATGTTGGCCAGTTGCAGGTTATTCAGTAATTTAGGAGAATGAACCCAACAACTTATAATTCACAGTCACCAGTAACATTTTCATTCCTAAAAGGCTGCCATACTAGTCTAGAGTAGGAAAAAACAATAGTCCTTTGGGACCATGAAAACTATCGTCTGTGGACTATGGGCTGAGTTCAGATTGTACAAACCACAGGTCGAAAATTCAAAGTGCACACATTCTTTCCCTTCCTTTGTATGCAAATTCCACCTCCTTTACAGCTATTGAAATTAACTGTACTGCAGCATTTTTCCAGCACTAACCATGGTTATCGCAAACTGCAGCTTGTAAATCAAGGCCAACAAAAAGGGAATAGGGTGATTTAGATGTAATGATGATGCACCACAGTTAACTTTACCAATCGAATGGAGAGAGCTCAGTTAAGAGAGCAGGTGGGAAGAAGAAATGAGCAGGAGAGTACCAGCGCACAGAGCACGTCCTCTCTCTTCACTGGGCTTTTGAGGTCCTCCACACCCTCTTTGGCATCCTTATCCATCGCAATCATCAACCTGCACTTCTCCCACTGCTCCCTGGCCTTTGCTAAATTCCTGAACCCAAAATTTACACCTACCCTTTGTTCTTAACACATGCATTTTTCAAGTGTATATAGTTGGATGGGAAGATACCCTGAAAAGAGAAATGAAATTGCTAAATAAATACAAAAACAAAGTTAATGAGCCACTGAGAACATACAGAAAGCTTGGCACGAACAAATTATCTAAGAGAATGTTATGCCCGCTTTATGGAAAGGCTATCCAAAAACTGCATTCTTACAGTTCAGCTATATAAGATATTTCAAAGATGCAATTAATATGAATGGTGACAACAAATACTACAGTACTGCATTTAGGCATTCAGTTCATCAGAGAAAGGACCATTTAAAAGGTGGAAATCTCACTCTAAGTTATGACAATTCCAATGGAAAAGCAGGCTGAGGTCTGAGAAGCAAAAGTGGCAGTATGGCACAACCATTTCAGAAAGTTTGTGAAGAAGAGGCAAAAGCAAGCCTATGTTTTAAAAACCCACAATCTCCCTCTTTTCCTCTTCCTTATCCACCATCTTGTTAAGTCAGACCCTTCGTTCTATAACTATACATTAGGTTTTCCTCATATTCTCCCCAGGTCCACACGAAGAGTTGTGCACTGCAACTTCTGCACTGGGAACTCAATTCCCAAACATGTTTGGACTGAATTCAGATCAGGACTTAGGTTTTCTCCCCACCTCCCTCCCCTGAAACAGCCTCAGGGCTGGCCCCTATGAGGAAACCTAAGGGTACTAGTTAGTCAGTACATGTGGTTTCCCCCAATGGTGTCGGGAAGAGGTTTAAGGATCCTTTCCCCACATGCTGTAGTCATGATCTGAATAAGCCTACATATCTCTAGGAATTAAGTTCCCAGCACAGATGGGAATTCTGATCATACAAACTGGGGTGGGGGGCGGGGGGGCAGGGAGGGATACACTGTACGGGGAGGGATATACTGGCCCAGTGGCCAACAGCTGCGGCTTCTGTAGAATCAATTATTCCTCAAGCTCCCCAGTTCCTCAGAAGATTAGGGATCCAGTTTCTTCCTCAGCCCTTTTCGGTGGTGGATGGCTTCTTCTAGCCTTAAAAACATCTTTCTGGTGGTTACTGAAGCAGCCTTGGTTACTGAAGCTGGTTTCCTTAAGCTGCCTTTAGGAAACTCAGTTCCCCAGAGCTCTAGCATGTGTCATATTCCACCTTACTTTCCCTAGGCTCTACAGAAAGATGGCACCACAGCCATCCACCCCTATTTGTATACTCGTGTCCTACAATGCAGATGAGCAGTGATGGCTCAAACTACTGATCCCGAATGAGATCATTTCCAACAATTCTATAGTCCCCACAAGCTAGACAGACCTTTTGGTTGTCTTTCCTCCAAATTCCTTTTCTAATGACACCAAAGGCAGTATATCATAGTTTCCCTCCTTCTTCCCAAAATGTATTTTTAAAAGTTATAGTTGCAGATTTATACTTCATAATTTACTGAGCCGTAACAGAAAATACAAATCTTCCCTCTATACCATTCCATCTGAATATTTAAAAATGAGTTTATATGCATTTTCATCCCCCCCACCACCAGATTTATAAATGGGAACTCATCTTTACCTTGAGATTTGGGTTCTTTAAGGCAAATCCTCTATACCAGCCTGTAGAGAAATGATAATCAAGACATAAAATTGTGTTTAAAGTGATATATTATTTTCTCCCTCATATAGCCTACAGTAACATAAAGTGGTACAATTCACAAGGTGCAATCCCACTACATGTTATGGATGGCAAACTTCCACAGATATCAGTAGAACTTTATCACAAAGAATAATGTTCAAGATTGCTGTCTTCCCACCCACCCCCCACTTCTAAATTTCTGCTTCACTGGACATATATTAATGAGTCTTGGTATAAAATAAGCACCTGAAATATAGAATATGGTATAGAAAAACATGTGCATCAGTTGTCAGACACCTGAAGCAAAAGACACAGAATTCCAGAATCTAATGGCATTGCTAAACCCAAACTAGTTTCCAGTATATTGCATCCAGATTTATCCTGAAGTCACACCAGCAATGTTCAATAAATATTCTGTCCACCAGTATTGGGGGGTACTCTTCATACAGACAAGGTGGCATAGTGCTAAAAGAAGTGTATATGGCTCATGTTTAATCAGAGCACGGCTTGAGAAGCATTTAGATCTCTAGTTACTCATGGAAGCAGGAAAGACTCCTTTTGTCCAGTTATTATGTTTTTATTTATTGACTGCTTTGCTCATAGCAACTGGGGCACTGGCTAGATTTACGATCCATGATACGAAGACTTTTACCAGTATTCCCTGTAACACACACATCTCTGGACCCGTTTGCCTTTTGCTTGTGGAAAAACTGAAGCCTGGCTGAATTTTTCTATTAAATGGGCTCATCTACTGCAAACATTAGTTATGAAAGCTCCTGCTTCAATGTAATTGGGTGAGATGACCTCCAAGTCCCTTCCCGCCCAACAGTTCTGCGCGAATGTCAGCACTTACCATCACATTTCTCTAGTATTTGAACAGTGTCTCCAATCTCCAGAGATAAGCCATGAGGGACTGTTCCTCGAAAACCCGCGATTACTGTAAGAAAGATAAAATTCTAGTTAATCACACTTAATATAAAAAAAGCCATGTTAAACTTTCTCACCATAAGGAAAAGCTCGGCAGTTAATGAGCCGGGTTTTTCTCCCCTCTAAACTTCATAGTGCTGTAGGCGATATCAGCTGTAAATATCATATTATGAGGATGGCGGGTGGAAGATAATAGCCTTTTTATTTTTTTATCCAGAAAAAAGGGAAAGGCTTTCCTTAACAATAAGCAAGAAAAAGTATCAAACATATAAATGGAGACTTTCCACCTTCCTGCTGTTATGACTACATTTTACTCTGGAAATAGTATCAAAATATATATTTTATAGTAGGCAGCACTGCGGATGGAGGTGGAACGGTCCTTGCATGCATCCAGGCAAACATCATGACAACCAAATTGTGGCCAAACACTAAGAGCAAGAAGGAACCAAGATCTCCGTGGCCAGCCGGATTTATTTAGTTCACTTCTTGGAACCAACTAGTTAAAGAGAAACACCTTAACAAGATACAGCCTGTTTTAAACCCTCCAAATAACCATCAGAATCTCCTTTCTAAAAGTTTCTTTTTTTATGCCCTCTTCCATACTGTGGAAGAGTTGGGTCCAAGACGCTTAATGTTTCCCCTTGTTGACTACATTTTTTAGGACAGTTAAGACCTTTCTATTTATTTATTTATTTATTTATTTATTTATTTATTTATTTATTTATTTATTTATTTATTTATATTCAAATTATATTCCGCCCCCCCCCCCCCAATCAGCAGACTCAGGACGGATTACAACCAAGTTTAAAATCATTTTCACAGTATATACAATTTAAAACCATAAAACACCTTAAATACACAGATTAAAATACATACATGCATACACACATACACATACACGCATATACTATATACATATACATATATGTAAACACAGCAGCACATAGTCTAGATGACCACCTTTTTTTCCATCTCCGGAGCATTTTGGCAGGGAAATATGAGAGGTGGAGGTGTCACTAGTAGGGAGGGCACATGTTGTACTCCCCTGGCTAGAGGGCACCGCCTTGCATCAACCATATGCCTGGCGGAACAGCTCTGTCTTACAGGCCCGGCAAAAAGCTAACAAATTTCACCGGGCCCTGGTCTCATTGGACAGAGCGTTCCACCAGGTTGGGGCCAGGACTGAAAAAGCCCTGGCCATGGTCGAGGCGAGGCGGGCCTCCCTAGGGCCAGGGATCTTTAGTAGATGTTTATTGCTAGAGTGAAGAGTCCTCTGGGGTTCATATGGGGAGAGGCGGTTCCACAGATGTGCTGGTCCCAGTCCACATAGGGCTTTATAGGTTAGTAGTGAAGCTTTATTGGTTACTTTCTAAAATCAGATCTAGTGATGAGACTGCTTGTTTTAGCAATGTTTATCATGACTGGGGGTGCACTGAAATTGATTTCATGGGTCTTTAACTGATTAATTGATTTTGGTCACCCTAAGGTCTATGTGGAACAGCAGCTAATAGAGAGCAAAACAAAAGCTCAAGAGTGGAAACCCTAATCTAGATAGAGAAGCCATCAGAGAAGTTGAGAATAATGAGTCATAACTTGAGGAAGTAATCCCCTTCTTTCCCCTTGATACGAATATTTCGAAAGAGGCTTTAATGTGGACCAAAAATGTGGGGAAGATAAAAGTGAGAACTATCAGAATGTCAATACATTATCATGAAAATGCAGCAATCGCTATGAGCCAAAGACAACAGAACAGAAACTACAATCGGTAGCTGCAAAAAAGTTCAATAAACAAAATTATGGACACAGGGAGAAAGGAAATCCATCAGACCGGCTGAGAAAGCAAGGATCTAATAAGGAGGAAGCAGCTGTGGAATTGCAGATGTGCATGGAGAATTACTTATCAGCCCAATCAAGGAACTGCAATGATATTTCAAGACCCGGCTACATGACAAATTGCCTTGAATGTACCAGCTGCTCTCTCAAAGGCATGGCTTGTGAGCAAGTACCACAATGGGAAGTGGGAGGCAAGGGAAATGTACACGGTTGGTGGCCTCCTGGACATATTTCCTCTTCTACCATTTATAAGCTTTAAAAGCAAGTATCTGTGCAAAATGTTTTGCATAAAGGAAGTCCAAAGTCATCTAAGTTTCAGCATACATTTTTACAGGGGAATATTTAAATAACATACAAATTTGCATACAGTAATTGGCAAGAATGTACTAAGCAGTTAGTATTAAGGGCAATATGACCCTCACTCAATCATTTAAGTATCATACTCCATAAAAATAACCTGCATGCTTTTTCTGAACCCAGGACACAAAGGCACCCTTCCAGAGTTTAGTGGTGGAGATGGCAGTTTTCAACAAAGAGGGGAGAATTCCCAGCAGGACGCTTGCTCTGGAATATAATCAATATCAAACTGCCAAATAGGATACATTTTAAGAACATTTTAAAATATCTTAACTGTACTAGTGATTTCAGCACAAAGGAGCTACACACACACTTTTTTTCTTGGAAGCAAAGGAAATTTGTGGACTCTACATAGATCTACACAAGGTCTGCAACACAGTGGAATGGAACGGAGGTGCTTCCTTTCATCACCTCCAACTGGCACCCCGGCTTAGTGGATTAAGTTCTACCCTCAGCTGAACAAAACAATAAAATAAAATGTAAGCATTATTGCTGCACTGTTTTGCTTTAGCAATATTCTTCAGGTCAAGACAAGCAATTGTAATGTTGTTAAAGACAGGTATATCAGTGTCACTAGAGGGCTCACAATCTAAGGGCTGTTTCACTATGATGCCAGTGGTTACATTCTGCACACAGCAGGGTACAAGAGTGGGCCATGACCAGGCGCTCCATCTCCCATATGCAGAGCTATCATATCATATGGGATTGGTGGATCCACCAATGTGAGCGATAGATCCATCAACATGATCCATTCATGCTACTTTTTTAGACAATGGATCGTGTGTCATGTGGCATATTGGTTAGAGTGTCGGACTAGGATCTAGGAGACCCAGGTACGAATCCCCACCTTGCCATGGAAGCTCACTAGGTGACCGTGAGCCAGTCACACTATGTCAGTCTAGTATAGCCAGGCAATGCATCCAATACGGTACACAAAAGTCTGTATACATGGCTCCCATCTATCTGATCAACAGAAGAAATAAGTGTCAAAGCATGTGATGTGGCACTTGTTGACTTAGTTGGACAATTTGCAGAGATTTCTACCTTTAGTTTAGTTTTCAGTTCTTAATGTTTGCAAACATAGCAGACAACAATACTGGCACAGGGCTCGTACGCGTCTCTTTTTCTGCTACAAAATTTCTGTTGCAAGATGTCCCCAAAGAAAGCGCTCAAGGCTTGGTGCTCCATTCTCCATGTGTAGAGACATTGCAGATGAATAATCTCCACTAATGTGATCCATCCACTCCTTTTTATGCAAATAAAATAAACCTTTCAAGAGCATGCATTTTCGATAGAGGAGATTCCCACACTCTTGCATTTGGGCTCACGGAAGGCAAGCTTGTAATTGTTAGTAATAACCATGAGATTTGAAACTCTTTCACTATAAGGACTTGTTCATCCCAGTTTAATTGAGTCACCGAGATTCAATTTTATCTAATCCTTCATCCTCCAAGTGATCACACAGAATACATTAAAGCATTTCAATATGACAGTATTGCATTGTGAGGACATATTAATTAAGCTTTCTCGTTTTTTATTCCAAATGCATTTTTAAACATGCAATGGTTAGGACAGTATTTTCAAAACAGACATTTCATGGAAAAGCAAACTGCATTTTGCTACAACTAACTTCATCCTCCCCTCCTGATGTACTTTATAATAGTCTGGCACTGACCACACACCAATGAAATCATAGAACATGGACAGAGCTTTCTGGAAAATGTAGGTAGAGCTAAGTAAAAGACACAGCTGTACCCACACAACGCCATCACAGAACAGATCCACTCATGTGATCCATCTGATCTCTAACATCTACACTGATCCACATGGTAACAAGACCAGCATAACTCTGTCATTTGGTAACAGTATTTATTTGGTGGTGTTGCAAATCTCAGCTTTCACCTGTAACAGTATCCAATAACATCTCTAACTTGTTTTCAGAGAAAGACTTCAATCCTATGTATCCTTATCTCAGAGTCAATCTCACTGAAAAAAAGCAGAACTTATTACAAAGAAACAAGCATTGGATTGCACTATATATCCGATTTATATTGTATATAACTTTGGAAGGTAAATAAAAAGCTACCTAGGACTTCACAGGAGCCATGAGGAAATAAGAAAAACAGTAACTTTTATTGACTTCCTTGGATGAGGATTAAGAATGTTACGCAAAGAAACTTGAAATCATCTACAAGTGTAACACAGAGCATTTGCTGGGCTCATCCAGTTATAATGTTACAGTTGTCAATTCCTGAGCACAGAGAGCACTTATCAGGTGACCTTTTAAACTCCCGAGGTGAGTTTACGCAACCTTAGGAGCCTCAAAGTCCAATCCTATGCTGAGTTACTCCAGCCTGAGCCCTCTGATCTCAATGGCCTTGGACCGGAGTAACTCTACACAGAACTGCACTGTCAGAGTAACTCCTCCTAGAAACTCCAATTCTTTAGCCAGCTTTCCGTTGAAACTTGGCTCTAAGATAGGCACATTCTCCTCCCAAAGCATTCACTAAACCAGCCTGCTTTCCCTAAAAGCCATGCTTTTAAGTTTCCTGAAACAGGATTCCTCCAATCTCACTCCCTGGAAGCAGAAACCCTATCTGACTCAAACTAAAAAACCCATTTTACAGATTTTTCTCTTCTCTACTCCCACCCCCAAAATCTGGCTCTTCCAGCATCCCATGGGTTCTGTTAGCTGCTCTGCACACACAAACAGGCATACAGGAAATTGGTGACTGACCGAAAAGGACAGGATCTTTGCCCATGCATCACATCCATCTCGAAGGATTGTTGTGAGGATAAAATGGAGGATAGGGGAACAATGTAAGCCACTTTGGATCCCCACCGGGGAGAAAGGCAGGGTATAAATAAGTAAATAAATAAATAAAATTAATAGAAGGGTGTGACTCTGCTTGTCCTACTTTGATCACATCATGAGAAGACAAGATTCTCTGGAAAAGTCAATAATGCTAGGAAAAGTGGAAGGCAGTAGGAAAAGACCTAAAATAAGATGGTTTGACTCAATAAAAGAAGCCACGTCCTCCAGTTTGCAGGATCTGAACAAGTCAGTTAATGATAGGAAGTTTTGAAGGTCTTTCCTTCATAGGGTCACCATAGGTCGGAGGCAACTTGATGGCACATAACACACACACACAACTCTGCTCAGGGTTGCACTGACAGCCTCTTAATTTTTGAGATGCAGAAATTAAAATTTTGTGCTACTAAAATTATGACTGTAGTAAAAAAATATTCTGCATATATATATAAAGAAAGTATGTGCATTCATTTGCTCTAGAAAACAAATTTAAAAGGGTGAATAAACAAACACATTCACCCCCAATGAGGTCCATAACACTCACTGGCTTTCCTCCAAAAATACAGCAGAATACAAGCCTTGTACCAAAGCTAGGTACAATTCAACACATGTTCCTAGCAAAATTACCCAATAAAAACAGAAGAGGATAGCAGATAGCAAGCAATACTTCGACTGTTTAACAAAAAAACCCCCCACTATACTGCCACAAAGAAAACATTAAATATTTCTAGGATATTAAAAGTTCATGACAAAAATGTGCAGTATGTCAAATATTCTTCAAAGAATCCATTTACAAATTGTGCTATATTCTACTCATGTCTAAATAGTCGATTTTTGTTATGTTTGTACATCCAAAGAATCTGAAAAGGAAGGAAAGAAACCACTCCTCCCTGATACAAATCCTTATTTATCCATTGAAGCATTTCCTTTATGCTGTGAAATGAGCTGATGAGGCAAGCTTTCGCTTCATAAATGCTGACTGCATATCTAGTCCTGTTTTGCAAAACTTAATTGTAATAAATTTGTGAGCAAAGCAAAATAACCTCATTGGCAATTCAGTTTAGTGGGATTTCTTTTTTGTACAAAATGTTAGCCACTCTGAACTCCCTGGAGGAAGAACAGAATACAAACCAAATAAAATAAAGAAAATTCTGGAGTCATTACAATATATGCCTGTTATTAGTTTCATTACATTTGTATTTTCGACCATAGCATTTAAAGCCTCACACGTAAGAGTTTCAAAATGGCCTCCCAACCAGTCACCAATCAAACCAAAGCCTGCTTAGCTTCCAAAAGGTTGCTGCATCATATACCTACAACTACACTTTGAAATTATGGAAAGGTTACTGTAGCTGTATGTCACTTACATGCCATGTTCGTATATTAAGAATGGCTTTCAAAGGAAATGGCAGACCAGCGATTAACAAGTGAAGCCAGTTTGGTGTAGTGGTTATGAGTGCGGGACTCTAATCTGGAGAGCAGGGTTTGATTCCCCGCTCTTCCACTTGAAGACAGCTGGGTGACCTTGGGCTAGTCACAGCTCTCTGGAGCTCTCTCAGCCCCACCCACCTCGCAGGGTGTTTTGTTGTGGGGATGATTATGACATACTTTGTAAACCACTCTGAGTGGGCATTAAGTTGTCCTGAAGGGCGGTACATAAATTGAATGTTGTTATTATTATTATAAGGAGCTTCACTCAATTTGGAGGTGGGAGGAGAAAATCACAAACCTCTCCTAAAGGGGCAGCATATTTCTAAGCAGTCCCAAATGTATTCATTTTTGATGTTTCATGTATACAAGCAAGAGGGATATTTCAGCTTTATTTTGAAGGAAGGAAGGAAGGAAGGAAGGAAAGAAACTGACTATAGAGCCACGAACAGGAGAAATAATCTATATTGCTTAACAGTGCAATTTATATGAGGGGTAACCTGTGGTGAGGGGGGATAAAGAGCAGATGGATTTGTTTTACTGTTCCTTCAGTGAATGCAACACTTGAAATTGACTTAAGTTATGATAAAAATATAAATTTTATATTTGAGAAATATCAAGGTCTTCAGTTACATACCATCAATACAGCTGTCTGCTGGCATTATTAGAGTATGTGGGGCACTTGAAAAATCACACAATTTTTTTAGTAATATTAGTCTCTTTTTTAATAATATAGCGTTGTGCAAGCTGAAACTACTCTCAAGCACAGAAGTCTGCTTAAAGGATCATAAGAGGAACACCTGGCACCTTGCTGGCAGAGAGGGGCTATTATTCTATCAGTGAAATGGATTGTCACAGAAATCTACCGTCATTCAGTAATATGAGATGAGGTGATAAACCTTATATGAATTGGAAGGAAAAAAACCCTACAGCAACTGTCCGAGTTAAAACTGTATGTATTTCTTCCTCCTCAGCAGAACAAAGTTAATACACAAATGCCTACTAGCCTCTGGATAGAATAAAAGTTAATGAAGCCTTGCTAGGCATTTATAATCTTTCCAAGGTTTAACTGCCATTCATTGCAGCAGCGACTATCACATTTTGCAATCTGAATCTGACATAAAACATATGTTGCCTCTGTTTTAAAGGGTGGAGATTGGGTCTGCTTTTCTTCTTATGCAAGTTTGTTTCACACAGCTGTTTTCGACCAGCCAATACTGCTATTGGTTGTATGGGGAACTGCAATAGTGAATCTACATGTGGGTGGAAACTGTGTCTATTGAAATAATTCACCTCCTTGATCTTCCAATCCACATAGACTGTGACTCTGTTCTTATGACTCTGCCCTTCCTAGTTTCATCACAATCAGGGTATGTTTGATTTTTTTTAAAAAAGAGCCAATGTACTCTATTATTTATGGCACCATTTCACTATTACTGTGTCCTCAAACAGTTATGAAGCTAATCCTGCATTCAGTTTCCCAAGAACCAAGATTCACACCTTACCCCCCCAACCTACTCAATGAAGCTGTATCTGCTTCAACTAATATTATTTTTTTTATTCCATTTTTAGCCCTCCCTCCGCATGAATGGGCTCAGGCATAAATACAATTTAAAAGCACGATAAAATCATATAATCATAAAACAGCATAAATTCACAGTTTGCAGTCCCCAAGATGGCAGTCCTTATCCATAACATCCACCCCTGCTGACAGTACATGAGGGCAAGCGAGGGAAGAAGGGGGCAACATTCCAGTCAGATTGATTCATATGGGGGGCCAAGATGATAATACACCCCCCACAGGAGTCACCAACAGGAAACTGATAGAGAGGCTCACCAGATAACACAAAACAGCCTCAACCATATGCCTGGTGGAACATCTCTATCTTACAGGCTGACCAAAAGGACAGAAGATCTTGGCAGGCCCAAGTGTCCACAAACAGAGAGTTCCATCAGGTTGGAGCCAGTACCGAAAAGGCCCTGGCTCTGGTTGAGGCCAGTATGGTGTTTCTACACAGGGTCAGGTTTGCGTGCTTTCACCATTGCTGCTGTGCCTGCTGACACAATACCCTCTCACATGGAAGATTTCTCCTCCTTCACCTTTCTCCAGACCCCCACCAGCAGCTTTACCTCCCACTGTGCCACCTTGGGCCTTTTCAGTTTAATGTTTTTACAGGGTTAGGACAGTTTAGTTTCTTCAAATTCTCAGCTTTTGTTTTTAAAAAGTAAGTCTCTACTCTAGCCTTTTTTTTTTTGCAGAAATATAAAGGGAATGGTATTGTAAATTACTTTTTTTTTTAAAAAAAATGAAAGATTGGATTTCAGAGAAACTGACAGACAGGTTGTTATAATATTATAGCACTTTAGTGACATTCAATTGCCTCTCGGGGCTAAACAGGCATTTTTTTACCTCATGCCGCTGTTTGATGTTGAATCAGAATGTTATTTTCCCCCACCTACATGACTCTACAGATGAAGGGAGGGCCCTGGTTGTGTCAGCGGCAGAGGTACAATTGCTTGCTTATAATTGGTGACAACAGAGCAGGTAAAGTAATTTAAGTTGGAATCGCTATGTTCAGTAACCATCTTGAGTCATCTATTCACAAACGAGCAAACCTGGCACACCACTATTTGCCATGATAAAGCATGAAGGTGATATTCACACTTCAAGATACAACCTGGGAAGCCAACCAACCAAATAACCCTGGTTTCCTGGCACTTGCCCACTTACATGGAACAGCCAGTGTTCTCAGACTCCTGCCTATTGTCTGAAGAAGTTATTATAATACAATTAGGGAAAACCGTGCCATGTTTGCAGTGGGACTTCTGTATATGTTCAGGGACACATGTATTTCCTCAAAGTAAACAATTGGGCCAATTTTTTCCACACTCAAACACCAACTGCTTCTTCAAAGCAACTATTAATCAGCAGCTTGCAGGAGAGTGCTAAGTGGGGGAGGAGTGCGGGGAGGGGGCATGGCAACAAAAGCACACGGACACAGTGCTAGAGGTAAAGAGGCTACAACAACTTTATTGAGAATACAGCTCAGGGAGCAAAGGCGCGTAAGGCACAGATCCGAGCATCAGCTGACCCACCTGCCAAGCCGATGACCCACATGCCCCCTCAGACTGCTGCTGAGGGGGGACGGAACCATGGGATGCCACGTGGGTATACACCCCTGTGTGAATCATCCCCTGCCACCTGGGAGTGAGGCGGACTGACAGTCCCCGACTGGGCATGCACCAGCCATTCCTCACTCCCCAGACCCCTTATGGGGATTCCCATAATTGGGAAACTGAGCCTGAGGGCCCTGTTTCACACTAAACAGATCGGTGCCCAATGCCCAATTCACAGCCTACACACTCCAAAGTTGTGACAAAAGGGAGGTCTGGGCGGGATGCCACCGTGGGCCAAGTGCCGAGGGGCAGGGGCCAGCCTCCTAGACCAGGGGCCTGCACTAGATATGCCTGAGGTGCTCCCCTGGCCCCTGGTCATTCCCCACCCCTCTATAACATGGCGGTCACAATGTCATCTCCCTGCTCGCCTCCCCCGCATTGCCAGTAACCTGGCTCCCAGGTATGTCCAGGAGCCGTCGGTTCTGCTTCTATAAAACAGAAGTTCAGAGTTTTACACAAGCTGATTTTGTCTGGGGAGAGAACAGGAACATAAACTTTTAGTGACCAGTCTTGAGAGGCTTGCTATTTGCCTCAGGGCTAAAATTTTGACACTGACTTCCAGGATTGGCATCCAAAAGAACATCTTAAAAATCAATACATTTTAAACTCTGTGGGTTTGTTTACTAGATGTCCAGTAGATAATAAATTTTAATAATATGGCATCAATTGTAAGAACTGAAAAAGAATACATAGGGAAAGTCATCTGCTTTCTTTGAAATCTGTTACTGGTTTGTGTGAAACCTGAAGGATTGCCTTCTCAACCATCACCTGGTGCTATTAGAATTCTGGCTATCCATAAAGATGAGTGCAGCAGTAACGGGAGAGGGCATGGCTTAGTGGCAGAGCATTTCTTTGGCATGCAGAAGATTGCATGTTCAACATCTCTAGTTAAAAGGATCAGCTCATAGGTGATGTGAAAAACTTCTGCCTGAGACCCTGGAGAGCCACTGCCAGTCTGAGTAGGTAATGCTGACCTTGATCTGGTTTACTATAAGGCAACTTCATACGCACATATGTAAGTAAATGCTGAACCCTTTAAGTCAAAGCTATTCTTTCCCCACTTGTTTTCATAACTTGGCTGAAGCATGCCATAAGAGCAATGAAAACTTCTAGTTCGAATCAGTTAAGCAAAGAAAAAGTTTAAGAGTTCTAGAGAGAATATTATCAAACATGGAAGTTGAGTCTTGTAAAATGCAAGAAAAAACAAGATTGGCATGTGCCCAAATTTAAACAGACCTGAGGAATTTCATCACCTTGAGACAAGTTCCTCAGATGTAAGACATAAGAAAAACAGTAACTTTCATACTTTTAAATTAACACATTTGAGCTTCTTTTTTATGGGGAAAGAAAACAGGTGACAGAAGAAACGTGTGACAGGCTACATTAATCCATGTGTGCATAACATCAACACCAGACTACTACAATGTCCTGTGTGGGACTGCCCTTGAAAACTATCCATAAGCTTCACAGTGGATAACCAATTGGTTAGAGCATGTAGATAGGAGCATATTTACTCCATCTTGGAACAACTACATTGACTTCTAATAAGCTTCTGGGTCCAATTCAAGGCTTTAAAACTCTGCACAATCTGAAACCAATTTACTTGAAGGTTAGTCTCTCCTGTTACGAACCTGCTCACCACTCAGATCTTTCTGTATGTGTGCAATATTTATAGTACATCGAGTCGCAATGTACAAGCCTCCACAGATGTAATAATGTTGCTTCATGGCAGCGCAACTCTCAGAGCTTGAGTTTCACTGTCCTTCTGTTATGCACCACATTCCTGCCGCCATTGCAATGTTGAGGGAATAGATACAAACTTGGAATCATTAGGCATAGTGCAGCAATGTTCTCGGCTTCCTAAAGTGTGAAATTTTACTAATCTTGATTCTCATCCTAGCCTGCTCTATTACTTTGTATAAAGGTGGAGGGGACCAACTCTTCTTCCAGTTTGACTCTTAAAGGCAGCTGATTAATTCAGCATTTTGTCCCTGCTGAGATTGTGAAAGGCAAATGTTGTGTTTTGTATTTGTTCGAGCAAAGGGGATAATAACCACTTTCCTTACAGGCCTCAGTGATCAAAGAGCCTCTGGAGCCTGTAGGCATGTTGATGAAGCCCATCAATGAGAAAGTCTTCCTGGGACCAATTCTATCAAACCCAGCAGGATCCATTTTATAGCCTGTCCAAAGGCAACTTTCAGAATGTTAACACTGACAATACGTGTTGGACGGCCCTCAGACATTTTTCTGTTGGGGCACTGAGAAGGACAGGAATATCCATTGGATGTTGTTATGTAAACAGAACCTTCAGTGCATTTTTATATAGCATGTCAAGTCTCTGACTACAAGGAACGTGCAGTCTAAAACTGGAGTAAAAAAACACAACAAAAAGGAGGGGGGGAAGGGCTGAGACACGGATAAAGCAGAGGGAGAAAGAGTATTTGTTTTATTTGTGTACTGCATCAGCAGGGAGAATTGTGAAAAGATGCTTGCCAGCTTATACAATTCTGTCTGTCTCCTGATGCCTATGCTTAAAGCCTGGGAATTGCTGGGGGCACTAGCCAAAAGGCAAAAGCCAAAGAGCTCTTGGCCTGTGGATCTTAGCCTGAGGGTCATAGCCGAAAACCAGCAGCAAGATATCCCTGCAGAGAGACAGGTGTGCGAGAGAAAAATATTTGCTCTACATGATAACAAGCCTTCTTCCTACCCATCTCCGTTTGTTTGTTTTTCCCAAATTGTTGTACTTATTTTTGCATTGTGAGCCACTTTGAGCCCCCTTTGGAATGAATGAATGAATGAATGACTATAGTATCACTAGGGAAAGAGAACTGGAAGAAATGGACAAAAGGCTTCACTGAAAAGATCTTGAGAAGAAAAAGAGGTAGCATCATGCAGATGCTTGGGATAGCAGGTAACCCAGGCATGAAGAGCAGCAACAGAGAAAGGATGGAGTTGTCTGAAAATTCAGGAAAGCTTTAGACTGCTCAAGGTGGAGGAGCTGGAGAAATAAACATCACAGAGAGAACCATATCACATCATGAAAGCCATGAGAAAAGGAAGGGAATGAGTATGGAGGGCTTTAGAAGTACAAGAGAAATTTGTGCTGGATCTGGGAGCAGGTAAGAAGCCAGAGTAAGAGTTTAAGGAGAGTATCACTTGGTTGGAAAAACAGAAGAGAATGCTTATTTTGTAACACAGGCTTCAGTCTTGGACTTTGCTTTTGCAGCTTTTTGTGGAGGTGGCCTGCTGTGGAAGTGTTTCTCTAGCTCTTGGTGCTTCTGGCTCATTGAAAGATGCAGGGTGTCAAGATTCTGGAGGAACAGAATCCACAGAAGAAGGCTGCCTCCACAATGCAAAACAGTGCAGAAAGCAAGTACTAGGATTCAAGGCTGAGTTCTGAATAGAGGTGAGATGCAACCTGGAAGGAAGACACTGCAGTAATCAGTGAGAGATGCTCAGAGCATGCATGATAGCTTGCGTGGAATGAAGACAAAGAGCTGTCTTTTTTCAAATTATGTAAAAGGGACAATATGATTTGGTGATAGAGCAAAAAACAGGACACAAAGGAGTGAGAAGAATCAGAGGTTCTATAAGGTGGATGGTAACACTGTCAATGGGTACAAAGAATATGATAAGATCACTCAATATTCTGAGTCTGAGAGGATGAGGAGACGTCCGAGCAGAAATATCTGACAGGGAGACGGAGGTGCAAGAATAGATATAAAAAAAAGTTCTCCATTAGAGCAGAATATTACCAGTGTACAGGTGGAACGTCATTGGATTTGATGAGGTCATGAAATCAGGTACAGCGAGTAGAAAGAACTAGGGATGTGTGCTTCAGGTAACGATTCGGGGGGGGGGGGAACCTGAATTGGGCCCGATTCAGAAAGATTCGGTATTTCTGAATCTGGCCCCTGATTTGGAAATACTGAAGCAAAACTTTCCGAAGAGATCCGGATTGCTTTGGAAAGCTTTGGGTTAGCCAGCAGCAGCCCTTTGCTGGCTGTTTGCATTTGCAGGAAGATCAAGCTTCCCATGCTTTCTTAGAAGAGGGGAGAGGGGAGGAGGAGTGAGTGACTCACTACCTCCTCCTAACCCCTCCTATCTTGCAAAAAAAAGGTGGGAAGCTTTGCTTTGCTGGCTGTTTGCATTGCATTGCAATTCAAGCAGCCAGCAAAGTCAGAGATTCCCGCCTAATTTACAGGTTGGGAAGGGTGAGGAGGGGTGAGTGACTAGACTAGGAGTAAAAGAGGAAGAGGGAGGGGGATCAGGGAAGGGAGGAGGAGTTAGGAGTGTCCAATCCCACTGCTGCATTCTCCTTCCAGCCAATAGAATCTCTGGAAGGAGATGCAGCAGGGGATTTAAATTAGAGGCTGGTCTTTGGGCCAGCTTCCATTGTCTTCCTGCTGGCCTAAAGAGAGACTTTGAGAGACTGCCTGTTTCACTCTGTCTCTGTATTGGGGCCTGCGCTGGACTTCTGCGACTGCAAGGATCTGACTGACTCAGTGCTGAACTTCAGGAGATTGGTAGGAGAGTCAGTCAGTGACTCAGTGGCTTTTCTATTTAGGAGGGAGGTGGTGGGTTTCTGCTTGTCTGGGTGGGGAGGAAGGTAATAGGCTTCCATTTATATTGGGGTTTAGGGACAGCTTGATTCCTGAAGAGGAATTCAGCTGTTTGGTGTGTAGGTTTAGGTTCCCAAAAATAAATAGGGCCTTTTAAAAAGATATTTAACTGGCCATCTCCAGTAGTAACAGAGCCACAAGAAACATAGATTTAGAAACAGGTAGATAGGTTTTGAAACTAAATTGTAAATTTGGGATTTTTTAATAAAAACTTTACAACAGGTAGTTAGTGTAGGTTCAAGGAGGGTAAAGAATGGCTGATAGAAAAGCTGAGAGGGGCCCCAGGGGGAAGGCCAGAGGTAAGTCTAGAGGGGTGGAGGGGAGGGGGAGGGGAGTGCTGCAGCTGTCCCCACAGCTGAGCAGAGAAGGCCCTCCCCTGCACTGCTGCTGTTCACCAGCCTGGCTTTTGGTGACGGGAAGGGGTTCACAAGGCTCTCTTTCCTAAGGCAGCTGCTGGAGGGCCACCCCCAACCCAGGTGTCTGAGGCAGGGGCTGGCACTGGGCGGGGGCCTACTGCTGAGGCTCCTCCCTCAGCGGTTGAGACCCAGCGGTTGAAGTGCAGCATGTGGGGTCTCCTGGGATGGATGTGGGACACGTGAGTTTTCTGTCCCTCACGCTCACCCCAGGGACATGTAGGATGTTGGAGGAACTGCAGGAGGAACCCTCTGTTGGGTGGTCCTCCCCTGTTTTCTCTGAGGCCAGCAGCAGGCCTCTCACGGCTGTGCAGGAGGAGAGGATGCTGGAGGAAGAACAAGAGACTCTTCCCCTTCATCCTCATTCATCTCCAACTGCCCAGCCGAAAGTGGGACACGGTTTGGCCCGAGCACCTCACAGGAGGTGTCTCCTGGGGGGGCCCATAAGCGCCTCCCCTGTGCAGCATGGGGCCCTCATTACCTCCAATATCTGGAGTCACTTCCAGAGAATGGAGGACCCCTGGTTTGCCTAGTGCTGGCATTGCAGGCAACGGATCAGTCGTGGCAGGGATGTGAACCATCTCTACACATCTAGAATGCGGAACCACCTGAAGAGGCAACACCAGGTGGTGTACGGCAGAGATGCCAAACCTCTCTGTAGGGCAGAGACGCCAAGCCCCTCTGATGGAGATGCTTGGTACGCAGGGCGCTAGTGTGCCCAGAGGGGGGATCCAGAAGGCAACTCGGCGTGTCACACACCACATCGTCAATGTGATAGCAGTAGGTGGTCAGCCATTCTCCTTAGTTGACCACTTCGGCTTCCAAGGGTTGCTCCATGATGTCTATCCCTGGTACACAATCCCTGCTCACATGAAGTTGAGCAGGACCATGGTACCCTCATTTCTCAGGGCTGTCAGGGATCATGTGAAGGCACAGTTGTCCTGCACTGCTGGGAGAACTGTGCACTTCACATCCAACATCTGGACCTGCTCTAGTGTGCAGCATGCGTACCTCTCGCTTACTGCTCACTGGTGGCAACCCAAAGACTTTCAGGGTGGGGGTGAGGTGTCCAGTGTTAGGCAGGGGTGGATGGGAGACCGCTGGGCCGGCTACTGCAAGGCCTTGCTCCATGCCAAGGTTCTCGATGTGTCGCACACAGTGGAGAACATCGCGGCCACCTTGAGGAGGGAGTTGGACGGCTGGATAGGCGAGGGCACCATCACCATGGGATGCATGGTGACGGATAGTGGGCCAGAACATGAGGGCAGTGGTGCGGCAGGTGAGCCACGAGCGCATTTACTGTGTGGCTCACAAATTTCACCTAGAAGTGAAAGCTTGTGCTTGGGGTGGGCTCCTCCCCGGAACCCCAGGACCTCGCAATTCATGACTTCCAGTATGTCCTGCAGAAATGTCAGAGGCTCATGAGTCACTTCTCGCGCAGTGTGCAATCCACTCACAAAGTGTGCCAGAAGCAGGCCAGGGCAGGCATGCCGGAGCATGTCCTGATCTCTGACGTAGTCACTCACTGGAACTCCACCTGTGCCATGCTTGAGCACTTGGTGGAGCAGCAGGCCATCCTTGAGGAGTGGCTATCAGAGAGCAACGGTTGGAGGCAGGAGGGTGAGTTCAGCCAGGAGGATTGGCTCACCATCTCCCAGATAGCAGAGGTCCTGATGCCCTTCAAGGACTTCACTGTAGCGGTCTCGTCTGATATGGCAACCCTGGGTCTGGTCATTCCTCTGGTGCACACGCTCCAAAGTTCACTGGCCTCCTTTGTGGACCCAGATGCACCACGTGCAGACAGTATTCCGGCGGTGCGCACGCTCGTGAGAAGGCTGCAACAGGGCATAGCTGCCAGGCTAAAGCCGCTCACACAGAAGGAGTCATACATGTTGGTGACCATGCATGACCCGTGCATTAAGGGCACTTTCACCGAGTGGGACTGGGACCTCAGCCAAGCCAGAGATGCACTCTCTGCGCGGGTGAGGCATAGGCAGGCCAAGAGGGGCCACCTGTCATCAGAGGGGACGGGCGGGGGACCCAGTGCTGTGGGTCACTCTCGTACCCCTTCTGAGCAAGCTTCCCCCACAGCCACCGCCGGGATGTCCATGGAGATGGAGATACTCAGAGGGACCTTGGCCCCTCTGGGCTCTAGAGGCGTGAGACAGGATTTGGTGGAAGCAGTGGTCAGGGACTACTTTGTGGAACCCTGTGAGTTGCTGTCCACTGATCTGCTGAGTTACTGAGCCAAGAAGAAGGCAGTCTGGCCGGACTTCTCCCTCGAGGCGCAGCGGCTCTCTCATGCCCTCCGATGAGCATGGAGAACGAGCTCATGTTTTCTTATGTGGGTGACATTGTCAGCCCACATCACTCTCGCCTTCTCCCATGGAGAGTTGAGCAGTTGGTCTTCCTGAAGGTCAACTCTCAGCTCTTCGATTTCTCAGGAGTGGACTTCCAGAGTGAATGAGGTGAGCCCTTCCTTGTGGCCTGCATCCTCTGTGAGTCTGGGACCTGGGGAATTGTGCTCTTCCCTACATTAAACTTTTAGAAGTAGAAAGAAATCCAGCAGGAGGAGGG
This sequence comes from Eublepharis macularius, assembly GCF_028583425.1. Lineage (NCBI taxonomy): Eukaryota > Metazoa > Chordata > Lepidosauria > Squamata > Eublepharidae > Eublepharis > Eublepharis macularius. The sequence continues at coordinate 74,922,170 of NC_072798.1, forward strand.
TGGAACTCAGTGGCAAAGGGAATGCACCCTGAAATTTGGCCTCCCCCTCACAGGAAAAAAAAATCTAAAACTATCACAGACCCTGTGGGCACAAATTTATTCTGATAATTGATAACAGGCCCCAGAAATGTTGATTGCCACTGGAGGGAGAGACAGGTTAGATAGGGACTGGTCAGGTTAGGGACTCACAGCAAGAAACTCAGAGTAGCAGCCAAACTTAGCTATGCTGCGAGACTGTTGTTTTTAATGTTATTTAATGTTGTTTAATGTTGTTTAATGTTACTTAATGTTGTAAAATGTTGTTTAATGTTGTTTTAGTTAAAGTTAAAATGTTCCTGTTGAAGGTGTGGGAGAGGAGTGGGGCAGGTACGGATGGTGGGGGTGAGGGCCAGCTGATGATGAAGGCTACATCCCAACACTACCTCACAGGTGTTTTCCAGTTCAGCCTGAAGCTGGCGGGGGTGGCGGGGACCTCTGCAACCGTGCTCCGCAAATACCATTGTGTTGTGCTTGTGGCTAGGTACTGTTCTGCTCTGTGGCGTTTCCCCACTGGCAGAACTGAGAGCCCAGCTGCAGGAAATGACAATGGTTCTGCTGGACTAAGTTGCAAAGAGTTTCCCTCAGTTCAGTTTGGTTTGGGTGGAATAGATGTGTGACACTGTGGTTTGGCTCCCTTGGAGTCACTATAGTTATGTGGGGGGGGGGAGATTAAAAAGTTGTGCTGCTGTTGCTGTATGCTGTCTCCCACCCTCATCCCAGGAACTCCAAGAAATAACGTGGTTTTGCAAGTAATTGTGTGTGTGTTTTGTGATTCTCTGATGTGAGAATAGTTGTAGTACTACTACCTAGGAGACTGTTGTGATATGTTGTGATGTGCCTTCCATGCTGTGTAACTTAAAGCCAAGAAATAAAATGTTTTTGCAAGTGACTGTGTGTGTGTTTTGTGATTCTCTGATGTGAGGATAGTTGTGGTAGTACTGTTTAGGAGACTGTTGTGATGTGACACTAGTGTCATGTGCCTTTAATGCTGTAACTGAAAGCTATAAAATAAAATAAAAAGAACTTGATTCAGTGTGTGTTTGTGTGTTATTCTCTGGTGTGAAGGTTAGTTCCCATCATAGGGAACAATGAGGCGTGGCTAGCCAGCCTGCTCTGGGGGTGATGGGGAACTTGGGGGTGAGTGTTTGTGGTTCAGGTGTGCTTTCCCAGGGATGAGCTTGCACTCAGGCGTGTGCTTGCCACTGTGGCACCCCTGGCCTGTGCATAATTGCCCTGGGAAAGACAATTTAAAAGTTCCCATCATAGTGAACAAGGGGGAGTGGCTGGCCAGCCTGCTCTGGGGGTGGTGGGGAACTTGAGGGTGCATCTCTTTGGGTCTGTGAGGCTGCTGGGGGGGGGGTAGATGGAAAGGGGGATTGCACCTGTGGCCATGGATGTCACATTCCACAGGTTCCTGCTGTGGGAGTTTGGATATTCCCACAACAGGAACCAACGGAGAGTGGCTGGGCAGTTACTGCAGGGGTGGTTAGTTTTTTTGGGGGGGGGGTTGGTTCTGAGGGGCTGCTTGGAGTGTGTGTAGTGTAGCCATACTGTGGCTGTGGCCATTGGCAGCTCAAATCCATGTGTTTCTGCTGTGTGGGAGTCTTCCCCACAGTAGAAATAAAATGGTGTGGTGGGAGAACCACATTTGGGGAGCCATAACATGGTCCCCCAAAGTGCTATCTCCCTGAAACTTGGGGAGGGCATGGTAGAACAGGTAGGAGCAGATCCCCAGAAAATTGGGTGCATTTTGCTTGCAAAATGCCACCCCAAGCCACATAGAAAGCCCCTTTGTTTTCCCCCATAGGGAATAGTGAGAGTGGAGGAGGATGGGGGTACCTTTTTGGGAGGCCATAAAATGGCCCCCCAAAGTGCAATCTCCCTGAAACTTGGGAGAGGGTGGGAGAAGAGGTAGGAGCAGGTCTCCTGAAAACTGGGTGCATTTGGCTTGAAAAATGCCACCCCAAGCCACCTAGAAAGATTGCTTCTTTTTCCCCATAGGGAATAATGGAGAGTGGAGGAGGATGGGGTTCCTTTTGGGGGGGCCGTAACATGGCCCCCTGAAGTCCAATCGTTCTGAAACTTGGAAGTTCATTAGAGGAGAGTTAGTAGAAGGTCCCCACCAAGTTTGGTTTGCTTCGTAAAGCAAATGCCCCCTCCAGCTCCCGGAAATCCAGGAGAATGTTCCCCATTGAAAATAACGGCCGAATCTTTACAACGCAAACCTGAATCTTTCCGAAACAGGTATTCTGAAGCAGCTTGCCGCTTTGAAATTCCCTCTATTCCGAATCTTTCCCCCAATTTGGGTAAACCGAATCGGGAAACCGAATCACCCTGGCCCTGCACACCCCTAGAGAGAACATAGAAAACAGCAAAGGACATGTCTCTGAGAACCCAAACAGAGAGGACAAAAGATTCCTCTCCCCCCAACACACAGTACAAGGAATATAATTTCTATTTGCTTTAGGTATATACATATTTATCTAAAAGTAAACACAGTGGCTAGATACAATTCCCTAGAACTATGTAAGCAGTCTACTGAGTCCTCCTGTACGCCCCCTTCCCCACCCCAAAATTGGGAGGTAAGTAGCAGCTAACACTAGAATGAGAAAGGAGACCTTTGATGGTACAAATGCTAAAAAACATGAAGGTTACACTATTTCTGAAAACAAAGATCACTCAGTAAATTCATCGGTCTCCTGAGTAAGCTACTCTTTTCAGCCTCAGCTCTACCCTGTCCCATCTGCCATATGAGGATAAGGGTACTCGTATAGTATGGTAGAAACTACAGCAATAATGGTGTTCAGTGGCTCATTTTAGTTCTGGGTAGACAGCGAGATCTATGGCTTATTATCTCTGAAATGGTTTGTGCTTTAATGTCATAAATGAGAATGGCTTTGAAGTTGTATGGTCTTCTAATGTTATGGAAGACATCCCAAGTCTCCAATGTGGAGAGAAATGAAATGGAAATGCAATACATAAATAATGTGTGAAAGAATTGTGCTTTGAAAACTTAGGAAAGACTATACATTTTGTCAGTTGTGTATCCTGCCCTTCCTCTATTAGAATTCAAAAGACTGAGTTAGTCTCAACAGCCCAGTAAGGTGGTTTGAAATGTTTATGATTTTAAAAGCTGTGGATGTTTTTGATCAAAAAAGACCCCAACAGCTTCGTATTACTGATTTAACTTAAATGACTGTCTAACCTCTGTAAAGAAAATAAAACTTAAACTTACTTGACCCTTTTCCTTATCTCTTGCCTTTGAAAGGCAGAGCTTGCATTTTGGACTTGGCAATGTCTCACTGGAATACTAATAGCAAGAAATCAGCACTTCCTACATCTCAGGAATGACAACATTTTCCTCGCTTCCTTTGTGGTGCATTTTGTTCACTCTGACCTCACCCTCTCCCTATCTTGGGCTTATCTCTTTGACATTCAGCTTTCATTTCACTGGAAAGAAGGGTCCATGCAGTGTCAACTTTCTACCCCTTTCCCCCCTCCCTTATTCCAAACAGAGGAAAGCTCAATTGAAGTTTGTTTTCATTCTCAGTATGAAACGCGCAGCTCAACAACAAGAAGCAGGAGATGAAATAAACAAAGAGCTGGTTAAAAAACAAAGCAGTCCACACCACAAAAAAATGAGAAAATAAAAGGAAAAGAATCTGAAATGGACAGACTGGATGATTACGGGGATATTAAGGGATGTGGACAGATTTACTAGCGTTCTATATGTTTGTCTATGTCATTTATAGTCTGCCTTTCTCGCTGAGACATGTGACCTTCTAGTACCTGGATACCATGCGGATCTGTATGCCTAATGGTTTGTGCATTTTAGAGTTTTATTGTAATATTGGCTGTATTTGGACAACATTGCTTGTGAAGGGATGAAGAGGGCTTTTTGCCATGCTTACAAGCGCTCACTCCCCACACTCCAGCATGATTGCAAAGGCTTCTTGGTTTCACTAACCTTCAAACTCCTGTTTGCCTCCAGATCTGAATGGAAATACAAATATAGATAGATGTTATCCCCAAAGCCAAGACCAACTCCACTTTGTTGGGATTCCTGCATTCTGACATAATGGCAAACTGAATTTCAGTTGATGTCTTCTGAAACTAGGAATCTTTCAGCGGCACTCCTTGTGTGAGCAGGATGTGTGCTTGGCAAACAAGCAGTGTTCATGCCCATCACAGAGTCTTGCTGTGACTCCTGAATGCAGCTCCTCTGCTTTTACCATTGATCATTTACACTGCATATATTAAAATATCCCACCAATATATTGCTTACTCTCCCGTACCAATGAACATTCCTCTGGTTTCTATTTTTAAAGCTGACCAATTGACCTACTTAAACTGCGATGACTTTTTTTATACTCAAGTCCTTTCTCCTGTATATGAAGAGTGAAGCTCTTCATTGTACACACTAAGAGCACAATTCCAATGCCTTGTACATTAGCATTGTCCGATGTATCACACTTAGGGGTCATAGACCAAAGGAACGTGCATTGGATGCCAGAAGTAATTTCACAAGAAACTTAGCTTTCAAACAACAAACTATCACAATGTAGGGATTAGTCTTTTTTAAAATCAGTTCTTGCAATGCTGAATGCACATCTTTCCCAGTAAACATCCCTCAGTTTATATTTTTAAAGATGACCCCCACCTTGACCTACTTCCCAAATGCACAATTCATCTGTTTTGTAAGGGTTACATCTTCATTATACTTTTCTTAAAAGGCAATGGTTCTTCAGAAACCTTACATTAGACAGCTTACTGTAAGCAGGATATATGACTACACACCAGTCCCCCCACCCACCCTGTGCTAACTAGCTCAAAAACAATGAAGGCCCAGTTCATACATGAACTCAATAGCATGACAGGTCTGGGGCAGGGCTGCTTTCCACAACAGTCCAGTAGTTCTTGCACCAGTCATGTCTTCCCATCATGGCCAGCAAAAGTAACATGAAAAGTAACTGCAACGATCTGCCCATAATCACTTGCACTTTGCTTCAATTGTGACTGGGCTGGGGTGGGGACCACATGGGCAGCACTGCGCCAGAATACGGCTATTTCCTGCAGCCATCCAACAAGAGGACAGGATCAGAGCTAAGGCAAGTATCACACTATGAAAAATCTTGATTTTAAAAATGTGTCTGTAGCCGTACTCCAACCAAATGCAATGAAAAGTAATAGACCAGGGTGAATGTCAGCATTCTATCAATGGAGCTGAATCCTGTCTTTTTTTCCATTGTTGCTTGAGGGAAGAAATTTAATCTCCTTAGTACAGCCCTATCCTGTATGACTTTTTGTGTCTGTGGGTCTCGCAATCTCAGTTATAGCCTCAGGGGAGGAGTCAAAACATGCCCCTCCTTCAACCCACAATCTCAGTCCTGCAGTAACTGCATTCATAGCAGTTTTGCAAATGAAATTTTCTCCACTAATCCAGCCCAGCTTGTAGTTAACCAGTTCATCCTGATAACAGATCACACACAGTATTTAAAAAGTTGGCAGCCATGTGCCCAATGGCCATCTGTGTTCAAGATCTACACTCATTCAGACAACTAGATTGCCTCCAAGGCAGTTCTGTTCCGATTAACAAACAGAGAAAGAAGGGGAGGCGACCAATGTAGTAGCTGCATGGAATGACCCTCAATCTAGGCCATAAATGTGTATTTGAACAAAATGTCAACAGCAAAAATTTAATCCAAATCCCCCTTAGCTTCATTTTCTTTCATCTGTCTTCTACCTTCTATCTCGTGAAATCTCTTAAATACCAGGATCAAAGATTTTACACCTGCTGAGGGGAAAAAATAATTGCATTTATTTCTTTTAAAAAATGACTAAAGGGGGGTATTGACAGTGGGAAAGCACATGTATAAACTCTCTTAAGAGTCATTACTTATTAAAATATAATTCCGCTACTGTAGCAATTTATAGCTTTTCCAAAGAACTTTCCATAATAAAACAGAAACATGCCAGTTACAAATGCTAGATGTCCGTATTTTGGTGGTATTCAGTTCAATAGGACTACAGTATTTACTCAAATGTAAAAATGGGGGAGGTTCACTTATGACATCAAGAAGAGGGTAGTTGTATATTTGCATAAAAATTAGTTATGACCAGTAACAAAAATTGTTTTGTGCACAAAATTTGGAGGAGGGGGTCATGTTACATTCAAGGTAGTCTTTCTTTTGAGTAAATATGGTGTACAAAACAAGGAGAAAATATTATCACTCTTTGTATCATATTATTTGCTTTGCATCATATTATTTTTTTTTAAAATAACTGCAAAATTTATACAGCATAGAAAATCAAATTCCCATCCTAATTTAAACAAAAAAGCACTTTCCACTCCATTAGGATTATCTTAAAGGTCACGCTGCAGTCACTCATGGACTGCCACTGAAATTCATTACAGACAGACATGATAATTGTGCTCATTGGGCGGTTAGCTTGCTTGTGGTGCCAGAGAGAGATACCATTATATGAGCAACCTAATCCTGTCTAATCCCTGAAGGCATATGTGTTAATCACTGACGTGACACAGAAAAAACTGTTTAAATCAAAAGCCAGTGATGGAAAAAAATACTTTTAAACACCTGTGCCATGTTAAATGCCCTTGGATTTTCAAAGTTCATGTACAAATTGACAGGTATTTAGATCCGCAGTTCAGCACAACCAGAAGATCTACGAGTATGACAGTTTAAAACTGTTCTTGGGCAACTGTGCCTTGAAGATTCTGGTCCTGTGTTCCAGCTGCATTACAGACAGGAAACTGTGGAGATGCTATTGTTTGCTAGAAATAGTATTGCTGACACTTCAGCATTGTCCTTACCATGTAACATATTCTTTATCTACTAGTGAAGAAGTCAGATGTTTGTTTATACGTGAAGACCAGCAATGTATCCTGGTTAAGAGGAGGCAGGGCAGGACTGCCAATACGGCCTCCCCTGCCCATCCCCCCACCCGCCCAAGCCCCTCTGTTAGAAACAGACAAAATTGTATTTCTATCCATTGTAGGAGATAGAACATGACAGAGAGAATCAAATTATTCTCTTTTATACCAATATAATCCCAAAGTTGGTGCAATTACTGTGCACTGGTGCAAAACTTGTCCTAATGAAAGAAGAAACAGTCTCCAGCTATTAGCCCAAAATACAATTCTACAATTGAAAAGCTGCCAGATCAGCTTGCTTTCCCACCCCCAACCCCACCCCCAATAATCTCAACCAATTTCAGGACTTTCTTTAAAATTAGTGCTTCAATGGCCATATTTAGGAGAGATTCACAGGTCTTTTTTCACATTCACTGGACTGGAGAGTATAAATGAGGGCAGTGCAGGACAGTTGCTCTGTTCCATAAACTGAGGTTCTATGAAAAGGTTTGTACGTCTGCATATAAAAACTAGAGATGGGCACGAACCAGAAAAAAACGAACCATGTGGTTAGTGGTTCGTCACATTTCATGAACCACGAACTTTCACGAACCTGCCCCAGTTCACAAACCAGTTTGTTTGCTTCATAAAAATGTCACATCCAGGTCAGCAAATTATTACTTCTGGGTCAGCAGAAGGTCTGCAGGAAGTCCATCCCCTGTTGCCTAAGAAACTGATTGATCAGCACCAGGCTGTCTGCAGTGACGAACCAAAAACTGAACCAAACGAACCAGCCTAAAGTTTGTGGCAGTTCATCAGAAATGGGCTCTGACGAACTGCCAGTTCGTGAACCATGAACTGGCCTGGTTTGTCATGAACTTTGGTTCATATTTCAGCTCATGCCCATCTCTAATAAAACCAAGCCAAGGTTCCAGATGACTCAGTAGCACCTTCTATTAAAGTCTCAAACACATCTCAAGAAGTTGCTGCAACTTACTGTTACAACAGGTAGCACTTAAGGCAAGAAGTAAAGCAGTAAGTAGCAAAGGGACACAAAGCTGGTAATCCTTTAAGGAGGAATTATTTCAGGAGGTGCCAATTGTCCTATCAAAGTTATATACAGTTAAGCAAGTAGTGCTAAATTCCTACACAACTTCTGAGTGGGGTAACTTTTGAATCCTCATTCTGTCATGGAAGCTCACAGGGTAACCTTGGCCAGTCACTGGGTTGGATCCAGCCAGCCAGCTTCATTCCCCTCCTTACTACAGGTCTAATCTCATATGACTTTGGTCCATGCATGTTCTGTGATTCCCAGAATAGCCTTTTTGGTGGTCAAAGAGAACTTTCTCCTCCTTTTAATACCAGCAAAGCCATCTGTTAGGTCACTCTCAGGCTAACCTATCAGAGGTTAGAACGGAAGAAAAGAGAACTATGTTGTAAGCTGCTTTCCTATTAGGTAAAAAAGTGGTACACACATAAATATAAAAATAAATAAAGGCTCAGGAACTCTTCTGCTACATCATATCTCCCATTGCCTTGATTTATATCTGCCAATTTAAACGTCCTGTCTACCCAACCTAAGCAGGAGAGGTTCTGCATTGTCATTAAGACAGAACTCTGACACTTCTTAGCCTTATTTGTAGGCCCACCATTATTAGGAGAATGGTGTAAGTTCCCATTGGAGAGAAAGGCAGTGTATAAAAGGAGCAATCAATCAATCAAAGAAAGTTGTCCTGCCTTCTCAAAATAGTAGAGGCCAGTAGCACCTTTAAGACTAACCAACTTTATTGTAGCATAAGCTTTCAAGAATCACAGCTCTCTTCATCAGATGCATCTTTACTATTTTGCAACAACAGACTAACACGGCTAACACCTCTGGATCCCTGCCTTATCAAATGCACTTGTATTGCATAACTTCCTATTCTCCCTTCCCGTGACAGCAGTGTGGGATTATCTGGTCACTCTGGGGCTGAGCAGTGCTGTTTAAGGTTTATTGTCCAGTTGGCCTGGATAGGAGCCTTTTTTCTCTGGCTCTATGTTAGTTGTGGCAGGACTGGGAGGTTCGTGGAGCCCTAACTGGGGTTGGCAAGAGTAGTGCAGGGCCGTTTCCACATGACTTACCTTGTTCCAGAAAACAGCAAAATCTCATGCAAAATCGCGCGAGAAGAGGCTGTTATTGTGTCTTCTCACGCAATTTCATGCGAGATTTTGCTGTTTTCCAGAACAAGGTAAGCCGTGTGGAAACGGCCCAGGTTAGATATTTATCAGTAGATTTGCAGGCATCCTGAGGCACCAGGCAATGAGTAAGGCAACCTCACCAGCTAGTCTTGGCTGACTGGTACCTGGGAGATGGCTTATTCCCTCATTGCTGCATATCGCCACCTGTACCTTTGCCGCAGCATGAAGATGTACTAGATGGGCAGCATCTCTTTGCACATTTGGGGTAGGCTGCTGCACCAAACATGAAGAGCATGGCTCAAACACTGGCAAACCAAACAGGGCAAGCTTTTAGAGAAGCAGCACTCTGGGGTGTGGGAAGTGAGTGTAATAAGTTGCCCAAATGGCTCAACCTGTAATTAATAAACCCTAGTAAAACCCATACTTGTTGTCTGCTGCCTTCCTTTCAGAGTACGGGGCACTGAGAGCAGAACCACAAGTGACAAAAGGCACAGATTGGACACTTGTCAGCTTCCCTCAAGTTTTGATGGGAAATGTAGGCAGCTTGGCGGAATGTTGGACAACTGACAGTTGAAAAGTCCATTGGACAGCAGTCAGAGAGCCAAGCTGCGAGACCAGGATGCCTACATTTCCCATCAAAACTTGAGGGAAGCTGACAAGTGTCCAATCTGTGCCTTTTGTCACTTGTGGTTCTGCTCTTAGTGGAAGGAAGCTGCAGGCATAAGCTGCAGGATGAGTAGAACTTACCAATGCCCCTTCGGAATTGTATCTCCTCAGATGTTGTGGCCACTGGCAGCAGGTGGGATAGATAGCAGTAGAGAGAAGAAGCTTCTGCCTGCCACAGTAGGCCTGCAATATTTCCCGTGATCTTTTCTCTGACTGATTCCCCTGACTAGAGACACTTCCTATTGCTGCTTATTCCCATCACTTGAATGTGATCTTTATCAAGCTGTGCGGCACATTATTACCTGGTTAAAACTTTTCTTTTTTAAAAGGTGCATGAAAGCTTGGTGGGGGAAATGGTACTTTAAAAAGTTAATCTTCTGGTTCTTTGGGTCATGAAAGATGAACTGTTACAAATATTAACAACATGAAGGTTAGAGACTGGTTTTTCATATTCAGAATTAGTGTAAATTTCATGGCTATTTGAAGATTTCATGGAGTCCTCACTGTTGAAACTAAGCAAGATTTCAAGCCATGCTAGAAAAGAATGTAACGTTCGGTTGCTATGACCTGGAATACTAGCAAAAGAAAACTTCAAAGAATGGTTTTGAATATGGAGATTCACTGGTGCAAACTGATCTCATGTACTTTATTATCCTTCTTTCAAGGAGCTCACAGCAGTATATGTGGGCCTCCCTTCCCAGTTTTATCTTCACAGAAACCTGCTGAGGTGCTTGAGGCAGAGAATGACTGGACCAAGGTCAATCAGCAAACTTCATGTCAGAATGGTAATGTGAACCTGGATTTCCTAAGGTCCTATTCCAATGAACTAACCACTATACAACAGTAGTTCTCAACATTGCTGGCTCAGTTTTATTTCAGTTGTGCACAGTCCATAAGTTCATTTCTTTCTTTCAATTACTCCATTTTCGGGCACAAGAACAAGTAGAAGCCGCAAACTCTGCAGGCAAGTGTCATAATTAAGTACCATGTCCTCAGAGGGACTGACCAGAGGGCAATTCAAATACTTTGCTTCACAGTTTTGTGCTACATGACCTAGTAAGCAGGTCTCTTGCACTTTTATGTCTTCTGTTGAAGAAGGGGTGGGTCTAGCATCCCCCCCCTCACACCCTCAGAGCTAAATGAAACCCTTATATGCCACTTGAGGAAACTGCCTCTGCTACATAGTTGTCTATGGTAAAGGAACCCCATCTTACACCAGATTTTGTGACCTGATGTGTTACTTTCCTTCTCAGGCTCTGCACAGCCATCATTATGCCAGAATGAAAAAAAAATATTTCATACACGTCAGTCATTTTAAAGTGGGAGGGTTGTTAAAAGACCACATAAAGGAGCACTTGATGTATATCATAAATCGGTCACTAACTCAAGACACCTTCCCTCAACTTCTCAAAGAGGCAGTCATCTGCCCACTACCTAAAGAAACTATCCTTAGACAAAAATGATGTCGCCAATTATTATCCAGTGTTTAACCTGCCCTTTCTGGGTAAAGTGGTAGAGAGAGCAGTAGCTGACCAACTGCAGGCCTTCTTAGACAACTCTTGTGCTTTAAAACCTTTTCAGACTGGTCAGGCCACGCACTGGGACAGAGACAGCTCTGATGGCTCTAGTTGATAACTTCTGCCTGAATGTAAACAAAGGCCATGTTTCATTTTTGCTTCTCCTAGGTCTGTCCGCAGCCTTCAATACAGGAGACCATGCCATCCTGTTGAGGCATTTTAAAGAAGTAAGTATTAATAATTCCTCATTGGACAAACTTAAAAAGTTGCTATTGGAGATCCGCTTGTCCGGGGTCTGGGTCCCAGCCCCCAGACTTGCCAGGAGGGAGCAGTGGGAGGCAACTGGGAGGCAGTGGCCCTACCACCCCAGCCAGCAGCCAGGTCCAGAACCTGCCCACTCCAGGGGGAAGGGGCGAAAGGCCAAAGCCTCAGAGGGCTGAAGGGAGCAGGGGGAGACCAGCCAGTCCCACCCTCCAGGGGGAAGAGAGGGGGCTAAGCAGGACAGAGGAAAAGGGCCAAGGCAGGGGGAATAGGAGCTCAGCAGCAGCCCAAACAGAGCTCTTACCTGGCAGGGAGGAGAAGCAGCCACTACAGCCCAGAGCCACACCCCGGCTAGAGGACAGCAGCCTGGCTCAGGAGTTGCTAGGAGTTAAGCCCCCCCAGGTGGAGCTGCCACAGGCATTCTGGGGGAAGAGATGGGCAGCCCCACCCAGCATCAATGAGCAGGCAGCCCAGAGGCTGGCCAGGGCAATTCCTCATGAGCAAGGCCAGGCAAGCTCAGCAGCGCAGAAGCCAGCTGGGGCAGCTCCTCGTGAGCAAGGCCAGGCAAGCTCAGCAGTTCAAGGGCCTACTGGGGCAGCTCCTCGTGAGCAAGGCCAAGGAGACAGCTGGGGATGGCTTGCATTCAACCCCGCCCTGCCAGCAAGGCAAGGAAGCCAAGAAGGGATTAGTGGTAGGAGGGAAACACCTGAGGGAAGGCACAGCTGGGCCAAGTCAGGAGAGGGAACAAGCCTAGAAGGAGGGCGGGGCGGGGAAAGGAAACCCTATATAAGGTGGCTAGGAAGAGCTCTGAGGTGGTGGGTGTGAGTAAGGAGTGATGGTGTGGAAGCACTGCGAGGGCGGCGGTGGTGGCCAAAGAGGGTGAGTGGCACAGGTTGAGCAGGCCAGCAAGTGGACTGAGAGGGAGTCTGGGTGATGTATACCACCCCTCCTTCCACAGAGCAGGGTCCTGCAGAATCCCTGGCCCCCCTTTGATGTCAGGAGCAGACTGCCCAGCGCCCCACACAGCGGCGGCCGCTGCAAGCCCTGACACCGCTATCCTCTGTATGGGAATTATCTTGTGGGGATCCACAAGGCGCAATTTTATCCTCAAGGTTATTCACCTCTAGAAAGAGCCTTAAGGAGAAATCATTTATAGCTATGGAACTGGATGTAATCAATATGCAGATAATACCCAACTCTATCTCTCGCTATCCAAATCCTCTGGTGATGTAGCAGAGATATTAGTCGCTGCTTGACAGGTGTTGTCAAATACTTGAAAGCAAATAAACTGAAATTGAACCCAGATGAGACGGATGTGATGCTGGTTGGAAAAGCAGAGATCTTGAAGGACATTGTGCTTCTGACCTTTGAAGGGGATCAGCTGACTTGACTGACTCAGTTGAGAGCATGACTCAGTTGAGAGCCAGTTTGGTGTAGTGGTTAAGAGCACGGGACTCTAATCTGGAGAGCCGGGTTTGATTCCCCACTCCTCTACTTGTAGCAATCTGGGTGACCTTGGGTCAGTCACAGTTCTCTGGAGCTCTCTCAACCCCACCCACCTCACAGGGTGTTTTGATGTGGGGATAATAATGACATACTTTGTAAACCGCTCTGAGTGGGCATTAAGTTCTGAAGGGTGGTATATCAATTGAATGTTGTTGTTGTTGTTGTTATACTGCATCCAGCACTGCTGCAAGAGAAGCAAGTAAACACAACAGCAAAAAAGCCTTCTCCCAACTCAGACTAGCCTGAGTTGGCCTCCTACCTTGACATGGCTGATCTGGCCACCTGGATTCACACCACAGTAATACTGAGACTAGACTACTGTAAGGTGCTCTACACAGGTCTCCCCTATAGTCAGCTCGGAGACTCCAGCTGGTGCAGAGCACTGCAGCTTGTTAACTTTCAGGAGCTAGACAGAGCATGCATAGCATTCCCATTCTGCAGTCACTCCACTGGCTATCCATTAATTACTGAGCTCAACTCAAGGCCATGACTATCACATTCAAAGTCCTTCATGGCCTTGGCCCCTCATATCTGCGCAACCACCTCTCTCCTTATATTACACCACAGCAGCTTTGCTCATCTGAACAGGACCTTCTGCAGATAACACCCTGCAGTAAAGGAAAGGGACTATGTTATCGAGCACCGTCTGATGATCTAGATATGCTCCTACTGGTTAGTTTCCACGTTGCTGACAGGTAAGATTAATTAATTTGTGCTTTGTTTCAGATAGGTTTCATTTCTGCATTTGGCTTTATACTTGTTTTCAAAGTTTTTGCTCCCATACCCTATTTTATCTGTACATTGAATGTCCAAACTGCTGATCATATTTTGCTCAGTGAATATCCTAGCTGTTGATTATATAGAATTCCTTTGCACTGCGTAATCTGCTTTAGGTCTCAATGAGAATTATTATTATCATCATCATCATCATTATTATTATTATTATTATTATTATTATTCAGGAGTGATTCAAGTATGTTTTAACTACCATGCAACTGCAAATGCTGTCAAGCATGTATTCTAGAAATACAATCTTCAGTATCTCGTAATGCTTAGCTTCAAATATGCAGATAACATCAAGAGACATCAATACCTAATTATTTGACACTTTTTGTCAGTAGAATTTAACACTTATTGGCATATTGGATCATTGTTCTTGAATGCGGGTTGCAGTGACAGATTGGTCCTGCTGTTTCGCAATTGTGAATAATTGGCAGCAGAAGTGGGTGGAGAGGTTAACAGACAAAACTTTTAATCATGAAAAGCCAAATGAAAGGGAATGTTTTTGTGTGACAGAAGAGAAAACTCTTTTTCTACAAACTTCTCTTCAGTTCCTGATGTGCTGCCCCTGATTTGATAGATCGTCTATGTTGGAAAGGAGGATCAATTCTGAGGCAGAGGCCATTTGCTTAGCTTCAGCACGAGGCACATGAAGCCAGTTGACGGCCTCTGAAAACAGGCGTTTATAACAAATGCTGACAGCTGGAATTACAGCCATGACAAGCCTGCTCCTGAAATTCTCCATGCAAGGCATGTAAAATGCAAAATACAAACCCGGTTTGTTTTTTTAAAAAGCTAGCTTTTGCTTAAGAAGTCCAATGAGAAGAAACTGCCAAGGAGAAGAGTTAGTCACGAGCTTGCAAATTCTGACCATTATCTCCATAGAAACAAAAAGTATCACACTTCTGCTGCATGGAATTCACTGAGATTTTTTAAAATCTTGTCATAAACCCCTTAAGTAGGTCACGGGGAGCTTAAAAATTTTGACAGTAAGCAAAGAAGGGATGGCTAATGTCATGCAAATCACCTAACTGGCAGAGTTGTTTTTGCAATCTTGACCAAACTTAGAAGGTTCCCACATCTCCCTCGCACACACAGGAATATTAACAGAATATAAGAACAACAGATAAAATCTGGTCCTCAGTTCCCGGGATTTTGTAGGCCAGAACCCTGAAGGCCTTGCCCCTATTTATTTTGCCGCTCAATGGTGATTTACTGCTGCTTGAAATTAACTTGAATGTACTAATTAGAAGGCATTTAAATGGTGAACAAAATAAAAACTTCATTCTTAGAAAAGGTTTGCTACACCCTGTTGCTGTTCTGCACCTTTTAAATTGGACTGCCATATATCTCTCCAAAAAGAATAAATAATTTAAACACATACTATGAGGGAAAGGTCATGTATATGCTTTATAACTGGAATGGATTTGAAAATTTACTAAGTAACCACTGTTCTCTTCTCAGCCAGGTTTCTATCAGTCATGCATCTCCTTTTAGTGTTTTAGTTCCTTTTCACCCTTTGTATGTTTGTAGGGCAGTCTCAAGGTCAAACATTCCTAAAAAAGAATTGGAATGCCTGATGATAAGCAATGTCCCCCTTTCCAGGTTGCTTCATCCAGTCAGATTTAACACTATGGAATATCTCACTGTTTAATCCATTTTGTTTACCTTGGAGGAGCTTTCTTCTCTCACTAACAGGTGGATCTACCTTGCATCTGTACCTTGCTACTCAAAGGCCTTGATTAAGTCTGGCAGGCCAAATATTGCGCTGGACTTTAAGGAAGGTTTAAGTTTGGATCCAAGACTTTGTTCTCATCCATGTTGTGCACCTAGATACTGGTCTTATCTAGGGTCCTTCATTACCACTCTTCAGATGAAGCTTTGCAGGTGTCTCATACCAGCAGTGTACTGTCACAGCCCAGGGCACCAGACCCCTGGGGGAGAAGAGGGGGAAAGAAGGGGCAGAACCCCAAGGAAGGCAGCAGCCCAGTTGCAGAGCTGGAGAAAGAGTCAAGTAGGCTGGCAACAGCTAAGAAGAAGGCCAACCAGTACTAGCTCCCTATGGAGCAAAGAAGTCCTCTGGGCGGGGATGGGGTGGGTAATGGCCTCCTCAAGAAGAAGGGCTTGCTTGGGGTTAGGCGCAGGAAGCAGGAACTAGGAGTGACCAGGGGAAGAGGGATAAAAGACCTCAGCGGGAAGGGATCAGTAGGCAGTCAGGCTTGGAGCCTTTGCAGGCCGCTAAGCACTTTGCAGAATACCATGTTTTCCAGAGGCTCAAAAGGCAACATTTCTGGCCAACAGGAAGACAGAAGGAATTTTTCCTACCTGACCCAGGCAGATTACCATTACCACCATCACCATCACCACCACTCCGGCTTAACCATGCAGAAAGAGCACAGCAGCCAAGACAGGAGCTGGAAGGAGCCAGGCTGGTAAGTCCAGCCCAGGTGTGAGCAGGTGGAGGTGAGGAGAGGTGAACTGGCCAGGCTACAAGGTGGTGGTTAACCTCTGGAACTGGCATGATAAAGGAGCCAAGGAATTAAAGGGCAACTTACACACTTCTGGAGTGGTGACTGGTGTTTGGATGTGGAAAGAAGATGGCATAACCTCCAGAGGCCTCACATATACGTCCAAGAAAATTTGTGACCAGGTACCAATGAGAAGATATAGATGCAGTTTGGAATACATGAATGAACCCACTGGACATTTTCAGAAATGTTTTTGCATGCCTCTGCTCCCATCCATAGTCCTAAAATAAGGGAAGGCTGACCAGTGGAAACAATGAGGAAAAAGCACCATAAAAACTGAGACACGTATTCAACTATTACATCAATTCTACTGTGGCCCAAATCAATTTTTACATTGGTTTCCTGGAAAGGACATCTTAAGTAACCATTGTAACATCCAGTACATTCATTCAGCAGTAGAAATAAAGCTAAAACATACTAGAAGAGTAGAGTTCCGTCGATCAAACTATGGATATAGCCCCTCTACAGAAGAGAGAACAGATGTGAAGACCTTCTTCTAACATTAAGGAAGATCATTCATGGTGTGACGCTGATAAAGCCCAGCTCTAAGACTAAACCTTGGGAAAGCACACAAGATTAATGTCATCTCAGGGCTATAAGAACAGAATTAACACACGGTTGGATCCAACCAGCTTTTCTGCTGGAGAAAAAAGAAAGAACTATCATCTTTGACCACCTCAAAAGGCTACACTGAGAATCATAAATGTAAAAAAGCTGAAGCAATAGAGAGGAGAAATTGGGTAAGACTGAATGAAAAGCTGAATCCAATCCACAAAGTTTATGAATTCACAATAATAATAAAAAAGAATACACTAAATTTTCAAAAATGCTTAACAGTCAACATCGTTAAAGAGGTGCAATGTGGAAAATCAATCACTGGTAAATAATTTTAGTACATGGAGATAGAAACTATGCCCTATTCAATTCAGAGGATTAAAGCACAGACTTTTACAGCACAGAAATATTTATTCTCATATAGCTTTTCTTCCTAGAAGATTACTATCTGAGAATATCAAACTGCTAACCATTATTTGGTTCTTCTTAAGTCAGTTCACACACTGATACCTAAAGAATGTTTAATTTAGTATTTTTAAAGTGCAATTTGGAATATCTTTTTTCAAAAAAAAGCTTAATTTTAGCATTTGACTATCTTTGAAGGGCTTTGTGTTTTTCTCTTTGAGCTCAAGGATAGTAAACCATATTGCCTATCTAGGTCAAGATTGTCACTTACAAATTATTGTGCCCGAGATCAAACTAAATTCGGAAAGGTAACTGAACTTTCAAAATAATTGTGAAGAAAGAGAAACACAGAATAACAGGAAAGAGACTCTTCACAGCACAGCACAAAGTCCTACTCAAAAGAGGAAGTTTGGCCTTCAGTTTTTGTTTTTGTTTTAACTAGATATTGGTCCCATGGAACTAAAGAACCCGTATTATCCCCTGCGCTCAAGGAATTCCATGCTAATCAGAAGGGATTGATTTAAATCAAGACAATTTCAATCACTGTTTTACAAAAATATTGATTTGTATCCATCCTGCTACCAGTCCAATTGATTTACCTCTAGTTACAGCTGTAGTCTCAAAGGCGTCTTAACATTTTAATGAAAACTATACAACTAGATGGCTGCCTGACATCCTGCAATACAGGGAATAGCACTTTTGGGGGGAAGTTGCTTTATAGCACTTTCTCTCTTGCTGCAACGTGCCTGCGAGCTGTTCTACCCCCTCCTAAAAATAGATGTTTGTCATTGTCCACTCCATTATTTAAAAAAGCAATAAAAAGGCATGTCATGTTTGTAATCCAGAGATCAAACTCCTGATTGATCAATGCAGACACTTTGGCAATTGCATTGCAGAAAACTTTTTCATTCCAGAGCCTTGATTAAAGTCAGCGAATCGCCAAAATGAGAATCATCTCATTATAAAGTAATTTCATTGCACCTAGCTCTACAGTAAACATAGGCTTGGAGTAAGAATAATGTAGTGATAAAAAGGTATGGGCCCATTATGGCTTATGGCATAATACCAGTAGCTCATCTATGTGGCATTTCTTTAACTGAGGAATGGAGGATATTTCAGGACAGTTTCTGACAATCTTTCACTTTACCAATCTCCATGTGCTAAAATGGCATGAAAATAAATTAATAATCTATGCAATCATTAACCACTGAATGCCCCCCCACACACACACGCACGAGTTACTGAAAATTACTTCAATGGCACGAAAGAATGTTTGTTTAATTTGTTGTTTATAGGTGGTTTTGAAGTTCCTTTGACTGGAGGCCATAGTATAAATTTCAAGAAGAAAGAACGAAGCCCTTACCTCTATATGCCAGCTGGTACTGAGAAATGATTGTCAACAAGAAATTTTTAGATACTATACTAGTCACATCAAATATCACCACACTGAAGTAATTTTCTAGAAATTGTAGTGTTAACTGTCCTAATACTTCTTGTTCTCTTTATTCTTATATTATTTATTTACTTAATTTATATCTCACCTTTCTCTCAATGGGGATCCAACATGGCTTACATTATTCTGCTCTCCGCTATTTATCCTCCCAACAACCTTGTGAGGTAAGTTAGGACCAATGTATCCTGCAAGCTTCCATGGCAGAGTGGGGATTCGAACCTCCGTCTCCCAGGTCCTAGCCTGAGACTCTAACCACTACACAACACTGCCCTCATATATATCTGAATAAGTTCTTAAATACACCAAAAATGTTGAAGAGAGTCATTTCCAAAGAGATACTGAAAGTCACCTTGCACAAAATCAAATGTTGTTGCTATCCATCTACTTAATATGAGCAGGGCAGTACAGTACAGATCTTTTTTTTTTCCATTTGTGAAAATGGGAAGTTAAAAGCTGTAATGAGCCAGCTTATGGAAAAGGACAGGCAACTTCATGACAGTCTGCTGCCGAAATGGTAACTCTCCACACAAACTTTTTTTTAATGTCAGTTGGCCTTTTAATAATAATAAGTAATAACATTCGATTTATATATCGCCCCTCAGGATAACTTAATGCGCACTCAGAGCAGTTTACAAAGTATGCTATTATTACCCCCACAACAACAATCACCTTGTGAGGTGGGTGGGGCTGAGAGCGCTCTGGAAGAGCTGTGACTGACCCAAGGTCACCCATCTGGCTTCAAGAGGAGGAGTGGGGAATCAAACCCGCTTCTCCAGATTAGAGTCCCTCTGCTCTTAACCACTACACCAAACTGGCCTCAGAAGTCTCATCAAAACCCATTCTGACATATCAACTAAATGGCAAATCAACAGAAACACATGGTTTTGTAGTAACCATTATACAGAGTAAAAATCTCATTCATATCATGGCTAATCAACACAACAAAGAACTAACCATGTTGGTACACATCTGGGTAATAATGCAGTTAATATTCTCAGTCCAACTCCTCCCGCCCGCTCGCATGCAGTGCTTTTTAAACAAAAAAGGTAAGTTTACTTGAAAACTAATTTGAAGCAATTTCTCATAAACACAAAACGCGAAGCAATCAACTTTAGCATCCCTTCTGGGGTTTAAATCTCACCAGAAGGGGGAAATTAAAAAGAAACCCCAAGCCAGGATGTAGGGCAGTATTCTAGGTCAGTGTGCCAAGAAGAGCAGAGGAACGTTATAGGCTGGACAACAGTGGTACTGTAATCTCACTGTTTGCCAGTGGGTGTTGCTATGGTTACAGAGCTCATTAACCCGGTGAGATAGGAAAGCCATCTTTTTCAACAAGTGGATATCACACTGATGAACAATGCAACGTATCTATTGGGATTCATTTGCACTAAACAAGAAGCGACAAGGAAGAAATCCCACAAGTTTTTCAACACCAGCATTCTACCTCTTTTTAACGCAGCAGCCACCGTTATGGAAAGAGTCTACGCAAGCTTTCATCTAAGTGTTTTGGTTTGCAGATATCAAAGTGCATGAATGCCCTGTGAACAACATGGATGGCACATTAGCTCTGCGCGCAGCACATCTGCCTCACAGCAGCAAGAAGCTCATTTTGCTTATCCCACCCACCAAGTATTTGCAGCACATTCCCAGTATGAGCACAAATATAATTTGGCTCTTGACTTTTCAAACAGCTGCTACCAACGTGGCTTATTTTTTAGTCAGTCTCCCCCTCTCAAACTCTGGAATTTATGTGAAGGAAGGTTGCTTGGTAGTACCCTGCTGTTTCCACCTTTAAAAGACAAATGCACTGAGAACCCTGACAGATAAAACTGAAAGTCTCCAAATATCATTCTCAGCCTCTTCATTCAATACACTCTCTCACCTTTCCTTTGTATACAACAGCCCCTGCCCCCGTATTTCTTAAAGACAACTCTGGCAGCTAAAACTTCAAAGAAAAGGTCAAGAGAGATGATGCTGGTGGACGAAAAAGGATGCATTCTTATCTCTTGGACTGAAGTTGAGGCTTCCCAAAAGACCCTACGGAAAGCCAATGTGGTATACTACCTCGCTATCAGTGAACAAACTTACTATCGTATTTGTTTTTAAAGTTTATTTTTTGAAAAAGTATACCACGGTCTTTGACAGAACATAGAAACATAGAGATGGAAGGTACACCAGTGGTCATCCAATCCAGCCCCCCGTACAATGTAGGAAATTCACAGCTAACTCCCCCACTCCTCATCTCCCTCAATGAACCTTCCTCTATGCCAAAAGGAAGGCAAAAAACCTCCAGGATCCCTGGCCAATCTGGCCTGGAGGAAAATTCCTTCCTGACCCCAAAGTGACAATGAGCATTACCCTGGGCATATAAGAATGGCCGTAAGAGCCAAGCACTGGCTCATTTCTTCATGCACTCTTGGTCTGTGTACATTCATATTAAGTCAGAGAATCATCATAGCTGCCAAGTGACCATCTAGCCTCTGCTTAAATACCTTCATGGAAGGAGAGCCCACCACCTCCCAAGGAATCCTGTTCTACTGAGGAACCGCTATACCTGTCAGGAAGTTTTTCCTAACGTTTAGTCAAAAACTCTTTTGCTTTCATTTTAATCCACTGTTTCTGGTCCAATCTGCTGGCGCAACAGAAAACAACTCCGCTCCAGCCTCTGTGACAGCCCTTTACATACTCGAAGATAGTTATCATATCACCTCTCAATCGCTTCCTCTACAGGCTAAACATGCCCAGCTCCTTCAACTTTTCCTCAGAAGACTTGGTCTCCAGACCCCTCACCACCTTTGTTGCCCTCCTTTGGACACTTTCTAGTTTGTCAACATTCTTCTTAAACTGTGGTGCCCAAAACTGTACACAGTACTCCAAATGAAGTCTAACCAGAACAGAGTAAAGTGATACCATCATCTCACATTATCTGGGTACTATACTTCTCTTGAAACAGCTTAAAATTGCATTTTCCTTTTTAGCTATAGCATCACATTGTTGACTCATGTTCAGAGTATGATCTACTAAGACCCCTAGATCCTTTGTACTACTGCCAAGACAGGTCTCCTCCACCATATAAGTGTGCCTTTGATTTTTCCTACCTAAATGCAAAACTTTAAACTTATCTCTGTTGAAATTCGTTTTGTAAGTTTTAGCCCAGTTTTCGAGCCTGTCAAGATCACCTTGAATATATACTGTTTTTATTATTTTATTTTATTATGGCTTTTGTTATGTAATCTGTTTAGAATAACAAATGTTAGTAATGTAGAATAATAAATGTAAGTAAATAAACAAATTCTCACCAAAAAAAAAAAAAAGATCACCTTGAATCTTGCTTCTGTTTTCTACTGGATTTGCTACCCCTTCCAATGTAGTATCATCTGCAAACTGAATGAGCACCCCCTCTATTCCTTCATCTCAGTCATTTATAAAGATGCTGAACAACACAGGGTCAACGACAGATCCCTAAGGCACTCCACCTATCACTCCAAGAAGATGAGGAACCATTTACAAGCACTCTTTGGGTATGATCTGCCAACCAGTTACAAATCCACCTAACAGTAGTAGGATCCAAACCACATGTCACCAATTTGTCAACCAGACTATCATGTGGAACCTTATCAAAAGCCTTACTGAAATCAAGGTAAACTACATCCACAGCATTCCCCTGATCCACCAAAGCAGCAACTCTCTCAAAAAAGGAGATACGGTTAGTCTGACATGACTTGTTCTTGAGGAACCCACGCTGGCTCTTAGTAATCACAGCAGCTTTTCTAAATGCTCAAGGACTGACTGTTTGATTATTTATTCCAGGATCTTTCCAGGTATGGACATCAAATTGACAGGTTAATCATTACCTGGCTGCTCCTTTTCCCCCTTCTTGAAGATGGGGGCTAGAGGTGGGCACAGACCAGAAAATGGATCAAAATTTTGTACAGACCCGGCTGGTTCAGCGTTCATTAACCAACAGGTCATGGGAGGCCTGGTTTCCATGAACCCATGGACTTTTCGCCGGTCCGTTGGTCCATGCTCGGTTAAAGCCTCCTGGCGCCACTACCAAGTGGTGCAGGGAGCACTTTAACATTTAAATCCCCTCCACTCCAGCTGACTGGCAGCCCGAGAGTCAGCTGGAGCAGGGGGGTTAGAGCATTCCCAGCACTGCTCCCAGCACTGCGGGCCAGCTGGAATTTAAAGGGCCCATTCCCTGCCGCACAAGCAGCAGGGAAAGGGCCCTTTACAGGCTTCAGTTGGCCCTTTAGACTCCAGCTGGCCGGCGGAGGGGGGATCAGCTGGAGCAAGGGGAGGTTAAAGAGTTCCTGGTGCTGGCCTGGACCGACGATCCGGTCTGTTCATGAACTGGGCTGGACTGTGAAAAGTTTGTGGTCCGTGAAATGCCACAGACCACGGACCCATGGCCTGTGGGTTTTTCCCGGTCCATGTCCACCTATAATGGGGACATTTGCCCACCTCCAATCTCCTGGCACCTTACCTGTATTCCAAAAATTCTCAACGATGATAGACAGAGGCTCCACAATGACATCAGCAAGTTCCTTTAATACCCTAGGGTGCAATTCATCTGATCCCAAGGACTTGATTTCATTTAAAGAAGCTAGGTGTTTACATATCATCCCAATGTCTATCCTAGGCTGCAATTCCATTTTTATCTCATGTGTTCCCTTTTGGCACAGTTCCCTTTGTAAATGAAGACCCAGGCAAAGTAGGAACATGGGACAGCACAGTGGCTAACATCAGTTAGAGATCACGATCAACAAAATCAAAACATGAAAACCAACTTTAAATGACAAAAGAGAAATTTCTCACACCGTTAAGCAATCTGGCAGCCACATTCTGGAACAACTGAATCTTCTCTTGTTAAGGAAGACTAAACACAAACAAAGAACAGGTACCACAATCAGTCATGGGCGGGCAGTTCATACACTATTGGGAAGTGCAAAGACATACCTTCTCAGAGCCCTCTATCTTCACTCTTCCAATCCAGTATCTTAAACTCAGGTTTTCAGGCCACTCTCATATCCCCAATCTTCCCTAACATTTAGAAACTTAAATGTTCATCAGGACATTTTCCTTAGCTCCTTCAGCTTTCTATAGAAATCCTACACGCACATTTCAATATCTCCTTATACTAAACCTCTCTGGCAACTGCTCTCTTTTTTCCCTTCATGAAGTCACCTATCACATCCTTCTTTCTCCATCTGCTATCACACTTGGCTTGAAAAGGGGAGAGAGGCACAATTTAGGACTTCAAAGAGAAAATCAAACAAAGTCTTTGTGACAGGAAATGTAAGTGAGGGAAAGGGGTTCATGTCACCATTATCTGAAGTTAAGTATAGAGGTGGACGAAACAAAGAAAAGATGACAGGTATGGCATCAACCTCTCTCCACAGATAGCAGAGATGAAATCACCACTTCTGCATTCCTGGTTCAAGTAAAATACAGCTTGGCCAACCTCCTCAAAGCAGATACCACATGCCCTGTACTGAGTGCATATAAAACTTAGCCGTATTTAAGGGCTGGCCTTTATTTTGTTGTTTTAACTGGCTGCTACTTGTGTTTGAAAATGTTCATCTAAAGTTAGCTGTACTTACTACAGTGGCAATATTTAGTAGATTGCTCAACTGATTAATTTTTTTTAATCAGCAATATTCCCAATTAATACAGTCAGCAGATTAAAAAAACATTAAAAATAAAAGCCAGAGACACCAGAGTAACTTCTAAGCATCATCATCTTTGAAGATGCAACCAAAGGATTTCTTAATTTCGAGTTGTACTTCCAAACGAAACTAAAACTGAATCAAAAATTCAAATAGGCACATTAAAAACCACCACCACAACCCAAACAGCCAATTTTAATCATTTAAAGGAAACCAAGTAAACTCTAGAAATTTGCCAATGCATTTTGTAAACAATACTAGTGATGACTTTTCATTAGAGATGGGCACGAACCAAAATATGAACCAAAATTTGTGATGAACCAGGCCAGTTCATGGTTCCTGAACCAGCGGTTCGTCAGATCCCATTTCTGACAAACTGCCATGAACTTTAGGCTAGTTCGTTTGGTTCATTTTTCAGTTCATTAACTGCAGACAGCCTGGCGCCGATCAATCAGTTTCCTAGGCAACAGGGGATGGACTTCCTGCAGACCTTCTGCTGACCCAGAAGTGACCTTCTGCTGACATGGAAGTAATGGTTTGCTGCCCCAGAAGTGACATTTTCATGAACCAAAATGAATCGGTTTGTGAACTGGGGCAGGTTCATGGAAGTTCATGGTTCGTGAAACGTGATGAACCACAAACAGCATGTTTCGATTTTTTTCTGGTTTGTGCCCATCTCTACTTTTAATCATTATCTCTCATAACAAGGCAAGTATTTAATGTAAAATTCTGTTTACAAAGAAAGAAAAAGTGGTGGAGGGATAAAAGGAGGCAGATTGTAAAACAAAGTTGGTAATGCAGAAATTCTACCAACGAAAAACCTTAGATTTCCTCATTTTCAGATGCAAAATGACTCATACTTAGATGGGTTTTAATCCTTAAGACATTCTGGGGTTTTTTTCTGGCATCTGAATGCTTCCCAAGCAAAAAAAGGAAATATGAGGTTCATTTGTGCTTTACTAAATAACTAAAAATGGTCATAGAAAAGATGAAGTCATTCATTCTTAGGTTTCTCACCTTCTCTGGAAAACCTAAATACTGTTACTACTTACAGGCATAAATGAATTTAAATTTTAAAAGAGTATAAGCAAAGTCTGGGCTTTTAGAAATGTTGCTAGATAAAAACCCTCCAATACAGTCAAGATTCTACTTGTTTAAGGATAGCAAAGTCTTTTGGTACCTGAATAAAGCAAACCAATATAGAATATCAAAAAGAACAGGTAATTCATACATTTCTCACATAATAAATTTAATCATTAACAAACCTTTTTTCCAGGGCATTTATCATTTATTTACATTTTTTTTAAAGAGTACAACCCAATATTCCGAACAACTCTCAGGGCTATCAATGAAGCTATCACACTGAAAAAGCTAAGATGTCTTTCTTAGCTGGAAATGGCCAGGAGTAATCTGAGACAAGTGGCCTCAGCAGCGTTGCCAACGCAGCACTGTCAGACCTGGGCTGTAGTGAGAGAGCGCCAGGAACAGCCTGCGTTTGAGCCTGGCAGACCCCCTGTGGTGCTGCTAGACTCATATGGGCAACTTGTCTCAGGTTAGCCCAGGGCTGTTTTCATGTCCTAATCTATCCCTACGCCTATCACAGGTCACATGGGTATTATTGAAGTAATGTAAGTAAACTCTGTACAGTACTCACCATCCCAACTGAAAAAGAATATCTAGAGCTGAAAAAGGACAACCAAAATGATTAAAAGGTTAGAACCCTACACAGAGAAATATGACAGAGATTAATAAAAAAATATGTATGAAGATCTCTTTCTCTCTCTCATAGATCTTTGGGGCGCCCAATGAAGCTGGTGAATGCTACATTCAGGACACAGATACCATATGAAAGCTACTATCACAGGATCCAGTGACAGCCACTGTCTCAGATGGCTCTAAAAGAAGATTAGAGAAACTGATGGAGGCCAGAGCCCTCACTAACTACAACAAATGACATATCTGTGTTCAGAGCCAAAAAAGCTGGGAAGTCCACCATTTTGGAAACGGTGACATCAGAAATTGCACGGAAAAGCCACCAGCATTTAATGAGCGGGGCGCTATCTTTAGGACCTGTGGAAACAGCCAGCTAGAGCCTTTGGCCTATGTGCTTCTGATGTGGGACTTCCAGGCATCTGGCTAGCAGCTGTGGGAAACAGGAGGATGTTTCAGCAGCTAAACTACTGGTCTGTTCCAGTAGGGCTCTTTTTATATTCTTTAATAGATTATGGTTGGGGCAGGAAAACAGAAGACCCATCTTAGTCAGAACTGAATGATGAATTAGGGGACTTCTCTAATTGACTAGGAACTACATACTTACAAAACTGTCTAAGAAATCCAGGATGCAGCTTCTATTGGCGCAAACAACCCCTGCCACCAAAAAACACTTTGCTCAGCTTGTTTCTGAGGCCTACTTTCCTGTACATTTCAGATGAACGTAACACTGAGTAGTACCCAGAAACAGATGCCGATGAATTGCAGTGCTGCAACACTGCTGTAAAGCTGCTTGAGGAATTCTGCACCAAAGCACACTGCTGAAAAATGGAATCAGAGGCAAGGCAGATGCCATTAAAAGCCATAGTTCTCCTTGTCACTTGTTTCTGTTGGGCCACATAATTTATCAGGCTATAGCCTGATTCACAATATCCTTTTTGAAATTTACATGTAAATAGATTTTCGCAACTAATTTGAATATGTTGAACGAGCCTGGTGCACGGCGGAATTCATATCCCAGTTGCGACACAACATTCCTTGGACCAACCCAGTTTTTGGAGATTGCCCCCCCATGTGTTTTACTATAATCTAGGCATGTATTGTGCTATCCATACAATACCTAGGACTGGAAACATATCATCAGAAGAACAATGTTGTGAAATGAAATTGGGAAAATAGATTATGACAACCAAATCACCATCTTCTCCTCTCTTCACAGTTCTATATCTGGTTTATATTTTTGATGCCTTTTTGCAAATGTACATTTTCTACCCCATGATCCAAAACTTTCTTAATGTGGTGTATGGTGGGAGGGGAGAGGAGAGGAAATTAATTGATACACAAGAAGAGGCACTGAGCATGAATGACTGCCATACGAAGCAGTATAAAGGATCCTCTACAGGGCAAATAAGATAATGAATTCTTACCGTGTTTCCAGAAGAAAATAAAATCTCAGACTTTAGTGTGTCTCCGAAAGGAA
Organism: Eublepharis macularius; assembly: GCF_028583425.1. Classification (NCBI taxonomy): domain Eukaryota; kingdom Metazoa; phylum Chordata; class Lepidosauria; order Squamata; family Eublepharidae; genus Eublepharis; species Eublepharis macularius. The sequence goes on from NC_072798.1 coordinate 74,949,788, forward strand.
GCAATTCCATGACTGTGGGGAAAGTCAAGGATGTTTCTCCCTGAATACTTGGGTTTTAGCAACGTCAGGGACTTTGAAGAGAAGCAGCTTAACTGGGGATAGGGGAATTGGCACATTGTAGAACCATGCCAGAAACAGAACTTGAAACAATGGAATGTCTTGCAAGGATTTGGTACCAAGATACATGGGTCACACAGAGAATCAAATGATGGTAAATTAAACATCATGAATTTCACACTCCTAGAATCCCACTAATCTGGAGATAGGTCACAATAGAAGAATTTCATGCAACATTAACTTTTTTAAAAAAAATCTCTTTGGCAGAATGTACATATGTGAGAAAACATTCATGCTGCTAAAAGAGCATGAATTGAAATTTCCATTACATCTTAACAACTGACACCACAAGTCTCACACTGGAAATCTGAAGCGCAACATGCCTAGTCATGGCCTCAGGCCCACAACATTCATTCAATTTTTATGTGCATTGTGTCAATAAAACCATGCAAATTAGCCAAAGCCTGCCAGCTTTCCCTCTGTTTTCATATTCTTTTGTGAGTTGCCCAACTCTATTTTCAACTGCCAACCAAAGAAGATGGTACTTGGAACAAGGAGAACTAATTCTTCTCAGGAGTTGCCATTAAGAAAGGTCAGAAACTAGCCTGCAATTTCAGCTAATACGCTTAACTAAAAGCATTCTCTTGAGATTATCTCTGCTCCACTTCCATCCTTACCTTCAGTACCACTAAATTATCAATAACACTTCAGACATCTTGAAATGATTGAATGATATGATTCAACTGAGTGGAATTAAACTATCAAGTATCCAATAAATATCATCAGCAAAATTCAATGAAAATAGCAGGAAAACCAAGCTAGTCCTCAGAGTCCCTATGTGAACATCAAAACAAAACAAGACAAGACACAGCCAAACCTGACAAGCTTCTTTGTGCATAAAGTTCCACAACAGAGGTTACTTTCTGCTCCTTAGAACCCACCCTCTGTATGCTGAGGAATTTGGAGCTGGGTCCAGAGAAACGATATCAGCATGCAACTAAGTTTTTTGGGCCCAGTCCTTTTAAGCTGCAACCAGGGCTTTTTTTCTGGGAAAAGAGGTGGTGGAACTCAGTGGGTTGCCCTCGGAGAAAATGGTCACATGGCTGGTGGCCCCACCCCCTGATCTCCAGACAGAGGGGAGTTTAGATTGCCCTCCACGCCGCCGAGTGGCGCGGTGGACAATCTAAACTCCCCTCTGTCTGGAGATCAGGGGGTGGGGCCACCAGCCATGTGACCATTTTCAAGAGGTTCCGGAACTCCGTTCCACCACGTTCAGCTGAAAAAAAAGCCCTGGCTGCAACAAATAAATGTCAACAGTGGTGATTGCATCTGGAAGCTAAATAAATACAAGAAGGTGCCTTTATATAAAGTCAGACCATTTGGTCTACTTATTTATTTACTTTATTTATACTCTGCCTTTCTCACTGAGACCCAAGGCAGACCACATGATCGAAAACAATGTAATCAAACAACATACAGCCTTATCAGTCAATGATGTATCAAGGTTGCCATTGTCTACTCTGACTGGCAGAGGCTCTCCAGGGTCTCAGATAGAAGTCTATCACATCCCCTACTATCCAGAGGAGTTAGCTGTGTTAAGTCTGTAGTTGCAAAATAGTAGAGAGTCCAGTAGTACCTTTAAGACTAACCAACTTTATTGTAGCTTTCAAGAACCACAGCTCTCTTCGTCAGATGCAATCTGATGCATCTGATGAAGAGAGCTGTGGTTCTCGAAAGCTTATGCTACAATAAAGTTGGCTAATCTTAAAGGTGCTACTGGACTATTATTATATTACCTACTATGTGACCTTTTTTTTAACTGGAGGTGCCCAGGGCTGAATGGGGAAGGGGGGAGGACTTCTGCATGAAAAGCAGATGCACTGAGTCACAGCTCCCAACCAAACAGGGAACTACTGATTGCCATGCAAAGTGGTCACTCTTCTTTAATTCTGTGCTTTTTAATCTTGTTATCTAGACTGTTATGTTTTGTGTCCTTGCCACCTGCTGTTGCATTGTTAGTTACCTTGAGTCTGAGAAGGTTAAGATAGGATATAACTTAAGACAGACAGACATATCATATATGAACTGCCATATTCTATAGCCTGTCTTCACAGGCAGTACTATACAGTAATACAATCTGGAAGTTTACCAAACCATCTATGGTGGTGGCTAACAGTTTTGAAGCTACTTTCTGAACACAGAGAGAGACAGACAGACACACTAATGATAGCGATGACAGCTGCTTAATAGCTCTGGCAAACCTTACGAACTTAGTGTTCTAGTGTTTCTATGGGTGCAAGGATTTCTGCCTACACAGTGTGTTTTCCCCACCTTCTCCCTTCTGGGGCAACCCAAAATGCCTCCCAAAATCCTGTTACTGAGGGGTCAGGGCTCCCCCCAGTAGCAGGATTTCAAGGATATTTCAGGATGCCATGAAAGGGGGGAGGCAGGAAAAATCACACTCTGGGGGGAGAAATCCTTGCACTCCTGAAAAAGCTAGTCTAAACCCAAGCCATCGTCAGAATTAACTTTTAACTCTGAAGCAAACTACCCACCTTCCAACCAGAAAGAGGAGATTATGTTTCCTTTACAAAAAATTATGCATATCATTAAGTGATGGAAAAAGCAAAATACTCACTTTCAAGAAAAAAAGGGGCTACATATAAGGAAAGGAAGACAGGGCATTTCTTCAAGTACATGGCCACAGAAACCTGTCAAATGGTTCTAAACTCAATCTAAAAATGAGCTTTTTCAAGATTTTTGGAGACACTTACAGCAAGGTCAAAACTACAAAGGTCTTAAGCCTCGGCATATAAAGACAGGTAAATTGCCAATGAAGAGCACAACAAACAGAGGCCTCTAAACCAAAAAACTTCTGCAGCAAATACATTAAAAATGTGGAAAGATCTGTAACGACTGTTGATGATTTGCGTCTCCTCCACTTTTTGGACAAGGACTCCCTTATTTTTCCTCCCATAGTAAAAACTCGATGTAACTTTACGTTCACCCTTTTATACTTCACTAGGAAAATCACACTTACAGTTCTGGAGTTCTTGCCAGAGATTTTTTTAGACAGCACATGAAGCAAAACTGTTTGCTCAATTAGCACTGACTGAATCACAGCCAGCACTTTATCCTGCTCCCATAAATCAGTAGCTTTATTCCCTCAGTGACTGCAGCAGCAGTTGGCCAGAGGAGGGATATGCATGCTTGCTTGGACGTGCTTCAGCATCATCAGTGCACAAGGGGTACTGCAGCTACCATCTCAGTTGGTGACACAAGGGGCCAACACATAATCCAATAAGGCTGCTGATTCTGGCTCTTGAATTTGAGCAACTCATTGCCCATCTTTTCCAAAATGCCTGCTTTAGACAACCAGCCCTGTCCCCATATGGTACTGCACTCCATGCCAAGCTGTAATACATCGTGTTTGGTTTACTGCATCCATCACCATCATCATGTGATGAGTCTCCATTCCATTACCTAACTTCCTAGACGCTACAGGTGCTGTGGTGGCATGGCAACTATGCATAACAGGCATCTGTGCAGTAAAGCAACAGCTGCAGTGGGCTTACAGAATGGTTGTTTTCCGTAAGCAAAATATACTGAGTGGCCCTAACTCTCTTCACGCAAAGATCCAGAACGCAGCTCTTTCTTTTCTGTTCTTGATCTGCATTAGATAATTTGCCTTCCTACGGCCAAGTCTTAATATGCACATATTTTAAACTCAGATCAGATATGCTGAGGTGTTATTTCCCGTTAGGGTTCATCATTCAGGAAAAAAGAACACAAGTCAAGAACAGTAGCCGGAGACTAGAATTCTCTTGTATGTCATGCTCCAATATCAGAAGAAATGCAACTAATTCTGAGACATAACTTCCGGATAGCTCAAAGTTCATACAAATGATGTTAGTCTGCAAGTAAATTTATTGGGAGAACATAGTGCGACAAAGAAAGCCAATCTAAATTAAGAGCACTCTCTCATACAACTAGTTAATTTACCCTAACACATCTTCACAGACCCCTAGAAGAACAGATTCTGCCTGCATTATGTTGCATCTTCCTGAGGTTTGTCTTACACACAAATGCAAAACAAATCATTCATGCTTGTCTGGCCTTTCCATACCAATTTGCCAACTGTTGTGTTGTTTTAATCTAGCACCCAAGACAGACAATATTAAGGCTGACCTCTCCCTACAGGGAATGAACATTACAAAAGAATCAGCTACAGAACAGGCATTGCATCTTCCTTTTGATATCAAGCTTCCCTCTTACTTCTTAGAGCAGGGCCAGCAATCTATATGTAGCTGAACACAAAGAATTCTGAATGCTAGTCAAAAAAGTGACCCATACTTTCTTCCAATTTATTTGCTCATGTGTTTGATTCAAAGGGAGCAAAGAAACTTCAGACAACTCTTCAAATAAGTCTCCTGTTCCTCCTTTTGTGTCTCAAGGCACTCAAGAATGGTCCTTATATACACATCTTTCAACATCCATGTACATGTAGCTAGGAAACCTCACTGGGCCAGGGTTTCCGGATGAATTTGTTTAAAGACTGTAAATACATATGTATGACACTGACATATCTCAAGTTAGATGTTACCATACCAACGTTTTCTATAAGAGTTGTAATGTCTGGAACAGTCAAGAAATATATTAAGCCGTGAATGCAGAATAATAGTAAGGCTGTTTGAAGGTTTATAAAAACAAAAAACAAAAAAACCTGTTCTTGCTGCTCGCTGGTACCCTATACTCAGTTTGTCCACCAGAAAAACTCAATGCTTGCTAGTTTACATTATGAACAACATAATGCACTGGGATACCTCCATGAAACATGGAGTTTAGCTGCATTCCTCATTGTTGCTGCAGCTCTTTTTGACCCCCTAGAAAGAACATTCTCATAAACTGCTGGGACTGGAGAAAGGAAAGCTGGTGAGGAGGCAATTGTTTCGCCTTCCTCTTCCACAAGTGCAGCTCTGCTAAGGAACGGGGTCAATTTCATCCCCCTGTCACTCCAGCTCACCAACCCCAGGAATTATCTTCATGGTGATCAGAAGGGGTTGCAGAAGCGGAGAGTAATGTGGAAAAACTCCATGTGACCTATCGGCACAGATTGTTGGCTACATGTCATTAACACCAAAGTTTGGTATGTTATAGAGGGTCTCTTCTGTCATCTGTTTTCTCTGCTTGAGAAAATTTCTCCCTGTTACTTCTTCATTTGATCATTAGGTTATGTAGTATATGCATGTTTAGCAGCCAAACTGTCAGGGTGATCTTATTGAATTCCTTTATATTTACTTAACACATAACTTAAAAGTATATTTCAGCCTACATATAATAACACATCGTTTATTTATTTATTTATTTATTTATTTATATTTCCTTTATATTCCACCCTCCCCACATCAGCAGGCTCAGGGCGGATCACAATCAAGTTTAAAAACATATTTCATCATATATGAAACAAACCTATCACCTACAAACACTCATCACAATAAACCATTTGGTCTCAAGAGCTGCTACAACACCATTCATCATCTTACTACTTGGGTAAGAAGAAAATGGTTCTTAACCATTTTCATTTCAGATTTACAGTCACTCAAGTGTATTTCTTCTGAGTGCTGTGATTCTCTGTATCACTTACACTACCCAGTTATCTCAGGTGAACATTTGGCTTTATCAGCCCATGAGGACCCTTGCCTAAGCAGTGGCAAATAGTTGCTTGAAAGTATAGACACTACAAAAATGACCCTCATTGTGATGGGCAGGGAGGTGTGTTGATGAAAGGCCGATATATTGTAGGAATCCTTGAGGTTGTGTTGCTGTGCCAATGGAGGCTGGCTCCTTAGGGGTCAATGCAGCATTTTAGTGGGGCTTGACAGTTATCAGCAAACGGTATGTATTTGCTTAGCTTCCGCTCCAATAGCATCCCTCTTCCCAGCCCTATGTAACCTCAGCATCAGGAGCACAATCACCACATATTGCATTTCAGAGGACAATAATTAAGCCAGCCCCCCTCTGTGCAGCTCTACTGTGTATTCCATTTCTCAATCTGTCACATGTCTGATTACGAGAGACAGTTGGGACAACAGAATGAAGCGCGGGAAACTTTGTAAGCTGATAAGCATATCATATCCAGTTCCTAAGGAAATTCTTCTGTGTGGATCAACAAAACCCACAAGGAGGCTACTGTTTACAGATCTTTCGCCTAATACCAGCCACTTGCTCCTGCACACACTGTCTTGGAGTCCCAGTTCTGCACTGGACATTCTGCACATTTTAAGAGTTTTTTTGTTTTAAAACATTTTTATTGAGAAGATTATTCAAACACAATAGCCATAATAGGAAAAGCAACAGACATGGCTTTTTTTCTGCCAGAACACACTGGAACAGTATTCGGGCAGTTCTCAAAACTGCCCCCCTCGCTCCTGGCCATTTCGGGCTGAAATGGCCCCGAAATGGCCAGGATCAGGCCTGAAACTGTCAGGATCGGGCCTCTGTCGGGTGGGGGAATACTCCCCCGCCCGGCAGCATCCCAATCCTGGCCGTTTTGGGCCTGTTTCAGCCATTTTGGGCCCAAAATGGCCGGAAGGTGCCCAAAATGGCTGAAACAGGCCTGAAACAGTCAGGATCAGGCCCAAAACGGGCCAAATCCAGCCTGATCTGGGCTGAATCAGGGGCCTCGGGGAACATGGAAGTGCTCCCAGGGCAGCCATGCCCCAGAAGTGACATCATCATGCAGTCCTGGGAGTGCACGCGTGCACTGCACGCACTTATGTATTTACAGGGGCGCCCCCTCCTCCCAGGAGTTGCCCCGGGTAAGCGTTCCATCACCTCTTTCCCCAGAAAAAAAGCCCTGCATCATAACATGCTATACTGTAATAACTATATAGATAGAACAAAATTTTGTGATATTAATGTTTACTTTTGTTTCTTTTATTTTTCTAATTGTATTGATTTTGACATTGTGATAATTTCACATTTGTTTGGCTTTATGAGTTGAGAATTGATTGGTATAGTTGGTTTAGGAGTTTGATAAGATAAAACTTTATTGCTTTTGAGGTGAAGGAGACCGATTTGCTGCCACCATTATTTTACTTACTTCATTTATATCCCCGCCTTTCTCCCCCATGAGACCAAAGCAGTATCAGACCCGTATTCTCTTGGTGAAGGGCTGTAGCTCAGTGGAAGAGCCTTTGCTTGGCATGAAGCTGGTCCCACATACATCTCCAGTTACAAAAAGACCGTGGAGAGTTGCTTCCAATCTGCGTAGACTATACTGGTCTTGATGGGCCAATGGTCTGATTCAATATAAGGCAGCTTCTTCTGCATTCATAGTTGGACTGGGTTGATGTAACCTTGACAAAAACTCACACCCCTTGCTCCCATACACAATTTTCCATCTAGTTTTGGAGGCCCTATCCTAGGGAATTAGAACTTGCAGTGCACCTTACACATTCCTTCCAAGGAGATATTTGACCCATCAATTTTAAAGTAAAAATTAAAAGCTTGTTGAACCCAACATCAGCATTGGGTTACATTGCATCTGGAACATTGGTTACATTGATTGGATGTGAGGGCGATCTGGCTGCGACATCTGTCACCCTATGGATCGCCAGGGTTGATTCGGCTGTTCTGGCTGACTAGGTGGTTGTCCCCTTCCTCCCTCACCGCTCCATGTGCGTCCCTCCCAAAGCTGCGCACTCGGTGGAAGAGGACGACCATCCCAGATTAGTGTAAAGATGCTATTTCTTCTCCACAGAATGTGTGCTTTATTGCCAACCCCGTTCTGTCCTAAAATTATATGAATTCATCCATATCAGGGACCACCTAGGGTTATGACATAAGTTTCTGTGAGATTGTTTTTAAAAAAATTAGAGAGGATTAAAACCTACTAAAACTTAACTGCAACTTCTGAGAAAGTGCAGGCACTGCAAAACGTGCAAAAGGTTAAAAGGATGAACTGAAGGATTGGCTGAACACAGAAGGGAAACATGTCACATGAAGGATAATAGAAAGAGTACAATGGGTGGGGAAAGCATATTATGGGAAGGTTGGGGAGGGACTGCAAAACAGGAGTGTTGGGATGGAAATAAGAGCAAGAAGAGAGGAAGCAATTAAGGGAGGGTGAGGAACTTCCTCTCCTGGAGTGAGTGCAATAAGCTGCATACCTGGTATTTCTCTAACGTAGGGCCAGTTGTTCTTGAAACCCAACTTTCTCTTGCTAGACTTCCATGTGTAAACTGGCCAATAACACAATTCAGATGTAGCATATTTTGGAAATATCACTAGTCTAACTTCATATGAATCTAGAGAATTTTCCATCTCCGTATCTGCATAGCTCTACACACAAGTCCTCATAGAAAGACTTGATGCGTCCCACCAAGCCCTGAATTAACTGAATTGTCTTAATACACACTAGGAGTTGTTTTAAGTCAGTGAGTCCTAAGTGTGTGGGTTCTAAGTGTATGGGTTTTAAGTCAGTGAGTCCTAAGTGTATGGGTCCAAGCTTTACTATTTCATCCAATTCTTTATGTTGAAGTTGACTCAACAGCTCTATTAGAAAATATGTCCTTCTGCTACACTGCCATTCACGAGACAGAACAAAAGGGAATTTTGTGCAGGTGAGAAGAAATACTTTGCTAGACACCCATGAAAAATCCTGGCACAAACTCAATTGCGTTTTTATTTCTTTTTTTCTGTTCTCTGAAGTAGGCCCCAACACTGTGATGGATTTGAGATTTTAGTAATACGTTGGAGCAGGTTGCTGATCCAAGTAATATCAGACCATTAGGCCACTTTGACAGCCTTCTTAAGTCATGAATGGGAAACAACAACAACAACAACAATAATGGGACTTATTTTGCTCTGAGTTAATTCGGTTCCACTACTGAATGACCAGTTTTATTCAAGTTATGATTGCTTGGAGACCAAGTAGATTTCTACACCTGATTTTCTAGGAAGGAACAGAAATATATTGTCTTTTATAGCCATGAAGTGCTGCCACGAGGATGGAGTAGCACACAGAGAATTGTAATTTACACTCTGTCTTAAACACACATTATAGCCATTGGCACTTTTCACATAACAGCCAAAATAATTTGGAGAGCACTGTGGAGACCCCCAATTCCCAAAAAGAAAAAAACAACAACTTAATTCGCTGCAGATTAAATATGACCTTTCAAACGCATCTGGCTCTCTGGGCAAACACATGCACATTTGCCTCCTAAGAAAAAGCACGAAATAATTCAGTAATGGAAAATAATATCATTCCTATTATTTATAGTAAGATCATGAATATTTTCGCTGTTCATACTACTCTGCTGTTCATACTAAATCTCTTTACTTCCCTGTCCACAATGGTTTTCGAGTGCACTTCCTTTGCTTCTCCAACACGTAATATAATCAGAATAGTAGGCAGAACAAATACTTGCACACCTGCATTAGTAATATACAAGTGGGGATATCAGATTTTTCTGCAAACTTGGAGCATTTTTCAGGTGTGCAGGAAGATCCGCCTTGCCTGTTCACGGCTCTAACCTCTGGATTTAAGTATCCTCAGATCAGGGCCACTTGTCTATTAGTATATAAGATGGGAATAAATGAAATAAACTAATAAGCTTCAGTTACACTGTATGAAGAATAGCAGACACACAGGAAACAAATAGCATATAAGACTGGTTCACAATAAGTGCATAACAGCAGCCCTGGGGATCAGACCGATGGTCCAGTTGCTCAAGCATCTTGTTTCCTACAGTGGCTGATGTGATGCCCTGGAAAACCCATAGTGAACAGGGGTCAGTCCCAGCGGCTTCTGTTCCCATTCCACCATGAGGCATTCAGAGGTATACTTCCCTGCACACTCCAAAGGAGATAACATTTAGCCATCATGGCTAAGAGAAGCTGAGGAACCTATATTCCATGAATTTGTCCAATCCCCCTTTAAAGTCATCTAACTTAGAGGCTAGTCTACTACATAATTAACTTAGTGGCTAGTCTACCACTACATACCATGACTGTTTCAGCCAGTTTCACAAGGTAATTATGTGTTGTGTAATGTAGTTTTTGTCTGTCCTGGATATACTTCCCAGCAATTTCACTTCAATTAGATCCCCAACCTCTGGTTTACTGGGAGCAAGAGAAATGTTCTCTTGAAATTTTTCTACAAAGTAATTTCATAAATCTCTACCTTCTACCACTTGTCTTGGTTTCTACACTGAAGAGTCCTAAACTCTTCAGCCACTCTTCATAAGGAAGATGTTCCAACCTCTTGAAAAGTTTGGTTACAAATTTCTGCATCAGCTCTATGACATACTATTTTGTACTCCAGTGTCCAGAACTGCATACAGTGCTCCAAATGCAAATATACTACAGATGCATTAAACAGGCACTTTACAAAATACCACCTTACTGCTCATGCCTGATTCCAGATTATTCATGATATGCTCTGGTCTGAATAAAGGTCCCTGCTATGACCCTACTCCTTTCTTTCTTTTCTTATGAGAACTGTCATATGTCTGTCTGGTATTCTTCTCATGTGGAAATCATATGCAGAGCCCTCTGTATAGATGTAAGTGTGTATAAAATGCATCTCTGTGTGCTAGTGAACCTCCACCAATCACTCAAGGACAAGACACCAGCCTTCAGTGATACCGATGGTCCATCTAGTCTAGGGCAAAACTGACAGTATGTGAAATGGTTACAGTGGATCCTTTTTCAGACACACTTCTCTTATATGGACACAGCACTGAGAGACAAAGTTAATAAGTTATTTTTCAGTAGCAGCCTTTTCCCAGCATTAATGATGGTGAGACAATTTGTGCCTAACAATTCTGTGAGTATGAGCCTACCATATTCCTCTTATACTGGTTATTCGTAATTTTGAAATAAGGAAATGGAGATCTGTCTAGCCAGCCACAAAGCTGAGAAATGAACCAAGAATAGAATTCCAAGTTCTGCCTTGAGTTTGAAGTTACAACAGTTTACTTCTTTTCATCATCTTGTGATTCAGATTTGTCCCTTTTTACATCAGTTGCTTCTTTCAAAACACTGCCCATGAAGTCAAAGGACCCAAAGTAGGTATGGTTACCCAGGGCTTTTTTTCTGGGAAAAGTCGTGGTGGAACTCAGTGGTGGAACTCAAGACCACACAATGACATCACTTTGGGTCAGCTGGAACAAGGGGGGAGTTTTTTAAAGTTTAAATTGCCCTTGGCGAAAATGGTCACATGGCCGGTGGCCCCACCCCGATCTCCAGATAGAGGGGAGTTTAGATTGCCCTCCGCACTGCCGAGCAACATGGAGGGCAATCTAAACTCCCCTCTGTCTGGAGATCAGGGGCAGGGCCACCGGCCATGTGACCATTTTTAAGAGGTGCTGGAACTCTGTTCCACCATGTTCCCGCTGAAAAAAAGCCCTGTGGTTACATAAGTCAAACTATTATTATTCATTTGTTTAAAAAAATCTATTGTTCCTTTCCAGCATTTATTTACATTTTGCATAAGTATTGACATATAAAAAGTTAAGATACATTATACATGCAACAGTGGCATCAACAATAGCAGCACATCAGATCAGCCCGCAGACATTTAACTTCTAGATAAAATATATTTTTAGCTGATGCAGGAAAGTTTTATATTCCCTCCAAGCTGTACAAAAGAATTGGCCTTTCTTGCTTCATTCAGAAGGTCGACAGCAGACAGAATTGTAAGACTTGTTCTGGGCCCTCATAAAGTACTCATGACAGGAGGGACAGCAGTAGTAGCACGTGCTGGCTCTACCATAACTGGGGCCAGGGCTTCTGTTTAGGACCAGAAGTCCTTCAGGTGTTCCAACTCAGAAACAAACTGGCAAGTAATAGAACTGTTGAAGGATAAGCTAGATATTTTCAAATTCAGCAACAGTTAACAATTGCACGGTCACATTTTATACAGTGGAAACTTCCAAATTATTTTCAAGGGCTGCCCCATGCAGGGTGTATTACAGCAGCCAATCCTGGAACTAATAACCTACTTTCAGAGCTATTGGGAGCTTATCCTCCATCAGCAAAGATAAAGGTATCCTCCATCAGCAAAGATAAAGGTATCCTCCATCAGCAAAGATAAAGGTATCATTCATTTTCATCAACAAATTCTAAAACTTCCACCTATATGGCTTAACTAGCTACGATGGGCAAGGATCCAGTTCATATGTGGTGGGCTTCACAACCCTAATCAACCTGGCAGTCTCAGTCAGGTCATGCTATCTGAAATGTTCCAAAGAAAAGCTTCATTTTAGTCATCTTTAGGAAGCTTGTTTTTTCCATGCATATACTCAGCAGGACAGGGAACCCACAGGAGAAATAAATAACATTGCATTTTGTCGTCTGTGATAACTGGAAACAGGTGTGCTGACATTATTCCTTTGCATCAAGGTCCCACCCTGCTGTTTCAAAATTCCAAGAAGATGGCTTCAGTTTGCTCCTTTTGACTATTAAAAGTCACATAACTATAAGCTACTTCAACATTTAAAGGACAAATTACCCTTTGCTTCCTCTTGGCCAGACTTTTCCTCAATTGTCTTTTAGGTATACCTTCAGGGTGATAAAAGTAGCTTATTGGTAATGCCGTCTTGTGTTCAGCTGTATCACTCTTCCCTGTGTGCCTTAGGAATGACTGTCTTGCCTGTCACTTGCTCTATGTCACATTGCATAAATGATCCTTAACCACCATCCACTTCTCCTGAGGTACAATTGGAGCTCTCTCCAGTTCCTTAAGAGGTGCCGGTCTAGTTAATGCTAGATTGTCTGATCCTGTTCAAAAAAGGGTCTTTAGGTTCTCTCTCTGGCTCTCGTAAGTACAGCAGGCCTTGAGTTTGGGTCCTATCCCAAACAGGGTTGCCAGCCCCCAGGTAGTGGCTGGAGATCTCCCAGAATTACAACTGGTCTCCAGGCCACAGAGATCAGTTCACCTGGACAAAATGGCTACTTTGGCGGTGGACTCTATGGAATTATGCCACGCCAAGGTCCTTTTGCTCCCCAAACCCCACTTTCTTCAGGTTTCACCCTTGAGATCTCCAGGAATTTCCCAACTTGGAGCTGGCAACCCTAATCCCGAATGCTTGCCTTGCCTGCTTTTAAAGAGGCTGTGGCCAGACATGTAAAAAGTTACTGTGCCAATTCTGAAAGGACTTTTGACTTCTCATTGATGAAACCCCAGGATGCAGAGGCATAATCTGCTGCCTTTCTTGGATACTGGCAGTGGTGGTGGTTGAAAAGCTCATTTGTAGTGAATATAGCAGTACGTTAAGTGACACTAAATTCGATTATTGCTCAACAGCTGATGGTGGCCCTCTAGATTCCAGTAAACTGGACAGGGTCCTTGATATCAAGATCTAGAACGTTAAAAAGTTCAGCAAAAAAGCTCTGGCCTTCACTACTCCCCAAGCAGTTTTACTTTACAAATCTGGCACAATTCAGGCAGACTACTTCATTGGTTGGTAGTCCTAGTCGTTCAAAGACGTATCAGTAAGTAATGGACATTTTAAAACTAGACTGAGGAAAATGAAGTTGCAAAAGAAAAAAAAAGTTGTGTTGACTGAAGAGGGAACTGAAATTGCTTCCTCATCATCCCCATAAAACACACATCTAGGAAAACAATGTTTCAAAAGAAAGGCCAACTTTAAGACTACAAGTCTAGTCAACCTCTTTATGGTCGCTTGTTTGCAATCTTAAAAACACTGATAAAGGAGAAGGGATGAAATAAGAAATCTCTCTTCACAAAACTGGATTCCTTCCTTCCTAGAGACTGAATCCAAGTGTATGATAGGGGGCTATTTCATCCAGAAGTACTTTTATCTAACTAAAATTTGACCTCTTGTCACTGGACAGTCTTCTGTTTCTTAGGCTACCTAAAAAATCATTTGAGATTCAAAAGAAGGAACAAATCCAGAGAGCTGTTTTGTGCTACCATACAAGCACTCTTCGAGAAAGTTTCTTATTTTGTATCTACACCTGTAATTCTTAGCAGAGACAAGAGGAACTAATGCGTCATCTCTTCGTGATTAGATGCAGCTGATGTGGTCTACCATCTGGTTTTCTTTGAACATCTGTTTAATTTTATTTATTTTATTAACTTATTTAAAACATTTCAATGTCACCAATCCACCAAATTCAGGGTCCCCAAGGAAGCAAAAATTAAGCAAAACATTTAAAAAATTCAAACATCAAAAAACCATTTAAAGTACAAATACATATAAAATATTTTAAAACAATTAAATAAAATATAATACAAACACATAAATATACATTAAAACATCTTCATTGCTTTTCTTGCCATATAATGTACTATTTTCCTTTATGTTCCATATCAAGTCAGGCCAAGTTTATATTTGTATGCATAGAAATCAAAAGTGCCCATTACTCCCTCCAACAGCAACAGCATCCATAAGCAGCCATATATCATTTACTCTGTTTTCTTTGTCTTCTTCCTACACCTTGCATTCCATAGCTCAGGCTTTATATTAAAATTCAGTTTTTGTAAACCATTCAGCCATATTCAGGTGGCCCTGATTGGCTCTTCTAAAAAGAAGCAGGTCTCTGGTCCCAGGGAGGGGGGGCAGTTTTTCAATTAGAGGGATCTTTTTGCAGGATAGCTGAGAACTATGACAACCCTCTACAAGAGGAAACCCTCTCTGCTTTTTTCCTCAAGCACCCAGACTCATCACCCTAGCAGTTCTTCAATTAGCCTTTTTAATTTTCAGTTCTGAATAACCTAACCTGCAACCTTTGTGACTGCAGTCCATATCTAAATTGACATCTAAAGTATTTATTTTACTTTATTTATTTTACTTCATTTACTTCACTGATGCCGCAAGGGGAAGGGGACGATCGACATGGGGATTTCAATTATGAAGTGAAAACAGCGGGGACCCACCTGGGTAGGACAGGTCAAACAAAGGTACAAGGCTACAAGAGTCTATATGCCAATGCCCAAAGTATGGGTGGGTAATAAGAAAGAAGAGCTTGAGCTTCTATTGCAAACAGAGGGCTACGATATAGTAGGAATTACTGAGACTTGGTGGGATGATTCCCATGACTGGAATATGCTAGTGGATGGGTATGAGTTGTTCAAGAAAAACCGGAAGGGTAGAAAAGGAGGTGGAGTGCCGTTGTATGTGAGGAGAAGACTTGATTGTCAAGAAGTTATGGAGAATGGGGTGGACAGCCCAGTGGAAAGCATATGGGTAGAAATAAGGGGAGGAAGGACAAAGGGTATTATTGTTGGAATCTGCTACAGACTACCTAACCAGTGAGAAGAAATGGATGCAGACATTGACAGAGAGGTTGTGGAGAGGCATCTGGCTGCACTGGATGAATACAAATCCCCTGGGCCATATGGGGTGCACCCAAGAGTGCTGAAAGAACTTTCTAGAGAACTTGCAGAACCCCTGTCCATCATCTTCAAGGCCTCCTGGAGGACTGGGGATGTGCCACAAGATTGGAGAAGAGCGAATGTTATCCCAATCTTTAAGAAAGGGAAGAAGGACGACCCGGGAAACTACAGGCCGGTCAGTCTGACCTCTGTTGCGGGGTGCTGCAGAGCTCGGTTTTGGGCCTAGTACTTTTCAATATTTTTATCAATGATCTGGATGAAGGAGTGGAAGGACTGCTCATTAAATTTGCTGATGATACCAAATTGGGAGGAGTAGCAAACACCCAAGAAGATAGAATTAAAATTCAACAAGACCTGAATACTCTGGAGAAGTGGGCAGCTGTGAATAGGATGCAATTCAACAAAGACAAGTGCACAGTATTACATCTGGGCCACAAAAATGGGAAGCACAGATACTGGATGGGGGATACACTTCTGGGCAGTAGTATATGTGAAGGAGATCTTGGGGTAAGAATGGACTGTAAACTAAATATGAGCGGTCAGTGTGATGCGGTGGCAAAAAAAGCCAATTCAATCCTGGGTTGTATCAAAGGGGCCATAGCGTTGAAATCGCAGGAGGTCAAAGCCCTTCTCTATACTGCCTTGGTCAGGTCGCACCTGGAGTATTGTGTGCAGTTCTGGAGGCCTCACTTCAAAAAGGATGTGGACAAAATCAAGAGGGTGCAGAGGAGAGTGACGAGGATGAACAGGGGTCTGGAGACTGAAACCTACGAGGAAAGGCTGAGGGCCTTGGGAATGTTTAGCTTGGAGAAGAGGAGATTGAGGGGGGACATGGTTGCTCTCTTTAAATATTTGAAAGGCTGTCATTTGGAGGAGGGCAGGGAGCTGTTCCAGTTGGCAGCAGAGGGTAGGACCCGAAGCAATGGGCTTAAATTACATGCACAAAGGTACCGGCTGGATGAATATTTGTCAGAGGCAGTTTTCAAGAAGAGGCTGGATGAATATTTGTCAGAGATGATTTAGGCTGATCCTGCACTGGGCAGGGGGTTAGACTAGATGGTCTGTATGGCCCCTTCCAACTCTATGATTCTATGATTTATACCTCATCTTTCTCCACAATAGAAGCCCAAAGTGGTGTACATTGTTCTCCTCTCCTCCATTTTTCCCCTCACAACAACCCTGTGAGCTAAGTTGGGCTGAGTGCGTGTGTATGGCAAGCTGCCATAGCAGACCTGGGAATTAAACCTGGGTCACCCAGATCCTACTCTGTCACTCTTGCCACAACACTGGCTCTCTGACATTACCCATTTCGTAAACTGAGAGAAGGCCTAGGACTGCTCCATATATACATATGCCATCTTTTTCTTCACAGGAGATGAATCCACTGTCCAAGGATGAGGCACTTATTGGCTGAATCTGCACTTGAATGTTAGGAATCTGCTTATTCAGACAACCCAGTAAAGGCAGAATTAAAATACAGATTAACACACTCTCCTTGCCACACATTCTCTTTGTCTTATTGCCCATTCTCTAATCTGCCCTTTCTGGGCAAAGTGATTGAGAGAGCAGCAGCTGCGGAACTCCAGACTTTCTAGGATAAGTCTAGCACTCTGGACCCTTTCCAGTCTGGACTGAGACCAAGGCATGGGACAAAGACAGCACTAGTAGCGTTAGTAGATGTTCTGTCTGAACACTGTCAAAGGCCATGGTTCCTTATTGCTCCTCCTGGATCTATCTGCAGCCTTTGACACCGGAGACCATGCCATCCTGTTGAGGCCTTTAGAGACAGAAGTGGGCATCAAATAAGGTGCCTTCGGCTGATTTAAATCATTTCTCATGGAACGGACTCAAGGGGTTGCTGTCGGAGATCAGCTGTCTCCAGAATGGCAGCTATCTGGTGGGGGTCCGCAGAGCGCAATCTTATCTCCCATGTTATTCAACCTCTATGTATAGGAGAATTCATTTGCAGCTATGGAGTTGGATGTCATCAATATGTAGATGACAGTCAACTCTGTATCTCGCTATCCAGCTCCCCACAAGATTCAGTAGAAATCTTGGATTGCTACCTGACAGCTACAGTGAAATGGCTGAAAACAAACAAACTGAATCCAAACAAGATGAAAGTGATAGTTGTGGGGAAGGCAGAGATCCTGAAGGACATTGTATTCCTCACTTTCAATGGAGTTCATCTAACCCTTGCAGACTCAGTTAAGAGCCTAGGGGTTATACTGGATCCAGCATTATTACTAGAAAAACAAGTTAAAGCACCTGCAAAAAAATGCTTTCTACAACTTCTCCCCAGCCTAGAAAATGGCTTCTCACCTCGACATGGCCAACCTGTCCACCGGGATCCATGCTATGGTAACATCAGGACTTGACTATTGTAATGCACTATATATAGGTCTCCCATTTAAATTAACAAGGAGACTTCAATTGGTGCAAAACACTGCAGCTCGACTGTTATCAGGATCCAGCAGAAGCATAAACATCACTCCCATCCTGCAATCTCTCTATTGGCTACTTATTAGTTACCATGCACAGTTCAAGGTATTGGTTGTCACAGCTTCACTCTTCTAAACAGGGTGTCCTGCAGGTGCCACGTTGAACATGGGCAAAATCAACAGAAGTCCATACATGGGCATTCTCTGTGGTGGCCCCTAACCTGTGGAATGGCGTGCCTGAGGAGGTCAGGAGAGCCCCCACTCTCCTGGCTTTCCACAAACGATAACAACAACAACATTTGATTTATATACCGCCCTTTAGGACAACTTAATGCCCACTCAGAGCAGTTTACAAAGTATGTTGTTATTATCCCCATAACAAAAACCCTGTGAGGTGGGTGGGGCTGAGAGAGCTCCAGAGAGCTGTGACTAGCCCAAGGTCACCCAGCTGGCTTCGAGTGGAGGCGTGGGGAATCAAACCCGACTCTCCAGATTAGAGTCCCATGTTCTTAACCACTACACCAAACTGGCTCTGCAAAACTGAATTATTCAAAAATGCTTTGTACTCAGATACAGGGGCTGTATTGGAGGGAGGGGGTCTCAGATGCTCCGCTAGTGAGTTACGAACCATAGACTTTACCACTATGTCGTATTGGATTCCTGCTAATGGTACGTCTTTGCAAACTTGTACCTATTTACCCTATGGCATTGTTTACGGAAATGTTCTTGATCTTGACTGTACTAATCTCACACTGTGCAATCCGCCTTGAGTCTCAGTGAGAAAGGTGGACAATCAATCAATCAATCGATTGATCAATCGATCGATCGATCAATCAGTCAAATACTATGATCCATGCTGTCCCTTGGACTGCCCCACCCATCATCATTTGCTTATCCTTCCCAGCTTTCCTTGCTGGGGATGATAATACTCTGACAGAAATGGAGACTGCAACCCAGAACGTGACATTCAGTGTGGACGGGTAAACTTGGGTAGAAAAACAGGCATGGGGGAAAAGCCCAAGGTACATTTTCCTCAGAGGTCATAATTGCCAAGGGAGAAACAGAAGAGGGGAGGTGTTGGGAGAAAGTACCAACTGCCAGCTTCAACAGTTATATTATGAACTGAAAGTCAGTATTAGTCATTTAGTAATATGTACCTGGAAATAATTTATTATTATTATATCCTCAATAAGCAGTATGATCAGGTAGCCCTTGGGCCATTTCAGCTTCATTCATTCTCTGGTCACTGCAAGCAATTCTTCCACTCATTTCCTAATTGCAATTTGATTTCCCTGCAAGTTTCATTTCTGCACAGCAACATAAGGAAATTGTGTCACCCCCTCTGAATCACCAGTGATGTTTCACAAATTTGGCAGTTGGCGTGCTTTTTCCAAATCCAGCCAACTCTTCGTGCGAATTGCTGGGCTCCAGCCAAGAGCCTACTAAGCAGTTTTCAGAAGCTATTTCACATGGGAGCAGCAGCTAGAAACGGAAGCTGGAAAACAGATTGTTACGGAAAAGTCACAGTAAATTAAAAGCCAAAATAAACCCCTGAAAAGTTGTTCTGAAAAGGTAGAAAGGAAGGATGACACCCAAGACCTTCTGTACTCTCAAGAAGTAACTATGGCAATCTGGTCTAGCACATATAAGGCACAGCAAGTTCTTTCCAGGAAATTGCTAGTTTGGGAATAAAACATGTGATTACTGAATTCCATCAGGTTTAAGCTTGCATTTCAGGTGGTAAGATTCATTAGCAAATGTAGTTATGCTGCTAATACACACACTCTCTTCATGTTAGATTCTGGATGGAACGGTGGCAACTGCATCTCAGAGGATTTCTCTTCCTATTTACCCAAGCTTTTGTCATTTCCTGATGCACAGGGCAAAGGAAGTTGGCATCTTTCCTGTTCACATGGACTGAAGCTCTAGGCTTCAGGCAGACATGGCAACAAACTAATTATGCAAAGGATTGTTGACACTCTGGACAGGGGCAGGTTGTTCCTTATGCTTCCCTTGTACTTGGAGTGTGATCAACTTCTTCCCATTTTTATCAAACTCCAGTTTGCCCGGATGTCTGAATAAAGAAGCCTCAACAAACGGTCATCATCTCAACCCACCTGAAAACTAGACGGGATTCTAAGATTCATCATTTATAATCCTATGAGTTTGGACATCACAACAAACTGGAACCAGGTCTAATCTAACCCCATACACAACAGGAAGAGACAGGCAGGAGGAGAGAAGAGCACATGAGCGACAAGTGTTTGTTGTAACATCTGGACGCAGCCCTACTACAACAGAGTAAGCTATTATTGGCCTTTATTTTTCATGTTATTTCATGGCATTTTTATTATACCATGCAATTTTTGAGGTTATGTTGATCACATTTAAGATAAGAAAATGAGAAAATCAGTGAGCTTCAATTTCAATTTATAGCTTTAAGTTCTTCCATCTGGGTCGGTTATCAGTCTTCATCAATCATAGCCTGTGCCAAAAAGTCCCATCTAAAACCAGACATTACATACTTTATGTTTCCCTCCTATTTGATTAGGGAGGTAGTCATAAACCAAGTTGAGACAAACAGGGGTCAGATGTGGGTGAGGACACACAAGATCCTGAAACTTAGACCAGTTAGAGACTTCTATCTATTAGCTTTCCATTCAGCAGACCTGGGCCACAGTAGCCCTAAAAACTAAAATAGATTCCAGTGTTTTGCTAATCCTAAGGGCATAGGAGAAACATAGCAATATTCATGTGATAAGGATCTAAGCAAATGGGGAAAATCTGGCATGTTGGAAGTTTAGTCTATTGCTGCTGACATTTGGATAAAAAGGGGAACTCATTTGCAATACTTGACTTTCAACTGATATGCTGATGGGGCAGAAATTTATGTTAATACGACAATTTTGAAGTCTTGGAAATCCAAATACTGCCTTGCATAAATATGAAAATGTTCTGTTCGGAACTGTAAATTTGAAATTGAGGGCACATTACTAATTTGGGGAGTTGGATGTGCTCAAACAGCATATCTGATTCCTGCACTCCACACCTGCAGATGTCTTCCCCCTATGCTGAGGCAGCACACGTCCACATGACCGATAAGAGTGGATTTCTGAAGCAGCTACAGCTGTGCCCATTGCAGGGCATGTTTCCTGCTTTATGCCTATATATATGTTCCAAGAAAATTCTGTATTTCCTTCTAACCTGAGGGACAGCCCAGTGGAACAGACTCTGGGTGATAAATCCTGCATTATATTCAACAACAATTATGCATATTTAAAGGGCAAGTAAACAGTCTACTCACATGAACAGTGCACAGCACAAGAAGGAATAAAGAGCTCCAGGAGCTAAGAAGCCTATCTTGCGATCATCCTCTACATATGAAACTGATCTCTCATACAGGTAGCCGGCTCAAGGTTGACTCAGCCTTCCATCCTTCCGAGGTCGGTAAAATGAGTACCCAGTTTCCTGGGGGTAAAGTGTAGATGACTGGGGAAGGCAATAGCAAACCACCCCATAAAAAGTCTGCCAAGAAAACGTCATGATGTGACGTCCCCCCATGGGTCAGTAATAACTTGGTGCTTGCACAGGGGACTACCTTTATCTTTTTTATGTTAATATTGCACTTATGCAATATCATGTGTAAGCAAACAGACAATTAAACCATGAGTAATTAGCCATAAAGTTAAATCTGATAGGAATATTCTTACACTGCTTCATTCTGGACCTTGAGCATCATGACTAAGGGATGAGCAAGGTGTACCACATCAAGCACAGCAAACATTTTTTAGGGACACATTTTTCTCATAGGCATTCGCTCCGAATGCTGCTAGTGTCTCTGTACTTTACATATTAGCTTCCAGCCCTGGATGAACCAGCACAAGACACACCTGTCTCACACAATGTGAACAAGCAATTAATCGTATAGGAACAAGCAAGCCGAGGGAGCAAAAGATTTCTATGGGGTTTGGTTGCATGCCCACTTCTGCCACAGAATGCCAAGTTCAAACTAGGCATTTCCCTACCACAAAGAAAGCTACAACCCCAGCTTTTCAAAACTGGACTGGCTGATGTGCTTTAAAGTGCAGTCTGACAAGCAGACATTTTAGCTTGTCTTAGCATGATGGGGCAGTTCTACTTTCATTCCTGCATCCGGACCCTATTAAAAGGCACAGGCACGAGGCCCATTAAAAAGATGGCAAACTCCACAGGAAACTTATTTTCATATTCACCATGCTGGATATGTCCCTACACCTTTAAGAAGGAGCTTCTTGTTAGAGTCTGGCTCTGGCTTAATTTTTCTCTGTTTCAAGCCAAACTTAAGAAAAAGATATTACCATGGCTCCGTGGCCAACAGCAGACATTCAAAACTGGATTATGCTGTGTGGATAATCTACTTGACTGCCATAACACAATATTCAATAACACATAGATGCAACTTTTAAAAAAAGACTCTGATAATTAAAGTCAGAGGACCATGTCTATGAAAATAAACTTCTATATATTAAACAACTTCTCACATATGCTATCCAGGCAGCCTCATACGCTGTACAAAATTTGAAATGATATATATGAATTGATATTAACCAAGTATGATGCGCTTAAAAGCTGGCAATGGAAAAAAGATCTTGAAATATTTGTGCTGCTTTTAGAGTTGCTGGTGGTGCTAATAGAAACCAACTGCCAACAGAAAGCCATGGTAATGCCTCAGACACGCAACTGCATGTCTATAAGTGCTGCATACAGAGCACTGGATTCTTTTCATTTAGGTCAGCGAATTTTCAGAAATCCTACTTTTAGAGCTAGAAATACTTGCTTTTTCCACAATTGTTTTTAAAAACGGTTTTTGAATGCTACTGAGCAAACTAAGCATTTGTAACAAAATCTTCAAAGTTCATCTTGGAGGGAAAAAAATATAACACTCTTTATGTTAATGCAGCACCAACTGATGCAGTTTCACGTTCCTAAACCTGCCAATGAGCCACAGTCTCTTGGTTGCTACTCACACCTACCGTTCAAAAAACTGCTGGCAAAAATCTCCCATTAACCTTTAAAATGACAAGTCAGAATCCTGTTTCTGGTGTTTGCAAGGATAGCTCTGAGCAAAACAAAAGGACAGCTCTCTTAAATGAGTCCAACTGCAAAATAAGTGGATATGTATCCTAGCAAGAAGGGGGGAAAGAGAAAGCATAATTTTCTTCTCAGTTTGAGGTGTCCTAAAAACCATCTTGGGGACAAAGGGGCTTCTAACTACAGGCTGCAATCCTATACACACATTTACCTGGAAGAGTAGTGTGGGTATTAATATCCAACAGTTAATATTCCAAAGTCAACTCTCCTACAAAAATTACAGAAATAGACATAACGCACGTACTCCAAATATTGTCAAAATGCAAACATCAATTCCCTTGGTGTAGGGTAACGGCCAAGATCGACTGTGTAAGTCTCTCCTCCACAAAATCAGGGAGTCACATTCTCTGGTAGGTCTCCAGAGAAGTACTTTCCCAGGTGTGGGGCTGGTGCAATGGCTGGTATGTAGAACTCTCCTCCACAATATATACAGGTGTTACACAGATGCTACTTCTCCTCACTTCATTTTGGACTCTTGACATCTGTTGGACAGTACTGCAAAAGGATGTGGATGTAGTGTAATAACACACTGATGTTTGCATTTTGACAATATTTGGAGTATGTGCATTATGTCTATTTCTGTAATTTTTGTAGGAGAGTTGACTTTGGAATATTAACTGTTGGATAATAATGGTTGCACATTGCATTTTGTATTGAATGAAATTAGTAGTAACTATATGAATTTTGGTCATCGCTTATTGCATTGATTTTTGTGTAAGAAGGACCTTTTCTGTAGCTTGAGACAGTCTCTGTAAGCCTCTCTAGTGCTGATTAGAGCTAGTGTGGGTTACAGTGTCAGACTATTTATTTGTATACTTTATTTATAGCTTGCCTTTTCTGCCCAATGGGGACCCAAAACAGCTTATATCATTCTCCTCTCGTCTACTTTATCCTCACATCAACACTGTGAGGCCGTGTATGTCAGACTGTGGCTAGATAAGGTACTCTCTGCAAGATTCCCTTTAGAAGCAAGAATAAGTCCAATGTCTAGCAAAGGAAGTTTTATTGCAGAAAAGGTCCATTATAGTCCACTGTCCTGAATAGGAGACTCAGGATGGTACATGATCATTGTTACCAATGAAGAGCAAGCATAGGATACAGAGTAACAATACCCATCTGGAACAGCCTCCCCCCACAGTTCTCAAAACAACATCTTTCAGTCCTGGGAAGCTGCTCTCCTTCAAGGCCAATGCTTGGTGGAACGGGGTTAGACACAACACTCTTCTCTGGTGGGAATGCTGCCTGGGAACTGGTGCACCTGGGGAGAAAGCACTTAAACACTAGAAGCATTAGAAAATGGAGTCAGTACAGTTTAGAGACATACTGGACCTGACATTCTGCCCCCCTTAAAATAGATCCCCCCCTGGCTTATATGGATAGCGAGTATGAAAAGCTTTGGTTAATCTAGGAGCATGAACATGTGCAGAGTTCACCCATTCATCGTAACCAGAATCAAAGTCCTTCCAGCGAATGAGGTAAAAAAGCTGGTTTCGTTTGAGCTTAGAGTCCAAGATTTGTTGTACCTCATAGTGTATTTGGTCGTCAATCAAAGTTGGAATGGGTGGAGCTTTAACGTGCCATTTGTTGTCGGTGGGAGCTCTTTTCAGAAGACTGACATGGAACGTATCATGCACATGGCGCAAGTTCTTGGGCAAGGTTACAGCAACAGTCACTTTATTTATTATCTTGCGCACAGGAAAAGGTCCTAGGAATTTTAGAGCGAGTTTGCGGCTTGTTTGAGCTAGTTTCAGATTTTTTGTGGAAATATACACATGATCTCCGGGTTGCAATTCCCATTCGGCCACACGATGGCGGTCTGCGTATTTTTTGTAATCCAGTTTGGCTTTTTCGAGGTGCTTTTTAATGAGAGTCCATTGCTGTGCCGCCTCCCCCCACCATGAAGATACATCTGGCAATTTTGAGGAATGGAGAGGGGGTGCGTCCAACGGGAAGGGATTGAAGTGGGCTCCGTAGACAATTTTGAAGGGAGCCTCTCCCGTTGAAGCGTGTACACTGTTGTTATATGAGAACTCGGCCAAAGGGAGGAGGTCTACCCAATTATCTTGCTGAAAATTGATGTAACAACGAAGGAATTGTTCTAATATTTGATTTGTTTTTTCGGATTGCCCGTCGGTTTGTGGGTGGTGGCCTGAACTGATGCCTTGCTCAATATTCAACATTTTCAAAAGCTCCCGCCAGAAGTTGGCAACGAACTGTCCGCCGCGATCCGAAATCACCTTGGACGGAAAGGAATGTAATTTTACAATGTGTTTTAGAAACAAATCCGCTAGTTTTCGAGCGGAGGGTATAGCAGTGCAAGGGATAAAATGAGCTTGCTTGGAGAACAGATCTACCACAACTAAGATACTATTATGTCCTTTAGAGATAGGTAGATCAGTGATAAAGTCCATAGATATTACTTCCCAGGGTCTGTTTGGTGTCTCCAAGGGTTGTAAGAGACCCGGAGGCTTCCCTTTCCTGGTTTTGGCGCTGAGGCAAATAGGGCAGGAACTAACGTATTGGGAAATGTCTTTGCGCATGCCCGGCCACCAAAATTGTCTTTGGATCAGGTGTAAAGTTTTCAAATACCCATAATGTCCAGCAGTGGGAGCGTCATGACAGCGCTGTAAGATCTCCAGCCTGAGGCTGTTTGGGACATAGAATTTGCTCCCAGCTAGCCAATCCCCGTGTGGGGATTGGGTTAGTTTGTTTCGTGGAGCCCTATCCCCCTCCTTCTCTACTTCAGTTTTGAGTTTCGATTTCCATTCTTGGTTAGCCGGGAGGGGCAGCTTGGCCCGACTGCGAGTGGTCACCACGCCCCCAAGTTGCGTAGGTGAGAATACAGTGTCGACAGTCTCCTCCCTCTTGCTCTTGTGTTGGGGCATGCGCGATAGGGCGTCCGCTAAAAAGTTAGTTTTGCCCGGGAGATAGTTTAGAGTGAAGTTGAATTTGGAAAAGAATTCCGCCCATCGCAATTGCTTAGCATTCAGTCTGCGCGGGCTTCGGAGGGCCTCCAGATTCTTGTGGTCCGTCCAGACCTCGAAAGGGTATCGCGCCCCCTCCAGCCAATGTCTCCAGTTAGTGAGGGCTGCCTTTACTGCAAAGGCCTCCTTCTCCCACACATTCCAATTCCTTTCCGCCTCCGAAAACTTTTTAGACAAGAAAGCGCAAGGCCGCAGCCTCCCATCCTCCCCCTTCTGCAGTAGAACTCCCCCAATCGCTGTATCGCTGGCGTCGACCTGTACTATGAAAGGGGCTTGTTCGTTGGGGTGGGAGAGGACGGGTTCCGTTACAAATTGCTTTTTTAAATATTCAAAGGCCGTCTGGCAATCGGGGGTCCATAGCAGTTTGGAAGATGGTTTCTTAGCTTGGTCCCCTTTATCTTTGGTTTTTAGCAAGTCTGTTAAAGGGAGAGTGATTTGGGCGAAGTTTGCTATGAAATCCCTATAGAAGTTGGCAAAACCCAGGAAGGATTGCAGTTCTTTACGGGTGGTGGGTGTTTGCCAGTCTTGGATCGCTTGTATTTTGGCTGGATCCATTTTCAGACCTTCTTGGGAGATACAATACCCGAGGTAAGTAAGTTCGGTTTTATGGAATTCACATTTGGACAACTTGATGGGCAGATTATTTTCCATCAGGGTGGCTAATACTTTCTGTACGGTTTGAATATGTTCCTCCTCGTTGTCTGAGTAAATTAACACATCATCAAGGTACACCACCACCCCTTTGTACAGAAATTCGTGTAGAATTTCGTTTATCATGGACATGAATACGGATGGGGCTCCCGTCAAACCAAAAGGCATAACTAAGTATTCATATTGTCCGAGGGGCGTATTAAAAGCCGTTTTCCACTCATCCCCTGCCTTAATACGAACGTGGAAGTAAGCATCTTTTAGATCTAATTTTGTAAAGATCTTACCTTGGGCCACGACGTTGAGAAGGTCTCGGATGAGCGGTATAGGATAGGCGTTGTTTGTGGATACCGCATTTAACCCTCGGAAATCAGTACACAGTCGGAGTCCGCCATCCTTCTTTTTCACGAAGAGGACCGGAGCGGCGTGGGGGCTGGTGGCCGGGCGTATGAATCCGCGTTGGAGGTTGGTGTCAATGAATTTTCGAAGCTCTTCACGTTCATGGAGACTCATGGGATAGAGCCGTCCTTTGGGCAGTGAGGCTCCGGGTAAAATTTCTACCGCACAATCCGTACGTCTGTGCGGGGGTAGAGTATCCGCTTCCTCCTCCGAGAAAGCCTTTAGAAAGGGCCAGTACGGTTCGGGTATTTGGCTGACTTCTTCTTGGGTGAGAAGGGCCTTTTCTTTATGCGTTGGATCGTCGCCCCAGTTCTGATTCCAACGGTGATTTTTACAGTTGGTGTGACTGAAGGTAATACATCCTTGTGCCCAATCTATATAGGGGTTGTGATCACATAGCCATCTACTGCCTAGAATTAACGGGTACTTGGCAGTAGAGCTGATGACAAAGGACCTCTTCTCCCAATGTTGCCCCATGCCCGTGATTACTGGGATGGTCTCCGTTGTTACAGGATTCATATTGGTACCATCCATTTGTTCAAAGATTACTGGATTTTGTAAATCCCGGGTTGGTAGGACTAGTCCATTGACTAACGCAGGGGCGATAATGTCTCTTGAGCAGCCCGAGTCAATAAGGGCTTGCACCCGAATGTGCATCTTCCTCTCAGGGTTGAGTAGAGTCACTGGCATGAATAAAATGGACCCAGGTGGCCGGTCCCGTGCAGGGACGGGCTTCTGGTGGATCTGTCGTTTGGGTCCTTTTACGACAGATCCATTTCGTTTCCCGACTGGGGACTTTCTGGATTGACTTCTGCGGTTGGGGAAGCGGGATCATATTCCATGACTTCTTCCGCTTCCAACCCTCTCTCTGAGGCTGGCCTTTGGGAAGTGCCGCGACCTCTATTCGCCCGGGGTGCTGGAGTCGGGCGTTGGGGCGCAGGAAACTGAGCCGGAGTTGGACGGCGTAGTTGGAGCGGAGGTCTTTGCACAGGCCGGTAAGGGCATTGTGCTGCAAAGTGACCCGCCTGTCCGCAATGCAGGCACAGCCCTTGTTGCCATCTAGCATCTCTCGCTCCACGGGTGGCGTAGCTAGCTCCCCGTGCCGCCCTCTGTAAGGTTAATGGTCTTCTTTGTCCCGTTTGTTGTTGTTGTTCAACCAAACGGACTTCTAATATGCGATTCTCCACTTCACAAATAAGTTGGATCCACCCTAACAGCGTAGGGGGATTGTCTTGCATGAGGGCTCTGTCCAAAAGTCTCGGGTTAAGGCCTTGTTTGAACAGGATAATTTTGGTGGACTCCTCACACCTGGGGCACTTAGCTGCTAATTGTCGGAATTTTGTAACATAGTCTCTTGCTGTCATGCTGCCTTGCTTGATGGCTTGCAATTCTGTTCGGGCCCTAGTTTCCTCTAAGGGGTCTTCATATTGGGCTCGAATAGCATCCACCAACCCCTGGAGAGTATCAAGTTCTGGGGCCCCGACATTGTATAGTCCTACATACCAGTCTGCTGCCTTGCCCTGTAGACGAGATCCGAGATGTTCGATTTGACTGGCCTCGCTGCCGAATAGGTGCCCCCAACGGTTGAAAAACTGTACCACTTGTACTAAGAAAAATCCCAGTTTGGAGGGGTCCCCATCGAAGGTGGCTTCCAGCTTTACCCAGCCCATCGGGAGGTCTTGTCTCGGAGCAGGCACTGGGTAAAAGTCCATCGGCATTTCTAGTTGTCCCTGAGGCACAGGCGGAGGTAACTGGGGCCTCGGTAGGGGCAACGGTGCCGGCTGTGCTGGCGGCGGTCGAGCCGGCGGTGCCGGCTGGGGTTGACCTGGTGGTGCGGGCGGAGGTTGCCGTGGTTGCGCTGGCGGGGTTGGTCTTGGCTGGGCCGGCGGCTGCAATGGCGGGCGAGCAGGTGGCGGTATCCTCGGTCTAGCGGGTAACACAGGAGGCGTTGGCGGTGGCTGTCGAGGTGGAGTAGGTTGGTGTGGTTGATTTGGGATCGGCCGCTGCGGAGGTGGTCGGAGGGGTCGTAGTGGTGCAGGCCGTCCCGGTTGGTTCGGGGGTGGCAAGACGGGCTGGTCCTGAGGCTGCCGCACCGGTGTGAGCTGCGGTCGAGGTAAGAGGGGCCGCAGCGGCGAGGGTTGAGTAGGTGGAAGGCCGCGTGGGCTTGCCCCTCCGGGCGCTGTCAATCTAGGAAGCAGCGGCTGGCCTCTGGGCGCTATTGGACCTTCTCCCGTAGGTTGGCCGACGGGGACAGTGTTTGGCGGTTGACGCGGGGCCCCCTCTTGGTCCGGCCGGACCTCTATAGGAGACGTAAGAGGGGGTATCACCGGTGTATCACTTGGCTTTTCTTCACCTTCCGTAGGCCTCTCCACGGGAGTCTCATCTGGGGGCGCATCCCCTTCCTGGTTAGGTTGTTCGGTGGGGGTCTCTCCGGGTGGCTCAACCGAGTCATCCCTTCTCGGTGGAATTTCTTGCTGCTCGGGAAGTTCCTCGGTTTGCTCTCCCGATTCGCCCAGATAGGTGCCCCCTTCGCCGGTAGGTGACGGCTGCTGTTGGGCATCCTCCACCGGATAGGATATGACACTTTGAAGGGTAGCTATCTGTATCGCCATCTCTTCAGGGGATAATCTTTCCCCTGCTCCCATTGCCGAAATTAAATGGATGGCACGAGCTAAACTTTCTTCCATATCCATCAGTTTAGCTTCTAACTGTTGCATACGACTCGCCCCCGGTTGTTCGCTCGTGGAAGCTTCATTCGTTGCACTCACCGGGGACAAGGGGCCCCAAGGAGGAGGGTCCCCTTGGACGACTCTCGATCTCGCGGCTAGGATTCCCTTGGCCATGCCCGTCACGGCCGAGATGCTGGTATCCACCGCATAGGTGCGACCTTGTATCTGCTCCCAACTTTGTTCAGGGACTTCCGTTGGCTCTTTCCACGGAGCAAGTTCGGAGTAATCCCAACTCAGGGCGCCGCGGCGAGACGTGTCCTCTTCCGTCTGCTCGAGCGTCCTGTTCCAATAATTCCATGATTGGCTGCTGTCTAGCTCCAGGACGGTTCCTAGGCTTCGGCGCCTTTCCATAGAAACTCGAGGATGGAGCCCACCTACACGACGCTCTCTAGTTTCTCTGGGTCTGGCACCCCACTCCGACGGGGTGGGTACCGAAATCAAGGGGAGAGCGGTCGCTTTCGGCCTTGCCCCGAGGTCGGCTTCGGTCTCGACCCGAGCACTGAGGTCGATGAGAGGCGGGGTGGAAGTGGAGACTTCGGTTCCATTCCCGGCTGCTCCCAGCTCCTGGGAGTCTTGGGCTTGTACGGGTTGTTTGTCGGGAGACACATACGGCTCGAACAAAGGATGCCTGTCCGGGACAACCTTGGATTCCGCTGGGCCCGACTCAGACATGATTGGTAACAAAATGTCAGACTGTGGCTAGATAAGGTACTCTCTGCAAGATTCCCTTTAGAAGCAAGAATAAGTCCAATGTCTAGCAAAGGAAGTTTTATTGCAGAAAAGGTCCATTATAGTCCACTGTCCTGAATAGGAGACTCAGGATGGTACATGATCATTGTTACCAATGAAGAGCAAGCATAGGATACAGAGTAACAATACCCATCTGGAACAGCCTCCCCCCACAGTTCTCAAAACAACATCTTTCAGTCCTGGGAAGCTGCTCTCCTTCAAGGCCAATGCTTGGTGGAACGGGGTTAGACACAACACTCTTCTCTGGTGGGAATGCTGCCTGGGAACTGGTGCAGAGAAAGAATGACCAGTCCAAGGTTAGCCAGCAAGTTTCCATGGCACTGTGGGGATTCAAACCAGTTTCTTCCAGATCCTAGCCCAACCCTCTAACCACTGCACCACACTGGCTCTCCTGAGGATTGTTAAAATGGCACAATAAGAAACGAACGAGGTGGCCTATCAGGTACGACAAGAAATCAACGCAGAGGCCGTGCTGCTCTGACTCAGGCCGCAGCACGAGTGATGGGTATCACATTAATCATTGCCACTGGTGTCAGTGCAAGGAGAAAAATGGTGAGCGTGCACTGATCATTGTTGCCACCAGTAGGCCTGAGTCAAGAGACTCCCACAGCCCTAACAGAGCTGCAGAGGCTTGGCTCTGATGGCTCTGACTGCCAGGAGCCCTCAGGGCAGTGACCAACCAGGACCTATCCCAGTAAGGTAAATGGCCAGTCCACCCAAGTTCAAATGCCCCGTCTGTCATGAAGGAAGGTGCTGTTGGACCAGTCGCTCTCTCTCAATATAGCCTACCTCAAGGGGTTCTTGTGAAGCTAAAATGAGGGTAAAGGATTTGCATATCATACTGAGATCCCCAGGGAAAAAAATCAGGATAATAAATAACACTGAACCGTGACTCATTTGTGTCATGAACAAGTTGTAGTTTGCTAAGTAACATCTTAATGGGACTGAAGGGCCCATTTGTTTAGCCTGTGAATTGGACCTCATAGAACTGCATGCTCAAAAGGTCTCCACTGCCTACCACTAACTGTGCTTTATCCACTCATTCTCTTTGAGAAAGATAGACTATAAATGAAGTAAACAATCCTGGACACTTAACAAATCCTCTACTCTCTTGCCAGCTGCAGGCCTCTCTCCCCATCCGCTAGGCTCTGTAAACTCTCCCAGTGTAATTGATAGATTTTATAGAGCACCAATCACTCTGTTGATGCTGTTCTATTCTCACCAGCAGCTAGGTTATGTCATAGTAAAAAATTAACACACTGTGACAGTTGTAAGACAGACAATAAAGTTCTGTAGTATAAAGTAAGTATGGGTCAGGGGCAACTGGTTATTGCTATGTGCTCTCAACCACAGTTATTCCACTGATTAAAGGCAAGGATGTCACATCCTAACAGCCATTTCCTGTCATTGTGTGCTTCAAATAAAATGTTAATTAGTTTTCTTTCCAAACTATTTAGGCCTCCTGCAAACAGTCCACATATATTTGTTCCTGCTGGAGACAGCCTTTATAAACCAGAGTATTATGTTGTGCAGACCAATGTCTCATTATGATTCTCCTACCACATTACTCTTATTTCTATATTCTATATTTACTTAGCTCATTTATAGCCTGCCTTTCTGTTACACTCAAGGTGGATTATGGGGGGGATGGGAGAGAGAGAAAGAAATGTAATGATACCATATAGGACATTGAATAAATAATGCAATAGAACTAGGAGTACCAAAATGAATGATGCAAGAAACAATCTGATCATACTGTATAAGATATTCAATAAACAATGCAAATGAAGTATGCAATAGCACTAGGAATACAAAATTAAATGGCAATGTGAACAATAAACCAAAATGCAGAATGTGAGATTGCAAAGGTATAGTCTACAGGTGGGCACAAATCGAACTATGAACTGAAGCTTGTCACAAACCGAACCGGTTCGTAGTTCACGAGCTGATGGTTTGTGGGAGCTCATTTCTCACAAACGGTGATGAATTTTAGCCCGTTTTGTTTGGTTCATATTTTGGTTTGTCACTGCAGACAGCCTGGCACCGATCAAACAATTTCCTAGGCAACAGGGGGATGGGCTCTCTGCTGACCCAGAAGTAACATTTTTATGAACCAAACAAACCAGTTCGTGAACCGGGGCAAGTTCATGGTTCATGAAAGGTGATGAACCACAAACTGCACAGTTCAGAATTTTCTCAGTTCATGCCCATCTCTAGTACAGATATATAGTGCCTACTTTCATATGAAGGAACCCTTATGAACCATTCTATCCCACTAGAAATTAATTCTATTACAAGAACACCCTGCTGAATATTTCCATTGTGCATATTTTGCACAATGACTGTTGTGGTAACCTTCCTGACCTCCCCAGGCAGGCTGTTCCACAAGGTGGAGCCAACACATAGAATGAACATGAGCTGATCTTACCAATTTGCATGGAGGAACCTTTAAAAGGTTCTGTTCAGAGGACCAAAGCTGCCATGGCAGAGCACAGTAGGAGAGGCACTTCCATAGGTATGCTGGTCCGAGGACACAAAGGGCCTTGTAGGTCATAAAGGTTGCCATACTCTAGGTGGGGCCTGGAGATCTCCAGGATTTACAGCTGATCTCTAGACAACACAGATCAGCTCCCCTGAAGAAAATTGCTTTTTTTGGAGGGTGGATTCTATGGCATTATGCCCTGCAGGGCTCCCTCCCCAAAGCACACCCTTCCCAGACTCCACTCCCAAAGTATTTCCCAACACAGAAGTGGCAACTTTAGTCATTGATTACTGGTAAACGATTGGTGGCCAATGGAACTACTGCCTGGCACCTGCTAGTAAATGGATTGCAGCATTCTGTACCAACTGAAGTTTGAGTTGACCTGAACTGAAAATCCGTGCACAGTGGATTACAGAAGCCTGGCCTTAAGGTAACCATGACATGGATTCACATGATCAAACCAGCTGAGTTAAGATAGGGCACCAACTGCCAAGTTAGGCAAAACTGATAGAACTTTCTTTTTTGCAGCTGCATTAACTGACCTCACCAGTTATAAGCCAAGATAGCTTCCTTGCAAGATCAGCGCCTCAACATGGAAATTATCCTAAGAAATAATAAGGCATACCATGTTGCCAACAACTCACTTTTTATCCCTGCACAGGCGCACTCCACGAGGATAAGAACTGAGTCAGCCGCAACAGTTTCCCTTCCTGCTGCCTCCTCAGGGCCTCCAGAGGCCTTGGAAGGTCTGATGTGGCTGCTGGAAGGCCCAGCACAGCAGCGTTCCAGGGCCCGTAGTGCCACCCTGGCAACATTCCTGTGCTCCGCAGCAGGCTGATTTCGGCCCCAAACAGGCTGAAATTGGCCTGCTGCAGAGTGTGGGAACCATTTGTAGAGCAATTTTTTAAAAAACGGGCTTGGTCGCTAGTCTTCAGATAATTCAGGACAGTTCAAGGGTCATTATTTCTGTCACGACCCAGCAGGAGCATCACTGTAGGAGCAATGATCTAGCATTCACCCAAAACTCAAGGATTAAACCATAGAGTTTAGTGTGAATAATACAGCATCATCTCTATGCAATGACATCACTTCTGAGTTGTAACAGAAGCAACGTCACCACATTGCTGACAATATAAGGATATCACCAGAGGGGGCACACATATCCCAACCTGAACTACTGAGTTTGCTGCCAGTTACCAGCCAGGACTGGAAAGCCTAACCTCATCACTTGCGTTACTTGTTAGTTTCGTATCAGACTGGTGATTACAATCACTCACCACCTTAGAAGACATACAATTGAGAGTTTTACCCACATTTTCATTTTACCTGGACAGCCAATCTTGTGAATTCATAACTTCACTTTTTACTTTGATTATTACATGTATTTGTAGTTCTATCCCTTTACAAATCAATGAAACATTTACTCTCACACAATTCCGAAGGATAATCATCAGAAAAATTATTAATTACCTTTTTAAAAACTGCTGAGCTTGCCTTGGTTTTGCATCCATTCACCACTGTTAATTTTATGAAAAATGAATCTTTAGAAAAGGAACATTTTACACAAAAAACAGCACACTGGGAAATTTTCCACCCTATGTCTCTGAATCCTACAAGTTCAGGTGGCTTCTAGAGGTTGAATTTGGGTTGTATGGACCAGCGCACAATACACACTTAACTCAGTTTGCAGCATTTAACTGGACTCCTAAACTAGTCTACCTTCTTAATGATCCCATTCTTTAGCAAATTAAGTTGTCAGATCAAAATAATTAATACTAACAAATATCTAATATAAAATTTTGAATCTTAGTGGTAAAGAACTTTGGGAAGGCCTGTATTACAGCCCTCTAACAACGGCAAATAGTTGCCTGATTGTTCACTGAATGTGAAGCCAGTCAAGGGGAATACAAAACAAGTTAATAGAACAGTGAACGAAGTGATCTGAGCTGAACTCTGTCCCACTTTCTATATGAATTAGTTTAGCATAGCTGCTACAGACAACCACGGGCTTTCTACATTTTAGCCATTATTGGATAGGGCATAACTATGATGACTACTAACACACAATGGGAAAGAGATTAGCCCTGCTGCCTACAGCAAGCTATGTCTTGCCCCACAACCACAGACAAAGCTGGAGAGGGGGGAAGCATCTAGGCCACGTGAGTCTGAGTGGGGTACCCTTAATCTTTTTTTATACAGGGGAAATCTGATCACAGTGGACTTCAGAGTAAACTGCAGGCTCCAGTTGTGGTACAATCACAGCAATTCAGCATTTTTTTAGCTAGCCAAAATACTTTTAGAAACCATAAACTTTTCCAGTGAACCTTTCCCTGTCTTATCTATTTCTTCCTTCCGCTTTTTCCTTCCTGTCTTGCTCCCCCCAAGCTATATTTTCTCTATTTGTCTCTGGACAAATTACATATTGTAACAGAAATACTGTAATGGGTTCACACAAAACACTGCTTTGGCAGTAATGTCAAAGCATGGATCCCCCTCTCCCAAAGTGAGGGTCCAGGACTTTCCACCCCATTTGTCTTAACCAAGTGGCATGAGGGGGAGAAATATGTCCAACGAACCCCAGTTCTGACCATCATGGGTACAGAGAAACAATTTGCAAACATGTACTGTAGGCAACTTCCTAACTGAGGTTCGTCTGTGTGTTAACTTCCAGCTTGAGGAAGACATTCTAAGCCTAAGGCATCTTACATGAAACTTATCCTTGTGTTCTTTTTATGTTACTGACTGCTCCACTCTCCTCTCTAGGCAATTTTCAGTTCCCAATACTCTTTCTCCATTTCTACCAATTTTGTCATGGTTCCCTGTCCCCAATTTAGGCATATTTATATTATATTTATGAACATCTGTGTAAATTGCATAATAATTGTCCAAACACTACATCTGAAGTTTGTCTTGTTAGAATACAACACTCTGGAATTTGATATTAAAAATATCAAGAGTCGGTATTTTTTTTTAGTGTGTTCATGCACAAAAATAGTTGATAAATGCCTTTATGTCAGTAACTAAAGCCTGTCCTATATCACACAGACACTGTCAGCAATAAGCATGACCAGCAGTGCAGCAAGATTGTCTTTGACCAACTGCCCCAAAACATCACAACCAAACACCGTCTACAATATTACTTGTCTGTCATAATCCCTGACAGTGTCTCAGCAGAAAACAATCTGAGCAGAGATCAGACCTACGATACGGGCAAGTTTCCCCAAGTTCAGGGAGAGAGAACGGACCTTTGGACACTTACCGTGAAGGGTCCTTCTCCTCTGAGTGCAGGAGGACATCTTGGGTTGTTTCCTTTTGCCCAATCAGGGAGGCAGGAAGTCAAAAAAAATAGCTCTTCCTCTTCCTCTTGGAGCCTAGGAACGCCCCCTTGTTCCAGTTCTGGTGACTCCACAAAGCAGTAGAAGAAAAAACTATCAAATACTAGAACTTTCAAGAAGAAAATACTTGCACCCGAACCGAAAAAGGAAAAACTTAGTCGGTGTGCAGAACTATGTTAAGTAAAAAACAGTGAGAAAAAACGACTGCGGCATGTTGAGAGCGGAAGGAGAGACAGGAAATTCCAGCCGGAAAGGTGTTGTTTATAAGGAAGTATCAGAGAGGAGTAACAGGAGACGGGGGAGCCTGGGAGGGGCAAGATGTCCTCCTGCACTCAGAGGAGAAGGACCCTTCACGGTAAGTGTCCAAAGGTCCGTTCTCCCTCTGAGGCGGAGGACATCTTGGGTACTCCCAAAGCAGTTAGTCTTCTCCGGGTGGGAGAGGCTCCCCGTCGAACATCACGTGCTGGAGAACTCTCCTTCCGAAGGCAGCGTCCGCTGAATTGAAAATGTTCATTTTGTAGTGTCTGACAAATGTGGAAATTGATGACCAGGTGGCTGCCTTGCAAACCTCTTCCACGGAGGCGTCCTTGAGGAATGCTGCGTTAGTTGCCGCGCTTCTCGCCGAATGAGCAGTAATTCCCTGAGGCACGTCTCTGTTGCACGCCTTGTACGCTTCCATGATGCAGGACCGAATGTTCCTCCCAATGGCTGCCGAGGACATCTTCTTCCCTTGGTTGGGAGGAGAAATATTGATGAAGAGCGAGTCGGAACACCTGATAGATTCAGTCCTAGATAGGTACGACTTGAGGACTCTACGAACGTCGAGGGTATGCCAGTCCCTTTCCTTAGGATGAGAAGGGTTAGGGCAGAAGGATGGCAGATTGATCTCCTGAGCCCTATGGAATCTGGAACAGGATTTGGGAACGAAGGTGGGGTCAGTCCTGAGAACCACTTTATCCCGGTGAAAAATGCACAGGTTGGGCTTGATTGACAGAGCCCCCAGTTCCGAGATCCGCCTCGCTGACGTGACAGCTACCAGGAAAATAGTCTTGATGGTTAGCCATCTCAAGGAAATTGAATGGAGAGGTTCAAACGGGGGCCTGGTTAAGGCCGATAAGACAACGTGAAGCCTCCAAGTAGGGAAACGATGAACAACTGGGGGGCTTAGCAAGGTCGCACCCCTGAGGAAGCGTTGGATGTGAGGATGCCGGGAGAGTCGACAACCTTCCAGGACAGGAAAGACCGAAGACAGAGCCGCTACCTGCTTGCGGAGAGTGGCCGGCTTGAGTCCAGCTTCCAGGCCCTGCTGGAGAAAGTCCAGAATCATAACGATGGACGGGCGCAGAGGATTAACCTTCTTCCTCCTAGCCCAGCGAGCGAAGGCCTTCCAGGTGGTGTTATATAGCCTAATAGTTGATTTCTTCCTAGACGCCAGGAGGGTAAGGATCACCTGCGGAGGGTACCTCAATCTGGTAAGGTACTGCCTCTCAATCTCCACGCGGTCAGACACATCCATTCTGGATGGGGATGCCACACCGGGCCCTGATGCAGAAGATCTGGTATCGTTGGTAGCTGCATCGGAGGGGAAATCGTCAGTGCCTGTATCGTGGAGAACCAGGGTCTCCGAGGCCACCATGGAGCCACTAGGATTACCTCCGCTTGACGTTCCGCTATCCGCCGTAGAAGTTTGGGAAGAACCGGGATCGGTGGAAAGGCGTACAGTAGCCCGTTGGGCCACCGAGTAGAGAGAGCGTCTATCCCTTCTGCCTGGGGGTACAGGAACCTGGAGAGAAACCTCGGAACTTGACAGTTCGCAGGAGTGGCAAACAGGTCCATGATCGGTGTCCCGAAACGTTCCGCAATCATATGGAAAACCTCCTTCTTGAGTGCCCACTCTCCTGGGTGGATGGACTGCCTGCTGAGCCAGTCCGCTTGAATGTTGGTCACGCCCCTGATGTGTTCGGCTTGCAGAGAGAGGAGATTGGCTTCCGCCCAGTGTACGATCTTCATGGCCTCTCTGTGCAGCTTGGGGGACCGAGTGCCCCCCTGATGGTTGATATATGCCTTGGCTGAGACGTTGTCGGTCCGTACCAGAACATCCTTGCCGACGAGGTCTTGGCTGAAGAAAGCGAGAGCAAGGCGAATGGCTCTGACTTCCAGGAGATTGATTGGCAGGACAGTCTCTTCCGGAGACCACGTACCCTGAGCAGGTCGGTTTTCCAGAACTGCCCCCCAGCCGGTGAGACTGGCATCGGTGAATAGTTGCAGCCTGGGAGGATTGAGGAACGACTTCCCCCGCCGCAGGTTGGGTGCTGAGGTCCACCATCTGAGGCTGGACTTGACCTTCAAGGGCACTGTGCGTTGTCGATCGCATCTTAGTGCAATAAGAGATTGGAACGGTCTGAGGAAGGACACGAGTTCCCGTGTGTGCAGACGGCCCCAGTCCAGGGCCTCGCAGTTCGCTACGAGGGTTCCCATCAGCTTGGAGAGCGACATCAGAGAAACGGAGCTGCGGCTCAGCACCAGAGCGGTCATCTCCTTGGTTTTCTGGATCTTCTCCGGTGGTAGGTAAAAACGACCCTTCCTGGTGTCGACCAACATTCCTAGATGAAGCAGTCTTTGAGAAGGCTGAAGAGAACATTTTGATAAGTTGATCAAGAAACCGTGCGCTTGCAGGAAGAGAACAGTGGTCTGTGTGTCGGCCGCCACCTTTTCCCTGGAGCTTGCTCTGAGTAGCAGGTCGTCTAAGTAGGGATGGATATGAATCCCCCTCTCCCGCAGTCGAACGATGGGGTTGATCAGGATCTTGGAAAACAACCTGGGAGCTGTGGCAAGTCCGAATGGGAGGGCTTTGAACTGAAGGTGGAGACCATTCACATGAAACCTCAGGAATCTGCGATGGGCCTGATGAACCGGAATGTGTAAGTATGCCTCTGTGAGGTCTATGGAGGTGAGGAATTCTTTGGGTCGTAGTGACTCCGCGATAGATCTTAGAGTCTCCATGCGAAAGTGCCTCAGCTTTATGAAACGGTTTACGAACTTTAAGTCCAAAATGGCCCTCCAGTCTCCGTTTCTTTTTGGCACGGTGAAGAATAGGGAGTAAACACCGGAGCCTTGCTCTTGACGAGGTACAGGTTCGACTGCTTGGATGTTCAGGAGATGTTGTACCGCGTTTAAGGTGATGGATCTCCTTTGAGGGTTTCGGCGTAGGGGGGATGACAGAAAGCGATCCGGTGGGTGCGACTTGAACTCTATGGAGTAACCCTTTGAGATTACTTCCAGTGTCCAGGCATCCGCCTTTGAGTCCACCCAGGATTGGAGAAAGAACTGTAGTCTTCCCCCCACCGGAAGCGGCCGTGAGTCAGGACTTCTGAGTTTTGGAGTCGAAGTCCTGCCTTTCCCCTCGTTGTTGGTGTTGTCTGTTAGACCTGAAACCGAAGTTAGCTCTCTTGAACGATTGTTTGTTGGCACTCTAGGAGGACCGTTTGGTATCTGGACGTGGTCTCGCCAAGGAATGGTGTGTACGAAAGGACTGGTTATTGAAGGGTCGTTTGTCATACCGTCTCACCGACTTGGGTAAGGCTTTTTTCTTGTCTTTGGTCTCGATGAGAACCTTTTCCAGGGCATCTCCAAACAGTTTATCCCCCTGGAAGGGGTACGCCATCAGGATAAATTTGGATCTGATGTCAGCTGGCCATGCGCGCAACCAGAGAAGCCTTCTAGCCACTGCCGCAGAGGCAATGGCTCTGGACGAGAAGGTGAGAGCATCCAGAGTAGCATCTGCCGTGAAGGTGGTTGCTTTTAAGACTCTACTAGCCCCTTCTAACAGACGCTTTTGATTTTCAGGTAGCAGCTGGATTAACTTGCGCAGCCAGACTACCGCCGCCCGGGACACGATGGACGCGGTGGAAGATGCTCTAATCGCCATGGCTGCTGCTTCATGCGCTCTCTTGAGTGCCGCTTCCGCCTTCCTATCCAGATTGTCTCTGACTGAGCCTTGGCCATCTTCCGACAACAGCCCAGGTGACTGAAGCGCCGCCACCGGGGCATCAATTCGAGGAACCTGTAAAAGCTCAGATGCATAAGAAGGTAATGCATACAGTTTTTTAAGAGTGCTTGAGCATTGTTTGCTAGAGGCAGGGGAGACCCATTCTGCTTTTAATTGTCTTTCAAAATATTCCGGAAAAGGGAAGACCTTCTCCTGGGTATCACCCCTTGGGAAAAATTCTTTACACCCTCTGGGTCTTGAAGAACCCCTACTGGTACCACTAGATGCCTCTTCCCCTCCTTGTTTCTCCTGAAGCTCTAGGGCAGCCAGAGCCTTACTCAGAAGGTATGGATAGTCCTCTGATTTAAACAGCCTGTTTGACTGGTCAGGCATAATGACTTCTTCCTCCTCCTCTTCTTCTGAAAGGAACTCCCTTTCTTCACCCTCCTCGCTATCAGAGTAGGCTCCCCCCCCTACAACAATATCCCCATCTCTGGCCGGGATTGGGTGTGCTTTTTGGGCTGCCTTGGTAGGCCACTGGCAGGATGTACGCCGCACTTTACTGGGGGGGGAAGGAGGCAGGGAGGAAGACTGGCTTGTTGCCTCGGGAGGGGGCTGGCACCAATGAAAAATCTCTTCCCGCATGGTCTGTAGGAAGGACATGAACTCGCCTCTCAGGAGGGAACCGAGGTCGCCCTGTACATTACCCGTCCCATGGGCTCCGGTGCCGATCGACTGCGGAGGCCACGTCACTGTAGAAGGGCCTGCAGGGCACTCTCCCGGCTGGAGGTTGGCGACCGCGGCACTGGGAGCCGCGCGGGAATCGGCGCGGGCGCCATCTTGGTTTCCCGCCAAAACCGCGGCTGCATCTAACGGGCTGCTGGTGGCCTGCTCGACTGGCCCTGATGCCTGGGAGTCCTTCTGCTTGCGTCGCGATTTTTTTGAAGAAGTACGCGGCTTTGCAGCCGGAAAGGTGCCGGGATGCCGTTCAAGCCTGGGCGGCAAGACGGTACCGGGTACAGCAGCCGATTCTGCCGCCGATGCGGCCGTCGGTGAGCTTCCCTCCTCACCCTCCATAAAGCTATCTTCGGAGTCCCTGGACTCCATCGTCTTGATAGACTTGGGCCCAGAGAAAAAAAAGAGTTGAAGAGGGGGGGGAGGGATAGAGATAAGAAAGGTAGAGTAGAGAAGAATAAGAGAGGAAGAGGGAAGGAAAAAAACTAGAGCTAGGACAAAGAAGACAAAAAAGACAGGACTGTGGGCTGACAGAGAAAACTGTAGCCACAACTGCTCTCCCTGGAGGCAGGAAAGAACTGGAACAAGGGGGCGTTCCTAGGCTCCAAGAGGAAGAGGAAGAGCTATTTTTTTTGACTTCCTGCCTCCCTGATTGGGCAAAAGGAAACAACCCAAGATGTCCTCCGCCTCAGAGGGAGAACAGCAGCAATTGTCAAGCATGTTTTAGTTATTCCTATTCCACAGCAAGAAAGAAGAAAAGAATTCACTTGATACTCTGCCGCACTACATTTTAAATAGCTTCTGCCATTGCTATAGACTGTTCAGTGCGCAGCCACACACGGCAATACAGTTGGTCAATGTTTTAACAGACGGCTAAATTAAGAAGCTTCAGAAAGATGCTCAACTTCAGTAGTACACACAAATGTATCTTGGGGTCTTTTTTTGAGAAAACTGAACTGTTTGTGACTTATTGCAACTGGGGTAGCACTATTATCTTCTGATGTAATGGTTCAATGATCTTCGTGGTACGGAAGACGCTGCCACAAAGATCCATTCCTGCATAACACCAAGCACTCATGGCTCCTACTGACTTCAACGGATGCTAGAGATAACTAGATTCATGCAGTGCTGGATCCAAGAGAAATAAATGTCCCTATTTATGAGAGCACAGGGCAGATTATTTATCCCACTGAATGATGTCAAACTCAGAAGCTTTTACAGGGCTCCCCAACCTCAATGTTTACAGATTTAAAGTGTGCCAATTTAAATTAGCACTTGACTTAATGAGAGCTTTAAGAGGAATTCTAAATATTAATATGATTATTTCTCAATTAGGTGAAGAGAATCATATTTCCACATTAAACAACTAGCAACCACATACTACACACTATTATACCCAATGAGTATTCTAGTTTTTTTACAGTGTAGCACAGGGTCTCAAAGCATCATGGCTCTGCAGAACAGCATTTGCTTTGCTCTAAAAGACCCAAGTTCAAGACCTGGCATCTCTAGCTAAGAAAATCACAGGCAGCAGATGCTAAGAAAGCCTGTGCCTGAGATGCAGGAGAGCTGCTGCCCTTCACAGTAGACAAGAGTGAACTATATAGAAAAATGGTTTGAATACAAGGAAGCTTCCTATGCATGTTTCCGTATAAACTACACACTTCTGCACTTAGTACTAGCAAGTATCCTTAGAAGAGTACGGATTTGGAACTGCTTCAGGTATTTTATTAAAGTTATCTAAGAAAAACCCGTCAGCAATTTAATGGTTCGTTCCATGTCAATTTCACGCCTGTTGCACTTTCATGCATGACAGGCATAACCCAAATAGACAAGAACCGACCCATTTCGAAAGCTACCCACTGACTCATGCCACTCATCTTGAAGCTAGATTATTGTAACGTGTGATATGGAGCTGCCTTGGAAATCTGTTTGGGAACTTCAACTGGCATAGAATGTGGCCACTAGATGATTGACCGGCTTATTGCAGTATGACCACATTACATCTGCGTGTCGGCAGGTTCAGTAATTACCAGGCACAAGTCAAGGGGCTGGCTGTTACCTCTAAAGCCCCTTGCAGCTGGGGACTCACACATTTAATGAACTGCCTTTCCACTTATGCTCCCAACTAAGACATCAGGTGCCTCCATTCTGCTGGTCCCTCTATTCAGAAGGTCCCCTCTGCCACAGTGTACGCACACTCTTTCAATGATTGAGCCCACACTTTGCGACAGTCTGTAAGAAGTGCAAAGTGCAATTATTCCAATGTACTGTTGGCAGAAGTTACTCATTAAGGTCTCTGACAGTCAGCAGTCGCAGAAGTTGCAGTTTTAATTTGATTTATGTGCTTCATCTGTGGTTTTAACAGTATGTGTTAATATTTTGTAAGCTGCCTTGGGCATGGTGGAAAGGTGAAATATAAATATTTTAAATAAACAGATATGGACACAACCGCTGGTGTATGTGACTAAAATGTAATGCATATACCAGCCACACTAAAGATACACACACAGCAAAATTGTGAATCCCAATACTTAGCTATTACTTATTCACTACAAGTGTGATTAATCCTTCCTTGCCCACTGAATTCCCCCTGCAGCTCTCTTTCAGCTCCTCCAACTGAACTGTGTTCCAAGCCTCTTGCAAACCACTAACCATTAGGCTTGCAGAGGATAATCTAGCACTGTAGCCATCTCAGTCTCATTGCTAAACTACACTGCCCCAATAAGTATGCCATTAAAAAAAATCTTAATCAATTAATTACAGGCATTCTAATGAAGCTATTATTTATTTATTTATTTAATCATATTTCTAGACCGCCCTGCCCATCAGACGGGCTCAGGGCAGTTTAACAACAGTTTAAAACAGTAAAAGCATTATAAAAACATTAAATCAAAACAATAAAAATTGGCGGGTATAAAATATTAAATAGTCTTTGGCTTGATTACTGACTAGAACGATGTGCACTAAGTGTAACATAGTTGGAGATTTGAGCAAACTCGCGTAAGAATCAGATGCAGCCCTGCCTAGACTAGACTTTGCATTCAACAACACTATCTGAAGATGCACATTTCACATGCATGTTGCATAAACATTTCTAATGTCATTTATTATGATCTCCTGAGAAATTCAACTGAGGTAACTGTGAGAACTCAACTGGTCATCATTCATTGGAGACAGAAGTGCAGACAGCACAAATTTCTTGTTTGCTCTTCAGCCATTAGTGACAAGTGGAAGAGAGGAGAGTAAATTGTCTAGTATTAGTTATAAAGAGACA
Source organism: Eublepharis macularius (assembly GCF_028583425.1). Lineage (NCBI taxonomy): Eukaryota > Metazoa > Chordata > Lepidosauria > Squamata > Eublepharidae > Eublepharis > Eublepharis macularius. The sequence continues at coordinate 74,994,113 of NC_072798.1, forward strand.
GAGAGAGGAATGAATGAATGAAATGTGTAAAACCTAATGAATTTAATATGTAACTCACTTTTTTTAGTTTTTAAAACGGAATTATCCTGGAAGCAAGCCCTATGAGAACACTTTCAGCAACAGCTATACCAACACAACCTTACTTTTCATTTTGTACTTTCAGCAAGGAGACTTTACTGTGACTCATAAGCCAGTACTACAAGAATGTCTTTACTCATGAGAAGGCAGCTGTACAATCGTCCCCGTCGCCATCTTCTGTACATGTTCATGCAGCAAGTTTTGCAATCGATTCTTTCAGACTGAGTGATTTCTCTTCCTATCAATAAAATGCTAATCTAATTGAACTAATTCCACACACTTATTACTCATCCTGGAAGTCATGTACTTCATAGTTCACTGCCATAGATTGAATTAACAGTGATCATACAATTAAATGAGAGCTAATGCAGTAGCATTACCTACTGAGTTTACTGGCTACCAACTGGTCATATGACACATGCCAATTAATGTGATACCACAGCATACAAACACACGGCCAGATCGACGAGTCTTTTCAAGACCTACAGGGTAGTCATGCATTTGTTAAAATGTGCTGTAAGCAATCATTACTAGAGTATTTCTCTCACATTATTTAAAGGCATTTTTACAACTTAGATCGCCAATATTTAAAAAAGAAGATATTTATCAAAGGAGTGCCTGTGTATATTTTTTGATATACCCTAAAGCTCATCAAAATTAGAACACAGGCAAAACTTGCAGACAATGGTCCTATTAGAAGAAACATTCAATGATACATGATGAAAGCCTGTGACTGACAAAAGCGTGTAGAGAACCATGTTGGTCTATCAAAAACATCTACACAAAAAGTCAGGCAATAATAGTTTATTAATATCATTTAAGACCACTCAGCTTTGTGTGTCCTTTTATGCCCTGACTTACTTTTCTTGACAATTTGTTTAAATTATCTTGGATTATTTTGTTGCTATGTTTTTATTAGTATGATTTGTTTTATTGTCTGCTTGGTTTGTTTTATCCCAAGTTGCCTTGATCAGGCATACAAACTTTGTAAGTAAATAAATAAAGTAGCTATCGTACATAAGAACCTCAGAATACCTTGTGGGATCAGACCAGTGCTTTATTTAATCTAGCACCTTGTTTCACACAGTAGCCAGTTGCCATGAAGGGCCAACACACACAGCATAGAAGCCAACGCCTTCCCCTGTACTTGCCTCCTAGCACCGACCGGTATTCAGAGGTTTGCTGTGTCTGGTTGTGGGGCATCCATGAGCCATCATGTCTGGATAGACCTGCCGATGCCCTGCATGAACCCTTCTAATCACCTTTTTACAGGAATGTATACCAGTGGCCATCCCTATATCCTTTTTATTGTGTGTAAAATGCCATCAAGTCACAACTGACTGCCGACTCCAGCAAGGGACTTTCAAGGAGAGTGAGAAGCAGAGGTGGTTTTGTCAGTGCCTTCCTCTGCAGGGTCTTCCTTGGTGGTCTGGTCTCTCATCTGATGCTGCTTAGCTGACGTGATCAGGCTATACCATGCTGCCTTCCCTCCAACATAGCCTTTTTATTAGGATCAAGCAAAATATTACTAGAGTGTAACATTTTAAGTTCCCCAGTGACTGAATTACCATTACATTCAGAATATTTCAGATTATTTTTTTCTTTTTATTCTATTATGGTTACAGCATGACATAAATACAGTGACTGCCTTGGTTTTTACAGTATCGATTGCCTCCTTACTGTATAATTGGTGCAAAAGTAGGTCACATGCAAATGACTGTCAACTTGATTTGGAAGAACTGATCTGTGATAGTCCGGCTCATTGAATTTTCTGCCATAGCTGTCATTGTTATTACCAGCTGAGAAAAATCATGTTGCCCTAAACTACATTCAACGTTCCCAAGCTGAAAAAGTACAAATGCCGACCTGCTCATTACCTGGAAAACCCAGGTGTCCATGAAGGCCAACATCAGTACCCTGTATGATGTTCACAAATATTAGTGGGAATGTAATAGCCAGGACTGGTTACAAAGCATGCATTTATTATACCAATTAGTTGCACAATCAGCGCACTGAAACACTGAAACGTTTTAAAAGCAATGAACAATTTTAGAAGGATTCCAAAACCATTAGAAATCCATGCATGCTAAACTATAGATGGACAACATTAATAAAATGCCACCACCACAAATCAAACAGCATTATTAATGAGCAATCCCAGATGGAAATAAAAATACATATGGACTAAATGTATGTTGTTTATGATAATTTCTTTAAAAATAATAAATGAAATGTATCCTTTAACCCAGATAATCTGGCCAACCATCTAGTACATCAAAGACTGAATTACTATTGCAAACACTAACAGAAATTAGAAACAATATAAATATAATTTCAACACAATATAATTCTCTCTGCTCATTTTCAAATGACTGGCCAGGGACCTCCCATTAATGACTCGTATAATTAATTTGGCAATGCTCAAAAGCAGGTAGACTTCCATCTTCCAAGATGCTATGATGTTACTTTAAAACAAATACTTTGTCAGAAGAGAAACAGTATTGTGTGTTGCCAAAAACAAAGCCAATTGGACGCTTATTGTGGTTTTTCAGGATCACTAATGGCAGCAAGCTTTCCTAAAAGTCCCACCACTCTCAATCTTCCTCTAAAATCCTCAACTGTAGGGAAGAATTGGGTATGTCATAGTGACCACAGTATTGAGGAGGGTAATGTTAAGGTATGGACAGTGTGTACCATCTGGACCATCTATTACATTTTTATCCTGTCTTCCTTCCAAAAGCTTAAAGCAGCGTACATTATTCTTCTTCCCTTCTCCATTTTTTCTGCAAAACAAATGTATAAAGTAGATTAGGCTGTGGGAGGAATGACTGACTCAAGATGAGCTGGTAAGCTTTATTGCTAAGTGAGAATATGAAGCCAAGTTGTTACCATGCACAGGCAGGGAAACTAGGGTTGCCAGCCTTCAGGTAGTGGCTGGAGATCTCCCGGAATTACAACTGGTCTCCAGGCCACAGAGATCAGTTCACCTGGAGAAAATGGCTACTTTGGGGGGTGGACTCTATGGAATTATCCCCTGCCAAGGTCCTTTCCCTCCCCAAACCCCACTTTCTCCAGGTTTCACCCCCCAGATCTCCAGGAATTTCCCAACTTGAAGCTGGCAACCCTAAGGGAAACACAAGTATCAATGTATCTGCATGAACTTAGTCTGTGTTCTGATTCAAGCCAAACTCACAGTAGGGAAGGTTGAGCATCAGCAAGAAAACCTTCCTTCCATTTTCTCTCATCCCTAGGCTAAAATACCTTTGACTTGGGTACACACACTGTCATGATCTGGCTGTGCCAGAAAGGCCTAGCAAGGCCTCAGAAGCCTGTTAGCAGTGGGAGTAGGTCTGCCTACAATTCTTGGGAGCCCCTGGACTGGTTTGGCGCACTTTTTGGCCAATCAGAACACAGGGGGGCTGGTGCTACATAAGTCTGGGAGAGAGAAAGCCTGTGTTCTTTTTCCCAGGGAGGTTTCTGCTAGGGAGAGAGGCCCTCATCCAGGTAGGGTAAGAAGACAGGCCTGGCAGACAGAGGGACAGAGAGTTCAGTCGCACTAGGGCCTTTTGTTTATTTTACTTTCCCCCATCTATTGTTGCTAATGCACCTTGCTTGCTTGTTTGTTTGTTTGATATTAACTGACCTCCTTGTAAATAAATCCTTTTGTTTGTTGTTACTCTGCTGGGTCCTCACGCCTGTTTATTGGCCAAGCTATGGAGGTCAGAAGGGTTCGGCCTTCCCAAGGGACCCTAAATCCCAGAGTGGTGGCAGCGTAAGGTGTCTCACCCCACCTGAAGCATGACATAGTGGTTGTAGAGGTGGGATGGACTAATTCTGGACCCTGGTAAGGCAAAGTGACATTTGGCTTGGACAAAAAAAACCTTTTTTTTTTTGCTTTTGCCTTAAGGAAGCCACATTTGCTGAAGGTGCTTGCAAGACCAAGTAAAGGTCTGATAAAGGTGTGGTGAAAGGGTTTTTTGTTTATGTTTTAGCTGTCAATTCAACTGGATAGTGAGGCTAGAATAGGTAGTGCATGCTCCTCTGAACTGGGAAGACAAAATCAGAAGTTGTGCCTGTTCCTAGAAGCAAGACCCAAACAAGGGCTGCTGGGCCCATGTCTGAGAAAAAAGAGACAGCCAGAACAATGGAGCCCCTGAGTGAAGAGGTCTTGGGTCTTCAGCGGCAACTTAAGCAAGCAGACCTTGAGGAAATGAAGCTTGAGAATGAGAAAGAGAAAATGAAGCTTGAGAAAGAAGAGAAAGATAACAAAGCTCGATTAGAGCTGGAAGAAGAGAGAATGAGGCATGAGCTTGAGATGGCTAAGCTCGCAAAGGCTCCGCCTTCTCCAGATGCCCTGGTGAAAGAGGACTGTTGGAAGTACCCCTTATACAAGGAAGGAGAGGACATCGAGATCTTCCTGCAGAATTTTGAACAAGTCTGCGATGGGAGGGAGATATGCTGAGGTATATTGTACACATTCCGCCTTCCTGCCAACAGAATTCATTAATCAAGTAAAGGATCTCTATCCCTGAGATCCAATTGGTGGATGCCATTAAGGAAAAGATGCTCCTGCCCTGGGAAACGAGCCCAGTGCCTGCCTGCTGCTGCATGGTACAAACTGAAACAAAATACACAACCTTTTTGGTGGAAGGGACTTGTTACAATTTAGTTTCCTGGATTTGGTTCAAAGTTCCAAAAGTTGATTTAACAAAACAAAACAGCAATTTCTGGGTGTATTTTTGGCTAGTTTATTTCATTTTGCACACCCCATCTGATACCCTAAGCACTACACCACACTGGCTCTTGGGTAACTTATTTAAGGTAATAGTTAGTACACTCAAGAAGTCATGATAGTATCAACTGTACAGCAAAAATTCTCAAACACCATTAAGCCTGCAATGAGATACAAACATTCCAAGCATCCACACACACTGTACAAAAAGTATCACTCAGTAATGGAGAGGAAAAGGTCAACATGCTAAAGGATCCAAAGCAAGGTTCCAGGTAACGGTTCAGATTGCAAGGCAAAGATTTAAACCATCAAAGTGGTTGGGAAACCCAAAAAGGCAAAAGCAGCAGGAGCCAAGCCTCATGAAGGCTTCAAAACAGAGGCAGAGGTGAATGACAATGTGCTAGAATCAGGAAGCCTCCGTAGGAGGTAAAAATCAACAAGAGAAGGGGGACTTTGACTGAGGAAAGAGTCTGAACACAGATTTGAATTAAAAACAAAAGATTCTTCTCCCAGCTTGGAATACAGGGAAGAGACAAGATGATTTAAGAGATATGCCACATAACTGACTCCAAGTAAGGAAGGAAGTAGGTCCTGGAAATACTTCCAAATCCAAAAAGAAAAAGGGGAGTCTCTAGGTGTGTGAATATGATCACTAGCAGAACATTTAAACCAGTCCAAACTGTATCAATCTGAACTATCAACCTTTTAGCCGAGAATGCTAATTGAGTATGGTTCTTTGTTGACAGGAATGTCAATGCAGCAAGATGAGTTGCATCTAGGTGTACCACAATTAATAGCTTGAGCAATCAGTCTGATCAGCAGTCTGCCTGACATAAATCGGGTCTCTGCTTTTCATTCGAATGGTCTTATGACAGAATTAACCTCAGTCTCACTCATTCTGTACTTGTTCAGGAAGCTGCCAGAAGTTGTTTCTGGTCTCCTGATGGAGCAGAAAAGACCAACAGAAACAGAAGCCAACATTTTAACCATTTCCTGCTACTGGCTGTCACCATGGAGATAAAAGTTCTAGCATATGCCCTAGAAACCTCTGTAACACAGAGAAGTCCCATAACAGGTGCTCTAACATCTTTCTTCCACAACTTTTCACCCAGTTACTTTTCAACATCAAAGCCTAAACAGAGATGCAAGAGCTACTGAACTCCACTGCCAATCCCTTTAGTTCTTTGCACTGTGTTCAGTTCTATTTGAAGGATTACTGGAACATCCTTATTTTTGAAGACACAAGTCTGCCACGGTTACTTTGGCCTTCAAGCAAGCCAAGAAGTCATTGCAAAAAACAGGGGCTAGTTGCACAACTAATAACAACATTCGATTTATATACTGCCCTTCAGGACAACACCCACTCAGAGTGGTTTACAAAGTATGTCATTATTACCCCACAATAATCACCCTGTGAGGTGAGTGGGGCTGAGAGGGCTCTGGAGAGCTGTGACTGACCCAAGGTCACCCAGCTGGCTTCAAGTGGAGGAGTGAGGAATCAAACCCGGTTCTCCAGATTAGAATCCCTGGTTTAAAATGATCAGTCAAGGCTCAACTCTCTGCCCTCCCTATACCATTCATGTCTTCATTTTACTAGCTGCAGATTCAAATCCACAAAGAAATCCAAAGTGTCTGAAACTCATTGTGCTTTGTCAGGGCAGTCGGATATGTAATTTATCTTAAAAGCTTTCAGGTTGTGAAGCTGAAGATGAACAGCAGCTCTGAGTAATGATGGCAAAGACAGTTCCTGAAAGTTAGATATCCTTCTGTAAACTCAGTTTTTACCAGTATGGTGGCTGCAGCCTTTACATATTAAAGAATGCAGGTGGTGACATAGCTAAATTAATACAAACCAACTGATGACCGACAAGCTCAATTTCACCAATGCTCCAAACTGAAGATAGAGACTTTGCAATACGCTATACATGCATGCCCTTCTCCCTTTCCTCCTCCATTTCTGGGTTTCCTCTAAATATAATTCACTAGGATGTCTCAAGTTCTCAACTGGGTAAAAACAAATATTTGCAAACTGCACTTCAGAAATTACAGTTAACCAAAGGGTGCTTGCCTATATAATCTGCCTTGAGTCTCAGTGAGAAAGACAGACTATAAATTACATAAATAAATAAAGCCACAGTCAGAGGGAATTAGGGTTGCCATTCCCCTGCCGGGGCTGGGGGATCCTCAGATCCCATTCTTTCCCCTGCACCCACTTATCTGGCTGGCGGGAGCCGCGCTCCCTGGGGAGTTCCCTCCCCAGGAGGCACGCCACACACTCGGGCAGAGGGCATGCTCCCACACCATGAGAATGGGCAGTAGCAGCCATAAGAGCAGGTTCTCGCGAGCACAGCCGCTTGATCTCACTGCCACCACTGCCTCTCGCCACCGCTTTCCCTGTGCACCAAATGAGAGTGAGCGGGTGGGTGGCAGCAGCAAGCGGCCACACTCACAGCGAGAGCTGGCGGTGGCAGTGGCAACAAGGGCCCCCTTTGACCCAGGGGTGTTCTTTGACCCTGCATGATGACATCACTCGTGGAAGTGATGTCATCACGCAAGCTGGGAGTGCACACGTGCGCGCTATGCACACGCATGGAGAAAGGAAGCTGGGCTAAGTACCAGCTCCCAATCCCCCACAGGAGACTCCAGGGATCTGGGGATCTCCTGTAGAGGGACTCCAGGTCCCTGGCAACCCTAGAGGAAATCCTGGATTGAATGAAGGCACTGGCATATAACAGTGTCCTCAAGCCTGAGGCACATTTCTGACCCTCCAGACTATAGTTCCAAAGATCAGGATGCAAGACTTGAATTTAAGCTAGAGCATGTCAAGATCTTGCCAAATGAACTGCAACATTACAGAAAAATTATCAGAGTCAATCTTCCAGTTACTATCTTATCGAGCAACAAAATTTAAAAAAACCCTCCAGAGATTAACACCTATCACAGACTATATACGCTTTCTATCTCTGAAGACAATGAAAAATGTTTTCCCTAAGGGTTATCAGAGACTAGCTGATCTATTGGCTACCAAGTGTTAACATAAGCAATCTTTCCAGCACAAGAAAAATGCTGCTTTAGAAACATTTAATACTTTTCCTTCTCAAGGTAATAAGGTTGCCATGAAAACTAAGTAGAAAAATGAAAGAAGTTGAAGTCAAAAGACACCTCTATGCAATAAAACATACGTGCTAAAAATCAACTATTATCTTGACTTCTTCCATTACCTCTGAGAATAGACTTGAAACTAGTGGTTCAGTTTCATTTTTTTATATTACTTACTTAGGTTTTAATATTACAAAGAATTTAGATCAACTTCTAAAGTATAATCATGAACTTGCATATAAAGAACTCCTTACTCAATTTAAATCCTGGGGAAAATATTTCACTTGGATTGACAGTTACAACTTGATTCAATTCTTTTTTAAACCTAAATTTATTTATTTTTATTTAGAGCTATACCAATCACAATACTTAGTAAAAATTTAAAACTTTGGCAAGATACATTAATAAATTTTTATGGGCTAACAAAAGACACTGTATTCATTTTAGAACCCTTATTAGACCTACAAATAAGGGAGGTATGCAATTTCCGGATTTAGTTAAATACTATAAAGCAATTCATCTTTCTACTATTGTAAAACTTTTAACCACCGAAGACAAACGTGACTGAATTAATGTGTTTAATTTATATTTTCACCCAATAGATACACAAAGTATAATATGGCAACGAAAGACAGAGTGATCTATACTTCTATATAGAAATCAATTCTATATATAATCCACCCTCCAAAACAATTAGTGCCTGAATGTTCTTGTTTTACTTCCTTGTTGGATCGGGCCTGGTTCCTTCTGGGTCAACAAAAGGCTGCTTGTAAATTTTGGAAATCAAAATTACAAGGCTAGTTGATTTAACAATGGGGAATAAAGTACTGGATAAACAATCTTTAGAAAAAAAGATAGGCCAATTTCCTGGTATGCATTTTATCAACTCTCTCATTTAAGTAGTACTATTCAGCTTTCACATATATTAAAATCTCCATTAACAGAATTTCAGAGAATGCTTAAATCATGTGACAATGACAGGAAAGGACTCATTTCTAAACTTTATAAAATTTTACATGAAATTTGGAAAGTTATAATATCAGGATAAATGGCAAAGGGATTGCACAATTATTTTGAATGAAGAAATTTTGGGGGAAATGTGGACATCTATAGACTACAATTCAACTTTTCTTTTAATAAAATTCCAAACGTTTAAGATCCTTACCCAACGGTACTATGCTCCCAAAATTCTTTCAAATCTAGATAGCAATTTAAGTCCAAACTGTTGGAAACAATGTGGGCACGTCGGGTCATATATACATTGTTGGTTAAATTGCCCTAAAATAAAAATTCTGGGAAATGATTATACAAAGAATATTTTCTATTACAGAATACACTCTTGAACTCACTCTTGAATCTCTTTTTTTGAACTATAAATTAGATAGAATCCAACCATATTCGTGAAGGTTAACAACTGTTACTTAACTATAGCAAAAATGACTATTTCTTATTATTGGAAAAATCCAGCAGCCCTCCCCGCTTATTGTCTCTATGGTATAAAAAAAATTGGGAACATTATGTGATGACAAAGATAACTGAATCTTAAATCTATAGACTTTCAGGCACCTTACACAATCAAGGGTTTGAAACTATTTGGCATCCTATTCTGAATTATTTAAGACAATAAGGTGAAATTTCCTTGAATTCATGAAAGCCATATTTATGTTTATGAATATGTTACCTTTGTTTATAATTATGCTGGAAAGCTGGAAATATGCTATTGGGTAGTAAAATTCTAGGAAGACCGAAGGAAAGGGTTAACTTATTTTATGTTTAACCAAGAATAGTGGATACAATTCTAAGATTCTAGGAAAATGCTAAAGTCTCCAGAGGAAAAATGCTGGTCTAGTATATTGTATTTTCTAGTTGTGTAATTTTATATTTTATATTTTTAATGTGTGTGTGTATTTTAGAACTGTATTGTTGATATGGGTAGTTGCTTTTGTAACAAGTTGAATTCAATAAATTTAGTGGAAATTTGTTTGTTTTTTTAAATCCATTTAACATGAATTTTTTTTTGGTTTCTTTTCACTATCAGGCAATGTCTTAAACCTTAAAATAAATTTTTATATATTTCTGAAAGTATACAAACAGTGATGATTCTAGATCAGTAATACTCACATGTGGCTCTTCCTACCGTCGTTACAGTGAAAATTATTGCTGGATGAAGCACAACCTATTGTAGCCAAACATCTCTGTGGTTAGTGCAGCCATGGTCATTTGACATATGAGCAACACAATTGAGATGCCAAGCTCAAATCTCAGCTCTTCTGTGACCTCACTGAGTGACCAGATAATGGACTATCAGGCCTCAATCCCTGAACCTGTAAAATGGGCTAACAATAGAAGAGACATTGAAAGGATGCCCGAGAAAGGGTGTTGAAGAGCTAAGGGCACTTATGGAAAACTGCTACATAAATACCAGAATTTTCATCTCTATTCTCTCACCTGGAGAAGCCTGAATCAAATTTACTGCTGTAGATCACTGTGTTAGACAACAGTATATCTCCATTCATTCCATAGAGTACTTTAGTTCATGGAAAAGGCTTGCCTCAAGAAACTGGATACAGTTTTACACTCACTGTGCCCACACAGATTCCCTGTGTACTCAGTGCCTCGGGGCACAGCAGAAGAGTGTCATGTGTATATTTCAAACAAACTCTAGACAAGCGTTCAGTTTAAAAAATAATTGAGACAATATATAGCATGTCTTTTTTAATTCAGATGTTCTTCTCAGAAGAATTGAAATGTCCCATGATTTAGCCACATTTATGAACGGTAGCTCAAGTTTAAAAGGCAGAACAACTATTACGGTCAGAACTTTTATTTGTTAAGAAACTTCCTCAAATTTCTCAACATACAGTATTTGTAGAACAGAGATGTTTCCTGTATGTCATGCAAACCAAGTTTCATTGGATGTACATTGCCAAGAAATGCTGGAATCTGCTTTTTCGTGCAAAAATACCATGGACACTCACACTTACCACAAAAATGTTCTTTCCTTTTTAATAGTACACTAAAAGCCTCAGTGTAGAAACATGCCGCCTCTTAAGATGTGATTTTAAAAAGCCCAGCATCACACATGAACACTTTAGGCTTTAGCAAACGTCACGGTGGACTTAGCTGTTTCACAGATTTAAACAAATTTTCAGCCTTGTGTGTTTTCAAGGTCACATGAAGCCTTAGAGCCAAGCTACAAGTGATGCCTTACACAGGTTGGACACTTGTCAGCTTCCCTCAAGTTTTGATGGGAAATGTAGGCGTCCTGGTTTTACAGCTTGGCTCTCTATTACAGCTGCAAGACCAGGATGCCTACATTTCCCACCAAAACTTGAGGGAAGCTGACAAGTGTCCAACCTGTGTCAGGCGTCACTTGTAGCTTGGCTCTCAGTTAATTGGACTCCAACGGGTAAGAAGTGTGTGAATGTACTACAAAACAGAAATAATGGCTGGTTTGCACTCCAAGACATTCTGGAAAGAATTACAGGTTTTAAAAGCCCATAATTTCATCATCATTAAATATTTGCATTCACATTTAATCAGCACAATTTTAAAAAATTTGAACTGTTAACGGGGCACAGTAAGTGAAGGACACCAACTAACTTTCCTTATCCAACAGGATTCAACAAGACCTGATTAATGCTTCATACTCCTTTCACACCCAGAATTATATTACCAGTTAATATAGCCAGAAGGTTAAAACGTGCCATACCTAGTATATTGTAAGCCATAAAGAAAAGACAAGTGGCATGCCGCTGAAGGAGCAAACTTATGTTTACAAATCTATCTATAATTATTTGAGAGTAATCACTACAGACCTCAGTAGATTTTCAATAAACATGCATAGGACTGGGCAGTTCATGGAGAAGTAGTTGCATTCTGTAACAGGAGTTGAAATCACCGAAGAAAATGAATAGTTCGCTAACAGCTAACTGAGGAGGCGAAGACTTTCTAAGCAGTCACTTAATGGGCTCAGTTTGCATAAACTGAAGTGAGTTTTCATACAGATTGTGATTTTAAGTGATTTTGTACAGAAGGTTCTCCTCACAATACCACAGTGGTGACTGTCTCCTGCTTAGCAAGGACAGGAAAAATTGTTTTGTGTGAGGAAGGGCATTGCTTAGCATATCAAATAACTGGAGTATGACAGAAACACGAATATCCCTGAAGAGGGAATTCCAATTTTTGCCACCACAACCAGGAAGGCCTTTTTCTCTGGCTGCCACCCATCTAGCCTAGATGGCAGGGGCACCCAAAGTAGAGCCCCTGAAGATAACTGGAGGGATTAGGTAGGTTCATAGGTCAGTATTGCTCCATATTCCCAGGAACTCTCTCCAATTTCCGTTATTACACCCCGTAGCTCCCTTTTAAGAATTATTTACTTGTATCTCTTCAAGAAACACTGAGATGCCATAAAAAGGGGCTGCTCTTCACAGTGAGAAAGGCTGGGGAGCCTCTGCCAAGTCTAGATTGAGTCAGTAGATGGAGTCAATGGTGCTTCTTCTCCTTCAGTGTTTGCTAAAACTTCAAAATGTTGGCTTTGTTAGAAATTGGTTCTAGCAATAAAGTCAAAGTTCTTGACTATTATATGGTTGGTTTTGTGCCTACAGAGTTTGCTATAAACAGATTGACATTGCAATCCTAATCAGAGTTACTTCATTCTAACCCCATTGATTTCAAAAGGATTGCACTGTAAGAAACTGAGTGATAGTTCTTAAAAGAGTCCTGTGCTTGTTAATCTGCTGTTTTGCATGACAAAGGCACAATTTCTTGTTGGCATTTAAAGCCAATGTAACTGAGACACATAATTTGACCCAAATTCAGATCTTTGAAAGGTTATTATGTGAACTCCATTTCCATCCATTTCTGCCTTAATTAAAACAGTAAATGAAACACTAGAAGGGTACCTGTACTTACATTTCCAAGCTGAACACTTTTATGAGACTCTTGATCTCACCTTGCTCTTAAAGGTAATCACCTTTGTGAGAATTTTTAGTATCAAGTTGAAGAATCCCTCTAATTAGAAATCTGAATTGTAACAACCATCTCACTGACTAAATGAGAACGACCTTGTCTATCAAACAACCCTAAATTCTCCTAGAACTGTAGATGTTCAGAAAAAGTGCTTGAAATGAATATGAAAATTCACACATTTCCACCAACGTCCCTATGAATTTTGTCCTGCAACATTCCCTGCATTCCAATACATCACCCATAAACTCCCAGGAACTGTAGAAAGCGATAACAAGGGGAGAACACCCAGACAGGTAAGAACCACTGGAAACATAAACCGGGCGAACGAACAGTTATCAAACAGTCATGAATGCTTTTACAATTTTAAAGTTTTTGGTTTTGTGCAAAGTGCAAAAGTGATAATTGCAAGTACATTAAATATAATAAATACAATAAATAAGTTGATAAAGGTCAAGTTCATATGGTAAGAACTCCAACTGGTGAAAACCAAGGCGCTTAGATAAATTCCATGATCTTTCTCTTTTCATCCACAGGTTAAAGACTATCGTAAGGAACAACAAGAGCTGAATAGTCCATTAGGCACATAGCCGACGGGTTTTAGCTTGCAAAATTTCCAATTCCCGTTTCGTGGATATCACTTCTTCATAGGCAAAGTTTTCACAAATGGTCCCAGAGCGCGGTTTCTCACATCACACAGTTGGCTAATGACGGAGTCTTACCGGAGTCCTGAATAGCCTTGGGTTTTGTCTTTCCTCCACTGAGGTCTTTTCCACATAAGGCTTTTTAATTGGTTTTGGCCCCAGACTGCATCAATTTGTCTCCAGAGGTCTGCATGACAATCAAAATACCCTGATTTAGTCCGCAAACTGCTTCCCAGACTTCTTTGTGTTTCACACAGAGAAAGGCTATCTGCTGCAAAATCAATCTTTCCCTGGCTTTTCAGTAGCTTTTCTCCCGGCGCACATACTCCAATGTTTTGTCCCAGCAAAATCAAACCGGGGCTTTTTTGAAGTATAGAATGCATTCTTTGTACAAGGCCTGGCCACCCTCCCCTTTATCTCATTGCATCCTGATTGTTTGAGCAACAACCAATCCAGGTTTTTTTCCTTTTTTAAAAAACTTAAATTGCAACATTGCAACATTGGTGCTTGAAAAGGAAAAAAAAACCTTGCAGCTGCTGGCGGAAAAGACTGCAAAAAGGCTAAGTACACACCAATACAAGGAAGTGTGCCAACACAGCTATTATTATTATTGCAGCACAAGTAAATTATACAATCAATATAATCAATATAAACACAACAGTTTCGATTCCATTCAATACAATGTGGCTGCAAACTTGTTCCAATAGAATGAGAGAGTCAAGTCCCATATATTAACGGAACCTCTTTATCACAGGCTGCAAACGGTGCCAATTGAAGTTAATCGGTGGCGTCCAAGATTTATGAGCTCCAAGGTGGCGACGAGCTATACCGGTCTATTCCTTTCGGCTCGTTTCAAACCCAGTTCTTCATCAGGCCACCAGTGTCAGTTAATCAAAGTATTTCGTATCCAAACTCAAAAAGCATTCCGGTTAACACTCAGATTTAACATTTACAGATCCAGCTCCCGAGTTAGGCAAAAAGGCTAACACAAAAACTCTGTAGAGAGCCCTGAATTCCATTTGATATCTGAAAGTTTTCACCTGTGCTTCCTGTACTTTAGTATTTTGGTAGTTTTTTTTTAATTTAAACAGCAACTTTGCAACATTGCTATGTTGGTGCCATTAAAAAAAGACAGGGAAAAAAAACCCTTGTAACTTTCTTCAGCAATCAGCTGAGGAAACTGACATATCCTCAAAGCCTGTAGCAGAAACTGGGTGTTTTTCTAGTACAGAAATAAAAAATATCACCACTTCTGTTCAACTCCCTCAAAGTGCAGAATTAAGAATCGAAGCAGTACAGGGCTAGAACCGATGAATAAAGCAGATCCAATCCTCGTGGGTTGAATATGCAGAAAGTCCAATATAAGTCCAATATAAAGTTCACCGTGCGGAAGAGGCCATAGACTTAGCTGGCATCCCAGTCTGCATTACAACGAGGGCAGCACCAGGGAATAAGGAAGCATGTCTGTATCTGTCCATCACACAAATCTTTAATTAGCCCAGCAACTTTAAAAGACGGTTTCAGATCATTGTGTGATAGCCTCTAATAAAGTTAACAGCTCAAACTTGCTTAATGTTAACATTCAAATGGCAGCTTAATTAATGCTCTCTGAACTATGCCACTGTATTGTGTACCTTTAAATGCATCGCTTCATGTTTTCATATGAACATTGTTGCAATTTTTTGGTTTGATTAGGTGAGAAAATACTATTATATAATTTTAAAACAATGCAATTTGTTAAAGGGTAATGGGGAAAATCAGGAGGTACAACTTGGTCTGCTTATACATCAGCACATAATTAATACAATTTTCTAATGGTGTTTTCCTAGTGCGCAAATTAAGGAAACTGACAGATTGCTAAGTCACTTATTGCCTTTCCATTGACTTCTAACCTTCCACAAATGCTGGAAGATGGGGCAGGGGGGAAGGCAGAGGCCCATCATTTCCCCGCGCTGCAGTCCCGATCCAAATCCGGCTCCAGGGCACTCAGGGAAATAAGTTCCCTGCAGCTGTATGGAAGGCAAGTCAGGAAGGGAGAATGACCCAGACTAACATTTCATCTAGTACAAGCCTTCACATAAGCAGACTGTGGCTTGTTTTAGCTGATAGAGCCAATTCACACATCACATTTAGCAATACAGAATCTTTTCATTTTAAGCAAAGAGGTAGTCAACATGAAAGACAACACATATGTATAGATAAAGGTACACTTTCACAAAGCCACAGTGGGCAGAACTTCTTGCCAAGCACAAAAAGACCTTTAACATGGTCCTGACAATAAACAACAGTTCTGCAATAAAATTCAAAATCCCAGGTATCTTCCCTGACCATTATGTTTTAGTATCATGAGAATGCTTATACCCAGTGTTGGCTGTACTAATCTTTACGGCAGTCCCCAGGGTTTTCATT
The DNA here is from genome assembly GCF_028583425.1 of Eublepharis macularius. Taxonomy (NCBI): domain Eukaryota; kingdom Metazoa; phylum Chordata; class Lepidosauria; order Squamata; family Eublepharidae; genus Eublepharis; species Eublepharis macularius. The sequence goes on from NC_072798.1 coordinate 75,010,046, forward strand.
CAGAGAGAGATCCCTCATCAGTTTGATATTTCTTGCTTTGTCAGCAGTTTTTTGTGCAGAAAGCTTTCTGACTTCCAGTTTGAACAACAAATCCCAATTTGTGAGTAAACCCACTTGTCAATCTTCTGCCTCCCAGCAGAAAGGATATACTTCCTATAATGCCCTCCTGTGGTCAGGCAGCCATCAAAGTCCTGCATTTCAACCAGTTACTAACCCAAGCCTGAAATCCTGGTTTGGTGCCAATTAATGTCCAAGGTTTACTGGGCTGTCTGCATTGGGACAGAATTTAATCAAGCCCTGATTTATCACGAGTTTCCTACGTACTCAGTGGCTGCATTCAGACATCATGCTCAGCTGCAATGAAATACCAATTGGTTGCAGTAAGCATGAATGTGGCTTGTTGGTCATGTCTGCACACTACCTCATTTGTTCTTTCCCTCTGTCCTTCCAAAGCAGAGTATAAAAACTAGCGGCAGTTCAAAACACAATTTTCCATGCAATTCCAAATTAAGATTTGTGCTAATTTTGTCATATCAGTACGCACAGTTACACAAAATTCCTCTTTCACAATATTTAAATTTTTAACGACAATGTGCCAGTAAATAAAAAGGGACACTCTCCCTCCCCATGATACTAAAGTAGCTTTGAGCCTCTCTAGCACTACTTGCAAACAAGAGAAGAATGACGCATTTAAAGCAAATGTACATCCTAGCAAACGCTAGTATTATATTCACATTACAGATGCAAGAAATTTAAAATAGTGCTTTAGGGTCATACATGAAGATACCCTAAGTGAGGGAAGTGGAAACACAATGGCATGTTTCAGATAACAGCAAAGAGTAATTACAGGGTCATGCCTGGCAGATCTTTGTTGTGCCCTCACTCCACAACATGCAACAGTAGCCAAAGGTTGTTTCCACACAGGGACAAGTCCCTGCTTTGCTGCTCCTGACTGTGTATTTCTATTAGGTAGCTCCACTGATACTCAAAAGAGCAGATTCCACATCACTAACTGCTAAAAGGAACTGCAGACTCCCCTCATTCAAAGAAAAGCAATACCTAGTGTAGGGAATCAACAACTACGGTTTATTCGTTTTAAAAGATGCAGTTGCTTGGTGCATTGCGCCTATTACATACTATCTGAAAATAAGTTATAGAATCAGAACATTTCCTGGTAATAAATCCAAGATTACAAATAGCTTTAAAGAACAGCTCCCTTTAAAACTCAGATAAAAGCAACAAAGACGGCTCACTTCCATTTCAGAGTGTCATTCGCTAGGTAATCTGAATGATTAGATGTCTGTTCCAGACAAGCTTTGAAGAGATACTTGCTTTCATCATATCCTTGAGATCGTACAACAGGCTCATAAGCTGATTTAGTTCAAATCTTGCTTTACATAATAGTTTGAAAGAAAAGAAGGCTTCTTCTCTACCCTACCAACAGCTGTTTGCATTAATTTAGTCAGTATTTTTGTTAAACAAAAAGGTGCTGGTACTCATATATACTTGAACGAACTTCTACCAATTCTTCCTCAGAATTCGGAAGAGCCCTCGACACCGCAAAGGTATTGGTGCTCAGTACTGGTGAGGATCACACAAGAAAGCCCTGAATGTAGCAACGACCAATCATAGTACGTATACCCTGCCCAAGGAATCTCTCTCATGGAGATGTTCTAATATCCTACAGACATATTGAAACATTCAAATAATTAAAAAATTTAAGTTACAAAACTGTAGACAAATTCTGGAGAACAAAAGGATGGTTGAAAAAAAAACCGCACAATTTTCATACGGTGAGAAAATCAGGATGAAATACTGTGGGTTTCATTTGTCTGTGGTTATGCTTGCATAGGAAGCTGTATGTTAGCTGGTGTAATATGAGTGTGATAGCAGAAGCTTGAATACAGATCACATGAACGTGGGAGGTCACCACTTTCTCACTGGCAGTCCTATGCACCTCCTGAAAGGCTGCTTCAGAGCTTTACACTCACTTTTCCTAAACTTTCCTTGTGATCAGTGCAGGCATCAGCAACCATTATCGGGGCCCAGGACTTTGGGCAGAACTCAATGTTGCTGACCCAACCTAACCCACCCGTGAACCTCCCTGCCATCTCTCTGTGTGCCCTTCCCTACTCATGCTCCCAGCTTCCCAGTCAAGTGACCCTCCTGATAACCATAGCAGCAGTGCTACTAGTGCTGTTGGGGAAAATGGAAGCTGTGAGTGCAGACGGTGGGAAGGCTTGTGAGTGGGGGAAGGATGCACAGACAGATCAGACGACAGACAGACAAGTGGGTGGATAGCAAGCAGAGGTTAGGCCAGTTGGTGGACAGAAGGGAGGCCCTGGGCAATGTCTGGTCAGGGCCCCCCAAAACCTGGAACCAGTGCGGCTTGTGAGTATTAAAAAAAAACACCCCAATTTTCTGTGAACACAAACAGCAGCATAACTGCCTCTCTACACCAGCAAGTAACCATTCCCTCTAAATTACTCCATTGCTTTCACCCTAAATTTGCTTCACAGTGGAGTACCAGCCAGAAGTCCCCTCTTCCTTTCTATAATCATCTATGGAGCATAGAAGAAACACCGTAATAGCAGTGTTCCTAGTACAAAGAGCTCCTGAAACATAATTCTCCAGGGTTCCTAGTTTTGTACATTTCCCAAGATTTCTTGCACTTGGGGACTAGACATGGGCACAAATCGAAATACAAATCAAATTTCGTGACAAATCGGGCCAACTCACGTATCATGAAAATGTGTTCCATGGAACCATGTTTTTCATGAAATCCACAACTTTTGGGGCCAATTCGTTCAATTCGTGAATGCTTTATAATGCCAGACAGACCCTAGGCAACATAGGCCCAGAATGTCTGCAGACCTTTTGTTGCCGTGGAAACCCCAGTCTTAGCCCACATAACCTTGATAGGCAGCTCTCCTTGCTTACCACTCTGCGCCACAGGGCTCTTCAACATGAACTTAACAATATCAGCTTAAACTACTTTAATATGAAGTAGGGGCTTTTCATCCGGACCTGCCATGTAGAGAAGCAGCTACCAGCAAGAGAGGACCCTTCACCCAGAGTGGGTGGTATGGACCCAGGAACTGCCAGTTATTAAAGGAACCAGTCAGGAGCTACGTTAGGGGGCTTTATTGCTTTCTTACCGGGTCCTTTATGTATTAATCTTACCCTGCTTGTGGAAAAGCATCTCTTGTTAAATGTCCTTCCCCACCATCACTTGTTTGGTGACCGCCCATCTCATTACATAAAAAGCTTGTTTTATTTTGCCTGGGTTCTCACATCTCTAGCTTGACTGGTCATCTGACAACACCCTCCCCTAGTACAAAGGCACTGCTTGGAAGGGTGGAGAAGAGCAGGTACTCTGGGCCCTCCCTGGTTGTACTCCCACACCAGAGTGGTGGCAGCCAGTCAGGCTGTTGCCTGCTCCAGGGCTGAAGGAGGCAGGAGGGGAAACGGTGTGTTTGTGGGGTTAGAGGACTCCTGGGATGGGACACTTTTGTTGGACAGGCCCCCACAAGGCCTCCGGATATACCAAGAACCTGGAAAAAAATACAGTGTAAATGGGGAAAGAAGATGCTTCCATTATTTCCTCAATGATATTTATATCATTATTTCCTCAATGATATTTATATCATTGAGAATTACTTCTCCCAGTGCAGTTTTTTGGTACACCAAGTCATGAATGCATATTAAGCAGAAACCAAGTAATGATTACAAAATTGCTTTGCAAACAGAAAAACAAACAACCAAGATATTTCAAAGCACTGAAAACCGGCAGCTCTTTATCTTTCTTAAACAAGGATTGCTTTGACTCTTGTAGTAATATTCTGTACTCATTCCAATGTTTAAAAATCCCTACAAGTATCCCACAAAGCTTTCAGTCCTCATAAACAACACCTATAGAAAATCACTCCAGTCCAAGCCATTGGTTTCAATGGACTTACGCCGGAATAATTCTGGATACGATCACACTGCCAGACTTCCAGAACCTCAAGGATTTGTGGTTAATATATCCAAAACTTTTAAAAGTAAGTTATTATAGTAGTCACTGTCAACAAGAGCACTGGTTCAGTAAGCTGAATGGATGCTAATGTGGTATAATGGTTAGAATTCAGAGTAGTACTGGATTCAAAATCCCCTCAACCATGAAACTCATGAGTTACTTCTCACTCAGCTTAAACTACATCACTAGATTCCTCCAAAGATAAATAGAGAACAAAATGAGGCAGACAAGTTGGGGTTTCATGAACCATACAGGAGATTCCCTGGGTTTTATGGGTAGACATTGCTATCTTAAAATCAATCTGCAAGTTCTATTGCTTTATCATTCACCCTCAAGAACCCATTAGGGAAAGTTCCTTACAGGACAAACAACTACCCAAAGCCTCTGATGGAACAGTTATCTTCTGTGGGTCACTGAGTGCCATAGCAACCACCATCATTTCTTAAACGGAGAGAAGGTTGAACATCTCTGTTTGAAGGGCATGAAGTCTGAATAGCCCAGCTTTGCCTGAACTCCGCAGGGTTGGCTATGGGCAGTACTTGGTTGGGAGACCACCAAGGAAGTCTGGGGTTGCTATGTGGAGGAAGGTAACAGCAAACAACCTCTGCTCATCTCTTGCCTGGGACCCCCCCCCCACAGATGAGGTCACCATGAGTCAGTTGCAACTCCACGGCACATTCTTTTTTTGTTCTAGGCCAGGGGTGGCCACACTTGCTTAATGCAAGAGCCACACAGAATAAACCTGAGATGTTTGAGAGCCACAAGACATGATGCATTGAAGAGACTTCAGAGGAAGAGGCGGGTTTGGGGGAGTGCCCTGAAATGACATCACAGGAAGGGGTGGGGTTTTGGCACAGTATGCTGGGAGTGACATCATCAGAAGGGGTGGAGCTTGGGAAGGACCACCACCTAACCTTTGACCTGGAAGTGACATCACAAAAAGTGATGTCATCCTTGCAAGGCACCACCTCTAAAGTATTCTGGCTAAAGACTCCAGGTATTTTTTTAGTTGGAATTGGCAACCCTAATGTTTTATTGAAAATAGGAAATACATGGAAAGAAAGAAGGAAGGAAAAAAGGAAAGGGAGGGAGGGAAAGACACGGAAAGATGGAAAGGAAGAAAAAGACAGACATGGAAAGAAGGAAAAGACAAAAAAGAAAGAAGATATGGAAAGAAGGAAGGATAAAAAAGGAAAGAAAGAAGGCATGGAAAGAAGGAAGGAAAGGCATAGAAAGATATGGAAAGAAGTAAAGAGGAAGGAAGAAGGGAAGGGAAAGAAGGAAAGAAATACACGAAAGGAAGGAAGGAAGACATGGAAAGATATGGAAAGATATTAAAAGAAGAGAAAGGAAGGGAAAGATTTTGAAAGGTATGAAAAGATATGGAAAAGAGGAAGGAAGGAACGAAGACATGGAAGGAAGGAAAGAAAGAAAGGAAGGAAGATATGGAAAGGGAAGGAAGGAAGATATGGAAAGGTATGGAAATATATGGAAGGAAGGAAGGAAAGTAGAGAAAGGAAGAAAGAGGAAGAAAAGAAAAAGAAAGATGGAAAGAAGAAAGAAATGTTAAGAAGGAAAGAGAAAGGAAGGAAGGAAGGAAGGAGGGAAGAAAGAAAAATCAAGGAAGGAAGGATCACAAAAACAGAGCCACACAATCTTAAAGCAAGCACGTCCTCTGAAGCAAACACATTCCCTGCTCCTCCATCTCAGCTGTCCTGCACACACTTATGGGTGTGCCAGTCCTCCCTGCAACTAACGAGGCTTCCACCCATGCAAAAGCCCCCCCCCCCCCGGCACAGGCTGTGCTTCATGCCATGAGCGCCTCTCGGCAGCTGCCTTTTCGGGAGTAAGCCAGAAAGCAGGAAGTCCTGGGCCACCTCTGCCTTGGCGCTTCCTCATCGCGTCTTCACTCCTCTCTTTCCCCTTCCCCCCAACTGCCCTTCCCGGGTGCTCTGCAAGCGCGGGGCCGGCAAAACTCATTGCCTGCAGAGGAGTGCCCGGCAAGGCGAGGAGGGGTGGGCTGTCCTCAGCCCTGGCCCGCCCCTTCATTGCTCCAGCGTTGGGAAAGGGGAAGCACGCTGGGTGCATAGATCGGGTGAGCGGCTGGTCGGCTCTGCCCCTTAAAAGAGCCTGGGGGTGGAGTGAACTTGCAAGCCTCCGGGAGCCGCCAAATAAGACTTGAAGAGCCGCATGCGGCTCGCGAGCCGCCATTTGGCCACCCCTGTTCTAGGCATTTAGCCTGGGTGTGACTAGAGGCACTAGACTTTGGACAAGAGTGAATCCAGGATCACAGGTTAGAACACTGTACTGCTCATTCATTTAAGTTGTATTTTTGTCTTTGTTTTGTAAGCTTTGATTTCCCTGCTTGGGACAGAAAAGGAGCAGAAATCTTTACAGAACTTCAGTGGCACATTCTACTCATTATATAACAGAGTGAGACCAGACCATAGTCAATATTTTATATTGAAATAAAAATATATTGTATCCGAATAAGATAGAACACTGGTCGGTTACTTTTGTTATAAAATCACACAAGGAAACATTAGTTATTATAGTGCCTGTAACTCCAAAACACAACCAGCATTAAAAACAAAGGAACACAATTCCTTTGTTGGAATTTATTTATGTAATGTTGCATGCTTGATTTCCAACTGAGCGTGCCCTCAAGGGTAAGTGGTGAAAAAGTCAGCTCTAAGTTACCTAAGAATGAAATTAGCCCTTGAATCTACAATGTTACTGCACATTGCTAGGCACTGCCAACCATTCAGGAATCAGAAACGTCACATGCATACACAAGTTCTTTTCCATTGGTAAACTCCGGACCCACAGCGTGTTATGAAAGTCCTAGAAAAGCACGGAAAAGAAAGTGAATTGTAACAATTATGACTCTTTGCCAGACTAAGAGCACAAACCGACAAAGCACAAACTGATGAGGTGCTAGAAGTCTGAGTCAAGAAGATCCTGGTGGGATTTCTTTTTTTTTCATCACACATGTGAGAGCTCCACTCAGACTGGGACCATGGCATGAGGGGAAGTAGTATTTAGGCTTTCTCCTCCACAGACTTTCCAAATTTAAAATGGTCCAGAGAGCTTCTATTTGTCCTGCAATGGAAACAAAGTTACTGATACAGGTACTTGTATGTTGACCCCAATGGGCCAAAGAGCAGCCTTTTCAGCTCAGGCTGATAGTGAGGGAGACTTAAGAGCCCCTATCCCATTATACCACAATCCCAACCAGAACTGGCCTCCTCATGCCTGTTTTTCAGAAAAGAAATGCTGGGAGCTCCCTTCATGACATTAAGTGTGTTTGAATTCAAACTTAGCAGCTCACTTTTACTGCACTTAATTTTATGTTCAGTATGTGCAGTTGCTTTTTTGCATTCCTATAAAGCAAAGGTAGGGAACCTGGTTAGCCAAAGTGCCAAAACTCCTGCAAATGTCTTTCAGTGTATAGGCCCAGCAAACATATTGGAGGAGAGTTTGTACTTGGTCAGCCAAACTGGGAGCAAGTCAGGTCCTTGAGGCATTGCCTGTACCTCAGGGACTCAGAGAACAAGCCCTGTACGCAAGCAAAATGGGATGGCTTAGTCATAACTATATAAAGTACTTAAAGTGCCAGTGCTCTACAACTGAATAAACAGTAATTGTTAAAAGCCCATACAAAAATATCTAGTACATTTATAAATACAGTAGCAGTACAATACAATGAGCATTTCATACAGCTATAAACTAAGTGTTTTTTTAAAAAATGTCAATACTGGCTCCAGCTGCCAAATGAAGGAAGGTTGCATCCAGGTAAGTATAACAATTTAAAGTCCAATTCATTAACAGGTTATTTTTCTTCTTCTTTCCTTTGTAGGTTTAGTGGTATACAGTTTATCCCATCAGGGGTTTGAATGTGACACCTCGAGACCTGCGGCTCTCAAAAGCTTATGCTACAATAAAGTTGGTTAGTCTTAAAGATGCTACTGGACACTTTACAAGAATCTCCAGCGGCCGACAAGCTTGCCAGCTTGGAATTCAAAGCTCGTTTCCGGAAGAATCTTCTTCCTAGGCGGACTATAATATAGTCAAAGCTGTCCGATTTCTGCAAAACACCCTGGAACCTCATGCAACACTTGCTTTTCAAGCTGTCAGTCAAAGTCTCCAACCTCCAGACGGTTATGTAAGTATTACTTGATTCTTCTGTGCTAGATAGACAGGATTAGCCAGTAAGGCCACAATATTGGGCTTAAACTATGTATACTCTCTCCTTGTTTCCGGAGCTTTTGGGATGGGCCAGATAGATATAAATAGCCCAGATAAATATCCTGTTAACTATACAGGCAGATTATTTAAACTCTAAAAAGCATGCTGAGCATTTATGCTTTTTTTAAAGACACTATATTTGTAGATATGCAATAGTCAAATTCTACAAGACATATTTGTATAAATACTAGAAGGAAACAGCTATTACAGTAAGCTGGATTGGCATATTTGTAATCAAGTTCTAAAATATTTTCAAATGTTTTCTATCAGAGAGTTCAAAGTTCAAAGATGATACTGTTAAGAGAGACCTCTGTTTGAAAGCAGATAGGCAAAGGGTTTATGGACAAAAGATTGCTGATGGGAAGAAGGCTAATACTTGTTCCCCCTAAAAGATAAAGTCCCTCTCATATCTCATGGAAATATTGGCACAGACTAAATATATCTACAAAGGGGGGGTTTCTAACACAACTGATCTGTTTTAGAGCTCCTGTGTTTAAGACAAAGAGACCAATCTATCTTGTCAAGTATTCTACTCCCCGTGGGCTACGTAACACATCACACAGTGCTATTTGTACATTGAACTGCTACTTACATTTGGAAGAAGCGACTGTTTAAAATGAAAAATTGTCTGTTAAATGTTAAAATATATTTCAAGCACACAGTTCATTGTGGTCACTCAAACTGCTGCAGTCATCCGTTTCCATCTCTTGCACACACACACACACACACACACACACACACACACACACACACACACACGCAATAATGTAAATGATATTATAGCAATACAACCACTAATGATTTTTTTAAAAGCTGGCCTGCTGGTGACACGGTAGAATAGCAGGCACGAGAAGAAATGGCCCTGATGTTGTCTGGGAGATATGAATATCCACAGCCACAAAATAGAAAATTCACTTTGAGGACGATCTTTCAAGAAAGATTGTGACAAAGCAGGTTATGGAAAGAACAGAGCAAAGCAAGGAAACCCATGGAGGTGAATGACTGGATAACAAATTCACACGCATTCCCTCCTTTCCAAAAAAGCTGCAGTTTTGAGACACAAAATAAAACACATCACTTGTTCAGAAACAACCTATGAATTATCATGCATATGATCATACTGAAGTAGAAAAGAATCAAGTCAAATGGTTACCAATTACTCTCCTTAAAATGACTTGCAAAACAAAGAAGGTAACCATGTAAGATGCTATCGATAAGCAACATCTTTTCAATATATTTTTTATTTCTATTTACAAACATGCACGCATACAAACATATAATATAAACTATGATTCTATAAACCTAAAATAAGATCTACATACATTTATATGGAACTTACTTTTAGTATTTCAATTCTATTTAAATATCTTTACTATCGGTCTTCATATCTAATATTTTTATCAACAAATATTTATATTATAAGCATGTATTCTGAAGTCAGTCTATTGTGTATAAAAGAGGTGATAAGCAACATCTTCATTTGGGTAAACATACAGTTTTAGTAAGCGACATTTGAAGTCCATTAACTTGCATAAATTCATTACTGACATTCCCAGTCATCACCTCAACAATGCAGTTCTAGTCTATGTTCCCATGTACCAGGAAAACGTGCCATAAAAACTAGTTCACCTTGGAAGGCCCAGAATATATCACAGCCTCGAAATCCCATATATGCAGTCCTGTATATATCCCATCATCACAAGGTAAAATGGAACATATAGCAGAGAACATGCTCCCAAAGATATGTATTCAACTCCAACAATCATTTATTACTTTTGAGTGAAAATGATCACTTAAATTCTACACTTATGTAGCCAGGGTATAGTATGAAGTAACATTACGGAGCAGCTTTGCAGACACTAAAAGCAGGTATAGATTCAGTCAGTGTCTTAGAAGGACCTGTGGAAATAATTATGTATATTACACCAAATTCCATAGATGAAACACAGAATACAAAAGCAGTAATACAGCTGGTCATCGCATGTATATTTCACACTACATTACAATGTCCTTAAGAGAGGCTCATACAAGACTACTCCCCTGCTTTGTGAACAAGATGGCAGGTGTGTGGACTGACACTGAATGAACTTTTCATGGGAATCTTTTGAAAAGCATCACAAAACCCTTTCTTCACACTTTAGGTCTAGATTGTGCCAATGAGTATACCAGAGAAGGTTGATTAATAGAATTTTTTCTGTCCAGCTTTCATGGTTCTAGCTATATTGAGGTATGTCACACAAAACAAAGAGGTGATCTCTTTTACCAGACCACCTACACAATTCTGTAGGATTATACAAAGTTGCAAGTTACAGAGAAAATAGGAAAATGGTCAAGATACTGGCTGCTTTGCTTCCCAGTGGGACCCAAATTAGCTTACCACAAATAAAGCTTCAATTTGGTGCAACAAAACTTATAACTTAAGTACACAAGAAAAAGAGACAAACTGAATTCTGGGCCTGGGCAGTTGTCCAGGCCATGAACCACAAGCTAAGAGCAAACAGCCATGAGTCCTTTGCGTCTTGCTTTTCAGCTTGCGCTCAAAGCCACACCCAAGATACAAACCTAAGACAGGAACAGCGGAACCAAAGCACAGCTTAAGATGTAGAGACTAGCAACAGTGATGCTCCCCACAAGCTGCCCTCCCTACTAATTTGAAAGCTATATATTCTGACTGCGCAACCTAGTTCAATAAGAAATTTACACTGACATTCAAGGAACAGTGTACTGAAAACAACGTGGTAATGTCCAAGAAGATTTATAGATCTCTGTGTTATATACAAGTGTCATGCCCATACTGCATAGCCACCAAACATTAAGGGCCAAGCTACACATGACGAATGACACTTGAATGGCAAGTGTATTTCTCCCTGTTCACTTGCCCTCCACTCAATCCACTTGCTGTTCAAGTGTCATTCATCATGTGTAGCTTGGCCCTAAGACAAATTCCTGGGGCAGAGTGGCCAGCTACCAGATGACAACGATCTGGGGGCAGCACCCCATAGGAGGCCAGTTTTTTGGCCCGCCCACCTTAACCTCCATATGCCTGGTGGAACTTCTGTCTTGCAGGCCCAGTGGAAAGATAATAAATCTGACTGGGCCCAGGTTTCCACAGACAGAGTTTCACCAGATTGGGGCCAGAATCAAGAAAGCCAGGTCTGAAAGACGAACCACCCTAGGGCCAGGGACCACCACCAAACTGAGAAAGCATATTTGAATGAAAAGCTTACTGCCACCTGTATTACTTCAACTTTCCATTATGTTTTGGCTCATACAAAACTTCTTCACTAAAAATGCATCTAACACCTTCCAGTTTTGACCTGCAGGAACACTTCACAATGTCCTTCCATCCTGGCGACGAAGTACTTTTCCGCAACAGGAAGCAAGCTAACTGGATCTTTTTCATTTGGCACCACCTGATGTTTATTGCTCCTAAAGGCTCAGCAAGGAACATTTCAGTGCAAGAGCCAACATGTTTGATTGACAGAAAGAGGTAATTACCAGGAAACCATCCCTATAGATATGGGGGCGGGGGGCGGTCAATACATTTAACCACAAAGTGACCTTTGAAAAATGAGATTTGTTTAGTTGCAAATTTGAAAGAAATCCAAGACGAGGAGAAACTAAATGACTCAATATCACTTTTTAAAATGTACAGTAAAAATTGCTGTTCATTCACACACAATAAAAGGTGTCATCATGCTATGATTTATTCATGCAGTAAGTGGAAGTTCTACTCCCTTGGGTGCAACAGCTTGCAAACGGAGACCTATCAGTCAGGACTACTTAAACAATATCAATAGTTCATTTATGACATTTCCATACCCTGGTTAAATCGACATAAAGAGCCAAAACATTAAGCCTGAGCAATTCCCCATGCCCTCAGCGAGGAGCAGGTAACGAAACACCAACAGAGTTCAAAGCATTAAATTCTGGTTCTATCTGAAATATTTTCCTATATTTAGCAATAATATTCTCATTTCAAAATGCATTCCTGCATGTTTTAAAAAACTGAAATGAAGAGAGCTGGCTTTTATGCCAGACCTCTTTAGAAAACTTACCAAGTTATAATTTATTCAGCATCTGAAAAGAAACCCCCAGTGCAAAAGAAAGCTGCAGGCTCCTGAAGCTATAGAAAGCCTACAATGCGTCATTAGTTCAGAGGCTGGAAAATGTAACACTAGGTATTCATTATTTAAATAGTGTACTCTTTTCAAGTCTACAGTAGCCAAAGGACTTTGTGTGGAAGAATTTAAAGTTTACCTTCCTACATTTAGAAAACTATTTTCTCTGTCAGTATTTAATACTATTTTATCCACAAATAGCTCAACTTCTAAGTAAAGGAACGGGGAAAGAGTTAGGATATTGAATTACAGTAGAGAGTTGGGTGAGTCTTCCAAATTGTTCTTTTTTAAAAAAAAAAAGTAAAATGTTTTCAGTGAGGGGAGTTATACCTCAAAGAGAGCACACATTTTGTTTGTAGAAAGACTCAGGTTCAATCTCTGTTAAATTATTCCACGTAAAAATCATTTTAGCACATGTGTAAAAAATAAAAAGGTAACAGGAGGTGGTAGGGTCAAGCTCTGAAAGTTAAAAGAGAACAGAATTAGGCCAGTTTCAAATGATGCAATGTGTTTGATGACTGTAGACCTAAAATTCAACACAGTTTCAGCAAAGCAATAGCAATTTGCAATATACTCCTAAACATCAACTTCAGTGGACACAAGGATGTAACTCTTTTTAGGATCGCACAGCCAGTCACTGCTCCCTTCCATTTGCCAAATGCTGGAGGAGGAAATGAAAGGCTGAGTTAGACTCTGAAATACTAGTGGCGACGGAAAGTAATATCAACTTGCACCTGTAGCGTTTTCAAAGCAAGAGACAGACAAAGGTGGTTGGCCATTGCCTCTGCATATTGGCTCCGGACTTACTTGGTGGTCTCCCATCCACGTACTAACCAGGGCCAACCCTGCTTAGCTTCCAAGATCTGAAAAGACCATAAACCTGACTATGAATTTGGATATTAGCAGTTTTTATGCAGGAGAACCTCATTAAGACGTGAACAGGGCTGCCTGGACTATTTCAAGTTCTCCTCTAAAATCTAGGAGGCTTGGATATTATTTTGATCTGGGTGCTTGATAGATGTACTACATGATATGTTAGAAGCTACATTTTGGAATTTGCACTGTAATTAAAGATATCCTATAATTGCATAGGATTTACTGCATTTTACTTGAGTAACTGGTGAAGTAATCCTAATCAGATCACCCAGGCTCATTCATATTTAACCAGCATGCATAAACCTGGCTTGTTGCCCGGTCTGCATACCTCATTCCGCCATGCCTGTCTTGCAGGAAGAATGCCACTTATAAACTAAATCTGGTTACACACAGATGCAGGTGCACAGCTAAAACTGAATTCATGTCCCCGTCCCCTACCCCTCTCCCCCCCACCCCCAAAATCTGGATTCTAGACCTGGTTAAAAGCCAAGTTTAGAACCTTGGTTCTTGGGGGAGAGAAGAAGACTGAGTTTAATCCATGTTAAGACTCCCAATCTGTAAGGGAGAAACAAGTTAAACTGTGCCCCTGCATTTCTATATTGTATATTATTTTCCTCATAGAGCCCAACTTGGGAAGAGCAATATGCAACCCAATCAACCAAAGCAATACATAGGAATGCCAGAGCAAACGTGCAGGATAAGAGCTCCTCAGCAAACAAGACAATGAGACTTTAATTTGATGTTATATTATTCTGAGTTTATCTGGATGATCCAGGCTAGCCCGATTTCTGTCTTTTAGACATGTTTTTTTGCTCCTTGTTAATTTTCATTTAAAGTGTTTTTATTATTCTCACCAACTCTTTATTTTATGTATTTTTAATTTAACTAAAGATTGTAATGATCTTTGGCCATATGCAATCAATTTTATTCCTACTACAAAAAAACAACAACCCAGATTTCTGAGAACACTCCAACATTACAATTTTTAAAGCCTAATATTTTTGTCTTCAGTATTTATTGGAGATAGTCCAAAGTCCACTACTGTGACTTGACACAGCAGTTAATCGAACCGTAAGAACATAAGAACAGCCCCCTGGCTCATACAAGTGTGGCATGTAATCCAGCATCCCGTTTCACACAGTGGCTAATCAGTTCACCTGAAGGGCAAAGTTGGCAACAAACCGGGCATAGAACCCTAGTATTCAGAGGTTTACTGCCTCTGAATAGAGGTCTTCTCTAGTCACCACTGAGGGATCTATCCTCCATGAATCTGTCTAATCCCCTTTAAAACCATCTATACTCATAGCTATCAACGTCCACTGGCAGTAAAGTCTGCAAGTTCATTAGTTATGGTACAGGTAAGGATTTCTTTTTGTCTGTCTTGAATCTATTACCCATCAACTTCATTGGCTGTCCCAACAGTGGACTAGAATACACCACCCCTTGCAAGCCAGGTTCTACATCTCCTTCCAAGTTTGCACCCAAGGATTAAACTCTTTCAGTTAATCACCACCCAGTCATCTCTAAAGTACACTGAAGAAAACAAAAAAGCATCACAAAAAAACTCAGAGCGGAACTACAAGTGACAAAAGGCACAGGTTGGACACTTGTCAGCTTCCCTCAAGTTTTGATGGGAAATGTAGGCATCCTGGTCTCGCAGCTTGGCTCTCTGACTGCTGTCCAATGGACTTTTCAACTGTCACTTGTCCAACATTCCGCCAAGCTGCCTACATTTCCCATCAAAACTTGAGGGAAGCTGACAAGTGTCCAATCTGTGCCTTTTATCACTTGTAGTTCCGCTCTCAGAGAGGAGGTTTGACTGCTGTGAGATCTCTCTTATCAGGAGCAGTTCTGCCAACTCTGCCCATGGACTGGTTGCACCCATTTTCCATGGACTATGCATCTGAGCCTGGGATAGCTTACTGAAGACTTAAAGCCATTTTATCTGATTCCCAATAATCGTAGCAAATTTCTTAACCAAAGTATGGTAAAAACCACTGCCCAGAAGTGCAAGCACAAGACAGATCTCCTCTGAATTTTACACCAGGAGTATTTAAGTACATGACGGCAATGGGTTTGGGGTGGGCACTGTTTTGCGGTAGTTCCACACATTCCATATGGGCATCATGCAAACAATAAAAACTTGTTTTAGCAGATCAGAGTCTGGTTTTATTATTTTGATATGGAAAGGTAGGAGGTCTCCCCAAGGCACAAGCAGCTTGTTATCAATCACTTTGGAAAAGGTTTGTGTGCTAAGTGCTGGCAAGGGAGCAGGGGAGGAGGAACAGGAAAGCCCCCTGCCCCTCCTGTTACAAAAAACATAAATGCCTAGACTTCGGGCTCAAGTAGTTGAGTTGATAAAATGGCTACCTTTTATGAGGTCGTTGGACTCCTCTGACCAACGTTGTTGAATTATAGCTACTTGCCCTTTAAAAATGCACACATGGAGCAATGTATACATCACAGCAAACTTAACTCAGCTGAAGTCGCAGTACAGAAAAAAAGAAATACACAGGCAGTTAAAAGCAAACATGGAGAAAAATCACAGCTTTCATTATCAAGCTGCAATACACAATTCACAATAATGAACGTTCTCATTTTCCATGGCATTGCCCACAAAGGCCTTTTGTTATGTTATCTGGAATACTATTGGCACATTTACACTTACTCTGTTTCCTAAATAAAACTCTCTGCCAACTCACTAAGCTTCCAGAATTCTCACTCAACAGCAACTTTGGGAGACTGAAAGTTCAAAAACTCTACAAGCCAAAACATGGCTCTACCTCAACCAGGCAGTTCGATCAGGTTTTGTATTCCCAACAGTACTCCTGTTTGTCAGCTGTTTTACCACAGATATAGGTGTACACAAATATATTTATCACTGCATTTTATAACATGGATGCCAGCATGGCACTGAAGAGCTGTGAACCAGGGCTCCAAAACGTACCCTTAATTACAGGTTCTTTTTATGACTACTGCCAGCTATAAGCTAGCAATCTTATAGTTTAAAGGCTGGTTCACAGGTGCATATCACTGTGTAGCAATGGCAGCTTTAGTGATGACTTCCCCCTCTGAGTGGACCAGTGCAGATCTAACCCTTTGCCATTGGGCAGATTCACAAAGCTATTAGGGAGGCTGCTTTTCAAATTGTGACGATACTTCTTTGAACAGCTGCTACTGGAAATATTTTGCATGCCACTTTATATTGCCGTGCAACAGAACAGTAGACTACTGAGATCTCCATTTTACTGCATTTTGATATACTTAGACACACTGAGGGTGGCAGGGGAGAAGCATGATTTCCACTTACTCTTGCTTACCAGTTTTATTTATTCAGAGAATTGGTTTCCATTGGGCCACATTAACAGTCAGAGAAAACGAGAATTTCCCTCTGCAGTACTTCACACTGAAGCTAATAGTGATTCTTATCACATTCTGTTCTCTTAAGTGCAGATCATACATACATACATACATTGTGTTAAAGTGACTGGACATTTGAAACAATAATACACATTGTAACAAGGAGGGCGAATTATGGGCTTTTGAACTTCATAACAAACAATAACAATGAATACCAGGAATATAGCATACTTTCAGAAGCTTTTTATAGAAGTGACCATACTTTAACTACCTTTATGTCATAGTCCTATCCTTCTGCAGACTAACACAACACGCTGTTTGTTTTCCGCCCACCCTCTTCCCCCAAACTCTGCGCATGCAGAAGGTTTACAGCAAGCACATATTTTTCCTCAGAGCCTCCCACCATGTTTACCTAGAAAGTTGTTGGTATGCCAGAAAACAAAGCAGGAGATGAGGAGGTATGAGAATGATAATAATAATCGATTTATACACCACCCATCAGGACAACTTAATGCCTATTCAGAGCGGTTTACAAAGTATGTTATTATTATCCCCACAACAATCACCCTGTGAAGTGAGTGGAGCTGACAGAGCTCTGGAAAAGCTGTGACTGACCCAAGGTCACCCAGCTGGCTTCAAGTGGAGGAGCAGAGAATCAAACCCGATTCTCCAGATTAGAGTACTGCAGCTCTTACCCACTACACCAAACTAGCTTTCCACACCAAACTAGCTCTTGTATTTGGACAGATACACGAGAAGCCATCTGAGCTTCAGAGCAATACTACCGGTACCTCAGGGACTAGCCTCCATTGCTGGGATGGAAAACCAGCTCTGCGTACTGAGCACAATGGTCTGTTATGCTGCTCTTTCACACTTATGCCAGAGGCTGCCTACCGTTGGTTTATGCAGTGTTGGTGAACCTCTGAAAAAAATGAAATCAGGATTTTTAGAAACCAAGTTATTCCCCCAAAAGTAATGAATGTATAATATAATTTTTTAAAATCTTTTTTTTTCCTAAGGAGTTCAGCTTAGTCACTATTGCTTCTCCTCACTTTATCCATATAACAACCCTATGAGATAGGCTATGTAGACAAATAATGACTCACCCAACATCACCTAGTGAGATTAACGGCAGGAGTAGGGATTTGAAATCGAGTTTCCCGCAGGTACTAGTCTGACTCTCTAACGCCTCACTAGTCCTCCAGAATCCTGATTTTCATAAGCAGGCTGACAGAAGAGAAGTACTTTTTATGTCTCTCCAAACTAGAGGCTGGCATAGCAATAAGGAGGCAAATATGCCCTAACATATTTACTTTGAAGCAATTCCCAAAGTTCTACAGGACTTACTCCAAAGCACACATGTGTATGTAGGCTTGCAGCCTTAGGCATTCTGTTGAAGACTGTATAGATAAGGCCAAGTAATAAAGAGCAAAAGCTGACACTTGTTTGCATAACAATTGTATGTTTCAAAAGGTCTACAGTGCTAATTCTGGAGGTAAATTACTTGACATTTAAGTAGGTCAACAGATAAATTTGAGATTACTTTTTGATAAAGTTGGCCCTCTTCCCCTGCTTTCACCTTTATCTGATCACTAACTTCTCAGGGACAAGAAGGAGTCTTCCAGCAAGTGGCATGGACTACATAACCAATTCATTTGAGCATTTTCCTTAGCTGACAGTACATACACAGGTATAGAGGGGAACAGGTCGAGCCAAAAGATCACGAAATGCATGCCATGTGCCATATTAGCTCAACAGCTCAAATCCCCAGCACATAGACCATTCACAACTCCACTAACTTGTCATAACACTACCCTCTTAAGTTTGCTAAACCAATTCATCACCTGCAGTGGATGAGGAACTCTTGGTCTTGACTTAAAGCCTAACAAAATAGAACCCAATAAATTCTAGTTCAGTACTGTCACACTAGAGTACATCTTTGAACTTCGATGGTTAAATAATGGTGGTTTCAGATCAGAAGTCGAGAGTCCAAAAGATTCCATTTTGCTGTAACAGACAGAAGGCACTCACTGAACCAATGCTCAATAGAATTACACTGTAAATCTGCATTTCTATCTAGGGTTGCCAGCCTCCAGGTGGTGGCTGGAGATCTCCTGGAATTACAAGTGATCTCCAGGTGACAAAGATCAGTTCCCCTGGAGAAAATGGCTGCTTTGGAGGGTGCACTCTATGGCATTATAGCCCACTGGGGCCCCTCACCTCCCCAAATTCCACCCTCTCCAGGCTCCACCCCCAAAATCTCCAGGAATTTCCCAATCTGGACCTGGCAACCCTATTCCTATCTGGAAATAAACCCATAAAGGAACTTACTTCAAAGTAAAAAAGTAGATAGCGTCCAGTATACAATGCTAAGTTACAGCACATCAGAAGCAAACTTTAGAGGGGCTTGATAGTATAAATAATTCTCAGCAGCCTACCATTTTTCTCTCTGTCTCTGTCACACACACACACACGTAAATGCACCGACGTCTCATTAACGAGAGTTTCCCTTCCATGCAAATCTGGATTAAAAACTGCTATGATTGTTCCCTCTTGATACTGATGGCAGTAAAACCTCTTTATCATTTTCATACCAAGGGACAGCAAATCTTCCACAGGGGCCAGAGCCACTAGAAAAATATGCCATCTCCTGCTTATCATCTTGCAACCACTGTTTTTTCAGAGCTGGTTTTTCATCTGGTACAGTGGTAGCTCAGAGGCAAATGTAGCATTTTGATCTTATTGTATTTTTCCTTCACACTCCTTGCTCACGGTGTCATCCTGTCAATACAGAGTCCAAACAGAGTGATGATCCTCGACTGTGACAACCATATGCTCTGATTGGGAAAAGCCTGAAGGGTTAATCCACTATTGCTGAGGATTTCCCTCAAACTGGTTGACCTTAATATTAAAGCCCATTATTCTTATCTCAAATGCCCCATCCACTGCTTATCGCAAGCGCCTGTGCAACCTAATCTCTAGCGGTGCTCTTCAAACCAAGCAGCAACGCCTGTACTCCTGCTTACCTTAAGAGAGAAACATTGGCAAACTTTAAGCTCTAAGTAGTTTAACTCTTGGCACTGCAGAATCACAAGATCATTCAAAGTGTAGAACGATCTTAAGCGGGTGCAGTCTGAACAAACATGCAATATACTGAAGCAGAAAAACTGCAGGTTTTTCTCCTAGATCTGTGGTTGTCAAGCTTGCCAGATGTGATGCCAACACTAACTCTAAGGTAGCAACATGGGACCAATTCAGTAGGTGAGACTCTGGATTCAACTGTGCTAAAAAGGATTTTCTCCACTGCTGTTGAGTGATCTTGTGACTACCCAGTTTGTTGGTGTGCATGCACAGAAAGGACAGAGACACAGCACTTTTGCTCTCAACACACACACTTCCATAATAGGAGCAAAAATACCAAGTCTGTAAGGACTCGTTAACCAGAAAATGGGACTCTATGACCCAGGGACTGAAGGCTACTGCTCTAGAGAGCACGTCCATTGTGCACAGAAGGGTAAACTACAGGCAGGCCTGAAGGGGAAGTGGCCTAGATTTCAAGCCCACTACCATGATTACCACAGTAATTCAGAAATCAAACAGAATTTTTTTTGCATGAAAATACAACTGGGGAGCAAAGAGTAAAATACAACCAGGGAGCGAGGCCTGCGTTACAAACTTGCTCTGGCTCCAAAAAAATTATGCTTGCACCCCAATTGCTCTTGCAAAGCTGTGTAGAATAGCACTGTAAAAATGACACAGGTACATATTAGTTACTGTGAGAAATATCTAGAGCAAAGAAATATTTAAAACCATTTTTAATGCCCATTGTGCATATTTATTTATTTATTCATTCAATTTTTAGCCCTCCCTCCCCGCGAACAGGCTCAGGGCGGGGGTGCCTATCCAGCAACAAGCTGGAAGAACAACCCTGATCTTTGACACATTAACACAACCATTCTAAAAGAGCAGGAAATAACCTTGTTGCATAGTCAGATCCATATGGCATGAAGATCTGTAGGCCATGGTGCCAACAGGCTCAAAATAGGTACTCAAAAGCAGACAAACTAGTGAGCCATGTTAACATGACTCAGTTATGAGTAAACATGTGTATCTATTGTGACGGTTGGATGAGGCAAGACGAGTTTGTGCACTTTTTCTGCGTTTCATATTTGAAGTACACCTAGGGTTCCCAGGTGCCCGTTGGTGGTGGGCAAACTTCTGGGGGTTTGTCCCCTTGCCCGCCAATCATTGGGAGGTAGCGAGCCATTGGCAGGCACCCCAGGAAAATGTCTGGCGTACACACCCCCAGGAAGCACAACAACATCACTTCCAGGAGTGACATTGTCATGCCGACTGTGGAAGTGCTACCGTGCTTCATTTGGGGCCAATTTTGGCCCCAAACAGGCTGAATCAGCCACACACAGAGCTGGCAGAGCTCCCATGGCCAGCACAACAGCATCAAATCCCAGAAGTAATGTCATTGCACGGGCGCCGGAGCACAAGCGCCAACACAGAGCATGCCACCAGTACGAGGTAAGTGCCAGGACCCCCCTTTCCCGATGGGAGGGTATAGGGACCTGGCAACCATAAGTATACCATCTAAAGCTGCCCCCCACAAGGCTATGAAGTTCAAAGGCTAAAATTACCCCACTGCATGACTGTCTACAGGCATGATCTCACAGCTGACGACATACTATTGCCTATGAAAATCTTAAGCTGTAATACCTTAGCTACAATTGAAAGATACCCATGATTCTTTAATTTCCCTTTACCTTTCTTTAGTGCAATCTTATGCATGATTACTTCAAGGCAGGGCTTATTCCCAGATACAACATGTAGGATTGCAGCTGGTGCAAGCAGTCCATGCCTGTACTATACAAAACTGATGCCAGATCATTCGTTTGTGGCAGCCAGTTAGCTACTTTTCCTCATCCCCAGCTCCACTTGATAAAGCAAACCACCCATTCCCATCCTAATATGGGGATGGGATATCAAACTACTGGAGCTAGATCAGGGCTTCTGCAAGTATCGCAGTAATAATAACTGTGCTTATTATTACTGTGAGAGCCAGTTTGGTGTAGTGGTTAAGAGCACGGGACTCTAATCTGGAGAGCCAGGTTTGATTCCCCACTCCTCCACAAAGCCAGCTGGGTGACCTTGGGCGAGTCACAGTTCTCTTGAGCTCTCTTAGCCCCACCCACCTCACAGGGTGATTGTTGTGGGGTAATAATAACACTTTGTAAACCGCTCTGAGTGGGCATTAAGTTGTCCTGAAGGGCGGTATATAAATCGAATGTTATTATTATTATTATTATTATCATTCTTTTAGACAGATCAGTGCCCCTCTCAAAGCTGTGAACAAAGTCAGTGTTATCATTATCCCCACAATACAGCCAGGGAGCTGAGGCTGAGCTCATGGCAGTAGTAGGATTCGAACCAGAGTACTGATTTGCAGTCCAACCTCTTAGCCGCAATGCTACAGCACCCCTCTATAAATAAATACCCAATACAGTTAGAAGAACAATGTTTTGATCGTGCAGAAAACCTCTTATAAAATGTGGTGCTTAATTTTATTTTAAATCTATTAAAATCACAGTACACCATCAACACATCAGGGTATTGATTAGGTGATCTCTCTACGCACTCATTAAATCGAACTGTTAGAGAGTAAGAAAATCTGTTTCACAGAAGGAAATGTAAATACATACCCTAGCATTCTAAAAGTGTATGAACGCTGTGAAACACTGTCAATTAGCGCACATTGTAGTAACCCATAATTGTTCCCAGGAGAGAAGAACTTCATACCACCAGCCCAAGAGTTCAGAAACCACATTCTGTTCCCAAAGGCCACAGAAAGAAGCACATCACTCATCATTAAGGAGGGGGGGGAGGAAACCTTATACTGCCTTTCGCAGCCCACTGAATGCTAATGAACTTTACTGAAACAAACATTTTGACTAATGAAATGTCCTGGGCTTACTAAGGTGCAGCTCCATAAGTGACACTGATTTTCTCTATAGTTTTTCCCCTATGGCTATTTAGCTAGCTCATGGTTTGACAGTTCAGTGGACAGGAAACATTTTCCCAGCAAGTTCATAAAGAGTTACCTCAGTGGTTACACTCTGGGTCACAAATAAAATGAAACATCAACTACCTAACCTGTGGAGATTTTTTTTAAATAATGTTCAGAAATGGTACACTGATCGTCAAAGAGGATGCTGTGGCCACTAAGCCTCTGCTTGTGGGTATCTCCCCACCTCCATTTTGTCTGCTAGTCATGTGAGACTAGAACACTGAATTTCTGGATATCAGCACCTCAAACAACTCACAGCCAGGAGAAGAAGCTCAACACACAATGAGAAAAAACCTTCCAGACAGAAAAGCTAAGCCTCTCCTAACACCAGGCAATAAAATTATTGATCAGTATCTGGTGTGGGTATGCCCTTAGAGAGTTAAAACTTCACTACCAATGGCTGGATCTGATAAAGTGACCTCTGACTCATGCTTATGCTTAAATAAATTTTGTTAGTCTTTAAAATGCAACTAGACTCCTGTTTTATTTTGCTGTTTGACTAGGTCACTTATGATTATAGGTTGGAGATCCAAATATGACTGAAAATAAGAATTGCAGTGTCCCCAGACTCATTCATATAGGCTTTGTTGGATCAGCTCCAGCCATTAATGTACTTTTAATTCATTTGATTTGGACTCTACAAAGAGAAGGTATAACTTCAGGTCAGCTAAATCCATATTTTCATGAGTCATAGGCAAGAAATTAATCACAGCCTGAGAAAATCTTAAGGCAGACTTCTTACCACATACAAACGAAAGGCTGTCTGTTTCTGACACGTAAATTAGCCTGTCCCTAACACACAAAAAGCACATCAGCAACTCTGAGATTATAGTGAAATTTGCCTTTTGCTACAAAAGAACAAAAGACTGTCCTCATGAGTCATGGAATCGATCTTCACCAACACATCTGCAAAGTATTCCAACTACCCCAAGGCAGCGAAAAACTGGAGATGGCCCTTCTATCTGTTTGTTTAAAAACAGAGGACAAATTATAGGCTGTGTCACAGTGGTAATTCCCAATGATACCCTACATTTTGCAGCTTTCTGCATCTAAGTTCCATTGTAAGCAGCGCAAGAAAAGCTGTAAACATTAAGGAAGGCTTTAACAGCAGCTCTGTCCTAATATGACACAACTTTACAAGGTTTCCTGAACAGAGCAAGTTTTCCAATAACCTGTGATAAGGTGCTTCGGAAGAAATTGAACACATTCCTGCCTTCAGGCTAAGGTGGGAGTAAGTGAAAAATCAGCTCTGGAAAGCCTGTTAATAAGACTGCAGGCTGTTTTCATTCACATCAGCTAGCTGACTGTATGTTTCTTCTCCCATTGCGAAACCCCGGATGCCACTGTTTCCTAAGGGCAAGCAGTACTGTGTTCCCATTCATTATTCTTGGCAACCCCCATCAATGGATAATATTTAGGAAGGGTAGATGGCATACCATGTGTGATTTCTCACACACACACACCCAGTACTTCCTTTGAATATGTGTGGCCATCTTAATGGATCAGTGCCCCCCCCAAAATCCTATTAGAAACAATTAATGGACTTGTGCCAAAAAGAACCAATTAAGCTTGCTCTTATATTTGGAAAGATTTCTGACACTAATTTTGCCTTTGTTTATACTGCTGTATTTGCTTCTCTTACAGTAGGGATGGCACATGCCCTTATTATATACAAGCTAAAGAGATTTAGTGATTGATAAAATGCAGTTGTAGAGTTTACTTTTCGGTAGTGCTAAAGGTCCAAGCAAGTCCTTTGTCAATAAACTTCAACCATGCTGGTTTGCTAAGTGAAAACGCTTGAGTGATACACTCATTGCAAGGTCCTGATGGGAGCAGAAGAAGCAATGCACGTGCCACTCACAACAATGTGAAGTAGCATTTCCTTATTTGAAGTGCTAAGCAAAGATGCTACGCCGGTGACAGAGTCAGCTCAGAATATCAAAAAAAGATCAATAGGGAGTATGCACAGTCATTTAAAGCAGCAAACATGAACCAACCACAATTGCATTTGACTGGGTAGCATCAGGACAGGACATTCTAGCTTGTGGTTTCTTGTTTCCTAGGTTTTATTTCCTTGTTACACTGAAGGTATGTGAACCCAGTAGGAAACTTTTCCCCTCCTAATGAAACTGTAAAAGTACCAAAAAAGGATGCTGGGGCTCCGGCTCTTTCTTTCACAATAATATGCAGAAACAAAAGTTCTGCACAGCTTAAGTGAACAAAGAGCCTGTGGACTTTCTCCTCCCTCCACCTGCAGAAAATGTTAGCCTTGGTGTGCTTATCTACCTTTAAACTAGGCAGTTATAGCTGTCTTCCTTACACTCAATGCCAAATAGATTTTTGAACTCTGTTTCTTGTAGTATGCGAAGTGGTGTCTGCGTCCCCATACATTCCACTCAGGAGATGGCTTCATTTGAGTTTGGGACGAAACAAAATGTAATTTGTTTTCATTACAATTTCATTAACCCTTTCAGGAAAGGCTGGAGGATATAACCACAGTCGTTCAGAGCTAAAACACATGAGGCGAATTACACGAGGATGCTCAAGTGAAGGGAGACAAAGGGAGAAGCCGAGTTCTAAAAGACAGATTGGGAGGCAAAGATGAAATAAACAAACCCTCTGAGGAGCCATCTCCAGCTCTGTAGAGAGGGAAAATTGACAAAGCCTTCTGATCTGTCTTTTAAAACTTGGCTTCGCGGCTAACGTTGCATCTCCCTTCACTTGAGCGTCCTCGTATAATTCGTCTCGTTTTAGCTCTCAGATTTAGCTTTTATTACCCTGAGTCCCCCACTGGGGAGAAAGTGGGGTAGAAATATTTTATTTATTTTATGTACGTAAATAAATACTTAACAATACAATCTTGTACAGAGTCACACCAGTAGTTAAAAATCAGGGGTGTTAGAACGGAGCAACTCTGCATAGCCAGTTTGGTGTAGAGGTTAAGAATGCAGGACTCTAATCTGGAGAACCGGGTTTGATTCCCCACTCCTCCACTTGAAGCCAGCTGGGTGACCTTGGGTCAGTCACAGCTTCTAGGAGCTCTCTCAGCCTCACCCACCTCGCAGGGTGTTTTGTTGTGGGGATAATAATGACATCCTATGTAAACTGCTCTGACTGGATGTTAAGTCATCCTGAAGGGCGGTATATAAATCAAATGTTGTTGTTGTTGTTATATTTTATACGTTAGGAGATTTTTTTTATGGGGAGTAATTCAACAATACAGTTTCTCCTGCCTCATACTGCTCTGTACTGTGTCAGGCCTTTGGTCCCCTGACCCCAGTATTGTCTCCTTTGAATGCCAACGGTGCTTCAAGGCCTCAGGTGGCATTTCCAGCTGTATTACAAAAGGTATGTTTAATTGAGCAACTTGAAGAATTTCAATCTCAAACTTCTCCAGGACAGACTAGGAGCATGTAACCTACTATTTATATGGACCAAAAAAGCAATGGTGCTTGATGGGAAAGATGCTATGCAAGTTTCATTCTACACACAGGTAAAGTTGCTAGTTAATACAACTTGAAAACATAGTAGGGAAAACACACATATGGTGAGTCTATACCAAAAAAGGCTGTATGAAAACATACCATCCCCAAAGAACACTTAGATTAACTATTACCTTAATAATTTTTAAAATAATTTATGTATGATTTGAGATTTTAGCACTCCACCACCAACTCTCTGAAAGGAAAATTTCAGTATGTAGCTTCATAAATCTGTACAGTGCTAGGTCCAGGGCCTTTTTTGTGGTGGTATTCACCGGTACTGAGTACCAGCACTTTTGGGGCTAGGGGCTGTCTCAATTCCTGACAGAGGAACTGGCAGAAATTGGTGAAGCCTTATACATGACAACCAGCACTTTTTTCCTAAACCAAAAAAACCCCACCACTGGACAGAGCCATCAACAGTTCAGATTCAATATAATTAACAGGTTTCTGGTCAATATAGCTGGTAGAAATAAGAAAGCAGCAGGAGGCAACAATCTGACACTACTTGCACTCTAGAGAAATGAACAGCAGCAGTTAGAACAGGCCAGTCTCATAAATGCTTTAGTATAAAAAATGGTGTCTTAATATGCAGTGACTGCCAGTAACCAAAGCTGCATAAAAGCCTACAAACCAACTATTTCATTGTTAAGCTTGCCAAGGATCTTTACGCCCGCACAAGCCAGAGTGCTACTTGCTGTCTCTATTGCAAGGCTGTCTTCCTTTTAATTTGACCTTCCATAAAGGTTTCATCTGATATCAAGAGAGTCATTTGCATAATGTAATAAAATCTAACTTCAAGTTGCATGTTCCGCGCAATCTCATTGCCAGAGCCCCATTTTTCATTACTTTGCATACCATTACCTAACAGTTTATTATGTTCTTAAGGAAATCAGATGGCATATTCATTTTGTTTTGTATAAGCTTTTCTTCCAAATCATTTTACCTGTTTTCAATGGCATGATTTCACCAACAGGCCGCAGAGGCGGCATCAGCCGGGAAGCCAAGCCTGCAGAACTCTAGACTCACCATACCAACACTCAGATCACTAAAAGCCCTGGAGGTTTTTTACCTGTCTAGGATTGAGGAAGGAAAGCATGTCTGTCAAACCTCTGCCAAGCCACCACAGGTGGCTAGTGGCATCTGGTGTGGGAAGTCACAAGTTGTACAGGCTTGTTTCTTGCACTGGGTGTAATCCAGAGCAGCATTTCCAGGGGGACTAGGGCTTCCACCGATGGAAAGTGACTTTAGGCATGCCTTCCTCCTGCAGTAGCCTGAAATGACTACCAAAATCCTACTCCTGGCAGGGGATCCCCCAGGAACAGGACTGTGCAGATCATTTTGGGTCGCTGCAGGAGGGGGGAAGCTGAAGAAGTCACACTACAGAGGCAGGAATCCTTGATCCAATCCACTGCGTGCTTTCCCAGGCAAGGGAGGTGATAATATTTCTCTTTTGGTAAACACTGAATTGTCTCTCTATACGAAGCTAAATGAACGATACCTTCATTTGAGAGGTGAAAAGCATAGTTAAATTATTCTTTGCAATAAATACGTATGCAGGAGGACTGAGGTATGATGCCTACATCCCAAGATGGCTCTTGAAAATGTTCTCACTGATTCTCATGGGATATTTCCATGCAAGACTGAGGACTGCAGCTTCAGATATGAGGCAGCCACAATGCTGTTTGGACTCATCTCAACAGAGCTCAGGCTCAAAGCAGCAATGGTCAATTATCAATGTGAATAATTTACATCACAGGGCAACACAATCATAGGCTCAATGAAACTCAAAAACATCAAAGAGCCAAGCTCTTATGTTTATGAAGCATAAGATCATTTGTGAAAAACTAGAATAAAATGTTAGTCTTTAAAGCACTACTGGACCTCTGTTTTATTTTCCAAACTAAACCAGATCATCAAAATAATGCACACAGGAGAACTGAATACAAACTATTGTTTCCGTTATGGATTGTTTCTTTTCTTGCCAAAACCTAAAAATGCAAGCTAAGTGGTTTGATAACTTCTTGATAAGCACAACAAACCTGAACTCACTAAGAGAATACAAGGTCTATCTGAATATTCATGTAGCCCAACCAGTTGGTAAGCACAGCAAAGAGCAATTTAGACTTTGCAGTGTCACAAAATGTTTTAAAGCAAGGATCCTTAACATACAATCATAGGTCTGTCCTTAAAATAAGTCTTATTTTTATAAATTAGTCATCTTCCCTATTTCAACAACTCCCAGTGCATTTCCTCTAAGTAAGTAGTCTGTTACAGGCAAGTTTTCAAACCATGGTCAGCGTTTAACACCAAATTACATACTGCAGTCACATGTACAAGCTTATCTGAGCACAAATAGCAAAAAACAGATCACCATTAATATTACAGAAAAGTATTGGTGTATCTGTGTTATATGAATGTTAGGTTTCAAAAACTTTTTGTGATTATATCAGTTAAAGTACAAGGGACATGCATTATATGCATTGCAACAGATTTCTCAAGCCAGGGGAAAGTCTACCCCTGTTAATTCAAGGAATTGGAAGGGGGGAATCTTGTACATTAATAGCTAAGTGGCCTTGATCTGTGGATACTTAAATCCAGAAATTGGAGCCATGAATGGACAGGACAGATCTTCCTACACACCTTAAAAATGCTTCAAGTTTGCAGAAAAATCTAAAATGAAAAAAAATACACTGGGGGTATAAAAGCCCCGAAGTGATAAAAGGATGCCCTCAGTGGTTGCTGCTAGGCAACCAAGTAACACTTAATTCAGTATTCCAGGCTTGGTTTCTGTCAGAAAGGTGGGGGGGACAGGACCTTTTTCAGGGCTGTTTTGGCCTTTGAGGGACGAATCATGGGGGCCAGGGCAAAAAGCAACCACTAGAGAACTTGATAGGCCATAACTTGTATAACTCACCCACCCCTGGCTGCTTGCTACTGTTCAACAGCAGCACACCCCACCCCCACTAAAGCCAGTGTGGTGCAGTGGTTAAAGTTATAGGGTAAGATCCAGGAGACCCAGGTTCAAATCACCATTCTGCTGTGGAAGCTCACTGGGTGACTTTGATTCAGCCACACTCAAAGCCACAGGGTTGTTGTGAGGATAGTATGGAGGCAAGGAGAATGATGTAAGCTGCTTTGGGTCCCCATTGTGGAGAAAAGCAGTATATAAATGAAGTAAATTAATAAATATAGATAAAGATGGGGGCATCAAAAAAAGGTGCATCATTTAGTGGGTTTGAAGGACAGGAGGACATAAGGAAAGTTGAGCATACAGAGGCTGCCAGAAGGATGGAAAGAGTGTGGGGAAGGAGATAGAGTACCCCCTGAAGTCCTTGCAGGTTCCCCACCATGCAAATGGGCTCAGCTCAGACAGCTCCATGCAACTGGGCCATAGGGGAGAGGCTGCCGGGGTCGGGGGGAAGACGGAAAGGTGAAGCTGGAAGGCAGACAAATAAGAAGAATAACATTCAATGTATATACCGCTCTTCAGGACAACTTAATGCCCACTCAGAGTGGCTTACAAAGTGTGTTATTATTATCCTCACGACAATCACACCCTGTGAGATAGTTAACCACTGCACCAAACTGGTAGGAAGTAGGAAAAGGGGAGAGTCTATGGAGGGTGGGGAAGGGAAAGAGGACGGTGGGAGAGGGGGAAATGAGATGCCCCACACAAGTCCACCCAGCCTCCCCACTTGTAAAAGACAACTCTCCTATAGTTTGGCATCTCAGGAGTCTGAAATGTAGCATCTATGACATGCATGCTGAACAAACCTTATACACATTCTGTGTGTTAGTGGATCAAAACAACATTTCTGAATCAACTGAAGTACAAGGGGATTTGGGGAAAATATCACTTCCATTTGGCCAAGTATGCACAGACAGATGAGCCACTCATCACTTTTAATGGAAAACAACTTAATCCTCTAATCCAAGAGGAGGTAGTATGTGGTACAAGGACTATTTCCTGCCAGCTTTGGCTTTCCCTTCAGTTTACACAATAAAATCTAGTCTTTTTCCCCAGTCTGCCTAGAATCATAAGTGATTTGGGTGAAGCTACGGACTCCCCTCCCCACAAACACACTCATAAAAGAAAATTCTACAGATCAAAACAGGATCTCATGCAAATGAGATCATATTAGCTACCTCCAGATTCTGCCTCAGTAAACTGGCTTCTTGTTAATTTCAGTACACCATTTCTCTCATTTATGCCATCTTCAATTACCTGAGATTATGCAAAGGCCTATTTACAAATTAGTTAATCTAGAGGTTGAAATTTGGTTAGAAATTGTATCCTGGTGGAAGCCGGGTTCAAATAGTTAGCTCAAGGTTGACTCAGCCTTCCATCCTTCCAAGGTCGGTAAAATGTGTACCCAGTTTCCTGGGGGTAAAGTGTAGATGACTGGGGAAGACAATGGCAAACCACCCCGTAAAAAGTCTTCCAAGAAAATGTCATGATGTGACGTCCCCCCATGGGTCAGTAATGACTCAGTGGTGCTTGCACAGGGGACTACCTTTACCTTTTAGCTACCTGAGATTATGCAAAGGCCAAATCAGTTAATCTAGAGGTTAAAAATTGGTTAGAAATTGTTATCCAAATTTCTTTCAGTGTTTAAGAATTGAACAGATGTTGGTTTGAACAAAAGGAGAGACAAGTCTCTTGTCAATATTGATAGGGTCTGGTTTACTTTAGCAGAGTAATGGTTTTAATTCCCTGTTCAGTCAGCACACAATGACCTGTAATTGCTTCAAGCAAGTTGCTCAAGCAAACTGGAATACCTGGTCCATATAGACACTTTTGGGTTGTGTTAGAAATAGGTATTAAATATTTTGATCTAATGTTTATACCAAACCAGCCACATCCAGTTTGCTTAATCTCTAAGTGAATAAACATGCATCAGAGACAAACTATTTCATTAAAATTTGATACGTTTCTTTAGCAATTTAGCTTACTATACTGTACCTTAAGAAGGGAGGACAATGCATGAATCTCGACAACCATTTACTAAGTAGGAACTGATTGCAATACAAACCACAAATATTAGGGCAAACCACTTATATGTAACTCCTGGCTAAATGTGGAGAAGAATTTTACTAAACATCACCACAAACCTGAGAAAAAAAGAATGTCCACAACAAGAAAAAAAGGAATTGTCCAATGAGGGGATGGGGTGGGAGACAACTTAGCTCGATATGGAACATTCTTGATGATGGATGTCAGCTAGCACATCAGCAAACACAAACCTTGCAATGAAGCCAGGTATCTACTTAGAAAAATAACTATGCTTATATAACGCTCTTCTAGGCATATCGGTGCCCCACTCAGAGCAGTGAGAAAAGTCAGTGTTTGTTATCATCCCTAAAATATAGCCAGGAAGTTCAGGCTGAGAGGAGTGGCTTATCCAAGGCCACCTATTGAGCTCATGGCTCCGCTCCAAGAGGAGGGCAATCTAAACTCCCCTCTGTCTGGCGATCAGGGGGCGGGGCCACCGGCCATGTGACCATTTTTAAGAGGTGCCGGAACTCCGTTCCACCGCGTTCCTGCTGAAAAAAAGCCCTGTCTGACACTATTCACTATACCACACTGGTATAAACTAAATGTTCTCAATATCATTCAAGGCACAATTTGAGGACTTAAAAATGCACTTACTCAAGCCTGGGCAGTTAGACTTCCCCATGCAGAATGCCAAGGACAGCACTGCAAATCTCTGACACAATGAGACTACTTGGAAGTGTCACCGAACACCGTGGCATTCACTTCTGAGTAAATACAAATAGGATTGCATTACTGCAGTCCTATGTAGAGTTAAACACAAGACTTCAGTGGATTTAGGCATACTTACACTAGCACAGAACCAGGCTATAATCCTACACACTCTAGCAAGCAAGTCTACCTGAATTCAGGCTTACTTCTAAATCAACATCCTTAAGATGGCATTGTTAAACTGTGATTCAGCACATACTTATTTCAGAATAAACACCACTGAAATAAGCATGACTTACAGAGTAGGCAGAATTGGGCAATACGAAGCAGTATTTGTTTACATTTCTCAATGGCTTTTCCACCCAAAGTCCTCAAAATAGTTTACAAGTAAGATTCAAATGTGAGGCACATTATTATAGAATGAGAGAAACTGAAAACAACACCAATCATACAAAACAAGGATTGAGGTAACAGCAAGTGCCATTTCTATGTCAATCCACAGACAGCCAATGTGGTGGTTACAATGTCAAACTAGGATCCCAGCATTCAAATCTTCACACTGCAATGAAGCTCTCTGGGTAATCTTGAGCTAGGCAGTTTCTCTCAGCCAAACTTAACAGCCTAGGGCTTTTTAATCCCGCACAACCATGAAGGAGCTCAGAACAGTGAGCAAAGTTCTTTCTCCACTATGATAATTGTCCCATTTGAACCCAGAGCGCCCAGGTCTTACTCTAATACCCTCACCCCACTGGCCCTCACAAGGTTGTTGTGAGGATAAAACAGTGAAGGGAGAACCACCAACCTGAGCTCATTGAAAGAAGGATGCGATAAAAAATATACTAGATAAATAGATAGTTCAAAGGCCATCTGGAAAAGGTTTTAATTCAGTCTGGAAGCTGGCCTAACCACATCTCCTGGGGGAGGAAGTTCCACAGTCTGGAGACAAAAAACGGAAAACAAGTTGCCTGTCTGGTCACTATGTCCACAAAGGGGTTTCCAAAGGGCCTTCCTGGCAAAAACAATGCAGCAAATCGGAAACTGATTCGACACTGAAGCCATTCATAAGGCCGTATGCACATTCTACTCCAACGGTGACAACAGGTTTGCGCACACAGGAAGAAATGCTCAACGGCAGAGCATTTGCTTTGCATTCAGAAGTCCCAGATTCAGTCTTCAACATCCTCAATGTAAAGGATCAAGTAACAGGCAATGCAAGACCCTGGAACGCTACCACTAGTTAAAACAGACAACACCAGTCTTGATAGACCAATAGTGTCAGGCAGCTTCACGTGTTCATTCTCTGTGAAGCATGGTTTTTTAAAAAATCCACAAGACATGGTTAGAGGCATACATCTCCCTCCCCGCCAGATCTTGCTGAGATTCCAAGAACAATAGCTTAGCCACATCAAAAAGAGTCCAGTAGCACCTTTAAGACTAACCAATTTTATTATAGCATAAGCTTTCGAGAATCAAGTTCTCTTCGTCAGATGCCTGATCAAAACTGGGCAGATACAGAAGAGGAGGGGGAAAGAGAGAGAAAAAAGGGAGGGGGCATAAATCACAAGAAGGCAGAATGCAATTAGCATGGAGGCTATCAAAACATTCCTTTGCTTGGAAATGTAAACATTTCCTTTTGGTGTGCAGTCAGTTTGTAGCAGTGAAGGTATCCAATTCCTATGTAGTATAAGCCTTCGATGACCACAGCTCTCCCTGCCAGCTGCATCTGACAAAGAGAACTGTGGTCCCCGAAAGCCCACACCAGGCGTCACTGGGCTCCCCCAGATCACGCCTCTGTAAAGAGAATCTGTTACCTGTGGTAATGTGATAACCATTCATAGTCTCTATTCAGTCCCCGCTTGACAGAGTCAAATTTGCATATGAATTCCAATTCAGCAGCCTCCCGTTGGATTTTGTTTTTGAAAGGTTTCTGTTGAACCACAGCGACCTTTAAGTCTTTGGTGGAATGTCCTGGTAGATTGAAGTGTTCTCCCACTGGTTTCTGGACGTTTCCATTTCTAATGTCAGATTTGTGTCCATTTATTCTTTTGCGTAGAGGTTGGCTGGTTTGTCCAATGTACAGAGCAGAGGGACATTGTTGGCACATGAGGGCATATATCAGGTTGGAGGATGAGCAGCTGTAAGAGCCAGAGACAGTGTAGTTGATGCCATTGGGTCCTGTAATTGTATTCCCTGGGTAGATATAGGGGCAGAGCTGGCATCTGGGTCTGTTGCAGGGCTTGGTACCTGTGCTGGTGACTCTGCTGGCCGATTCATGATTGTAAGTGAGAAGTCGTTTAAGATTGGGGGGCTGTCTGTAGGCAAGGAAAGGTCTTCCACCCAGGGCTTCTGAGAGAGAGGTATCATTTTCCAGGATGGGTTGTAGCTCACTGATGATACGTTGGATCGGTTTGAGCTGGGAGCTATAGGTGACAACCAGTGGTGTTCTGTTGTTAGTTCCTTTAGGTTTGTCCTGGAGCAGACTGTTTCTGGGTACTAGTCTGGCCCTGTTAATTTGTTTCTTCACTTCATTTGGTGGGTACTGTAGTCCCAAAAATGCTTGTTGTAAATCTCTTAAGTGTGAGTCTCGGTCGAGAGCATTGGAGCAGATACGGTTGTAACGTAAGGCTTGGCTGTAGACAATAGACCGAGTGGTATGTTTAGGGTGGAAGCTGGAGGCATGTAGATATGAGTATCGGTCTGTTGGTTTCCGGTATAAGGTGGTATTTATTCGTCCATTATGTAGTTGTACAGTGGTGTCCAGGAAGTGTACCTGTTGTGTAGAGTGGTCCAGGCTTAAGTTGATAGTAGGGTGAAAGTTATTGAAGTCCTGATGAAATCTCTCAAGGGCTTCCTTCCCATGGGTCCAAATGATGAAGATGTCATCCAGGAATCTTAAGTATAGTAGTGGTTCCAGTGGATGGGAGCTGAGGAAGCGTTGCTCTAAGTCCGCCATGAATATGTTAGCATATTGTGGTGCCATGCGTGTGCCCATGGCTGTGCCATTAACCTGTAGATATAAGTTGTCGCCAAATTCGAAGTAATTGTGAGTGAGCACGAAGTGACAAAGTTCAGTGGCGAGGTTTGCTGTGGTTTTGTCCAGGATAATATTCCGTATGGCTTGCAATCCATCTGCATGTGGGATATTGGTGTACAAGGCCTCCACATCCATGGTTGCTAGGATGGTGTCATCTGGTAGGTTGTCAATGGATTGTATTTTCCTGAGGAAGTCAGTGGTGTCCCGTAAATAGCTGGGTGTGCTGGTGGCATAGGGCCTGAGGATAGAGTCCATGTATCCCGAGACTCCTACTGTGATGGTGCATTTTCCTGCAACAATTGGGCGTCCTGGGTTACCCGCTTTGTGGATTTTGGGTAGTAGGTAGAATCTTCCTGGTCGTGGTTCCTGGGGTGTGTCTGTATGGATGCATTCTTGTATGTCCATGGGGAGTGTTTTTAATATTTTATTGAGTTCCCTTTTGTATTGTTCAGTGGGGTCAGAAGGTAGTATTTTATAGAATGTTGTGTTGTGTTCAGTGTGTTGTGTTCAGTGGGGTCAGAAGGTAGTATTTTATAGAATGTTGTGTTGGAGAGTTGTCTTTCTGCTTCTTGTATATAATTTTGTTTATCCATGATGACAACTGCTCCGCCTTTGTCAGCTTCCTTGATTACGATGCCAGAATTATTTTGGAGGCTGTTTATGGCCTCTCTTTCTCCACGGCTGAGGTTCTGCTTTAGGTGTTGTTGTTTGTCAATTATCTCAGCCTGAGCCCGTCTACGGAAGCATTCAATGTAAAAGTCCAATGAGGAGTTACGGCCCTCAGGTGGTGTCCATGTGGAATTCTTTTTCCTGGAGTTTTGTAACGATGGTTGTGTATTGCTGGGTTGGGGGGGTGGGGGCTGCTGAGGCTGCTGTGATGGTGTCTGTTCAGTGCTTTGTTCGTCATTTTGTCCAGCAGAGTAGTTGAAGAATTCTTTCAGTCTTAGGCGTCTAAAATAGGCCTCCAGGTCTCCACAAAGTTGTATGGTTTGTGTGGGTCTGGCTGGGCAAAAGGATAGTCCACGTGAGAGGACTGATTCCTCTGCTGGGCTCAGCTTGTAACTGGAAAGATTGATGATGTTGTTTGGATCCCAAGTGTTTTTGCTCTCTGTTGCAGGCAGGAGTTTTGAGAATTTCTTCTCCTTCTTGTTCTGTAATTCAGTGAATAGATTACAATAAATAGTTTCTCTGGTTGTGGCAAACATCTCCCAGTTACCGGTCTGTGCAGAGGGGGTGCACTTCATGGAAGAGTCTAGTTCAGAGACCTCTTGCTTGATCCATTGTTGCTTGCTGTACATCAGTCCAATGAGGTGAATTAAGAGTTTCCTGGATAAGGTGTTGCATAGTTTCTCACTGTAGTCTGTGTGGTAAGTGGATTTCAATGGATTCCTCACACGAAGTCCCTTGGGTAGAATGTCCAGTCTTTTGCATTTAGAAAGAAAGATGATGTCTGTTTGTATCTGTGCCAGTTTCTTCATGAGGTTGATGGATTTCCTCTCCATTCGGCTGAATGCGGTGCTTTCCAAGGTCATAGATCCAGAGGAGTTAGCCGTGTTAGTCTGTAGTAGCAAAATCAAAAAGAGTCCAGTAGCACCTTTAAGACTAACCAATTTTATTATAGCATAAGCTTTCGAGAATCAAGTTCTCTTCGTCAGATGCCTGATCAAAACTGGGCAGATACAGAAGAGGAGGGGGAAAGAGAGAGAAAAAAGGGAGGGGGCATAAATCACAAGAAGGCAGAATGCAATTAGCATGGAGGCTATCAAAACATTCCTTTGCTTGGAAATGTAAACATTTCCTTTTGGTGTGCAGTCAGTTTGTAGCAGTGAAGGTATCCAATTCCTATGTAGTATAAGCCTTCGATGACCACAGCTCTCCCTGCCAGCTGCATCTGACAAAGAGAACTGTGGTCCCCGAAAGCCCACACCAGGCGTCACTGGGCTCCCCCAGATCACGCCTCTGTAAAGAGAATCTGTTACCTGTGGTAATGTGATAACCATTCATAGTCTCTATTCAGTCCCCGCTTGACAGAGTCAAATTTGCATATGAATTCCAATTCAGCAGCCTCCCGTTGGATTTTGTTTTTGAAAGGTTTCTGTTGAACCACAGCGACCTTTAAGTCTTTGGTGGAATGTCCTGGTAGATTGAAGTGTTCTCCCACTGGTTTCTGGACGTTTCCATTTCTAATGTCAGATTTGTGTCCATTTATTCTTTTGCGTAGAGGTTGGCTGGTTTGTCCAATGTACAGAGCAGAGGGACATTGTTGGCACATGAGGGCATATATCAGGTTGGAGGATGAGCAGCTGTAAGAGCCAGAGACAGTGTAGTTGATGCCATTGGGTCCTGTAATTGTATTCCCTGGGTAGATATAGGGGCAGAGCTGGCATCTGGGTCTGTTGCAGGGCTTGGTACCTGTGCTGGTGACTCTGCTGGCCGATTCATGATTGTAAGTGAGAAGTCGTTTAAGATTGGGGGGCTGAGATAATTGACAAACAACAACACCTAAAGCAGAACCTCAGCCGTGGAGAAAGAGAGGCCATAAACAGCCTCCAAAATAATTCTGGCATCGTAATCAAGGAAGCTGACAAAGGCGGAGCAGTTGTCATCATGGATAAACAAAATTATATACAAGAAGCAGAAAGACAACTCTCCAACACAACATTCTATAAAATACTACCTTCTGACCCCACTGAACAATACAAAAGGGAACTCAATAAAATATTAAAAACACTCCCCATGGACATACAAGAATGCATCCATACAGACACACCCCAGGAACCACGACCAGGAAGATTCTACCTACTACCCAAAATCCACAAAGCGGGTAACCCAGGACGCCCAATTGTTGCAGGAAAATGCACCATCACAGTAGGAGTCTCGGGATACATGGACTCTATCCTCAGGCCCTATGCCACCAGCACACCCAGCTATTTACGGGACACCACTGACTTCCTCAGGAAAATACAATCCATTGACAACCTACCAGATGACACCATCCTAGCAACCATGGATGTGGAGGCCTTGTACACCAATATCCCACATGCAGATGGATTGCAAGCCATACGGAATATTATCCTGGACAAAACCACAGCAAACCTCGCCACTGAACTTTGTCACTTCGTGCTCACTCACAATTACTTCGAATTTGGCGACAACTTATATCTACAGGTTAATGGCACAGCCATGGGCACACGCATGGCACCACAATATGCTAACATATTCATGGCGGACTTAGAGCAACGCTTCCTCAGCTCCCATCCACTGGAACCACTACTATACTTAAGATTCCTGGATGACATCTTCATCATTTGGACCCATGGGAAGGAAGCCCTTGAGAGATTTCATCAGGACTTCAATAACTTTCACCCTACTATCAACTTAAGCCTGGACCACTCTACACAACAGGTACACTTCCTGGACACCACTGTACAACTACATAATGGACGAATAAATACCACCTTATACCGGAAACCAACAGACCGATACTCATATCTACATGCCTCCAGCTTCCACCCTAAACATACCACTCGGTCTATTGTCTACAGCCAAGCCTTACGTTACAACCGTATCTGCTCCAATGCTCTCGACCGAGACTCACACTTAAGAGATTTACAACAAGCATTTTTGGGACTACAGTACCCACCAAATGAAGTGAAGAAACAAATTAACAGGGCCAGACTAGTACCCAGAAACAGTCTGCTCCAGGACAAACCTAAAGGAACTAACAACAGAACACCACTGGTTGTCACCTATAGCTCCCAGCTCAAACCGATCCAACGTATCATCAGTGAGCTACAACCCATCCTGGAAAATGATACCTCTCTCTCAGAAGCCCTGGGTGGAAGACCTTTCCTTGCCTACAGACAGCCCCCCAATCTTAAACGACTTCTCACTTACAATCATGAATCGGCCAGCAGAGTCACCAGCACAGGTACCAAGCCCTGCAACAGACCCAGATGCCAGCTCTGCCCCTATATCTACCCAGGGAATACAATTACAGGACCCAATGGCATCAACTACACTGTCTCTGGCTCTTACAGCTGCTCATCCTCCAACCTGATATATGCCCTCATGTGCCAACAATGTCCCTCTGCTCTGTACATTGGACAAACCAGCCAACCTCTACGCAAAAGAATAAATGGACACAAATCTGACATTAGAAATGGAAACGTCCAGAAACCAGTGGGAGAACACTTCAATCTACCAGGACATTCCACCAAAGACTTAAAGGTCGCTGTGGTTCAACAGAAACCTTTCAAAAACAAAATCCAACGGGAGGCTGCTGAATTGGAATTCATATGCAAATTTGACTCTGTCAAGCGGGGACTGAATAGAGACTATGAATGGTTATCACATTACCACAGGTAACAGATTCTCTTTACAGAGGCGTGATCTGGGGGAGCCCAGTGACGCCTGGTGTGGGCTTTCGGGGACCACAGTTCTCTTTGTCAGATGCAGCTGGCAGGGAGAGCTGTGGTCATCGAAGGCTTATACTACATAGGAATTGGATACCTTCACTGCTACAAACTGACTGCACACCAAAAGGAAATGTTTACATTCCCAAGCAAAGGAATGTTTTGATAGCCTCCATGCTAATTGCATTCTGCCTTCTTGTGATTTATGCCCCCTCCCTTTTTTCTCTCTCTTTCCCCCTCCTCTTCTGTATCTGCCCAGTTTTGATCAGGCATCTGACGAAGAGAACTTGATTCTCGAAAGCTTATGCTATAATAAAATTGGTTAGTCTTAAAGGTGCTACTGGACTCTTTTTGATTTTGCTACTACAGACTAACACGGCTAACTCCTCTGGATCTATGAGCTTAGCCACACTGTCACACTTCTATAACACAGGCAGGATTTGGGAGGTACTCTAGGAGGCAACTGTCAGAGATCAGGACAAAGTTAACGAGATAGAGCGGTTTTCTAACCTCAAGGTTATTGCTCAGTAAACACACACTGTTCATTCAAAGTGGACTATCATACCTCCTTTCCACCCCCCTATCAATTAAAAAAATGTTGCAATTATGCTTCTTTGGTCACTTATGATATATTTCAGTTTCAAAAAATCTATTCTTTCAAAGTTTTTTTTTAAAGCAAGCAAGCTTTAATACTTGTCTACCCATATCCCACATCCCATTCCAGGAAATACCAAAGTGGCTTTTAAATCCATGTGCATAACACTGTGTGTGTCTGTGTGCGCGTGTGTGTACGTACACACACAGGCATGCTCACTCTCCCCACCCCAAAAGGGCAACGGGAGGACTAATCAATATCGAGCCGCTCAGCTGCAACTGGGCACATAAAGAAGTCAAGAAAATGAATCCCATCAATGATCTCTATAATTTAACATGTGGGTCAGAGAGCAGCATCTGGGACCAATTCCAAATGGGACAGTCACAGAGAATGGGGTCTTGGCTCCCGTGCTAATTGTTAAACACAGAGAGATCACGCACACCCACAAGCCTTTACGTTCCGGTTGGATTTTTCTGTTATATCCACAACTCAAGCAGCAAGCATCAGAAGAAATTCAGAAAGGCATTCTCAACATGACTGCCACCTGCAAAATGAGCCAAAATAGAAGCTATTGTGTCAAACTCAGCAGCAAGTATTAATGATGTCTTAGGTGGGGTCCAAAACAATACACATTCTTTGCCCTGCTCTCCAGCTCCAAAGCAGAGAGATAAAATGAGCTGAAGTAGCAACTGCTTTCCAGAAACCAGGACTATGAAAAAAAAAAATCAAGACACACATTCTAGACCTTTACTCCAATTAAAAGGAAGGGCATCCGTTTAAATGGAAGATTGGTCATAAGAGTCCCTGAAAATAACAGCCCAAACTGATCCAAAGATAGAAGAAAAGGTGTTTTTTAATATTAAATTGGCAAGAGTAAAACGCAGAGAAAAATCAGAAATGCCACATTCTGCTGTCAGGAGATGGGGGGTGCAGCAAGAGAGGAGAAACTCCACACTGATCAGTCAACATCTAACGTCCTTTGTTGTTCACCTTTTGTGTAGAGAGGATGGAAGCGGCTTTTCTCTTCCCCAAAACAGGATTGTAAGTTCTGTAACTGATCATACATCACCCTGTCTGTTTTCTTGTGCAATCCAGACACTTTTGTACTCCATTAAACCCGAGAACAAAAACATCACTACTGGAAGTGGGTTACTATCCAAATTAAAACAAAAACACTAGACACACACACACACCACACTGAACTGTGAACTGGCTTGCCTCACAACTTACAAGAAAAATGGCAGCAGCTCAGCCTGTATTTCAGTCCTTTGGCAAAATATGTATTAAAAGAAACATACGTCTTGAGGTTTGCTTAGTCTGCTTTTAAAGGCATTGAGTGGACTGAAGAACCTCCCAGGGATGCTCTTGAATTAGAAACAGTGCCGAAATAAGAGTCTGCAACGTGATAGGCAAAGACGACACACGTCCCTTTTCAACAATTAACAGCGGTCCCATTTTTTTCCCGTTTTAAAAAAGAACTCTTCATTCCTTTCCATTATTTCCATATTAAATGCCACCCCCAATGACAATTATTGGGGATGAGTAGAAGAAAAAAAGAGGATGGCGACTGAACGAGTATGTTTTTTTTTTTATCAACACCACTCAAAAAACACAAACCAGCATCCACTTGAAAAGTAACCAGAAAATGCATTTTTTTTTTTTAAAAAAGGAGAGAGCTGGAGAAGATAACTGGAAACGAAGAAAAAGCGAGCAAATGATAAACCGGTTGCATTTCTCACTCCCCCTTGCTCAAACGAGAGGAGCGCGAAAAGGGGCACCCAAGTAGCCCGCAGAGCCCGCCCGGCGCTGGCACTCACCCACTCCGTATTTTTCGTGCTCCGTCGGAATCCACATGCTCAAGAGCGCGGCTTCTCGGTCCCCCTCCTCGCCTCCAAACAAGAACAGCCGCCGCAACAGCTCCTCCCCGCCTCAGCCGCCGCGGCTGCCAACCCACCCCGCTCGCTGCCCAGCGGCCAGCGCCACAGCTGCACCCGCTCGCTGCGCGCCGCTCAGCTCAGCTCCGCTCCTCCAGCGCCGGCGGAGAAGTCATTGTTCTGATTGACTGAGCTCCGCTCGCGCTCCGGGACAGTCTCCGCTAACACCGCCCTCCTTCCACACCCCCTTAGACGCGCCGAGGCATGACGGGAGGTGTAGTCTGGCGTCGCTCTGGCAGCAGCGCCGGCCGGCAAAACAAAAGGTTGCCCGGCTGTGCACCCGATATGCTTTGCGGCGCGCGGTGGCTGAGCACCTCCTCGCTCCTCATTGGCCGAGGCGGTGTTCCAAGGATTACGTAACCTCGGCGAGAGAGAAGCTTGTACCTGGAGGCATGGCAGCTTCTGAGGGCAGGCAGGAAGAGGGGCGAAATGGTGAGTTTGGGTTGTTGTTGGACGCCGTGCAGTTGGATCTTGTGCATTTTAACTTGGAAGCAAGGCCCAAGGGTTCGATTCGCGGTGCGCATGGAGGTTCAAGCTTGTTTGGTGCCTCCTGAGACTAAACTTCACCAGCACCACTACTCACGTTATAACAAAAGGTTACAGGAGTAACTTTTTAAAGGGATAGGTGCTGCTCCAGCTTTTCCTTACAGCTTTAAAGGTAAAGGAGTCGTATACGGCATAAACACCACACGTGTACGCTTGCCTGCCTTCGTCTTGGAGGAAGTGCTACGAAATTACTTGTTTAAATAAAAAGGTTGAGTAACTGTTACGTTTCATGTACGTGTAAGAATGTAGGAATATTACTTTAACACACTTTCCAGATATATCAGAAATTATTAGAGT
This sequence comes from Eublepharis macularius, assembly GCF_028583425.1. Taxonomy (NCBI): domain Eukaryota; kingdom Metazoa; phylum Chordata; class Lepidosauria; order Squamata; family Eublepharidae; genus Eublepharis; species Eublepharis macularius. Next base: position 75,052,752 of record NC_072798.1, read on the forward strand.
TTTTCTTTATTTGATGCATGGCCCATATGTTTTTTTTCCAACATCTTAAAGAGACATAAATCAGACACATAACTAACTCGTTGAAAAAATATGGTATGATTTGGGACAGACCAGAATTTTGCTATCCTAAACAGAGTGTACCTTTGTTTAGCGTGGCACTGTAAGTATTCTACTTTAACAAGAAATTTTTAAAAAATGTTGTTCATTTCTTATGCAAATATGTGGAATACTTAGAATTAATACTGAAGATATAGCCCCCCTTTGAAAGACATGAGTTTTTGCAAGCTCCCTCTTTAAAGAACCATTAATGCATATTTCCCACGCAATGGTGTTTTACATCTGTTTCAGAAAAGAGATACCTGTATTGAAAAATGCATGGAAAATACTGTAGTAGGATCAAGTTTTCTTAGAAACTGGCAAATATTATTTAATGTGATTTGTTTTCTATTTCTAAGAGGGCCTTCCTAAACTGGTCAGTTCAAAATCCTAGTTAGGTCTATCCAGTATGGTTCACTCCCATGAAATTGTTCGAAGAGCTGTGCTGTTACACGCTGGTTTTAGCTTTCTTTCAGGTTCGGGGGGGGGGGACAGGAGGGGGGAGACACAGAGAATCACTAATTTGTGCAGCCTTTGGACAGCTCCCTAGTATGCTGGTTGCTGATCTATCAAGTATTAGAACATCTACAATCAATTCATGCCTCACTTTCCTGAAGATTTTTACAAAAAGGATGTGCAGTAAATATTTCCTGGCAGAGGTTTTTAATGCAGCACCTTCAGCCAACTGCATCTTTCAAGCAACTGCTCATTTTCATGTGCCCGGTATCGTTTGGCCTGTACTCTAAATTTCATAGTGGCATAGGGAGCAGAACTGCAAGACAGAGGCAGAGGTATATTTAAGAATTCTTCTGAGATTTCTTTCTTTTTTTTGTTTGTTGCATTTAATTAGATTGGACGCATGCTGATATTGGTGAATTAAAGCGAATTGGTAAATTATTTGCCCTTACAGTGAAATCCTAAGCAGAGTTACACCAGTCTAAGCCCATTAATGTCAGTGGGCTTAGAATGGAGTAACTCTGCTTAGGATTTCACTGTTAAGTGTTCTAACTCCTTCCTCTTCTGGATGTTGCTGTTCTTTACTTATTCCCTAGATGTTGCCTCTAAGAGTATAGGAGCTTCTGTATCTTGATTCTCACTGTGCTTCTGGGAAATCTTTCATTGGTGCCCCGTCCTTATCTACTTGAAGATGATAGTAAAAGAATAGAGGAAAACAAATTGCTTGTAAATTATTTTCACAGAGATATACTAGCACTGGGTACTACTTTGTTAGTTCAGGTTTACCTTCGCTGCACAAAAATAAATGGTAGGTCTGTTAATGGCATTTGAGTTGATATGCAATAAAAAAGCAAGAGACCATATGGTATTGAGAAAGAGAGAGATAAAAAGCCCAGAAATTTTGAAACCAAGAAGGAAATGTTAATATGGGGGAAACCGTGAATATATACAATACTTATTTATTATCAGTTGCAGACTTATTTTAAGAACATAAAATAGGTAAAGTTATAAAATTTAGTTAAGGTACAGAATTCTGTGTAATATATTTACAAAAGGCAAAAATAAAAAATCTCATATTTCCAGTGTTAGAGGTGAAGCAACAAGTTGTGTGCTCACAGTGCAGTTCTAAGCAGAGTACACCCTTTGAAATCCACTGAAGTGAAGAATGAAGTCAAGAAGTCCATCCTGTGCAATGTAAGGCACATGAGCATGGTTTGTGCCACTTGTGGGGGAGTTTTCTTTTTTTTAAAAAATCAACATTTAGAAAATAAAGAAATTTTTAAATTTTCTGGGTTGAAACTCTTACTTGGAATCAGTGCAACATCTCATGAATAAAGATGGGCATGAACCGGGGGTGGGGGGGAAGAACCCGTGCGGTTTGTGGTTCATCGCATTTCACGAACCACAAACTTTCACGAACCTGCCCCAGTTTACAAACTGGTTCATTTGGTTTGTGAAAACGTCACATCCAGGTCACCAAATCACCCCTTCCGGGCCAGCAGAAAGTCTGCAGGAAGTTCATTCCTTGTTGCCTAGGAAACTGATTGATTGGTGGCAGGCTGTCTGCAGTGACAAACCAAAAAACAAAACAAAACAACCAGCCTAAAGCTCATGGCAGTTCGTCAGAAATGGGCTCTGACAAATTGCCAGTTCACGAACCATGAACTGGCCTGGTTTGTCACGAACTTTGGTTCGTATTTCGGCTTGTGCCCATCTCTACTCGTGAAGCTTGTTGTTTCTAGAAATAGTGGCATTAGTGAACACACCACAAAAAGGATTCCTATTTCATGTACCTTCTGCCTGAAAAGAAGCCTAGTGTCTGCTTCCGGCCTTGACAGTTCAGAAGAGTAAGAACAATCAACATATTCATGTGAAAAATTATAGGAGGGGGCAATAATTGAGAAATCCTAACCCACCCACTGTCCCACTCCAGGATTTTATAAACCTTCAGGGGCTTTTGTGGGATTATCCCCACTCCTTCCCTTTATCAGAAGCTGCTGGGTCAGACTCCTGGATGTGGGTGCCCTAACCTATGAGGTAGGTTAGGCTGAAAGTATGTGGGTCCCCTAGCAAGCTTCCATGGCAGAGTGGAGATTCAAACATGGGTCTCCCAAATCCTAGTCTGACACTAACCATTACACCACACTGAATCTTGTATCCAGTAAGCTCCCTGATAATCTGAAAGTGCTCAATAAATGGCATGTGTGATCACTGAAAATTGTCTTGGTTATGCCTGAATCCAGCAAACTCAATTTTGGATGTTTCCAGCCTTGGGGTTTTTCAAAATTGACTCTAGAAGTAAAAGAGACAACTTCCCTGCTAAAATCTTAGCAGGTGTTTTAAGAATATTCTGTTTAGTGCAATTCCGTTAGAAGGTAATGATTACAAGCCGAAGTGATTATGTCTGAAATAGCTTTACTAATTAAATTCTAAGCTCCAGTTATTATCACTACTAAAACCGAGCTTCTTAAAATAGTAAATGTTAATTATAGTGAATTAAAATCATAGGAGTAAATCTTCTAAAGTTATTATCTGATAACTGTATTAAGTATTATGGATGATAGGAAACAAGAGCCTCTCAAAACCATAAAAACTGTTGGGATATGGACATGCTTCTCATACAAAATCTTGTGGTAATAAATTCCATGTGTGTGTTCTAAATATTCCTACCTAACTATGGCTTACTATTAGCCCACAAAACACCAACCCTGATCCAACTAGTATCTCTGCTGCATCTTTTTCCTAGTCATGTTTCACTGTGGTTAGGAGGGGTTATGTGCATGTATGCTTCATATGGTGTCAAGATCCACAGCCTTCATGTTGAGAACAGAACGGTTGACTTGAGACAAGATCATTCGCATGTGTGTTCTTTAAGGGCTCTAGCTCCGATCGGCATCATTATACTTAGGGTCAAATCCAGCCTGCCTTTTCACTCAGTCTCACCCAGTTCCACTCCATACGACAGCCCCCATCCCACATGGCTTTTGTGCATGAAATGCTAGTGATACTCATCAAAGCCTTTATGGGTGGTCAGATATGACATCTCACTATCAGAAAAGCTGGTAGGATCCAACCTGTAGTCTTTCTTTTGAGAAATTGTATTCTGTATAAACATAAGAACAGAAGAAGTAATTCTCTCTATCTGCTTTCTTCATTCCACCTGATTGTATAAACCTCCCTTATGTTCCCCTTCATACTTTAATTCATACTTTAATTCTAATAGGGTGTGAAAAAAACTTTTATAGTCTTGGGCCTCTGTATATAGTAGTGAGTATATGCTTTTTTTTACTAACAAGTTTTATTGGTTGACTGAAGGCTATAAAATGAAAGAGGTGTGTGACTAAAGTGCAATACAGGACTAACATTAAGGCTGTATTTAGTTTATATGCTGTGATATTTCTCTTTTTTTTAGCTGATCTGCTGGTTTTATACGGTTTTAAGATACTGTTTGTTTTTTATTATATAATGAAATCAGCATATATACATTTTGCTGTTTTAATCTATAAAAACGGTGTGTGCTGAGTTTATAATAATATGATGTTTTTATTAACAATGGCCTGAATTCTGTAGATGTGCTTGTGGAGGGTACCCATAGTGAGTGATTATCCCCCAGTACCTCTGCTCACAGCATACTCCTAACATTAAGGACTAACATTAAGACTGTATTTACTATATATGCTGTGATATTTCTCTCTTTTAGCTGATCTGCTGGTTTTATATGGTTTTAAGATACTGTTGTTTGTTTTTTATTATATAATAAAATCAGCATATATACATTTTGCTGTTTTGATCTATAAAATCTGGGTGTGCTGAGTTTATAATAATATGATGTTTTTATTAACAATGGCCTGAATTCTGTGGATGTGTTTGTGGAGGGCACCCATAGTGAGTGATTATACTCCCAGTACCCAGAGATCCTGCTCACAGCACACTCCTGTGACCACAGGAAATGCATTGCTGGGCAGGGAAAGGGGCTCTTTAACTTTTAAACTCCTGGCTTCAGCTGGCTCGTGGGGACTTCTCCCCCCTCCTACCCCCCCTTCTCATCGGGTGAAAAAGCCGGCAGGAAGCTTTGAAAGTTCAAAGCTGTGCTTTTGAAAAGTGCAGCTTTGAGCTTTCAAAGTTTCCCTCTCCCCCCTCTCCTGATGGGAGAGGTGAAGAAGGGGCTTCCTCCTCCCCCTCCTCCTCCCTCTCCCAATGAGAGGGGGAGGGAATCCCCTTTCCCCCCTCCCATCGAGTGAAATGAGTAGCTGGATCTTCTGGCTTCAGCTGGGAGGGGGGAATCCCCCTCCTCTCAGCTGAAGTTTAAAGCCCATTATGAAGTGGATTCTGGAACAGCGTTCTCCAGATTTAGATAGATGAACCTCTTTAACTATGAGTATCTAGGCTAGAATTAACATGCTTAAAATGAATGCTATTCCATGTATCGTTTAAGCCTGGCAGGTCTTCTGGTACATACCCTCCAAAGATTTTTTACAAAAATCAATTCCCTGTTCCATAAATCTGTTTAATGTCCCTTAGCCAGGCCTAGGATTGCATACAAAAAATGTCAGCTACTAGTAGAAGAAGGGACCTTTAATTTCCCTAATTTGTGCCAGTATCATTTAACCTTCCTGTTCTCTAAGATGGAATACTGGACTATGGCTCCTGAGCAGGAAACAATTGAATGGGCATACCTAGAAATGGCCTCCCAGGTAAGTGGGCAATCTTGGGCTCTACCTAAGTAAACCATCCTCCTGTAATTGAGGATTATGTTGGCTTGGCAAATGGTTGGCACTCAATTGATCTTTGACCCATTCACACACAAGGATCGGACAATCCAGAAAGATCTTAAGATAGGCAACAATAAAGTTTCTTGGAAGCACTGGGTGTCTGGTGGTCTAATGTTTCTATCTCAGTTGATTGGATTGAATGATAATTTCAAATGCTTCAACACTGCACACGGAATTAAATCTCATGCCCGTAGCTCGTTGGTGGTACATCCAGTTAAAATATGGTCTGATTTCTTTTTGGTCTTGGCTTTTGCAGCTTTGAAACACATGCACACTGTTTACTCCAATTCTCAAAGATTCTATGTAGACATACAGACATTATGTACAACTTTTAAAGAAGCCAAACACAACACAATTTAGATTCCACACATTCCCAGTGGAACAAAATACCCACACCCCCTTGTCCCAATGGCAATCACATACAACAAGACACCTTGTTGTATTTCTTGTATCTATTTAAACGGTGATGCCTTGCCTTCTGTGCTTCTTGCTTAGTTGGATCCATATTGCTGCCTCTCAGCTCCCCCCTCCCCATTCTTGCTCCCTCCCTCTTTTTAAATCTCTACTCTTAACTGCCTGTGTGTGTGCAGCTCTTCTCTTGTTAATGTGTTATGTGAGGGAGGGTGCATGGTAGGGTTCCATGGAATTTGATGTCGTTTATCCAATGTGGAAAAACAACTTTTAAAAAAATCTTAATTAAAAAGGCACACGTAGCTTTCCCTTAGTCTATGTTATCTTTGTAACAACTCTGTGATAGCTAGGTGAAGCTAAAAGGTGGGGGTTGGCCCATGGTCACCCAATGGTCAGAGTAAGGATTTGAACAAGGGCATCCCTAGTCTGACATTCTAACCATTCACCACCACCCCTATTGCCCCCTCCTCTGCTGGGACAAAGCAAGGAGTCACCCTCACCCATGCAAGGTGGGCGGGAGCCCCCACTGCTCTTGAAAGCTAGCTGCCCAAGCCCCAGATGGAGTAGATGCAAAGTGGCTGCAGGAATCTGTTTTTCTTCTTTCCCCACCTCTTTAGAGGAAGCAGAGTGGTGGGCAGTTGCCTTCCCCCTAAGCATGCCCCTCCCCACATTCACCCAAGGTAGTTCTCAGTGGTGTCTTCATTTTAGCTTGCAAATTGTCCCAGGGCCAACCTACGTACAGCTTTCTAATGAGTCCGGTCTGGGGAGTCACTTGCCCCACAGCCACATAGCAGCTTCAGGGAACTGCTTTTTAAAGCGTCACTGGGTCTGCTTTGGCTTAAGTCTGTAGAGCTGGGTGAGAAGAAGCTTCTGCCTTTCCCTGTTCCTTTTTCCTGAGACAAAACAGCCTGGAGGGGAGCTTTATTTGCCCCATTTTGGAGGTGCGTGTATAGCAGACCAGATTATTTAAAAAAGTAGCATGTAGTATGGCTCTAAATTTTACCTTGTTTTGTTTTATGCTCACCAACTGCTAAGAAGACTGCCTGGCATTTAACATAGGATAAAGATATGAGTCTTTCAAACCAGGGACTAAAATATCCTTTTTCTCCCCTTTCCCTTCCCTGCTATAATATTTAGCCTGGTGTTAATATTCTGGAAAACCTGAAAGCTTGCAAACGGTTGTGTTATTTTGACTTACTACATAGCTTTTATTTTTTGGATTTTACTTTGGACTAACCCTGCTGCCTGAAATCCTACATAGAAATTTAGCCTAGCAGCTATTTTTCTGAGTAACTACATCTCTTTCATGGAAATGGCATGGCCAATACTGGGTTTATTAGCCAAATTCTACCAATAAGAAAATATGTAATGTATGTCATTTAAAGTAATCTGGCATGTGTTACTTTTGATCTACCCTCCTGATTCTTGTAGTTGCTTAAAATACTGCAGAAGCTTTCCAAAACAGCCAAGTTGCAACGCCATACTTGAAGTTGCTACCAATCTTGTTTCCTAATGAAGTAGAAACGACTGTTGTGAGCGTGTGAAATAAATGAATTTACTAGAATTGCCACTTTTGAAACAAAGGCGCTCAAGATTACATTGAAGGAAGCATAATAGCATGCCAATAAAAATAGCTGGCCGTATTCAAAGCTTCACTGACACAGAATTAAATGGGATCTCTGCAGCTTCAAATGAGGACCAGATCACTGGTGCAGAAAGGCTACACTGCCGTAGCCTGCATTTAACATTCAGTCTTGTTTCTCAGCATAGTGCTTTTCCTTTGTGTGATAGACCCTGTGACACACTTTTGGAAATCTAATTCCCGAAGCAGTAAAAATTTCAAGGGTAATCATATGTAAGAGAGGTGATGAACATAATATGCTAGGTGTGGATAGGTATTATATTTTCACAAACCTGGGTGAGCCAATATACCTCCCTCTCTTGGTACCATTATCTGCCTTAATAAACCTGGGTGAGCCAATACGCCTCCCTCTCTTGGTACCATTGCCTTAATAAACCCATTGTATCATTTTGCAAACCCTGGTGATTGTTGAAATAACCTCAGTGCTGGAACTTGTGTGTGTTTGTTTGTTTGTTTGATTGATTGATTGATTGATTGATTGATTGATTGATTGATTGATTGATTGATTGATTGATTGATTGATTATTCATAACTCACAACATTTTTAAAGAATAGTTTATGTAAGAGAACGCATAAAGTTGATGTTTGAAATGAGTACCTGGGACATTACCTGCAGAGAACCAAACAGCTCTAAGGTGCCTCTGAAACTGTAGTGGTAATGGAAATGTTGGTTCCACCTAAGAGAACAGGATTGTAGCTTGAAACTGCTCCTTCATCTGGTTTTTCTCCTGGATTCACAAGTGAAGGCTGCAGCCAGGAAAGTTGTTTATCCACTTTGTCTGATATGCTAGTTTTGCTTCTTACATTGGAGAGCTTTCCATCATTGTGCACGTACTGATAACTATTGACCGGACTGCTGTTTTACACTGGAGTTGCCCTTGAAAAGAACTCAGAAACATTAGTTGGTCTACAGTGCAGCAACTTGTTTGGTTAAAGGTGTTAGCTGTAAGGAGCAAGTAACACTGTTTTTGCAAGAATTCAGCTGGTTGCCGATGGATTTTCAGTCCAGATTCAAGACCCTGGTGTTTGCCTTTCAAGTTCTGTATGGTCTGTGTCCAGACTATCAGATCACCCAATACATGCCGTGGCCTAATTATTGAAGCGGTATTATGGGACTGTGCTGTGGATTCCACTTTCATCTAGATAGTGCCTTTTCCATAGCGGCTTCATATCTGTGTAACATCTGCCAAATTAAAGACTTTGTCTACCCAGGAGTGAAGTTATGATGGGCAGTCTGTGGAGCTTTATTTTAACATGTCTTCCTGGAACCATTTTTAAAAAACATAAATTATTTACAGAGTAATCCTAAGAAGTTATATTCAGAATCCTGCTCAAGTCTATTCGGTGGGGCTTATTCACGAGAAAATGTTCTTATGATTGCACTGATAATGAGGTTTCTATAATAGTAAGTTTTTAGTGTTGACCGTGTTGAGTATTGGCTATGTTTGCCCCCCCCCCTCCCATGTTTGGTACCATGGTTTTGGGACAAGAAAGGGAGAAATGTGAGATGCTAATAACTTGGGGAACTTGCAAGCCTAGAAAAAGGAATACTTTAAAAGCTGTAAAGGACTCTTGTTCCAAAGTTGGCAGTTCCCCAGGATAAAAATAGTTTTTGACTGGAAAATGGTAAGTATGTAGTATTTATCAGGTTCCCATTTTTTGTAACAGGAAAAAGAGAAAAACATTACAGTGAAGATTTTAATAGAACTCACAGCTCAGTTAACCTCTTAGCTGGGTCCATACAATTTAGTGAACAAATTTTTGACTGATTGGTGTAAGCAAATGCAGGAACAAGGTAGGTTTTCCTCTTAACTGGCATTCTGCTACAAGAATATTTCATGATAGTTCGGACCTGGACAGGTCATCCCCATTTTTCATTTATTTTAAAACCTATTGACTGCCTCTCTATTGAAACATCAAAGGTTCTGTACATCAGGAGTGCATTCAGCATTCATGTTTTTTTTAATGAAATCTATGTGCATGTTAAATATCATGATTAGAGTTATGCATTCATTGTTTGTTGATAAAAATCTAAAATTTGACTTTTGCTTTTATGATAAAACCTAGAATATCTAGGGGCAAAGAATATAGTTAAATGAAATATCGAAACATGTATCTGGAAAATTTAAAATGCCAAGTTAAACTTTACTCCAAGTAATAGTGGTTGCCATCTTCACTGTGTCCCAGTTCCAAACCTAGCAATCCCTGCAGCACATCAAGCGCCCTTGGCTTAACTGACTCTTCACAGTCAGTAGCCCTGCAGGGTAGGTCAACTAACAACTTTCCTGGTAAGTTACACTCTACCCTGCCAGTTACGTTTAAAGCACTTCCCTATGTATATTGTGTTAACATTTGTGTAAAGGAACAGGGGAAAAGACAAAACAGTAAAGTTTGATAGATATAGCCGCTCAGTTACCTTTCATCTGGGTTCAAAAATCAAGTGAACAAATTTTTAAATTGATTTAATACAAGCAGATTGATTTGATACAAGGTAGATCTTTCTGTTACTGGCATTTTGCAGCAAGAATGTTCCTGATCGTTTGGACCTTGACTCGTCATCTACATTGATTGACATACATAAATGTTTTTTTAATCTTCTGCCTCTTACAGTACGTTTGAGAATGAGAGTACAACGTAACTTTGTATAATCCATTGCAGTCTCCTGCATAATGGAGCAGTTCTAGTCAGGGAGGGCAATTAAATAAGAAATGAATGACAATGTAGAGCCAGTTAATTGTTGTGTGTTGGGAGGATTTTTATTTTTCCAACAGCAGTAAAACCTGGTCATTTACCATGGCGAACAGTATGCTAACCCTGCATTTGTTCATGCAGTTCTCGGTACAACATGATTTGTAAAAGATCTGTCCCTTGTGACTTAAAAAAACTACTAGAAGGATTTTGCTGAAGTTTATCTGTTTGTTTTCCAGGATTCTGCAGATGTTATGTGAGTTGTATCTCCTTGTACACATACACAAAGTGGCCTATTGCTGCTTTTCTGTTTAAAAATCCGACTCTGAATTAAGCAATATTAATTGAAGCAAGAATAGCAAGGCAAATCATGTTTTAATTTAGGCTGTTTTCTTCCAACTGTTAAGATTTTTGTTCATCTGTTTCTCTCGTTCTTCCATTCACTTATATTCCAACGCCTCCACTATAGTACCCATAGCAACACTTGTTAATGCTAATGAAACTGCAGTATCCAGAGCTTCTCTGTTAAATATGGCTCCTGAACACAGTTGCCTTTGTATGAGTCCAGCTATACCTGCTCAGAACAAACTCTTTTCAGCGGTGGCAAGACCTGGTAACTCGCTGCTTTTCTTAAAACCGACCCAATTATGTATCGTGCAATGAAGCCCTTGTATTCTGTGGCAGCCGTTGCTCAGAAGATCGATATATATCTCTTGCCAAATTGACCCAGTTTAGCTCTAGGATGAAGTAGACTTTTGAAGTATTAAATTTGCATTCCGTGGCTCACTACAGAGTATTGAGACGGATTGATCTGTGGGATGTGCCGTCTCAGAGCACATGGCTCCTTCGGCTAATTCCCATGTAGCTCTAATAGCATGTTAATGAGTGAGGTAATGGGCAAATAATTCCCATGGACTTGTCCAAAATGGTAATCTAGGTTATTAGGAGGATCTAAACCTTTGTGTGTATGTGTTTTCAAAAATGTTCAATATTTGAATTGTTAACTGTGAAATAGACGAAGGCAGAAAACTCCTTGTCTTTGTTGCACTGAATAAAACAACACACTTGGCTTTTGCAAATCAGCTGTAATAAAGAAGAATCATTTTAATACCAAGGAAATCCAAGTTCATGGCAGTCATGAAAAAAGATAATAAGCCCAGTAAAATGAATTATATTTACACGGGGTGCGTAACAGCCCAGTTGCCTAAAAACGGGTCAACAACCTTTTATCATGGCAAAGCCAAACAATGTCAAAGTTCAGAGCAAGAAGTCAGCGAAGAGCCAATATAAAAAAGCTGATCTGCATAACTGCAAATATACAGTTTAACTTGACTGATAATTGTCACGTTGATTAATAAACCATAAAGTTTCTGCAGCCCAAACACTGGTTATTGCTATCATGACCCACCCACCCCGCCCCCAACCAGGGATGGACTCGGGAACAGATTCCTCAGATGGTGACCAGGAAGAGCCAGAGATCATGCTGGGGTAGGGTTACTAGGTCCCCTTACCCTCCTAGTGGGAGGGGGGAACCATGTTTACCTTCCTGCACAGTCCCACACTGATGCAATGACATCACTTCTGGGGAGCATGCGTGCTTCACAGTGGGCCGATTTGGGCCCTAAATGGGCCCAATCTGGCCCATTTGGGACACAAATCAGCCTGCTACAAAGCATGGGAGCTTTCTCAGGGTGGTGCAATGATGTTAGTGACATTGTAACACTGGACCTGGGAGGCCCAGTCCCCACCTTCCCCCTACCCGCTGGCTAAGTAAGCAGTGGAAGGCATGAAAAATGGGAGCAGGGAACCCTATTTTGGGGGAAGACCAGATATCTCAGAGGACAACTGACACTACTGGGCCTCCTCCAGACCCAAAGCACCTAGATCCTGAGGCCTCAGTTGAAGGACCTACCCTTGAAGTCTACACTCCAGGCAGTGCTGCCAACACGTCTGTCATGAGCAGCTGTCTGACCAGCTCAGTGACTCTGACTGCACAGAGGAAAAGCCTGTGGAGCCAAGGTCAATAAACCAGGAAGACCAGTGGGATCAGGGAGGGCCTAATGTTGCAGCGGCACCTGCTGATCATGCTCCGGCAGCACCAGAGGCCACCCTGCCAAGGAGACCTTGCCACCAGCCTCAGATCATCACTAGGCTTCTGCCAGTCAGGACCCTGGCCTGTAGCCCTTCAGGACCTGCTCAGCATCGGCAGAAGAACTGGGCTAGATAGAACAAAGGAGCCAAAGTGCCAGACTGACAGTGCATGATCCCAGCCTGGGCCCAGAACAGGGCTCTGAGAGTAGTGCTGCTTCGCAGGATCCTGGCCAAGGCGTAGCTCAGTCTCAGGAGCCTCAAACCTGCCAGCAGATGCGGCTGGGCCAGGTTACCTCTCAGCCTGTTTAGGCTGAGGCTGGAAAAGGCTGCATTGCTGTATCAACTATCCACTGGGCATGAGCCCTGCATTCCAGCTCTCTGCCTGTGGCTGCAGCTCCAAGCACCAGTCTCCATGCCCAAGTCTAGCTGGGCAGGCCAGCAGCCCTACTCCAGAGGAGCCCAAACGAGGACAATGCCAGACTCTTGGGCAGCCCGCTCCCTGCCTTGCAGGACCAGAGCCTTTACTACTAGTTCCCCAAGTTCTTCCCCCCCCCACACACCATCTAGAGAGACCAACAGAGATAGCGGGCCCATGAGGAGGAGATTCATTGATGAAGGTGATCCTGCTGCTGAGCCAGATCACTGCCTAACTGCCCATAATGCTTTGCAGAACTGGGGCTCAATCGAGCCCTGGCCAGATGAATCCCAGGAACAGGAGGGGACACCCTCAAGGATAGTTAAGCCCTGGGCTAAACCGGGGGCCTTGCTGGTTCACCCAGTTCGTATGGTGAGCTGGCTTCTATGTGACCCGTAAGACTGGACCAACACCCAGCTACTGAGTTTGCTCCGAGGCTTGCTGTCAGAGCCAAAAGAGTTGCAAGTCCTTTGCTGGATCTCACAAGAAGCCGTGTGGTTCCGGGCTTTGTGAGGCTTGAGGGTTAAGCAGGGGAGAGACCTTAGGCGCTGCAGTGGGCTCTGGGCCAAGAGGCTAGTCTGAGTCAGAGGTGGGATAAGAAAGCTGACTCAGGTTCTTAGGACTACGCTGGCACATTAATGCAGGTTCCTAGAGGCACCTCAACTGCCTCCTTCTATGGTGGTGCCACGTGCTCCCTCCTCTCCTGAGTCTTCAGTCCCTCTGCCTGATGAGGAAGAGCCCATATTCTGGATCCTGACAACAGTGCACTGAATTTACTCACCTTTCCAAATGTATACGTATTGCTACAAACTGCTGCTGAAAAGGAATGTATTTACATTATTATCCTTCTATATTGATGCAAATTACTTTGCACCTAAGAGTCCAGTAAAAAGCAAACTACATTTTTAATTTTCTAAAATGTATATTTATTAATTGAAATATTTATACCCTGCCTTTCCTCTTGGCCCAAGGCAGCGTTCTATATTTCAGAAGTGCAATAAATCACCATTGTAATGTATATTTCTAATTACTCTCTGGTGGTTGTTTTTCCATTTTTTCTCAAGATTGGTATGCCTTTATTTCCTTTAAAGGCTATAATGCAATTTCTCATCGAATGTGTGATATAGATGCTTTTGTGTTGTTTCCCTATTTTGTTAGTTGCCTTGAATCTGAGGAGATAAGGCAAAAGTATGTTGAATAAATACTTTTTAAGAAACTTACTGTAATATAAAACTTGTGGTATCCCTTTCCTTCTCTTTTTAGACTTCTGTTGACGTACAGCTCTCTTTGTTTTGGAGTGTCACTTTTGGATTTTTATTTTATTGAGGGAGGTCTTTTCTTGTTCTCACTTGTTTTCTTGGCAGAATATTTTTGTTGTTGCATTCCTTCTTGTTTGGGGATTGTTTTCAAGTTGTGCAACTAATCTCATATTAGCCAGCTGTATTAATGAGATAATAAACCAGGCTGGTTGCTAATGAATTGATTCATTCAACTGCTGAATTTAATTAGAAAGACACTTAACATTCCAGCAGATGTTCTTATTTTGTTTCAGTACATTTGTATTTCCACACAACAAGCTGACAAATATATCAATATCCATATGAATATGCCATGCACTTAAAATCTAGTGTCATAAATTGTATAGTATTGAAATGAAGCCTTATAAATCATTGTTCTCGACCACTGGAGATGTTTCACGTAGGTTTTCATCTATCCGTTCAATTATTCGAGATATCCAAGTCTGGCTTTTGAACAGTTTCTCTGAACTATGGACAAGGCTAAGTAATTACACCTTAAGTTTGCCAAGGCATAAGTCAAATTTGATACTGATGAAAACCACTTTTGGTCTTCAAACCAATTTTTGAATGTTCAGTAAGGAAGGGTGGGAGGTTTGCACGGGAAGGAGCTGTGGCTCAGGGGAGAAAGTGCTTGGGATGCAAAAGGTCCTAGGTTCAATGCCTGACACCTGCAACTAAAAAGTATCTCAGGTAGCAGGTACTGGGAAAGGCTGTTCTCTGCTTGGGGTCCTGGAGACCCCTTTCCAAGTCAGGGTAGACAGTATAGAGATGGATGAACTGTTGGTCTGCCTCAGTAAAAGACAGCTTTATATGTTCACTTCCAACATCTATTTCTGCATGGAGAGCAATACACATTTATTTATGTATGCCCTGCTTTTCTCCTCAATGGCGACCCAAAGCAGCTGAGAACATGGTCCTCCTTTCCTCAGTTTTATACCCACAACTTCTCTGTGAGGTAAATTAGGCTGAGAGAGAGCAACTGGACCAGAGTAGAGATTTGAACTTGGATTTCCCAGAATTGATTCAGACATTCTAAGACTATATTACATGGCTTATTTCCCTATGGAAAGTATGCAGCTCCGACATGAATAAATGGAAAAAGATAAAAATCTCATGGTACGACAGACTTCATTTGATAAAAACATTTATTCTACCTATTTGTCATGAGAGCTATACCTATTAAAATTCATGAAAACATAATTGAGCAATGGCAGTCCATACTAAATTCTTTTTTTGTGGGATCACAAGAAACCCCGGATTTCCTTTAAAATTGTGAGATTAAAAAATCATCACGGAGGACTTAATTTCCCTGATCTGTCATTATACAACAAGGCAATCAGACTTTCCAATCTCCTCTCGCTTTGGCACTCTAACGAAACAACAGAGTGGACTTCTACTTTCAATAAGTTACCACCTCAATGGAAAGTACAAGAAATAATTTGGAACCCACCTACTAAACGACCTAAAGGAATAAAGAATAATACCTTCCTTGATGCGATCCTACATATTTGGGATAGCACCAGAACTAAATTAATACCAGACATGTCAAGGCACTCTCCTATTTCTGTACAAAACATATCAATAGACACTAAAACTCAAAACACTGCAAAACAGCAAAAACACTGAAAACTACTGATATTATCACATTAAAAGATATAGCAACGAAGGATGGTCTCATAAGCAAAACTGAGATAGAACAAAAATTTCAGAGCTCAATTCCATGGTTCTTATATCTGCAATTACAAGCTGTCACCCAACAAATAAACATAAGAAAGGTTATGAATGCAACTCAGACAAGATTTGAGCAATTCATGGATGCTAAAAAATATCAAAAAAAGGGCATGATTTCAAAAATATATGGCCTGCTATTGTCCTCTAACATCCCTAACAATTTTAATTATCAAACTAAATGGCATAAAGATCTTAATGAAGTACTGACATTAGACAACTGGGAAAAAGTATGGGCATCAAAAATAAATAAATCCTCAACTATATTAACTAAAATACAAAGCTATAAAATTATACATAGGTGGTACCTAACACCCCAAAAAATCTCCTTAATTTATTCTTCAGCATCGCCCTCTTGTTGGAAGAAATGCAATAATGAGGGTAATTTTGCTCACTGTTGGTGGGAATGTCCCTTGATATCTCGATTTTGGTCAGAAATACTAAATATTATTAAGGAAATAACAGGGTACAGTGTCCCTATGTCACCAAAAGTAATCTTCTTGGGACTGTGGGATCAGACATCAATCCGAAATGTTAGAAGAGACCTTATCAACTCTCTCCTGGTGGCAGCTAGGAGTGCAGTAGCAACCAAATGGAAAGACCAATCTCCACCTACTACAGAACTTTGGTTTACAAAAATCTGGAACCATTTGATAATGGAAAAAATAACTGACAATCTACATCAGACGGAATATCAATCTTCGGGATCAAACTTCTGGGAAAAATGGATCCCATTTTATGAATTCATAGAAGCAAGAGATCTGCAACCTCCCTCTTCACACCACTCATTGTTAATGTATTAAAGTTGAAGCACTGTGTTAATATTTGTAAATGCAATGTATTATATTGGTTTGTTGTTTGATTATTGTTACAGTTCTAAAATTGAATAAAAATATTTTTTTTAAAAAAAAGAAAGTATGCAGCTCCCCCCCCCCCGCCCCTGGCAGGGCCCCTCTGCAGATCTAGAAAAAAAAGGGAAATGAAACGCAAGTCTCTCTTGACCTTGACCAAAGCAGAAGTCTGAAGTACAGTAGACCCTTGCTATTCAAGAATTCTTGGCTCGTGATCTCACATATTCATGGATTCGATCATATGATGTGGTCTCAAGACACTTTTTCTTTCTCCCACACAATCACCACAATCATGTCTTCATTACATTTTGCAAGAAATGTAGTCGATGTGCTACAGGAGGACAGCAGACCCTTTACTCCCAATATTTGCTGATTTTGTCATTTACAGTGATCCTAGGAACAGATGCTCCGTGAATAGCTAGGGCGCACTATATTAACACATACAGAAATGTGCTTCACTCAGGAAGAATAGTGTCCCTTCGCTTGCAGTTAAGGAATTTTTGGGGTGTCATATCTCAGGGATTTTCTTTGGAAGCTTCAGTGATGAGGGCAACTACTTACCCATGTATCATAAGAACTACAGTCTTCATAGTGCAATATCAAGCAGAGTTATACTAGAGTTATGACTTCAGTGGACTTAGATATGTAACTGTTCAGGGTTTATTTATCCGTTTATGTTATTTATAGGTCTCCTTTCTCACTGAGACTCCAGGTGGATTACACAATGTAAATCAATGCAGTCAGTAGGACGAAACATCCAATAAGTGATGCGGTAGAAAACAGTGCTGCGAAAGTGAGAGAATGCATATTATACACAGTATTATATAGTTCACAGTCTCGTCCTTTTATTAAAGCACCTTCCTAAACCACTCTTATAGCCCTATCATCTTTATAAAATTCCCTCCTGAATAATACTCTTTTACACATGCCTAGGCATTTAATTGCTTGGTAGGCTTACCAACATTTGCAAGTTCTTTCAGCAAAATTACCCTTACCAAAGTCAGTCTGCTACAGCGTCCTGCATGCTGTGCACACCATAGTACGTCTGTATTCCTTCTCCATTGAAGGGAATTGGGAAGCCTACCTTTGCATCAGTGATGGAATTTGCAGACCCAAGCTGTTTCTCTGTTTTAGAAGAGATGCCTTTGGCCTAGGAAGAAATATTTGATATCCTTGCTAGCAAATCTGTTCCTCTTTGATGTAGGAGCAGCCATGTTGGAACTATTCTGCTCTCATCTTTCTCCCTTTCCCCCTTAGATTTAATATGGCGTGCATCTGTTTATTGACCTTTTCAAAGCAAGACACTCTAGTTAAGTCTGCTTTAGACACCAAGAAGGAAATCTCTTAACTTATGCCATGTTTTTTATTAATTTTTTTTGTCTCTTTCAGAAAGTAGAGATTGTATTTTGGAGCCTCTTTCTCTGCCAGAAAGGCCAGGTGGTGTTTCTGTTGTAGAAGGCTGTCCATCTGTGCCTTGTATATTCTGTGAAGAATATTCTCCTGTATCAGAACAAAACCATCTTCTGAAGCACATGATTATAGAGCACAAGCTTGTCATAGCAGACGTCAAGTTGATTGCAGATTTCAAGAGGTATATTACATGACTTGTTTAAAAATTAATTAATGTTAGCATGGAAGATGCTGTGATGAGGAATCACAAACACTATTTATACTGGTATCTACTGGAAATGTCAGAAAGGGGGGGTACTTGTTACGTCATGTGGTTGGGGAGAAGCAATGAGGCACAAATGGTGTCACTGTGAGCCAAAAGGCAAGGTTGTTGGCATGAGGAGATATTGCAGTGGGGCTTGTACAGGAGGCCATGTGAAGGTTCTGGATATTCACAGCCAGAAAATTAGTATATAGGTACAAAAAACAGGTAGGTTTTATTGTACATTTGAAGAAGAGCAGGTGTCATGATCCTAGGCCTCAGGCTGAAGAATGAGTGGCTTATATGCCTCAAGGAAGCCTCTATTTTACAGACACCTGAGGCCTTCAAGTTAAATTTTCAACAGCCCTACAGTTCCCAAGCTCGGTGTGCACCCAAAAATTAAAAAAAAAAATCCAAGGATCCAGGATTTGGGAACTCTCCAAAAATCCAGGTTTCCCTGCAAAACCAGTGTCACTCATAGCAGCCAGAGTCCGTGAGGGAACATCACAGAACAGAACCAAACAAGTACATAAGCAATGGCAAACGGCATGTTGTATAAGATGGATCCCACTTGGCCTCAGGTTGAAAGTGAGAGTGGGGTAATTTTGGGACACCCAAATTCTCCTTTCTCTCTGAAGCCACTCTCACTGGCTCCCTTCACTGGTCATCCCTCCCACCTCTGCAATTAGCAAAGTTAACATTAGAACAATGCATCACATACATAACATTGCACAACTGTATTCTGTAGCTCCATTTGAGTGTTCCTGTGGGTTTGCCTCTTCTGGTTTGTGACACATTGTATATCACATTCCCCACTTTCCGTAACATCTCTCTCTGAATCTTCCTGTTTCAGTGGTGAGAGAACTGCATTTCTCTGGGGCTGTTGGTTCTGGAGTTCAAGTCATCTGCATCAGTTTCTTTTTTCTTTTGTAAATCTGTTGAAAGCAGATATTCAGCATGTTTGCAATTCTATTTATTTGAGCTTATCCACTATGGCTTGGATCCAGTGATGCAGAAACAAACAAACTCGGCGCCATTCTGCTTGTGCAAGATCTTTTGCAACACCTAGCATGTTCCTCTGAATATATATTATAGGACCCAGAAATTTGTTGCACAAGATCTTATGCAAGTGGGGATAGATCAAATGGCTACTGTGGTGTTTATTTTGTCTTTCCACTTGAACAGGAGCTCTAGTGCAAGCAGAGATTTTGTGCTTGCTCCAGCTGCATGTGTTTTCATTTGATGGTAGCAACTGAGATGGTAGGATATTCTGTATTTCTCTTTGGGGTGGACCTGCCAAAGAATTGCCATTTTAATAGATTTCTACATGATGAACATACTATGTTGTTTCCTCTTAAATAACTCCAAATAACTTAAATTTGTGACCATGCTTCCCTTAGAAGTATTGGCCACTGCAGTAATCCAGTGATGAGCATGTGTGTGTGAACTCGCCCTTTTGTAAATATGTTGGCTGCAGTGTTAATTGTACTATATTAGAATTCCCCCAATACATTGCTAGGAACTGCTATAATATTTATTTTTAAAAACCCCAAAATGATAGTAAGCTTGCTTCTGAGCAATGTGAGATTTCGTAAGGTGCACTGATTTTCTGGAACTGACAAACGTTATTCAAAACACTAAATATTGTTGCCTAGCAATTTCATATAGCCTACAGTCTAATTTATCCATATGTTCTGCTTTTCACTGTCTGTCTTCTTTGTTATCTGCAAAGCTCCTTTTCTTCTGTTACTTGTCTTTCTTCTGATGACAAAGATCAAGGTCATTTTGCATTAGTTGGTTACTTTGCTTCAAGGTCAGAGTTGGGGCACTTTTTTGCCATTAATGTATGGCTGAAGAGTGCTGTCATGAAAGGGTCAAATCTTCCTGCTTCAGATTTTCTCTGACCCCAAAGACACATGTGGACAGAAGCCACACACTAACATCACATGTGCCACATATGGGTAAAGCTTTATTGTGCTCATCAGGTCTGTTCCCCCCACCTACACCCCTTTTCCAGACAGGCTCATAGACTTTATTTTTGATTGTGTGATTTTGCTGTTGCACAAAAGATATCAAGAGTGACTGTTTTCCAAAAGCTGCATTCATATCAACAGCAAGTGAGGTACCCATCGTATGGCATGGCACATCATATTCTGATACGTCCTGACATGACATTGGTGTGCAAAACAGTGAGCATCAAGGAGGAGAAGGAGCAAACATGATGGCCTCACTTATAACCAAACATTGTAACCCCACCTCTCCTATGTGCACTTGTTGCATGTAGGCACAGCATTCATGTGTGTGCAAGCTGTGTGCACATAAGAACCACATCCATGATCAGAAATAATTGGGAACAAATGTTCCTGATCACCAGCAACAAGGTATGCAGAATGCTAGAACCCTCCCTCTCTAGTTTCTGAGATCTTACCTAAGAAGGACTAGAACCTTCCTTTTAAAAATTTCTAAATGATGAAATGTCTAAGTGTCTCCTTGCCTTTCTTCCAAGGAGCTCAGGGTAATGCGCATATTTTCCCTCTCTTCCATGTTACTTTCATAACACACCTGTGAGGTAGGTTAGGCTGAAAGGCTGTGATTGGCTCAAAGTCTCCCTAGGGCTGCCATCTCTGGCTTGGGAAATTCCTGGTGATTTACAGGGGTGGGATGCCTGCAAATGGCAAAGTTTGTGGAGGAGTATGTGCTCAGCCAGGATCTGATGCCAGTCTGGTTTCTCCTAGATTCTATGGGTATGTCATAGAGTGCCATCTAAAGCTGCCATTTCCTCCGTAACAGTGATCTCTGTAGTCTGAAAACTGGTTGTAATTCCAAGATAATTCCAACCTGGAGGTTTGGTAACACTAGGTCACCCAGCAAGCTTCACAGTAGGATGGGGATTTGAACCTGATTTTCCCAGGTTGTGGTTCTGCCACCCTGACCTGTACTTAACAGTAACAGAGCAACACGGTCAAAACTATAACCAACCAAGAAATATCCCGTGTATAATTAAAGTCTTATCTCCATAAACATACAATCAGCAATATATTTATTAAGATATTTCCTATTATATAACCAGGACTCATGCCACATATTACAATACAATTATAGCTTCAATCTGTAGGCGTCATACATACTCCAACCAATCAATTAAAGTGTCTCGTGCTTCAAATCCTATTATTCATACTATTAAAGTGCAATTGCTTTCCAATGTCACTTGACACAATTTATCATATATGGAGTCAATTTCGCCTTGTATCTCAATTCAATTCAATATGTGTACGGTCCACGGTTGATCCCAGACACTGTGTGGGTCACAGAAGACATGTAGACCTCAGTAGTATTCTTTAGGTATACATACAATGTTCTGTGACTATAATATTTTCTAACGGACGGTCCAGATTCCCATAAAGTCCGTTTCCAAGGTTCTTTCTCAAAGAACACAGTTGTCAGAATTTCCAATACACTCTTCCATGTTAATTTCCAATACACTTCTTCATGTTAATTTCCTTTCGTCAATTTCCTTCATGACGAAAGGAAATTAACATGAAGAAGTGTATTGGAAATTAACATGGAAGAGTGTATTGGAAATTCTGACAACTGTGTTCTTTGAGAAAGAACCTTGGAAACGGACTTTATGGGAATCTGGACCGTCCGTTAGAAAATATTATAGTCACAGAACATTGTATGTATACCTAAAGAATACTACTGAGGTCTACATGTCTTCTGTGACCCACACAGTGTCTGGGATCAACCGTGGACCGTACACATATTGAATTGAACTGAGATACAGGGCGAAATTGACTCCATATATGATAAATTGTGTCAAGTGACATTGGAAAGCAATTGCACTTTAATAGTATGAATAATAGGATTTGAAGCACGAGACACTTTAATTGATTGGTTGGAGTATGTATGACGCCTACAGATTGAAGCTATAATTGTATTGTAATATGTGGCATGAGTCCTGGTTATATAATAGGAAATATCTTAATAAATATATTGCTGATTGTATGTTTATGGAGATAAGACTTTAATTATACACGGGATATTTCTTGGTTGGTTATAACCCTGACCTGTACAGCATGTTGGTTGTGTTGTGGCTCTTCCAGTAAGCTTTTCATAGCTCAGATCCAACAAATGCCACTGGCAAGGGAAGGGATGCAGGATCATCTAGATCTTTTCTGGGCTCCTTGACTATGCCTACTAGGACTGCTTTGGCAGGTTTGGCAGGTTCTCCCCCCCGACATATTTAATAACAAATTTGCCTTTTTCATTCCAGGTGTTTGCAGTTAGTGCACAAGGAGCTTCACAGCTATTAGTTCTGCAGGTCTCTAATTGCTTTCCATAGATGTGTTCTGTATCCTCTTGTTAGAACAGTTCCATCGCGTTGGCATTCTCACCCTTTTTGTTGCTTCCTAGTTGACCTATGATGACAATGCCATACTGGTACTAGGTCACAGGGCTGGCTTGTTCTGGTCTTCACTGTGTTGGAACAACACAGTTTGCTGTCAGTTGGGTAATGAAACTGCTAAGTAGGTCTCAGTATTGATGCAGTATCCATTTTTCCAAAGACCAATCATTCACAAGGCAGCCAGTTATAGCCAATAAATATTGAGTTGTAAAACAGAGTAATAAAATGGAAATCTAGGGCAAATAAAACCCTTAAAATGGTTAAATCTTCTTCGGTAGCATAAGTTTTGCCATATGTCTGGTTCCTTTATGTAAACTGAACCTTGCTATTCATTTTGGTAATAGATTTCCAGTTTACAGATTGTTGGATTGAACTAGAAATGTTGTTGTTATGACCCTTACTTTCTCTAGGGTAGATTTTGCCTTTAATCTTTCCCTTACACCCTCTGGGTAGACTGCTGCCACCAGGAATATTATACTCCAAGATATTTTATTTAAGTTTTCCCTTTAGTAATGTGCCTAAGCATCAGGCTCCTTCATGGTTCTATGTGGCCCTGAGGATAGGAATGGGATATATCAATGACAGCTACTCTGGGATATAACAAAAACAAAATAAACTTTTATTTTTTCAAGAAGCGTATCAGTTTCATAAAAGTAGTTCTCAGTGCTTAAAGTTACTTCATTTAAACTCATTCACACAGATCTCTTCTAGGCTTCATACAGTTAGCCTCTCTCTGACTCAGTATTTCTCACAGACGTGCTTAAAGTTACTCAGGCAGCACACAGCTAGCCTCTCTTTCCCTAAATATTTTTCACAGAAATCCTTAAACTGCTCAGGCAGCACACAGCTTGCCTGCTTTCCTCTGACTGCATGTTCTTTCACAAACATACTCAGATCAGGTTTCCAGATAGATTATATTTCTCTCAGCAATACTTAAATATGCTAAGGCAGCACACAGCTAGCCTGTCTTTCTCTGAATGTTCTTTCTCCACTCTCAGTCTAAAACTGCATTCAACTCCGCCCACACTCTCAGTCATCAACCGATCATATCCCCCACTCTTCACCCATATCACACCAAGCATTTAAAGACACATGCACACATTTACTTAAAATCATTACAGTTATATTTTGGGCAAATGCCAATTTAGATTATCTTGTACAATTTACCATATATAAGAAAATGGGGCTTAGTGAGGAGCTTTCCTGAGTTTCTTTTTTTCTTTACTTTTACTTTTTGGCTCATTTGACCAAAGTTCTCAAACTCAGAACTTAGACATATCCACAGTTTAAAACAACTTATAAGGTGGTCCAACGTCTCTATTGCACAAGTTGCACAATCACATTTCTTAAAAATCCTTCACTCTGTCTAGAACATATTTATTCTGCCCTTCCTCTATGGAGCATAGGCCTGGTTTTTCCTTTCTCATTTTATTCTCTGTGAAAGAGGCTGACAGAGTAACTAGTCCAAGGTCACCCAGCAAGCTTTGTGGCAGAGTGGGATTTGAACTCAGCTCTCCCATTACATGATAAGTTTTACAAAAAAACTTAATGAATGACTGAAGCTTTCTACCAGGGTAACAAGACTCATATACACTCAATACTACACATAATAGTTGTTGTAGATTTTCCGGGCTATATGGCCGTGGTCTTGGCATTGTAGTTCCTGATGTTTCACCAGCAGCTGCGACTGGCATCTTCAGAGGTGTAGCACCGAAAGACAGAAATCTCTCAGTGTCAATGTGTGGAGAAAATGTTAGCAGGTAATTTATATCTACTCATGAAAGTGGGTTTCTGAGTAGATATAAATTACCTGCTAACATTTTCTCCACACATTGACACTGAGAGATTTCTGTCTTTCGGTGCTACACCTCTGAAGATGCCAGTCGCAGCTGCTGGTGAAACATCAGAAACTACAATGCCAAGACCATGGCAATACAGCCCGGAAAATCTACAACAACTAACATTCTCCAGCCATGAAAGCCTTCGACAATATACTACACATAATAGTTTGGGAAATTTGTGCTAAATCTACCCTTTTTGCCTTTTTCTTTAAGGTATATATTGCATTGGAAGAAAAGATTCTCTGAGCATCCTATCACAGATTTCTGTTGCGTAATAAGAACAAATTCTGAAGCACCGTTAGGTGAGTGTGTTTTCTAGTGGTGACCCAAAGCAGCTTGCATCATTCTCTTCTCTGTTTTATCCTCATAACAAACCTTTGAGAGAGAGTGTGACTGTTCCAAGGTCATCCATCAAGCTTCCATGTTAGAGTGGAAATTTGAACCTTGGTCTCCCAGACCCTGTCTGACACTCTTAACCACTAATCACTCTGACTGCCAGTGTGCGTGACACTCAGTCTTGCCAACGGAGAGCATAAAGGACTTAAATCCAGCATTCTTTGACCTGTGCTGGCCCAGTTCCTGTATGCATGGCAAGTTTGGGTGGGAGAAACAGCAGGACCAATTCAGCTGCCTCTGCCCTCTCTGCAGGGAGGGTGGAATAAAAATCAAAATAAATAAATATAAATAAAGTCTGTCCCATAGTTTACATGCACATACGTTGTATAAAAGGACTGCAGATGCCTCTGCAGTGACAGACCTGAGGAGGAGGGCATGCAAGGCTGACTATTGTGGCCCAGTATCCAATTGTGACCTATCAGAGGGTGCTTTTCTTTACATATAATTTACTCTTAGCTATGTTCATGTTAATTTGGCTAGTAATATTGTGAACAATGTTGTCCTCTTAAATTGCTCTCGTTTTAAAGTGCTATCATTAAGCTATACATGTTTTTTTTAAGTGGCTATAAATAAAAGTTTAACATAACGTGTGTGTGTACCAAAGTGGCAAGTGTTTTCTTGACATAGACATAATCTTTTAACAGAGGAACAGGACAATTATTTTCTTCTGTGTGATGCTTTACCTGAAGACAGAGCACTGAGAGAGAAGCTCCAGCAGCAGAGACTGGTAAGGAATTTCTTTTTTGTGAATACACTGAGATCATGAAATGTACTGCACAAATAAATCATTGAATTCCCAGATTGCCTACTTCAACAGTAGTTTCTCTATCCAGTCCAATAGTAATCATGGTGACTTAAAAGAATATCCCAGTGAGTTCATTGAGGCTTTCTACTTTGTAAGAGTGCTTGGAGTAGTTTTACATCCCCTCAATGTGTTTTTTTCCCCAGTGCATCAGTTTTAAAAGAATATGTAAAGGGAAACATATGTGAACATATGGGCTTGGACCCACCAGTGACTTCCACAGACGGAAAAGATTTTCATCCAAAGAGCGTAACTTCTGTGCCTCCCACTGTTGCTCAAACTGCCCCTCAAAATGCTGGTTCTGCGGGACGAGGGACCCACCTCCCCAGGAATAGCATGCGAAGGACTCTGTAGTACAATGGGGGAACTAGCAAAAATCACAGCCCTGCTACTTCCCCTTCACGTCTGCGGAAATTCTCTGATTGGATTCAAACCACAAAATCTGCCTTATACTGGATCAGGTCTTCTATATTATCTGCTGGCAGCAGCTCTCCAGGGTGTCAGCCAGAGAAAGGTATTTCCCATCTCTTAAAAGTCCTTAGCTGGAAATGCTAGATACTGAGCTTGGAATCTTCTGGAGATGCCTTCCACAGAGCCGCACAGCCCATCCCCAAGTTCATATCTTACCTTGCTGGGGTCAGTACTTGAGAGAGAATTTTTCAAGTTCCATTCTCTTTCTGCAAAATAGGAATTGCAGCAGTTTATCAGTTGGTTATTTCCAGGTGCAGTATTTGAGATACAAAATGGCAGCGAAGTTCCATGGCGTGTGCTCTTTCACATATACAAGTCTTCACTTGTTTTGCAGTCCGTGGGCATGAATCACACATTTAAATGCCCCCTGAATGTGGTTCCAATAGGATATCCAGTTTCTTCTAGAAGAAGCAGATGCTGGACCAACATCTGAAATCTTACGGAGAAGAAAAGGTTGGCATTGGTAGCACTTCAGAAGATAGAGTCTCTGCTGTGTGATGTGAGGGAGGCAGTAGCCATAGCAGCAACAGTTCTGTGTTTTGATTAGCTGCCTATACCCCACTCAAGGTGTTAAAAGATTTCTGAGGATAAAGGAAATTGGAACCTTAAAGATAGGAGGACATACTCGTAACCTTGGACAACAAAACAATTTTCCTCACCTGGTGCTCACCTTAAGAGTCAGTGTTGTTTTGTGGTTAGTGTGTTGGAGGAAGCCAAGTTCAAATTTTCATTCAGTTACAAAAGTCCATTGGACTAGTCACTGTCTTTGCCCAACCTCTTTTACAGGAGTGTTCTGAGAAGAGAAAATCATGTATGAACTTTGAGCTGCATGGAGGAAAGTGGTGTTTCGAGAAACTAATTAATACCATTACACTTGATTTGTATAGTATTTCAGTCAGGAGTGCTTTAAAGTTTTCATCAGATTTGTCTTCTCTGGATTAACAGGGAAATTAAATATATTATTTATTTAATGTTTACACCCCACCATTCCTCCAAGGAACTGGCGGAGAGGGATATGTGGTTCTGTTTTCTTCAGTTTGGGCCTCACCGCAATCCTGTGAGGAAGAGAGAGAGCAACTGCCCAAAATCACCCAGTGAGCTTCTGTCGTCTCCCCCCAGCTCCATTCTTGGGCCTCTCACATTACTTAAATGCAGGGGCCATTTCATAGAAAAAGAGCTGGAGGAACTCATTAGCATAACTCATTAGCATAACTCATTAGCATATGCCACGCCTCTTGCCATCACCATAAGTGTGTCATTAGTATAACTGATTTGCATATGCCACACCACCTGACATCACTTATTCTGGCTGTTTTGGACCCAATCCTGGTCATTCAGGGCCAAAATTGGGCCCAAAATGGCAAAAGGGGCTGAAAATGGCTGAAAAGGGGCCCAAAATGGCCAGGATTGGGCCACTGATGAGTAGGAGAGTGATCCACCACCCGTCAGAGGCCCGATCCAGGCCGTTTCGGCCCCAATCCAGACCGAAACAGGCCCAAAATGGCCAAGAGTCAGGTGGGTGGGGCCCCCTGACATGTGACCTCTTTGGGGAACTGCCGGAACTGCGTTCCTGTGCGTTCCCCCTCGAAATGAGCCCTGCTTAAATATAAAGTATAAATGATTTCTTCAGTCTCTCTTATGGAAAGCATATATCTAGATGTTCTTTATCTCACTTCACCTGCCTGAAGCAATATGCAGCACCTACATATTATGAGCCTTCAGCAGGAAATTGTAGCTTTTATTTAAATTGTGGTAGAAAATCCTGAGAGAGAGACACAGAAGCTGTAAAAGAAATACTGCAGGAGACCTGTGGGAATACTTGAAAAAATATCTTTCCTTCCTTTAAGGTTTAAACCTATATTATTATTTAAAACAGAAATTTCCTTTGTTCACAGAGACGCTCCTATTTCTGAAGAAAGCACTGACAATTATGTTGAATTCAAAAGAAACCAATTCTGTGCTTAGCAGATTGATAGTGCCTAAACAGAGTTATAGCCTTATAAATCCATTGAAGTTAATAGGTATAGAAAGGCGAAACTTTACTTAGGATTGCATTTTGAGTCCCTCAGGTTGTATGTCAGCCATATCTTAACTATTTTAAGGCCCCCTTTGGGGAGGAGGGGGAGAAGGTTGAAAATGCACTAGGTTAGACCAGCTTTTCGTTTTGTCTGTTTCTTCCCCCTCAAGCTGTGGGAATACTTGAAGTGAATATTCAGAGAAAAAGTCATGTTTTCAAATGAATCAAGAGCCTGTTTTCACTATTATCCATTAGCTAATAATAAGACACAATGTAAAATAGATTGGAATAAATGTAAAAAAGATTGGAATAATCCTACCATACCATTTTCAGAAAAGGAAATGAATGTAATTATGCATTTTGTGGTTCAACAACAGCGGGAAGTTCTGGAGCAACAGCACCGAGAAAGATATGATACAGACTTCTGTGGGATCTGCATGTTCTGTGATAAAGAATTCACTGGAAACAGGTTAGTGTTGAACATTGTACAGTTCATTCTTATGACCATCCAAACCCTACTAGTGCAGGCAAAGAAGGGTGGTTACAAAGCCAATACTACTATGGCTGCAGCAGCATTTGGTGCCTAGTAAGTAGATTATACATTGTACTGCCTGTTGGTTGCCATCCCATCATAAACAATGTTGGAAGTGTGCCAGCCTAGCCACAAATGTGGCTTTGAGATTCCGTATAGATCCAGTGACTATATAGCAGGTTGCCTCAGTGGTGAATAAGAATTACCTCCAAGTGATCAGACAAGTTTGTTAAGGCTGGTTTCCTTTCCTTTCATTAAAGATTCATTTGCTTTCATTCTAGGCAATAAATAACTGAGGAATGCATGGGCAGCTGGACTTGTCAATGGATTAATTCCTGTGACAAACTTCGCTGTGTGATTTTTGCTGATTCCTTCCTCTCCCTGCAGA
Organism: Eublepharis macularius; assembly: GCF_028583425.1. Lineage (NCBI taxonomy): Eukaryota > Metazoa > Chordata > Lepidosauria > Squamata > Eublepharidae > Eublepharis > Eublepharis macularius. The sequence goes on from NC_072798.1 coordinate 75,081,703, forward strand.
CACCCCACTTGTGCTGTTCGTGGGGGTCCCCAGTCCCCCAGGAGTAACATTTCATAAGGCATTTGGGACTGTGGGGTGTGGGGAGGAGTCATGCTCTCCTGCTGGAAATTCTTCTGCCAGTGGAAATTTTCAGCAGAACCCAAGCCAATGCTTTGAATGAACTAGTAACTTCTATTTGCAGGACTGGTTAGCAACGGCTGTCTGTGCTTCTTCCATTTCCCCCCACTCAGCTCTGTGTCACACAGCAGCTTTGCATGATGCTAATACAGGGTATCTGTCAGTTGCAGCTCTTGTTACCATAGCGATGCTGACCAATGCTGCATTGCTGTTAGCAATGCTCATGATGAGTTGGCTTGTGATGCCAGCAGAGCTCCACAGGTCATGACATGCAAGTGCAACAGTCGGCGCACCCAGTCATAAACACTTACTAGCCATCCGAACCACAAGTTTTAAAACATATTTCAGTTATTTATAGCTTGGATGACTTTCGAAGATCTATCTGATCACCCTGCTAGGAAAATGAAAGGTACGTATGGCTGTGACATAAAAAGAAAACCATAGCCCTTTTCAATAATTATGTTTTAACACACATATGGGGAGAACATACTTCATGCAGTCCTCCTGATATTTGTGGCCACCATTTTTTCTGAAAGAGGCAACATATGAATGTTCACTTTGGTACACATGAATCAGAACAGCGGGTTCAGGTACATGTAGACTAAGGCTAACAAAACACGCATTACTTCTTTCAGTCAAAATGGCGACCACACATATGGGGAGGTTTGCATGTAGCGTGTTCCTCCAATACCTGTGATTAAATGTAATGATTTAAAGAAAGGAACATTGTAAGGTACCCCACATATGTATTCACTTGGAGCAAGTGATGTTCTGCAAAATGTTTTAATTGTCCATTTTTATGTTTTTTGTATGTGTTTTAACCCTGGTTTTAATTGTTTTAATGATGTGTTGCTTGTTGGTTGTAATGGGTTTTTAAAAGATTTATTTTACTTCATTAATACCTTGCCTTTCCCCCCATTGAGGACCCAAAGTGGCTTACATCATTCTCTTCTCCATTTCCCCCCCACTATAAACCCTGTGAGGAAGGTTAGTGTGAGAGTCTGACTGGCCCATGGTCATCAAGTGAGCTTCCATGGCACAGCAGGGACCGAACCTGGGTCACCAAGATCCTAATCTGTCACTCAAACCACTCTGCCACACAGGCTTTATTATGTTTTAATTTGTTCATTGTCTGGTAGCCCCTATAAGGGCAGAAAGGCAGGGTATAAATTTTGTAAACTAAAATTAAGTAAATAAATGAAATTGAAAGTGACTGGAGGGAGGGGGAATCTCCCCTGTCCTAATACTAAGTGATTATTGTTCGGAGGCTTGTATATTTCTGGTTCTACACCATGAATGAGTGTTGTATTTAACGCTAAAATGGATTTGCATGTATGCTATAGGTATAGAAGTGCCTTTTTCTCCTGTGTTGTGAACTTCGCAATAGTCTTTAACAGGTATATATGTTTTTTAAAATCTTGCTTCTACCTTGTTGGAATCCAAAATGGTGCCCTTGGTCTGTAATGACAATATTGGTCAAAATTAATAATTGGTTTTAAACATGCAGGGAAACTAGTGAAATGCAACTGAGCAATAAGGGTGAAATTTAAATTTTCCACTTCAGTCACGCAAAACCACTTTGCCGCTAGCAAAGCAAACATTGCTGTTACTTATTCAGTGCTGTTTTTATAGGGCTGAAATTCAGATTTTCTGCAAGCATTTTTCCCTCAAAGCAGTTACTTAATTTTTATCTTTTAAACGCATTTAACATGTAGATAGAGCAGCTTCAGATACATACTTTTCATGCATCAGGAAGACTTTCTTCTTGCGGTATCCCTCATGAAGAAAACCCCTATTTGCAAAGGAAAATACCACATTTATTTTTAGTCATGTTCCTTAATTTAAAATACCAGCAGTATCCCCAAAAGCGCTTTGCAAAGCTTCCTAAAGTGTGTATCTAAAGATCTACTTGTAATTTTTTTATAGGTCAGTCCTTCTCAATCACATGGCGAATGATCATGCATTCAATATTGGGCTACCAGATAACATTGTAAACTGCAAGGAGTTTTTGGATGTTTTACAGAAGAAACTAGACAGGTATATAGCAGTCTATTTTACTTCCAACCTCAGAAAGAGATGTATAGCCCTCTGAGTCAAGTACCTGCAGCTCCATGGTCCAGATTCCTTTTTGACCCAATTAAAATGACAGGAGAAGAAGAAAGGCTGAGGGGAATCTTGGGGAATTTGAAAGGATAGGGCCCTTTTTGTACTGAGAAGAAAAAGAGGGTAAGTGGAACATATTAACCTGGTGCTGGTGAAGCCTAAGTTTGGCCCTGTTCAAGCCAGATCTTGGGCAAAATGGATGTCATCTTATGGAGAGGAGCTGTGAAGAGAAGAGGCAGTCTACCTTGCTTCTTTCTTCCCATTTCTGTGTTAGTTTTTAAAAGCTTTTTATATCTGCTGTGTATATAAGAATTCAAATTTTAAAAGAGGGGCTCATTTCAAATTGGTTTGGAATATCTACCAATTTATCTATTCTGAGTGGGTTTGTTATTTACCTGTTCTGAGGAAATGTGGGAACTACAGGGGAGAAGACATTGAATACAGATGTGGGGAGCTCTAGAAACATCGCCCTCACCTTTATAGTCTCTTCTTAAAATCCTCATCCCATAACTCTCCCATGTGAGGAGGACAATTGCAAAGGCTGGAGCGTTGTAGCTCCCTGAATTATTTTCCAAATGTCTTTCCCATCAGTCAGAATGGAAAGGATGCTGCTTTGAAGGAAATGGACATAGGAAGCCGCTTTTATCATATGGCATATGAAGCTGCTGTAGCATAATGGTTAAATGGCTGGGCTCCAAGCCAGCACTCTGCTGGTTCAGCTTCCGTTACTGCCACGCACTTTGCAGGTGGCCTTGGGTAAGCCCCTCCTCTCAGCCCCAACTCCCCAGCTATATTGTAGGGATAATAATACTAATGTTTATGCATATAATAATGAGGGTAACTTCCGTCGAAAATTGCTACACTGGGTGATGAATTTTGAAGTCTTGCTATGATTAAATTGTCGTGCTACCAAGAGCCTGAGACAAAGTGTTTTCACACAAAACGGGATTATATTGCTGGCTCATGCCCATCAGCTCCATTCCATCCTTGACCTATCTACTTACGATATGATTACATCTGTGTAAAGAAATGATTATGCACGTTTGAAAACTGCAAACGTTATTGACTCTTTATGTCCCCTGCACAAAGGGAGTTTGAGGTTGAACTTTTCTATATATACCCGACAACCTGAAAGAAAGAAGAAAAAAAACTTTTCAAAAACAAAGTCCTCATTATTATATGCATAAACATTGCATTTGATATTATGAGTTAGTCTCACCAGTGCTGTTGTTATAAATATCTCTTCTGTATGCTTTGAATAGCTGAGTAAATTATTTTGTATTTAGCTTACAAGTTGTAAATATATTTTTTGCACTTTTGCGCTTTAGATTAAACTATAACTTCTGTATAAGGCACTATATCCCTTTAGTTTCCTCCAAGAGGCTTCGTCCTCCTTATCTTTGTGTTTGTAGTGGGAGGAACCCCCCTTCGTCTCTAGGGATAATAATACTGACTTTGTTCACTGCTCTGAGTGTTACACTAATCTGTCCAGAAGGGCAGTATATAAGCACACTGTTGTTGTTGTTGTTGGTATTGTTATAATATGAAGTTGCCTTACACCAAATCAGTAGCTCAATAAAGTAGGCAAATAGCAAAACACTCACTAAATCTGAATTTTGCAGTTCAGGGGGCAGTTTCTGACCTATCAGTGGTCACTTTGAGACCATGATTGTAGAAAACACTTTTTCTTGTGAGTGTGTGCTGACTGGTTAAAGAGCAACCCTTTTTTATTGGCTAATACAATATGCCTGCATTTTAGTGGTGTGCTATAAATTCAATTCAGTTAGATTTATGTTCGAATCTTCATAGTGCCTCAAACCATCCTGTGACCCAGCAACAGAATCAGATTTATAGAAGAGTCTCTTCGAGTGCCGCTATATTAATGCTAGGCAGAGAGACACCGCCCAAAGGAATCTCTGGCATGAATTAATGAGATTCTTGATATTCTTCCACACTGTAATACTTATTCAATAAGCAGCAGTTTAAGTAATGTTCTACATGTTAAGTGAGTGACTTCTCAAAATTCAAGGTCGTTCCTATCCTCATACTACATGATGCCACGAGCAAAAGTTCAGCCTATCAAGCTGGTAGCAGCTTTCTGCCTTGAAATAAGGATTTCTTTTAAATTCTATACATATCCATTTCCTGAAGTTGTGAAGGGGGTTATATACTGTGATTTGTGGGCTTGGATAATCCAGATTTTTTGAAGAAATTATTTATTATATCAAATAATAGGCAGATAGTGCTAAAAATAGTTGCATATATGTAAATCAAATAGTTCAAAACTCATAAATTTGACACGTCCAGCCAACCACAAAGAAAATTTGACCTTCCAACTCATCTGTTTTCCCCCTTTACTTACATGTTCTCTCTCTCTCTGCTTCTTCTAAAAGAATATATTCACCTCAAATACTTTCCTATTTTATTGCTTTTTAATTCAGTTCATGGATAATCCTCCAGTCTTGCTAGATACCTCATTATCCTTTGGCGTCTCTCTTAAAATGAATGGCTTTTGTTAGAGTTGATGTAAATAATTAAATGGCTACTTACTGTAGTTCCCATAATCCCTTCATAATCTGTTTATTTTTTCTCAGTTTGCAGTGTTTATACTGTGAAAAAATCTTTCGAGATAAGAACACACTCAAAGATCACATGAGAAAGAAGCAACATCGCAAAATCAATGCCAAAAACAGAGAATATGACAAATTTTATGTTATTAATTACCTGGTAAGAAGTTGTATACATTAACTGTGGACTAATGAATTGCAAATGGCTGGTTGGATCCTACTAGCTTTTTTACTCAGTTTCCATTCAATCTGGCCCTTTCCCTTCTTTGTAGAAGCTCTCCTTCATCATGGCGTTTGTTCCCATGAGGTCCCCAAATCCCTACTTCTTCTTTCACAAGTGGAAAAGCTGGTGGGATTTAACCCCCTACTGGTGTGATCCAACCAAGCCTGATCATTTTTTAAGTTTCATTGATTTAAATAGAATAGGTAAAAGTGTGCTTTCTCTAGTTCATGTCAGTGGTACTTAAGCACTTTGACTAGCTTGTACCTTATCTGAAATCATTTTGAACCACTATTTGGACAAAAAATGTAAATTCAAATGAGGGGCACTTCAGAAATTGGCTTGTTAGATTTACCTCAGGAACTATTGTATTTCACTGGGAAGGGTGGGGAGAAACTGAGAACGCAGTATGACCTTGAAAGCAAAAATCTGAGCAACTTTCTTCCTGCCCAATCCACCCCAGCTGTGCAGAAGCACTTGTGGCTTACTAGGCCTGATTCTGTCTGCCATACTGAACTTGTAAAAGGCTCCATTCTGACTGAGGGGAGCTATCTTTTGTCAAATGGTTGTGCAGCCTCATGAGACACTTCTGTCCTTGTTCTGTTGGCTGGGAAAGGTATCTTAGGGATCTCTGCAAAGAACTACTCATCCCACAACTATGACCACTTGGTTGAAGAACTGAGAGTGAGAATGTGAGCGAGAGAGAGGAGAAGGGATCTATTAATCTCACTTCCTTTCCCCTCAGTTCTTTCACCAAATACCAGCAGCTCCAGACAACTCCAAAGAACTGTTAGAAAAGGCACTCTCTCTCTTTCTGCCTCTGGTATATTCAGCATGACCAGTGCATGGAACAGCACACTGGAGTTTCAGTGTGACAAGGAGATAGAAAAGCCTGACAAACCTGAGTTGCTAATGGACTTGATAAGTGCTTGAATGTTGTGAATGGTGGGCAGAGAGCAGCATGGTAATATAGCCCAATGCTAAAGACTTCCATCATGGTGTCATTATAGTTGAATCTCTATTTTAATATGGGATGTAAGCCTTCAGACATGGATGTGATAGGTGTGGGTTGTTAGCAGATTTAATTTGTAAGGTTTGATAAGATACACATGAACGATGTAGTGCTCATTCCAGCTGTTTTCAGAACTGAGCTTGACCAAGCAGTACTGAATGGCAGAGAAGTAGCTTTGACAAGTTTTCATCACTGTTGAATCAAAATATCAGTGCAGTCAGTATTATTATCTTGCTCTGCTTTGGATCCTGACAACAATTTAGTATTTTCAGGCCGGATGCAGTTGCCCTTTGGGGTATGTGTGTTTGAATTCAGTCACGTGTCTGTCTTTTCCATTAAATTAACACAGATGTTCTTAAACATTTCCCATAATGAAGATTGTACATAAACTTCTAAAATGACTTTTGGTTGCTTATTATTACATTACATGACATTAAGATTTGAACCAGCCCACTTGCACACAATAGACCTGTGCGCATGTCCTTTCCGCACATTAACTGAATGTGCTGAGAGGGGGAGTGGGCATGAGCATACTGGCCCTGCCACCACCATATTGTCTGCCCATGAGTGTGTCACCTATGCGCCCTTTCTGTGATCACTGTCTCCAATGGACATTGCCTCTGCACATAGGTGCTATACTCACGAGCCAGCAATCACATGGAGGCAAGGCTGGTGTGTTTGTGCCCCCATCCTCTCTCTATATTCAGTCCACTTGTGGAGGGGTCATGCATACCGGGCTAATATTGCAGCAAGCTTCAGGGACTGCCTCTTTGGCCAAACAGTACCTTCCTTTTACCACTAGCTGCCCCTTTGGTGTGGCAGGTAGGCTTGATTCTAGATAGTATTGGATTATTTTGGTTAGAAAAAGCATAACTGCTTTGATTGGAATCTAGAAGAAGAGGCAATTTCAGCTGTTCTTACTGCTTTAGCAACATAATATGACAAACCACGCTCACTACATAAGAACTAGATATACTGGTGCCCTGTTTTCCCTTCTTTCTGGTTTTCCTGTTTCTTGCCCCCCTTCAAATCCAGGAAATCCAGATCCAGGTTTCAGGGATCTCAAAAAAAATTCCTGAAATCTGGGAAAGATTCCCTGAACTATTTAAGACAGATCAGAAAATCCTGGATTTATCCAACCATTATTCCCTATGGGGAAAGCTATCCGGGGGGCTGGAGGTGGCATTCTTTAAAGAAAGTCCTCCAAATTTGCAGAGAACCTACTCCTGACTGTCATCTAAAGACAGCCCAAGTTTCAGGATGATTGGATCCCGGTGTCCAATTCTGCAAGCCCCTGAAAAGGCACCTCCAGCCACTCTCTTGTTTCCTGGAGGAAAAGTTTCCACGCACGCTCTTGGGCAGAAACACAAGTACATGGCTTCCAGTAACCAAAGGCACACTTCCAAATGCAAGAGGAAGCCCAACAGAACCAAACTGAAGCAAGGGAATGATGGAATTACCCAAAGTGAATCAAAGGGACCAACATCAAACCAGAGAATCATGTCAAAACAGAGAATTACACCAAACCAAACTGAAGCAAGAGACACTGTTGCAGCTTAGCCCAACTGAACCAGTGTCATTCACAGAAGCCTGGCAGACAAGGAGAGCTCCTGCACGCATTGGCCAGTCACTCCCACCTCCCTGTCTTACTCCCCTCCTTCCTGCCTCTGCCTCACCCCCCCATCCCTCCTCCCCCTGCTCTCTGGGGGAAAAAAGCGGGAGAAGCCCAAAAAGAAGCCAGCTAGAGGCTGAAGCCACGTTTCCCACATTCACACAGGTTTATCCAAGAGTCTGGATCCGAGTTCCCAGATCAGATTCCAGATTCTCTGATTTGATTTGGGAAAGCCAGGTTTAGCCAGATCAACAAAAATCCTGCTTTCTCCTCAAATACCAGGTGCAGATTGCATAGCCCTAGTTCTAGTGTAGTCCTCTGCAGATTTACACTCTTCTCAGCCCTTTGGAGTCAATGTGCAAAGAATGGTGTAATTCTCCTTAGAACTGCACTACATAAGACAATGTGGAACTGACGTTGCTGAGGCAGGCAAGCAGCTCTGAGCTTTATTAGTTTTCCAACTGCTGTTAAAATCCTTCCTTTCTCTTCCACTGAGTGGAGACTGACATAATTGAAAAGACAGATGTGTAATCTTTATCATGCATTATTACAGACCCTGAAGCATTCAGAGTCACAAACCAGGCCTTAGAAACCACATAGGATTTCCCAAATGCTGTGTTTTGTCTTCTATTGCCATATAACAACTTTTATTACAAAACTAAATATTGTAAAATATCAGTGGAAGAATATCTATGGTACTGTAAACATCATAGGCCTTGGCATTGCCAATTTTCTACAGTGTGGCTCCGTGAATTGCTTAATCCCTTGTAGTTTATAAGGTCGGTGTATCAATTTATTTTGAGATAGCTTTGTCTGTGTCGTGCTTTCACTGACCTGCCTTGTGTTAGACTCAATCCTTTCAAGACCCAGGAACCACCTTTAGCCCCTCAGTGGCAGAACGAGGACTCGTTAAGTTATAAGTCTGTGACCCATTAAGCCATAACCACATGACAAGAAGAGGGGGCCAGAGTTATGACCTCACTGGTGTCTCCTGGATGGTGAGAAGCAGACTAATAAGCTGAGAAGAACTACAAGCTGAGCACCAGGAAGTACGCCATAGCGAGGAATAAGCCAAGAGCTAGAGCCTTGGAGATATCCTTTCCACCACTTAATGACCTGACCTCATCAACCTGCTGTCCTTCTCAGCTTTCATGCAAAGAGCAACTGGAGGTGTAGGGCCATCACTCACTATGCATGCAGAGTGGCGGCATGTCCGTCCAAAATGCAGCAAAGAAATAAGGCAGCTTCGCCATGGCTTGTGACCTAGGAGCTACAGCTCTGTGACCCAAACGAAGGCCCTGTTCCATGGGTTCAAGAGCACAGTAATTGTTATATACTTCAAGGCCCAATATATAGGCATCTTAACTGTGTTTTATCTGCCTGATGAGTCACAAATGTGATCTTCAGGCTTATGCCTCCTCTCCCGTTTTATGTATAACCTGTAAAAAGAACTGGAGTTTGTGCATACAGCTCAAAATGGTGCTAGAAACATTGATAGTGATTGGTTGCAGTACTCCCGTTGATCATTTCAAGCACAAACGTATTCTTTTTCAGAAGTGCTGTTGCCCTTCTCTTTTTTTTTCTGCCTAGACATTATGCCCTGCTTGCATCACCAGCTTCACATGCCAGATCATACCCATGGCATGGTAGAGTGTATGGCCCTTAAAATATCTCAGGTGTTACACTGCTTGGATAATCTAGGCTGCTTGTGTGAACTGGTCCTCGTGGTCAAGAATTTCAGTTCTAGCAGAGGCAAAAACGAGCCACGGGTGTCTTATGGCTATAATCCACCTGCTCTTTATTGGCAAGACTTCCAGTGGTAATATAATGTACCTAGATAGTACTAACAGAATTAAAGCACCAAAAATGACGCTCCTGCCTATTTTTAACTTGTGAAAAAGTTGATAGTGTTACAGTATGCATGAAGGGGACATTTTTGGTACCTTTTATTCTCAGTGTTAGGGTTTTTTTTTATTACGGGCTAGCAACTAATTTGCTAGAAGCCACTGTTTCCATAGGAAACAGCATGATACACTTGAGGGAACATATAGCAAAAAGGGTGTCAACTGCCTTGCATTATCTCACTATCCTGGTAATGTTAATGAATCTTGCTCTACTTAGAGAGTTTACACCCGAGAGGGTAACGTCTCTCTGAATTAATTACAGGATTTTCATTCCCTAATCTATAATGACATCTGTTACGGGCCATTCTAGCAGCGTACGTTGGTACACCCTTTACCTGATGATTTGAAACAGCTTTGAAACCTCTGATTAGACTGTATTACGGACTTCTTTTATTTTTCACTTGTCATAAAAACCGTGCTGCCAGCATCAGCGTCTTGTATTTGTGACTCAACGGAGGTGCAGTGCTTCACATTTTAATTGTCCTCCCCTCTGCTTTTGATCTGATACTTTTGTAAGAAACAAGGGCAAGCTATGTTAATGTGACTGATAATTTCCTCAAGTGTCTCATTAGGTAATAGCTTACATTATGGGAAAGCTTTGAAATACTGAAATACTGTGATGCTTAGTACTGGAGCAGCCAACTGTTGTCTTATTTTCAGAAAGCATTGGTTACTTTAAAAAGATTTCCCCTTTGTTCCAGAACCCTTAAAACATAATTGGTGTTTCCTTTCTTCAGAATCTGACATTGCCTGAAGACTGTATAAAAAATAGCCTCATCTTTGATGATCAGGCCAATCCAGAGCCTCAGCTGGCAGTCAGAACATCAAAGGAGTCCATCCTAATGCTGGATTTTATATTGACTCTTACACTTAGTTAAAAACTTGGTAGGCACAGCAGCAGTTGGCTGTTTCTTGGCCCTAGAAAGTGCTGAGTTTTGGGGGGGGGGGGTTGTCTTCCAGCCCTTTTCAACTCAGACCAGGCCTCCCTATTTGTTTTGGTTTGTTTTTAAAAAGTATACCGCCAAATCAGCCAATTCAGACTGTTGTGGGGATTTGCATCTGCAACTGAAAATTAAAAAATCAGTGAGTCGCTAGATGCCATATATATTTGTAATGTCAATCTCTGCTTGGAAGTCTGATTTTCCCAGAAATGATGTGAAGTGTAAACTTAAGATATGAAGCTACTTCTTCAGGGTTATATAATAAAACAGCCGTGGGGGTTATGAGGTCAAGCCTGAAATTCTGTGTATTTTACACTTCTGATGAATGCTTCCTGTATGGCTATTAATGTAATGCATACTTGTCTCTTCCAAGGGAAACAACTTAGCTGTGCCATTCTGCTTCCTTGCAGATTGTAGAAATCTTTTACAAAGCCCTGTTATGAAAATTCCTTTGACTTTATTGGGGAAATGTAAATGGCTCAAGACCTAAAGCTGAAGTAAGGGTACCTCTCCGGCTGGCCCTGATGTAAGCAATATTCATAAGCCATTTTTTTTCTGCCCCCCCCCCCTTTCAGGAATTTGGAAAGTCCTGGGAAGAAGTTCAGTCTGAAGACGATCGGGAACTGTTAGACAACCAAGAAGAGTAATAATTTTGTTTCTCTTTTTAACATACAGCAGTGTTAGGAAATTGGGAAGTCTACCTTCCAGGCTTGGTTCATGGGGTTGAAAATCACAACAATAAGAACAAATATGCTGATGATTTCATTGCCCCTTCCCCTTGGAAAGGTTACAGATGCATTTTTGTATGTATTTATACCCTGCTTTTTCTCCCATGTGAGGATCCAAAGCCCCTTACAACAGCATCCTGCCCACTTCCACTTATCCTCATAACAACAGCCCTGTGAGGTAGGTTAGGCTGAGACTGTGTGGCTGGCCCAAGGTCACCCAACTTCCATGGCTGAGTGGAGAAGCAAACCTGCATCCTAGTCCAACAAGTTCCATTAGATTCCTGCTCCTTCACATCTTGTTGTTGGTGTACTGGCAGTAATGTATGAGTGTGTATTGGTCCTACGGCTTCTGTATATCTCTGTACAGGAGGCTGAGGGACAGGAATCTCCGTAGGCCCGAGGGAAAGGGGGTACAGTAAAACTGGTGAACTTTCACCAATCTGCACTGTGTCCACTTTGAAGTCTAAAGGGGTTTTACCTCAAAACATGTACCTCATAACATTTCACAGCATTTAAACCTTCTTTGGACCTTCATTTAAAGTAATGAGCAATTTTTGGGAAAAAATACGGTATGAGGGGAAACTAGACTGCCAAGAATGGAAGACCGTTGCTTTTCTAGATGCTATGTCAGAGCATGGCCAATAGCTAGTGGTTTCGATCACTACAGAGACCATTCTCTGAGTGAGCTGATAGAGAAATCCTCTGTGGAGATTAAGTTCCATCTTACATTTTCAAGACAGAGCTGAGAATATTACTACTTGTAACTGTTCCTTAAAATTTAGCACTCTCATATCCATACCCTAGATGCAGCAATAAATAATTTTCTGACTTACTAAATATTGGTCAAGACGGAATAACAGGGAGAGAGCATCTCTGTCACACTTGGAGGTTTTTTTGTGAGCGATGTGTGCATCACTTAGATTATATGCAGGCTGGTGTGGAATTGTATAGTATCAAAGGCTTCAGTGTGCTGTAGGACTTTTCCAAAGGAAGAATTGGTTTTGTTTTTTGCCGGCATGCTCATTCCATACCTGTCTCATCTGAAATATATGAATAGATATAAATGCATTTAGTAGTTAAAATAAAATTACCATCTTCTAGTAGGTTTCATGTACAATCTAATTATTATATGGATACCTTCCCCACCCCCAACTAAATATTTTTCATGGCTACTTATACATGCATTGCTTTCCCTGTTGGATTTCCTTTCAAGTAATCCCAGTCCGCCTGTAAACATATAATGCCACAACAGCACTATATAACCAATCAGATTTGCCTACATGCTGACTTAGAGCTAAGCTACAAGAGATAGATTGCATGAGGTTGTGCAGGTAAAAGGAGTCACAGTGTTAGCCGGGAAGCTGAGTTTTAAAAGACAGATCGGAAGGCTTTGTCAATTTCCCCTCTCTACAGAGCCAGGAAAGATTGCTCCTCAGAGGGTTTGCTAATTTCCTCTTTGCCTCCTGAAAGCTCTGTCAGTTTCACTTCCCCTTCTGGGAGGCGAAGAGGAAATAAACTGTCTGAGGAGGGATCTTTGCTTGCTCTGTAGAGAGGGGAAATTGACAGAGCCTTCTGATCTGTCTTTTAAAACTCAGCTTCCCAGCTAACATTGCGACTCCCTTCACGTGCACATCCTCATGTAATTCCTCTCTTGTAGTTTAGCTCTTAGTCAAGGACCCATGAAGCCCTTTTGGATTAAGGGTAGTACTTCCTTTATTGGTCTGATGGGCCATGTTACAACCAATCAGCAAGCCCTTTCATAGCAACCCCCAAAATTACTGAAAGGAAGCCCCTCTTTTTCTGCTTCTGAAGATTTTTCCTCATTTCAGCTTATTTCTCAAGACAACCACCCAATATTTTGCCATAACTGAATGCACTATAGGTCTACACAGGCACGGTTCTATTTAAAACCAAGCAGGTTAATCCTCATTAAATGTATGTAAATTAAATAGGTACTTTGTCTCATATCAGTAGCTTCTTTTCATTTTTCAGAAGCAACCCCCAAACCTCAATTAAAATTGAGGCATATTCATTGATACCTCCTTATTTATAGAGACTGGTCTGGTTGGGAAGAACATCCTGTTTGTGCAGTCTGCCTTTTTTGTGAGAAGCAAACAGACACTACGGAAAAACTGTATGTTCATATGGAGGTAGGAGGCATTTACACTAAGATCTCGCTTTGGAAAATATGGAGGATGCCGTTTTACCACAAGAAGCGTTGCTTACCAAACAGTAAACCCACAGCAGACAATAAACCCATATTCAACTTTGGACTTCTGAGTTTGTTGTGTCAGGACAATGGAAAAATAGACTGTCAGTCTGTCAGACTGTTTGATAAAACAAAAAAAGTACTCTATAAGCTCTGGAGACATAAGATGGCCAGTGTTAAGCTGGAGATATGAATATATTTTAGGAAGTACAACTCATCTGATGTGAGAATAATCCTGTAGCAGTCTCTCTTGTCACAGAGTAAAGAGATAAGTTAGTCTGTTTTTTGGAGATTTCAATTGCCTTTTCAATATAGTTGTTATTGGATATGTACCAAATACTTGAGGGCAAATTCCAGGGGACACCAAAGAGGTCCTAAGAGCTTATCCTTGTGACGGAAATAACTAATCTCACAAAATTGGAAAAATCCTTTCCTGCTGGCAGAATTTGGCAGAGGTGCTTACATTTTCCAGCTATTAACGTACAGCTTCTAGAAATAGCCAAACTAAAGCTTGGTACCATGATTTATGGGCTGCCTTTGTAGAAATGAATGTGTGAAGGTGCAGTATTTTGTATACTATGGAGAGATGCTGATCTCTGGTTCAGAGAGAGAGGAAGTGGTCAAAAAGAAACATCACTTTTGTTAAAAAGAGCTTGGTGCTATTCCCACTTTCCCTTCTCCCTGGGTCTCAGCCATAATTGCACTAACTTGCTCTGCAGCCCACATTCCTTCATCCCTCTCTCCATCCATTGTTAGCCCCTTTTACGCCACCTTCATTTTTTGTAGGGAAATATTGGTAGGTCTGCTCTGTTTAATTTAAAAATCATGTTATACAAAAACCAATTTTCACAAACATAATAGTGACGAGGGGCTGGGCAGCAGGGCTGTTATCTTCCACCATTAGCAGATTTGCAGACCTTTTTTTTACCAAAGCTTGGATAATGTTTAGCAACTTATGCATTTGTTCAGGTTGCCAAGGCTCATTGACAGGACGTCCCTTTTGGCTGCAGAAGGCCCTATGCAGGTGTCCTGGTGTCCCCAGTTTATAGCTTTCAAAGAGCAGGACTGGGAAAGACCTCAAGCTAAATAGTACTGGACTACATAGACTCAGTGGTTTGGATTCCACAGATTTTTCCATCTACTGATGGAAGGATTTCCATCAGTAGAAACTTTGTCATCGCCCCGTTCCTGTTGTAGCCCAAAACATTCCCCTGAAATGTTACTTGGGCATTGTGGACTGCAGTGGGAAGGAGGAAGTGAAGTCATACTCCATGTACACACTTGTTCCTGTTTCCCCTCTACACACAGTGTATACGGCCCCAATATTGGGTCATGTCCAGTATTTATAAACCTTAGTCGACATTAACTTGAAAAATTAGAAGTTTTGGTAATGAGGATTTTTTCCCTTCCTCACCCATAGGAGGCTCATGGATTTGACCTACTAAAAATAAAGTCTGACTGTGGTGAGTAAAACTTAGACTGCATTTTTGACATGTGCTACTGTTGGAATTATGGCTTTATGGAAATAGGGAGCCATAAAGCAACCTATATGACTCTGAAATCTTCAATTTTTAAAACTTTTATAGCAATTCTGACCTCTGTGGAATGTCAAAATGTAGTACTGGCTGGTTCCAGTGTTTTTCATGAAGCCATTATAGCAAGGAGATTTTGAAATTCCATTTCCTCTATAAATCTTGGATTTTTCCTTTCGATTGCCTCTGCAGGTTGCCTCTGTGGAAATCATGCCATCATTCTAACAGAGATAAAACAAAAGTCCTTTTCGGTCTCTTTCTCAGCATAATAGTGATTAAAATATATCAAATGTGCTGCTGCGTAGCTGTGTATTTGAGCACCCTTTGTTTTTTAACTAAGCTGTATTACTACCTTTATGTTCAGTTCTATGGCTGGCTCCATAATTAGGCAACATGATGCTCCACTTAAGAGCCAAAGCAGCTGTTTCTTTCCCTCTAGTAGTGTATGAGTAGGGTTGCCAACAGGCCTGGAGGAAATGTCTTTTCCCTCTAACAATGTGTGGGGAAATGCAGCAGGTGGTTTTCATTGCATAGAGCTAAATAACATTGCTTGATAAATAATATCCAATTGCACCTCTGTTAAAAGGACAGGATTGTGCAGGTAGTTGATAACTCTACGCCTGCGAGTCATTAAAGACAGTATGGCAAGCCCCGTGTGCCAAATAAGGTTTCCCAAGCTCTCATGAGTTTTGGAAATGAGGAGGGAAATAGTTGTGACTACTGGGGCAGGAGCAGTGAGAGTCAGAAGCCTCCCCTTGCACCACAGTCCAGATCCAAACTGGACCTCGGTGTACTCAGGAAGTTATAAAGAATTCTGGGAACTTTGCACACAGAACTCCCAATGTACTGTGTAAGTAAGCTCTGAGGTGACTCTGCTTGCCTAGTCCCTATTGCTTGGCTTACAGTTTTCATATTCATAGGACCCTTTAAGAACTTTTTGTCCTAATAGTCCTGTTTAGGGTTATGTGTTTTCAGGATTATTTATTTTTACTTAAACTGTTCGTTGGCTAGGTCTGAATTTCTATCAGCAAGTGAAATTGGTGAACTTTGTCAGAAGGGAAGTCCACCAGTGTCGATGTTACAGTTGCCAGAACAAATTCCAATTCAAGAAAGAATTGACCAGGCATATGGAAGAGACCAAACACATCCCGTTGCTGCCAGCCAGATCCGTGTGGGATCAGCCGCAGTAAGTGTGTGTGTGTGTTTTTCGTCAGCATCATATGGGTCCGTCTAGCACATTTATACCACCTTTCCTCCGTGTGTCAACGTCTGATAGTTTCCAATAATAATATTAATGTTAATAATAATAACAACAACAACTGTGCATATCAATACAGATTAGGGCTCCACTTGAAGCAGTGAACAAGTTAGTGGTATTATTTTGGTATTAACCTAGATTTGTTTGGTATTAACCTATAAAGACCTATGCGGATTGGGACCTGTGTACCTTCAGGACCGCCTCTCCTCGTATGTGCCCCAGAGGATGCTTCGATCTACTGAAAAACAACTATTAATGGTCCCTGGCCCCAAGGAGGCCTGCCTAGCATTGACCAGGGCCAGTGCCTTTTCAGTCCTGGCTCCAACCTGGTGGAATGCTCTGTCTAATGAGACAAGGGCCCAGCAGGATCTGTTATCGTTCCGCCGGGCCTGTAAGATGGAGCTGTTCCGCCAGGCATATGGTTGATGCTGGGTCAGGCCCCTGCCAGCCGAATAGAATAGAACGGAGCCCTCCCTATCAGAACATCCACCTCCAAAGAAATTTTAAATGCTTAATTATCTTCAATGGTGGAAGTGGTTTAATCTGAATTATTTTAGTGCCGCTTTGTATATTGTATTTTTAAATATTTATATTGTATTTATTGTGTTTTAACTGAAATTTTAATGTGTATAAATGTAATCCACCCTGAGCCTGCCAATGTGGGGAGGGCGGAATAGAAATCGAAATAAATAAATATTATTGTCCTCACAATACAGCTGGGGAGCTGGAGCTGAGAGGCTTACCCAAGCCCCCCTACTGAGCTCATGGCAGTAGTGGAATTACTGGGACCCGGACTTCGTATTCTCTGGCCTTGTTGTTCAGACCCCATTTGTGCTTTCCACAATGCTTCATAGCCATGTGCACTAAAAAGGCCGTGGCACAGACTGCTGTGTCTCTTATAATTGGTCGAGACGTGGCTGTGGCATATAGCGTTTCATGCAATATGCCCATTAGTCATGGCATGGAATTTGCAGGGCTATATCCAAATAAATCAAGAAAATTTAGCTGCCGTCTAGCCCACAGTACATGGTGGCTATGAATGCTACATGATTGGCCCAACCCCTGCCATAAACAATTCTGTTGTATGGGGCTCTGTCATCTAGGACTCACGCGATAATGACTAAGCATTCCCTGCAGGATCCTTTCAAGTGCAAATTGTGAGTCCTGACAGACCCTGAAGTATTATATAATCAGCTACTGCCATGAACAGCATGTAAACTTCTGCCAGAATTTCTAATGATAATGTACATTGATTATATGGTATACTGAAGACTGTGGCCGTGTTTATTTCTCTTGTGAGGGGACTACTTCTCTGTGGCAGAATCTCATATTGCTATGGTGTGTGTGAGAATATTCCAAATACGCGGGGGGTGGGGCGATCATCTGGGTCTTTCCCTTGTGATTGGCCCCACACACAAGGTTATAATACTCCCTCGCATGACCCTACAGCATGGCATCTTGCTGCCGAAAAGTGTCTCCCGGGTATAGCAGTATTTTATTCCCTTGTCTGCTTCCTTTCAGGTATTACTTTCCTACTTATGAAAATGATACTCTTCTCTGTACACTCTCAGACAGCGAGGATGAACTGGCAGCTGGGCAACGGAAAGAGGATGTGCCTGTCATTAGTGAAGATATGTCTAATGTCGAGGCTCTGAAACGAAACAGTGTGTTGAACCAACTTCTTCGAGAGGGGAGGAGTAATGGAGAGCCTTGACGTTAAGGAAATCCTGCCCCTTAATTATATGAGCAATGGCCTTGCAGAGCAACATCTGATTTAGTAACTGACTCGTGCAATAGGAATTTGCGGTTGTTGTGGAGCAGCTTACGCAGGGGGAGGTTCAAATAAAATAAGCGTTTTAAACCAACATGGAGTGTTCTTACAGCTGCAGTTTGTTTTTAGATAGTGATAGATAGATCATTGGTTTGCCCGTCAGAAACACATCATGATTACTAAGAACAAAGGAGCTCTGCCGGATCAGACCGAAGATCCGCTTGTGCCAGAATTCTGCTTTCCACAGCTGTAAACTCAGAGCTCCCAGAAAGCTTGCAAGGAAGGCGTGAAGCTGCTGCTTCCCCAGCTTTTGCCCCCCTGCAATTGGCACTCAGTCACATGCCATCTCAAAACATGGAGGTTCTGTTTTAACCATTATGCCCAATAGTTGTTGACAGGCTGACAGTGTGATCCTAAGCAGACATCAGTGCGTTTAGTAGGTTGTAACTCGGTTTAGGGTTGCATTGACAACCTCGTTGAATTTGGGCCTGAATAGCAAACACTCCAAAGTTCTTAAAGAACTCAAATGTAACACTACTGATTTCCTAACAACATATTTATTTGTTTGCTTCATTTGTATCCTGTCTTTCTTCCCAATGCAGCTTGCATTGTTCTCCATTTTATCCTCACAACAAACCTCTGAGGTACTTTAGGCTGACTGTGTGTGACTGGCCCAAGGTCACAAGGCGCAAGCGTCCATGGCAGAGGGGGGATTCAAACCAGGGTGTCCTAGACCTAGTCCAATACTATGACTCCTGATATTTTGTTGCATGTTTGTTTTGCATCTCCTTAAATGGCTGTCAGTGCCAGAAGCCTCCAAAAGGGTGAATGGTCCCAAACCAGATGCTCTCCAGCTCCTCTTGACTTTCTAAAAGTCCCGTCTTGGAACATCTGGTCTTTAACCACATACCCAGCAACCTACAAATTTCTTCCAGAACTGCATGAACACATTTCCTATTGTGAACCCCCACTACCAGCTGCTCTCCCTCCATCCTACCTACAGAGCTGGTAGCTTGATTATTGATGTTAAGATGAAAAAGATAACTCTTTGTTGGAACTTGTTCAATAAAACAATCCCTACAGTTTTGTGGATCGCATACCATATGCAGGGTATGCTTCTCACCTCAGTGTGTATCATGGCTTGGAGCTGGATCCACAGTTTCTATTCAGGTCCAAACTGTTGTTTAATGTGAGTTCTTAAAATTTAGAGTAGAAAATTCACTTTGACACTAGTGTTCTGTGCTGGCTTGCTTCCTGGGACAAATTCATGTGTCTGGTTGGCTTCTTCACTCTATTAGTTCATTTGGATACAGAGATTGTGAAGGCAGAGCTGCTGACAGGGTCCCTTCCTGGCCGGGTAACGAGAACCTGTTCCTAGTTGTGTGTGGTCTGGTCAGTGAGATGGAGCCCTGGCCGTCCTAGACCACTGCCAACTAGTGGAAGGCAAAGAATGTTGGGGGAGTTTCCACAACAGCAGGTAATATTAGAAAATATACTTCAGGGGAAAACCAAATAGAAAAGATTTCAGAGAGAGCAAAGAGAAATGGCGGAAAGGAGGGGTGCCTGTGGCCACCTAAAGCACTGAGACACAAAGGGAATAGCAGATGAGGTGATTCTGCAGCAGCCTCAACTTAAAAAATATTAAACACATACAGATATGTTGGACATCATGACAGACTAATCTGATAGGTGTGCAGACCCAAGAACTGTCCACATATCAACTCAGTGTTTCGCCCCTCCTTCACTTCATCCCCTCGGCAACTAGCTCACAACTCTCTTGTTGAACAAGCAAAATGGAATCTAGGGTTTTAGTACTGCTGTAGCCTGACTCTGGATGGCTGTTTGAGAACAAGCACAGTTTGTGCATTCTGAGTTCAATTTTGGCCACCAAAGTCATAGTAGCAGCTAGATGGCACCTGACCACCTTCTCCAAGGCCTGGATTGGCCATGTCTTTGGTAACAGGGTTTCCTTTTGAAGGTGTGGAAGATAGAAGTGTCCATATCCAATCCTGGCTAAATGATTTGCATTCCTAATAGGTAAAGATCATGTTTAATAAATGATACAGTTGTGAAAAATTTGCTGTTGCTCTGCTGTTACTTCCCTTGGCCCTTCCCCGTGTCTCGTTTTGTCCTCTGTAGAGGATTTGGGAGGATGTAGGGCGTTCTGTAAAATGGTTACATGGCAATGAAATCAGTAAAAATCTGAGAAGTGCTAAAAAGTCAATGCCGGATCTTGAATTTCTGCATGAGCTGATAGCACGCTCCTGCAAAGTGAGATTGCAGGTACTCGCAGCTCCAAAGTGAAACCCAGAACCAAAACTCTTACCAAAGAAAAATCAAGATAGTGTGCAAGCTTTGTGGAATTCTCCATTAGACTGTACATTGAAAAGGAGTAAGGGGCGGGGGGGAATATTTCAGGCCATCATGTTAACATCCCTTGTTGGCATCTTCTGAAGAAAGTGCTGCAAATGGCATGTCACAAATCGTATCGTAGGAATGTGCAGGCTAAAAAATGTACTTCAGAGATTGTTTTCGTTGCACCCCCACAGTGCGGGGAAGCTGCCAATTTGAATTTTCAGGAACATGTAGAAAACATGACAGGAGGTATCAGAATAGAATGTTTCAGAATGAATGTGCCTTCCTTTCAAAGCTGGAGCCGGCTTCATAACTACTGCAGTGTCAAAAATAGATAAAATGCTTCTTGCTGCCGGGAAGGCGATAGGTGAAGGCTTCACAAAAAAAGAACAATGCTTCAACAATCACCAAGAGGTCTGTGGCACATTGCTGCAAAGGCTGCCCCTCAGCAAGGAGCTTAACTCTGGAGTTGAGCAGGTGGATTAATTCAGGGCTTTCACTCCCCATATCTAACAATGTGCAGCTCCATAAAAGCTGTTCAGCTAAAAATTGTTTAATGCAAAAAGGACAGAAGCTTGTCTTCTGTGCACGAGGAACACACAGCACCAGCGTGGTCTTGTGCATCTGAAATAAGGTCTCACTCATACAATGGAATGATTGCTCCAGAATAAAAGGTAAAGGTAGTAGTCCCCTATGCAAGCACCGAGGCATTACTGACCCATGGGGGGACGTCACATCACGACGTTTTCTTGGCAGACTCTTGTTACGGGGTGGTTTGCCATTGCCTTCCCCAGTCATCTACACTTTACCCCCAGGAAACTGGGTACTCATTTTACCGTTGCTTCAACTAGGAAGCTTCTGAGACGAAAGGAAAGAGCAACCTAGTGGTGAGTCCCTGACACAGGGTCTCTTTCCGCTCTACCATCCACAACTATCTATGGTCCACTAGTATATAGTGTACAAATGCCAGCATTGGTAGAGAGATGGACTTTGTTTCTGCATCTCATCTCCAGAATAGTTCCTATTCTGTATGGTCATTCTGTTTTCTTACCAAGACAAAAGAGCCCTACTTTAAATGCAGCTTTGAATCTGGTCACGGTGATTCCCATTTCGTATAACAAAAGAACACAACTGCCTACAAATGGGAGGGCGTCATCCTTCAGTTGGTGATGGAACCCCCAAATTTTGGAAAGGCTGCAAAAATACAGGTTTAGACAGTTGTAGGCCTGTCTTTCAGTGGTGGAAATGTAATTGCATAGTAAGGGGAAAGTTGGCTTGGCCAAGACCCACTCTGATTGACCCCATAGTTGAACTATGATCTCCTAAAGAAGCAAAAACAGAAGATTAGTTCATGTAGCAGCTACTATACAACAGTCCTAAAAGGCACATGCAGTGCAATCCTATGTACACTAATTGAATTAAACACTAGTATAACTTTACAAACTTTAGGCTGAGGTCAAAATAAAAGATAAGAGTTGACTGATGTGTCATAAAAGTTTAAACTTGAGGGGTGTGTATTCCTTCTCTATCTAATCTCATATTAGCATAAAGGGCAAGACATGATACAACTTGTTTTCCTGAAGGTACAGTACAGCCGTGATATGTACCAGATTATACTACTTGCTTTTTCTAGCTATTCCAGGGCCCTGTTTTCTCTCTTCTGCTTCTGTCCTACCAAGGTGTTTTTTTACTCCCAAATCTTTTGCAATGGGGGAGTAAGCTGAAGATCTCTACTGTAGACTAAAAATTCTTATCATGCCTCTTTCATGTTTATATTCTAAGCTTTTTAAAAATCCATTTAAGAGAATCATAATATTTGATTTATATACCACCCTTCATGGCAACTTAATGCCCAGTCAGAGCGGTTTACAAAGTGTGTTATTATTATCCTCAGGACAATCACCCTGTGAGGTGGGTGGGGCTGAGAGAGCTTTGAGAGAGCTGTGACTAACCCAAGGTCACCCAGCTGGCTTCAAACGGAGGAGTGGGGAATAAAACCTGGCTCTCCTGATTGGAGTCCTGCCACTCTTAACCACTACACCAAACTGGCTCTTACTCTCATGCACCTAAAACACCGAAACTATAAATTCAGATTTCTGCTCTGAACTTATGAACTACATCAACTGTAATGTGCTTGCTTACAATGTAAGGCTCCATGCACCATGTTTTCTTTTGCCGTTCAGCCCCCTTTCTTGACAGGTTGAGGGGTTTTGCTCAGCCTGGGGTTAGTACTAAGTCAATGCATAATAAGATATATTATGTAAATTTTAAACTTTCTAAAAACCACCTTCTTGCAAAACTTAGCCTAAAGGTGCAGATTCCAATCCTATACATGTAAATGGTTGTGAATACTAGAATTTTAATTGTAACAATTAACCTCTTGCACAGTATATCTCTGCCTGAAGAGTTCAATCTTGTTTATCTTTGACCAAACAACCAAATGATGAACTAAGCATTAGTGGTATTTATTTGTATCCAGTATATCATCACTTATGATTTTGAAGATAAGGGCTAACTTTTCCACTGTTGTTTTTTACAATACGGGGAGAGGCCTCAGCCATAGCGCAGTTCTTTTGAATGCTGCTTCCTCCTTGGGATTTCCAAAAGATGCCATTGACAGCTATATAGAAAATGCCTTATGCAGTTTCATGAGTCATTTAATTTGATTTTGGATATAATTTAGTAGCAAGAGAGTTTTAGGAGACAAAGTAAACTCAGAAATGTACTTCAGAAAGTAAAATTAAGGAAAAGAATGTGCAACTGTGTCAAAGGACTAAAACCCCTCTAATTGCAGTTGGGACTATTGACATTTAAATATAAATAAAAGCAGGAAATTATGATCCCCCCGACCTTGAGGTGTGAATTCAAAGAAGGCGATTAGGTTGATATAAGCAGTCAGGTGTGAAACCAAATCTAGATATTAGTCATCTCTGACTACTGTTGAAGATGACCACAAAAGGCATCAAGTAATTTTGCCAAACCAACTTGCTGTCACTTGGCTAACCTTGAGCAGAAATAAACTTCAATTAAAATGAACAAGCATGGCAGTCCATTGTTCAGCTGCAAGTATCTTTCTCATACCTCAACGTGCAGTGAATACCTTGAAATATGAATCAATAGAAAAGGAACCTTCGGGCTGGCCAGTTCAAGGAATTCAGTATAGATTAGAAGAATGGGTGTCGTCAACTATCAAAATGTCAAAATGTCAGCTTGCATGTTATTGACTTCCTTTACTTTTAATTCTTAGAAGGTCTTCTCCTACCAAGGGCAGAGTTGTCGCTCTCATCCATGCTGCAACAAAATGGCTTCCCAACATCTCAGAACCCCAGCCTACTTCAGATCAAACGATTATCTGTCTTTTGGAGTTCCACCAATGGAACTCAACCCATTATCTTTAAAGTACCTATATACAGGGCTTTTTTCAGCTGGAATGCGGTGGAACGGAGTTCTGGCACCTCTTGAAAATGGTCACATGGCCGGTGGCCCCGCCCCCTGATCTCCAGACAGAGGGGAATTTAGATTGCCCTCTGCGCCGCTCCAGTGGCGCAGAGGGCAATCTAGACTCCCCTCTGTCTGGAGATCAGGGGGCAGGGCCACTGGCCATGTGACCATTTTCGCCAAGGGTAATTTAAACTTTTAAAAACTCCCCCCTTGTTCCAGCTGACCCAAAGTGACGTCATTGTGCGGTTCTGAGTTCCACCACCTCTTTTCCCAGAAAAAAAGCCCTGCCTTTACGCAACTTGAGCAACATTCACTGCTACATGGATGAATTAATACACTCAAGACCCAACAAAACCTCTCTGTAGAATGCCCACGGGTCAGCCAGTTTCATTCTCTGGCTATTTGAGACACCCATTTCAGCCAGTTTTTCACCCTGCTCACAGTTCCTTGCTTTCTGTACCACGAAGAGTCACAGCTCACTGATAAAGCACACATATCAAAAGGTCAAGGGTCAGTTCCCTGAACTCCTATTTTAAAAGGATCTCAGGAGACCAGGGAAAAACTTGTCTGAGGTTTCATAGAGCTTTTCTCAGTCCAGAATAGATGATACTGGGCTAGATGGACCTATGGACTGGTTCAACAAGTGTCCACAAATGTGTCTGCCAATGGTAACCATACTTTTAATTCTAGCAACCATCAGGGAGAGCCTCCATTACCCTTGACTACAAGGGGAAAAAATTCTTACAAGGCTGCTGACCATGGAGAGAAGCAGAAAACACCTCTTTTAAATCGGTGCAAGGCTGCCTCTTGAGCCTAACTGCATCACAGGGGCAGACTGGCCATTGGACTTACAAGGCAAATTTCTAATGGGCCACGATCCTGACTGGCTGCTGGCAGCTGGAGATAAGCAGAATCCAGGCCCTGCATCTCTGCCACCCGGCCCAGGTCCTTGGATTCAAACAAGTGCCTGCCAGCCCCTCCTGAAGGTGGTGGTGGATCCCCCGCCCCCCAGCTCAAATTCACCACAGCTGCCTGGTAGGGGAAGAAACGGAGGACTTGCTGGGCTGGGGTGGATCTTTCCAGGTGCCATCATGACATCACCAGCAATGGGCTGATCTTACTTCCCGTATGCTCAAAGCATGTCATCATGTGATTGGGTGAAGTCCAGCAAAAACCCAAGTACCAGAAAAGTTCCTGCAGGCTGTAACTGGCATCAGTGCCTCCAGAAGTGACACGAGTGCTTCACCAGCAATGTCACTCACAACATCACTGGCAGGGGCCCACCATGAGCTGGTAAGTCTCCTCACCCTCCCACCACCACTTCCCCCCCTGCTGGTTACCCAGAGGGGCCTAGGCAACCTTGGGCTGCAATACTGATTGGTGTCAGCTCACCGGTGGCCTCCTCCTGCTAGTTAGTGGTGGTGTCAGAGGAGGTGGTGTCAGCCTCTACAGACACTCTAGAAATTTCCCCTAGACTTTTTGGCAAAAACCACAGAGACTAGGGGAGGTAGCCTAGAGCACCCACCTGGAAGTGGATGGTCACCCCCTGGCATCACCCCCAGAAATCTCTCGACATTTACCAAGGCAGTGTTGGAAACCCTAGAGGAGGAAATGAGTGAGATGATACATATTGCTGTTGCCACTGGCTGAATAGCCCATGTGGTGCTGATTTGTAGTGCTGCAGCAGCCACTCAACTTAGTGTCTTCCTGGATGACGTTAATTTCTCAGTCTGGTCCCGGTGCATTATGCGTTGCAAGGAAGGTTGTTGCTGCAAACGTGCACACTGCCAGCTGCTCTTCCCTTGACAGAAAATAGGTCAAAAAGGCAACATTCATTTAGTTTGCTCCTGTGGAGCAAACAGCAATAAAGCCAAGCAGGACTGCCTGCTAGAAACAGTAGCTGGCTACCAAGCTTACCAAAAAGTGTGCACCCCCATGACTCAGTCTAACTAGCCAAAACCAAAATCCAATGTTGCTAAAACCCCAAATTCGTAAATAAAAATTATGCAAAGTAAAAAAAGTTTTGTCAATTTGCTTGATCTGAATACTCAATTTCGATCACAGAATTTGTGTTTTCTTGGCACAAGTTAAGGATTGCATTTGGTGCAAATGCTCCAAAATGCCTGCTTTCTCCAAATCCCTTTAGTTCGGCCATGGTGGCTGTGCAGACGTCCATTGACTGATGTCTTCCAGTGTCAATGGTGGCCCAAGGCAGCTGGATCCTGACAAATTGATGGCTATGACCACAAACCTGGAGAATAATTACTGTGCAGTTACAAAGAAACTGTAGTGTAACAGCCTGTCACCAGGCTATTATTTCCTGATTAACGATTTTCAAGCAACTTTTGGGGGATTTTCACATTTGTTCAAAAATGGTTGTTAGCACCTGTGACAATTTGTAGAAAACCACTCCGCTTGAATGCAGGCTTTACGCCATAGGTTTTCAGCATCAATGGCTGTCATTGAAGACATTGAAAGCCTCCCCACAATCACAAAGGGGGGTGTAAATGCATCTGCTAAGTCAAGATGCTGAAGATGAGAACTGAAAAATTAAACAGGACACATGGACAGGAAATCCTATTTGGCTTCCAAAAGTAGCAAATGGGACCATTTAAATACGGCAGCCTTCAACAGGTAAAGCTATAAATAGCAGCCCATTCAGCAGCCAACATGCAGTGCATTCTTTTCTTTTTCATAGATATATTCTCACTTCTTACTTAAAAGTGACCATCAAGGGGGAAAGAGGCTTCGGCTGTCTCTTTTGGAAGAGCCAGCTCCAAAGTCCCATTGCGACAGATAGAAGAGTAATATTCTTACATTAGTGCTTAAGAGTAAATGTGAACATTACAGACCATTTACATCAACAGAGAGTTCCTGAGCTTGTTTCCATGGAAATCAGTGAAACTTCAGGGGTAAACTCCAGGTGAATAAATGTGGATAAATGCAAATATGGTGAAGCCTAGAGTATGAATCTCTTACATTTCTCAAAAACAGTCATATTGTTGCGACTATTCTCTTCATCTCCCCCACTGCACCGATTTTGATGAAAATGCTGTGTCTGGGGCCATAAACACCAGCCATAAAGCAAGACTTCAGCTGCAGTGTAACAAACCATGTTGTTTTAAACCATCTTTTCAGAAGCACAGAGATCACAAATGCTAAAACTCAATTGACTCTTTCATTACTGACAGTGGCTTTCATAGCAAAGGTTGTAGAATCTCACTGTAATTGATATGACAATGTAACATATTTGCCAGGCTCCAGCTAGGATGATAAGTGTGCAGGAACAGAGTTCTGCCTCTGGCTGATCCTTTCGGAGTCCTCCTGTGCACATGGGAAGCTGCTGTGCAGGGGTAAATTCCCTTAATACGGCGTGCATGTCTACACATTGCAGAACGAGGGATCAGCACTGTCAAACTACCCCGACTTGTGCATAATGACAACTTTAAACGTTGCCTAGAATGTGCTGCACACTCCACAACATCCCACACAGTACGACTCTAGAGCAGGAATGACCGTGCAGCATTTGAAGCATCAAACACATTTAAAGTGGGGGAGTAATCTGCAACCCGCTCCATCATCATGAGACCCTTTTGTTTTAGTTGTATCTTTAAGCCTTTGGAAACTGAGCATTCCCTCTCCCCTGCGCCTGAATGCATGCTGCCACATTGAAAGAAATAGAGGCCAAACAGCAGTATGGTGATCCACACTTGTAACAAATCCCTCCCCCATATTAATGCATACTGATAGGATGTAGAGTTATTTCGCTGGATCCAGACTAAATTTTCCATCAACAGAACTTTCTTGCCTTCCCCTTCCCCCTGCAGCCTGCTGATCTCAAAATACGTTGCTCCTAGGGATAGGGGACCCTGAGGAATTACACGTTTGCATATCTTTATTTATATCCAGCTTCTCTCCTCAGCTGGGAACTCAAAGTGGCTTGGAACATCATTCTCCCCTCCTCCATTTTCCTGTGAGGTACGTCAGGCTGAGCGCATGTAACAGGACAAAGGCCACCCCACAAGCTTCCATGGCAGAAGGGGGATTCAAACCTGGGTCTTCCTCTATCCTAGTCTGTCACTCTGTCTACTACATGACACCAGCTCTCATAACATGAGGGAAGTGAGAATTGGTTGGATTTGATAACATAGTCTAGAACCAACCCAAGATGCTGTGTATGAGGGGTAATTCTGCAGTAGAAGTGAGGAATTGGTGAGTCCTGTTCTGTTGAAAATATTCTTCCACAGGTGAAGGGCTATTGGACACCTCCAGCTATTACTGAAAATATTTGTGTTTAGAGGTGTGAATATCTGGGGTTGAGGCCTGTATAGAAAAACAACCCAAAATCCATGTAGAGTTTACTACATGTATATGAAACATGTAAATAAGGGTTCTATGTGGAAAATAATGTTTAAGAATAAGATTTGGTGAAGTTATTGGGGAGTGAAAAAATTATCCTCCACAGGGCAGACCATGGTACTGGGTCTTTATGGCCCTGCTTTGGGGGCTTCCAAGGCATCTAGAAGGCGTCTGTGGCAAATAGAATAGTGTACTAAACAGACCTTCAGTCGGATCCAGTGCGGCTCTTCTTACATTCTTAAATACAAGGCACATTAGTCAGAATATCTCACCAAGACTGGAAGTTGCTTTCACTGCATGTGCAGGAAATATTCCTATGCGTGTACAAAAATTTGAGCCTTCCTAAACATCCATTTGAGAGAAGGGCAAGGAAACGTGTTCAGTGACAGTGCTGTGCAGGAACACACACAGGGATGAATAATAATTCCTTCCAGCACATATTTGATTTTCACATGTGGAGTGCCAAGAGATAAATGCATCACAGTACCCAAATCATGCTGTGTCTTCTCCATTCCGCCAGATGACTCTATAACACCTTGCACAATGCCCACTAAGTTCAAACTAGCAAGTGAGCAGTGGATAAACACACATTGCAGAGGTGACATGTTATTTAATCTCACAAGTGCATCTCCACCCAAATGGCTCAAGAACTAAAAGGGTTTTTTTCAACCAACGAAATAAAGCAAAATTACTGATAACATTGATGTTCCTGGATACAAGAGTTATTCCACTTTTTATGTATTTGCCACTCACAGAATAATGTTCAATGGCATTAAAATAATTTATTATGGACATTAAAGTTTTTCTCTCCCTTTATTCAAGACCAGAGTAAGTTACAGTTAAGAAAACTTACGCGAGCAGGCTTGTTAATGGGTTGAATTATTCTTGTTTTCCAGGTTGTTTTTGATACACAGAGGTGACAATAATCCCTGGACAAGATTATTGGGCGTTCCAAAAGGACTCCTCATTTTGAAGGCTATACATGCATACCATAATATTCCCCATTAGGGGTGTGCAGAATGGAAAAAATGTGCCAAAATTATACACAGATTTGGCTTGTTAAAGCAGCTTCCAGAACTCAACCAAATCTGGGAAACTAAAGTGTAACAAGTCACTCCCAACAAAAAGTGGGAGGGAGTGGTGGGGGAAGAGCACACCAGTGTCGGGGAGTCCACAGCAGTGGGCCCTGCCAGAATCTCCAGGCTGCCCAGCTGGGGCATGCTGATGCTAGCCCTGATCTGGAATATAGTCTTTCTTCCCCCTACCAAATGTGTGCATAGCAGGGATCCAATTTCCCCGGTTGGGGTGGGAGATCCCTAGCTTCCACCCTCTGCCCCCCACCATCACTTACCTGGCTGGAGGGGGAGAAAGGAGCAGGAATGGGACTCCTGGGCATGCTCCTAGATGGTGCTACAATGTCACTTCCTGGGAGTGGCATCATTGCACCTCCCCTTTGCAGTGGGCCGATTTGGGCCCCAAAGAGGCTGAATCAGGCCCGTTTGGGGCCCAAATCAGCCCGCTGCGAAGAGTGTGCATGTCCCCATGCCTGTGTGATGAGGTCACTTTCCAGAAATGATGTCATTGTGCACGCATGGGGCATGCAGTCATTCTGTACGTGTACAAAGAGCACAATGGGAGTGGTGAAAAGGTAACTTTTGGGTCCCCCCTTCCTGCCAGGAGAGTAAGGGGACCTGGCAACCCCTAGTGCATGGAATGCAAACAGCACTGGGCTTAATAGAGCTGTTCTCTTTTTTTCTGACTAGTTATAAGGTGAGTATGAATGCGTATACAATACGGTGTACTGAATATTACAGTGGGAGGTCCATATACCTCCCAGTCACCTCCTCCTTTCCGAGGCCCTGATTCACAAGTCTGGCAGTGCCAAAGAGTCATCTGGGAGTGGGGGGAGGAGAGGACAGGGCTTGTGCTCAGGACTGCAGCCTTGTGAGTATGTGTTTTTACTTCCATTTTGTGGGTTTTGTACATTACTCTTTAATAGGAATTTTGTTAAAGGTTCATCAATAAATTAATGAAATTTGGAGTCCTAGATCAAAGTAGCCAGAAGCTTGAACTGCTGGGGCAGGTGCTGACGCTTTCCTGTTATCCTGTCTATGTGTCTGCTTCCCCAGAGGGAAAAAAAAGAGAGAACACAGTGTTCAAAGGGGGAAACCATCAAAAGAAGTAAATGGTGCAACCAGACTTGAAAAGAAAATGCAAAAGAAAACAAGAAGCTGGCCCAGAGCCTCGTTTCAATACAAGGGCCTCACAAACAGCTCCCCAGCTTGTCCCCCTTTCTTGGTTGTTTTCCTAAGTAGCTTTTGGGCTCTGGAAGCCAGCTTTAATTTTTTTAAAAACCTAAGTGCTATACAGGGTGCTTCTCATTTACAACAGTTACAGGAACTGCTGAATTGAAGGCAGTCAAGAATTGGCTGCATAATTGTTGCCGGCATTTGTGTGCTGGGTCCACAATATCTGGCTGTGCTTCCTCAAAGAATAGCGAGGACTACGTCTTCAAATGCAGAAGAAGGCTTGGGGGATGGGGTTTTGGGTTCTCTGGAGGAAACAACTGAGCTGAGATGTACTGCTGCCACTCACGTTACGTTGTACTCAGGAGTAAGAAAGACTGAGCAAAGAGCTAGGATAGCCCTGGTTCAAATCTCAGCCATGGACTCAATGGATATGTGTAAGTGAGTAAAATGTCAGTCCGCAGCCAGTTTATGGCAACCGCTGCTGGGTTTTTCAAGGCATGAGATGAACAGAGATAGTTTGCTATTGCCTGCCCCTGCACAGTGACCCTGGCCTTCCTTGGTGGCCTCCCATCCAAGTACTAACTAACTAAGGGCGATCCAACTTAGCTTCTGAGATCTGACAAGATTGGGCTAGCCTGGGATATCCAGGTCTGAGCACTCACTGGACAGCTTTCAGCAAATCTTTGTCTTTCAGCTCCCCTCCTAATAGGGGTAGGGTCAGCCTTGGTTAGTAATTGCACAGGAGACCTCCAACAAAGACCAGGGCAGAGGCAGGCCATGGCAAACCACCTCTGTTAGTCTCTTGCCATAAAACCCCCACCAGGGGTCACCATAAGTCAACTACGACTTGATGGCACTTTCCACCACCTAATATAATAACATTCGATAACAATAACATTAGATTTATATACCGCCCTTCAGGATGACTTAACACCCACTCAGAGCAGTTTACAAAGTATGTTATTATTATCCTCACAACAAAACACCCTGTGGGGTGGGTGGGGCTGAGAGAGCTCCAGAGAACCATGACTAGCCATATGAGTATACCAGCACTGAAATACCTTATAGAGCTACTCTTGGGAGTATTGAGACAGTGTCTGTGACACATTTTCCAAGAAATAGAACTGCCTAAGAGCAAAAATCTTCTTATAGTAGTCATCCACTCAATATCAGGGGCCAGTAAAAACTCTTGCTGAGCCTCTGCAGAGATCAGTCAAACCCCTTCCACTGAGCAGCTTGGAATCAAATGAAATGTGACATCAGGCCGTGAATGGATCCCCCACCCCCAAAGAACCCAAATTCAGACTATAGCAGAGGCAACCCTGGGCTTGATCCTGAGTGCAAAATGTGGAACCAGTTGGGAACAGTAACCACAGAGCTACTAGCTAATTGAGTTGCCGACAACAGTCAGAAAAAAGAAGGTCACACCAGTAAGGTCCAGTAAGAGATCAGCATCTAAAAAGATCAAGAAACAACTCTCTCGGTGCACCTTGCTCTTCTCTTTTCTCTTACTAGCTAATTGAGACAGTTGCTCAGAGGGGTAAGAGGTAACTAGCTGCTGTTAGGCCGGTGAGAAAACTCCTCCAGAGATATGTGTGGGAAGATACTAAGGCAATATCCATACAACTTGTTGCATTTATTATTATCAGGCATTTTATTTTGCACCTGCATTGCTTGTTGCTTTCTTTATTAGTAATACTTTATAGATAAAAACTTGGAAGAGTCTCCCTTTTGTCCATTTCCTATTTTTTGTTTTCCCTTGGGGGAACAGCCTGGTGTAGGCAACTGTGTATACCTAAAACCTAAGAAAGATATAGCCAGGTGAACCTCTGTGAACCTACAGTTGTCTAGGGTTGCCAGCTCTGGGTTGAAAAATATCTGGAGAATCGGGGGGTGGGACCTGGAGAGGGTGGGGTTTGGGGAGGGGAGGGGCCTCCGCTGAGTGTATTGTCGTAGAGCGCACCCTCCAAAGAATCTGTGTTATCCTGGGGAGCTGATCTCTGTCATCTGAAGATCTCTAGGTCCCACCTGGAGTCCCCTTCCCATTAAACCATTGATCCACTAAATTTTTCCTCAGTTATGCTATACACACATAAAACAATGGACCCCAAAGAAAGTGAGTGTTGGCGGGTGCACGCTATGGCAGGAAACTGGCTGGCAAAGTGATAGTAGGGCAACAGGGCAGTGCCCAAGCAGGAGCGCGCTCCAAGCAGGATAGTGCAGTGACATGAAAAACAACCCTGCTTCATGTTTACTTTATTTCCCATAGTGCCATTCTGCTTTTGCCTGCTGCTGCTATGTTTCCTTGTGCTTTGCAGTTTTATTCCCATGAGGAGAGGTGAATTCAAATCCTTCTGTTTGATGCTCAGCGTTCCACTACAAAATGAGATGTTCTTGCATTAATTGCCACCAGTCTTCATTGCCCAAGTGCAGGCAGGCAGGCAGAATGATTGTCTGAATCCATCCCCCCAGTACACTCATTTTCCTTTAGCTGTGGGGCCATGCAAGATTGTTTTTGAAAGGGTGGAGTAGGCCAGTGGCTCACAGGGGGCTTGACTTAAGCTTGACGTTGAGAATTTTTTTAAAAAAAACACAACGTTTTGGTGGATGGGGTGGGTGTTGCTGTAGGATGAGAAACCTGAAGAGAAGACTAGATTGGTTGATATATAGGTGGGAACTGTGAAGGAACTGAAGTTTCATTGAGGTTCATGTTTAATAATAATAATAATAGCAACAATAACATTCGATTTATATACCGCCCTTCAGGACAACTTAATGCCCACTCAGAGCAGTTTACAAAGTATGCCATTATTATCCTCACAACAAAACACCCTGTGAGGTGGGTGGGGCTGAGAGAGCTCCAGAGAGCTGTGACTAGCCCAAGGTCCCCCAGCTGGCTTCAAGTGGAGGAGTGGGGAATCAAACCCGGCTCTCCAGATTAGAGTCCCGTGCTCTTAACCACTACACCAAACTGGCAACTTTGCCATTTGATTCAGAGAAAGAAAGAGCCTGAAAGACTATGAAATCCTAAACAGGTCTGCTCAGATGTAAGTCCCAGGTTATTCAATAGTGCTTACTCCCAGGCTAATATTGAAGTCTTTCATGGCTTTTATCAAGTTTGATTGACTGGACAGACCACTTGCATCCTGCCCAGCGGCACTTTTCCTCACAGTGGCTAACTATCCAAGTGCCCTGAAGGGGGTGGGGAAGACAAACCAGTGCCTGGATGGACCCACACACAAAAAAAAGGTAGCCATGTGCACATTCTTCCTTCCCTCCAGTGGAGTTAAATAGCAGGTATATCATAAAGGGTCTCTCCCCTTGGGAACAACTGGTAGAATGCCACTAAGGAAATAAGATGCTGCCGGCCCAGTGCTGACCTGCCGCCATTGTTGCGCACAGTAAGCACCAAAACAAAACACATGAGCTTTTGGAGCGGAGGATGCCGTTATAACTTGGTTTCCTGGATTTGGTTCCCTTTTCTGGAAGCTGCTTTAATGAAATGAAACAGCAATATCTGGGTGTATTTCCAGCTCATTTGCTTTGTTTTGCACACCCCTATTAGGGATCCTGTGTGAGAATGGTTGGCTTACTAGTAATTTACTAAACACTATAAACAACTCGTTCCATTACCTGCTTTCACAGGAGACTAAGATATTAAAATGGAAAAGTGTGCTGCCGTTAAAAGTTAATTTCCTTATAAAGATGAGAAATCAATCTTGGTTTTAAAAAAATAGAGTCGCAGCTGGAGAATGCTGGAGAAATCACTGAAATCCCTCATCAGGTGGCTGATACACATGAGACTGAATTAAATTCTCTGCAGGTTTTAATAGAAGTGTAGAGGGAGAATGTTTACCTTCTTTTAAAGTAGTGAATCACAGAGAAGTCTGATTAAATGCAAAAAGAATTATGTTTTGAATTTGCTCGGATGAGATGGAAATAGCTTACAAAGAATGTTCACACTTTGCATCTAAACTTCTGACGAAGTGGGCTCCCATCCCCGAAAGCTTAGGCTGGAATCAAATCTTGTTAGTGCCACAATTCTGTTCTTTATTTTGACATGTGCTGGGGGACTCTTCAAGGTCAGTGGGACGTATGGCCTGTCACTGTGGTGCATGGTGCAACACAAAAAGCATTTTATATGTACCTGTGCAAAAAGTCAATTTACTTCACAGAGCTAAGCTGCAAGGGACAAATTACATGAGGAGGACGACGTGAAGGGAGTCGCGATGTTAGCTGGGAAGCTGAGTTCTAAAAGAGATGGGAAGACTTTGTCAATTTCCCCTCTCTACAGAGCCAGGGAGATCACTGCTCAAAGGGTTTGTTAATGTCTTCTTTGCCTCTTAAAGGGGAAGGTGAAACTTACAGTGCCTTTTGAGGCAAAGAGGAAATTAACAACCCCTCTGAGTAGCCATCTCCCTGGCTCTGTAGAGAGGGGAAATTAACAAAGCCTTCCCATCTCTTTTAAAACTCAGCTTCCCTGCTAACATTGCGACTCCCTTCACGTGCTCTTCCTCGTGTAATTCGTCACAGAGAGAGCAAACCTAAGCAGGTCTCCTCAAAATCCTACTTAGGTCTGGTCAATGGGGCCTACCCCCAGGAAAGTGTTCTCAGGATTGTACTGACAATGTGCTCAAATTGTTTTGAATGCTCCAGGGCTGGAACTTGGCACCAAGGGTTTGCCTTACGTTTGGACTAGTTCAGACATGAATATCTTTTTTTATGACTGCAGCATCACTTCACACATTCAGCAGTTGCCAAGAAAAGTGAAATCAAATCATGTACATGTAGATTCCTGGTCTGCCTAGAGACTTGGTGAAGATGGTTTAGCATATGACATTGATTTAGAATGACTTCCTTGTGTAAAATATTTACCAGGGCTTAAGTTTTGCAATGTACTATTGAAATTGACAATACAAGTTTAATAATATCCCTAAATTATTTAGAGACTTTGTCATAACTCACTTTTTTCTGTTCCATCATTTTCAGTTCTTTATACAGTGAAATAAATATGAATATTTGTGATCCTTTGTCAAATGCCAGCAGATAATAACAGTCACGTTGGGGGCATCCTTCGTTATAATAGGAACATAAAAATCAGTGATCCAAATCTCTATCCAATCTCAAGAACAGAAATATAGCCAGAAACTAGTTAAGAAACTTGGATATGCAAATGATAGCATTTACTTGCATATAAGCCAGTTTGTTGTAGTGGTTAAGAGTGACGGGACTCTAATCTAGAGAACTGGGTTTGATTCCCCAATCTTCCACCTGAAGCCAGCTGGGAGACCTTAGGACAGTCACAGGTCTCCAGAGCTCTCCCAGCCCTGCCCACCTCACAGGGTGATTGTTGTAGGGATAATAACAACATACTTTGCAAACTGCTCTGAGTGGGTGTTAAGTTGTCTTGAAGGGTGGTATATGTTGTTATATTTTCTTTCACTGAATTCATACCCCCAACCTCTGAGCAGCTTATATACTGTGTTACCCTAATGTGCATACTGTATACGCAGACATGGAAAAATAAAATACCCCCAAAAAGTGTGTGTGGGGAGGGGGGGCGCTTCTCAATCTGCTACCTCTAAACTGCAGAACATCTTCTCTTAGGAAGTGTGGCAGACATTTTCTGAAATAATCAGAAAACATTTATTTTGGAAGCCCTTCAGATGAAAATTGGTTGTTTGTGTCTTGAGATGTTCATATTATTTTTTTATTTGTGATTTTAATTCTCACGGGTTAATATAGTTTGTGTTTTTACTGATTACTAGTTGCTTTGTGTGTTCATTGAACACTTAGGCAGCTTAAACATTAATGAAATAAATAGTAAAGAATACCGATAGTGACACTTAGAACCAGAGAATCACAAGCAAACTTCTTCTGAAACACAACTTTGCTGTCCCTTCTTGCTAAAGCTCCCTCTGCCCCCTGAAAAGCCACTCCAAAGACTTTGGGTCTGAGAATGGTATGGAGTGTAGCAGAGGGGGCTGCTGTGGGTAGGGGAAGCCAGCAGGAATTGGGTCCTTTTGCACTAGCTGAAGTGTACATCCTCTTGCACGTCAGGAGCATTGGGCCCAACCCACTTTATCTATTTGGTTGTAGTGAAATAATTCACTTTGTTCCTAGATTCACTGAGAATATGCAGATGATATTAGAATTCACCATGGGTTAGAAGCAGTACAAGGTTTAAGAAGGACTGCTTGCTCTCTTTTGCCCAACTCGAGCAATTCTCACATGAACCAAATCTTAAGCATCTGGCTTTCAAAGCCATGTTCAGACATTCAACCTGTCCTTAGATGCTTGGAGAAATGTGTGTACATGTGGTAGAATGTAATAACAATGGCAATGACAATATCATAAGAATAAATTAACTTTTATATAATACACTTCCAGAATAGAGATATGGTAAAACAAAATCCCACAAGTGGCTACTTTCTATAAAGAATTCTGGTTCTAATTGCTCGTGAAAATTTTAGACAGTTGTTTCCCCTTCTTGTTCACTTGGATGTAGCATACTGTCTTTATTTCATTCTTCTCTAAATGTGAAATCCAGTTTATCACATCAATGTTTTCTAATAGTGAAATCCAGATTATTGGATTATTAGACTGTTTTTATGAAATTGTTCTTTCATTAATCCGCTTTTACTGCATTGTTGCATCTGACGAAGAGAACTGTGATTCTCGAAAGCTTATGCTACAGTAAAGTTGGTTAGTCTTAAAGGTGCTACTGGACTCTTTTCTATTTTACTGCATTGTTCATTGTATGTATTGTAGTGGTATCTGCCTTGAGTTTCAATGAGAAAGGTGGTGTGTGTGTGTGTGTGTGTGTGAGAGAGAGAGAGAGAGAGAGAGAGAGAGAGAGAGAGAGATCAAGTTGCAACTTGACTTATGATGACCCCAGCAAGGGGTTTTCAAGTCAAGTAGAAGCAGAGGTAGTTTGCCGTTGTTCACCTCTGCAGAGTCTACTGGTCGCCCATCCAAGTACTGACTCTGCTTAGCTTCC
Organism: Eublepharis macularius; assembly: GCF_028583425.1. NCBI lineage: Eukaryota > Metazoa > Chordata > Lepidosauria > Squamata > Eublepharidae > Eublepharis > Eublepharis macularius. The sequence continues at coordinate 75,119,081 of NC_072798.1, forward strand.
AAAATCTAATGAGATCAGGCTATACCATGCTGCCTTCCCTCCCAAGAAAGATGGAAAATAAAACAAACAGACACAGTTTCATAGAAGTCTCAGGGAAGCAACCAGCAAAGTGACTTTCCTGTTAATCTAGCACGGACTAAATTTTTTCCAGGGAATATATAAATGGTATGCAGGTAACTTCAAACCAGATGAGAGCTGGATGCTACTGATCTAGGAAGGGTTCTGTGTTTCTGTGAGTTAGCCATTTGCAGCTAGCTCTGTGACTAGATCTTAGAGTCAACTAACCCTCTTCCACCTCACAAATCCAAATACCAGGGATTCCAAGAACTGACCCCAAATTTCTAATTTAATATTCCAAGTATGACATAAACTGTGATACATTGTATAAGCCTAAGCTTAAATAAGCTAAAATAAAATAAAATAAAAATAAGCTCAGTGTGAGCATGCAGTTGGTGCATAAATCCCAGTTTATTTTTTCCTCCTTTCGATATCCTTTTCTTTCTGCCCTGTTTCTTATTCCGTCAACCCTTGAAAAATGTGGAGAGCAGTCCATTCCTGCTGCTTCAGCATATGCCTACTGGGCATTTATGGACAGGCTTAACCAAAGGGGTTTGACAGAAGCAATCAAGTATAAAATACAAGAATGTTTCATGATAATTAGATAGCTTTAGAAAAATAATCTATTATAAGTAACCCACAGAGACAAATCTGTTGGCTCCTGCTTGCTTGGATCATCGGAGGTGAAAATCTAGAGTGATTACTCTCTGAATTATAGTTCGGCAATTTGCTGAGCAGCAGAGCAGTGTCTGCATTTTTAATATACAGCATTTGGCTGCATTGTTAGTGAAGATAAATAAATGTAGGTAAGGCCGCTGATTTCAGTGGGGCATGTGTGAGGATAGTATATTCTGCTGGTATCCAGCAGCGGCCCATTCAACGGGATGTGCTGGTATTCCTTGCCACCGTCATAAATGGTGCATACCATCAGCAGCTGCTTGGAGGTGTGTTATTGGGTGAGACAGAATGGATTTACTACACCTGCCCAGAAGGCTGTACTAGCCTATGCCAGCCAATGGCACCACTGGCACAGGCCAATAGGGATTCTGCAGAAAGACAGCGTGGATGCACCAGCATTACACAGATTTGGCCAACCACCACTCCATTGAATTGGCCTCCAGTTGGCGACTGCTGATTGGTAACCCAACCACCTCCTGTCCAAGGCTAGCACTTGAGAGTGATTGGTGCACGTGGGAATACACTACTACACTGGCTGCTCCTGATTACCCCACATACATCAGGTCACACCCCTGGGCTCTGTGTCAGTTAATGCAGTCTATTTACAATCGCATGCCCTTCGTAAGCAATCAGAGAAATGGTGAGAAGACCTCAAAACCATTTTACTGAAATTTAATCACATTACTCATGAGTAGAACAGTGTGGTTTAAGTGCATTATGAAGTAACTAGGGGGCAATTCATATGTTCCCTGACTTCTTACATAACATTTGGGGGGTAACATCCCATGATGACACTGCTGTAAGATGTAAAACGTGTAGGAGAACATAAGAACACAAGAAGAGCTCAGCTATCCAGCGGCCTATCTAGCTTAGCATCCTGTTTCACACACTGGCCAGCCAGCTGCCCTGGAGGGCCAACAGAAAGGGTTTCGAGGCTGAGGCCTCCCCCTAAAGTTGCTCCTGGCACTGGTATTCAGGGGCTTACAGCCTCTAAATGTGGAGGCCCATGTGGAATATGGAGAGAGTGCTAATGACGACTGCACACTAGCTATACTCCTTCCTGGGAGTAGATAGGGCCAATGTGAAATGTGATACAATGTGACCTTCCAATTTGAGTCAGTAGCTGATTCCGCACACGTTGGATAATGCACTTTCAATGCACTTTAGCAATTGTTTGGAAGTGGATTTTTTGTTTCACACACGAAAAATTCAGTTCCAAGTGATCTCCAAAGAGGATTGGAAGTGCGTTATCCAACGTGTGCGGAATCAGCCAGTGTTTCAAGTGCTACTGATGTGGGATGTGGCCTTGCAGAAACATTAGCCAAAGCATTCAGGAAACAAGAATCCTGGTCCCATTCTTCTGCTTTATATGACTCCCATCACTGTGATACACACCGCTGCTTCTACTACTAGGCAAAACAGGTAATCTTCTGTAAGAGGGGGCCATAAGTTACTTTATATACCACCAACTCTCTGTAGTGGACAAAATGAATCTGTGCATGAGAAAAGTAAACTATAACCAGCAAGAGGTTGAACTATGGTACATTAAAGAAAGTGACAGGTAGACATCCCTTAATTATAGACGATGGCTTAGTGCCTACATAGTGCAAATGAGGTTGTACTAAATGAAGGACAACTCTGCTACCTCTCTCTGCTGCTGCAACCTTCCAGCCTCCCGATATTGTATCCATGAGGGCCAGTAGACTGCCAAGACCAGCAGAGGAGGATAGTTACAGATATTCTTTTTTTTAAAGAATTTTTTATTGGATGGGTTTACAAACATAAACATAAAAATCATTATTATTTTCCACCCCATTGCATTTTCCCCATCCTTCCCCCCCCTTTTCTAGTGACTCCCAACAGTTTTCCATACCCAACTTAATCTAAAGAATATATCATAAAAGTCTACGATAATATATATAATATATATCTATATAATACATACTAATCTAATCTATTTACTTATATTAACTATCTTAATATAATACTTATCTAAATTAAGAGTATAAAATTATATAAGTATATAGTAAATATATATACTAACTAAAAAAAAAGAAAAATATGTATATATATATATGTAATATACTATTCCTTAAATACCTATTATTTATATAGTAAATCTATTACTTCTATTACATCACTAAAATATCATATATACTCCCTATTACCTATATAACCTTATTATTCAATCTTATACTTTCCATATGAATATACTATCTTACTCTTAACTTTATAATACTATAATACTATAACTCTATACTAATCCAATAAAATATAATAATATACCCCCTTTTAACCTTAAGTAAGTTTCTATCTCCCCTTTAACAACTATCCAAAGACCACAATTTCCCCTTCATGTCCCACTTTTTCTCCACATATTTCTTGAATTTTTCCCAGCTTAATGTATATTCCAGTACTTCTTGTTCTTTCAATTTCCTTGTTAACTTGTCCATTTCTGCCATATTCAGAACTTTCAAAATCCAGTCTTCCATAGATGGTATCTCCTGAGTCTTCCACAACTGTGCATAACACAGTCTGGCCACCGTAATCATATAAAATACCATAACTCTGCCCATTTTATCAAAGTCTTCTAGTTACAGATATTCTGAGAGGGAGGGAGGAATTTCCACAAGCAGAAATTCTTTCTGCAAGCAGAATATGAGTATAGAATACAAGTCATTGCATTTTGTCGTGGTGGATCAAAACCGATGTACTAGTAGATTTAATGTGTGAGAAGGCAGTGCTTCAGCTGATCGCCAATGTATTTTTGGCAGATTAATTTGCAATTGCTGCATGCATAGATTGGCTTGGAGCCACTTGAAACTTCTGCTTGGACCTCTGGTTTAGGAAGGTGATTAAATAAAAGAACAGAACTGTGGGCTACACTACTGTGTATAGCATATATTATTTGTTTGCAGTATGCATTATCTTGCTCTCAGTACATTGAAACCTACCTATGTAATTCCACCTTTTGGCATTGTTAATATATTGTGTCTAATACTTATGCTTTGTTTTCAGATTTCTGTCCCACTACTTTGCTGATTGCATTAACTTACATTGTATAATCTGCCTTGCACCTCAGTGAGAAAGGTGGACTATTAATACTGTAGACAATTCCTAAAATACTGCTTCTGCAGAGTCAGAGGTCTGTAATAGGAGCTTGAGCATGATGTACATATGAGCAAGGGCATACATGGTGCAGCTGCGCTCTAATAAAATGCTGCACTTATAAGTGTTTTGCTGAATCGGTGTACCGTCTCAACACCTACTGTTGCAGGAGCAACAAAGGCCATTGCATTTGAGCATATCCTCTTCTCATCATCCTTTTGAGACCATAGGATTGGACCTTAAAACATCATGAGATGCTGCAGAATTCAAGAAAAATTCTGTGGCCCAGCAAAAACAATCTCAGGATGGTCAATCCCTCTACAAACACCGCCCTATGCATCCTAGCCAGCTCTCCTCCCCAGTCCCCACCTGCATTTAATTATTCCTCCTTCTGCTATTGGAGGGGAGTCCCTCCTGCCAGAGAGGCTCCTGTGTTAGTTACTCTGATGCAGCAAAAGCAAACAGGAGTCTTGTGCAACCTTGAAGGATAAGCTTTCACGGGTTGGATCCCACATAGTCACATGCATAAGTAAGGTCCTTATGCATGTGCTTGTCTTTGTCCTGAGTACCACAAGAGCCAAGGTGTGTGTTTTGCCAGCTGAGGACTAAACTCACAAACACACGTGAACACATGAAGTTGCCTTATACTAAATTAGCCTATTGGTTCTTCAAAGCTGGAATTGTCAACTCTGACTGGCAGCAGACCTCCAGGGTCTCTGGCAGAGATCTTTCACATTATCTACTACCCGATCCTTTTAAAAAATAACTGCAGATGCTGAAAATTGAACCTGGGACTTTCTACATACAAAGCAGATGTTCTACTATTGGATATTTGGGCTCCTCCCCAAATTCGTATATCTGATGAAGCAGACTGCAATCTACAAAAGCTTATGCGGGAATAAAAGCTATCTAGTGGCTTCTTCTTTTTAAAAAGAAAGCAATGCAAAGCAAATGTTGCCACAAAGTTAATTGAAGTAAAATGCTTTGGTCCCATGATCACTGAAAGCGTTATAGTAACAGATATTCTCTAACTTATTTTGTGGCTCTCAGATGATCAACAGGAAATAGCATGTTGTTTATTCAAAATGCCCTGAAAGTTATCATTTTTCTCATCAGAAGAAAACTTGTCAATTCTGACTGCTGTAGAAGAAACAGAGTGGTACTGCACCCTGTTGGTCTATTCCATTAAAAGCAACTCATTTCATGTTTTATACAGCATCCCTCATTTTCACAATATGTATCAAAACAGTGTGATGGAAAATGCATCACCTTGAAGAAATGTGTGATGCGTGCCGCTAATAGCTTAAAAAGTAGGCTGTAAGATTCCTGCTAAGTGCTGAAGTGAAGGAATACAGCTATGAAAGATTCAATTAGATTCTGCACAAATGGCAGAAAAATATAATTGTGAAGTTTAAGAAAAATATATATGGTTTGTTGGAAGGACTAGAGGTTTTTTTAAAAAAAAATAGAGAATAAAGTTGTAGCTGAATAAACAAAACAGTAAGTAATTAATAGCTTATTGTTGTAGCCATAGGCTGTAACATTCCAGCATATGCACCATATAATAATATACCACATCAAACGAGTTAAGGCATAATTACATATTTATGTGGCAACAGGGCTTTTTTTCTGGGAAAAGAGGTGGTGGAACTCAGTGGGTTGCCCTTGGAGAAAATGGTCACATGGCTGGTGGCCCCACCCCCTGATCTCCAGACAGAGGGGAGTTTAGATTGCCAATCTAAACTCCCCTCTGTCTGGAGATCAGGGGGCGGAACCACCAGCCATGTGACCATTTTCAAGAGGTTCTGGATCTCCGTTCCACCGCATTCCTGCTGAAAAAAAGCCCCGCGTGGCAAGACAAAACTTAACATTTAAAACTAGGATGATAAAAATGGAAGTGACAAAAAGAAGCAGAAAAAACCATAAAATTAAATTTAAAAGTTTGGCTAAAATTCTTAAAGAATTAGCAAAAACTATTTTTCTCCATCATGAAAGACACTGGACTGAACATGAAGGAATTGAAAGAAGCAGTCAGAGACAGAAAGGCCTGGAGGGATACGATCTACAGAGTAGCCAAGGATCGGACACGATTAAATGGCTAGGATTGGATTGGATTGGATTGGATTTTTCTCCTTATCTTTGCGAAGAGAAAAATAAAAACAGCCACTTGAAGAGTAACAAGAGGGAAAACATTAGCCGATAAAAAATTAATACATTCCTCATCTGACCCAGAAAAATTGACAAGAAATTGATTCAGCAGTTTATTCTGGATGGACCCACAGAAGGAGCAATGTAAAACATAATATACAGTGTCCTCCATCTGATTAAGACCGCATGGGCAGAGGCGTTGTTCCACTGGTATTTTTTGAAATCTGCCCTGTAAATACTCGGTTGGCATAGTTTGGAAGCCAGCACTAGTAAAAGCCTTTCTTAACATTATATTAGAAAGGTCAGCTAAGTAGCAAGAGAGGAATTTATTTTTCTTAATCCGAGGATACCACAAGGAGACTTTAGATTGTCGAACCAGACTAATATCACGAAGGGCATCTTTTTCAAAGAGCCAGTTACAAATTTTGATGGAGTCCCATAAACAGAACAGACTGTCCTGCACCTGGTCGGATAGTCTCCTTAAGAGCTGATTACTTGGCCAGCAGGCCTGAAAGGGAGCTTGGAGCTGGAGCACAAGGCTTGCACAAAGGGATCCATTTGATCCAGCCTTGAAGTGCTGCCAAGCCTCAGCCTAAATAGGTTGAGGGGTGATTTGGCTCAGCTGCATCTGCCAGCAGGTGTGGAGGCTTAGGAGGCTGGGCTTGGCTCTGGCCAGGGTCCTGTTCTGAGTCTGCAAGGCGGTGGTGTGCTGCCAGCCTTGCACTTCAGCTTCTCTGTACTACTTCTGCCTGGATCCTTCGACACGGACACTTCCTCAGCATGTGAGGCAATATGGAGGGGTTATGGGCCGTGGTTCATGACCTGCTTGGCGAGGCCTCAGAGGTGGTCTCTGAGGTAGAAGGCAAGGACTCGCTTACAGGTTCTGGTGGGGAGGTCTCAGGTGCTGCTGGGGCATGGTTGGCCAGGGCCTCGCTTGCAGGATCTGGCAGCATGGTCTCTGGTGCATGGTCAGCCAGTGCCTCTGCAGCACCAGGCACGTCCTGGCCCTGCTGGTCCTCAACTCTTCCCCTGAGCCTCCAAGTCCAAGTCATCGGCCTGGTCAGAGGACTGGTTGGAGGGGGTCATGATGACACAGACTGTGTAGGACAAGAAATCTACAGGGCTGTGACTTTGAATTTGAATCCATCTCACAAATTTGAATTTGAATTTGTGAGATGGATCAAGCCAACCTTTTCACTCAATCTCACCTAATTCTCTGCATTGCCACAGCCCCCATCACACACGTATTTTGTTCATGCGTAGTCATTTTGGTGGTCAGACTGGTCCCCTCTCCTCCCTTTCTGTCCTCCAGAAAAGTTAGTTGGGTCCAACCCCCATGTTCTGACCTTGTATCTTGAACTCGTCATCTTGCTACAGACTTTGAGAAATGGGAAAGGTAATGTTTGAAGTATCACTTACATTGCAGAAGTCTAGTCAACAAAAACAAAGTAAGCTCTAGAAACATTATTTGAACGTATTCTAAGCAAGTACAAGGGAAGTGGAAAACAAATTCTTCCTGTGTCAAATGGACTCCAAGATATTTGATTTCAAGAAACACAAATGAGAAATTTGAAATAAGGCTTGGTGGGTCAGGTCGGGTAAGCAAGACATGTAAAATCAACAATAAAGTCAAGCAAGTCCATGTAACTCTATAGAAGTCAATGCAGCTTCATTGATTTGTTTCATGTCCCCATTGGGCCCATTAACTTTGAGACAGTGATGGGCTCCTTTGGGGTATAAGGAATAATGTATTGCCAAATACATCCAGTCTCTGGTAATCTTTATAACAAGCTGATGCTACTGAAATGATTCCAGCGCTAATGGAGAGACACACTGAAATGTATTATACGTGTTAGTCTAGATTTAGGGCCTCACTTTGCTATCTCCTCCTGGTAAATAGCTATCTTCTCCAGAGTTTCCCTGCTGGGGCCAGGCAGATAGATTAAAGCTTTGCTGAGTTAAGTAATGATTTATGGATGCATTCCTCTATTTCCTCAGCTCAGTTTATCTCAGGTCACTTTCTATCATCTACTGAGATCAGTTCTGTCTCAGGATTGTATATTTCTATCACTGTTATTCCAGGGACATCGCTGAGCTTTTTGCCATGAGCATTCTGTTGCTATGATCCCCTTGTCATCATTTTTCAATGTGTTCCCTTTCGATTTACATAATTCATGTTTCTCAACTGCTTGCCTTTTAGAGGTAGCTCCACCTCCACACTACACCATCTAGTGTGTGATGGGGGACAAAGGCATTTCCTTGCACACTTTAATACAAATCTGTATCCTTTTCTTCCTACCACTTGCAGTTTTGAACACGGGGAGCAGAGAGAACTTTGCTCATATTCATTTGTGTCTGATGTGAATGGAAAATGGCAGTTTCCATAATTTAAAGCCAAACATGATTTGCTCACCCATGAACTGTAATCCAGCTCACAGCAGTCCCTTGCTCCTTCTTGGATGGGGTGTTGTACAGAGGAGATGAATTAAGACTTTTCTCATAGGGGCTTTGGCTGATCATCATGGCATTTGCTTAAATTCTAAAACTACACTCTGAAGAATGGCTGGAGAGTACCAAATATTTCGGCTACTAGTTTGCTGACTGCTTATTCCTTTGGATGAGTCGTCTTTAAACTTTCACCGTTAATGTTATCTTAAAGAAAACTGTATGCTGATGGGCAGGAATCTGGAATTGACAGTTATTATCTGTTTGTTGATTTTATGATGAACTGTTGTTTTATGAATAGTTTTTAATATTTGTATTGTACTTTTATAACTGCTGTACCTTGCCCTGAGCCTGCTTGCGGGAAGGACGGGTTAGCAATGTTGTTGTTGTTGTGTTGTTAATGTTGTTGTTGTTGTTGTTGTTGTTGTTGTTGTTGTTGTTGTTGATGATGATGATGATGATGATGATGATGATGATGATAAAGGAAACTTTTGCTTGTCCAACGTATACAAAAAGTTGTTGGTGCTTTTCCACTGACAAGATGTATCCACACATACAGCCACTGTGGCTGTATCTGTCTTTTTATTTCAATCAATCTCTGTCTATCTGACTATGGTCGCTTCCACACATCCTTAATGAGACGGCCTGCTAACAGAACTTTGGTGGGTTATCTCACTCATTACATAGTTTTGAGCATTTTTTGTGAAACTTGTTTTGTTCCGTTTTCATTTTTGATGCTGCTTTTTTCGCACGGTTATCTAATGTATCAATGCACCTGGAGGCTTTTTCCGTGCTTCTGAAGTGCCCTCCCACAAATCTCTAACCCCTCCTCTTGCCGTTACTCCTCCCACACAAGCGTCTGGCTCGCATGCACGAGTATATCTCCTCCTCCCCCCTTTTTTTTTTTACTTTTTAAAACGATCCTTGCGCAACATTGGGAACAGCATGCCATTTCTGATTTTATTTCAAACTACCATTAAAGCCTGTTGTTTTGGAAAATATAACCGCTCCTAGCAGCGCTTCCCCCACCCCTGTGCCTTTCCCTGCGGCATCAGTCAAGAGGGGAATGGAGAAGAGAACAGGGGCTCCCTCCTCCTCTGATCCCTCAGCCACCGCTTGGCTTGTGCTCAGCCCTCCCAAGACCCCACGGAGGCGGCAGGGAGCACCCCCCCCCTGCCGTGGCACATTGGGAGGGCCTCGCCGCCACACTGAGCCTTCCCGCAGCCTGTGCTGAGCAATCATTTTGCCCCCACTTGCTTCTTATCCCTGCATACTGCACGTCCACAGGGATAAGGTGTGAGTGCTAGGGAACATGGTTTGCCTTTTATATAGTAGGATATGAAATCGTGCGATTGCTCTACTCTACTGTTTGCATACTTATTAAACACTTCTGCATTTAAAACTTTGGAAAATCAACGGTAGAGAACGGAGTACTTTGCAATATAGCGCAATCCCACATGCACTCAAAAAAAAAAAAGGAAAGTTAGGTGGGACTGCACCAACGTCATTTGTGATGAGGTGCAGAAAGAACGCACTTTCTGTTTGGGGACCTTTTTTCCCTTCCATTACGAACACACCCAAGAAATGCATGAGGACGCTGCGTATGGAAGGTGAGTTATGAAAGCAGGTTGGGAAGACTTGGCTTCAGGACAGAGAAAGCTTGGGGAAAAAAAAGGAACACATGGAAGCAACCACTCTCTCTCTCTCTCTCTCTTTCTATATGTATTTTTAAGTATATCTATTGCTGTCTCAATATATATCTCTATCTGTATTTGTATCTGTCTCTGTATTTCTTTGTATAATAGTTTCTATCTATCTGTATCTCTATCTGTATATCTGTATTTGTATATCTGTATCTGTATCTCTCTTGATATACCTATCACTTTCTGTATCCATTTCTATCTATCTCTATTCCGCTCTCTCTCTCTTTATGTCAATCTGAATCTATATCGCCATGTTTATCCAAGTCTCTTTTCATATGTATTTCTTTGTAACTGTCTATCTCTGTCTTTATCTATATCACTCTCTCTACCTATCTCTTTATCTCTGTCTATATCCACCTATATGTGTCTATCTCTATCCCTGTCTATATTGCTATCTCTATATATCTATCTCTTTATATACCTCTTTCTATCTTTCTCTTTCTATATCTATCTATATCACTATTTCTCTCTCTCAATCACTTTCTGCATCTATTTCCATCTCTCTCTATATATATCTACATCCCAATCTCTAGATGCCTCTCTATATAGTGATACATATAGAGTGAGAGAGTGACAGTGATATGTGTGTGTGTGTGTGTGTGTGCGCACGTGTGGAGAGAGAGAGAGAGAGAGAGAGAGAGAGAGAGAGAGAGAGAGAGAGAGAGAGAGAGAGAGAGACTGTGGTAGTTGGCCATCAGACTTCTTCCAATGATTGCTTTCATTAAACATGCATGTAGCTTGTTGATACCTACTGTCTGTGTACTGGTTGTTTCGTGTTGACAATCTCTCAGTAGGTAAGGGGATTGAAAGCCAAATAAATCATTAGGGATGAAACAGAGAGCTTTGCCTAAAGAACATGCCCAGAGATGCAACAGAAATACATATCTAGGAAGACGGTCAGTGCACAATTGAACAGTAGAGCATCCACTAAGTTATAATCCGGAAAGTTTAAAATAGTCAGGGTAAGAAATGATGGCCCTGACCCAGATAGCCCAGGTGAGTCTGATCTCATCAGATCTCAGAAACTAAGCAGGGTCAGTCTTGGTTAGTAATGGGATGGGAGACTTCCATTGAAGACCAGGGTTGCAAAGGCAGGCAATGGCAAACCACCTCTGATAGTCTCTTGCTATGGACACCCCACCAAGGGTTGCCATAAGTTAACTCTGACTTAAGGGCACTTTCCACCACCAAGAAATGAACAAGACCTCATTTTTTTTCTTCAGTAGATTCAGACCATTTCGGTTATTTTACTCTCTATTGTAGAAAAAAAATGCCACCATAAAAACTGGGAGGGAGGAGACTTCAGTTGGATGGTTTCATCATGCTTAGGCTTGCCAGGTGCCCGCTGGTGGTGGGCAAACTCCTGGCGATTTGCTTCTGCCCAGCAATCACTGGCAATCAGTGGGAGAAGGCAAGCTGCCTGGAGATTGCCTGCCATTGGCAGGCAGCCCAGGGAAATGGCCTCCGTGTGCATCCTTCCGCTATGTTCTTTAAGAATCGGCCTGCCGCAAAGCATGTGCATTGCCATGTTCTGTGCCATGATGTTGCTTCCAATATAGCTGGAGGAAGTGTCATCGCATGGGGCACACTTTGTGCACCCACAAGAGCAAAGAATTGTAAAGGATCTGTGCCCCTCCACCCTCCTGCTCTCCCAGCATTTGCCAGGGGGCTTAGAAACCCTAAATGTTTGATCAACAAGGAATGTTTCGGAGGTTTTAATTCCTACAAGGAATTCAGCCAGCTGCCGTGTAATAAACCAGCCTTAAATTGACGTCTGTTTTTGGGGAGCCCTCTACTCCATCTCAGAAAAGCCCCTTTGGACCACCCACCAACCCATTTCCCATGCAAGCTGCACATGGCGGCTAGAAGGGGCTGGAGATCAACATGTGGGGTCAGCCTTCAAGGTGCCACTGGTCCTCTGCTATGTTTTGTAGCTGAAAAAAATCCCAGATGTGCAGTGGCTCTAGAAAGACCAACAACAGCGATCCAAGCATGGGCACCCCTCAGTCAGAGCATACCCACTTGGACATGTAAAGGGGCAGCCCTAAGGGGAAAGCACAGATGGGGGAAGAGATGGGACAGGTATGGGCATGGAGCTAATCTAATCCACTCACAAACAGACAGGAAATTATAGAACTCCTCAGACTTTACTGAACTTTGTATCTTTATATCTTACAGACTATGTATCTCAGAGGTACACCAGCGTATCATCTATTTGTCTCCCTGTTAACCATCCCCCTCGCCCACCAGATTGTGCTATCAACCTCTTTGGTATATTTCCAACACAAAAATATGGTATCAATTGTTACTTGTTTTTATTTTTGCTTTCGGCATCTATGCACTGATATGCAATTTTTTCCAGGAAGTGTTATAAATTTCTTCATGGTGGGAGTTGTTAGCTACTGGCTTGATGGTTTTATTATGAGTTTTATATTTGTTAATTGAAATATTTGTTTGCCACTTTTGAACAATTACTAATGAGCTAACAACTGTAGACTACAAACGTTTAGATAAATAAGTAAATCTAAAGAAGAATGATGCAGTTTAGAACCTTAATTCCTGCACTTGGAACATCAGTTGGTCAAATAAAAAGTACTGATTTGTTTGTATTTCATTATATGATTTTTTTTAAAAATTCTCGGGGTGCTAAATTCACCCTATGAAGACTCTTCTCTTTTCCAAATGCTTTAAGTGTTCTAATTTTGGGGCTTTTCTTTTAGTTCGTCTTGTCCTTCTGTGAAACATATGCTATATCAATAATTTAACTCAGTTATGTCAGTTTAGAGAATTTAAAATGTAGCCAAATTAAAATGATGCATTTAAAGAAAAATCACTCTTCCTGGCACTCCAGGCGCTAAATATTAACCACTTCTTCTAATCACTCTCTTATGGTTCTTTTTACCTTGAGGATGTGATTACTGTATGATGAACAGAACTCATCTGACTTGGCTTTATTATTTCATTATAAGTATTTAAATGATCTCACTGCAGTCAGGCAGCAAAAGATCTTTCTGTGATTAGTTTGGAAATATACAAGAAACTGCAGTATGAACCTTTTAGGAGTTCAGATTTTCCTGCAAAATGTTTTATATTTTAAACCCCTGCAGAGTTCTCTGAATGACAGGATCTGTTGCAAGAATGCACTCTACAGAGGTCTCCCCTCAAAGGCAGTTCAGAGACTCCAGGTGGTACAAAACTCTGCTGCTCAATTATTATCAGGGGCTAGGCAGAGAATGCATATTACTCTCATTCTGCAGTCTCTTCATTGGCTAGCCATCAGTTACCAAGGTTTTGGCTATCACTCACAAAGTCCTTCACGGCTTTGGCCACTCGTATCTGCAGGATTCTCCACCATGGCAGGTTTGCTCATCTGTACAGTGTATTCTATACAGCTGCTGATCAACAGCTGCCAATGCATGCACATTCTTGGTGGTGGCCCCCACCTTATGGAATGGCCTGCCTGATGAGGTCAGGAAAGCTCCCACTTACAAACTATGCAAAACTGAATTATTTAAAAGGGTTTTCCACTCAGATAATAGATCTCTATTGTAAGAAATGCTCAAACAGGTGTGTTGGTAAAGGAACAGGGTCGATAGACTATACTACTAAATACTATCTGTTGGTAAAGATAATCTCCTTCTAGGCATTTTTGCATGTCATGTCAAATTCCTTATGTCATGTCAAATTACTTGTGTTTTGTTTCTGCAATGTTTCCTGTCTGTATTCGTATCTATGCTTGTTTTCAAATTTCTGCAATCCATACCTTATTGGATTGTTTACATAAAACAATCCAACATAAATAACATAAAATAAACAAAGCCACTTGTTGCTTTATTCTGCAGTATCTGTTTTAGTCAAGCCTTGTTACAATAAGTAACTGCCTGCCAAGGCAGTTACTTATTGTAAGCCACTCTGAGTCTCTGTGAGAAAAGGGTGGTAAGAATGTTCTCAGTAGGGAAATCAGTCCAACGTTGTCGCATCCCAGTCCACCCCACAGTCAGGCTGCTCGGGCACCTACTAGATCAGCTCTCACTCTACATGCCCAATCATAAGCAGGGTGCCAATTGTTCAGCAGGCAGTTGGGTTGTCAACCAGCTGCTCAAGCACCCGTATTGGGTTCCTTTCCACACATTCCCAGAGCATGTTAACCGCTCCGCCCATTTATGTGCCTTGACATTCTCTGCCACCAACTGTTCCAATGAAGAATAAACAAAAACAGTCATGTATAAACACTCCGTATTTTTAAAAGTCTTACCACTTTGTGCCAGATCAGCATTAATGGCTCCCTATCTGTATAGAACATCAGCAGCTTGCATATATGTATTTTTATACATGGGAATCATAGCCCCCCCCCTCGTCCGGTGTCATTTAATGACCTGACCCAACTATCTGTGACCCTGAGGGAAACCTGAGGACTCCTAATGCACAGGTGCAAAAATGGCCCAAGGCAGAAGGAAATGAAACTCCACTGTGCAGCTGCAAAGCTGTATGGCATTCTATTCAAGTTAGACAGCTGTGAGATGTTCAAAACTCCTAACTGTCTCCCGTAAACCTGCTTTCCATTGCAAAATGTTCCTTGCATCATTAATCATGTGGCAGTAAAATAGTTCCAGGGCCATGCTTAGTTTGGCTATTCTCTGTTGTGTGTCAGCAGATCTTCCATCCATGAAAGTCACTTGGCGGTCTCAGGAAAGTCATCATCTCTAAGCCTAACTTATCTCAGAGGTTGATGTAAGTCTAAACTGGCACTTTGAGATCCTTCAAAGAAGAACAGGATGCAAACGTAGTAAAAAAGTAAGAGGAAATGGCCAAATCAAGCGTACAGAAGGTCGGCTTCTGGATGTTCCATTAACACTAGGAACAGAGTCTGGAGTCTTGTGAAAACCTGAAAACAAACGTATTTTTATTCCAGCATAATGTTTAATGTTCTCTTCCTGAGATTGTAGTCTGTGAAAGTTGATGATGGAATTTTTAAAAAGAAGTTTTCTTCAAGGTGGCACAAGAGCTCTATTGGCTTTTCCTCTGAGAGATATTTCTTGATTATTTTCCCATGTACTCTGTGTGCCTTCTGTCATGCCTTAAAGAAAGCCAAGATTGCAACATCCATCTGTGTGACTTGCTTTGAACTGAGTTGCAGCTATGTATTGTTTGTTCCGTATTATGTATCAGCATCCAACACATACACTCTGATTCAAATAACCAATCTGCAATCTTCACATCTCACTATGTGCTCATTTTTAAATGGAAACAACTGAAATCCATGGAATTGATTCCACTGCAAGAAGAGAGAATCCTCTAATATTAACAGCCATCATGTTCCTTAGTAGATGTCCCTTTCCAATAAAAAGCTACCATTTAATCATATGTACATGGAAGTTTGTAGCTCTAGGCTATTAGTAGCTGTGTTATATCTTGACACAAGAGAACCACTCTTTCCTATCACTCCTGGCAGTAGTTTAAACTCATTTATTTTCTTTCATTGCACTTTTTTATTGTGAGTCACACGGAGTCAAGGAGTGCAAAGCAAACTGAAATAATAATGATTAGGTCTGACCTGTAATGACTCCCTCATCGATAAGAAGTCAGCTGGAATAAGATTGAAGTTACAAAACAGTATTTAAGTTGCTGTAGTTCTTCATTACTGGCTAAATGATTGCTTGGGAAGTATCCAAAAGTCAATATATCACAACTCCCCTAGGGAGACTTTCACATAATAGCAATGCTGTGGCCGGAACATCGAAATTCAAAACCCACTTGGATACATTTTCTTTGCTGATAAACAGTGAGAAAGGAACTAGGAAATATCCATGGGAAAGGAACCAGGGCCACCAAGGATCCCCTCACACCCACCAGGCTCCCCCCCATGCCACAGCCTCCCCCCCAACTCAGAGGGGGGATTGGTCCGGGAACAGGGGAGGCAGATTGGCAGGCATGTATGCAAAGTACGTGTGAGCCCCTGCATCCCTCCTGGCGTGACCTAGAAGAGACGGGTCGCACCAGGGTCAATTTTTAACGAATTGGCCACTGGCATGACCTGTCACTTTTGGGTCACTCTGGAAATGATATCATCACTGAGGAACATGTGCATGCACACTTGGGCACATACACACAGGCAGGCCTTTTTTCTGGGAAAAGAGGTGGTGGAATTCAGTGGGTTGCCCTCAGAGAAAATGGTCACATGGCTGGTGGCACCGCCTCCTGATCTCCAGACAGAGGGGAGTTTAGATTGCCCTCTGTGCCGCTGAGCAGTGCGGAGGGCAATCTAAACTCCCCTCTGTCTGGAGATCAGGGGGCAGGGCCACAAGCCATGTGACCATTTTCAAGAGGTTCCGGAACTCCGTTCCACCACGTTCCCACTGAAAAAAAGCCCTGCACACAGGTAAAGTGCCTGTGGCATCCCGCACTTGCCATCCCATAGTTTAGAGATGGGGGGACCTGGAAACTGGAAGGAAAGTTCAGTGGTGCTAGAACTAACAAGCTTTTGGGCTGATGCAAAAGGAAAGAGGGGCTATTGACTAACCCAAACAACTCTGCTGGAGAACATGGGACCTGCATGGACAAAAGCTATTTTGGATGGCGGTATAGTAAGGAGATAAACCGAGTGAGATTGAATGAAAAAGCTGGCTGAATTCAACCCTGTATTTGGGGGGCTTATTCTTATCAACGGTGAAAAGATCTGTATCTAAGCAAAAAGTCTTTGTTCCCTGCTCCTTTTTGCTATCACTCCCCAAGAAACCATCTCAAATCAAACTTCGTATGGCACCTCTTTGTTATCCAGGAAGGGTGACTCAGGGCAGCGACACCAAGGATGCTAACAAGGCCAAAGTTTCCAAGTCACATTTTTCTTCCAAAAACCAAAGCCATTGGTATGACCGAGGGCTTTTCACATGGTCATTGGGGTAGCTGTGAGGAAGCCACTTGAAGGCTCTGCACACATCGAACACATGACTGGAGACTGAGGACACTTACAAACACAAGGGACCATGAGATTGAGGACAGTCATGTATATTTTGCACCATGTGCAGGATTCAGCTTGCAGTATGCACCAGCAAATGCTTGAAAAACATAGTCTGAAGCAGTTTGCCAATAGCAGAATCTGATGCATGAAAACAAAATGCTCAAAGCTGTCTTGCACAGGAATTTTCCATGCCAGATGTCTACCCAATCAGCTGGATTGCTGAGAGAAGCGGGCAAGAGAGAGGTTTTACTTCTGGGTCCATTTACAGGTTTTGACAAGAAAGATTATTTTAAATGAGTAGTGCCCATGGTACCAAACAATGTATTTCCTTGTACTCTTAATTTTGGAATCCAAAGAGTCTTGAAAAGAAGAGCAAAAAGAGAGACAACAAACCAACAGGAGGAAGGAGGGGATGTAACTTAACAAGATTTCTCTACCAAGAGTTATGCAGTTATGCAGGAATGTAACTCCCAAGGGTGGGATGGCAGGGTCCATGAATAATCTTCTGTCTCCTTAAGAGAGAATAGTAAAGGGTCCAGTAGCCCCTTTAAGACTAACCAATTTTATTGTAGCATCTGTTGATGCCTCTGATGAAGAGAGCTGAGGCTCTTGAAAGCTTATGCTACAATAAAGTTGGTTAGTCTTAAAGGTGCTACTGGATTCTTTACTATTTTGTGACTACAGACTAACACCTAACTCCTCTGGATTTGAGAGAGAATAGTTCTTTCTCAATTATTTGCCAACTCTTCCATTTACAAATGTAATGGCTGGGAATACTCAGCGCTGAGGGGGTTGGCAAATGGCTATGATTGCCACATGCCTCTAAAAAGAGCACAGAAGAAGCACTGAATATGGAACACTGGCCCCACACCGTACCCGTTTAAAAGACAAAATCAATTGAAGGAAACATAGAGGAATCAAAAGGCGTCTTCACCAGAGCCTACTGCGGAGATCCTTTATGGAAATCGGGGAATTAAGCAGAGTAATTGTCATAAGTGAAGTTTGTGTCCTAAAGCAGTAGGTGGCAGCAATGTAGCCTGCTCAACACCATCTATTCATATAATACACTTAAAGCGGAAAAGAAACAGTAATGCAATGATGACGGCATCCTTGAAAAACGAACCGTTCCGATACAGATACATTCAAGCTTAAAAAGGACAGCATTTACCATATGCTGCTGGCTTTTAAAGTATCTTTGTTCCCTGCTCCTTTTTAAAGGATCAAAACTGGAAAGAGATTTGTGAAGCTTTCAAGGAACGAAAACACAATTATCAGGAACTGTAAGGTCTATTCTATACTTCTCAAAGTCTACTGTAATCTCCCCATTTGATCAAACAGGGATTGGTCAAGATCTTCTTGTGATCTCCCCTGAGAATTGCCACAAGGTTTCATGTTATTATCACTCCTACCTAGTTAAAAAAAGAATATGAAAACACAGTGAAATATGTAGCAATACAAGTAGAATCAACATCCCAGCGATGCTCAACTCTCTTCTTGAAATCTGATTCTGGTGACTCTTCTAGCTACAGTGAGGAACTCAATGGATCGAAGCTAGCTGAAAATAAATCTACATAAAGTAGAAAAAATTATAGTTGGACTATCCTTTGAGCTGGAGAAGATGGATTTATATGTTGTTGATGGAATCCTCTTGTATATGGTTTTCCCTTTGGAAAACAGCTACTCACTTTTGGGATATGTGCCACTAGAGAACAAGCAGGGATGTTTCTAACCAAGTTCAGTATAGTTTCACGTGATTTCTTACACTGAGACCTCACCAACAATTCTCATAAACACATTAAGCTGTCCTATACTGAGTCAGTCTACTGCTCTATCAAGGTCAGTTTTGTTTACTCTGACTGGCTGTGGTTCTTCAGCATTTCTGTCTTTCACAAGACTTGCTACCTGATCCTTGTTCATGGAGACTCCAGCGACTGAACCTGAGATCTTCTGCATGCAGAGCAGATGCTCTACCACTGAGCCATCATGGCCCCTCCCTTAATTACCTAAATTCTTGACAAATGCTGCAACTAGGGCCACATTTGAACACTGCTTTGGAGACTATAGTAGATACAAAATGTGGTGGTTTTGTTGTTTGTAGGGGTGGGCCATTGGCAAAATATTGTTTAGGGTTTGTGCTGGCTTCCTATCACTCCTGGGTACAAACTGCTATGTGCAATATATGAACAGCATGCAATATACCTTTGAAATCTTCCATTTCCTATTGAATCCTTAAAAGCACCACTTAGCAATATCATTTTCTCATTCATCCAAAATATCAGAGAAAAAACATTTTTATGGGTGCCCATAGCTTCGGAACATTTTCCCTGTGGAAGTTAAAAGTCTATGTATTTTCTGTAGGCCCCTTTTTCATGTTAGGCTGACATTTAAGAGCTGGTGTGGTTTAGAAGACGGTATGTTGGGCTTGAATTGCAACAGAAATGTATGGGTATGCCCTATTTGTTTTGTTTTCATATATTTTTATCATGGGCTTTTCCACTGCGTCCATTTTTGATGCTGGCATTCCTGATATGCTTGTTTCTTTTGCACCACTATTTATATGCAACTGACACAAGAACAATAATGAAAAATATGTTTTTCAATGAGAAAAATTTGGCAAGAGGAACAGATCATAGCCATAATGATAAAGGCTCATGGATTTCATTTGCACAAAGGAGAAACGAAACAGGGATTTTTTAGTTGAACCAGTTGCGAAGAGAAACTCAGCAGGAACACTAGATTGGAGTGACCTAGATTTATACCTCATTTACATCTGAATGTGCCCAGAAGCTAAATGAGCAATCTTGGTCCACTGACAATTTTTCTGTCTATTCCTCTGCAATTTGTTTTTCCTGGGTACATCCATAGGTGGGGTTGGCAGACACATTCTGGAGTCTGTGCCTCTGAGGCAAGTGGGACCTGATTTGGATAGTGCAAGGTACGTGAGGAAAAGGGACTTAAGCCTCTGCTCAGTGCCATTTTTCTGCCCTGTTTTTGCCCTTTTGCAGAAACCAGCAGGTGCCCCATCTGTACACATGGAGCCCCCAATGGGATAAATACTGACCCCCCCCCCCTGGGCCATTTAGGTCAGCCAAATGGGATGAGGAGAGACTTAAGACCCTCTCTCTGTGTGGTGCCATACTTATCCAAATCAGGCCCTCACATGCCTGAGACTCCCAAATCTGCGGACCGAATTTGACCTGGGGATATACCTGATAAAATGTAGGTAGGTTCTCAGACAAATGGTTACTCTGAGAATAAACACGTCTTCACATACACTACCCTTAGGTCCTTGGACGAAGGTGAGATAATTCCCATTTAGATCACCCTGAATTCCTTGGACACCAGGGAAGATTCAAACCATATAGATAAGTTTGGAAAGAGGTGATTATGCCAATGGAGCTTATTTAACTGATCGTATTTTAAAAACTACTTTCTATTTGTAATTTTAAAAAAGTTTTTAGATTAGGATGAAGATCTGCATTTAAATATATTTTTATCTTCAGCTCATAACAAGATCCAGCGAAGACTGGCATCTGAGAACATACAGTTTTTCCTGCTTAAATTCCTGCCATGTACCCTCAACTCATCTGCCGGAATCACTCAAGGGTCCAAACATATAAGAACCACAACAGGACTGCTGCCATCTGGTTATCAACTGCCAGAATGCTTTCTTATAAACTTAGTTGTAAAAGGAACACAAATGGTATAAGGAGAGCAAATTCAGTAATGTGTTACACAGCTAAACAGAGAAACATCTGCAAAGAACAGAAACGTAATCAAAATTTTAAAATCAATTTTAAAAGGAAATGAAAGTTTATATACCATTATAGAAAAAAGGCAGAAAGAGCCTAATCATAACAAAAGGCATTCAAGAACAATAAAATACTGAACTTTAACACAGATGTTAAAGCCAGCGAGGGCACAGACATTATATGTACTACTTAAGTCTTTTAGTGAAGCTGTTTCAAAACTGAGTCTGTCACACATGATTATAGAAAGAGTTAGTGAGCAAGAAAAACTCAAACCCCATATTTTCCTAATCTTAACCCAAACAGGGACTTTCCACTGAGGAGCAACTGAAAATGGCATTTATGAATCCCTCAGGCTCTTTTTTCTTGTAGGGTGAAAAAAAACAACCCGATCCTTGAGAGAAAGAATGGAAATTTAATCAGCAGCCAACCAGATAAGACTATGCAAAAAAGGTTGTAAAACTGGATGACTTTGAAAGAAATTATGGAATCAAGCACCTGTGAGCCATTTACAAGCCTACATGGTGGTGTGGTTGGGTGGCAGACATTTCAGCTAAAGCATTTCCACCTAGGGATCCCATTCTTCTGGTAGGGATAGGGGATTCCCTGCTCCCACCTTTCGCCCCCTGCCACCACTTAATTGGCCGGCTGGGGGAAAGGCGGCAAACGGGCTTCCCAGGCATGCTCCCGGGGCCAGTGCGACGACATTACTAACATCACTGTGCTGTCCCGATAGCACTCACACGCTTCACAGCAGGCTGATTTGCGCCCCAAATCAGCCTGCTGTGAAGCGCATGCATGCTCCCCAACCTTGCGTGATGACATAAGTTCCGGGAAGTGATGTCATCATACTGGCGCAGGACTGTGTGTAAGGGGACCCAGAAACCTTATTTCTATCATTCACACACAGCACAACATAAAGAAAAGAAAATGAAGCCTTTACAACAAGTGGTTGACAAAGAGTATTCATACATCGATAAACAGTACTCTGGCAACGGGAAGGTTGTGGGCTGTAGGAACAACGTGGGCAAAATATTTTATTCAGCTAATAAAAGTCAGTTCTCCAAAGCTGAACTAATTCAGTCCCTTAGAATTTCTGAATTCTAGAGACTCCTCCCAGAAATTTCCACAACTCTTTTCACTATTTAACTTCTTCCTCCCATGAAGACTTCTGATTGGAGAAGGCAGTACTGAGTAATTAAAAAATATTACATTGCCATGGATTTCTTGAACACCAGCCTTCTAAGAAATAAAGAGGAGGAACACGGCCTAAGTATTATTGAGTCCTCCTGGATAAAACTTCACTCAAACTCTCAATGACCCTTCAAAAACAGGTTATGGATTCCCTTGGTGCCTGCTGACAAGATGCAAAATAAATGCAGTGCAGATGCAGCTTCAACTAACTGTAAAATATGTCGTATCAGCAAGACTGCCTAACTGAAGAAAATGAAGCACAGCAACCTTGGTGTTAATAATTTAATGTAGCTTCCTAGATTCTGCTACCGAAAGCATACTCTGCCTGCCACCAGACATTGCCACTGCACCTGCAAGAGGTATGACTTCTCTCTCAGAATGTCTACCCCAAATCTTTCTACTAATTACGTCTTAGCATAAATAAATATTTAAGGATATAATACCTTAGTTTTGTGTACCAAGCCATTTTTTGCTACTTTTTGAGCAAAGGGTAGACGCCCTGCCTCCTACTTCTATCTACGTACATGTTGAGAGGAGGGGTAATATTGTGAGGAAAAGTTCACTCAGAAGCAGAGAGGATTCCTTGTTAGCACAGACAGGTTCAGAGACACCCCTCAAAAAAGCTCTTCTTCCTCCTTTCTCTCTTCCCTCTTTGGCTTAAGATGACCCAACCACCTCTCCTTTTCACCAGCTGGCCCTTTAGTGTTCCAGATGTGCTTGTGGTCCCCAACTATATCATAACTCTGGCTCCTCTTCCTGTCCCATATTTACTATTCGGAGACCCCCCGACTGTCATCCATAGGCTTGGGATTCTGGCAAAGTCTGGGCCTGAGTATCTTCTACAAGCAATGGAAGACATTTTTTTTATTCAGGCAAGTATTTGAGGACAGGGATAATGCCTTGTTAATAACTCTATGATGTTTCACCATAGTATTACTCACGCTGAACCTTACAGGATGCAGCAATAAACCCACATAGATATATTATGTGAATATACAAAATTTGGTGAGTGTCAACATTTACATGTGAATTCTGACAACCGCGGTAGAATCTAATTAATTTCTGAACTTTCTTTACTTTTCAGACATATACCAGTGAATGTGAATAGCTGACAGCACTTCCAGGTGTATCCCTGAATTTTCAGAAACGTACAAAATTTGTCTGTGATTATCATCATTCACATAATCACACCACTATGCTTTAGACATTCACTGTAATAGAGAAAATGGACCAAATTAGGAAAACCTTGACTTCAGTGACAGTAGCACATCTTGGTAAGACTTACTCTCGAGGCTTCTCAATAACAGCTCCATCTTCATGGAATAAGGTACCTGCAGAAACCTGCTTTTTCCCTTGTAAGCCTTTAGATGGTCAGTCAAAACTGTATCAATCCAATAGCCAGTTATATGATGGCATGGACTGTAATTTTTTTTAAAAAAAATTTTATTGGTATTTCAATTGTCAGTGTTTTATACCTGGGCATTCTGTTTACACAACCACAAGTAATAACATTCAATTTATATAACATTGGATTTATATACCGCCCTTCAGGACAACTTAATGCCCACTCAGAGCAGTTTACAAAGTATGTCATTATTATCCCCACAACAAACACCCTGTGAGGTGGGTGGGGCTGAGAGAGCTCCAGAGAACCGTGACTAGCCCAAGGTCACCCAGCTGGCTTCAAGCGGAGGAGTGGGGAATCAAACCCAGTTCTCCAGATCAGAGTCCTGTGCTCCTAACCATTACACCAAACTGGCTCTCAGTATGGAACCTGGATCGAGATAAACTGCCTCATTTACACTGCAATCCTAAGAAGAATTCCTCCAGTCAATGGGCTTAGTCTGAAGTAACTCTTGTAGGATTGCACTGTTAATTGATTAGTTGGCAAAAGTGAACACACAAAATACAGTAGAACTATTAGCCCACATTATATTTGCATGCAGAGACCTGAAACCAGGCATCGGGCATTTTAAAGTCTGAGGACTAGAGCCACATCATGAATCAAATCCATTTTTCTAATGATAGGGCACTATTTAAACAGGTTTTGCAGTTGCCTGAACTCAGGCGAAGCTGTCTGGAATGTCAGACTCACTCCAATTAATGACGAAGGAGGCTCCTTCCAGGGGCTTCAAGAAACAGCAACCCTACCAGGAAAGGTAAAAAGGTAATGAACATTCTTCCAAACACGGTTGGTTAATGGCTGCTGTTAGTGGGAAAACACCTCATTCACTCAAGATATAAGGATAAGGCGTTAGGCCAGTTGAACTTTGTACTCATTCACTGTATCTGAAAACATTATGAGAATCGTATTTCTAAACCTTTCCCGTTGCTCAGCTGTTAGAAGTCTTCTAGAAAACTCCACGTCTACATTGATATGAATCTTGGTAAGCAATTGTAACACATAAACATAATTAGTCCAGCGGTATGTAATCTGTGTTTGAGTGTTAACCCCACCTCAGGGATTCAATATTTAAATCTTATTCAGATTTTGGGCTCTTAGTAAACCAGTCCATTTCATTTGTAGATACGACATCAGTCTCACCAGTTTGGAATGCTGACCTCAGAGCTCAGGAATATATGGCGACATCCAAGATTCCGGGTTGGCTGGTTTACAAACCACAGAGCTCTTCTCAGTCTGAGAAAGCACATGGAACCCTTAAGGGGAAGATGTGCTTGCAAACTGGAAACACTGTCACATATTGAATATCACACCTGATGTATTTTTAAGTTTCCAGTTATATGGACAAGTTGGATTTTTTTTTCAGCATACCTCATCTTGTTATACTCCAATCTCACAACACTGATTTTGGTACTATATCCTCTTCCTTACCTCTATCTTAACCTTAACAGATTCAGTTCAACAGTCATTATAGACAAAACGGAGATATTTCAAAGAAGCTACTACGTTTTGCAATTCTCATCACGTGGGTGGCTCTTCTTCTCATTTTGTGCAATTTTGAAAATTCAGTCAAAACACTTTAGCTGGAAGCTAAAGAAAAATGTGAAGCAAGAAACCATAGAAACCTTAGAGAGATACCAGTTGTTTCAGAGAACTCAGTAGGGTGTGTGATTCAAGTGGACTTGTGGGGGATCTCAGCAAGTCTTAAGAGAACGTAGACAAGACTCAACCCTACATATTTTGGAAAACTCTGCTATCTCTTCATTGAGTGCTAATGAAAACTGGTAACAAGCATGTTAAACAAAAAAAAACCATACAAACTACGCATTGGGCATAGAGATCTCTGGCACTCCACCTTCTTCCAGCAGAAGAGTATTATTTGAAAGATGGGAAAGAAGTTTAATAAGAATTAAATTATAACTGGCAATCAAGTGTTGTGTATTGTTTATAACTTTGCTGCTAGCGACTATTTTCTTGCAAACCTCTGTACATTCACAATATCCATTAGGTAAACTGTATCGCACAGAAAACCGAACAACTTGGGTCCAGCCAAATCATGCCTTTTCTATTCTAAAAGGCTGTGAAAATTCTATTTGTATCATATTTCACATATCGAGCCTATTCTACTGATAGAATGTTTCTTTTGCATTCTTTCTTTTCAGGGATAAGGTTATTCTAAGTTAGACTAATTTCATTCGTCTCTCTGACTCTGAAAATGGCACTGAACTGTCACAGCACTGAAAGTCAGACTACTTATTGGTGGTGTAAATAATATACTATTTACTTCTGAGCTAGCATACCTAATGGTAGGATCAAAAACTGGTTGGAGACAACTATCTATGCTAGCAGATGGTATTACAAAACACAATCGTTTACTTTGTTTTTCCATGTAAAAGCCAAAGTCTTATTTTCAAAGCAGACTGAGAGTTTTCAAGAAAAATAATGGTTTAGGTACTACTAGGTACATTGAATTAAGAGCCTCAAAAAGTGTTGTAGTTTTGTCTTTGTATTTTTTTTTAATCTGACATTCTTTGGAGTGAGCTAATTATCATGTGCTGCACTGACTGAAAAAGCATGTCAGAAACATTCATAATAGATTTCAAAGGAAATGATGAGAAGAGAGAGTCCGCGCGTGTAGATCTTTCAAAGCACTTGTCATCACATAGAGAAATCTAAGAGCTAAGTCTGGGAGTAGCAATTATACATAATACATCCATTAGTGTGATCTCAGCATCTCACACCTTGAACTCATTACTCATTCTAATCTTATGGCAACCAGAGAGATTGTTTATGGAGTAGAAATAACAGAAAGATCGTCTAATTTTAGCAACATTTTATGAGATACAGCAGCTAAAAATGAGTCAGCTTCATGACAAGCCAGGATTTCACAGAACATAAAATAATGCTTGTCATACTACAGTTAGAGTCCACTTAGACTGATATAATATTTTTACAAATTTGGTATTTTAGAATAGCCTTATTACAATTTAAGGTTACAAGTATGGAAGCATATTAGAAATAAGTCAGCTTTTGGTGATATAAACTTTCAGAAGCCACAGTCTACATCCACAGCTGCAAGTAGATTGCAAGGAGGTGTAGTACCTTTGCTACGTAAAGGAAGTACAGCAGGGCATTTTACAGAAGAAGGAAATAAAGGGGATTTTTTTTCTCCCTCTTTCACAATATGAGAAATCCCAGTCACCCACTGATATTGACGGGAAGTAAATTCAGAACTGACAATTTATGGAACCACATGATGTGGTTGTAGCTTTAATGGTGGATTAGGCAATTCATTCAGGATATTAAAAACTAATTGACAGCTTCCATTAGTTGGGGGGTGGGGAGGATATGGAAGGACTGTTACTTGCATGCCTTATTTTCTGAAAGGCACTGAGTGGTACCTGCAGAAAACCAGGTGCTGGGCTAGATGTTTATTAATTTTATTTACATCATTTATAGTCCACCTTTCTCATGGAGACTCAAGGCGGATTACACAGTGTGAGATTAGTACAGTCAATATCAAGAACATTTCCATAAATAATGCCATAGGGTAAACAGATGCAAGTTTACAAAGACACAGCATTAGAAGGAATCCAGTACAACATAGTGGTAAAGTCTATGGTTCTGAACTCATTAGCAGATAGTCTGCGATCCCCTCCCTACAATACAGCCCTCCTCTCTGAGTAAAAAAGCCTTTTTGAATAATTTAGTTTTGCAATGTTTGCAGAAAGCCAGGACAGTGGGCAGGGCTTTTCTTAATGGCCCGTGGCCTATGAAAGTTCATACTGCAAGAAAAAGGTGCCTCCACCCAGTTACTCTTCTGGAATTCATCATTCTAAAGTAAGAAAAGTCACTGTTAAACTTCAAAGTCAGCATTACAAGTTTCAGGCTGAAATTGCAGAATTCATTCAAATACGTAATGCCATCCACACCACTACCACAGGCTGAACAAAGAGTAAGGAATCACTACAGACATTTACTAGTTTAGCACAGTTAAGAGAAATCATTAACAGCTGCCAGTATGAACGTTCTTGGTAAATTCTTGATCACATTTGCATCTTACCAGGCCCTTTGACCTTTTTTAGAATATTTCTTTTTCATACTCTTACTAGTCCTTTAGGTATCAGGCCAAAACATTTATTTTTACCCAGTTTTAAAACTGAACAGTTCCACCTTATGTTAGTTGCTTTTATTTTCCATGTCTAATCTGAGGATTATTTGACAAATATTCTTTTAGGTTGCTAAATATTGTTTTATGCTGCTTTTATGCCCCTGTTTTGTTTTTATTATTGAAAGTTCTTATGATTTGATTGTATTGGCTCTTATTTTGAACCTCTCTGGAAAGCCTACATGTACTTCTAATGCATCTCTGAGTGAACACTGACTCCTTAAAGATTATGCAGTAATACATTGGGTTCATTTCTATCAGTTTTGGTTAAAGTGCTACTGGATCCCAGTTTGTTTTGCGGTTACCAGCTAAGACATCTGGAATTATGCTTGAATTAAAAACGGGTTAAGTCTCTAAGGCTCCTGTTATTAATCTAAGAGGGCCCTAATGCTGGAGGATTCCTTCAAGATACTAGTACCGCTGTTGCTGGTGCGTGACTAAGAAGGTAAAAATGAGCGTTAAAACATCCCGCTTTTCAAGAGGAGGCGTTTATATAATAGCTCTCATTCACACCGACCCTCTTCTTGCAGCCCCCGCCCCATCAGGCTCCCTGAGGGCCGTTAAAAATGACACGCCTGGCCCCTGCCTCTTCCACGCCAGAACGTTCACCTTTCAGCAGGTCACACGAGGACAAGGACCGACTGAGGCAACGCAGCTGACGTGAAGTCCTGCTGTACCATAATGGCTCCCGGAAGGAGAGAGACTACAATTCCCAATATGCACCGCTGCCCATTAAATTCTTTATGACAGTTAGAGGGGGAGGAGAAATACTGATCCGTGACAGACCTCGCCCTTGTTAAACTACCGAAAGGCTGAGCAAGAACTACAACCTCCAGCATCGATTGCGCGACTCTGCGCATACACATCCAGCGAGCGCTGCACACTATTGGCTGCTTAAGAAGCCCCGCCTTAATACGTCACTACTCGCGTCAGCCTCCGCCGGGCTCTGTATAAAAATCGCGTCAGCGGCACCCCTGCGCCTTTAGTTCCTGGCGTCTGAGAGGAGAAAGATGTATCGATTCCGTTCACGGGCATCCACGGGGTTTTCTGCCGCTGCTACAGCTTTGCCTATCGCTTGCCTTCCTCAATCATATCCGCTGCCTCGGTCCGGAAAGCCGGCCTCACAAAGACGCTTCTATAGTAAAAAGCGCTCTTGCTCTTCCATCGGCTGATCGTCGCTGCCGCCCAAGAAACAAGCGGAGGGAGAGGGCGAGAGAGAAAGAGAAACCAGGCCAGGGACCGACAGCCCGGTGCGGGAGCGCCAGAAGAAGCCGCGCGGAGCCAGTGCCGGTACAGGCCGCAGCCATGCCCAAGTCGAGGCGGCGAGGAGGGGGGAACCCGCGCGGAGCATCAGGTGAGGGGCAGTGCGCGTGCTCCGCCAGCGCGAGGCATTCTGGGAATGGTAGTTTCTTAGCCCTGCCTGGGCGGAAAAGAGCTGCGGGGCCCCTAATGTGGCGGGAGGGGCCTTGGGCGGTCGGGAGTCGCTTGCCTTCCTCAATCGGTTCTGGCGCTCTGCCGAGTCCTTGCCGGGGTGCTTTGGCGCCTGCCAGAGGAACCGAGATGGGGTTCTGCCCAGCCAAGCTCAAGCACGTGGCTTCCGCCGTAGGGCATGTGGCCTGTGGGCCCGATTTAGCCAGGCGCGGCAGTCAGAGAGAACCGGAATCGGGGGGGGGGGGGGCGGCTGAGGAGACCGAAGGGCTCGGCCACAAGTCGGGAATTCTCCGTTTTGAATTTTGGCCCTCGGGCACGACAGTTCTCTCTGTCTCATGCTGGCAATGGTTATTCAGTCTTTCAGTCTCGTTTGCAGAATTTATAACTTGCCATTCTGCCCTCACAAGGGCCGCTAAAGGAACTAACAAATTAAAACGCACACAGTCATTAAAACCACCCCGAACCCAGCATTAAAACCAGAGCTAAGATGTATACAAAAGACAAGCAGCAAAAACATTGGACAGGGAGGAGGGGTCGCTGAGGGAATGCCAAGCGAAACCAAGTCTTCAGCTGTTGGCAGGAGATGGCAGCAGAAGGGGGCAGAAGAGAGAGGAGAGAATTCCAAAGTTTTGGTGTCACTACTGAGAAGGTTTTCTCCTGGGTTGCCGCCTGTCCAAGAAGTCTTGAAAGTGATCAGCAGAATATTATGTATCCTAAATACTATTTCAATTATGGTTTCTATTAAAGTAACTTTAAACCATCCATGTTCTTTAAAATACTGTAAGAGAATGCTGACAGTTGGAAGGTCATTATCTTGTAAATCATTCTGAAGAAAATGGGTTGTTTTGCTGGTCTGATTGAAAACCATCATAAGATTGTGGATAGGTACTATCAAATAAGCAGAAGCAGCAGGGCGTTGCTTGCTACCAGGAAGGAAATGGTGACAACTGGAAGCCTGAAAAGCCATACCTGTTATTAGATGCTTAGTGAATCTCAGTGTGACATTAATACCTGCCTGTTGCTATGAATAGTATTAGTCTGCATGAGACAGTACAAAGCTTACTCATTGCAAGGACATTCCAGTAATACAGGCATTCTAATCCACTGTCTAACCCACTGTCTGTTACAAAGGGATTGAAAACTTATTTGAGGCGCCTTCTCCAGTCCAGTGCTTTCCCTTTTTCTATTGCCTAATTTTGATGTTAATTTAAGGGAATTTACAATATTTTTCTAGTCTGATGAAACAAGCATGCTTAACATTCTGTGCACTATGAAAGGTTTAAAAGTGTTTTACACACATTATGCTCAAATATTAAAGCATATATAACTGATGTTAGTTGGATGATACCTGTGACATCAGAAACAAGGGGCCTTGGAACAGGCTGTTCCTCCCTTGCCCTCTGGCTATATGCTGACTTATTTGTGTTGGCATTCACAATGTGTGCTATTTACCTGACAAGACTAGCGTTCTTTTGACCGCAGGACATGTGGCAGGTAAAACAATCTGAAAACATGAGAAGCAGCAGAAAGTGCCAATGATCTGGAGAAGTAAGGTAGCTTCTACTTCTGAACGATGCTATGTTCAACCCTTCTCTATGGGATGTTTCTCACCATGCTGTGGGATATAATATTGGGAGGTTGCATTAATTCCTGACCTTATTAACAATGTAGTTTGAAAGGTGGTCTGCCAAATCAAGACAGAATTTTTGTGTCTTGCTGAAATACAAGGAGGCTGCCAGAGTTAATTGTTCTGGTCTTATGATGTTGCATTGGATTTTGATGTAAAGCAACTGGTAGTGTTTCCCTACTTTCATATCTGCTAAAAATGTTTTTTTCCCCCATAGGTGCCCAGCACAGAAACACGCAACCTTTTAGTGATGAAGATGCATCGATTGAAACTATGAGCCATTGTAGTGGCTTCAGTGATCCAGCTAGCTTCACAGAGGATGGTATGTTGTGCCTTATCAAATACTAGATATTCTTTCCCCTTAGGAGTTAGTTTGGGTTGAGATGAATGTTGAAATAGTACACTGCATTGCTTAAAGCATCTAGTGCAAGCCAGCAGTCAGTCCCCCCCCCAATAATTCCAAATAGTTTCCTTCATATTTAATGTTTAAGGCTGAAGCTTATAAAAAAACAAATGGATGTGAAAAATTCCGGCATTGTTCTACCTACCTTGCACATCTCTCTGGGTTCAGAGATGCATGGTGGAGTTTGGGTTTGTTAATAGCGTGTTGTAGCTCTGTGGTGGCATTGTACTGATCCACCTGTACTTTAGATCTTCTTTACTAGTATGCATTGCTGGAGGAATGAAAGTTTTGTGTGCCATTTCCCCTGAACTCAAGTAAGAAGGAATAGAGAGATGTGGGTAGGATGGGGACATGTACAGTGAAGAATGGCCTGAATGGAGAAGACAGACATGCAGGTAGAAATGGTGAAGAGACTTGGAGAAAAAAAGGAAGCTAGCTGAGATGGGGTTGCATAGAAAACAGCACTGCGGAGTGCAGAGAGAAAAGGGGAATTGACAAATAAAGCTGTACAGAGACGTGGGTGTAGAAACAGATAGTTGTTTGAGGAGGAGTAAAAATGGGACTGCAGAGAGATCTGTGAGTTGGGTGGGAGCAGAAAAGGGTGCAGCTGAGAGATGAGACTGCAGACAGGAGTTTGCCATCGACTGTAGACAAGGAAAGGGGTTGACAGATTGAGGCAAAAGTGCCTTTTCACCTTTAGCATAATGAAATTAAAATACAAGGGGCATTTAGACTCTTACTGTGCACACTGATATAGAATTTGCCTGCGCTACAACCTGAAAGTGATTAAACCTTTAAGTTGCCTTCTCAGCAATTTCTAGATTTGTGGTTGTGTTTATGGGTGTGCGCTCCGAAAATATTTGGGTTTCCTGCTTCGGGTTTACCCCGAAAAACATTTCCTGCTTCGAAATACCCCAAACCCAAAGCGGCAAGCCACTTGGGATTCGGGTATTTGAATCGCTTTGGAATGCTCCCTAAAGATTCGGAGCATTCCAAAGCGATTCAGGAGGCTGGGTTTTCTACCAGAACTCCCACCCGCACCCACCCCTCAGCCTCCCACTTAGCGCCCCACCCCCCTGTTCCCTCCAACCCACTTAAAGGTCTCTTTAAACTATCAGCTGGCAGGTGGTGGTGGGGATCTCCTCCTGCTGTCTGACAGCTGATAGTTTAAAGGGCGCCTTTCCTGCCACTTGCAAGTGGCACGTGCCCCAGCCCCTGCACTTACCTTGGTGCTGCTGCTGCGGCGGTAGAGGCCACAGCCCAGCAGCAGCAGCCCTGGCATTCTACACCACCCTGCGGTCCTGCGCAGCAGCAGAGGAGGCCGAAAAGGCCCTTCCTGCCCCTCAAATGGCTGCTGCGGCAGCCGTTTGAGAGGCAGGAAGGGCCTCATCTACCTCGTTCACTGATGGATGGAAAGGGGAAGAGCTTAAAGGGTAGAAGTGTGGGGAGCGTTTTTTCCTTTAAGCTCCCCCCCTCTCTAGCATACCCAGAAGGCCCTTTAAACTTCAGCTGGCCCACAGGCCAGCTGAAGTTTAAAGGGCCCTAAAGCTTTCTGAAGTGGCCGGAATCGCTTCGGGAAGCTTTGATTACATTGTTCCGAATCTTTACAGATTGGGTCTGATTTGGGCATTTTTTCCGAATCGGAAACCCGAAGCGCACACCCCTAGTTGTGTTAGGTTTTGATCTCTGATATAATCCTCAGCAATCTTACCTACAGGTCTAAGGATTTAAATGGCTTAAAGTAATTGGAACTACAGTGAAAATATTATCTTAGAAAACTGTAGAATGAGGAGATGAGAAATTAGTATTGAGTACCAGGCTATTGTCCGACACACATACACACACACCCTCAATTACTTCATAATGGAAGTAAACCAAAACTGATCAATACATTGACATGTCAAGGATTGTATCCTTCTCTGATGTGTTGGGAGATTTTAAGAAATGGCATAAATAGATATGAAGTAGCAACAGTTGTAAATTAGTACAGAAACCTAGATTATGGCTTGTTGAGGAATCATGCCAGGGTTGTAGATATGAATAACTAAATCATTCAGAATGACAAGTTACATCAGACAGAGAAAACAAGCAGTTACTCTGTGCTTGTGGTGGCATATGGGTCCCATGGCTAATTTCTGGTAGTAAACATCTCAACAACAGAATTTTCTTTTTTTTCATTTCTATAGGGCCTGAAGTTGATGAAGAAGCAACACAAGAAGACTTTGAGTACAAACTAAAGGGACTCATTGATCTGACATTAGACAAGAGGTATGAGAAGTCTGAAATGCTGGATTTGATAAGCAGTGTTTAAAACAAGGGGCAGATAAATGAGATTTAGTAGCAGGGATAAATCGTCCTTGCAGTTAGATTTCCTTTACTGCCTAGTTTTCCTCTAGATGTGAAATTCTGTAGCCCATTTATCAGAGGAGGGAAAAGGGGAGCTGTAGAGATCGAATGTATGAACATTTACGCCAAAGAGGCTGTCTTTGCAAATGTTTGAAAACTTAAAGAATGAAGGCAGAGAGATTGGGTCTGTGAGTCAAGCAGCTTTGATCAGATTTAAGGCTTGAATAGATTTTTAGGCCAGGATTAGGACTTTGTAGATTTTGACTTTGCAAGTCTGTTTTCAATACTCTGCATGCTGACATTTTACTGTGGGCCTCTTCTGTTTCCTCCATAGTGCAAAGACAAGGCAGTCAGCTCTGGAAGGTCTTAAAAATGCCTTGATATCTAAAATACTATATGAGTTCATCTTGGAAAGAAGAATGACTCTAACAGATAGCATTGAGCGCTGCATAAAGAAAGGTAATGTGCCGAAAAGACTTCTATAAAATATGTGCATGTTTTGGTAAGTGGGATGGGGTTAATGCCTTCAGGTTTAATTCTATGGCAAGCCATTGTCTGTGTAGGCAAGAGTGATGAGCAGTGTGCAGCAGCAGGACTGGCTTGTCTACTTTGTGTGCAGCTGGGCTCAGGAATTGAAAGTGAAGAAGTCTTTAAGACCCTTGCGCCAGTGCTGAAGAAAATCCTTGGCGATGGAGCAGCAAGCATACAAGCAAGGCAAGCTGTAAGTAGAAAATGGGATGGTTGGTATAAGCCATGTGCAGGTTTAAGTAGCTGGTGGCTTGGTTTCTAAGCATGTGTTTGAGGTTGGGGGGGTGGTTAGAATCTTTCACTGGTATGGGGATCCAATGACTATGATAAGAAAAACACCCTGGAGACAAAGCAACCAGTGAGAGCAGAGCTCTGAATCCACCAGTGGGGCTGTACTGAGGGAGTTAAAAACTGAGGTAGGGAAGATGGAGTTGGGTTTTGAGGATTAGTTGAAAATAAATGTTAATATTTATCTCGAATAGTATATTCTTTCTGAATAAATAATGTTCTTCACTTTTTTGAAAGAAAGCCTCTTGTACTTGTTACTTTTACCTCAGTAATTGTCCAGGCTTGATTTTTTAAAAAACTCATGCTCAGATTCTATCTTTTTGAAGTTTATATTCTTTTTAATTTCCTGCTGGGAACCCCAGTGTAACAGTTGGGCAGGAAATTGAAATTGTGACAGGATGGAAAAATCCTGAGAGGTACGGTGACTAGCTCCCCAGGATACTAGTCAGAGGCTCCCGTCTTCTTTCAGAGAACATACAGCCCTGTGCCTTGTGACATTTAGTCTTGGAATGGTGAGCAAACAGTGTCTGCTCCTTATTCATAGTTGTTTTGGTAATGTGATATCACTGACAGGAGGTAATTTCTTTAACTTGAAAAAGCCTTCAGTGTAATTTTCAAAACAAATAATCCTTTGATTTCAGCTAGAGTCAGTCAGCAAATGGTGAATACTTAGGAGTGTGTGTCAGGATCCTTTAATTTCTTAAACATCCAGATCTGGCCTAAGGGCAAATTATTTGGTGACTAGTATTCTTTCTAGCTGCCACAGTTTTAAAATGTCCATGCTACAGTTTAAAAATGTCCCTTTCCCCCATTTTCAGTAATCTCCTAAAAAGGTCGTGGCCAGCAGTGTTTAACTGAACTGTTGTGTAAAAGGTACATAGGTCACCAAGATACACTGGACTTGTCTAAGAATATAAGAATGTGTTAAAGGTTAGATGACTAAGCAAATGTTAAATATGATGGAGTGTAAGGTGTAGGGTAGGTGTTAGTCACTCAGTGGGTTCAAAATACCAGGTGAATGCCTAACAATAAAACCAAAGTAAAATACTTCTTTCTTTTGTCTAGTGTGCTACCTGCTTGGGAGTTTGTTGCTTTATTGCCACTGATGATATTACAGTAAGGAAACTTTTAAAAGGTACATTTTATTACTTTATGGAGAATGAAAGCATCCAGTTCAACAACTTTCTTGGCCTGTTCTTTAAAACCAGGAATTGTATTCAACTATGGAATGTCTGGAAAATATTTTCATCAAATCCTATCAGAAAGAAAGAAATTCAAATGGAATTTCCAGCAGCCAGAACACAGTTCTTCATATCAGCGCCCTGTTGGCATGGACCCTGCTGTTGACCATCTGCCCAATGAATGAAGTGAAGAAAAAGCTAGAAATGTGTGTATTGTGTTCCCTTGGAACCCATCCTGGGAGTGGGACTTTTGGCAGAGCAACCCTAAGAAGAGTTACTCCCTTCTAAGCTCATTTCAAGTCCATGGGCCTAGAAGGGTTGTGACCCTGTTTAGGATTGCATTGAGTGTTTTACTCTGTGTGCGTGCGTGCGTGCGAGCGAGAGAGAGAGAGAGTTCCTGCCTTACAGATTAGTAACAGTCTCCTCTTTTTTCCCTAGGCATTTGCATAAATGTCCTCTTCTCTTGTCCTGTGATGATGTAAACATGAGGATTGCTGCTGGGGAAACCCTGGCCCTTCTCTTTGAATTAGCAAGAGAAACAGATGGGGTAGGTTTAAAGAACTGTATCAAACATTAAATGGCAGTGATTGAATTCACAATGTTTTAATTTGCTTTGATGCATTCTGATGAGGAAAAAAACATGTCTTTCTTCAAATAAATCAACATCATACATCTATAAACAGATGTATGATTTAACAGAATTGTTCCTCCAGTTATAAATGGAGCTTACCTCCATAGACCTTATTAGAGTTTCTGGCTCAGAACTCAAGATTGTAACTTTCCATTGTAGCAATATGATAAGCAAAATTGTGTTAAACAATGGCAGCGTAGTCTTGTTCTACATTAGTATGGTTGTTGTTCCCTCTTGAACATGGTAGATGCAGCACTCTGTGCCTGGTATGGTGTGAGAACATAGAGTTTGCATGTGTGAGTGGTACCCTAGCTTACATGTGGGGCTAATGAATAATATTTGCTTTCTTGAGTCTGCTGTAGTGTTCAAGACTACCATGATGTTCCTTATTATGTTGGAACTCATTTTTTCATTGTTCTTTGACTGAAGAAAGTAGTCTCAGCTTAGCTGAGTGTCCCGTCTTGGTAGGGTATGTGGAAAGGTACCCAGAAAAACTCTTGGTCAAGATAGTGTATTGCAGAGGAAGAGAATGACTAACTGTAAATAAATGTATTTATTTAACAATGTATATCCTGATTTTCTGCTCTCACAAGGGCCACTGAGGCAGCTAACAAATTAAAACATACAAAATAAAATCAACATTTTAAAACAATTATAATCAATGAAAAGCAACAGTAAAAACGAGAGGGAACAAAAGACATAAAGTAACAATGAAATCATTTAAAATAATTGAAATCCCCAGTGCATTGTACAATATCTAAACACCGAGTGGAGTTCTGTGGAGGGTTTTTTTTTAGGATGGAGGGATAACTTCCACAGGTTCCCCTTTGTGATGTAGACTTTCAGCTTTCCCCTGTTTGCTGTACTTGGGGGATCTCCTGTCCATCATGAGCAGCATTTCCAAGGACATTTTTGGGCTGCTGCAGGAAAGCAAAGAAAATCCACTCCACTGATGGAAATGCCTTCCACTGGTAGAAATAATCCATGATATTCAATTATGCCACTATTCCAATCTACGCAATTGTAATTTGAGCTGCATTTTGAATCTGAGCTATAGAAATTCAGTTTTGAAGAGAACGTTCAGACCTGCACTCCCCTCTGTAGTGTTCTGAGGTTAATGATCTCTGATCTCTGCATCCATTCTACAGTGTCCTTACTTGAAACAGTTTACTCTTTACCCAGCTCACTGTTTCAAGCCTTCATGTAGCTCCTGCTAATAAATGGCATCTTAATCAGAGAAGCAGCTGACATGCTCATGTGATAAGTAACTTGAACAGACTGGAAAGGTGCTCAATGCTGCTACTTGAAATTAATGTACTGGGAGGAGATGGGAAATACATTTGCTAGCTTACTTCTGCTAGTCGTATATGGCGTGAACACCCACTTCACTAAAATTGCCAAACCCAGGATACTTTAAAGAGCTATTAACATTAGATGCTTCATGGATGGCTGCATCCCATAGAAAGCAGTATTATCCTAGGCCAGTATAAGTAACCACATTTTTCAAAAAGAGGCTTTGCTGTAAAAAAAGTTTATCTCAGAAAGGAGTGTTCATTTCAAGGGAAGGCTTAAAGGAGTTGTTTATTCTGATGTGAAAGCTACAGATTTTAAGTGTATTCAACCTTGTTTGCTGTTTACTGAATGATGCCATATCGTGCTGCAGTATCATCCCTGAGCTAGGATAACAACGGAACCACTCAAGAGTTCTGGCTTTCTGAACCTTTAGTTGACTTGTGAAATAACTGTTGCTGCTGTTTTATTGGGCTAGGATTTCTTCTATGAAGATATGGAGCCTCTAACACAGAAATTGAGGGCTCTGGCAACAGATGGGAACAAGCACCGTGCCAAAGTAGACAAAAGAAAACAGCGATCTGTCTTCAGAGATGTCTTGCGGGCTGTGGAGGTAAAGACCAGTGGGAGTGTGTTACTGGGTAAAACAAACTTTGTATTTCAAAATGACAGCACCATATGAGGAGGCAACTTCTAGTGTGAGGACTGCTGCTCATTTACCTGGATGTGGAACACAGCTGGTGAACTTGTACTGGATCCTAGCCGTGCTTTTTCTATGTTGTTGGTAGTATCTTTTATGTGAAGATAAGGTGCTGAACATTTAGTTTCATTGTGGAAAATACAGGTGCTCTTTCAGAACTTCAGATCTTTCATCACTGCTGGCTTTGTTTCATGCAAACAACAAATTGCCACCTGAAGGCAAATGATCTAAGAATGCAGGCCAAATGGAGTCATTAACGCAAAGTTCATTTAATTTTAAATTAAATTGGCAGAGACATGGTGTGTATTAAATAAGAGCTGCTTGTAGAGTGGAACCACACAGAGCAGGGCTCCTTCCCTCCTCTGCAGCCTACAAAGTTCTCTGAAATTTTGTTCCTGGGGCTCAGGAGACCCTCAAGAACAGCACTGCGGGTCAAGTGAGGGTGTGTAGTGAGAAGAGGGAATCTCTGAAAATGCCTGCCCTGTCCAAGATGGAAATAATGTGCTTTTCAACATGAAGTGGCCACCTGAGATCTAGTCTTGGTTTCTAGGTTCAGTGTAATGGGGCCAGTATTTCATTATTTACTTCATTTTTACCCCAACTTTCTTCCCAAAGGGGGAACCCAAAGTGGCTTACATAATTCTTCCATTTTATCCTCAAGACAACCTTGTGCGGTAGGTTAGGTTGAGTGTGTGTGACTGGCCCAAGGTCGCCCAGCAAGCTTCCATGACAGAGTACGGTTTGAGCCTGGTTCTCCCAGATCCTAGTCTAACATCTTGCCACTATGCCATGCTGGCTTTCAGTAAAAACAGATTGGATTGGATTATACCAGTTTTTACATAGACTTTATTGGTTGTCAGTGTGTGTTCCTGGGAACAGTCTGATGTGCTAGCTTTGAGCAATGAGCTGATAGTGTTTAAAGTCCAAAGTATCTGGAAAAGCCATCTTCTCCTATATAACATGTACACACATTGTGAAACAAGGTCTGCCAACAAGGTTTAACTCAAAATAATAATAACCCTCTACAGATCCCTGCCCAGAGTTTCGGCACAAATTGGTCCAACTTGGTAGCTTGGATTTTAACAAGCTGCAGATGGAGCTTTGTTAATAGATAGCAGCTCTTGAACAGCCCGCCGTGTAGCAGTGGTGGGCTGTGATGTGAGGAAGGTACATCCCTCGCATGTGTGGCAGCTCTGTTGCTCTTAAAATGGTTTTTATGTAGCTGCTTTCCGTTCTTATGACTGTTTTTTTTGTGCAGGAACATGACTTTCCTACTGAGACAGTCAAATTTGGACCTGAGCGCATGTACATTGACTGCTGGGTTAAAAAACAGACCTATGATACTTTCAAGGAAATTCTAGGATCAGGGATGCAGTATCACTTGCAGGTAAGTGACTAGTTCAGACATGTTTATATTGCCTTGCCCCTGGGTCTGTTTCATAATTCTGAACAGTTGAGGGGATGTGCTTCAGTTCTTTGAGAGAATTTCAGTAATAACTTGATTTTTCAGTATCTTTTTTTTCAGGAACTCCTCTTTTGAGTTGAGAGGCATGCCACATATGTCTGAGAAATTCCATGCTGAAATGTAAATACGTTCTGTGCCCTCTGCCCTTTTAAATTTGACTGGTAAGAGTCCAGTGCCAGCAGCATACTTGGGCTACAGTAAAGTAAGCTGGAAAAGGATTTCTGATGTTCCCCTCTTCTAGCCTTAGCAGGAAACTCCTGGACTTTCCCCACTGAAACAGACTGGGGTATTAGGCTTGTCAGCTGCCATTGAATATAGTTGGGGTAACATTTAGACAGCTAATGATTTGATGTTTTATGCAGTCCAACGAGCTTCTTCGGAATGTCTTTGAACTTGGCCCACCGCTGATGCTTGATGAGGCATCTCTTAAGACCATGAAGATACCCCGTTTTGAAAGAGTAAGCGAAGTTAAACAGACGTTCTTTCTTCCTTGCAATTTGCTACCTGTCTGGGATACATAGCTGTTCTAGCACTGGCAGGAGCAAAGCTAGCTGTATGCTCAACCCTGCTCAGCACAGGGCATGGGATTTGTTTTTTCCCTCCCTCACCTTCATGTGTGCAAGAGAGGTATGGAAGCAGCAGCAGTGTGGCGGGGGAACCATTACTTTTTCTAAATTTCGCAAGGTTTTTTCAAGTGAAACAGCCAACAGTAGGAGTCTAAGGAAACATCTTTGTAATAATTTCTACTAATTCCTTAACGCTGAATATATAAATACAGTGAAGGTCATCAGCAGAGGATGTAAGGCCTGTGCTTCCTCCTTTGGAAGTGTGGTGGGTAACCAATAGGGACACAGGGCCTTTTCAGTGCTGTCTCACTGAAAGCCATCCTTACAGCTGCCCAACTGGCATCAGTGTTGTTCCAGTTTTAGGTTTCTCCTTGTGTGTGTTTGTGTTTTATATTGTGAATTGCCTTGAGACATCTGTGAGTACAGATGGAAAAGAAAAATACTGTCCGTGGAGTAGTCAGAAGTTGTCAAATAAGATGTTAACGTTAGTTTTACTGGCGTATATAACTACTGTTTCTCTCCTTGCTTTACAGCACCTGTACAACTCCGCAGCCTTCAAAGCGAGGACTAAGGCCAGAAGCAAATGCCGTGATAAAAGAACAGATGTTGGTGAAGTGTTCTAGACCAGCGCTTGAAGATCTCTGATTTGATTTCTGTTGAATCTAATTCCTGATAATGTGTCATTATTGCTATGTTTAACATGATAAGGCTTTTAAACCTGTCTTTACATCTTAGATGTCTCGCACATTCAGAGGAACTGATGTAATGTAGGCTATTGAGTAGATGGGTATGTACTGTGGGTTGAACATAAAATGCGGGGAGGGAAACATAAATGGGGGGGACTTCAAGGGGGGGGTAAGAGTGGCTCATGAATTTGGCATTCTTGCAGCACTGTCAGCCACGTGGTGGTGGGACTGCTTTGATTTAGCTTAGCGTTTTTAGCACACTAATGAAATAGGTGAAACCTTCCATTCAGAAGGCTTTTCTGCGGAGTAAACATGTTTCTGGACCAAGCTGCTATTTAGATAGGTAACCAAATATTTTAAATTTTACAGTGACTTTGTACCACACAGGGGCCCTAAACCTCTGCTTAAGAGTGCTTAAAATGATGAAACATATACAAATATTTAAAAGTTAATGTTATGTTACCTTGGATAATAAAAACATCTTTCTCTAAAAACTGCTTTTGTTCAAAACTATTGAGTTCATGCAAAAAGGCTTGTCTGTTTAATATGAATAGCTACAAAGGGATGACAATTATTTAAGGTCTAATAGTGCCTTTAAGATTTAAATAAAATAAATGTCAGTTTTAATCTGCACTTTCATGCTCCTTTTGTGAACAGGCAGAGATTCCTCAAAGTAGGACTGGTTTCAGCATACTGAGAGTCTCTACATGTTACTAAGTACCTAGGGATGCTCAAGTGCAGGACTGTATGTCTAGGCCTCAATTCGTGTGCAGGCTGTTCTTGCTCAGTGCACAGGAATGCCAATGTGGCCGCATATGCAAGTGATTTCAGAGGGCACAGCACCAATTCCGCTCTCTTCTTGCCATTTTGAATTTCCAGCTTGCATTTCTTTGTGAGGAAGTGTCAAGATCTGCATTTCAATGAATGGTTGAGGGAGGTGGGGAAAACTGGGATACTTTTATCAGTTGAGGAGGAACTGATAGCAAATATGATCCAGAGCAAATTGAAGTGTGACTGGGATCGAGTGCATGGAAAATTGGAAGGGGGACAAGTGAAATGAGGTTCACTTGACTGTCTCTGGGAACTTAGTAACATGTAGAGAGACTCTGAATTTAGGCAGTGGATGGGGGGGCAGTCGATGGGGGGGGACAGATGGATGGGTGGGGAGGGAGGTGAGAATGAGAGGAGTGGGGAGGAGGGCTGCCCTAGGTACTTTGTCCTCTCTCCCCCGGAACAGTTTCTACCATGCTGCTTATTGAAAGGCAAACTACAGCCCAACTGGACTCTGCCCTATATTAAAGTTACACTTTGTCACATTTTACTTCTGTGTTTAAAATGCATCCAACTTTACATTCTGTAAGTGTATGTATACTACAAGACTACTCACAAAAATGAATGCCTAAAAATGCTAGCATTAGAAATTGGAGAACTACCACAACTAAAACAGCAGCTGCTACATGTGTACATATAGCCATATCTCTTATTCCTTCAGCAGCTGGACAAAACAAATGGTTCACTTGTTACTGACAACACTGAGCCAAGCAAACTGGTGGGAAGGAAATGTCACTGTTTTATCAGCTTTGAAAAGGCCCTGTCCCTGATGATCCATTTAATTCCAAATATCACATGAAGCAGGGCTACTGAGGAAGAACTTGGCATAAGGCCTGGAACTGAAATAGGGCCTCGGACATCAATTAGTTGCTAAGAATTAAATTTACGGCTGGTGACTGAGCTGGAAGCATACATTCCTAGTATACCCAAACCAACTTAAAGTACACAAACATTGCAAGAAGGGATGCGCATCTGTTTTAAAACATGAAAAAATAACTTTGTTAGTAGCCAGATAATACCTTAAGGACTGCCTTCTTCATATGAACCTGCCCATCCATTCGCGTCATCTTTGGAGGTCTTGCTTTGGGTGCCTCTCCCCATTGAGGCTAGACAGGTGACAACCCAAGAAAGGGCATTCTCAAGTCATGGTGCTAAAATTTTGGAACTCTCTCTCCAGTGAGATTCTCCTATCTTCCTGTTGTTTTCTGCCAGCGGATGAAGACTTTTCTGTTTTGTTTGACATACACCCAGTTTAATCCCATTGGTGGTCTTCCTTGGTTGTGTCTGTGTCTGTATATACACACACAATACATTTTAAATACTGTTTTAATGTTTTAATTAAATGTTTGCTGCCTTGGGACCCCTATTTGGGTGGAGAGGCACTATATAAATACTTAAATAAATAATATAAATTGTGCACTTTATGAGTAATGCAGAAAGACAAGCTTGCACTTTTGGCTATATATTTCTAATTGCAATGCATGCAAGCATTGAATTCCTGTGGGTCACTAATACTAATTAAAGTGCTCAAGACAGTGGGTTTGTGTATTACTGATTATAGCGCATGCAGACTGCAGTACAGAGGACATACAGAAGCAGGTGTAGTTGCATTTTTGAGATACAAGTTAAGAGGGCGAATAGACTTTTGCTTCTGTCCCTGTGAAGATACGTAAAGGGCATAGAGAACCGTGGATTATGTAATATGTGGCACTTTAAGACAGGCCTGATTGCATTCCTTGTGTAGAAGACACTAACTGAAATCTTACACGCATACACTGCAATGGGTACAAACGCAACCTTGGACTGACTTAAGTCGGCGGGGGGAGGTCTCCAGTCTTGATCCTTTTGGTATCTGAGAATTTTGAGAATATTGGGCACTACTGCAGAATGGATCCTGGAGGGCAGGAGGCTGGCCCAACAAAGATGAAAAACATACCAGTGTCACTGAGTTGGCAAAGATGGGCTATTTTCCTGTCTTGAGAGGCCCTGGCACAGCAATGGGCGTGGCACTCCATTTTCCAAAGCGGCTCAGGGGACCCTGGCAATGGCAGGTTGACATTGTGGTTGCTTCACCAATTCAGGTATCAGACTTCAATTGTGTTGACCGAGGATCATGGATGTAAGAGAAGTCTCCATTTATTTTAGGGTTCAATAGACTCCACAAGTGGAAGGGGTAGACTCCTTTTATTGGTAGCAACACCCCTGTGACTGCAACGAGTGTGTCCCAGTGTTCCAAAGAATGTAGAGGAATTGCGCCTCATAACAACAACATTCGATTTATATACTGCCCTTCAGAACGACTTAACATCCACTCAAAGTGGTTTACAAAGTATGATATTATTATCCTCACAACAAAATACCCTGTGAGGTGGGTGAAGCTGAGATAGCTCCTAGAAGCTGTGACTAATCCAAGGTCACCCAGCTGGCTTCAAGAGGAGGAGTGAGGAGTCAAACCTGGTCTTCCAGATTAGAGACCTGTGCTCTTAACCACTACACCAAACTGGCTCTCATAAAGGATGTTGCCTCTGTACCCAATTCAGCCACCAGAATACCAGATGGCCAGTGGAAGCCAAGCTTGGACCGCTTGCAAACAGTTCAAAGCAATGCCTTACAGGCC
The DNA here is from genome assembly GCF_028583425.1 of Eublepharis macularius. Lineage (NCBI taxonomy): Eukaryota > Metazoa > Chordata > Lepidosauria > Squamata > Eublepharidae > Eublepharis > Eublepharis macularius. Next base: position 75,163,281 of record NC_072798.1, read on the forward strand.
AAGTCTGACTATTGGATTCGTTCAGTCTTGTCACTCGCCAGGGTGATAACTCATCCTTTCAGTTCATAGGTCTTCATGTACATTGGCTGTGTCTTGCTTCTCTCTGTTTCTCCCAAAAGATCTTTTATAGCCACCTCTTCATGCTGTTTCCTGTAAGTGAGCCAAGTCTACAGCGCAAGGTCAGAATAGGTTCAAACGTACATGGAAGCTCTGGATGGCCTTGGGTCAATCTCTCTCAGCCTAACCTGCCTCACAGGGTCGTGGTTAGGATTATAAAATGAAGGAGAGGGACGTTTCCTCTAAGACACCTCTGGATTTGGCCAGTGATAGCTTCTGATGCTTTCCCCCTCCTCTCCAGCTTTTTTTGGGTAGCTGATACCATGTGAGAGATGGAAGTGGAGGGTGGCTCTAGAGTGATTCGTAATGTCCAAAATCTCTGGGTCATCAGATTGTAATTTAAAATAAAATGAAGGAGGGGGACATAAACTGTTTTGGGTCCCCATTGGGAAGAAAAGTCAAACACAATATTTAAATAGAGATGACAAATTTGAGTTTTTAGCACAATGTGCCCTTGTAAGAATATACTGAGAACGAAGGAACACAAATACATATTTAAAATAAAATAAATAACATGAATAATTTCATCTTAATTCACATGACTGTGTGACTGGCAGCAACTGATTTATATTAATAGCGATGTCTCTGTGTGTTAACGAAATGGCTGTCTCTATTGACTTTAACAGCAAGATCTTAAATTCTCTGCAATGTATTTATGCTAACAGCTTTTATTCGAGGAAAGAATAATGCAGAAATGTGAAAATATTCATATTTTATTTAGTTGATGGATCCATACATTTTTATGAATGTGATAAAGTATATTGCTCTGTACACAAAATTAAAACGGGCATTATCCATCCAAATATATGAAACTTGACATCTTGGCTGAAATGAATACTAAATATAGATGGAAAGGACACACTGTTTCACAGCTGAGCTTGTGGATTCAGTGGAGGAACTCAATGGATTTCCAGAGGACAAAAGGAACAGCCTGTAAAACTGGGTTCTGTAGCAACTTGATACTGGAATTCTTTTAGTTTAGCAGGACATGGTCAAGTGGTAAGTAACTTTCAATTGATTGTAGGTTAAAAACTATTAAGAACGATATTTGGTTAATGAAAGCTTCCAGTTACCTTTTTTGCACTGTCTACGCCCTGAACAAATGTTTGGTGAAAGTCGTAATGGGACATCTGCGTCAGTGAACAACGCTGAGTGACCGTGAGTCACTCACACGGGAATGTCAAGAAGGTTATATTAGTTCAGTTAAAGAAGAAATGAATATTCAGTGCTCTTATTATCTATTCTTTAGGCACAGGAATTAAAATTAAATGGGAAGTAGCATGTTTGTTTTAAGAAGTCTCTTAAGTGCATAATGTGGCAATGGCTTTAGGTGCGTCAAGTTGGCTACTACTTATACTAGAAGCGAGTTAAAGAGAAATTTCTTTCCTAGCTCTTGCTTTACAACTCTCTTCAAATTACTCCCTGAATATTGGTTTTCAAGTCTCTGGAATTCTGCAGAAGCAGGCGTTCTGTTGACGCATACGGTCTAGTGATCAGCTGTATGTCTGGTCATGGATGTCTTCATAGGGAAAACCCCAAGATAGCAATAATTATGTGGTTGTTGGACACTTCCTTTAGGTTGCTGGATAATTCCTTTAGGGAGAAATAACCCAGCTGCCCTGAACCCAGTGCTGCATATCTAAAAGGTTTTCTATCTCAAATAGGACTTGCCAGTTAAAACTATGCTAGCCACACCACCTAAGTACTCTTGTGACAGATAGTCTGCAATGAAACAAATGGTCACTGTAATGATGTTCAAAATAGCTGGTCTCAGTCAAAGCTTATCTGTTTAGCTGGTCTCAGTCCAAGCGTATCTGTTCAACACAGGAAAGGAAGAGCTGGGAGTAAGGGGAAACGGGGGACATGCACGGTCACGGACAGTTCAGAAGATAGCTTTATAGCTCATAGTTAAATTAGAGCCAAGTCAAATCATAGCCAACATTGTATCTGCCAAATACCAGAAGTAAATGTATGTAATCAACATGTAACCAAATACTTTGTAACCAAATACTGTTTGTAACCAATGAGAGGCATTGCACTTATGCATGTGATTAAGATGTTTCAGCTGCTTTACTTATGTATATAAGCAAGTTTGAACTCAAAGAAGGGGGGGGGGCTCAGTCCTTTGTGACAAAGTCACACTGAGTTCCCAGCCGGCTAATAAAACTGTTTTCCTTCCTGATTTCTTGTTGGTCTCCATCCTTGACCACCCTTTGGGCTGCTACCCTCTCAGTAGTTACGCAGAGAAAAAGGCTTCAAAAACCTTATTTTAATGAGTTTATAAGAGATAACTTCATTTTGTGTGTGTGTGTGTGTGTGTGTGTGTGTGTAGGAGATTCTTGTGAATTCTACACAAAAAACACAAAGAGCTCAGATTATGCAAAGATTGCAGCGTATTATGTGGGTATATAGCTCATGTAATGTGCATGGTGCCTACATTTAACTACCACTTACCAAATGGGCTTAGACTGAAGTAATTCTGCTTAGGATTTCACTGTTAGTTGTACAATTGAATGTATCTTCTGTTCTGATCTTCTAGCTGTTCTCATTTGCTTTGAAGAAACTACAGAATCCAAATGATATTACTTTTGAAAACATTACCCAATAGTCTTCTACTTTATATAAGCACATCGTGTCCATTCAACCTGATACATCTGATTTTCCAATTTTTTATACAAAACCCTATGTTTATAAACTTTGAACAATACAGAAGAGGAATTCTAGATTGGCTTAACCTGCCCAAGTGATTCCTTTTCCTCCCTGGAGTCGGCCCCGCTGCCAGCCAGGCTGCTTGGGCCTGTGCGGCCCGTCCTCCCAGCCTGCCAGCTGGTTGAGGTGGTGCGGGGCCTGCGGCAGCCTCCAAAGCCAGCCCTGTGGCCAGCTGGCGCCGCTGCAGCCTGTGCGGCCCGTCCTCCCACCCTGCAAGCCGTGATGCTGAATGTTGGTGAGTGGTGGTGAGTGTTGCTATTATCTCCCCCCCATTGGTATGTCATGTTTTAGGAGCCTTTGGGAGGTGGTATTACGTTCTAGTCTGTAATTGTAGTCCTATTGTATTGAAATCTGCAGAAACTTTTGGCAGCTGTTGTTAAGTTACATGAAAACTAATTTTTTTGGTTCTCCTGTGGGATGAGGGTTGTTGTTTATGACTTAGGTTGTAAAAACAGTAAGAAGTAAAGTCCTGTTTTTGGGATGGAGCCTGAAGGGTGGGTGTTGCCTTCTGACACACTTCCGGTGATGGCAAGGGGTGTGACATATGCTAATGAGTTATGCTAATGAGCTATGCTAATGAATTCCTGCAGCTCTTTTTCTACGAAATAACCCCTAATTTTATCCAAGTCATGTTCCCAGGGTTCTCACATAGTAACCATGTTGTTGTTTTTCAGGTACGATGAGGAGTTCTTCTCTTGAAACTGACTTACAAAACTCTCATGAAGAAGGAAAGCTATACATGGTTGATTCCTTAAACAACTTAAATGAACAGCATCTTTGCGTGGTTCAATCTCAGCATCAAAGTACGTATGCCACAAAATATTTGTCAACCACCTCTCAAAATATCAAAGTAATGCAACCCGTTTGGAACTTATTTAAGTTTGTCATCTTGCCAGAATGTTTTAAGAAGATGCCACTCAACACCAAGGTGTTACCACTGATCTCAAAACAGCTATGACAGTTGCAGCACTCATTCCCGTTCAAGGCCTTCCCTAGGATAGGCTTGACCCTGAAAAAATATTGTATGATCCCCTTCCCCCAAGAAAAGAAAATGGAACTATGTAGTAGAGAACAGGCACTTCTAGAATCACATGTATGCAACGCAGCATCTGGCAAGATGAACAAAGCAATCCAATGCAGAGTTAGTCCAGTAAGCCCTTTGAGGATTGCACTGTAAATTGACCCAACCAAACTGATAAAGGGGAGGGGGAGGCTTAAATCAGCCTGAATATAGCATATCTTAAGATTCTAATGCAGATACATGCCCAAGCTGTAATTTTCAGAGTGCAACAGGAAACAAGGGGCATGGCATGTTGAGACGTATAAATAAGCAGAATTTTAACAGATGCAGATTGCCATGCTACAACTGCTTATTTTCTTAGCATCTGCCAACAGCCCCTCTTCTACAGAACTGTTTAAATATGCAGCAATCCTGCCTCCAAGTTCATCTGGGATGACATTTTTGGATGACATTCATTTACAAAATATCTTTGTGAGCAAGCACTCTCCTGAAAAGGTAGCAAGAACAGATTTCTACGTTGAAGAATAGCATCTTTTAGTTCAGTACAAAAGCATTTCAGGGAAATGAATGTTCTTTCTGAATATTGCAGTTTTTTGATGTCAGATTTGTACTCGGAGATTTATGTTCTTTTAATCCCTGTGCAGGCAGTAGAAGAGCATTGTTAGCATGCTTTGTGTACCATGTCATAGGACAAGCAAGTTACTGATTCCCTGTTGTTCTGGTTGAGATTATTAAGTCCTATAATAGTGTTGTCTGAGTAGATATGAGAGTAGAGTTGGCATCTGGGATGGTTTCAGGTGGGTCTGGCCTCTCAGCTGGCTGGTTGTAAGTAAAGACAAGCCAACCACCAAAGGTTTGAGAGAAATAAGAATCAGTGTCTGGGATGGATTGTAGATCATTGATATTCTGTTCTGTTGCCTTCTGAAATACTATTATGTGATGCCTCTTGACAAATGAGTGACTCTATGACCAGGATATTTTCCAGTTCAACTTTTAAATAGCTGTTTGTAATGTGAAACTTTGTCCTGCTCTGGATGTTATTACTGCTATATATTTTCCTGTGAATTGATAGAATAGGTTAGAAGAACCAACTTGTTAGAATCTTCATTCTCTCGTCATAATTCATAATTTTAACAATCTTAACAATAAGGCAATGGACACCTCTTTTAAAGAGGAGCAAATGCCATGCGTTCTTAGGACTGCATTTCTTCAATGGGATTCATCTGAACAATTACTTTGTTCCATGTAGCCTCACCTAAGAATTCTGCTTACTTTTTTTTTTTTTTTGAAAAAATTTTTATTGGGTTAGAATCCATTATTTTTACATTTACATTCAATTTTCCCCAATTTTTTCATCTCTAACCCCCTCCCTTTCCCCCCCCTTTTTGTTGACTTCCAACAGCTTTCCAACCCTTTGTCCCCTTTCCCTTACTTTTATTAGCTTCCTCTATCTAAAACAAATATATATTCTCCATTATTCTAAGCAGTACATCCTTAACTATTTTTAACATTGTATGCCCAAACTGTAAGTCTTTGTTTCCATCTTAGATAAACAATTTATCCCATTTTTCAATTTCAAATATTTCTATATATCATAAACCATATAGATCATACATTCATTTATATCAGACAATTTGACTTATTCTCTATATATTACTCATTCTATCTTTTTGTAATAATTCTATATATCTCTCATCACGTAGTCAATCAATTTGACTCATCTATATCTTCAGACATTCAGTTTGGTACAAAACTTACCAAAAAGAAAGAAAATATTGTTAGTTAATCAATCCTTATATTTAATCCTTATAGTTAATTATTTTCTATCTATGTTCTGTTTGTTAACCTATATATATCTATATATATATCAATCTATTAATCTGACTGCTTATTAATTCACATTTATCTCTTCTCCCCCCGGTAAAGTCTCCCCCCTCTACTTCAGTGCTTCAGTAGTTCTCAAACTGCCACAGTTTTCCTCCCACCTCCCATTTCTTCTCCAGGTGTTGTTTCAGCTTCTCCCAGTCTGTGTTGAACTGCCCTGAGTCCAGATCTCTCAGTTTTCTTGTCATCTTATCCATTTCAGCCATATACAGCAATTTGTAAATCCAATCTTCAATAGTTGGCACTTCTTGTACTTTCCATTTTTGCGCATACAGAAGTCTAGCTGCTGCTGTCATATAAAATATCAACGTCCTGTATTGGGCCTAAGAATTCTGCTTACAATTGCTCCATCCTACTTTTATTTCTCATGTATACTTGTATCTAACATACACATAGCAACAAGGTTATTTTTAGTTCCCCAACTCCCTTGCTGTATTTGGTAAGCCTTTTAGAACATACAGTTTCCTGGCAACATTCCATAGTGTAATTCTTAAATAGATACAGAATCTGTTGGCTTAGGTTAGAATAAGGGTGTATATATTACTGGCTAAAGGCTACCGGTAAAATAAAAGTTATTGATCGGTTTGTTTCCAGTCAATCAGAAGGGTGTATACTTATGCAAAGACTCTTTGTATGTTATAATATGCTAGAAAAATATAGTATGCTAGACATTCAAGATATGTCATTGATTACACCACATACCTAGTATCAAAGTATTTTCCATATTAGATGCTACTGTGTTTACTCCAGAAACGAAGCATGATTCTATTAACTATGCCCCTGAGATTCCTTTATTTCATAATGCTAATTTAAGGATCAGCTCAAGTACATATTAGAATGTCAAGTTTGCTGTTGGAAAGAGTCATATTCAAGGTTCAAGACCTGTATTGTCTTGAATCGTATTCTGGGATTTCACCACTCTCAGATTTTCCTCATAGCTTTAGCTCTGCAAGTAACCTGGGACACAAACCATTCCTCACTTTCCATCTGTATAGAATATCTATCCTGTAGTACAGGCACATGACGGGATCTTGGTCTGGAGATGGTGCCTATTCCTTTAATATCTCTTAAGGCACTATGAATGCATGCCGCCACTATGCCTTCTGTGTCTGCCCTTCTCCCCTTTACTTTGTTCTAATAAAAGGAAGAGGAGGTAGTGGATGACAGATGTTGGACCATTGGCATGGAAGATGAGGTGACTGCATCTTGTCTTGGTGTCTCAGGATTGCTGAAAAGGCGGGCAGTATTTTAGGGCAAAAGCTTTGAATCTCTAGAGAGAAATGGCGAGGAAATAACAGGTGAAACCACTTCCAGGGCAACAGGAAATTATATCAAGATGGGTAGCCATGTTTGTCTGTAGCAGCAGAAAAGAGCAAAAGTCCATTAACAAAAATTGTGGTAGGGTATGAGCTATTCATGAGTCACAGTCATGAAAGATCATACACTACCTCAAATTTTGTTAGTCTTATAGGTGCTACTGGACTCTTGCTCTTTTCTACTGCTACAGGAAATTATATAGAAATGGTGACTCTCAAGATCCAAAGATATGCTGTTTCTGGAGCCATATGTAAATATATGCACTCTTTAGTTTGAAGAATAGGGAACAAATTTAACCCAAATTAACCCAAGTCATTTCTTATTACTATCTTTATAGAAAGTCAATTTCAATCCTTCTGCATCACAACAACATGGTAGTTTCATTGTCTTAATTGTATTATTTGATGCCACCCAGTGAAAAGTTCTTATAATAACAACAACATTCAATTTATATACCGCCCTTCAAGACAATGCCCACTCAGAGCAGTTTACAAAGTATGTTACTATTATCCCCACAACAAAACACTCTGTGAGGTGGGTGGGGCTGATAGAGCTCCAGAGAACTGTGACTAGCCCAAGGTCACCCAGCTGTCTTCAAGTGGAGGAGCGGGGAATCAAACCCGGCTCTCCAGATTAGAGTCCTGCACTCTTAACCACTACACCAAACTGGATCTCTCTTATTGGCTTTCAAAATGGGTGAATTCATTTTTGCAATGGAGTTTGCATACCAATGTTTGTTTGGGAGAGTTTAAAGACTTGCACTTTAGAGCCAATTGTTTTCAAGCCTTTTGACTTTGATGGGCTGCTGCCCAATCTATAGTTTCAGGAATGAAGCCATGAACATTGATGTTGTTTCCCTCTTAATATTCAGGCAGATGCTCTCTTTATAGCTATCAGCTGCTTTGCATAAGTCATATTTCAAAACAGCAAGCCTGTGTTAGAAAAGAAGTTTTATAGGATTTGATGGGATGAGTTTATGTGACATGCTTTTAACCTGAAGGCTATCACGTGCCTTTGCAATAGGAAAATGAGAAATGCCAGAACTGACATTTCAACCACACAATACAATTGCAGATCCATTTAGTGACTCAGCATCTATAATGGATATAAAGCATCATGCTAGGAATAATTTTAAACCAACTTTTGAAATAAGTGGCTAAGTTCTAATTGGTTTTAGTAGAGAGGTAAGGCTGCATGTCTTTTTAGGTTCAGGACAGCAAAGGCACACACTGTTAAGCAGCTTGGCAGGGTTCCTTGCTCGCTGATTACTTACAATACTTTAATACCCTTAGCCAGTTCACTTAGTAAGAACTGTTCATTAGGCAGAATGGACAAGAGACATTTATTAAGAATTCTACTGCTACCTTACCGTGCTTGAAAGCCCACATCAGCAGTACTCCAAAGTTTATTACTGTATCTGGGAAGTAGCATCAGTGGTGGTGGAATTTAACGCATAATGGATTTGTTATGAAGGCAGAGGAAATGAAGAGGCAAAAACCTATTAAATGTTGGCAAGTAGCCACAGGGAGAAAGACATTCAATGTTGGGAAAGTGAGAATAGCCTTGGAAATCTATCTAGTAGAGCCAGCTCATGAAAGGTTTAATGGCTACAGGTGGCAAATGAAGTATAATGCCACTTCCAGAGCAGTAGTTGTGTTCGTCTGCAGCAGCAATGTATAACAAAGTCCAGTGCCACCTTAAAGACTAACAACATTTATTCCGGCATAAGCTTTCATGAGTCAGAAATTAACTCACTTTTTCAGATGCAATCTGGGTGATGAGTAGCATAAATACTACTCACACTTCACTTATTTCTGATTTTCTTAGCAATTGATCCCCAAGGATTGAAATTGGTTTGGGTATGGTTCTTACGCACATCTGTTCTCCCTTTGCATTTTTACATTTATGGAGTTGGTTTATTTTGTTCTGCATGTGCCTTACATAATCAGGATTTTCATGTGAGGCTGCTGTCGTCATTGATGGCGTCATTGGTGATGATGTCACAGCGCACATACCTTTTTTTACTTTTTGTGTATGCTTGTAACTTTTTTATTGATGTAAGAGCTGATTTAAAAAAACAATTGAAAATGAATACTTGGGGAAATCTTTGTATGAGGGAGCCTAAAAAAGGAGCATCTCCATCACCTATACTTAAGTCCCCCCCCCCCAATACGGTGGAAACTGGAGAGCCCTGCCCAGGCTTACCCAGAGCTAGGAGGCCGGCACTGGCAGAGAAAACTGACCTCTGCAATTGAGTGGGCTACAGGCTTACTTAAAAAAAAAAAAGCTGGGAATTCAGAAAATCTGCTGCATGTATTATTACAACCGTAGGTGGATATAACCCTATCCTTTCCTTTTGTTCATAACACGATGAAAATCATGATTTTTAAAAAGACAGAAAACAAAACTAGGAGAGGGGGGAAAGAAAGGATGGGGAAGTGAGTGGTTTAATGATGACGAAACAGCCAATCATCAACAAGTGAGTGGAAGGTGGGTGGGAGCGGGTGGGACAAACAAAACCAAAATAAACATTATGCACAAAGAAAATATTGACTCAAAATCATCTTCTAGAAAAAGATTGGAGTAAAAGTGGTCTCAGAAGGACCAAAAAAAACCCAAGGGACCCCCCCCCAAAAACACTAAAGTGAAAAATAAAGGCAAAAAGTGTGCAGGAATTAGAATAAATCAAAGCAGTATGGAGCCAGAACTGACTGGAATAAACTGTGCAGGGAAAAAACTGAAGTTTGGATTCAGACTAAATTTTCCAGTGGTGAAATGGTACTTTCTTTACCTTCCAATTCCCACTGCAATTCACTGATGTCCACAAAAATGCTCATCCGGGAGTGAGGGGCAGAGGACCCAGAGCGATGACATGAGGAGGGTCTACAGCAGGTAGGGGGAATTGGCAGAAATTTCTTCTGGATCCAACCCAGTATATGGAGAAAAATGTGGCCTCCTGAGAATGTCAGCTTCAATATTTAAGTATGTAAATCTCTGGAAACATGTGTTTTATTTTTCCAGAGGTTCAAAGGCCTGAGGGAACCTGCCAATGGTAGAATCTTGCAGTTGATAGTGAAGTTCAGCTCAGATGTAACATGGAACCATGTAAGAGGACTGTAGTCTTTTTCCTCAGGCTTAGTCCCAGCGACCACATTCATCCTTTGAGACTAGGCTGCTGTACGGGCACATGGTGAGGCCCTCAGGGCAGCTTTGGCTGATGCATAATGTTATGACTTTGCTTCAGACCGGAACTGCTCGTCAGAAACAGAAACATACTTTAACAGTGATTCAGCATCTGCTCTGGCTTCCTATTGTCACCTGGGCTTAGTTTGACCTGTAACACTCCAATTAGTTATTTGTTAAATATCTAGCTGTCCTTTGAACACCAACCCAAACTCATCTCAAGCTTTCAGGGTGACTTACCTCTACCCCCATATTCGATAACAGCCCTTGAAGACTGACTGGGAATGCTCTCTTAAATTTGCTGTCTACATGCCAAATTGTCATTAAAAGAAACAGCTACACAGTGATCCACTGCTTAAACATGTCATTAAAAGAAAACTCATTTTCTTCTACAGAATTTCTGATTAAATAGTGTTTTCACTGCTACAGTTGCTGTATTTCACTGAGTGTGTGTGTGTGTGTGTGTGTGTGTGTGTGTGTGTGTGAAATTAAATGGATCCAATTCAGAAATTAGGAGTACTTTCTGAATCTTTGTTTTCCTGATGCTGTAGCTTTCTGGACAAGCAAATTGTCCATGGAGATTAAACGCTTTTTTCTTAGACTCGTGTTTTTGTTTTACAGCCATCTGGCAAGAGAACACAGATAGTGCTGGTTGCTGGACAATGCAAAACAGCATGAGATGCCATAGCTGGTTCTTTGTCACATCGATCATTACTTTAATAGTCAGCTTGGCACTTGTTTCCTTTGTAATAATCTTAATAGGTAAGTAATACTCTTTGTTTCTGAGGATATTGATTGCAATGGATGGGCAGCCTACAATTTAATGGCTTACTTTCTAAGGAAAGTTTTGTAACATACCCTTAGCCCTTTTCAGATGTTACAACTGTGTGTACTGGAAGCTCACCAACCATACATAATGAGACTGCACCCTACTGGCTGTCCTCCCAGTGTGCATGGTCACCATGTTGTGTGATCAGAGGCAACATATGCATTTACCTTGCATGTACAGCTTTGGTATGTGTGAACAGGCCACTGAATTTTTCTGGGTTCCCATTCTCATGGTCTGAGGCTGTATGCCTATGGTAAATACATGTGTTATATGCATGGCAACAATGCGTATCAGAAGGATGATGGGTAGCATGTGCTCCAGTTACATGAAGTTGGGTAGGCTCCTGGTATGTGTGACAGTACTTGTAATTTTTGAAGAAGGATTGTGCAAAGTTATTGTAAAGATGCAAAGAACGGGGAGAATCAAGTGCACTTCCCTGAGCTCCATGGGAAAAGGGTGGGATAAGCAAAGGGAACAGGTGATGTATAAGTAAAGAGTAATGAAATCTGGTTATTCTCCTAACAATGGGTTGGATCCATACTGTATTTTCCAGTGATAGAATAGACAATTCTCCCCTCTCACTGCAGCCCACTGATCTCCACAAAATGTTGCTCCTGGGAGTAGGGGAGCCTGAGGAACGAAAGTGGAAATCAGTGGCAATTGCCAGTTTTGTCTGGGTCCAACATAATGTTTTGTGGTATAATTAAACATATAGACATGTAAAAAGCCCTTTCACATGGATTCATCTTCGTTCTTCTGTGCCTCCACACATGGGACTGCGCAGGCGCAGGCCAGCCGCCGGAGAATTTTCTAGAGCTTCCATGGCTCCGAAGGGGCCGTTTGTCGCGCGCCTCAGCGACCGTCTTCCCGCCCAAAACGGTCACGTGCTCCTTCAGCGACCAACGGCCCCTTCCCTCAGTTCTCTTCTTGCCGCCGCTTGGAGAGAACGTTTGAGCTTCGCGCTCTGTGCTTGTGCTTCGTGCTTTTCTGACTGATTAATCTTGGCTTTTGGACTTCGGACTTCGGACCTTGACTATTCTATCGGATCTCCCTCTGGACTTTGACGAAATACTCGGTAATTTGACTCGGACTGTTTTGACCCTTCTTTCGCGTGCCCCTGAAGATGGCCTCAACGGCTCTCTTCAAGCATTGTCTCCAATGCCACACCAAGATGGCCAAAACCGACGGCCATGAGCTGTGCCTCTTTTGTTTGGGGGAGACCCACAACGTGTCGGCCTGCAAGATCTGCCAGGGCTTCACCAACAAGGCCCGGCAGGATCGGAGGGCCTGACTGAATTCGTCACTGTGGCAGTCGGTCATGTCCGAGGGGACCCCGTTACCTAAGGCCGGCCCTAGCCCCTCTGCCGAAAGGCGCTCAAGAGCTGGCTCTGTGGCCTCCGCGAGGTCGGGGTCGAAACCGCGTCCCCCGAGTGCCTCGGCGTCGAGAGCGGCCTCCCCAGCGCAGGGTCCGGCGCGGCCGCCCCGCAGCGCGTCATCCACCAGGTCGGATCCGAGACCGACATCAGAACCGAGGATCCTGGTGCCGAGTCCCCGGTCGGAACCGACGACCGGTTCGATCCCTATAAAATCTAAGAGGTCGAAACCGAGGTCCCCTTCGAAGGCGAGGAGCGCGTCGGTTCCGAGGTCTTCTTCGGAACCGGCAAAAAAGAAGAAGAAGACCAAACATCATCGGTCGCCGCATCCCGCTCCCCAGGAAGAAGTCATCGTGCTTCCTCACACGCCTTCCCCTCATCTGGGTTCCCCCGAACCAGAGGAGCTCTCCGTGCCGGTGCCGGATCCGATGGCCTTTGAGACTGTGCATGTGGAGTTCTCTTCTGGGCCGGAGCCGAGCCCGCGCCGTCGGAGTCGACCATCGCCTACCCTTCGGTCGCCGAGGTTGGAACCGAGCCCGTCTCCTCGTCGGAGCCGCCCATCCCCTGCCCGTCCATCTCCGCCTGCTGTCGGTCGTGAGCGACGTCGGTCCGGGGACAGCATTCGATCCGCCCGATCCACTGCATCCCGGCATCGTCAAGCCTCCTACCTTCCCTCGCCATACCGTTGCCAGTGGGAAGGGGCACCTGCTGGTTTCTCCGAGTCGGAACCGGGTCCATCGACGTCGAGACGATTGTGGTTTCCCCCTCCAGTCCAGGGTGAGGACTCCCAGCACGGTTCCGAGGAAGGAGAAGTGGAGAGCCTGGCCGAGTACCAGTCGGAATCCTGGTCTGAACCATCGCTGGCTGATGATCTGGTGCCATCTACGGGCTCCCCGTACGAGGACCTCCGCATCTACGCTGACCAGATGGCGAGGATGGCCCAGGCCCTCGAGATGGACATCTCCTCGGCGACCCCACAGACCAAAGACAAGCTGCTCAAGCGGATATACGGTGACAACCCAGCGTCCATTGGCTTCCCCATGCTCGAGGGTATTGAGGAGATCGTGGAGAAGGTGTGGAAGGTGCCCTGTGACCAGCCTCCAACATCTAAGAGGATCGAGCAGCTTTATAAGATCAAGCAGGGCACTTGGCCGGCGTTGGTGAAGCACCCTCCACCTTCCTCCTTGGTCACGGAGGAATTCAACCCCCGACGATCGGGTCACTCCTCGGTGCCTGCCGATAAAGAGGGCAGAAAGCTTGATGCCATGGGCAGGCGCCAGTACATCGTCGCTTCGCTGGGTCTGAGGATTGCCAACTACCAGACCATCATGGCAGGGTACCAGCTGTACCTCTGGGAGAAGTTGGCATCCTATACCCGGGACCTCCCACCTGAGCAGAAGGCTGTGGTGTCCCTGCTGCAAACAGAGGCTGTCCGGCTGTCTAAACAGCAAATGAATGCTGGGAGCCACGCTGCTGACACTGCTGCTAGAGGGATGGCTTCGGCGGTGGTCCTCAGGCGCCATTCCTGGTTGCGGTCGACCGCCCTGTCTCAGGAGGTGCGTTCCAGGGTGGAGAGCATGCCCTTTGAAGGGGACTCGCTGTTCTCCAAGTCCACCGACGAGACCCTGAAAAAGAAGAAGGAGGACAGGCAGACGGCTAGGTCCTTGGGGCTGGCTCCTGCGAACAAGCCCTCCTCCAGGCCACGGTACGCTCCCCGGTCCGGCCCTTACCATTTCCAGGGCAGATACCAGCAACAGCGGCCGGGTTTCCACCAGTATCCTGCCTACCAGCAGCGGCCTTACCCTCCTGCACAGCAGCAGAGGAGGCGTAGGCCCTTCAAGCCTCGTCCGGCACAACAACCGGCCCAGCAGAGAGATCAGCAGGGCGCCGGGAGGCAGTACTGACGGGTCACGCCAGCCGTATCCCCGAACTTTTCGGACAGACTGAGTCCACTCCTCTCTGAGTGGGAGTCAATAACATCTGACTCATGGGTCTTAACTATTGTTGAACTGGGATACGGGCTGGAGTTCGTTGAGCTGCCTAGATGCAGTTCACCCCTGACAGCTGTCAATAACACTATGGCCGAGCTGGATGCGGAGATCGTGTCGCTCTTGGCCAAGGGTGCTGTGGAAGAATTGCCCTATGAGGACTCTGTAAAGGGTTTCTTCTCTAGGTTCTTCCTGGTCCCTAAGAAGGATGGGGGCTTACGTCCCATTTTAGATCTGAGGGGCCTTAATGCCTTCCTCAAGGTGACCAAATTCAAAATGATTACATTGGCGGCTGTGATCGCCTTGCTGAAACAGGGGGATTGGTTTGCGGTCCTTGACTTAAAGGACGCATATTTTCACGTGGGAATACGGGAGGAGCACAGGAAATACCTGAGCTTCGTTTACCGGCAAAGGGTTTTCCGGTATAAGGTGCTCCCCTTTGGCCTGTCCACTGCCCCATGAGTGTTCACGAAATGTGTGGCCCGTGTGGTTTCCTTCCTGCGGGAAGAAGGCTGTACCATCTTTCCGTACCTCGATGACTGGCTCATCGTGGCTGAATCGGAGTCTAGGCTGGTGCAGGACATTGGCTTGGTACTTAGCACTTGCCAACGCCTGGGGCTCCTGGTGAACTTTGAAAAATCCAAACTGGTGCCCAACTGCAAGGTGTCCTACATTGGTGCACTGTTAGACTCTGTGGAGGGCAAGGCCCTGCTCCCCTTGGAGAGGGCTCGGTCCCTAAGGGGTCTAGTGTCCATGTTCAAGAGGAACTGGTTCCAGTCTGTGCGCACTATCCAGTGCTTACTAGGGCATATGGCAGCGGCCACCTCTGTGGTGCCCTTTGCTAGGCTGCGTATGCGCCCGCTCCAGAACTGGTTTGTGCGGAGGTACGATGCTCTGCTGCACCCTCCATCCCTCAAATTCTCTATCCCGAGGGTCATCCTCTCCTCCTTGGACTGGTGGCTGTCTGATGACAACTTGTTTAAAGGGACCCCCTTTGGGTATCAGCACCATGACGTCACGGTTACCACTGATGCCTCTCTGTTGGGATGGGGGGCTTATTGTGGTGATGTGTCTGTGCAAGATGTCTGGTCTGAGAGGGAAAAGACCCTCCATATCAATGTGCTTGAACTAAGGGCCATTCGTTTCGCACTTGTGTCTCTTACAGCACTGCTGAGAAATCGTCAGGTCTTGGTGCAGACGGACAACACGACTGCCATGTACTACGTGAATCAGCAGGGGGGCACAGTGTCCATGGCCCTGTGCTGGGAAGCCACGCTCACTTGGCAGTGGGCTATCAGGAACGGCGTGTCGCTCCGTGCTATACACGTGGCTGGGTCAGACAATGCCCGGGCAGATGCCCTCAGCAGGGTCCCTTTGCTGGACCACGAGTGGGAACTGAACGTAGAGTGCGTTGGGCCGATCTTCCAGATGTGGGGTCATCCAGTGATAGACGTGTTCGCCACTGCGGCGACCACCAAGGCCCACAAGTTCTGTTCCAGGGCAGGGAGCGACCCCCTCTCTATTGGGGATGCCTTCCAGTTTACGTGGACGCAGGGCTTGCACTACATGTTTCCTCCATTCCCCTTGATTCCCAGGGTCCTGTGCAAGATAGAGGACGACAGGACGGACTGCATCCTGGTGGCCCCCTTTTGGCCACGGCAGGTTTGGTTCCCGAAGCTCCTGCGGCTGTCCCAACGGACATATGTCAGTCTGCCCCCTCGGCAAGACCTTCTCCTGAACGGGAGCCTAGTCCACCACGATCCCAGGAAGCTGCACCTGACGGCTTGGCGGATCGTTCCTCCCCTGTAGGCTTTACTGACGAGGTACAGCGGGTCCTCCTGAATGCTCGTCGGCCATCCACTAGGCGCGCGTATGCGGCCAAGTGGCGCAGGTTTGAGCTTTGGGCACTTGCTAAAGGAGTGGTGCCTGACAGCAGTCCCTTGGGGGTTGTATTCGAGTATTTGTGCCACTTGCGTGGCATGGGCTTGAAGGTTTCCTCCCTCAAGGTCCACCTGGCAGCGATATCAGCTGCTCACACCCGAGTTGAGGGTGCTACACTGTTTTCTCACCCACAATCCCGCCAGTTCCTTAAGGGCATGTACAATCTTTACCCACCTGTGTCGGCGCCAGTGCCTCAGTGGTCACTGTCCTTGGTACTCTCACGTCTCATGTTGCCTCCTTTTGAACCTATGGCTACCTGCCCCTTGGATATGCTATCCTACAAGGTGGCATTCTTGGTGGCCGTGACATCGGCCAGAATGGTCAGTGAGCTGTCTGCACTGCGGTCTGACCCTCCCTTTCTTGTGTTTCATCCCAACAAGGTGGTCCTGCGTCCCTGCCTCGGGTTTCTGCCCAAGGTGGTGTCCGCCTTCCACCTCTCGCAGGATATTTCACTGCCTGCTTTTTTTCCTCAACCTTCCTCTAAGGGGGAAAAGGCCCTCCATTCCCTTGACTTGAAGAGGGCCCTAGCCTATTACCTGGATAGGACGAAGGGATTCCGTTCCAGTCCTCACCTGTTTGTATGTTTTGGGGCCAAGGACAAGGGTAACAGGGCTTCCTCGCAGACCCTGTCTAGGTGGATTGTGGCGGCCATTAGCAGGGCCTATTCCCTGGCAGGGGTAGCTTGCCAGCTTCATGTTCGGGCCCACTCCACGCGGTCCCAAGCATCCTCTTCGGCACTCCTCAGGGGGGTGCCCCTGGTTAACATTTGTAAAGCAGCCACGTGGTCCTCTGCAGACACCTTTGTCAGGCATTACACCATTGATGTCAATGCGGAGCAGGATGTATCTGTGGCCAGGGCTGTCCTACACTCCCTTTTTTCCTGAGGGAGTCTTGGGAAGATTTTCTTGGCGTACCTGTTAGGTACCCTTGAGTGAATGAGTGTATATATGTATATTTGGGTGTATATATGTGTAAATATTGGGTACTGATGTATCACTGCACAGTTTACATAGATGTATATATTCATATCTATTTGTTGTTGTTCCTGTTTGTTCAATAAAATTGTGTTGGACTTCACCCCACCTTCCTTATTGTGTGAAGCTTGGTACACTCCCATGTGTGGAGGCACAGAAGAACGAAGATGAAAACAGGGTTAACATACCTGTAACTTATGTTCATTGAGTTCTTCTGTGCTGACACACAACCCTCCCTCCTACCCCGCTGTGAATTCCAATGCACAAGATGTGGTGGCTGTAACTGAATCTGATGTGTTTTAAGGTGTTACGGCTAAGTGTCTTGGTCAAGCGGCGGCAAAGGAGAACTGAGGGAAGGGGCCGTTGGTCGCTGAAGGAGCACGTGACCGTTTTGGGCGGGAAGACGGTCGCTGAGGCGCGCGACAAACGGCCCCTTCGGAGCCATGGAAGCTCTAGAAAATTCTCCGGCGGCTGGCCTGCGCCTGCGCAGTCCCATGTGTGTCAGCACAGAAGAACTCGATGAACATAAGTTACAGGTATGTTAACCCTGTTAAACTATGGATAACTATTACTCCAATACAAGGCAGGAAGAATAACAAGAGTCTGTGGGGGAGATTCCATAGACTCTTCTTATGGAAGAGGCCATTGCTTAGCATGAGGATACCAGCTTTGCAGCAATTAAAACACAGTGTAGGAAAGAGGGATCACTAAGGGAATGCCAGACTCCCCACCCCCCAATAAAAAATTCTTCACCTGCTGGCAGAACATGGCAACAGAAGTGGACAGATGAGTCTCCATGGGAAGAGAGTTCCAGAGTTTTTTGTGCCATGACCATCACGGCCCTCTCTGGGTTTGCTGCCTTCCCAGTTTCAGAAAGTGGAGGGGCCTGAAGCAGGGCCTTGGAACAGGCCTGTAGTGGTTGGATGGGTTCATATATCTGCTCTTGTCCCCTGCTTTTTGATGCAGTTCCTTTTGATCTCTTGTTTCGGGACACAGAAATGAATGCAGCTTCTTTGTAGGTTGGAAAACAGAATTTCTGTTCTAAAGCAAACAAACAAAGTTTGGTGAGACATGTTAAGAACCTGGTTTAACTTTCCAGGCTAGTTACATTACTAGCAAAAAGGGCAATTACAGGTTGAAACTACCCAACAAAGATCCGAATCCCCATAATTAACACAATACACTGGTTAATTTCATACAATAATTCTACTAAAGTGCAAGTGCAAACAAATAAGTGCAAATTTGCAAGTCCTTTTCAACATCTCATATCAAACGGAGCTTATTTAAAGAGAGAGTACAGAACAATCATGTCGGCTATAGCTCAAAGACCACAATAAATATTTCTACGATAATGACAATAAATATGCATAAATAGAGCAATAACATAGGGTATACAAAATTCTACAATAAATACACAATGGTACATAGAAAAGACCCGCAGTTCATATCCAATTCCAGAAAGGGGTGGTGGAATTCTGTACTATCTCTTTAAATAAACTCTGTTTGATACTAATACTTTAGTAGAATTACTGTATGAAATTAACCAGTGTATTGTGTTAATTACAGGGATTAGGATCTTTGTTGGGTAGGCTAGTTACATTATTTGACAAAATGACAGGCTATCCACATAAAGGGAACCATAAAACATCCTCATAAAACCTTGAAGAGACAAGAAAGGTCAATTATGGTTTGTTTGGTTGTTGGAAATATTAACATGTAACCACCTCACCAAAGAGTTTTATGTTTCTGCAGACTGGACATTCTAGCTCTTTTTCCAGAAAAAAGAAGTGTATGTAGGGGTACCCCCAGGTGATTCTGTGAAAGAGAATAGAGCCACATATAACTGGGTCATGGTTGTGATCAATGTCAAGAATGGAATGAATGTTCTATAAAACAACCACGAGACCTGAATTTCAGCCTAAGCTGCGATGCTGTTGTTGTTGTTGTTGTTGTAGTACAATATCCATCATTATGATGGATGAGGCTTTCATAGATTCCACGTGCATGGCTGGATGCTATTCATCTTTGGGTTCATCATGTGCAGAAACACAAAGTACTTCCCTTTTCAAGAGAAGGTAGCCTTCCCAGTGTCGTCGTCGTCGTCATCATCATCATCATCATCATCATCATCATCTAGCAAAAAGGGAACAAAAATTTTCTCTAGCTAATCATTTAACAGTGCAATCCTGCAAGAGTTACTCCAGACTAAGCCCATTGACTGGAGGAACTCTTCTTAGGACTGCAGCATAAATGAGGCAGTTTATCTTGATCCAGATTCCATACTGAGAGCCAGTTTGGTGTAGTGGTTAGGAGTGCCGGGACTCTAACCTGGAGAACCAGGTTTGATTCCCCACTCCTCTACTTGAAGCCAGCTGGGTGACCTTGAGTCAGTTACAGCTTCTAGGAGCTCTCTCAGCCCCACCCACCTCACAGGGTGTTTTGTTGTGGGGATAATGAGTCATGATTAAAGGAAAGTCTGGTATCTGGGCTGTTTTTTTCCTATTGTGACTGTGAAGCATTACAAGTTTCTACTTTCTAAGATTACAGAGGGAAAAAAGCTACTGTCTCTAGAACTGAATTTCATTTTCAATAGTTGCTTTATCACTAAGGACATCTTCAAAGTTGCTTTATCAAACATCTCTAATGCATCACCAAAAAAGAAATGCCATCAGGTAGCTGGGAGGGATTTCCAACCTTGTTGATCTTGTGGGCACTTAAGAGAATTTTGAGAGCAGGCATCACAAACTGGCTGCTATGAGGAGGCATGACCAAGAACAAAATGGTTGCCATGTGGACTTGGTAGGTTCTAGGCCAAGTGTCATCCGATGATGGAGGCAGCTGATGCTCCCTGTACACACAACCCTTGAGCACACATGAAGCTGCCATATACTGAATCAGGCCATTGGTCCATCAAGGTCAGTATTGCCTACTCGCACTGGCAGCAGTTCTGCAGGGCCTCAGGCAGAGGTCTTTCACGTCATCTACTGCCTGGTTCTTTGTGACTGGAGATGCTGGGGACTGAGCCTGGGACCTTCTGTTTGCAAAGCAGAGGCTCTTCCACTGAGCCACAGCCTTTCAACATTAATACCTCAAAGGCGCCTCTGAAGCACCTCACTGTTCCAGTGAGGTGGAAGAAAGCCAGGGCTGGCTCTGTGCTTTGGAGAAGGAGGTCATGGGCAACAGGAAACACATTGGTGGGTGCCACATCATCCACAGTGCCACACTGGGAATTACTGGTATGGATTGTCCATAGCTATTCAATGTTCGTTCAAGAGAATCACTACTACTCTAACGAAGGGAGCTCTGACTTGAAAAGTCATAGCCTGGAAACCTAGTTGGTCTCTAACGTGCTGCTGGACCTAAATCTTCTCTTCTACTACAGACCAACTGGGCTACCCACTTGAAACTGTGCTCATCAATTACTGAAGCTAGCTCTTTTCTCCATTTAAGTGGTTTTACCAAGTGGATGGGTTGGCTGGGACATGCCCAGGGTTTCTAGCACTTCTAATTTAAGCAACATTTTTCCCCGTCTGCAAAGTTGCTGAAAGTAGACACAGTAAGAGTGTAATATATGTGGGATCAGTAACAAATTGGCTATGCACTGAAGGAAAATGCAACAGTTTAATGCTGGGTGCCTAAAGTGGTACCAACGGGTGCCATGGTGCCTGCTGACACCTTTCTTGTGCCCACTAAGTATTATTAAAAAGTGGCTGGGGCCAAATGGAATTGTTGCCTCCCAGGGCTTCTGACTGGCCACTGAAGAGCCGAT
This sequence comes from Eublepharis macularius, assembly GCF_028583425.1. NCBI lineage: Eukaryota > Metazoa > Chordata > Lepidosauria > Squamata > Eublepharidae > Eublepharis > Eublepharis macularius. Next base: position 75,184,386 of record NC_072798.1, read on the forward strand.
TGATTGCACAGATTAAAATAATGATGTTTCAGCTAGGGATCCCATTCCCCCAGTGGGGGTGGGGGAACCCCCACTCCCAGCCACCTCTTACCTGGCCGGTGCGGAGAAAGGCATGGAAATGGGTTGAAACCCCGCCATCGGAGCACACTCCCATATGCTCTGGATCACTTTTATGTCTTGCTGAAATTGAAGTCATTCCCAGCACGACGTGGAAGTGGTCTGGACTGCACACATGTTGTGTATGAGCACAAGGTAAGTTCTCCCAGTGACCTCCCCATCCCCCGGTTTGAACGCTAGGGGACCTGGCAACTGCTTTCACTGCAGTTTTGATTTTATTCTCTCTCACTCCTCTTTTCCAGTGTATTTTTAAAGTACCCCTTTTCTTCCCTGAACTTCCTCTCTGTGTGTGGCTCCACCTTCGGCAGCAAGTGTTTTGTGACTGGTTCTGCCTCCAGAAGCAGCGTATGCCCACCACCCTGTGTCAGAATGCCAAAGATGCCCACAGGCTCATAAAGGCTGGTTTTAATGTGTTGAAATGGAATGAAATGAAAAACAATTATTTAGTGTACCACAGAACTGATTGCAGTTCATTTAGTCAGAAGACAGAAGAGCCCCCACTCTCCTGGCTTTTTGTAAACGATGCAAAACCGTACTATTCAAAAAGGCATTTTACTCAAATGGGAGGGCTGTATTGTAGGGAAGATGCTTCACTAATGAGTTAGGGACCATAGACTTCATCACTATATTGCCTTACATATTATCTTCTGCTTTAAATATGTACTCCTATGTACCACCAGTGCTCCATGTTGTCTAATGTTAGTCCTAGAATTGATTATGTTCTGCTTCAATATTTTTACTACTCTGGATTGGATTCTTGCTAACACTATGTCTTTTAAACTTGTATCTATTTACCCTATGGTATTGTTTATGAAATGTCCTCGGTACTGTATTGAAATGTACTTGATACTGATTGTACTAATCTCATACTGTGTAATCCGCCTTGAGTCTCAGTGAGAAAGGCAGACTATAAACGATATAAATAAAAATAATAAATAAATAATTTAACAATGGCAAGACTGCCTTAACATTACCTCTTTTCTGTTGCAGTTCACACTGGAGACAAGATGGATGATGTGTCAAGAAAAATAGTACTAGAAAAGAAGAACATTGAAGACCTTAAGAAACTAAATGATATGATTTTACAATACCTAAACCAGACAGAAGCTGATTCTGCACATGTTGGATAATGCACTTTCAACGCACTTTAACAATCGTTTGGAAGTGGATTTTTTGTTTCACACAAGAAAAAGTTGGTTCCAAATGATCTCTAAAGAGGATTGGAACTGCATTATCCAACGTGTGTGGAATCAGCCACTGTGGATAGAAAACATAGGAAACCTCAGCAAGATGCAAACAAGTCAACCAAGCTCTGATCTTCCAGGCTAAAGAATGCTCAGCTGGAAACAGTAGGCCCAGGGGCTAACTTGTGCAATGAATTCTATTCTTATCTAATTTCAGATAGAATTTGTGTGAGATATTTTTTTAAAAAATTAATCATTCTGTGCGCTCCATGATGCTTAGCCCAAGCCTGGAAAAGCAATCAGGGCTATGTTTCTATCACTATGTTTGCAGCCTTTCTAGATTTCTTGCTTATCCCTGGGGATATTGATATATGGAAGGCAGAGCTCAGTGCAAGCATTTGATTTTGAAGAGCTGCTGCTAGACCCCAGACCTATAAATAGTTACACACACACAGTGTCAGATATTGTGATTCATGTTTACAACTCAGTATAATTTAGAATAGAAAAAGTATCATCCAATTTCTGAGAGGCTGCATATGTTAGCAGACGTACATCATAAAGTATCCAGTACTTCCTACATGGTACAAAGTAAGTGCTGGTGCATGGTACTACTTTGTAAAGTGCATCCAGTTTTTCAAAATTACAAAAGTGATTAATTAGGGTAAGATTAATCAGGGACTTTGTTAGTGTAAAAAAATAATTTGTTCACATGTGAACATACATCACATTTGATCACTATGACCCAAATGTGAGAACCATCCTGGGTTGAAAGTACTGTGTTTGAGACAATATCTGCGATATGAAAGATCCATCTGGGATAATTAATCTATTTTTCTTGTAGTGATCACATCATGTACCCCCAAATGTAGCTAATTAAGCCTTTCAAAATTCATATAATACTTTTATTAGGACCAACCCAATGATACATAATAGTGTGCAAGCCAATGTTACAAAATGAAAAAGATGAGAAAAGCAGATTTTAAGCAAATTTTGATATTTAAAAAGCAATTGGTGGAATCTTTTGGAAGGCTATTAGGTTCACCTAAGAGTATTCATCTGCTTGCATATAAAAAAAGGTGGAAGGGAGACTACTGTGGCTTCACATCTCATTAATAACCCTGATGTAATGTTCTCGAGTGTCAAAGCAGGCAAGAAGAACAAGGACAAGAGAAAGAATACAACTTTAATCCATGGAATGACTCAGCAGTTCTTATAATAGCTTCCAAGCCTCTCTGAAGTCTCACAGCCCTAGTGGCCTCATGGGATGTCTAGAAATTACCGTTTATAAAGTAATATTAACTAGTGTGCCTGCCAAAGTGTCTCAGATTATGAAATCTGTCACCACAAAGGCCTTTCTCTCCATTCGTTTTCAATCAATAGCAACACTCTGCACTCTTCTTCAACTGGGTTGAATCCACATTCACCCATTACCCGCATGTTTATCGGATATCTTCCGTTTGCCTCCAATCTGCAATTTTTTCCTCTTCGTTTACATTCCTGCTTCCAATCCGTCTTTCTCGCGCGTCCCTCTGGTCACACGGCCGCTCAAAAACAGCTTTTTTGGGCGGGACCTTTTTTTCCCCGCCCATTTTTTAAAAATTTTTTGAGCGCACTTTTCCGTTATTTCGATCTTGCCTTATAAAGAAACATCATTGAAGATAATGATGCCTCTCTTTCCCCCACTGACAGCACTGATGGCTCTCTCCCGTTTCTTTTTTGGAAATTTGGAAGCATTTGGGAAGCTTTCGTGGGCATTTCCTATGCAGGACAGTTCAGTGCCTGAATTTTACTGAAGTTTCACTTCCTTGGAGTGTCATTATTTCAATATTTCATAATTTTGATATTACAGTAATATAAAATAAAAAAAATAAAAAACAGTTAAAAAGGAAGTTTCGCGAGTCCGTTCTGAGGATGGATTCACCCCAAAATGATTTTTCAAACTACCAGATTTGATTCAGAAACAGCATAATCAATAAATTCAATGCTATGAAGTCAAAAACAGTCTTTTGCAGACTACGGAGCACTTGCAAGTTGAATCAGCCAATAGGAACTCTCGGAACGGCCGGAGAGACAGGAAGGGGGGTGGTTTTTTAAAAAACCGCGTAAATTGCGCATTGGCCCGTTCACGGCCACCGTGAAACTCCCGTTGAAAACCTGTGACCACATATTCGGGAGAAATGCGAATGAAATGCATCTGTTTAATGAGGTAATGTGACCGGCACTCGGGATTGCGTGGGGAATGCGGGGAACATGCGACTTAGAATGAGTAATGTGGATTCGACCCTGGTAGAAGGCATGATGCAGTATAAAATACAGGACTGGATCCAAACTAAATCTGCAGTTTCCATTGATTCCCCATTCCTACTGCAGATCATGGAGACCAGCATACTGCCACCCCATTGTCTGATTCTACTCAACTGTGATTCTTTCTTTCTTTCTTTCTTTCTTTCTTTCTTTCTTTCTTTCTTTCTTTCTTTCTTTCTTTCTTTCTTTCTTTCTTTCTTTCTTTCGGCATGCTGTATTTAAGAAGTTTCTTGAAAAGGGTGACCTGCTACAAATGTATTTCCATAGCTGATGGGAGAGATTGTACACTGCTGACTTGTGGCTGTTTGGCAAGCACATGTATGCATCAAACCTATTTATTTGTTAATTTGCGTCTAGCCTTTCCACTGGGATGTTCATGGTGGCTAACATCAGCTAACATTACTATATCAATACAAAATGGAAAATCAAGGTGTAGGGCTGGAAGGTGTGGCTGCTGACACCGCTGTGGGGCTCCTGGCCATGAACAAGAGCAGCATTCGCAACAGACTAGAGAGGGTCCATCTGTCCATGCTCCTCTTTCCCAGATTAACAAGCAGACCACGGGTGCTTGCTGAACAATCTTATTTACTGAGTACAGAGGCAGGGTGGGTTTCTTCACAGCCTGGTCCATTGACTTAGTCCTCCCTCTCTGGTCCCAGCCTCCCTCTCTGGTCTCCCGCTGCACTGCCAGAAAGCTTTTAAAGCCCATCCCAACCATAGGCTGTGCCCCTGGCCTGCATGATGCCTCCAACCCAGGGGCATACCCTCCCTGGTTGCAGCAGCACCTGTAAATGTGGGCCAGCCCTGACATACTTTTAGAATGTTCAGTTTGGAGAAGAGGAGGTTGAGGGGAGACATGATTTGCCCTCTTTATTTTAAAAGCTGTCACTTAGAGAAGGGAGGGGAGCTGTTCCTATTGGCAACTCAGGATCAGACTTGAAACAATGGGTTTAAGGTCATTGTGGGACTTGTTCTCCTTTAGGGCAGGCTGCCCTGTGGTAGGCCTCTGTCACACGAGGAGTAGAACCTCCCTTTGCTGCTACTGATTGGTTTAGTTATTTGGTTGCAGTAGGTAGAGCAAATGGAGACAGTTCTCTGGCGTTGATTCAGCCACTGGCAAGTTGATACTGATGATGTGAGCATAGGGTTGCCAGGTCCCTTAAGCCCCCTCCTGGCGGGAGACTGGGATGCTGGCACTTACCCTGGGCTTGCCTTGGAGTTCTCCCTCGTGCGTTACTTCATCATCACATGGGTCAAAGGGCAGCTAGGGAGCATGAGCGTGCTCCCCAAAGGGCTGAATCACCCCCCCTCCCATGGCCCAATTCGGCCTGAAATGGGCTTGTTGCGGGGCGCCACCGTGGTGTGTGGGGGCGTGCCGTGCTGCCCGGGGGTGTGCCCGTACTGCCCCGCTGGCCAGGTAAGTGGGGGTGGGGGGAGAAGGTGGGAGCAATGGATCCCCCACCCCCAGCGGGGGAATGGCAAGCCTATCAGTGAGCATTTGGCTGAGTCATCACAGGGTGAATGTTCATATGATTGCCTGATACTGAGTGCTTTTTTCAGACGAGAGTGACCAAGTGTAGAGAAATCAAATGATCCCCAGGCATGTGTGAATCAGCTTTCACAATCATTCAGGACCAAGAATTACAGTGAAGAAGAGTGAAGTGGTTTCTTTCCTAGGGGAGCTAACACCCGAGAGAACAAAACCGTGGGAGCGATCTCCCTTAATATTGTAGGGGTAAGGAAGGCCTGGTTTAGACAGATTGTGGTGGGCTACCAAAAAAAGCCCCTACTGTCACTAACCACATGTATTGGCTACTCATGGGTCACATTAACATATTATGGAAGCATGGCCTGGGCAGGTGCATCACTGATGTGGCAACAGTACAATGCTTGGACTAGTACATGTGGTAAAATCATTTACATGTGCCCAGAATGCTCATGCAAGTAAAGACTCCTATAAAAACTGGACCTAATTTAGAGGACCATGAGAATGCATTTGCAAAAGAATTAAAAAATAATTCTCACTGAAGTACAAATTTAAAATCATGGCAGCTCAACAGTTGTAAAAATCAAGAGCTTCACTGAGTGTCCAGACCTGCCAGGACTGCAGCCAGAGCATCCTGCCAAATGAGAAGGAAAACAGTTGATGTTTTATAAGCAGCTGTATATATAAATGAACAGAACTGCTGGGAAGTGGATTTTTACAGGAGAGGTTTTATCTGCTACGATATGCAGGAATGAATCATAAACAATTGCATCTGGAGTTCATAATCAGCTTTGGGGCCTGCAGTTCAAGAAATGATTTATAAAACCTCTTTATTTCTTAACTCTTCACTGGCTTCTATGTTATTTTTCTCTATTTGAAATGCACTTCACGATATGCTGAGTCAAAGTCCTGAATAACAATGAGTTTATTCCAGAAGAATCAGGCTCACTTCCATGCTGCTAATTTATCATTCTGATTTACGTACAGTCATGCAGAGGGATGGAAGGACAATTTCAAACATCTATCGATAACGGTGATTTCTTTGTTTTCCAATTGTAATGTCTCCTTAATAATCTTTTGCTGTAATTCACACCCTTGGGAGAATGTAGCATAGTCCCAAGGTGGCAAAGTACCATTTTTGAGCTTAATGAAGCAGAAGAAAATTCTATGTGGGTCAGTAATTTTGGGCACCTCCTGAATCAGCTGAAGTTTGGGAGTTGCACTGAGAAGGCCGTAATAACCACAGTCTGCATCACACAACCACAGCACTGTAGAGCTACAAGGAATTTGAAGGAAATCTATGCTTCAAGTGGAGGAATCAAACCCAATTCTCCAGATTAGAGTCCTAGCACTTTTAATCACTACACCAAACTGTAGTGGTGTAGGGAAAGTGGTGTGAGGGACAGGGACAGGGACCAATAACAAAGAATTCTCAGAACCTTTGACAAAGTGCAGTTACCAGGATTTTTTGAGGGAAGCCATACAAGTATAAACACGAATGTGGTACAGTTATTAGTGTCAGACTAGGCATCCCAGTTTGAATCCCCATTCTGCCATGAAGTTCACTGGCAATGCTATCCTATGAAGAGTTACTCCAGTCGAAGTCCTTCGACTTCAATGGGCTTCGACTGGAGTTAATCACCATAGGATTGCACTGCTAGTTACTCAGAGCCAGTCATTCTCTCTCAGCCTAACCTACCTCACAGAGTTGTAATGAGGTGAAAAACGGAGGACAGCAGTACCTGTTCAGTGTCCTGAGCTGCTTTCAGAAAGCCTTGGGTAAAAATGTACAAAATAACAAATAAAACTGCTGTACATTTGTGGTGTAGATATTATCCCATTAAGAGGAAATTCTTCCCTCATATCGAGATCATATAACATTTTTAAAAATTTTCCAGTACTTCATCTAGTGTCCAATCTGAAACTGTGGCTATCTTTTGAAAAGAGAAATAATCATGTGACACAGTGCTTGAAAAGCAATTTCAAAAATATTTGAATTATACCAAGAAAGACATAATGGGAACACATTATTTCAAGGGATAATTATTAATATTCCAACTTTTTTGTTACAGACATGGGCCTTTGCAGGCTGTGAAAATCACTGCCTTTACATCTGCCCCCCCTTAAAAACCCTGATAATGTAAAATCCTTTTCCATTTGCAATCTGTTCTAGAATGTGAAGAAATATTTCTGCACTATTAAGGGAGGAAGGACACCTGGTGGTAGCCAATATGATGCAAAATCCAGGAAACAAACTTGTCAAGCATTTTTCTACAGCTTTTAATCATCTGTGAATGTCAACAGTAGTCAGGAGGATCCCTGTAGATATTTTAAGTGCACCAAAAGGTATGTCTAAAGGGATTTTTAATCTGGTTTACCTACTTTTTAAAAGTCCTCTATAAGTTAAAAAAATGGCATATGTGATGGGAATGGCTGTTCCAGAATCCAGACACACAAGCATTTGGGTTTCTTGAACAACTAATTATGTGGAGTTTTTTTTAAAAATCATAGCTGTAGCATATAGAGAGCAGAATGTAGGTTAAACTGTATTCTAGTTAATGAATGTTTATACTTGCTTTAAAGATATGGGAAATGGAAAAAACCAAATTACCTATTTCAGGGTAGTTTCTGAAGCTACACTTTGATATGCAAAATGCAGAAAATGCATGTGTAAATAATACTGCCTCTCAATTTAAAATACATACAAGACAAAAGCACATCCTTCACAATCAATCCAATATGTATTATGCTGTTAACCCTGTGGATGTGGCTGCTGCCGCAGTGGGCATTCGTCGTGCCAACAGGATTGGGGATCTGAGCAGGTTTGGAAGGGGTAAGTTGTCCATCATCACCCTTTCACCAAACAGACCAGGCAGCTGGATGGTCCAGCTTTATGGTCAGCTTTATTGATTACAGAAGCCAGGTCAGTTTACCTCCCTGCTCAGCTCAGTGGCCACAGCTGTACCAGTGAAGGCTAGCCAGTCCTGGCAGGACATGGGCATTCTCAGGAACAAGCAACGCCATGGGTCACTCTGGCTCAATGCCATCTTCCCAGCATCCTTCAAAATGGGCCCAGGTTGGACTCCCACAGTGTTGATCAGTGTTCTGTCTTACCTCTTGCACCAGCAGTTCACATTGCTAGAGCCAGCTTAATGCCAAGGTTTAGAATGTTTGTTTTTAATTTTAAACATGTAATTTTCAAAACTGCTGAATTCAATAATAAATTGAATTATGTTTCCATTTATACAAGGATGAGTCACCTCTTTAATCATCTTATCTACTTAACAGCTATCTTCATCCTGAGGGCCAGATTTGCAAAGCTCCTAGGACCAAACAGAAAAGTGTGTATTCAAGATAATTGTTTCTCAACAGTCTGCACACAACACAGGAGGATTTGGGAGAGGGGTTTGCAAGGGAGAAGCGTGGCACAGTCCCAAGCAGAGTGATTTCTACTAAGAATTGACTTGAGTGTTGATTTTATCCACTAGGTGGTAGAAATCTGCCATAGTAGTAGTTTAGAAAACAGAAATGAAAGCGGGCCGGAAGAGGGGGGGGGGAAGAGATTGCTTGATTATGAAGGATAGGTGGAATAAAGATAGAAAAATAGCTGTAATAACAGTTTAGTATGTATCGATTAAAATTACTTTTCTGCCTGCAGGAGAGACCATCACAGTAAATTATTTCTAATTTTGTCTCTGACACAAAGGCAAACCTGTCACTTAGCAAAGGTTTCTGAGGTTTCAAAAAAGGAAATGAAGGCATAATTTGATCTAAATGAATTCCCTTAGTCCCTTCGCAAGGATTCATTTGTAACAGTATAGCCTTTGTTCTATCTCATGCATTTTTTCTTTTAAACTGACATGGGTAGAGAATTTTAAAAATAACATTATCTGAAAGTTTTCCTTTCTATGCTCAAAGCCCTTTCTTGTCCACTGCAATCAATTTGTCCAGAAGACTGGTGATGGAATCAACAAAACTATAAACCATTTATGACTTGCAAAACACACCAGGAGATTCTAGAACTATGCACCCTGATTCAAAACATGTTTACTGAGAAGTAGGCCTACTAAGATAAATTAGACTTGTTTCCCAGTGTTTTGCAGAGTAGACATTAACATAATTACTTTACTCAGCTGCACAAGGAAAGTGTCTTTCACACACGATATAATTTGCCTAAATTAGTCCAATACATATGGATCAACGGATTGTTTTTAACACGAGAATAAGAAACGTGATTGGGTGATGGCTGGCTATATTGGTTTCCATGTGTTACAAAACCAGTTCTCTGAACCTCCGAGGCCTATGCATGCAGTAAAATGAACTGGTAGTGAGGAGGCAGAGTAAGGTGGTGGTAGAATAGACTGTACCACTTCAGACTGCAAGGGAGGAATTACATTTTTCAACATGCTGTTATATGTATAGTTAAATAGAAAAGTAGCGCAGCATGTGATGGGCTAGGTTAGGACCTTGTGTTTTTTAATTTGCAGGGAGTTTTTAGATGCGGGAGCATTCAAATTGTGCAGTCTGAAGTGATATAATCCATTTTGCCATCTCAGAATTCTACCACCTCATTCTGGGTTTATGCAACCCTTCTCAGAAAACAATAACTGTGCCAATTATCTGGAAGGATTAACTCCCACTGGCTGCTGCCTCTCCAGAACAGTTGATGGGCACCATTATGGATTGCTGAAAAGGGTGTAACATCTACAACCCTAGCAGTGGGATGAGGAAAATAAATCATGTGTGCACAATTCATTCTTTTTGGTTCTTCTGTCAGTGCTGACCAGTTGATCAGACACAGCACTGTCATTTTTAATAGATGCCTCAGATTCCAGCCACGACTTAGGAGCCTGCGGAAGAGAGGCTTTTCCCAGGTGTTAGTGACAGAAGTTGCAGCTGCCATATTTTGACACACATGAACCAAACAAGAAGTGGGATCTGGCACAAAGTGATGTCTGGCTATTCAGAAGAGTACTAGAAACATAATATACATTTCTGTTACCCTGGAGAAGGGTGATAGTACAGTTTGGTGTAAGAGTGGTAGGTCTGATTCCCCACTTCTCCACTTGAAGGCACCTGGGGGACTTTCGGTCAGTCACAGCTCTCAGCCTCACCAACCTCACAGGGTGATTGTTGTGGAGATAATAACATACTTTGTAAACTGCTCTGAGTGGGTGTTAAGTTGTCCTGAAGGGTGGCAGATAAATTGAATGTTGTTATGTGGGGCTTTCAGAAACCAGAAATCCTATTGCACTATGTTTGGAACAGAATGACACTTTTTTTGGCGGGGGGGGGGGGGAGGTGGTTGTTGAAATAACAATTGAGCTTAACAAAGAAAAAAAGTTGTACCCTTTCCTGGAGACTCAATATTTTTTTTTAATGGGTAGCAGGTAGGGCATGTTATTTCATAAGGCAACTTGAGGAACTGGCCAAGTTGCCCAAGCCACTCACCTCCCTCGCATTGCCAGGAATTAGAGCCCTAAAAATGTTAGACTGACCATTCCTTTTTCAGTAGATGGGATCTCCTGGTAACTTTTGGCATGTTTTTTCCCCCCTGGATAGCGGGGTACGAGCCAACGCTCCTTAGTGCAAAGGGATGGAGAGAGGCTCGGATGTGCAAAGCTTGGAGGCCGGCTGAGGGATGAGGCCGGGCTATGGGCCGTGAGAACGGGTTTCTCTCGCGCGTCGCAGACACGCCCCGCCCCCCGCAGACCTGGAAGCGCGTGGGCGTTCCCGCGTTGCTCCGGCTACCGTGGCGATGCGGCGTCGCCCTCCAGCCTCGGCGCCCAGGCTCTGGGATCCCCCATTAGAGATGTCGCTGTCGGAGCGCTCCAGCGGGCGCTTCACGGCCCGGTCTCCGTCGCTTTCCCAGGACCCCCCTCCTTCCTTGGCCAGCACCGCGGTCAAGCGGCTCTCCGCCTGCTCCGGTTGTCTGGCGCCCGCCAACGACGAGGCGCCCTACAGAGACACTGTCACGCCGGCGTTCGTGACGGCCGTGGAGCGCGTCCAGACGCGGGCTCAAACATCTCTGCTCTTGGCGCTGGCCTGCGAGCGGGCCATGCGCTGGCATGAGGTAACTGGCGCCCTCTCCGGCGCCCGCGCCCGAAGGAAGGGGCTTTGGAGTGGCGCGGGACCTTGTGCCTGGCTTAAGGAGCTTGGCGCGACTAGAGAAGGGCCTCTGCATTTCTTCCCAGTTTGAATTTTACATAATTACATTTCACGCGTGGCCTCCTGCATTTCATGCCCCCCCCAGCCCTTCAATACCCCCCCCCCGCCCCAATGGCTGCATAGTAAAGAGCTTCTCACTGCATCTGAAGACCTGGGCAGTCCACAAATGTTTAGACTGGAATACCATTTTGTTAGTATTTAAAGTGCCCAAAGATTTGTGTTTATTTTTGTAACAGAGGCCTGCTGCTGCATTTGTGGCTTGCTGGGTGTCTCACTCCTTTTTCATACTCTACAAGTTCAGCCAATGGTAGCTGTTAAACGGTCTATCCTCAACTAATATGATCCAGCTAGAACAACATGAAGACAACAAATAGGGTTCTGCTTAGGAGCATGACTGTTTTGTGATAGGGTCTCTTGTCACTTTGCCAGCATTACAATGGGTAGCAAGTTAACATGGGAATTTCCCGTATCACTATAGCTTCAAGCAGGGAAAAGCTTCACTGCCTGCATTTCTGCCTGTTGTGCAATTGTTAAAAGTCTCACAAATGTATATACTACCAGAAAAAAGTGTTTATTTGGAACATTTGTATGCCACTTTTCAGCCCACAGGTTCCCAGTGTGACGAACAGTAAAATCACATTACAGCCAAAAAAGAAAAAAGTTTCCAATAGTGACAGTGCAACCCAGTGCACAGTTGCTTCTGCCTAAGCCCACTGAAACACAATTCATTGCAGACTTTGGGTCAAACTACGGTTTGCAACTCGTAGTATCTGGATTCCTCCAATTTGACTTTGACCAAGGCAGTCAGTCAGATGTCTTGGGTGAGGGAAATATTTCCCAAGTTTGAGTGACCCTGGTTTGGATTGGTGCTGCAGGGTACTTTGATCTGCTCTCTTGTGCCATTTTCATGACCTGAAATGGCCATGGATGAGTGCCATTTACCCTGTTTCAACTTGTAGCTCAGCAGTACATGTGCAACAATCCTCACAGCAAAACAACAGAGAAGGCTGAATGAGGCCTCTCCTCTCCATGCCCCATGGTCCTGATTTGAATTTGACCCCTGCAGTGCTTCAGAATAGAGTTCCCATGAGGAACGTGCCTCAGCAACGTGACTGCCAGTTTCTGTGGCAGTCATGTGTTAAATGCCATGTCAGGTTTGGGCCTAAAAGTGAGATAATCAAGTGAAGACTGTTTCCCAACCAAAGAAGCCTCTAAACCAATGGGCCTTTTTGTGGTAATCCCCTCCCCCACACTTCTGAGATTGGGCACACAAAGAAGGGTCTCAGCCAATGTGTTAAATTCTCAGGTAGCTACATATGGGAGATGGTGCTTCTTCTCATACCCTGTTCTCCTGGCAACTCAACTCCCAACTAGTGTGGAAAATGGAAGGCAGCTTCTAAATGGGAATGATGGGCTGGTTCAGGGTAAGGGCATTGTCATGTTTTGCATGTAAATAAGTTTCTGTATGTTAATGTGTGGGGTGTTAATATTTGTTACTGTGGGTTTAAATGCAGGCTGAATGGGTGAATGGTGGCTATTCCCTAGGGGGGCGGAATGAACTGCAGTTTTTAGTCAGAGAGTTGAGGGAAAGTATTCATTCTGTTTAAGTCAGGCAGTGTGGAAACCTGGAAGGCATCTCATTCTGTCAAATTCAGTGAGTCTGTGTGGAGTTCTGAGAAATTCTGGCTAAAACAGGTAACCTGTGTAAGACTCTTGAGTCAGTCTGTGTGTATCTCAGAGAGAGGTTATTCTAGGTTAGGCAAGCTGTGGGGAAAGGCCTGAGTGAATCTATGTCTGTGTAGATGAGAAGAATATTAATTAATGAAGATCTGTGTGGAAAATAAGTCTTTGTGACTGGGTCTGTGAATATACCGTTAAGAAGAACTATTTTTGAAACAACCACTCATTTGGACCTGTTCTGAAACCAATACACTTATCAAGTGTTTACAACCATCATACCTATGTACTTATAAATAAATTCTACTTCTGATAAAGCAAAATTTCTGATTCATCTGAAATATAGTATCTTTATTTACCTCACAACACCCTCATGCTCTAACTATTCCAACTTACTACCATCTATAACAAAGCTGTCCCATAATACCTGTTAAACAGAAGAGCTTTCCGGTGAAAGCCTTTGAAAGCAGCAAAAACCCTTTTGGGAACACTGAGGAAGTCAGGGAGACAACAGTATATAGGTTGCACAAATGGCAAAATGCCACAGGTGGGGTTAGCTGTGGGATTCAAACCCCAAAGGGAAGATGTTCTAGAGGTATAAGCCAGGGTAAAGTAGAGAACACCTGCAGCTCTGTGTGAGTGGAAATAAAAGGAGTGCTGGTTGTCGCTAGGGCCTTCCTGAAGTAAAAGTTTAACGAGGAGCTGAATTGAAGATCCAAGGAATGTTTAAAACAAATCATTACAAGCATGTGTGAGGGGAGCTCACCAATTTCCCAGTTCAGGGAGGACTCAAACTTGTGTCACCACTCCATTAATCAAGGCAGAAATATTGGCAAATGAGAAAATGTTTACTAGAGTAAATAGACCCAAATAAACTGATGCAAAGCAGAGATTTCTGACAATTTCATGCTATGCAGGGCATGCCCACCTTCTTATATAGATTCTTCCAAACAAGTCAACAAGGAAAGATATTCAAAATACCCAGTTTGTCCTTACACAAATAAGAAAACATCTACTCAAAAGCCCTGAAAGGCTGATGGGTCATTTTAGTCTGCTATGTGTTACATTTTATACCCTTTGGGCCCCTCTTGTTATCTTTTTACATACCAACAGGATACATTATTGAGATAGTGTGGGGAGTACTGAAAGAACAAAGCCATAACATTTTCACACTGTGGAGGCTGTCTCCTGTCATAAATCATAATGTCCCAGGACACTCTTATCTCTCACAGAGTCTCTCTGCACGAGATGTCTTTCACTAGAATGCTCAAGTGTAGGGAGACAAGATGCTAGCTGGAAAGTTCTGTCAATTTCACCTCCCCTTGTGGGAGATGAAGAGGAAATTCTCAAATCCTCAGATCTTTGTTGTCTCTGTAGAGAGGTGAAATTGACAGAGCCTTCCACTGTGTCTTTTAAAACTACGCTTTCTGGCTAACATTGCATCTCTCAGCTCTTGAGCATTCTCGTGTAAGATGTCTCGTGTAGAGAGACTCATAATCTACAGCTAAACTGCTAGCTTTGCAAGGCCAATTCATGTAGGTGAAAAAGAGAATAAAGGAGGGAAGCAGCCAATGCTCAGCCCAGCATAATTTTCTTCAGAATCAAAGTAAAATTGTTCTTTTGCTGTAAGAACATAACCAAAACAATGTGGCCAAGAGGAATTCTCCCCTAACAGTATGCTTTCCTGCTTGGTTTGTACCATACTTGTGCTGAACGAATGGTCTGAATCATTTGTTGTATCTTCATATCTTCCAAATATGTTGTGAGCAGGGCTGGTTCTCTTGCCAAATTATTCAAGAGACTTCTTGGAGTGCAACTCTCTAAGTGAGGAATATGCTGATGCACTTCAGGGGCTCTACTCACTCTCAGACATTGCTCCTGGCCACTGGCAGCAGGGGAGGGGACAGGCATAGTCTCACAGTCTGCCACCAGATGAATCCATACTGAACTCCTGTGAGAATGTCTCAGGAGCTTACCGCAGTCCTGACTGGTATTGGCAGAGGAAGTGGCTTACAAAATGACCATGCTCATCATGGATGTTCAGGCATATGGGATTGCAACATCCTGAGTCTTTATTTTGCCATAAAAACAGTATACACCTTTGGGAGTTTACAACCTGATCCTATGCATGTTTATTTGGAAGTAAGTTCTACTGGTTTCATTGGGATTTGTTCCCAAGAATGAATATCTTTGGTTGCAGCCTTAAAGGAACAGTAGTCCTGAATTATAAGCAGAGTTGAGATACATTCGCCTGACAAACCTTTAAATTAAAAAAAAGCATGGATGAGATAATGTTCATAGACCAGTGAAAATTAAGTTGCTTATCCTAAGCAAGAAAGATGTTTTAGATTCATTGTTCAGGCAACAGGAAATCTGAGATATGTACATATTCCTTTATGTTTGACATAAATGGTATGTTAAAAGTTGTGAGAACTGGCAAAGATGGTGGGTTTATTTTCCCCTTTCCGCACATAAATATTGCTGTTTTTAAGTGGTATTTATACTAATATATTTAGTATAATTTTGCAAAACAAATTGGTCTTTCTTATATTTCATTTCTCAATTGAAAATCTATGTACTGCTACAGAGAACTTGAACATGTTGATTTTAGTTCAGATTCTTCTATTCTTTTAATTTTGTTTTCAGGCGATTGATTATTACCAACAGCTGCTAAAAGTCCTGAGCAAAGATAAGTTTCCTGAAGAATATATTCCAGGCCCTCTCTATACACAGCTGGTAATTTCAGTATAGTATATCAAATTCAAAGCTTACTCCCTGTTCAGTTGTATGTATATTTAGATCCAGACTGGATCAAAAAGAAGATAGTTTGATGGTTGCTTCCAACTGATTTTCTGTGGTCTTTTGATAACTTTTATGCTATAATTAACTGTTAAGTGGTCTTTTTTTTCTTTTCTGATACCTGCAATAATCTGAGAAAGAGAAGTGTTAAAAATACATCTCTACTTCTAGTTTTTGCTTTGTGGGATGCTTCTATTCTGGGAATTAATATGTATTTGGAAATGACTGCTGTCCATTATGATCTGCTGGAGATTATTTATTTATTTGTAGTCTGCCTTTCTCACTGAAATCCAAGGTGGATTACATAGTGCAGGTGAAATACCATATAATCAACCATGCTTTAAGTAGTTGGAAGGTAGAGAAGGGCCTTTTTTCTTTTTTGGTGGTGGCCTCAGTGGTGATACTGCTTCTGGCAAATTCTGCCTTTGCTCAAGTCAAATCACCTATATTGTTGTTTTAAATGTAACTACCAGAAATAATATAACAGTTTAACACCAGAGAGTGGAACTAACTTTATGGGTTGAATTCAATCATTCTCTCCTGCTAAATAACTTAGTGGAATGGAGTCATTGGATCCAACCAACTGTTTGTTGTTAATGACTATGTAAAAATGTGGAACAGATTAGTAATCCTCAGCCTTTTCTGTATGGAAAACTACTTTTTATCCTAACATGAAACATAGGTCCCACTTTTAATTTTTTCTTTACACTCTTATAAAGTATATAAAGATGATAAGAAAACCATGATTTTACCCAGTAGGTGAAAACCAGTAGTGCTCTTCATGCACTTTTTGATATAGGAGGCAGCGGTGGTTCAGTGTCAGAGCACCCTCTTGGCATGCAGAAGGTCCCTGGCATCTCCTGTTAAAAGGATTGGGTGGCAGGTGATGTGACAGCTCCACCCATCAGAGGAGACAGTACTGAATTTGGCAGGCTAATGGTCTGACTCAGTACTCAGTACATAGTGAAGGATAGATGCTAAAGTCTGTGAACTTTGTCATTGATGGTGGAGCTTCCCCATGCTTTCCTGCTGTATCCCCAAAACTGAAATTACACCAAAATAATTTCTTACCTCATATTTCCAATTAAAGTATCTCAGATTATAGCTGCTGGGAAAGATCTTTCTCTGCCTGAGATCCTGGAGAACTACTATCAGTCATGGTAGACAATTCTCAGCAAGATATTTATTTATTTATTTAATAGTCCACAGTGACCCAAGATGAATTATGCAGTGCAAGTGAATATAATATAATCAACAGCTAGGATGTTCACTGAACAATATACTATATGATCCACAGTCAGGACATTCAATGAACAGATACAATAGGGTGTGGTGGTAGAGAGTGTCCTCAAGTCATAGCTGATTTATGGCGACCCCTGGAGGGGTTTTCATGGCAAGAGATTAACAGAGGTGGTTTGCTCTTGCCTGCCTCTGCAACCCTGGTCTTCGTTGGAGATCTCCCATCCAATTACTAACCAATGCCGACCCTGTTTAACTTCTGAGACCTAATGAGATCATGCTAACCTGGGCTATCCAAGTCAGGGCATACAATAGGATACAGTAGCAGAAAAATTGAAAACAAGCATAAAACCAAAACACAGAGATGAAACCTTTCTGAAACAAAGCACAAACTATTTAATGTTATCTATTAGCAATGTGGAAACTAAACAGTCGGAGCATATCTACATCATTAAATGGTACCCAATAACATAGTCTATAGTCCCTTTCCTTTACCAAGGCATCTCTCTGAGCTATTTTTTTAACTAAAACCTGAGTAAAAAGTGCTTCTGAATAATTCAGCTTTGCATAGTTTGTGGAATGCCAGGAGAGTGGGAGCTTTCCTGACCTCCACAGGCAGGCCATTCCATAAGGTGGGGGCTATGACAATCAAAACAGCTGTTGATTTTGTCCAACTGTACAATGGTAATTGCAGAAGGCTCTATATAGATAAGCAAAGATACCATGCTGTAATATAAAGAGACAGGTGGTTGTGCAGCTATGAGGGGCCAAGGTCATTGAAGGACTTTAAATGTGATAATCATGACCTTGAGTTGAGCTCAGTAACTGATGGGTAGCCAATGGAGTAACTGCAGAATGGGAGTGATACGCATGCTTTGTCTAACTCCTGAAAGTAAACGAGCTGCAGCGTTCTGCACCTGCTGGACTTTTTGAGTTGATTTTGAGAGGAGACCTATATAGAATGCATTACAGTAGTCTACTCCCAATGTTGCTGTGACATGAATCCAGGTGGCCAGATCAGTTGTGTCAAGGCAAGGGGTCATCTTCCAGGCTAGTTTGAGTTGAGAGAAGGCCTTTACTGCAGCAGAATTTACTTGCTTCTCTAGTGGCAGTGCTGGATTCAGTATAACTCCTAGACTCTTAACTGAGTTAGCCAGGGTCGACCGAATCTCATCGAAGGTCAGAAGCACAATGTCCTTCAAGATCTCCGGGTTTGCAGTCAGCATCACTTTCATCTTGTCTGGGATCAATTTCAGTTTGTTTGCTTTCACGCATTTGACAACAGTGGTCAAACAGCAACTTAGTACTTCTGCTGCATCACCAGGGGATTTCAACAGTAAGATATAGAGCTGAGTGTCACCTTCAGATTGATGGCATCCAATTCTATAGCTACAAATGATTTCTCCTAAAGGCTTTACACAGAGGTTGAATAACATGGGGGATAAGATTGCACCCAGTGGAACCCTGCAAGATAATTCTCACATTCTATATAATTGATCTTCAATAGCACCCTTTGAGTCCATTCCATGAGGAACAATTTAAACCAGTCTAAGTCACATCCCCTGATACCTACTTCTGCCTCCAAATGCCACAACAGGTCTCCTGTATTGAAGGCTGAAGATAGATCCAGGAGGAGCAACAGTGAAGCATGGCCTTTGTCTACATTCAGGTGGAGGTCATCAGCTAGAGCCACCAGAGCCACCTCTGTCCCAAAACCAGATAGAAAAGGGTCCAACGCACAAGATTTGTCTAAGAAGGCCTGGAGTTTGTCAGATAGTCTTATCACTTTGCTGAGAAAGGGCAGATTAGAGACTGGGCAATAAGTGGCTACATCATTTTTGTCCAAGGATAGTTTTTTAAGTAGTAGGTGGATGTCTGCCTCTTTGAGAGGCTGAGGGAAGGTACCTTGAGTTAGTGACTATAGACATCAAGGGCTCCTTTATGTAGTCTTTATGAGATTTTAGCAGCCAGGATGGGCGAGGATCCAGTGTACAAGTAATGGCCTTCATAGATGCTAGAATTCTGTCAATACTCATCAGTTTAACTGGGTCAAAATGATTCAGAAGCAGACCAGACAGTGTGTTAAGCATTACTTCTGCCTTGTTTGTATTATAGCTAGCATCCAGATCAGAGCATATCTGAGCTATTTTATTGGCCAAAAACTTTGCAAAGGTGTCACAACTATCTCTTCTTGAGCCAGCAAAGGTTCAGATACAGGAATCAAAAGATGTCAAGATATCTTAAACAGTTGGGATGGACATGAACCAGCTGATGCAATGGCTGCAGAAAAGCATTTTTTTTTGCTGCTATATCTGCTGCTTTATAGGTCTTCCAATGGATTCTCTAGTATGCTCTATCAGATTCAGCACAAATTTTCTGCCAGTGTGTTTCTCGATGTCTTCCAGCCCTCTTTAAATCACCCAGCTCTGCAGTGAACCACAGATCTGGCTTCCTCTGCAAGGGTGGGAGAGATTGGTAATCTTGTCAGTAACCTCAAGGAGCTTAACATTCCATGCTTCCATCACAGCTTTGTTAGAGTCTGTGGTTGGAATTCTACTCCCTCGCTCCAGTGCGTTTAGGAATCCAAAAAGATTCAAGGCACTCTACATTATTTTCTTCCAACTATATCTTGGTTACTGAAGCCAGTTCAATTCCCTCCTCCTGCAACAACATGGGCAGGCAGATTTGCACCTCACTGATCTGTCATTGCACAGCATTAGAGAGAAAGTGGGGGAAGAAAAGGTACCTGCCTCATCAATTCTAGGGATGGCATAGAGGTTGGGTACGCAGCGAGTATCCTGACATTGGCTATCTTTGATATGTCCCACCCTTGTATCTACCAGCTGCCATCTGTACTGGAATAGTGCATTCGCCATACATCCTGCTCACTCCAGGTAGAGAGCCCCCACAACAGTGAAGCTACATCTCAGGTATGTCACGTTCAACATGTTAGTGTCCACTAGTGCACTTCTACAAGGCAGCCAGCTGCTATCCCAGATCATACTCCCAGAGAGATCCCACATCCCCAGAGCATTCAAAACCAGGATTGACTGGTTGATGGTGAGCAGAACCCTGGCTTCACAAACTAGTTGCAGTTAAAATAAACCTTCTCCATGCTGTCATTCAGACAAGCAGATTACAATCTCCTTATAATTAGATGTCATTGAATAACCGTCAACCAATCATTCTGGGATACTAGCCTAACAAAGGAATGGTTAGTCCCGTAACATTATCTTTAAATGAGCTGTGTGGAGAAATTTAGGGTTGGCTTGTGGTTACAATGGGTAGTACTCATTTTGAGCCCCCTCCTTTTTGAGGAAACAAAATTATTCTTTAAAAAATTGGAAAGAGCTAAACATGTTTATAACCTTAGTCCTACTAAAATAAATAATTTTATATCATTTTTTAAAATTTCAGCTGTTTGAGACCTATTATCATCTTGGTATAGCATTTCAAAAACTAGATTCCCACTGCAGTGCTGTGGATGAGTTTACTAATGCAATTGAAGTCGCCCAGGTCCGTAAGGTAAGGAAACACCACCATAATTTTTACTATCTTCAGAATCCAATGAACAACAATTTTGTTTTGGACAGAAAAAGAAATCTTACGATGCATCCTGGCAGATATTGGATATCCTCCAAGCTATTCTTGGGGAGGGGGGTCTTATCCTCCTGAAGCAGCATCTTAGGGGACATTTTGGGCTGCCAAAAGGAGTGGGAATTGGTGAAAATTGCTGGAGCATTATGTCTGCAGACATTCCAGAGAGAATCCAAGCCCTTGTATTCATAGACTTTCCACCTTTGGGGGTGTTTAGTAAGTAAAATAAATTCACTGTGAGAAATGTTGCCCATTTCCACACAGGTTATTTGCCTCAGATTTGAAGCTCTTGGGAAGTAGGTTTTTACAGCTTCACCACAGACTCATAGTGCATTTGTGCACATTTCAAATTTTCCCTGGCTGTTTCCAATCTTTCCCAGACTTGCTTTGCTCCAATTTTTGGGAAAGAGCACAACAAAACCTGGATAGCTGCCATGTGGACGGGGAAATTAGGATTTTCCCAGATCCCCCCCCCTCCCATGGCAGCCATTCTTCCCATAGTGGCTATTTCCTTCCCTTGCCCCCAGGGAAGTTTTTTTAAAATCTACAGCGAATACTATTTTATTAATATAA
Source organism: Eublepharis macularius (assembly GCF_028583425.1). NCBI lineage: Eukaryota > Metazoa > Chordata > Lepidosauria > Squamata > Eublepharidae > Eublepharis > Eublepharis macularius. The sequence continues at coordinate 75,205,530 of NC_072798.1, forward strand.
CATAATAATAATATATGTAATAGGTTCTCTGAATGTCCAGTTTTCTTAAAGAAAGTATGAGTTGGCGCCAACCAGCTTTTCCACTGGTGAACAATGAAGGAAAGGGTGTCTTTTGAACACCAAAAACACCATGCTGGGGATTATGGTACCTGCAGGGATAAAAGCCATATGGGATGAGCGCTGTGAAATTGTGAGTAAAAAAGCTGGTTGGATACAAATCTAGGTATCTAGTCTCATTGTAGAGATACAAGGGGAAAGGAGCTAGAGACTTGCTTTTTAAAATTGAAAGCTGGAAAATCAGACAACCTGTTATATATAATGTTATTGCAATATATTGATATTCCATTTCTGATTTTTTTAAAAGTGAAAAATCCCTGGGTGTTGCGTGTATGCTTGAGTGGCTGCCACTAGTGTGCTGGAACTTGGAAACTTTGGTTAAAACCAGCCATGTGGAAGCCCTGTTGCCACTGTGTTGTACCTGCAGCTGCTTCAGCAATGGGAAAACTACACATGCCTGTTCTCATATGGAAAGCAGCACTGTCTTGATTCTACCCAATTAATTTATAGTATATTTACTCTCATATGATAGAGGTAACTGGCCACTGTGTGAGGCAGGACTCTGGACTAGATGGGCCAATGGTCTGATCCAGCACCGCTGTTCCTATATCTTTATGGGTATCAGCAGAATAAGAATTGTCATATATCATAGTAAGACAGCTTCCATTAAAATAATTTTTTTTTAGTTTTATTAATGTTTATTTATTTACATTATTTATAGTCCACCTTTCTCATTGAGACTCAAGGCAGATTACAAAGTGTGAGTTAGTACAGTCAATTTCAAGGACATTTCAATAAACAGTGTAATAAGGTCTGTAAATGCAAATTGCAAGGATTTAAAACCAGCATAAATCTAGTTCAAAGTCAGAAAATGGTGAAACAGAGCATAAGCAATTCTAAGAAAGTACATTAAACAACATAAAACAACTAGAACCACCTGGTAGTATACTCAGAGCAACAGATAGTAAACAGTAGCACATAGTAGTAGAGTCTATTCCCTGTCTCTCTACTGCTGTATCTGCCTGAAACCACTTCCTTACAATATAGCCTTCCTATCTGAGTAGAAAGGCCTCTCGAATAGTTTGCAGAAAGCCAAGAGAGCAAGAGCTTTCCTGACCTCTTCAGGTCGGCCATGCCATAAGGTGGGGGCCACCACAGAGAATGCGCATGTGTGGGCAGCTGTTGAATTTGCCCGTCTGAAAGGTGGCACCTGCAGAAGGCCCTGTTCAGATGAGCAAAGCTGCTGTGGTGGAACACAGGGAGGGAGGCGGCCCTGTAGACCAAAGCTTGCAATAGCCGGTACCTGGCAACCGATAGGTAGCCAACGGAGTGACTGCAGAATGGCAGAAATAGCCGTTCTTCTCCTAGCTTCCGATAATAACCAAGCTTCAGAGTTCTGTACCAACTGGAGTCTCTGCGTTTGTTTAGAGGGGAAACCTATGTACAACGCATTACAGTAGTACCCAGTAGCACAACCACTGAAACATATTTCCCCCCCAAATATTAGGCTATATTGTGAGTGCCCCTAACGCAGGTTTGTGAAATGCACCATAAAATATAACAAAATTCTAAAATGTTTGAAAAATGAGAGAGGAAAACTTGGGTTATGGTCCCCTTCCACTAGTGTTTTTTGTTTGTTTGTTTTACTGTATTTCCAATATGATATGCATTTGACCCATGTTTATTACATGAAGCCCTCCAAACTGGATACCAGTCATCCCTCATTGTATACTCAGAGGATGATCTCTGATCCCCACCCTGTGATGTGATATTGCATTCAATCCTACTGAATGCAGAATCCCCCATGGAAGTTGAGGGTAACCAGGACTTACAAAATATTAAATTATAACATTTAGAACTTTGCATACATATTAGAAAACATTTTTTTCTTTATTTCCTAACCAGAAATGTGCTGCTTATGTACAGCCTTGCAAACAGCACTTACGGCTATTCAAGCAATTCTTTTTGCTGAATTTGGACTGCATGAAATATCAGGCTTATGGTTTGGACTGTCAACTGTGATTATGTAGATCATTTGTTTGAGGTGGGGAGCTTAAATTCTCTTTTGCTGTCCTAAATTTGTAATTAGTACTTCAGGGGGGAGTGGCTTGTATTCAGCTTCTCCAATGTCCAAATAAGAGCTGTCACCATTGACAGCACTGACCACCTATTTGATGTTGAAAACTGTCCCAATTTAGCCAAGTTGTGAGTGCTGTATGCAGACTGGTTTTTACAATATGCAACACACATTTTCCTATTTGCAAGGGATCTGATCGAGAAAGGGATTTGCAATGAGAAACTTACTTCCATGTATGGGTTCCTTTGGATAAATAATAGCATAGCTGGTGTGCACATGGAGAGCAGCACGATAATGTGTGTGCATCTTCTCTTGCACATGAGAATAAGTGGATAATATCCCATATTTAAAACAAAATAGAAAAGAGTCCAGTAGCACCTTTAAGACTAACCAACTTTACTGTAGTATAAGCTTAAAGGTGCTACTGGACTCTTTTCTATTTTGCTACTACAGGCTAACACGACTAACTCCTCTGGATCATATTTAAAACAATTACTGATGTTCCTGTATACTTGCAAAAAATGTCTAAAGTTGACATAAATGTTATCCAAGGTCACAGGAAACAATTACTATGTTTGCATTTTAAATGAGTTTTGCAACTACATTTTATGTTAATAGAAAACAATAAATAGATTCATAAATTTGAGAAAAATAAAAGTAGCAATACACAGTAAAAGCAGTAATATATTTTATGAGAAGCCTGAAAATTAAATACATCAAATACTTCCATTGTCTTAAAACTCTCTCTCTTTGCATAAAGTTATAGAAAAATGAATAGATGCCTTGTTTTGTTTTCAAAATTTATTTCTATGATAAATGTTTGCTTCAGATTAAACATAAGCTATGGTAAATGTGCAGTGCCTTTGGAGTCCCTCTACATTCTATTTACATTCCTTTTTCATTCTTTCTTCTCTGCAAGGGAGGGAGTAAATTGATTTATATGAGCACGTTACTAATGTTATAGTTCCTTGTCTAGCCCCTTGGGTGCTAATGTTTTTTAAACTCAGTACAATTATGGGAAACATTACAGCAGCATGATGACATAAATCATCCCCATAGGACTCTGAACAGTCTGGGGAATAATCTGATAGAACCCTGCTGAGGTAAATAAGATCAGTAATTTGAAATAAATAAAAGAGCAATGGAACTAATGTGAGTGGCTCAAGAATTCCATTATGTTCGCAATGGCAGTGTTTACATGGTGTAACTGGGCAAAGTGTACTGTGAAGCTACATTAACTAGCACAGCATTGTCGTTCACAGTGGTATCCTCTTCTCTCCAGTATGCCTGTCAAGTTGGTTGTGTTTCCAGATCTTTTTTCCATACACCTGTGTATGCAAGGAGAGCCTACGCCTATGTAAAATGTGGTGAGTTAAATTGCTTATATTGCCAAGCTCATTATATATATTTTGTATATGAAAACAAGAAACAACATTTAAACTATCCTAGACCAGCATTGGCATGATTATGAAATAGCTGGAAAGAGTTGGGGCTGCATTGTGCTATGATCCTTTGCCACAGGGATGCTTCTTCAAGTCAATCCACAGCAATATTTTAAGATGCTTTTGCAATGTTACCACTTTTGACCCACAATGAGACATATTCTTTCTCTGTTACAATGTTAGTTACATGGGTGACTTTCATTAGTGCTTCTGAAACTGAAAAAGACATAGGACTCTTGCCCAATGAGAAAAGGGAATGGGTTTCCTTTAAAGACTGGCACTATATTTTGCCAAGGAGGTATTCAGTCCAGTGCATGCAGCTTTATAGATCCTTTACTTTAAAATAATTTAAAAAAAAAACTCCCCTCCAAAGTCAATTTTTATTTTGCTATAACTAAAAAGCTGCAAAATAATAGCAACGTGGCTGCCCTCTTAAGCTAAAAGCTTGATTCCTCAACTACTTGTATGAGGAAAAAATGCTCCTGCCTAATTAAAAATAAATGCGTGCAGGTCTACTAAGAAAATTCCATGTGGTAAAATGAAGTTGTGCAGGAGGGCACTTTTATAAAGGCATTAGAGTTGTAATTTTGATTGCTGGCGAACACTTTATGCAGTTATCTGTCTTCCTCCCCGTTCATAATAATTAGTAAATTACTGAATTATTATACTGTGCTTGTTTCACCATTCTATAGTTTTGATACCTGGTTAATTGGTGGTATTCTATAGTTTAACGTGTTGTTCTTTAACTGTGTAATTAAAGCCGTTTCCACACGTATCCCCCTCCCGAAAAATAGTGCAAAACTTATGGAACGACACGCCTTCATGGCACGATTTTCCATCATGACTTTGCTTCATGGCGCATTTTCTGATGTCATCACACCACGAAGCAAAGTCATGTTGGGAAATCACACCATGAAGGTGCGTTGTTCCGTAAGTTTTGCACTATTTTTCTGGAGGGGGAGAAGACGTGTGAAAACGGCCTAAGTTGTATTGCATTATTTATATATAACATATGTTATATATAACATTGTTTATATATAATTCAGAATTATATGATTATAATTCTGTAGTCTGCCTTGACATTTTCAAACAGAAAGATGAATGACAAAATGAAGTAAAATAAATGAATTAAATAAAAGGTAGAACATCTTCTCAGCATCACTGGTTGAACAGATTATGCTGCATGGAAATCCAATTCTGTATCCATTTGGGCATGTAATTGATAGGGGTTTTTCTTGAGCAGTTCCAATCTAAACTGGCAAGTTTTGTGTATTTTCCACCTGTTTCAAATGTCTCAATGTATGTGAACAAACTAGGACTATCAAGAGAAGTTTGCACAGCAAATGGCTGACATGAAAATATATAACACAGACATGGGTACATACATCTTTTTTATCCAACTATTGTAAAGTAAATACAGCATCAACATTTTAAGAGTACTATGGATGAATAATACACAGGTATGTTTACAATTAAATGGAAAGCTATTATTACTGTCAGAAGGCTGTGGCTCAGGACACTGAATCTGTCTTTTTCATTGATTTACCATGACATAAGATGTTACTATTTTTTCCTCTGCCAATGGTTGTTGTATGACCTGTGTTTAGTTTTTAAATGTTGACTCAGTAAAGCTTCCCACAACCAACACAATGGTCCATGAGTTTTGTCTGAGTGAGCAACCTAGACATCTCTGGCTTACAGGGCATGCTGGTTACATGTAGCCGTAGAATTTGGTCATATGCTAGAATGATAAAATGGCCTTCGTACTGAGCTATATTAGTATTCCATTAATAAAAATCTGTACATTCACTGGGCATTCCTCAGCAGGTTGAGGAATGTATTTCTGTATTTTGCTGTTTTGTGTTTTTATTTTTCAGTACTAAACATACCTAATCATAAAATAACTTTGTAATTCTGCTCTCTTCTAAATTGCTTCTAGACAAGATTAAAGAAGCAATATCCGATGCTAATAAAGCTGTGGAGTTAGACCCTTCAAATCCTGTGAGTCAATACTGTGTGACCTAACTAGCTAGAACACACTGTATGTGTTTTAAATTCATATGGGGATGGTACCAAAGAACCATAAGTGGAGATCCTCTCATAGAAATAATCTTTCTTGCATTTCCTTTTCCACTGTAGTCCTTGAAGAGCTGCTTCTTAGGATTGGGGGCTTGGGGAGAGCATGGAAGAATAAATTTCTGCACAATTGAAATGTATTCGGTAGACAACTGTATGATTAGGATGTTGGGTTTTGGGTTTTGGTGTTAGGTATTTTTTAACTGTACATATGTTCCAGTTTTCAATTCTGATTTTTAAGTTCTGGTTTTCTCAGTCCAAACTAGAAATTATATTGAAGTTGGGGGTAAAATTAGCCAATGGCCTTTTGCAAAGAGCTTCCAGGATGGGGACTTCATGACAAAAAAAGGAAGACGGGGTGCTTAACCCTCACCATTCCAGACCTGAAAACAAACCCTGACAACCGAGAGAGGAAAAAGCTTATGTACCCGTTCCCCTTTCATCCCCTGAGGTTGCTTTCCAACATAGAAGAGGTTCTTGGGCTGATATTCACCAAACTGTGTATTCAGAGAAGAGTGGGGCTACACTGTGCGGGAGTCAGTTTCTCTCCAAGATTTTCAGTTACAGATTACCTGATAAGGAAAGGCCTCATCCTCTTAGGGAACGTTTTTCTTCTCCATGAAAATTTCTGTCTGGAAGGGCATCTTTCAGTGCTCAGAATCATAGATTCCCCTTTTCTCTAATCTGAAGTCACTCCTGGCCCAAGTTGCTTTACAAATAGGCATATAGCTTGGACACTTATACATTGGCTGCATTCTCATTACTCTCATTACTGGGACAGATATAGTGTAACACAGGTAGACTAGATGCCCATTTTTGTGTCTTCTTATGAAGAAGATACACCCCTGAAATCTCTGAATGTTGCCAGGGCAATTGTGGGTAATGATACAATGATGGGTCAAGCTCACCCAGTTTAATCTACTGGTTGAATTCAATGTACACATAATCTTTAAGTAATGACACAAGTAGTATACATTGTGGCACAGCCATATCTATTTATTTATACTCTAAAGTACTATGAATGAGGAGCCTAAGTGGCTTACAAATGCATAGTTCTCCTCTCCTCCATTTTATCATTACAATAACCCTGTGAGGTAGGTTAGGCTGAGAGGGTATGATTGGCACAAGGTCATCCATGGCAGGGTGGGGATTCAAATCTGGTTCTCTCAGACCCTAGTCCAATATTCTAACCACCATGCTGGCTTCTCATATGAATTAAGCTGTGATTCAAACCAGAGTTGTTTTTGCTTTAGAAAAAACAACTTAACCTTCGACAATACATTAACCTAACTGTGCTTTACATTTTGCAGGATGTGTACTGTATCAGAGCTCTTGTTTGGGGTTCAGCAAAACAAAAGAGGAGAGCCCTTGTTGATTTAAATAATAGTTTCAGGCTGAATTCATCACACATTTGCACTTTGATCTTAAGGGGAGCTATTATAAATTCTCTGGTGGCTGTAACTTCTCCTTGCCACAATCAAGACCAAAGAAAGGTAAATGACATTTTGAAAGAAGTATTATTTAATTTACTTATCTCATAATTGTGTACATGATGGTTTTTCAGCAAGGGGCTTGATGGAGGCAGGCACAGACCTTGTTAGTATGATTTTTATTGTATATCTGATTTAGCCCCATGTAGTTTTATGACATCCTTTTTAATCTAGACTTTATTTAGTTAAAGCTTTTTATTTATTCATAAAATTGCTAACATTTCAGACTGTATTGCATTATTGCAATATATGTCTCCTAAATGTCCTAGGAGAACAAGCTACACAATGTAGCATGCAGTAGTAGAACCATCTAATTTATATTGGATTGGTGATATTTCATCTAACCAGTGAGGTCACGAAGTTGTACAGATGAAATAGCGGGGGGAAGGGAGTTAAGAGCACCTGTTGCATACTAAAGCGTTTTGAAACCATTAACCAGCAATACAAATTATTTGAGGGGAGAGATGGGCATGAACCAGAAAAAAGGCTAATTGCTCAGAGGGAGGGGGGAATTGTGCTCCATATATCAATAGTGCATATGCTTGTATAACCATTCCTGTCAACTTACTCATCTATGGATGTACCCATGAACTGATAAAGCTTTCCCACATAGTTATTAGATTTATGGACAAAGTATGGATTGTCTGGTGACGAGTACATGTGCTTGCCATTTTCTAATGGCTTGCATTGTATCTTATCATTTATTTGCGGTTAAGAAAACTGTGAGGAATTGTTTCCATTCCTGAGATATATACCATATATGCACAGCGCAGGGCAAATACACAAATTTTGTTTCAGCTTGTTTATAACAATGGTCATCACATGACAAGTTTATCACCCAGTCTGGCACCCTTTGGGAGCAATCTTAAGCAGGTCCACTCAGAAGTAAGTCCCATTTTATTCAATGAGGAACCTTCCCAATATGATGAAAAATAAATAACCTGTGATGACTGCTAGGGTTGTGGCTCATGAAAGCAACTTCAAACATTCATATCAGCCTATGAAATTCTTGCATTATTTTTGGAAGTCATTACTGCTTTCTTCAAAGTTTAAATAGGTTATGCAGTCCTTAAAAAACTGTGTGACCTTTCTAGTAGGATTACATCAGTAATATGCCTGTACTGGAGCAGGAATAATTAAATAATGAAGAAAGCAAGAATTCTGAAACTGTTTAAGAGTTTAAGATATTGGCCGACCATCTATAGACCACATAATTAGGTCCAAATTGCATGTCCTTCACGACTTTGCTCATAGGGTGCTGGGGGCGGGAGGGAGGATATGCTGAAGCCATTGCAAAAATTTTCTGCATTTTTTATTTGAAAAATCTTGTTTTCTAGGTACTTCTGCAAACTTCTTCCTTTCCTTTCCTTTCCTTTCCTTTCCTTTCCTTTCCTTGCCTTGCCTTGCCTTGCCTTGCCTTGCCTTGCCTTGCCTTGCCTTGCCTTGCCTCTTGGATCAAGTTGGTTTACTGGTAACAATTACAGATCAAAACCAGATAAAATAAAAACCCCAAATACCTTCCTCCCCTGCTATATTTTTTTAAGCAGTAAAGAACAAATATGCTTTCCCTTCCTCAGCAATGTTAACATCTTGAAGCCAAGCTCCTACTCTATCAACAGGGCTGCCAGCAAGCCTGCAGACAAACTTCCGGGACAGCTGAAGTTTGTCATGAAATGTCCATAATAATCTAGTTAATAATTCTAATCATTTAAAACCTTCTTGAAATCCTACCTTTGTTCTTATCTATTCCTGGATCTTCCAAAGGCCTAATGATGAATAGATATTTCTGCTGAGTAGGATTGTCAACTCCAGGTTCAAATATTTGGTGGGACCTGGGGATCTGCTTACATTACTGATCCAGACTAAAGAGTGTCCAAATTGCAGAGATCACTTCTCCTGGAGAAAATGGCTACTGTGTACAGTAGTTTTTCTAAATCTGGAGTTGGTAACCCTAGAGGGTCCTGGAGATTTGGGAGTCGAGCCAGGGGAAGGTGGGGTGTGGGGAGGGGAGGGGAGAAATCTTAGAGGGGTATAATTCCATAGAGTCCACCCTCCAAAGCTGTTATCTCTTCCAGGGGAACTGATCTCCATAATCTGGAGATCAGTTGTAATTTTGGGAGAACCCCATGCCCTGCCTGGAGATTGGCAAGCTTAATGTTGACATTATGGAATATTTTGTATCTTGATGCAGTTATGAAGGCTATACAAGGCAGAGTTCAAAAGCTTAGTTTTATTTTTTGTCCTCTTTACTGCACCTTACCTTTCTGTTTCTGTCATCTTGTTTCCTTCTTCCTGTTTTCTCATTCTGTCTAAAGGAATCTAGTCTACCAGAAACCGAGTCTGAATTCTTTAACATCAACAGTAGAATGAATTACAGGTGTTAAAATACAACAAAGATATCTAACTTATATAAGTATTTTTGCTTTCCATTAGGCTTTAAGTCTCTGCCACAATAGTCAGAAATTCTTTGATGTGCAAGATTTTAACAGTCCTAAAATGTCCTCTTTCTATGATAGGTGAGTATGAGTAGATGTTGCATCCAAAATTATATAGCTGTATTAAAGTCAAACTATTTTCCTTTTGTGTGTGTGTGTGCATGTGTGGTTATTGGCAAAGGACTAGGCAACAGTGTATTACTACTTCTACTGCTACTAGTAACAATAAAATGTGGGCTGTGATGGTGTCACGGGCTGGGCCAGCCCCAGCAGGGTGGTTCAAGTCCAAACCTTGATGGCAGAGTCTGAGGGGAGTTCCAAGAGCAAAAGCCAGGTCAAACCAGTGGTCAGAGCACAAGATAACGCCAGGAGTGAGTCCAGAGTCCAAGAGCAAGGTCAGGTGCAATCCAAGGTCATTTACCGGTAGTGTCAGGTCCAAAAGCAGGCACAGGCACAGGCACAGGCACAGGCACAGGCACAGGCACAGGCACAGGCACAGGCACAGGCACAGGCACAGGCACAGGCACAGGCACAGGCACAGGCACAGGCACAGGCACAGGCACAGGCACAGGCACAGGCACAGGCACAGGCACAGGCACAGGCACAGGCACAGGCACAGGCACAGGCACAGGCAAGGTTCACAGAACACGGAGTGGTTGCAGGCAATAGACACGTTGCTTCCACGCCCGGCAGTTCCTCCAGACTGGCTCTTATAGCCAGGGGTGGTTTTCAGCCAGCTGCTGGGGCTCCATCCTGACACTACTCATCATCACTCTCCAGCAGCTGGCGTTGGCTCAAGAGGCGAGCACTGCGCCGTCTCTCCTGCAGTTCCAGTCTCTGGCGCTGCCTGCGGCGTTCCTTGGGCGTGGGTGAGCCTGGGGGGGTGGAGGCTCTTGGCTGCGCTGCACCTGTAGAAGTCCCTGGTTGAGCTTCCCCTGTGGTGTAGGGGCTAGAGGGTGCTGGTGTCTCAGCTGCTGGCTGCAAGCTCTGATCAGCCAGCAGCTGTTGCTCCTGATTGCTGGCTTCTGCTGAATCAGGGCTAGGGCTGGCTACACAGGGCTCCTCTTCTCCTGAGGAGTCCTGGCTGGCTACACGAGGCTCCTCTCCTCCAGAGGAGACCTCACTCTCAGACTGGGCCATGACAGATGGGTTCAAACTAGACATGGGCATGAACCGCATTACGAACCAAAAAACCCCACGAACCGCCCGATTGTCCATTTGCAGTCCGGCGGTTCATGAGCGTCCATGGCCAATGAACCAGCATTCATTAGAGGCCTGGTTCGGTGCGTTCTTCTGCGGTTTGTGAAGCCAGACAGTCAGGCACCATCAATCAATTCCCTTGGAAACGGAGCCGGGGGAATGCCTGAACTCTGTCTGCACTCCTTCTGTCACCCTGGAAACCCGAATGGAAGCCCAGTTTACCTTGATCGGCAGGTCTTCCTTCCAACCATGGAGCTGCAAAGTGGTTACAACCTGGGAGAAGACACCTGGGGAGGGATGGGGGAGGGGGTGTTCTGTAGCCATGGCCACTCTAATCTCATCCCTGCAAACCCTGATAGGCAGCTCTGACGGCCAACCACAGACCTCCTGTGTTGCTCAATGGGACCTCAGCTTATAAAAAGCACTGGGCTCCCAGGCTGGATTTCACTTTCAGTGAGCAGTGGAGTGTGACAGAGCTGTTGCTTGCTACTTGCTAGTTTTTGGAGAGAGAGACAGAGAGAGTTTAATTGAGCTTGGATTTTGGGGATATGCATCTATCTCCTCTGGTTCCAGGGCTGCTGCCAGGCCCTGGGGCCAAGCTCAGTGGGCACCTCAGCTATAACTCCAACATCCCTATTGCAATCTTGACCAAACTTGGGTAATGGCTGGAGGAGAGCTTGTTAAACACTCCCCGGGAATATGGGCTCTATAATTCCAATGGGGGCCATTCTGACGACCACGAACCTCGAACCAGTTCGGTAACGGGAAAAGTTTGTTGCGGTTTGCTGGTTCAGGTTCGTCGTCGGCACCGAACCACAAACCACTGGTTCGTTAAATTTTTTCAGTTCGTGCCCATGTCTAGTTCAAACTATTCCTGTTCTTCTTTGTGCTGTCACTAGAGGACTGGGGGCAGGGACAAAGCTAATCAAAGGCCTCCTCAGGAATGAATAAAATTAAAGCAAAATTGCCCATACTGGAAATGTGTGGAAAGTTGAAGTGGATAGAGATTAATAACCTAATGCATACATATTATTAAAGTTGTTTTCTTCTGATAAATATTTTTATAGATACCTGTGGAGTCTAAATGCTTTTCACACTATAACTGATGTCAACTTGTTTTCTGGAGCTACATTTCTTATCAAGTCAGCTTATTGTAAGAATTATGAATATCTGTGAAGGTTATGCTTCTACACATATTTGCTGTTCTGTGTTTTTGTACTTATAGTTGTCTGCTTAGTTGATAAGAAATGATAGGAGCTTACTTAAGAAATCAGTTCATTAACTTATAGCCAGTAAGATTCACTCACAGAGCAGACTTCGTGGAATGGAGTTTTCCTGCTTTTCCTTCCCACTGAATCCCTCCGTAGTTTTGTTTCTAGGTGTCAATTTCTGAAATAGCATAGCGGTCAAAGTTGGAGAGGGAACCAGTGAATATTACCATCACTTCTTACAGGGAGGAGGTACATTGGCACTGCATTGTTGGATACCAGCCACTTTATTTCCAAGCACAAAGCTTGTTATTTCTATTCTATTCTATATTTATTTGACTTCTAGCCTGCCTTCCCCGCAAGCGGACTCGGGGCAGGTTACAACAGAGTATAAATGCATTTTAAAATCAAAATAAAAACCACATCATCATGATGATCATAAAATACAGTTCCCAAGACAGTGGCCCATACCACCTATCCCTGCCAATGATGCACAGGGGGTGGGGTAGGGGGAGGAAACAGCCGTTCTGGTCACACTGTGACTCATGTGGGGGGGCGAGGTGACTTTACAGCCTCCCCACATAAAGAGACTGGCAGGGAGGCTCTCCAGATGGATATGAGATTGGCCTCAACCATATGCCTGGTGGAACATCTCTGCCCCCCCGCCCCAAGATATAAGGTTTGTTTCCATCTGTTGCTGCCAAGAATCTGCCAGGAAACTGTTCAGGCTATACCCTCCTTTGATTTGCATTGTTCATAGCAATTTCATTTCAGAAAGGATAACTCTTGTTGCATGCTAGGTAACAATGATTCCAGTAAACTGTGTTAATCACTCAGATCAGAACCTGAAGAATCTTTGCAATTCATTTGATTTTTAAAGTTCACATGTGTTGAGATTTGTTTCACATCAATGATTAACTAATGTAGGCTATGCCATCATTTAGTAGCCTCCTATCTTCATTATGGGGTACATTCTGAGAGAGGACACCTGCCTTTCCAAGACACTTTGCACCTTTGTGGCTGTGATTCCAGCATAAAGAGCTTAGGAGAAAAAAAGCAGAAAGTACCTACATTAATCTGTTGCATAACAAAGTACCTGTGGTGCATTAAAAATTAGCAAATTTATTTTGAGATAAGCTTTCATAGGCAAGTACCCAGTTTCCTGGGGGTAAAGTGTAGATGACTGGGGAAGGCAATGGCAAACCACCCCGTAAAAAGTCTGCCAAGAAAACGTCGTGATGCAACGTCCCCTCATGGGTCAGTATTGGCTCGATGCTTGCACAGGGGACTACCTTTACCTTTTTTTTACCTTCATAGGCAAAAACCTACTTTGTCAGATGGAATAAAAACTCTCCTGTCATGTGCTCCTCTAATTTAATTACTCATATCCTTATATTAGCACAACACAGAACCAGAAAACTGTCAGATGTAGATGGCAGCCAAAGCAAGATGAAGGAACCATTCCGATGTGGCTGTGTGACCATGTATCCTGACAAAACTGGCTTGTTAAGGAGGAAGATATACTCCAAATCATTAAGATCCGACTTAGAGTGAATGGTAATGTCATAGATTCATAATGATAAAAACATTATATATCCCCCCCCCCCACAACAACAACAAAAAGAACTGGATTGGTCCAGGGGATTATTACTGTTTTTATTCCTTTCCCAAGATGACATGGATGGAGGGAGGGGGCAGTTTCTATAAACAAAGCAGAGGGAGAAAAGTTAAACCCCTGTATCCCAACACCAGGGCCACAATCCAAAGGCTCCATACAGCTGCTTCACAAACATTGGGGTCCTTTAAAAGAAATTGCAAAGATCAGTTCATGTGTCTCCCGTTGTCTCACCATTTTTGGCCTTTGTGCAGCTCTACACTTCGTATGACACAGTTACTGCAGATATTTCTTGCAAACCCTGTGGTCTGCAAGCCTGCTAGTGGTCATCTTGGTTGGCTCCAGTAGTATGGATGTGGCTAATATAACAGCTGCCGTAACAAAGTTGGAAGAGTAACCCTTTCAGCCTTAAAAAAGGCCAGGTTATTAGTCACAATGTTGTGCGTGCCTCCATTCAGAACCCACACTGCAGGTTTTATTTAATGAGGGGACAAGGGATATTGAACTGGGGTATTCAACAAAACTGCACCAATAGTAAACTATATTGAGTATCCCAAAGTCAGGGTGAAAGGAGAGGTTTCTGGGGTCTAACTGTTGGGGTTTCCCTCATTGTAGGCTCTGACGTGCTTTTTAAAGGGCCAGGGGCGGGGGAGCTTGGACCTTATTCCTAGACATCTTTTGGCCCATAGTGTAGTAAAGGAAACTGTAAGTTCCTGTGCATCGTTTTTTCGGACGTAAGCCCCAGTGGGACACATTTTTAGGTAAGTGTGCATAAGATTTCAGCCATAGATTACATTTGGTGCAAAATAGATTATAGGAAAAACGTTGATTCTCTGCTTTGTTAGAAAAGTTTGATATTGCTATAAGTGCACTGAAATCATTTTTTTTATTAGCATATTGAGAAATCAGGATTTAAGATACCTTTCCTTCTGAGAAAAAAATAGTACAGCAGATCATAAATACTATACAAATTGTGGCTGAAATGTGATGATTGTTTTAAAAAAACCCAAGTTCAAGAAATGAGACATACATCAATTTTCTCATGTTCTCTAGGAAGGAGAAATTCATTAAAGTTGCAGAGACTCATAAGATGAGCACCAGTAGGGTCTGAAGTAAACGCAGCCAGAAAATCAGCAAAATAAATTCTCAAGATCCACAGTAGCACTGGAATCTATTAAGAAATGATGAAGTTCAGCATTGGCATTGAGATCTAGTATACAGCAAAGTACAAAAATATTCTCTGTGAATCTCTTGGAATAAAAGTATTAAAGAACAATAACTTTGTTCCCCACCATCACCAATGGAATCCATTCAGGATTTTTCCCAGTGGAATTTGAGCCATCAATAGTAGTCACAACAAGACTGATAGAATTATATAAACTATCATCCATCATTCAGAAAAGGACTCCCCCACCTCCCGTCCTGAGATTTGGGTACCTGTTACCTACAGAGTACCTGTTACCTACAGAGGGTCCAAAAATTTGTTCTCTGTACTTGTGTTATTTTTTGTTATTGGGTCTGAGTGTGGAATATCATTTATCCTCTAGTTGTTTGGGTTGTGCATAAAGCAATCTTTTATTCAATACCACAGCAGATGTCTCATAATTTTTTTCATCTGTGGACTTTAAAACCTGCCAGTGGACATGATACCCAATATTACAGCATTAATCATTTGTTTCAACTATGAGAACTATTAAAGAGTACAATAATTTTGGAAAGGGTAGGATCTTCCCCCTTAGTGCTACCATGGTGATACCCCCAAAGGGGTGGGTCTTTATGCTAGGGGTGAGCCTGTTAAGCCTTATCTTAGTCCCTATTGCAATCATTTTGTAAGCACAAATCAATGGAATGATGAAATTGACCAGATGCTTAGCTAGTCAATGATAAGGAAACCTTCTCAAGAGGAGACTCAGTGTTCAGGTAGGTAACAACCAAATTTTAATTTATTTTAAAGGGTATCACATTTCATATACTTAATAACAGGAGAACTGTATGAAATGTAAGAAACTGCCAGGTATCCAGCCATAGGGTTCTACACTTTTGTTTGTGAAAGAGGGGGTAACAATTTCTACTGATTCTCCTCTCCCACTGCAGACCCTCCTCCATTTTGACCCCATACTATTCCTGAAGGTAAATTTACCTGCCAGTGGGGGGGGGCTGCAGAAGGAGGAGTAAATGGGAAAGTATTACAGTGGGAAGTATGTGGATGTTTGGATATACACCTTTATCCCAGAACTGACTTGGGCAAGAAAGGAAGAGAGTACGCCTGTGTCAGTTGCACAAAATAAGCACGTGTCTGCTGCAGTAGTGCTGATCTAGCACTAGTTGTGATCTAGTTGTGGCTTTTCCAAAAGACTGCTTAACACTTTTAAGAGCCTTAAAAAGGCAGTTTGAACAGAGGAAATGGCAGGATACTAAAAATGATCACGTATGCTGTGCAAAAGAATAGCTCGACAGCGGAGTGTCTAAAATGTTCACTGCTCCTTGTCAGCCTTGTCCAAAGCATTTGTGTACTCCCCCAGCATATTTTATGTGAGAGATGGTTATTGTTCCCTTTATATTGTTTGAAGTTACATAAAAGCAAATACTGAGAAAGTTGTACTTTGCTGGCCCTCTGCAGGCAGGAGAGCAGTTCCTGGGTCGAGTGGTTATGCTCACAAGTAGTTTTCTTATTCTTTCATCCTTCCCCTGCTGTTTCGTACTCAGAATGGAGATACAGTTCCTCTCTTAAGCATGCCATTGGGATTCTGTCAACACAAATATGCCTTGGCCTGCTTTAGTTCAAGTGATCAAATCACGTCATAAATATTGTATGAACCTCTGGATGTTTCCTGTTCCATTCTTGGGTATCACTAGTCAAATAAATGTACAAAATCTAAAATGGCAAATTCAACAAACCCGTTGACACCTATTAAGAGTTTACCGGTGTCGACTGCATTGTCACTTTCCCGTTGTTACTAAAAGGATCTTCTGCCAGCTGGAAAGTGAAATGGTTAGGAGGACTCTTTGCGCAGCGCTCTTCATAGTACAATGACAACTCTGTAATGAAATCAGAAATTCATAGAGGCATAAACACAGCTGCTTATGCCCATAAAGTAAGTTGTTTACAAGGGAAGGCATAATCAGTACTATCTAGTGTTTTGTCAATTACATTAAAAACAGAGAAACAGAAAGCAATATGTATTTGACAGGAGACCATTTTATGACATTGTATTTGCATAATGCTCATCTTTTTATACTGTGAGAAGCAATGAGACACGAAAAAGGAGCCGGATCCATTATTCATGAACTGAAATAAGACATTGCATGGAAAGAAACAGGGCTGAGCCATGGTTTGATATTTGTACACTTGTTTTCTTCCTTGAAAAATTACAGGCAATTATTGTTGTTTGCTGCTTAAGTAAATCTTGCTCCCTGAATGGATGATCTCTCTTTCATTTGGTTTTCTAGTTGATGTAAATCAGCACAAAAGCCTTTGACATCTCTCTGTGACTTGGAGATCTGAGACTTGTGGAGTAGTGGTTAGAGTGCTGGACTGACTTCTAGTTCCTAATTTTATGAGGCTCCTCAAGAGATACTTTCCTCCACATATATGATTGTATACCCCCATATGGAAAGGTGGGTGGGATAAAAATGTACTGATAAAATTACATTCAGTCCTCAGCTTGTCCAATTAAATGGTTCTTAGGTAGTAGGAATGTGAAAGACCTCTGCCTGAGACCTTGGAGAGCTGCTTCATTGTGGATGACCTGCACTAGATAGAGCAATAGTGTTACTCAATATGGCAGATTATGTGCCACAGGGATTAATATTCATTTCCTCTCTTAGGGAAGCATTTTTTGTGGGAGTCTTAGAGAATGCTTTATTTTTATTTATTTATTTTTATTTATGTCCTTTATAGTCCACCTTTCTCACTGAGACGCAAGACGGATTACATAGTGTGAGATTAGTACAATCGGTATCAAAGACATTTCCATACAGTATCAAGGACATTTCCATAAACAATGCCATAGAGTAAATACACATTTCAAAAGGCATAGCAAGGATCCAATACAGATTGGAGAAATACTGAAACAACATAATTCTAGGACTGACATTAGACAACATGAAGCACAGGAGTACATATTAAAAGCAGCAGATAATATGTAAGGCAACATAGTGGTAAGGCCTATGGTCTCTAACTCATTAGCAAAGCATCTGTGACTCCCTACAATACAGCTCTTCTATCTGAGTAAAAACCTTTTTGAATAATTTGGGTTTGCATTGTTTGCAGAAAGCCAGGAGAGTGGGGGCTCTCCTGTCCTCCTTCGGCAAGCCACTCCACAGGGTAGGGGCCAACACAGAGAAAGCCCGTCTATGGGCTGCTATTGATTTTGCCCATGGTAAGGTTGGCACCTGCAGGAGATCCTGTTCAGATGAATGAACCTGCCTTTGAGGAACATAGGTAGGGAGGTAGTCCCGTAGGTATGCTGGACCAAGGCTGTGAAGAGCTTTGTATGTGATAACTAATACCTTGAACTAAGCATGGTAGCCAATGGAGTGACTGCAGAATGAAGGTGGTGTTCATGCTCCTGCTCGCTCCTGATAACAGTTGAGCCGCAGCATTTTGCACCAATTGGAGCTTCCTAGTTATATGTATAGTGCATTACAATAGTCAAATTTTGGTGTTACCATAGCATGGCCAGGTCAACTGTGTCAAGGTAAGAATCCATCTTCCAGGCTAAAGTCAGGTTGTAGAAAGCATTTTTTGCAGCTGCCTTACTTGTTTTTCTAGTAGTAGCGCTGGATCCAGTGTAACCCCTAGGCTCTTAACTGAGTCTGCAAGGGTCAGACAAACTCCATCGAAACTGGGGAGTACAATATCCTTCAAGATCAAGAGTACAATATCCTTCAAGATCAACAAGCATCCAGTCTTGCCTGGGTTCAATTTCAATTTGTTATTTTTTCAGCCATTTCACCACAGCTGTCAGGCAGCAATCTAAGGTTTCTACTGCATCCTGTGGGGACTTGGATAGCAAGATATAGAGTTGGGTGTCATCTGCATATTGATGATTTCCAACTCCATAGCTGCGAATGAGCTCTACTAAAGGCTTTACACAGAGGTTGAA
Source organism: Eublepharis macularius (assembly GCF_028583425.1). NCBI lineage: Eukaryota > Metazoa > Chordata > Lepidosauria > Squamata > Eublepharidae > Eublepharis > Eublepharis macularius. The sequence goes on from NC_072798.1 coordinate 75,224,238, forward strand.
TAACATGGGAGATAAGATTGTGCCCTGCGGAACTCCTCAAGAGAGTTCCCATTGTGGAGATAGCTGATCCCCAACAGCAACCTTTTGAGTCTGTTCCATGAGAAACAATTTCAACCAGTCCAGGGCACATCATTTGATGCCCACTTCTGTTTCTAAACACCTCAACAGGATGGCACACAACAAATTTCAGTTCTGGGTATTATTTGGTGGAAGTCAGTGTGGTTAAACTGGCATAACACTGATATATTTACAGAGTAGATAGGCCCTTACTATGACTACTAAAACCTCATTCTCTGTCACAGTACTGTACTTTTATATTTATTTTATTTAAAACATTTTAATGGTCCCTTGTCTCCCAAATAGAGCCCTAAGGTGGCAAACCTGAAATCATTTGAACATTATTGAATATATAAAATAATTCAATAAAAACATACACACTCATAATACCAAAACCAGGAAAGAGTAAATCAATAACGTATTGTTATATGCCAGATGAAACAAGTGTTCATTGACTGGTGGAGGACAACAATAAGAGGGAGACAGATGAATCTCCGTGGGGAAGGAATTCCAAAGTTTTGGTACCACAAAGTTACCACCTGCCCAACTTCAGATGGTGGGGGCACCAGAAGCATGGCCTCCAAAGGTGACTAGAGCAGACAAGTATGTTAATTTAGGAGGAGGAGGTCCTTAATGTTTGCTGGCGCTTAAGAAGTAAGTTCATAGCTTGGGGGTACTGTTGGATCCAAGTCTCCTGTTAGATGGCAGGGATGCCTTTCACCAGCTGTTATTTGTCTTAACAGTTCAACCACTGACATTGTGGAATGCTCTCTGTGTTTTTCCCCCCTTTGCTGCAATGACTTAATGTAACTCTTAAAGGAAAAACTACACGTTACTGAGCCTAGAGCCAAATTAAAGCTGTCAGAAACAACATTAGCCAGTCACTTTCATTAATTCACAATGTGACAGCTGTTGGGCTATTAAGCTCTGATCATGCTACAGCCTCTAGAATTGTCTGTACCACAATGGAATCCTGCTGACATACTTGGCAAAATACTGCTACAAAGCTGGCATAACATCTCCATTTGCCATGGCCCGTGTTGTACCATCCGATGCCTGTGGAGGAGTTCTGCAAGCTTCTTGACTTTTTGTGTGTTTGTTTTAGCCAAGTCAAGTAGAATGTTGGAACTGGCTGAGATCTCAAGAGTTCCTTTCCTTGGATGCGAAATGATCCACTTTATTCAGTTTTGACAGCCAGATCTTTGTCGACACCCATGAAAGGACGGTCAGAAATTGCTTTGGCAGCTTGTTCCAGGGCCAATACTAATTGCTGACATGAATGATACTAGCAATCAAATGTTTCTGGCAGTCATGACTAGGAACTCTGAGGATTTAATGCACAGGGAAAGGCACATGCTCAAAGGCTCTTTAATTCATAGTTCCTATGCCAAAGCAAAGCTCATACTAAGGTCAGTCACAGCCTTACTGATCCAACCTGTATTGTTTATGTTGAACTTGCACCTGTTATCCCATCCATTAAATCATCTTATCTCTTTTCTAGTGGCAATGGGGAAAAAATCATGTGTTGGGTTTTTAAAACAACATGAACCTGTTCAAATGTCCACTGATGTTACTGGAAATGCTTTAAGTGTGTTCTTAATTCCTCGTTGGTTGGACTATGTACTTTTTCTGTTTGTTTATATTGTGAGGGTCTGTATGAATCAAGCCGAAAATAATTTAGAAGGAGCTAGAAAATAATGGTCCTGACCTCATCAGCTCTCAGAAGCTAAGCAGGGTCAGCCCTGGTTAGTACTTGGATGAGAAACCACCAAGGAAGTCTAGGGTTGCTATGCAGAGGCAGGCAATGGCGAACCACCTCTGTTCATCTCTTGCCTTGAGGAGCCCAGAGGGTCACTATAAGTTGACCGTAGCTTGACCTCCAGAAGATAATTGCTCTTTTACCATTATGGAAACTGATGTATCTTTGAGGATCAAGTATATCCACCGTTTTGGCAATCTCTAACCAGTTATTGACTCATTTTGTGTATGTGTGTGTATATTGTCTAAATCTTACATTTGCCGTGGTTGTAGTTCATTTCATTCTTTCCAGCCCAGTTCTCTAGTTGAGCAGCATACAACATTAAAACACTGATGTATTTGCACTCTTCTATGTTTATGTTATTTGCAAACCTAATGACCATTCTGTGCGCTTCCTTCATAAAATAATAACAGAGACAAGCCTTTGCTCTCTTGGCTACTAGTGTGGCAGCAAGCAGTTAGTTTCTGTGCTCATTCTTTGCATACCGTTGTTTTTTTCTGTCTTTTGAAATTATCCAAATTTATCTACAGATTAAGTTCTGGCTTATGACAATCTCCATATCCGAATGATTCCAAATGAAACAAGTGAATGGCTGCATCACTCAGCCCTAACCACGCGTCATATGATCGTGATAATCATGGGGTATGAGTGGCAGGTAGTTAAGTGTCATTACTGCAATAGATTTAAAATGAGCATCTGAAACTCTTGGATGAATATGAAAGTTTCCTCACTACATTCAAATTTTGTGGAAATTGTTAAATTCTTCACTAGCTGTATATCAACATTACACAATATTTTTATTAAAACTTTTTTTTTAAAAAAAAGGTATTTTGAGGGGGAGATGAAAAAAAGTTAATCTTAGTCAAATAGGACAGGTCATTGGTCATGGCTCAGTAGTGGAATGTCTGCTTGGGGTGCAGGGAAGAACTGCTGCCAGTCAGAGTAGACAATATTGGGCTACACGGACCAATGACCTCTTAATCAGTAAAGGGCAGCAGTGTGTGTGTGTGCGTGCGTGTGTGTGTGTGTGAGAGAGGCACACAATGCCTCCATACTGAGCAGCAGATATGGGGAAATGTCTCCCCTCTGCACTGTTTTTGCACAGGGGGGAAAGCTTGGGGGAAAGACAGGAGCTCTCCCTCCCATGGTAGCAGCTTCCTGAGCCTATTTGCACTCTCCTTTTTTAAATAGAAGCCATTCCTCAGAGCTGCTGTGTGACTGCACGGAGTACAGGTAGGCTCCATGGCAAACTCGTAAAAGAAGTAACGTGTAGAGTGACCCCTCAGCGTCCTTCTGGAAGATGGTGATGGGGCAGGAGGATTAAGTAACCACCCAGCTGTGTTAGACTCTCTCCCAACCTTTTCTATTTAGGAAAAAAGACAAAAAAGCACTCTTGCATGTCCACCTGCTGCCAGATATATGGCTACCCAAGACTCAGAATGCTTGCTGTGTTAGATTTTTCTTCCTCTCTCTTTTCAGTGAATCTCTAAGATGTTCTGTGAGTTTGCAGGCACAAACTGTAATATGTGCAGTTTAAATGCATAGGCAGTAGATGGTGCAAGGGCGAGAGCCAGCTGCCTGGAATTGCCAACTTTAAATTGAAAGGAGGCAGACAAGAGATACAGCCACAAAAGCTGTGGTGCTCAGAGAGCCACTACTTAACATCCAGTCACAATTCTACAATAAAACTGCCCACTACGAGAAACATGTCTAGTAGCCCTGGGAAAATTTATCATTCTGGTTGCTTGCCACACAATCTAGGGATAAGGTGGCAGCCATCTGGGTCTGCGAGATGACCAAACTAGCATCAATATTTAGAGACACTGGCTTGGATCCAGACTAAGGTTTCATGTAGTGCAATCTTCCTGAAATATCCTGACCCCCACCCCACCTCCAAATTGGGTTCCTGGGGGAAAGGAGCCACAAAGAAAGATCAGGGACCCTAGCACAGACCTTGCAAGGTCCTAGCAGTAGATCTGACCCACTGTTACTGAAGTATTATTTAGCTACTTAATATGCATTAATTCCTCTGCCTGAATTATTCGTATTATTCCCATACCAGACTTTATTTGTGGTTTTCGCTGTATCTGGGTCTAGGCATTTCTTCCAAGCTTGCAGTTGCAATGTGCACTGCAAAGATGGAGTCAAAGGCCTGTAATATTCTTAAGACCTTAGAAAATTATACAGTGGAGTTTAATCTAAATGAGCCTACATAAAAGAAAAGGTGACAGCGTATGCTGTTAAAATGCACATGTATTTGGTTATTCACTACTGTCCCAGTTAAAAGGTGGCATAATGAATGCAGCTGGAATGGTTTTTGTCACTGGATACAACCCTAGCAGAGACTTGAAATCTTGACTTTCCTGGGGGCAAAATGGTTATCTTCAGTGATGATTCAGAGATACTTGATTAGTATATCATTTGGTTTAAAGCAAAAGACTTGGAATTTTCATGTGCCTTAGAAAAAGTATTTATTGGAGCAATCATTCCCAAACTGGGAGCCACAGGAAAAATACCACAATTAATTAAAAAATGGATTATGGGAGCCCAAGGTACCCATCTACTGCAAAGGATGCCCAAGGTCTCTCTGCCTGCTTCAGCATGTATCAGCCTTCTAATCAGTTTCTGTGAGGACACATCATTCAATTACTCTTGCTATAGAGGTGACCACCTGGTTGCATATCTGCATGAATAAATCACACTGGTTTCCTTCTTCGACTCAAATGGCATGGCAGGTGCTTCCACATTAAAAGTCAATGTTTTGATTGTAGGAGTGGTTTAATTCAGGAAACAAAGGAATCACAGGACATTTGGAAACTGCATTAGTCAGAAAGAAAAGCAAGTTGTTCATTGTTGTGTCTGCTGTGCAGGCACACATGAGAACTGCACATGTGCAGGTCAGCGGCGGACATTCTAAAACTCCTAAAGGTGCAAGACACTCGCCTAGCCTTTTTGTGCACTTTTCTCCTAGGCGCAGCTATAAATGGCTGGGTGAGCAGTTCCCTCCCTCAGTTTTTCTTTAGCCACCACTAAAGAAGGATGTACTCTTTACTCCACTCCTCGATTTCAGTGATAGATGCAAGTTCCATAGCTTTGAAGGCTCTTTTCAAGAAGTGTTTACGTTGTGGAACCAAGATGGCCCAATTGGATGGGCACAACAAATGCCTGCTATGTCTGGGCAAGGGCCACGACACCTTGTAGTGTGCGGTTTGTAAACAGTTTACGCCCAAGGCATGCCATGAAAGGGCGTCGTGATTGAAAACAGCTCTTTGGGAATCAGCCCTGAAGGGCACTACAGACTCTGAGAATACTAATGCCACAGATAAAGGACCGCAGTACCCAGACCGGGCCTCCTCAGTTCCTCCAGCATGCTGGGCACCTATTGCTGCTGAAAGGGAAGAAGTAGTAAGGCCAGACCTACATCAGTTCTAGCCACATGTCCAGAGGACAATAACTTCGATGTCAGTGCAGATATTGTTTCAGAGCCTTCTCCACCAGGATTTATAATGGAGTGAAGATCTCCATTTATATACTGAACAGTTAGTCTGAATAGTGAGATCCCTGGAAACTGAGGTGATCTGCTCTGCTCCAATCTCTTTGGATTTGGTCTTCAAGGTCCTTCACTTGGAAGCAGCTGGACTGGTGGCATTCCCAATCATGCAAGGCATGTTAGATGTGACAGGAGATGTATGGCCCAGGCCAGCCTTGACTCCAGCAACATCTAAGAATCTGGACAAAATGTATGAGATGAAACAGGAAGGGTCAAGTTTTCTGTTTACTCATCCTCCCACCAATTCTGTGGTCACCAAGACTCTGCAAGGCAAGGGCCTCCAAAGAATGAGCCATTCAGCTCCAATAGACAAAGAGGGCAGGAAGCTAGACATACTTGGCAGAAATGTTTATGCTTCTGCAGCCTTTAAACTTTAAAATTGGCAATTATGAAGCCATTATGGTCCAATACCAGCTTTCCGTATGGGAAAAGATTGGCTCATACCTAAGCCTAATCCCAGATGATAAACAAAGGCTGGCTAAAATTCTGCAAGGAGAAGCTTTAAGGCTCTCCAAACAACAAATTAGTACAGCCAGAAATATTGGGGACTGCTCTTCCAGAGCTATGGCCTCAGTGATTGTAATTTGTAGACATGCATGGCTCAGAACCGCTGCTTTAGCCCCTCACCATAGGATTAGGGTAGAAGACTTCTTTGAGGGGACAGACCTGTTTTTGTCCACCATGGATGAGGCACTCAAAAAGATCAAAAATGATACGGTGACAGCTTGATCTTTGGGTATTACCCCCTTCTACCCAAACCCCTTTAGGCAAAGATTTCCTCCAAAGTCATATCTGTTTAATAATACTAAATACAATCAGTACCATCCCCAACCAATGCATACATTGCCCAGAGGCTCTCAACAGCCTTCTTCCTCTGCCTCTGTTCAACCTCGGAGGAGTTCTTTCTGAGCCAAGTCGAAAGATGGTTCCCAGTCTCCAAGGGATCAGTTTGGGTCTAACAAACAGGGTTTTTGATCCCATGTCTGTCAACCACATTTGGTTTCTCTTAGTTCATTTGGTTCCCTTGCTTCCTTTGGTGCTGGCAGTGTGGGTGGGATGCTCTGATGGACCAGTTGCAGGGGATGCAGCCTCAGCCTGGTGATCAGAACTGCCAGAGACAGAGAGGTCATAAAACCTAAAAAACAGTGTTTCTTACCAGTAACTGTTGTTCGTCGAGTATCTTCTGTGCAGACACACATTGGGACTGCGCATGCGCAGGCCGGCCGCGGAAAGATTTGACTAGCTATAGAATCGTGAAGAGGGGGACGCCCGCCGGTTCCGCGCGTGCGCGGTTCCGTTCCCGCCAAAACCGGCATACTTAAGGCGAGCGTCCCCCACATTCCCTCAGTTCCCCTGAGCCGCCGGAGGCCAAATAGTATGAAACAGCACTCACAGCGGGGCAGGAGGGAGGGAATGTGTGTCTGCACAGAAGATACTCGACGAACAACAGTTACTGGTAAGAAACACTGTTTTTCGTCGTCGTCCTTCTGTGCAGCCCCACATTGGGAGTATAGCGAGCTACTCACCAATGGGGGCGGGTGTGAGTGTCACTGAAACAACGAGTGCAGGACAGCAGTCCCAACTGCCGAGTCACGTCTCGCATTCACGTCCACAGAGTAGTGTTTGATGAACGTCGACGGAGACGACCAGGTGGCAGCTTGACAGACGTCCCGAAGCGGAACTCCTCGCAGGAATGCAGCAGAAGCAGCTTGTGCCCGGGTAGAGTGGGCAATCACGGACAGAGGACACTGCACACCAGCTTTAGCATAACAAAGTTTAACGGCAGACACCAACCAGCGGGAAATGGACTGTGGGGAAGCAGGCAGACCCTTACGGGGTCCAGAATAGCAAATGAACAATGCAGGGGACTTCCTACAAGTTGCTGTTGCATGCAAATAAAACAATAAAGCACATTTCAAATCGAGAGTGTGCAAGGCTCGTTCCCCTGGGGAAGAAGGGTTGGGAAAAAATGTAGGGAGGATAACCTTCTGTTGCAGATGAAACTTGGTTACCACCTTCGGGAGGAACTCCAGACTAGGGTGCAGGACAACCTTATCAGGGAAGAACTGAAGAAAAGGGGGATCAGCCCGAAAGGCAGAGATCTCCCCAACCCTTCTGGAGGAGGTAATAGCCACCAGAAACACCACCTTTAATGTCACCAATGCCAGAGGGCAGGTAGCCAGTGGTTCAAAGGGCGGAAGCATTATCTGTGCCAGAACCAAAGGTAAACTCCACTGTGGAACCGGGGGTACCCTGGGAGGGAAGGTTTTGAAAAGCCCTTTGAGAAACTGTTTGGACAAGTGATGGCTGAACACGGTTCTCCCATCAATCCGCTCATGAAAAGCGGAGATCGAAGCCAGGTGGACCTTAATACTGCTCACAGCCAGACCACGTGAGTGCAGATCCACCAGGTAATCAAAAATTAAAGGTAGGGGGCATACAAAAGGGGAAGCCCCTTTGGGAGCCAACCACTTGGAAAAATGGGACCACTTGCGCTGGTAAGACAGCCTAGTGGAGAGCTTTCGTGAGTTTAAAAGGATCCGCAAGATCTCAGCAGAGAAGGTCACTCTGGAGCCAGCAGGAGCCAGGCCGTCAACTTCAGAACCCCCACATTGTGGTGCCACACACCGTCCCGCAGCAAGAGGTCCGGGGCGGTTGGGAAGGGTAGGCAACATCCCTTCGAAAGGGAGAGCAGGAGGGGGAACCATTCCTGGCGAGGCCAATATGGAGCCACCAGGATGCAGTGGGTGCGATAAGCTCGAATCCTGCAAAGAACCTTGTGCAGGAGCGGGGTTGGAGGGAAGGCATAAAAGAAGCCTGGGGACCAGGGTATCTGGAAGGCATCTCCCAGGGATCGAGGATCCACCCCAGCCCTGGTGCAAAACTGCGGGGCCTGTCTGTTGGAAGCCGTAGCAAAGAGGTCTACCTCCGGAAACCCCCACTGGCGGAAAACTGGAAGGAGATATTTGGGCTGAAGGGACCACTCGTGCTGCGGGAGAAACACCCTGCTGAGGGTGTCTGCGGACACGTTCAGCTCCCCCGCGATGTGAATCGCTCTGGGGTAGACATTGTTGTGGGCCGCCCAAGACCATAGTCGTGCGGCTTCCTTGCAGAGCCTGAGTGAAACCGTTCCCCCTTGCTTGTTCACGTAGTAGCAGGCCGTCGTGTTGTCGGACAGGACCTGGACCCGCTTGTTCCGGAGCACATCTGTGAAGGAAGCAAGGGAGTACCGGATTGCACGGAGTTCTAACACATTGATGTGCAAGGAGGCCTCAGAGGGCGACCAGACATCTTGCACTGTCAAAGAACCACAGCGGCCACCCCAGCCGAGATTGGAGGCATCAGTGGAGACAGTAACGTCAGCCACGAAAGTGCCAAATGGAGAGCCCCGGGATAAATTCTCAGGGAGGGACCACCAAACCAGGGAGCGCAGCACACCCCTTGGGATGGAGAACTTCCGGTGAGGGGACATCAGAAGAGGGTTAAAACGTCGAAGGAACCAGGTTTGCAGGGGCCGCATATGGAGGCGTGCCAGAAGCACTACACTCGTAGTGGAGGCCATAAGCCCAAGGAGTGTCTGAATAAGTAAGGCCGTCTGGTAGCGATGAGACAGGAAATAACGCACCAGAGAAACCAGGCGGTTTAAACGGTCCAAAGGTAGGAACGCCCTCCCTAAAGAGGAGTTCAGAACTACCCCAATAAACCGTATCGTTGGCGTAGGCAAAAATATGGACTTTCCAAAATTAATGAGAAGGCCCAAGCTATTAAGCAGGGAAGTGACAAGGGAGAGCTGATCCCTGAGCCCAAGGGCAGATGGCCCAACCAGGAGCCAATCATCTAAGTAGGGGTAGATGACACATCCTTGAGAGCGTAAAAAGCCCACCACCACAGCCATACATTTGGTAAATACTCGGGGGGCGGAAGCCAACCCGAAAGGCAAAACAGTGTATTCATAGGCCACTGACCCACAGAAGAATCTGAGGTATTTCCTACAATCCTCACGTATAGAGATGTGAAAGTAGGCGTCTTTCAGGTCAATAATGGCCATCCAGACTCCAGTGTCCAACAGCTCTATAACCTTGGACAGGGTGAGCATCCTGAATTTCTGGGTCACAAGGTAGGAGTTGAGACCCCTGAGGTCTAGGATAGGGCGAGAACCACCATCCTTCTTATCCACTAGGAAGTACCTAGAATAGAAACCATAGGGAGAGGTGGAAAGATCAACCACACGCACAGCACCCTTTAGAAGCAACTCCTGAACATTATTATTCAACAGTGAACCAGAAACAGGTGTATAACGAGGGGGCAGAGAGAGTGGGGGGGTGCAGGTGAACAACAATCTGTAGCCATGCTCTACAATAGACAACATCCAGGAGTCAGTAGTGATAGTCCGCCAAACGGGCAGAAACGGTCGGAGCCTCTTCCCAAACAAGGGGGTCTGGCCAACATCCTGGGAGGCAGGCAGGGCAGCGTCCAGATCTAGTCAGAAGAGCTGCTTCGGACCCGACGCCGGACCTTTCGGGGAGCGTTGAGGTCCCTGCTTCCCTCGGTTCCGAGAAGACCTTTTAGCAGCACCCTTCTGCGAACCGGAGAAGGAACGGTGGCCGTAGTAAGTGGAAGAATAGCGGCCTTGGCGCTGGTGGTAGGGCTGGGAAGACTGGTAGGGCGTTTGGAAGGACTGGAACCGAGGAGCACGATACCTCGAGGCCGACTGGTCAGCAATCACGCCGAGGGACTTAGCCGTTTGGTGATTCTTCTTCATGAGGGACAGGGCTTCATCCGTCTTCTCCGAAAATAAGAGGCTCCCCTCGAAGGGGAAATCTTTAACCTTCGTCCACTTATCCAGAGGCAGGGCCGTGGAGCGGAGCCAAGCATGCCTTCGGAGGACCACAGAGGAAGCCATGGAGCGAGCCGAACAGTCAGCCACATCTTTCCCGGCTGTCATCTGCTGTTTTGCGAGCTTCACAGCCTCAGCTTGCAGAGCCTTGACCAAGGGGCGACTGGCAGCGGGCAAGTCGGCAATGTAGGTCGACAGTCGGTTCCATAGGAACAGGTTGTATGATCCCATTATCGCTTGAAAGTTGGCGATACGAAAAGCAAGGGACGCGGAGGAGTAGACCTTGCGACCCAGGGCATCCAGTTCCTGACCTTCTCGATCCACTGGAGCGGATTGTGAGTTTCGACGGAACCGAGCGTTGACCTCGTCGACGACCAGGGAAGAAGGCTTCGGATGGGCAAAGAGAAAAGGACAATCCTCCTGCTTCAGCCGATAACATTTTTCCAGGTTCCGGGCAGTCGCCGGAACCGAGGCCGGTGCTTGCCACAAGTTGTGCGCGGCATCAACGAGATCCTCCACCGGAGGGAAAGCCACAGATGCCGAAGAACCAGAGGACAGCGCCTGGAGGACCTTACTCTTGTGCTTCGTGGCAGAAGAAGTGACATCCAGCTCCAAAGCTTCTGCCATTCGGATCATCTGCTCAGGAAGCATACGATGATCTTCGGTGGGAGAGGATGCTCTGGACTCACCGACGGCGTCGTCAGGGGACGGATCCCACGCCAGGTCGGAGGAAGCTTCAGAGGGGGAAGCCAGACCCTCCTCATCCTCGGAACCGGAGAACTCCGGCACCTGCGCAGAGGCAGATGGCATCAGTTCCGCGCGGGAGGCCGGAGGCAGTGTCGGAGGAGCGACCGCATGTCCTGGCTGTCTCACGGACGTCTCTGGCACGGCCGACGAGAAGGCAGGTACCGATGGGACCAGGCCAGCGCGCTGGACAAGCGCCGCCGATGACTGGAGCCAGGACACGAAGGATGACCAGGTCGCCACATCACCTATGCCCGGAAAGTTCTGCACCGGAGGCAGCCACGGGGTCGGAACCGAATGGGCGTCCGGGACCTGCTGTTGGGGCCAGGACGGAACGGATGGATCAGTAGAGGCAGGAGCGGATGGCAAGCCATGTTCGAAGGCCACGATCGGATCCGGGAAGTTCGGAACCGAGATGTAATCATCCTCTATATGCGGTGGAGGCATGTGCGGCGGCGACGGCGTGTGCAAGGCATCCGGCGGAGGAACTGAAAGAGAAGCCGGCACAGGCGAAGGGCCGCGAGTGGCGGGAGCGGAGACGTCTCGTTTGTGATGCTTCGAACGAGACTTCGACTTTTTTGCCGGGGGCGCCGAAGCTGCCCGTTCCACAGCGGAGCGCTCCGCCGAGCGCTTCTTCGGGCGGGTAACACCCTCGGTCACAAGGGGGGTAGCCGGTACCGCAGCCGGTTCCGAGGGGGTCGGATCCGAGGAACCACGAGCCGGGTCAGACGAAGGCCCGGGAGCGGGAGAAGCGGCCGAACGAGGCGCATCCTGCTTACCCGCCTGATCTTGGGGTAGAAGATTAGACCCCCAGAGGAAGTCCTTCAGCCGAGCAGAACGGTCGTGGCGGGCCTTGGGTGTAAACGACCGGCAAATAGCACAGCGCTGAACAATGTGCCCTTCCCCGAGACAGAGAAGGCACAAGTCGTGCCCATCGGAGTGGGTCATCTTCGTCGAACATTTCTGACACTTTTTGAAGAGGGCCATAATGAAAGTTGGAAAAAGAACGCTAGCAGAACCAATTCCGACGGCGGCGAAAAAGGAACTGAGGGAATGTGGGGGACGCTCGCCTTAAGTATGCCGGTTTTGGCGGGAACGGAACCGCGCACGCGCGGAACCGGCGGGCGTCCCCCTCTTCACGATTCTATAGCTAGTCAAATCTTTCCGCGGCCGGCCTGCGCATGCGCAGTCCCAATGTGGGGCTGCACAGAAGGACGACGACGAACGTGCTTTGTGCTTCAACTTGGACAGGACAGCTAAACGTGCTTTGTGCTTCAACTTGGACAGGACAGCTCCTTTCTGAAAGGAATCTATTTATCTCATTTAAAAGTCCCCCCCCCCAAAAGACTGAAGGTCACCTTCCACACCAATTAAAATTGGATAATTTGGCTCATTAAGAATTTGTATAATCTCTACAACCATGTCCATTGCAAGTTACAGTGCACTCTACAAGGGCTCAGTCCACGTCGTCAGCCTTTAATTTTGGCATCCCTATAGTGAAACTGTGTAAGGTGGCCACCTGGTCTACACCGTCCACCATCCACATTCATCAAGCATTATGCCATTGACGTAGATTCCAGAAGGGATGCAGCTGTTCGCAAGGCAGTCCTGAAGAGTCTTTTCCGCTGAAGAGCTTCACACTTGCCTCCTGGGTAAGTTAGCTTGCCAAGCTCCTAGAAGACACTACAATGAAAATGGGGTTGCACTTACCTATAACTGTTGTTCATTGAATGTTGTTCTGTGCAGACACACATCCCTTCCTCCTTCCCTGTTGTGTGCTGTTTATTATTGTTAATTTCCCTCTACAGTGGCAGTTTAGAGAACTGAGGGAGGGAGCTGCTCACCCCACCTTTTATAGTTATGCCTAGGGGAAAATGCACAAAAGGCTATGCAAGCATCTTGCACCTCTAGGAGCTTTGAAATGTCTGTAGCTGGCCTGCTCATGTGCAGTTTTCTGTGTGCCTGCACAGAAAAATAGTCAATGAACAACAGTTACAGGTAAGAGCAATCCTGTTTTTTTCATCCGAGTTAATCCTACTGAGTGACAAGCTGTTCTGTTTGCTTAAAGTTCATAGGCAAATCGTGACAAATTCTAGCAAAATTTGTACTCAGATTTATTGAAGTGTAGATTTGATACCTTATACTAGAGCAGTATCATATTTTGAGGAGCATCCAAGCCTGTGTTTGTGTATTATAATTGGTGGTTTTAATGCAACTAGAAGATGCACAATATGCTTTCTGTCCTAGTATTTGGGAAGCGAGAGCTTAATATTAGAGTGCTCCAAAGCTATTGTACTGAGGTACTGAAATAAACAGCTCTGTCTGGAAACAGGGACAAAACTTTTCAAAGTCAAACAGCCTTACAAGGTTCCTGTCTGAATGAAAAAATCATGGGTTGTTCTAAGTTTGATAGAGTCTATCCATCAGCATTGAAAGGGAGTAGACAGACATTGCACTGGCTATTTTTGATCTAAGCCACAACCTTGGGCACTGCTACCAAGGTAACTACTGGCTAGGGGTCTGCAACTTTTGTCTCTAGAGCCAAATGTGGCTCTTTTAAAAAGAAAATTAAAAGTTAAGGCAGGGCATATTGGAGAGGTAGGTGGCATGGTAGAATAACCAGTTTGTGAAGGGAATAGTAGGCAAAGATTTTTATGGTATTAAAGCATCTGAGAGATCCTTTACAGAAATGGAAATGATAGATGTGAACAGTTGTCAGTAAGCCAAGTGCAAACCCTACACAGATTTATGCCAGCACACTAAAACAATTGTGCAGGGTGCTCCAGTGTCTGTTTATTACTTATCAGGAGACATCATGTGTGCCACTTCTCAGTAAAAGACTCTCAACAATCAGTGTGGGCTGTAAAAACTTTATGGATTATTAATCAACCTGATAATGATCAGTAATTAAGTTCTATACTGGCAGTTATACAAATAGGCTCTCTTATACTGGTTCTTTTTGGTCTCTTGTTCTGAATTTGGGCATCGTTGGGCTCTTTCATTGTAAAATATTGAGGACCCCATTACACAGAAAACAGACAGTACCAAACACTTGGGTGGAACTCTGCGTGTACACACTAGTGTTGTTAAGTGGAATTCTCTTAATTCCTCTTTGCTGAATTTCTCCCTGAAATCCAGCAATCTGTTTCTATTCCTCTTTTTAGGTTCAGTTCAGAATATTTATTGCATGTGGCCTAAGCCCATCACCAGGGGTCATTTCGTAGAAAAATAGCTGCAGGAACTCATTAGCATAACTCATTAGCACAACTCATTAGCATATGTCACACCCCTTGCCATCACCAGAAGTGTTATTAGCATAGCTGATTTGCATATGCCACACCCCCTGACATCACCTATTCTGGCTGTTTTGGACCCAATCCTGGCCATTCAGGGCCAAAATTGGGCCCCAAATGGCCAAAACGGGCCCCAAATGGTCAGGATTGGGCCACTACTGAGTGGGAGAGTGATCCACCACCTGTCAAAGGCATGATCCTGGCCGTTTCGAGACCAATCCTGTCTGTTTTGGGCCCCAATCAGGTCTTTTCAGCCCTGATCCAGGCCAAAAGTGGCTGAAAATCAGGTAGGCGGGGCCACCTGACATGTGACCTCTTTGGAGAACTGCTGGAACTGCGTTCCTGCGTGTTCCCCCTCAAAATGAGCCCTGCCCATCACAATCAAGTGAATAAAACTAAATAAAACACATAAGCAAAATATAAACACAAAACAATAAAACGATGTTAAAAATACATAAAAATTACTTAAAACACATAAGCACCTTCATTATACATAGGTGAAGGAGTCTAAGCCATTAAGCATAGCTTGAGCCCTGATTTTCTTAGCTGCCAGGGCAAACTGTGCTACTCCAGGTCAGAAAGAAGGAGGATTAAATTTTTCCACCACAGAGGAAGAATCAATGTTTTTAAAGATTTCCCCAAGAAATTTATTTCTGAGCTTTGTATACAAAGGGCAGAATGAAAGATAATGAGGAAAGTCTTCGGAGACTGAAGCTACGCAAATATAGAAATGGGGATCAATTGGTATTTGTGTGTAATGACCACCTAGAATGGTTGAGGGCAGGGTTTGAAACCTCAGAGAAGTTAAAGCCATTCTAAGACTAGGAAAGGTGATTTTGGTCAAGTAAGTTCTGCCATGGTCCCTCTTGAACCAGGAAAAAAATTTGGTACAGAGGGTTGTACTTCTGTCCAATGCAACAAGATCCAGTCTCATATATTGATACCAGGCAAGGGGTCACCCTGAAAGTTATCCACCAGAGAAGAAGGATGTAAGATATTGTTAAAGCCAGCAGAGCAAACAGCATCTGAATGCAGCAGTGCATTGCTTTGCCTTAACTGCAGACTTTCAGAAGGATTCTTTTGCTTTCTCCAGAATCTAAAAGTACAAATGGGTTCAAATAGAAGGTGACCCATGTTCAGCCAACACTAATACTGCTGGAGGGCCACAAGGCAAAGCTAGAATCCTCTTTAAAAAGAGGAATTGGTTCCAGGTTCAAGGTCAGATGTTTATTCCAACCCCAGATCTTTACACCATATAGAAGCTGTGGGGTGGTCTTACCCTGGAACACTTTCAAGGCTGGCTCAACTAAAAAGCCTCCTTTCAAGGCATCAGCTTTATAAAAATGGCCCCAGTGGTTTTCAAAACTGAGGCTTTTGTTATGGCCAGATGGGCATTCGATGAGCAGATTTCACTAAATGTCAGTCCAAGATACTTAAAGGTTCTGCATTGTTCAATGCAATGGCCATCTATCATTCATTTAAATCATCCAGATCTCTTTCCAAAGACCATTACTTTGGTCTTGGCAAAGTTGACGTTTAAGGCCTCGCCCTTAGAGAAATTGCCCAGTTTGTCCAGCATCCTCCTTACACTGATACAAGTTAAGGACATCAAGTTAAGGTCATCTGCATATAGGAGAATCAATACTTTCTGACCCCCCAAAGGGGGTGACAAGCTTGGAACTATGTCATTTAAGAAGAGATTAAAGGGCAAGGGACCCCTGTTTGTCCCCCTCCTCCGAGTAATTGGAATCTCCTGTTAAAAAGCCTGTCAGACCAACTTAACACGAGCAGATATATTGGAATGAAATTTCTGAATCAGGAACAATATTTTATCAATAGTTTTGCCCAGTCGGTTCTGATCTACTGAGTCAAAAGCAGCAGTCACATCCACAAATACTGCTAACATGGCCTTGGTGGGTCTCTTAATGCTATGTTGAGCCAGTGTCAGAACTGTGGCTAGATAAAATCCTTACTCCCGTCTGCCTTTTGCAATTAGACAAAAGTCCATTGTTTCCAAAAAGCATTTAATGAAGAAAAAGATTATTATAGTCCACTGGCCTGAATGCAATATTCAGGTTGGTACATGTGCATTGTTACCAATGCCAGGCAAAGCAAGAGATACATAGTAAATACCATAGCTGACCCATCCTCCCCCCATAGTTCTCAAAACATCCCCTTTGAAGCTGTGAGAGCGAAAGCTTCCCCAAGGCCGGTTCTCGGTGGAACGTCGGTAGCCAAAACAATGCAGGTCTGTGAGATAGCTGCCTGGGAACCTCTGCACCTGGGGAAGAAAGCACTGAACACTGGAAAGATTAAATATGGAGTCGGTTAAGCAAAAATGCGCAAGAGAGCATTCGGATCCTGACATTCTGCCCCCTCTAAGAAGCCCCCCCCCCCGGTTTGTGTGGGTAGCGAGAGTGGAACGCCTTTACCAGTCTAGGGGCATGAACATGCACAGCACTGACCCACTCATCAAACCCAGAATCAAAGTCCTTCCATCTAATTAGGTAAAACAGCAGATTACGTTTAAGTTTTGAGTCCAGTATTTGTTGTACTTCATAATGGGTCTGGTCATCGATTAATGTTGGAATTGGGGGGCCTTTGACATGCCACTGGTTATCAGTTGGAGCCTTCTTTAGGAGGCTGACATGAAAAGTATCATGCACATAGCGTAGATTCTTTGGTAAATTTAAAGCAACAGTCACTTTGTTGATTAATTTGCGCACTGGGAAAGGTCCTAAAAATTTTAAAGCTAGTTTTCGGCTAGTTTGGGATATTTTCAGGTTTTTTGTAGACAAATAAACAAGATCGCCAGGCTGTAGATCCCATTCTGCCGCACGGTGGCGGTCGGCGTACTTCTTGTAGTCTTGTTTGGCTTTGTCGAGGTGCTTTTTGATTTGAGTCCATTGGTGAGCTGCTTCCCCCCACCACTCGGTGACGTCTGGAGAAGCTGTCGTTGGAGGGGGGAGCGCTTCAAACGGGAACGGCTTGAAGTGGAAGCCATAAACTACTTTGAAAGGGGTTTCTCCTGTAGACGTGTGTACACTGTTATTGTAGGAGAACTCTGCCAACGGAAGCAAGTCCACCCAATTGTCTTGTTGGAAGTTGATGTAACAGCGTAGAAATTGTTCTAATATCTGGTTAGTTTTTTCGGATTGTCCGTCAGTTTCTGGGTGATGGCTTGAACTGAGCCCTTGTTCAATCCCCAGTAGGTGTAAAAGCTCCCGCCAGAAGTTGGCAACAAATTGCCCGCCGCGATCCGAAATCACCTTGGATGGAAAAGAATGTATTTTCACAATGTTTTTCATAAAAATATCAGCTAGCTTTCTAGCGGAGGGAATAGTGGTGCACGGTATGAAGTGTGCTTGTTTGGAAAACAGATCAACTACAACCAAAATACAGTTATGTCCCTTAGAGGGGGGTAAGTCAGTAATAAAGTCCATAGAAATAATCTCCCATGGTCGACTTGGCGTTTCTAATGGTTGCAAGAGCCCCGGAGGTTTGCCCTTTCTGGATTTGGCGCTGAGACAGATGGGGCAAGAGGCTACGTATTGGGAGATATCCTTGCGCATGCCTGGCCACCAAAATTGGCGTTGCACTAGGTGGAGCGTTTTCAAGTAGCCGTAGTGTCCCGCTGTGGGGGCATCATGACAACGTTGTAAAACTTCCTTCCTCATACATTTGGGCACATAAAACTGGTCTCCCCACAGCCATTCCCCGTTGGCGGATTGTTGCAGTTTGTCTTTGGGCGCCGCCCCCCCCTTCTCCACTTCGGCTTTCAGCTTTTCTCTCCACCCCTGATCGGGTGAAGGGGAGGGCTTAACGCGGCTGCACGTAGTCATCACACCCCCTAATTGCGTAGGCGAAAATACTGTGTCGATGGTCTCCTCCCTTTTGCTTTTATGTTGGGGCATGCGTGATAGAGCGTCAGCGAGGAAATTAGTTTTGCCTGGGAGGAAGTTTAAGGTAAAATCGAATTTCGAGAAGAACTCTGCCCACCGCAATTGCTTGGCGTTTAGTCTGCGAGGGCTGCGCAGGGCCTCCAAATTTTTGTGATCCGTCCAGATTTCGAACGGATGTCTGGCTCCTTCCAGCCAATGCCTCCAATTTGTGAGCGCCGCCTTAACAGCAAAAGCCTCCTTTTTCCACACATTCCAATTCCTCTCTGCCTCAGAAAACTTTCTGGAAAGGAAGGCGCAAGGTTTGAGATTTCCGTCCTCCCCTCGTTGCAACAACACACCCCCAATTGCCGTATCGCTGGCATCGACCTGTACTATGAAGGGGCGGTTTTCATCGGGGTGTTGGAGCACGGGTTCTGAGACAAATTGCTGTTTTAGCTGGTTGAATGTGCCTCGCATTCGGGTGTCCATGACAGCTTCGCACCAGGTTTCTTTGCTTGCTCCCCCTTGTCTTTCGTTTTTAACAGTTCAGTCAAGGGGAGCGTGGTCTGGGCGAAATTAGCAATGAACTCTCTATAGAAATTGGCAAACCCTAGAAACGACTGCAATTCCTTACGAGTTGAGGGGACCTGCCAATTTAACACTGCTTGTATTTTTGCTGGGTCCATTTTTAAACCCTCTGACGATATACAATATCCCAGATAGGTGAGTTTAGTTTTGTGGAACTCACATTTCGAAAGTTTAATAGGTAGTTTGTTATTCATGAGTGTGGTTAGGACCTTTCGTACAAGTTCCACATGTTCTTCCTCCGTTTCTGAGTAAATCAACACATCATCAAGATACACTACTACCCCCTGGTACAGAAATTCATGTAGGACCTCATTGATCATGGACATGAAAACCGAGGGGGCGCCAGTCAAGCCGAAAGGCATTACTAAATATTCATACTGTCCGAGGGGGGTATTGAACGCGGTTTTCCATTCATCCCCTTCTTGGATACGAACATGGAAGTAAGCATCTTTTAAATCCAATTTTGTAAAGATCTTACCTTGGGCCACGACGTTGAGTAGATCTTTGATGAGTGGAATGGGGTAGGCATTGCTAGCGGACACCGCGTTTAGTCCCCGGAAATCGGTACACAGTCTCAAGCCCCCATCTTTCTTTTTCACGAATAATACTGGGGCTGCATGGGGACTATTAGCTGGGCGGATGAATCCTCTTTGCAAATTGAGATCGATGAACTTCCGAAGTTCGTCTCTTTCGTTGGGGCTCATAGGGTATAACCGACCCTTGGGCAGCGAGGCCCCTGGTAAAATTTCCACAGCACAGTCAGTCCTCCTATACGGAGGGAGGGTATTGGCCTCTTCTTCTGTGAAGGCTTGAGTGAATGCCCTATATTGTTTAGGTATTTGGTTAATTTCATCTTGGGTGAGTAGAGCTGACTCAGGCATAGTGGGATTTCTTCCCCAGTTCTGATCCCAACGATGATTTTTGCAAGAATCATGTGTGAAAGTAACACTTCCTTCTGCCCAGTCGATGTGGGGGTTGTGATCGCACAACCATCGGCTTCCCAGTATCAGGGGATATTTAGCCGTGGCACTAATGACGAAGGATCTGGTTTCCCAATGTGACCCCATGCCGGTTATGATCGGAGCAGTTTCTGTGGTAACCGGATTCATGTTAGAGCCATCCATTTGTTCAAAAATGACGGGTATATCCAAATCTTTTACTGGGAGCACTAGTCCATTGACTAAGGCAGGTGCAATAATGTCTCTAGAGCAGCCCGAATCAATCAGGGCTTGCACACGGATATGCATCTTCTTGTCAGGATTTACTAACGTAACAGGCACGAACAGTATGGACCCCGGGGGTCGGTTTAACACCGGACCAGACTGACGTGTGATCTGCCGTTTGGGTCCTTTTACGACAGATCCATTTCGTTTCCCGACTCCGGGCTCTCGGGATTCCCTCCCCCGATCAGGGCTGTGTGATCGTCTTCGGTGATCTCCTCCAACTCCAGTCCTCTATCTGGGAAGCTTTTTCTTGGCGCCCCCCTACTTCTCGGGGCAGCTCTGGGCACCGGAGTAGGGCGCGGCAGCGCTGGGCTGGTTAGGGGAGCCGGGCGTCGTAATTGGAGCGGAGGTCTTTGCACTGGCCGATATGGGCATTGTGCTGCGAAATGGCCACTTTGGCCGCACTGTAAGCACAATCCCTGTTGCCATCTAGCATCTCTCGCTCCACGGGTGGCATACCCAGTTCCCCTGCTCCCTCTCAAAGACAGAGGTGTGGAGGAGCGTCTTTGGCTCGGGGGTTGTTGATGTTGTTCCGCTAGGCGAACCTATAGGAGTCGGTTTTCGACTTCGCAAGTCAACTGTATCCATCCTAGCAGTGTAGGCGGGTTGTCCTGCATGAGCGCTCGGTCTAGTAATTTCGGGTTCAACCCTTGTTTATACAAAATGATCTTGGTGGACTCCTCGCACCTCGGGCATTTGGCAGCAAGCTGTCGGAATTGTGTAGCATAGTCTCTAGCCGACATACTGCCTTGCCTAATTGCTTGCAACTCTGTTCTAGCCCTGGTTTCCTCCAAGGGATCCTCATATTGCGCCCGGATAGCATCCACTAACCCTTGGAGAGTTTCCAACTCGGGGGCCCCCACATTATAAAGTCCCACATACCAGTCAGCCGCTTTACCTTGGAGACGCGATCCCAGATGCTCTATCTGGCTGGCTTCGCTTCCAAACAGGTGTCCCCAACGATTAAAAAATTGCACCACTTGCACCAGGAAAAACCCCAACTTGGACGGGTCTCCATCAAAAGTCGCGTCCAGTTTGACCCATCCCATGGGTAGATCCTGTCTGGGGGTTTGGACTGGCATGGGATAGGCATCCAGGGGCCCCAGTTGCAGCGGTGGCTGACGCGGATGGGAATACGGTTGAGGTTGGGGGACGGGTTGTCTCGGCGTCGGCTGTGGGTGTAGAGGTTGCAGGGGTGGAGGGGCCACCGGCCCCATTGACGGTATCGACCCAGGAATCGGCTGGGGTCCCCTGGGTGTCGGCTGTCTCGGCGTCGGCCGGGTTGGTGCTGGTCGGGTGGGGCGAGATTCCCTCGGCGAGGTCTGAGTTCCTTGAACCACCCGCGGCGTAATTGGCTGGTTCGCTTGAGTGGTCGGCGATTGAATTATAGGGGAAATCGGCCCTTGTGGTTGTGCTGGTATAGTTCCTGGAACCATCCTCGGTGTGGTTGGCTGACTCGCTTGGGTGGTTGGTGGGGGAACCATAGGGGAAGCTGGTCCGCGTGGTTGGGCCGGCGGTTCTTCCTCCTCCTCCGTTTCCTCGCTGCTGCTGGTATCTGTGGTTGCGGGTTGATCTGGGTACAGGTCCTCCGGACACGGTTCTTCTCCTCCAGTGGCGCCAATCTCCTCACCCGTTTCCGATGTTGGCTGCGGCCATATCCGGTCCTGCAAGTTAGCCAGACTCTGGCTAATGCCAGGCAGGCCCGTTGGCGGGGCCCTGTCTTTGTCCCCCGCCACTAAAACTGAAAGCAGATGTACTGCATTGGCTAGACTCTCTTCCATACTCTGTAGTCTATTCTCCAACCTCTGTACTCTGTCTGTGGACTGCTGCGGATCCCCCGTATCCCCGGTAGTTGGAGGGGTTGGCGGGTGGTCCGTGCTCAGCGTCTGTTGCCACGGCAGGGGTGCTTCCTCCCCTAGTTCTTCCTGCGACCGCGCAGCAAGTACACCTTTGGTTAATCCAGTGATTGCTGAAATTCCAGAATCAATGGCAATTGTTCTGCTCTGGAGCTGCGCCCAATGATGCTCTTCAACATCGGGTTCCCCCATCCTCGGGGTGACTTCGCTATAGTCCCAACTCAACGCCCCTCACTGGGAAGTGTCCCCTTCCATTTGTTCGGCCGTCCGATTCCAGAACAGCCACGGACGGCCCTCAGCTTGCTCCGGTATAGATCCCAGACTACGCCGGCTATCCAACTGTATTTGGGTAAACATCGCGCTGATCCTCCGCTCCCTCGTCTCCCTGGGCCGGGCCCCCCACTGTGTCGGGGTCAGCACGCTGAATAGTGGAACAGTTGACGTGCTGGGCCTCGTTCTCTCAGTACTGGGAGCGAGGGTAAAAATGGTTGTAACTGTGGATCCTTGTCTCCTTGGTACAACTTGAGAAGACTCCGAGCCTCGAGGACCGGGAGAGACATACGGGTCGAACAAAGGGTCCCGGGGTGGGACAGCTTTGGAGTCCGTTTGATCCGGTTGAGGCATTGGAGAGGTGATTGGTAACAAAATGTCAGAACTGTGGCTAGATAAAATCCTTACTCCCGTCTGCCTTTTGCAATTAGACAAAAGTCCATTGTTTCCAAAAAGCATTTAATGAAGAAAAAGATTATTATAGTCCACTGGCCTGAATGCAATATTCAGGTTGGTACATGTGCATTGTTACCAATGCCAGGCAAAGCAAGAGATACATAGTAAATACCATCGCTGACCCATCCTCCCCCCATAGTTCTCAAAACATCCCCTTTGAAGCTGCGAGAGCGAAAGCTTCCCCAAGGCCGGTTCTCGGTGGAACGTCGGTAGCCAAAACAATGCAGGTCTGTGAGATAGCTGCCTGGGAACCTCTGCACCTGGGGAAGAAAGCACTGAACACTGGAAAGATTAAATATGGAGTCGGTTAAGCAAAAATGCGCAAGAGAGCATTCGGATCCTGACAAGCCAGCTGTGATCAACATTGCCTACCCCTTTCCTGAACCACACTTGTTCAGGATGGATAACATTATTGGAAATCTCTCAGTCCTCCAGTTTGTGCAGCAAAAATTTGCTGTACCGCTTGAAGGCTATGTCCAGCATGCTAATTGGTCGATAATTTGGGGGGAACGATTTACAGCTCTTTTTAAATACTGGGACTACAATGTTTTGTTTCCATCCTGAGGGAAAAACACAAGCTCGATTGATCGGAGTAAACAGCTTTGCCAAGATGGGCACCCACCAGGCAGGAAGGATTTTAACAAGTCTTGAGGGATCCAGTCCTCGTCAGGGAACTTACCAGAGGAGACAGAGGAGATGAGGCCTCTTATTTCAGATGCTGCAATAGGAGGCTATTATGGTGAGGTGGACAGATCTAAAAGTGGTGTCTGCCCCACTGCCTCATTCTGCCAAATAGGAATTTGACCAAATTTCAAATCAATTCCTTTCATGACAAGAAAGATTCAATTTAGATCTGTAACAGTGCAATCCTAAGCCGAGTTGCTCCAGTTTAAGCAACTCAATTGGCTTAGACTGAAGTAACTCTTCTTATGATTGCACTGACACACACACACACACACACACCCAGCATAAGTGACAAATTAAGAAGAAGGTGAGCCATAAAGAACCAATTAAACACAAGGACTTCCACTGCTGAGTTACTCTTAAAGTGAGGATTTTTTCCCTAACATCCAAACAGTACCTTCCCTCCTGTAGTTTAAACCCATTATTTTGAGCCCTATCCTCTATTGCCAACAGGAACAGCCCCCTTCTCTCCCCTGGCAGCCTTTTAAACTTAAAGAGACCAGTCATGTCTCCCCCAGCTTCCTCTTCTCTGAACTGAACATTCCCAAGTCCCTCAGTCTTTCCTCGTAGGGCTTTGTCTCCAGGCCCCTGATCAACTTGGTTGCTCTCCTTGGCACCCGTTTCAATTTGGCCACATCCTTTTTGAAGTGAGGCCTCCAGAACTGTACACAATACAGGTGGGGGGACCTGACCAACGTGCCTTTGTTGATGTACCCCAAGATTGCATTTGCCTATTTTGCTGCTGTATCACAGACAGCTCATATTTAGCTTCTCATCCACTTCTATCCCAAGATCTTATTCACACACACTGCTACCCAGAAATGTATCCCTCATCCAGTATGCATGCATTGCATTTTTGCTACCCAGGTTCAGAACCCATCCCCAAAACTGGGGCCACACGGACCAAACATGAGAGGAGCAAACGACCACATACAAACCAATTCACTGCCTTTTGGCTTGACTTCAAGGATAGGGAGGAGTTATGTTCCTGAAAGGGAAGTGGTCCTCAACATTGCAATAACAGAACACATGATGGGGGGAGTTACAGCGTAGGATCAATGTAAGGATAGTACATAAACACCTAGTTTCTTTAAATGAAACTAAGTCCTCAAGGCCAGATGAATTGCATCCAAGGGTACTAAAAGAACCCGCAGATATAAATTCTGAGCCTCCATCCATTATTTTTGAGAATTATTGGAGAACAGGAGAGGTGCCAGAAGATTGGAGGCGGGCAAATGTTGTCCACATCTTCAAGGGGAAAAAGGAGGATCCGAGTAACTACCGATGCGTCAGCTTGACAGCTGTACCTGGAAAAGTTTTAGAACAAATTATCAGTCAGTCCTGGAGCATTTAGAAAAGATGGCCATGATTACTAAAAGCCAGCATGGGTTTCTGAAGAACAAGTCATGTCAGACTAATCTTATCTCCTTTTTTGAGAAAAAAGATCAGGGGAATGTTGTAGATGTAGTTTATCTTGATTTCAGTAAGGCTTTTGATAAGATCCCACATAACATCCTTGTTGACAAGTTGTAAGATGTGGCTTGGATCCTACTACTGTTAGGTGGATCTGTAATTGGTTGACAGATCACCCCCAAAGAGCACTTGTTAATGGTTCCTCATCCTCTTGGATAAGAGTGACAAGCGGGGTGCCTCAGGAATCGGTCCTGGCATCTGTTCTGTTCAACATTTTTATAAATGATTTGAAGGAACAGAGGGAATGCTTATTAAATTTGCAGATGATACTAAATTGGGAGGGGTAGCAAATACAGTAGAAGACAAGCGTCGGGATACAGGATGATCTTAAGAGGCTGGAAAACTAGGCTAAAACAAATAAAATGAATTTCAACAGAGATAAACACAAAGTTCTGCATTTAGGTAAGAAAAATCAAAGTCATAATTATAGGATGGGGGAGATTTGTCTTGGCAGGTGTATGTACAAAAAGGATTTAGGGGTCTTCGTAGACTATACACTGAAAATGAGTCAGCAATGTGATGTGGTAGCTAAAAAGGCAAATGAGATTTTGGGCTGTATCAACAGAAGCATAGTTTCCAGATCATGCAAAGTGATGGTATCGCTCTATTCTGCTCTGGTTAGACCTCACCTAGAGTATAGGCACAATTTCAAAAGGATATAGACAAGCTGGAACATGTCCAGAGGAAGGCAATGAAGATGGTGAGAGGTCTGGAGACCAAGTCCTATGAGGAAAGGTTGGAGGAGCTTGGAATGTTTAGCCTGGAGAGGAGACGACTAAGAGGTGATATAACCATCTTCAAGTACTTGGAAGGCTGTCATATAGAGGATGATGCAGTTGTTTTCTGCTGCCTCAGAAGGCTGGACCAGAACCAAGGGCTTGAAATTAAATCAAAAGAGTTTTCAGCTTAACATTAGGAAGAACTTCCTGACAGTTAGAGCTGTCCCTCTGTGGAACAGGCTTCCTTGGGAGGTGGTGGGCTCTCCTTTGGAGGTTTTTAAGCAGAGGTTATATGGCCATCTGACAGCAATGCTTATTTCTGTGAACCTAGGCAGACTTTGAGAGGGAGGGCAGGAAGGATTACATTGGTGCTTAGTTCTCATGGCCCCTTCTTACATGGCCAGAGTAAGGTCAATCGCCACGATGGGGTCAGGTAGCAATTTTCCCCAGGCCAGTTTGGCTAGGAATCCTGATGGTTTTGTCATCTTCTGGACAAGAAGCAGGGGTCCCTGGAGGTGTGGGGAGGGGAGGTAGTTGTGAATTTCCTGAATTATGCAGGGGGTTGGACTAGATGACCCTATAGGTCCCTTCCAACCCTATGATTCTATGTCCCTGGTAAAGAAGGGGCTTTTGGGCTCTTGTGATAGGAATATCTTTCCTAATGAAATTCACCATGTTAAACATCAAATAATAGCTCAACTAATTTTACTGGAAAATTTAGTGCCTTCTAGTATTTTTTTATCCTCATTTCAAGATTATCTGTTCTGAACACGTAGAAATTTGTACAAGCCTCTACAAAGATCATTGATAGAAATTCTATTAACTTCCACTGTTTCTGTGTTGGACTAGTCATGCTTAATTATACTCATTCTCCATCTACCAAATATGGTAATGCCTGAACAAACTTCGTACTGCATAATTTTACTAACGTTTGCAGGAAAATTAGGCTGCTAATCAACAGCTGGCTTATTACTTCAAGTAGAAACATTTTTCTAATTAAATTCTTTTAAAAGTCATTTCTGGATGCATTCACATGCTGTTTATGCTGTGGCAATTCTATCTAGACATTATATAAAGATGCACATACGAATCTTGGAGAAGTAACGGTTGTTTGGAATACGACACAAGAAGTGTCTTACATTCTCTCATTTCCTACCACAATTTTTATATTTTATCCTTTTTTCTCATTCCAAAAGTTGAAATCTATTCCACATGATCATTTCACAGAATATTAGGTCAAGTATAATGTTTTAAAATTTATTTACTTCATTTATACCCCACCTTTCTCCCCAATGGGGACTAAAAGTGGCTTACATCCTCCTCCATTTTATTCTCACAACTCTATGAGGTAGGTTAGGCTGAGAATATGTGAGTGACCCAAAGTCAACCCAGTGAGCTTTCCATGGCAGAGATTCAAACCTGGATCTCCCAGATCCTAGTCCAACACTCTAATCACTGTACCACACATATCACATATAGTCACACTTAAGCTTATATAGCAAAATAGTAAAGAGTCCAGTAGCATAAGCTTTCGAGAGCCACAGCTCTCTTCGTCAGATGCACGGAAGGTATGAAGAAACTGGCTCTCGAAAGCTTATGCTACAATAAAGTTGGTTAGTCTTAAAGGTGCTACTGGCCTCTACTATTTTGCTTCTATAGACTAACATCGCTAACTCCTCTGGACCTATTAGCTTATATAGAGAAGTCATTTGGAGAAAGGTACATAAAACCTTCAAAAGTTAAAAAGAGTATAAGAACTTTGAAGGAACAGTCTAACAATGCAATCCTAAACAGAGTTACTCCAGACTAAGCCCATCAATTTTCAATGGCCTTAGACTGGAGTAACTCTGCTTAGGATGTCTGATTGGTGGCCACATTACATACTATGGCTGAAATCCTAAGAACCCTTTCCTGAGAATAAGCCCACTGAATAAAATAGGATTAATGAGAAGTTTAGGATTGCTATCTGAATCACTTTAAGTTTCCAAAATATTGACTAATTGTCCTATCTAAGCACGGTGGCTAAAATAAAATAAGCTAGCCCAAAAGGAAAGTTGTATAAACATAAGCATAAGACGATATTAACAGAAAGCCACAATTTCTATAGGTGAAATTATTCCAGAAATGCTGGCTTGCATGAATTAGATCAAATAATAGGTTACCACAGAGAAAAGGATACATTTCTATGTAATCCCCCCCTACCAAATCCAGTTTGTTTCACTTTTAAAGACTGAAGCAGGAGACTCATACATGCAGCCACTGTAACTTTGCAAAGTGTAAAAAAAAAAACCACCTTGCTAATGGTGACTATGTGCATGACGTTGTTCTGATTGCCAGTTCTGTGTCAGGAATGGTAAGGCTGGATCACAACTAAATTTTCCACGAATGGATTATGTGTGAATATGGTGGGGAGAGTATGCACACCAATCTCTGCATCTCACAGCAGACCTTTAATTCACCCCAAAGCTGTTCCTGGGGTCCCATGTACCCTCAAACAACATATTAGAGGA
This sequence comes from Eublepharis macularius, assembly GCF_028583425.1. Lineage (NCBI taxonomy): Eukaryota > Metazoa > Chordata > Lepidosauria > Squamata > Eublepharidae > Eublepharis > Eublepharis macularius. The sequence continues at coordinate 75,252,138 of NC_072798.1, forward strand.
GATGAGTGGGATTTGGGAGTAGGAGACGAGGAAGCTCTGTTGTGTTAATAGAAACCCTTGTCCTTAGCAGATATGATTATCAGGATCCGACCCACAGGAAACAGCGAAAGGACGATGGCACTTCTCCAAAATGTCATTATGTAAGCTCCAACTGACAGCTTTTTAAATTTTCAAGGATATTGGTTTCTGTTGATTTCAGTGGTGCTACTTATTTTTGCTTCTACGTGGGTCAAACAGGCTATTGTCTACAAAACTCCTGTTTATAATAAAACAGTCCTGAAGCAGTCCAGTTTTCAAGCGAAAAATGAAATTAATGGTTAGGTCATCCGTTATGCAACATTCCAGACTTCTAAGTGTCATTTTATATTGAACGGGCTAAAAATGTGTTTAAAAACTGAATAATATAAAGATGAGTGAATGCAGAACTTCGCTACAGAAACCAAAGTACAAGGGTCATCATACAAGAGAGGGAGATATATATATATATATATTTAAATAATTTCTTTATAGAATAAATTCAGTAAAAAAAGCTTGAATGATAAACAAGGAAGTTTTCTAGAGTAACAACATCCACCACAGGCAATAAACCCTTGAAATACTCAAGCTGAAATCAGTGTCAGTAATCCCAAAGGAAGCACAATAAATATTACAGAAAGATTCAATTTTAAAAGCAGAGAAAGGGCTTCAATACACAGCTCAAGAAATGAAAACATATGAAAGTGCAATTGTAAGAGAAAGGAAATGGCAGGGAACTCTTTATCAGCCTGCATTCCAATTAAGTGTAAGCTAGTCTGAGGCACCGGCATTAGCACATTAAAGCAAAACGAGTACAGAGGGGACCAAATGAAATACCTCTGCACAGATATTATCTTCACACAGAACACTTCATCCTGAAGTGACATTGTGTGAGTTTCAGAAAATCACTTTTAATCTACTTAGGGTTATTGGCACCATTCTTATGCCCTTAAAACTAACAATTTGAACAGACATGATGGCTGAAACTACACCAGAAATTCAACAATGTTTTCAGCTTTCTGTAGTAAATGCAGCAACAATAAGCATCCAACAGAACAGAAAGTAGCCTCTTTCAGGATCATCCACAAGATTGTGGATCATTACACGCTGGTGAGAGCCATTACATTAATAGCTTTGGTTCAGATTCTGGTCAGGAAAAACCCCACACATTTTTATCTTTATCTCAAGTCCAAGTTTTGGTATCAGTATCAAGGAGGGAGCAATTTATGATTCTCTACATATTCCAACACCTGCAGTTGATTTCACATGCACCTTTGATCTGTGCAAATAGATACTTCAGGACCATACATCCTGGAACAGAAGTACTGCTATAGAGATTAGGGTATGCAGCAAGAGGAGGGGGGAAGCTATTATCTATTCCTGAATCTGAAGAAGCCATGATCTACTGGAGAAAAGGACTTCTTGGTTAGTATGATTATCTTAATTCAGGTTTTCGTTCCAGCATTATTGTTAAAAGCCCTTTTAAAGTAAACACTGTATTAATGCATGGCGATTTAATGCAGCAAGAGCAATTCTCTTATCCAAACAGTTATATACATATTTTACAAAGACTGATCAAAATTTTCAAGCTGAAATACAGAAATAATTAGAAAACAAACTCTTATTTAAAAAAAGGTAAAACAAGAATTTGAATATTATAAATTACTCTCTTGTTGACATATGCTTTCATCATGCAATGCTTTCACAGAATTTGCAAGGAGAGGAGAGAAAAGAATATAACTTGCAAATTTGACTTTCCCAATGAAGGAAATCAGATTACAGGGACCCTAATTTACAGTGATTTTAGATCAATGGCACTTTGAGCAGAGTCCTTACACCAAAGCTGTGTGAACATTTACTTTTATAAATAGATCCAAACTTATTCAAAAGACAATTACAGTCTCTGTTTTTCAGCCAATGCTTTAGACAGTCCCCCACCACCCCAACTTTCCAATTCTAGATTAAGGTAAGATTCTGAAGCCTCAGAAGGTTGTCCCAAGGAATACCCCTTTTAATGCCTTAGTACTTACAAATAAAGATAACTTGCTTCAGTTCTGGAACTGAAATACAGTTCAGCACATTGCTATCATTCCATGACAGCCAGTCAGAAGAAAAGCGATTTGAGACACAGCCAACTTTCACAACACCAAATTCAATAGACTGCCTAAGATTTTATCAAGGGCATGGTCTGAAATGTTGAATGCTATGATACTGCCACAGGTGACCAGCTATTGGCTATAATTTCCAAAATTAACTCACTATAGCCACGATACTAATTATACCTACCTTGAAATAAGCTCAGCTAATAACAACTTACTCTCAAGTATGTACATCTAGGATTAGGGGTATAAACCCACTATTCTAAATACACATACTTGGAAGTTCCAATAAATTCTATATTTGTATTCACTTAAAATGGTGTGCTAATACCCCTGAGGATTATCTGGCATTATCTGGCATTATCCTTAGCTACTGTGTGCTGATTTACAAGGTCTTGAAAATCCATCAGTGCAAAGTATGGTCATAACAGAGTGACCTGAATTAGTTCTGAAATTTTTGAAATTATTTTTCATGGGATACACCTGCCATATAAAGCATAACAACACGAAAGGAAAAAAAAAGGAATTTGCCTATATAGCCCTCAGTTAGCTCCCATGCAGACGAGCATACAAACTCATCTCTGAAACATGGTCATACTAAATGGCTTTTACAGAATTCAGATCAACATCAGAAACACATTTCACCTAATACCAATGCTGTTGTTTCATAATGGAGTTTAACCCTTTGCATCTTCTATAGCTACTCAAAGTAAAGAACAAAGGTGATGCTGCTGTGATAAGTAGCAGGGTTCCTTCAACAATGTAAACTGTTACAAGTCAGTCATATGTTAAAGTTTTAAGAGCTCCTGCTCATCTTTGGGTCTTAATTTAAGATCTGACAAGTTTGAAGCCCTGCCCTGTGTCCAATACTGTAGGAAGGAACCAACTCATTTTTAACCTTTTCAAACATCTAAAACAAGCCTTGCAGATCCAAAAGAGATTAAGACCACAGAACCAGTTTGCCAGATGAATCAGAGGGTAGGTGATTCGGGGAAAATACATCATCCAATGTTTGGCAACATCACTTTCTGTTGGCAAGTGTAAAGTATAGTCACTCCATCGTTTTGAGACTCCGTACATGGCTTTGATAGTTCGCCCCTTTTCAAACCAACTGATGTCATTGTCAGGGTTACAATTGTATTCCACCCATTCTCTAGTAAAGTCACCTAGGCGTGGAGGGTCTGCTTCATCAATGTCTGCCACTTTAACCAGCTCCGCTCCTTGTACTGCAATATACTGGTCGTTGACTTTTCTTACTTCTTTAACCCAAGGCTGTGAATTCTCACAGTCTAAGACTATAATAAGCCTTGAACAAAAAGAGCCATTCTTCTCTCTCCACCATTCCAAAAGTGTGTCCAGCTGTAATGCATCACCGCCTGAGGGGAAACAAGACGTCATTATCACACAAAAATAGCTACATTTTATATCAGTAACTGTTGAAAGCGATGTTATATCCAGACCAATAGAAAGTGCTTTGGGAATCTGATTAGGAACCATTCTGGTTAGAGGTCAGATATTTGTACTGAATTTCCATAATGCTCACATGTTAAGTATGGAAGACAAGGAATGAGCTATCATTCAACCAGCATTTTGAAAGACAGTGACTGAATCTGGAATCCCTCTACCAGATGATCAACTTTTCAGTACTGATTGTAGCAATATGTGACTATCATCTCTTTCCTTCTTGGGACTGCACTCTATTTCTTTTTAGTATGAGTGAAACTTCACATGACAACCACAAGGAACCTTGTTCTCCTCCTTTGTCATCACTTGCAATGCGATATTTTAAATATAATTACAGGATTTTTAAACAGCAATGATAAACCAGAATAGCTTTTATTGCTTGCTGGTGTTCTTAATTGTTTTATTAAGATTGTGATGCTTTGTCAATTGAATGATGAAAAATGTTTTAAATACATAGATTTGTTACAGTAATCTTGCTGTTTAGAGTCTTCCATGTACATATGTGGTCTTATTTGCCTTAGCAGCATTCCAATGGAACAGCTCGGAAAACAAATGATGCACCATGAAAGAACACACCTCACTCAGAGCTGGGTGTTCTGGCCTGGCAGGCGAAGTTCTTTTGCGCAAGAAAAAAAGGCAAAATTCATTCCAAACAAACAGAAAAGTCTTCTCTTCTGAATAAAGGGCTTGCACAATCCTTTCTCAAAGAAAAATAATAATTCTAGGTTTTTAAATTATGTTCGCAATGCTTTATGAGAAATATAATGGTTCTTTTCCAAAGTGAATTTGGAGCCATGCAGGAAGCAGGCCTAACTCACATAGACGTGTGTCTAGCATAAATACATATTCTCAAATGCACAGATGTGTGCCTTGTGTATGTTAAAAAGAAGAGAGCTTAAAAAGCCTTTTCAGCACCTTATCGCATCCCCATCAGCACACCCAAGCCGTCTCTAATGACGAATCAGTTCTTGTTTATATAGCAATAAGGAATAAAATATGAGTACCTGGTAATTACAATAAGCAATACTCAAACTGTAAAGATATGTAGGTGCAAGAAAGAGCAGTTACCTGCGAGTGCCCATTCCCCAGTGCCATGAGTGTGGCCGCTGTAATACAGAACATAGGTGTCATGTCTGGGTCCATCTGGTGTCCGAAGTTCAAGAAAAGATTTCAGCTTGGAGTGAAGCGTATCAAAAGAAAGTCCACTTGTGGAATAATCACAGCCGTAAGTCTCAATCATATGATAGGCGAAGAATCTTTGGATGGCATTAAGCATACCTGTTGACCTCAAGTTTAACTCTTGTACATGCTCAGGTGGAAGCAGGGTTGGTTGGCCATCAGGACTGGGGGGCGGGGGGTAAGAAAGGGTGGAAAAAGGAAAGTTACAATCAAGACGTTTCTGCAATTAATAGAACTTTACTTTATACCATTGCTTGAACTACTTTACCACTGTGCTGGCTGTTACAAAATGTTTATAAAACAGGGCTCTGTGAAACACTGACCAGCTCTGCAGGATTTGAGTCCAGTGGCACCTTAGAGGCCAACAAGATTTTGAGTGTAAGCTTTGGAGAGTTAGAGCTCCCTTCTTCAGACACAACCAGCTCTGTAGTTTAAAGACTTCTAATGCATTAAATGTCATTTCTTAACATAGCTGAGTCTTCAATGAGGTTGTAAATTTGCCTCGGGAGTGCACTATTTCAGACTGAATGTGGAGGCCCACATTATTGCCTTGACGTGCATTCTAAACAAACAAACAAAATCCCAATAGGTAGTTGTAGAGAGAGGCAGGCCTGGAAGGCAGCAAATTTTACAAAGAAGAAAAAAATCTTCCTCCTCACTTCCACTGAGGACCTCTCCCCTCCAACAGAAAAACTGGGTATTTTGGGGAGCTCTGGGGGGAAAAACTCCTTTGAAATTTTTCTTTTCAAAAGAGTGAATTGTTTTTAAAAACAAGATGTTACTCAAAATCTGTAGTATGAAGATTTTTATGTAAGACAATACACAAAATATTTTCAAAGATATGTTCATAATTTAAATATAAATATAATTTTGTCCACAATTATGATGTAAAGTGTAGGATGAAAATACACTATTTAATAGTTTGGTGTTATCCAGAAGTACAAGTGAGAGATCCACAAGGACTTGTGGGAGAGCATCTCATTTTCCCCTCATCCACTCTTTCAGCTTTCCCTTTCCATAAAACCCCCATAGCTTCTCCTTTTCCTGCTTCCTTCTCCCCACCCACCAGCCAATCTACCTTTACCTGCTCCCCTGTCTTCAGCTTTCCCTCCTTCCCTCCCACTAGCAGTCTCTATCTAAGACAACTATGCCTCAAATGCATGGCGGTGGCCACCAGGCTGGGCCCAATTATGAGGAACCCACATGACTTGTGGAAGGGGACCTCATTTTCTCCTGTATCACCTTCTCCACACTTTCCCCTCTTCCTATCCTCTTGGTAACCCTAATACTTTCCATGCTTGGTAGCCCTCATACTTTGTCTTCTTCCCATCCACCCACCAACCTACATTTTATCTGTCCTCCATCTTTAGCTATGTTTATTATTTATGAATTTTGGATATTCATTTCTATACAATGGGGACTCAAAACATTTCTATACAACGGGGACTCATTCTCTTCTTCGGCATTTTATCTTCACAACAACCCTGTGAGGTAAGTTAGACTGTGTGACTAGCCCAAGGTTACCCGGTGAGCTTCCATAACAGAGTAACAATTTGAACCTGTTTCCCAGATCCTAGTCAGAAACCCTAACCACTACACTACACTGTCTTGGGGGTGGGTGGGCTGCTGTTGAGCAGAAGCCAGCAGCCAGGCCTGGGTAAGTCATGCAAGTCATGTGATATCAAGTCACCTGGTTGTTGCTGCCAGGCCTCTCCCTGATAAGCCTGCCCTCAAAGGCCAAAACAGCCCTAGAAAGGGCTCTGCCCGCTCACCCTGCCTTTTATTGACAGAAACCAAGGCTGGAAAGCTTCTAACACTGTGTGTTTACCTAGCAAGGGTCAATGAGGTCATTCATTTCTTAAAGCTACAGGTACTGCTTCCATAAGTTTAGGGGTTTTAAACCCCCACCCTGTTTTTTTTTTAAAGGTTTCAGCGTTTTTGTCTGCAAACTGCAGGCTTTTCCAGGTTTGTACAAAAGTCTGTCTTGTTTGTTCATGGCTCCAGTCTCTGGATTTGAGTATCCACAGATTTGGCCATGCTGAGAATTAGATATATTGATAAATGTTTAATCTGATATCCTATTATGTTGCTAGTCCTATTGTGATTGAATGAGATGCTCTGTTTAATTCTCCAATCCCACAGAAAGGTTTCAGTACAGGGTAGCCAACTGCTTGGAGAAAAAGTATCCTGTCCATTTACAGTGAAATCCTAAGCAGAGTTACACCAGCCTAAGACTGGAGTAACTCTGCTTAGGATTTCATTGTTGGCCAAGGTTTAACGGAAGTTATTTACCAGATGATGTTATTTATAGGGGTGTGCACAAAAAAAAATTCTGGGAACCATGAGTTTCAGGGATCTGGGATTCCTTAAATCTGAGAAAGCTTCTTTGATCTGATTCAGACAGATTAGAGAATCCTGGATTTATCTGATCATTATTATCTATTGGGAAACCTATCAGGAGGCTATCTGGAGAGAGGGGTGGGGGGGGGTGGAGGTCATTTTTTAAAAAATTCCACCAAATTTGCAGGGAACCTACTCCTGACTGTCCTCTAATGATTACTCAAGTTTCAGGAAGACTGGACCCTGGGGTCCAATTCTATGGACCCCTGAACTAGGTGACCCCAGCCACTCTCTATTGTTTCCTATGGAGGAAAGATTTCCAAGCTGGCTCTCAGGTAAAAAAAATCACAGGGACAAGGCTTTCACTAGCCAAAGTCACATTCCCAAATGCAAGCTCAATCCAAAAAAGCCCAACAGAACCAAACTGAAGCAAGGGAATGGAATCCCCCCAGAAGCAGAGTGAAGCAAGGGGGACCAGATCAGGGAATCATGTCAAAATGGAGAATTCCACTCAAACCAAACCGAAGCAAGGGGCACTGTTGCAACTGAATCGGTGTCCCAACTGAACCAGCGTGACTCTTAGATGCTAGGCAGACAAGGAGAGCTCCTGCACAGACTAGCCACACACTTCTCTCCCTGCTTCATTTCCCATGCCTCCTGCCTGTGCCTCACTCCCCCTTCCTCCTCCCACCTCCTCGCCTGGAAAGAAGTGGGAGATGCCTGGGGAAATAGCCAGCCAAGAGGCTAAAGCTGTAATTTCCAGATGAACCCAGATTTATCTGGGAGACTTGATCCAGGGTCCCATATAAGATCTGGGATTCTCTAATTTGATTCAGGAAAGCCAGATTTAGTCGAATCCGGTAAAATACAGCTTTTTCCCCAAACCCTGAACTTGGATCACACACCCCTATTTATCTTCATGCCAGTAAATGCTTCACCTGCCCATTTCCACATATTAAGCATCCATTAAAGGGACAGGATATCTTTCTCCAGGCCTGTTGGTAACCTATTTATACTCAGAATAATTCAGATTAGCTGCTATACATTCATTATTCATACAACTATTAAATGAAGTATGCTGTTAAGCAGAAGGAGGGGAGTAGTATATAAACTACCCACTACTCCTGGAAGCAGCATGTCCAGTCTTCAGTGACAGGGACCCTGCAGACAAGAACTACAATGCCTTTTTATAAACAGAATGCACTTGTTTTTTGAAAAATACTGGTACAATGAGTGTTTCAACAATCCTCATAACATCCATATTAACTGTAAAACTGTAAAGTGTTCATCAATATCATACCTGCAGAAATTGGTAGGAATCACAACTGCATACCCTACACATGTTCCTCCCAAACAGTTCCCCAGTTCGTGAAATAACCCATAAGCCATGGATTCAAGAGGTAAAACAATCAGAAACACACTCATGAAGATTCCATTGGATTTCTGCAAAGAAAAAGATGCATTTAGATATACGCTATCAGTTTGCATTTTTAAATGAAAAATTACTAATTCAGAATTTTTCCGGAGTCATTCTGGACAAATGGAATTGAGTCTAATCTTGTGTAGAAAACCAAAGCACAGGTTATCTATGAAAATCAGAATGGACCCCACAATTTGATGTAAACAAGCCAAAGCTAAATTCACTGTCAATTTAACCATGACCTGAAATGTCAACTGTGGCACATGTGCCATTCTCTCCATGAACTCATCCTGCTCTAACTCTGTAACAAATTTATTTATACAGAAGCATTCAAAAGATTACCAAGCACAGAGATTAAGAAAGATATATAAAAGAGTTACTTGTTTGTTCAACTGTAAAAAGTATGTTTCCAGGTGATCAAGCACAAAGCCCTTTCTTCTTTAAATCAACAAACATCTTAACAGGTATATGTAGACAGGAAGGTATATGTTTTGTGGATTTACCTAGGTCATATTCTAGGCTCACCTAGTGACAAGCTAATAGAAGTAGGTTTAGTTCTCAGCCATTTGTGAGTTTTGTGGGATGCTGAGTTTACTCTGTGATCTGGGACATAGTTAAGATGGGACAAGGAGTAGTTTAGTATCCAACCAAAATGTTGCCATTTTTCCTATAAGAAAAATAAAGGACAATGTTGTAGTGGGAACAAACCCTACCTACTTCCCCTGAAAACAGCATGTCCAGTCTCTAATGACAGGGACGACACAGACAGGGACTACGATGCCTTTGTATGAGTAGAATGCAGAGATGCATTGTATCCAGATGAAGGCACATTGCAAAAAAAATTTCTCCCCACCCTCCCAACATCTATCATAAGGCATTTTGCAATATATTCCAGCATTTCACAGATTGTGCTATAGCCTACTACAGTGTGTATGTATGTTATGGCAATGTAGCTAGTTTCCAAGATAAAATACAGATTGTTTAAAATGTTGTCTCTAGGCTGAGGTAACATTGTCCAATGCCTTATCGACAACTGAAATAACTGCCAATATATTGGATGAGGAAAGCCACATGGGACAGAACTAGACATGGCATGAAATGGAAAAAGCCCGAAACTCTCGTTTCGTGTTTCGTCACGATCCACAAATCATGAAACTTCACAAAATTGACACATTTGCCAAAACGACTTGATAGTTTCGTGATTCGTCAGAACCTGGGGCATTTCAATGGCCTCCTTCATACCCGGAGATGCCAAACTCGCAGGGAGACTTCAGCAGGCTCTCCTCCACTCACCCCCACACAGTTTTCAATACGTTGATCAGAAGGGTGGGGAGTGCTGACAGAGTGCATGACTGAAATAGGGACTGGGAGTTGCTGGATCAGAGGAGGATGCTGGATCAGAGGAGGACCGGCCATGGTGGAGCTAGGCCGAGAAGATAGAGTGAGGGGTGGGGTGGGGTAAAAAAGGCACCCTCACCCAAAGACCTTACCATAGCAAGGCCAAGAGCTGGAAATAAGAGGCTTCTTTCAGTCTCTTTAAAGCAGCAGTAGCCAAAAGCACAATCCCAAATCCTTCCACACACTCTCCCACTCCAATCCCAGCAAAACGCTGACACAGATCAGAATAGGTCTGTGGTTGGCTGACAGACTTGCCTAACAGGGTTTCGAGGGGTGAGATTGGTGTGCCCATGGCTACAGAAGGCCCACTTCCTTGGTTGCCTAGGGGATTGACCCCCAGCTCCTGGCTGTATAGGGCAGAATGGAAGCTCTCCAGATGGCTAGGAGAGCTGCCAATCAAGGATAAGTGGGCTATGACTGGGGTTTCCAATGGCAACAAAAGGTCTGGGCCCATTGTTGCCTAGGGAATCAATGGATTGGCGCCAGCCTGTCTGCAATTATGAATCATTCATAAGGCTAACGAAACAGGCCAAAAATTGTGAATTTCATGATAACCACGGCCCCACAAAAGGCTATTTCGTGACACACGAAACGGCCCGTTTCGTGATAAATTTGCTTCATATTTCGATTCGTGCCCATGTCTAGACAGAACAAAGTCTCCAAGGAGAGTAAATTCTGTTTGATGCCGCCAATGGCCCAGTCATAAAACTCTGGAACACCACCCTGTTTCATGCTATAAACTGTAATACTTAATGTTCCAAAATATTAAGGGCAGCAAAAGAAAATTAAATACATTTATAGCATACCTGCCAACATACAGCACCCAAAACTGCTGTTGCAAGAAGGCTAAAAAATACAAGTTGCTCAGAAATTAAACAAAAATGACGCATTCCTTTAGATGCCATAACTCTATCAAGGTTGTTGTTCTCTGCCCTGTGCGTATAGTAGATTTTGTGACAGTCATTCAATTTTGTATGGAATCCCCAAAGAGTTATAAGAAAAATGATATGGCAGACCATCCAGAAAATTCCAAAAATAGAAAAACCCGGTATCACAAAGTACCAGCGATCCAAATCACCGAGCTTGAAGGCTGATAGTATGAAAGAAGTAAGTTCAATAAGTCCAACAAAGATGACGGAAAATCTTCGACAGGCTCTCCCACGAAACAAATAGGGTTTCCAGCGTTCTGTAACTGAAAGTCCACTAAAGTAAACGTCAAGAAGAGAGTCTGTGATCAGACAGCTAAAAAAGCATCCTAAGGCAAATGGATTTGTGGGTATCTCTAGGGAAGGAAAAAACAATACCGAGGATAGGATGCCAAAGATTGCCAAATTTGGAATGGCAAGGAAAGACTTCATCCGCAAATCAATAATAAGCATTGCTAAAGCCACAACCAGCAAGATAATACTCATAGATTTTTGTACCAGCATAGTTGTGCTGGCAATTGCAAACCCAACCAGTTCCAGGAACTCAACCGTTGTTAACAAAGTGGGTCGATGATGGATACAGCCACATATCCTCTGCACCAAAGCATACAATATTCTTATAATTATGGAGGAAAGGAGTAAGTATTTTGTTGCTTCTTCTTTCACATCACTTTTTAAAGCACCATTATCAAGAAAACAGAGAAGACCAAGTAAAAATCCAAACCAAAGATTAGAAAGACTTAAACTTGCTGCTTCCATGGAAAAGTAGTAATAAAGTATACTGGCAATTCCAAGAACAAAGAGAGCCAGGATAAAGATCACGAGTATTAGTGCATCTGCATTCTTCTCCCATCTGACATAAAGGCCCATGCATATTGCAACCAATAAATTCATTCGGGCTAAATAGCCCAGATACCGGACAGAGGAATGCATGCTCACTTCTCGGTTTGCTTCTTCCAGTTTTGTCATTGCTGCATAGAGGCAGTGGCTAACACAGTAACGTAGTGATTTACACATGTAAGCAGACTACTAAAGACTGTATCACTCCACAAAATGTATATATACACACAAGCACTTGGGCTTCATTTAAGAAATGTGATGTTCTGTTGCTTCATCAGTAACAGCCAAGGATCATTAAAGTTCTGGAAGAACAAACACAACTTCAAGTTACAATTTTAAAATTAATGTTCAGATACAATAAAGAAGCACTTTTACATAGCTAAACAGTAATATCAAAGTATTCTACAGTGAGATCATTTATTTTCATTTTTAGTTGATTTATGGTGACAGTAGAGAACACACAGATTTTGTTTCAGGAGATAGCTATTATGAACTTTTAAATTTTTGTTGTACTCTACCAAAAGTCATCTTTTTAACTTCTCAAAAATATGAAATTTCACTGAAACTAGTTTGGCCTTAATGAAATGATTCATGGTGGCTGTAGTGGTGACAGCACACTAGCTGCTGTAAATAAGGTTCCCCAAAAGTTGCAGGTCAACAAAAAAGAGTAGCTTTGGATATGGCTTCCCAACTGCTACCAAGTTTAATTTCATTTCATTAATATTCAGTCTTGAGTTCTTCCAACGAGTTTTACTAATGGGTAATAGTGATGATAAGTAGTTGTGAAACTACACTGAACGCCATTTGTTTCTATGTATCTCCAGTTCTCATCCTTCCATTTTTATTTCTATGTTAGAAGTATTTTAAAAAATAAAGGGCTCTCAACCACATTTTCTTTTATGATCTCCCCCCCCCTCCAGAACTCTATGAGGTAAAGAACCACCAGATAACATTCCTCGAGATTTGCAATAGAAAGTTATTTTTACAGCCTTGTCTATGACTTCTTTGATAACTATTTCATTTTTAGGAGCTCCTTGAGCAGCAATTATAAAATCATATATATTATTTATATCCCACATTAATTTTTCAAAGCAAAAAAACACCCTCAAGGCAGCTGACAATATGGAATGCAAAATAGTGAAGTCAAGCCAACAAAACGGGCCTTTCTAGGGATATCCAGCAACTGCCTTCAGGGCTGGAAATTACACTGGACTAGGTGCCAACATCAGAGCACTGCCGCATAGGTTCAGAGCCAAGCAGCCTCCTGCACAGCACCACTAGGGCTGCTTGGTCTACCTAGGCCAGTGGTGTCTACTCTTAAGGGTAGGGGCTCTGTTCGAGGTCTTTGGTATCGCCCACGACCTGATCCTTTTAACTGGAGACGCCAGGAACTGAACGGTGGCCTGCATGCTGTACCACTGAGCGACTTTACAGTGCAATCCTATTCCACTCCACGCTCGTGGATTTCAATAGGTTTGGGCTGGAGCAACTTTGCAACAGGCGGCACTGCAAACCAACCTGTTACACTCGTCTACGGTCATTTAAGACCATCAGGTGGCAGCTGAACGAAGGCCCGCTGATACCGGTTTTGCGTCAATCGAGAATTACTTTCCCAGAAATCGAGCAGCTCTGACGGAGTTACCGGACAGGTGCTGTGTTATGGGAGTTCGCCTCAGGCTGGGCGCGGCGGGGGCCCTCCTGTTGCCTCAAGGAACAAGAACCGACATTTGCAAAAGAACATGTAAAACACGGACTCTTTTTTGGGAAAGGACAGGCCGTTTGGCGTCACCACCCTGCGTAGAGCGACCCGCATATCCACCACCCCGCCCGACTTCTGAAGAGTTGCCGTTAAGTCCCTTTCAGAGTCGGCGCATGAGCGGAGCGCTTCGCTCATGTCCCCCCATCTCTTCAGGGTTCAGGGCAGGTAGGCGCTCATTTCTCGGGAGGCAACAGGAAACTGGAGGGGGGGGGTCCGAAACAGCGCGAGTTGGTGCCTACACGCCCCCCCCCCCCCGCAAAGGAAAGCCGCAGGTCCGAGGAAGAAGCCGCAGCCTCCCCCTCAGCTAAGCGCTGCGCTTCTTCGTCTCGCTTTTACTTGCCGCCCCTAAGGCCCGCGCCGTGTCTGGGCGGCCGCCCAACTCACCGTGCGCTACCCGCTCAAAATAAAAAAAGTTCCCCGCCCGCCGCCATTTTGGCCCTTCCTTCTCAGCGGCGGCCGATATACGGGGAACGGGAGGGCTCAAACCGCGCAGCTCAGCAGGCCTCAGAGCGTCGGAGGGCCGGCGCGGGAGAAGCGCTAACTTCCCACGGCGGCCGGGCTCGGAAGAACAGCCTCGAGCGCGGTTCCTGTTTCCAGCCCTCCTCGCGGAACGCGAAGTTCTCCAGAGTGGGAAGGCGCAAGCCGCCTCAGGCCCCAGAAGGGAAAGCTGGGAGCGTGGACCCCAAGGCGGCCTTGGGGAGCTCTTCCCCTTGCCTGGGTCGCGCAGGGTGCGCTCCTCCGCAGCTGGCCTCCACGGGTGGCGGCGCGGTGTGGGCGCTTCGGCCCTGCCACTGCGCCTTGGTCCGATCTCCGAGCGGAAGGGCGATGGTTAGAGTTGCCGCCCTTGACTGCCACAGACCTCGTATCCCCTCACAGACTGCGCCTTCGAGCATGTACAGAGGTCCTTTTTTGGGAAGGAGATGGACAAATTAGGGCTGCGGTCCTTGGCAACTCTGAGAACTCGCGGAGATTCTCTCGAAAAACAGACCAATTAACGCTGTCATTTTTGGCTTTTCAAGGAACTGAAGCCGTTTAAGGTCAAAATAGAAAAGAGTCCAGTAGCACGTTTAAGACTACCCAACTTTACTGTAGCATAAGCTTTCGAGAATCACAGTTCTCTGCGTCAGATGCATAGAAGAGAACTGTGATTCTCGAAAGCTTATGCTACAGTAAAGTTGGTTAGTCTTAAACGTGCTACTGGACTCTATTTTGTTACTACAGACTAACACGGCTAACTCCTCTGGATGTTGAAGGTCAGTGAGCAATGCACAGCGTTAACCCCCCCCCCCCCCAAAAGGATTTCTCCCTTAGCTTCTGGAGACACTAGCTTCTCAGGGCCAGGGATTCTAAGATGTCCTCAATCCTTTTCCTAGCTAAAGTGAGTTTTTTAAAAAAGGCGTCTTCTGAAACAATTCTGAGGGTTACTGGCAGGTAGCGACAGCTGAGGGAACTAGATCATCATCCATAATAGTTACTTTATTTGCCTGTTTACCCTATTCCATGTACATTTGAACACCCCTTATCTAGAGCAGAGTGCCCAGAAGTTATTTTAGGCGTACGCAGTTCAACTTTTATCACTGGCAAGGTTATAATGATGTAACCTCAATCCCAGATCCCAAAGAGCTGTTTTTTAAATACAAAGGTTACTTGTCTCATCCCCTTCCCTCAGCCCCGCTTAACAGTTACATTAACTTTGCATCTTGTTAAATTTAGCAGTAACACAGTGGATTTTGTTAACCTTTCACAAGAATGGATTCGATCTGAGAATTAAGAGTTCGCATTGCCATTCATGGAACAAAAGCAGTTACATGACTTGATCTCTACTCAGAATTCCAGTAGTGCAAGCAGCTCTCCTCACAGTAGCAAGAACTACCCCTTATAAATAAAGGGTAAATCTGCTCATAAGGAGTACTGGAAATACTTCCTCCTAAAGGTTGGCTTCAAAAAGTGCACATGAACATGGCTCAAGGATACCTACTCTTTATTATTCTATGTACACAACTATCACAGCTCAGAACAAAATATTTCTGTATATCATTAAACCTATACATTAGCCTAGAAAAGAATGGTGTAAAGATGCATTTTATTTTTATCGTTACTTTGAATAGGGGTTTATTTGCTGTATAACAAGTTTTCCTATATTAATGCACAATATAGAAAAATTAATATTTTATAAAGCTTGAAACAAACCCTTCAAGAAACAAAGGAGCTAAACATGGTACAGTGTTGGTCTAATAAAGTATACAACTATAAGCATAATGGAGTTTAAAGCACTTCTGAAACATCTGTCTTAAAACTGCATGTAAATCTGGAGTGAACCACCACCATATCCATCACACAGGAGATAAACTTTTGGAATGGTAAAACTCTGTACCTAGTATATCCTGCAAGATTATGTAGTGCCACATGATAAAATACACTCTACATCAGTAACACACTCAAAATTGTTTGTACTTTTTTAATGTGCTCTTTCACAAAAAAAAAACCCCTTAGTAAAACAAAAGAAAAAACAAAAGCAAAAGTTGGTACAATGCTTTCTTCCTTGTATGGATCTGTGTATCTTCCTTAGAACAACTTAGAGCTTGAGAAGTCTTCCAGTAGTAATTAGCCATCTTGGAAACTGATTTCAAGCAAGAACATAGTAATGACCCAATCAATTGCTACAGGAAGTTCCTTGTTAAGTAACCATACCCACAAATTGTATTCCTGAAAAAAAATCACTCAAAATATCTACATCTGGAAATGGAAAAAAAAGTTGCTCCACTAGTGAAGGACCCACAACACTTTCCACTTTTACCAAGCCACTGGTGATATAACTGGCAGACGTCTACCATTTAAATTTTAAACTATTTCATCTACATATAACCATGACTGGATTCCAGAATATGCTAATTTAAATGAACAGGAAAACAAATGACATTAGCACACACATAACAAATGCATCCATGCTAGGGAGTCTTGCAAACTTTTTGCTAATATTAATAAAAGCACATCATGCACGTTTTGGAGAATAAGTAAACAGTAATTTTTAAAATGAGAGGTAGCACAACACGTTAGCTTTAATTACTCCAGGAGTTTTTTAAAAAATCAAAAATATGAAGCCTTTTAGTTAGTAAAGTCTTACATTAAATGTAGACTCTCTCTATTCACCTGGTCAGCAACTAGTTGTTTTGTTGTTGTGGGTTCAGTTAGAAACATACTGGACATGATGGGTCAAGGAACCAAACCTGACCCGGCAACATTGCCCACTATTGCCCCCTTGCCAAGGGCGCAAAAGCTCATCCACCATCCTCTTTTGCCTATGGAGCTGGAAACAGGGCAATGGCAAAGAGTGCTTTTCAGAGGGCTATCAGCTGCTGACCCCATCTATTCTATTTAGCTCTTATTGCAACATTTAATTTAGGCAAGGGACAGCCAAATAAAATACATTTTAAAGAGTTTCAGAATGCAAGTCTAAAAGCTCGATACCCTGTACTATGCTGTAACAAACTATAGCACCCATTACTGGAGCAAGGGAGAAATCTTACTCCATTGCACCGGGAACCTACACCAGTACTTATGTAGCAGCAGCTCTGTCTGCATAACTGCTGCAAACAGCACCGTTCCATAAAAAGGTTTTCATAACTGCCTACCATGATAATTTCCAACAGCCATCTTATTGCCTAATAATATGTTGGTTATCCCATAGTCCTTAAATCTAGTGCCTAGGAACAGCTGTGGATACAGAAAGGGGTAGCAAGGATGGACAAAAGGGAAAAGCAAGCAGACCAGCAGTACAATCCTCTGAAGATTTCCTCTGCTCAGGACTGCCCTGTGGGACGGCTTCGCCTGACCTGCCACACACATGATGCTGTTCTGCTTATTGTGTTGAAGACATGGCTGGATTGGACTACCCTTGTCAGAATGATAAAAGTGTTATTGTTATGATTTGTTTCCAAATGCAATTGTATTAATAGCTAAGCCAGTAACCAAATTTAGTCATTCAAGGGCTGTGTAAAAAACCCATTACATGCAAGAGGTACAAAAACCATGCTTAAATATAAAAGTCACACTACAATATATGAAAATATGTATAAAACTAAGAACACGGTATGCAAAAAGGAAATTAAGAAATCAGCTATGAAACTTCAGTGCAAAGTTTTGGTGGAAGTGTTAATTTTTTTTTAAAAAACGTTACAAGGTCTACAGTGGCACTTCTGCAATGGCAGTTGAATGCGGCATCAACATCTGGCTACCATAATCCTGCTATTCTGGATACTGTGAGACTAATTTCTCTTTCAGCTATTGGCCTGAATGCATAGTCAGACATGTGAACAGAAGTGAATTAGTTACTCAAGTATGGAGGAGAGCCTTAATTATATGGATTCAAGTATCCGGTGTAATTAAAATGCAGGTGCATTATTAAAACAACTTAAAGACTAAATTTAATTTTTTAACAGAATTAGTACCAAATTAATTTCCTCGCATCCAAACTTCAGAGTGTGTTGTATGGGAAGTATATAATCCAGATTGGATGGCTAATCTTTCACACATTTAAGTAACTTTTGATTTGTTTTCATTAATAGCTAAGTGTTTGCAGGATTAGGACTCAAGTAATGTGCAGATTTCACATACTTTGAGACTTCCTTCATAAACACTTTGTAATGATACAAGATAGCAGGAAAAAATAGGGTGACAGTTATATTACTGCACCCAAGCTGGTAAACATATTCTAGCTCTGAAGTTAACAAAAACTATTTAAGCCTAGCTATTATGCGTATTTTTCTGTATCATTCAAAGAACCACAATGGAAAAAGAATCAAGCCTCCAATCTAAATAAGGATAATTTAAGTAGAGCTGCTTTGCAGATATTTTGGTTTCACCAGATCACAGTTAACAACACCTTTGTGTGTCTTTCATTCAAGTTAAAAAAAGCCAGCCAAGCTTTCCAAACATTTTCTTTTGACATTCATTAACAGTGCCTATCAGATCTTTCTACATAGCCTTCTGAAAAGGCTAGTGTGAACCTCAACCTTATCAACAGATTAAAATATCAAGATAGCATATTCTGCAAGATCACAGCACTGGAAGGGGGGGGGGACCCTGTACCAATCAGTAATACAAATATTTGAGTAAACCCTGTTTATGCTATGAGACAAGCCATTCTACATAACACGCGCACTTCAAATTCTCAATACAAGAATAAATTTTAAAATTTCTAAGTAGAAAAAAATAGTGAGTTCTCAAAACCTTTTGTATTTCCTTTTTTGTGTAGGAACAGATATCATTATGGCAGATTTAGTTTTATAGTAAAGAGACTCTGAACCAGATTTTTAATTGTTACATTAACTTAGAAGTAAAATGGGATCTTCTAGCTCATAGAAAGGGATTGAGCTGGCCTGGCTCTCCCCAGAATCTGAATCATAAGGAGCATCTGGAAGTTCCATGAAGCTGTATGCTAGTTGTTCATCTTCAGCATCTGACCGGACATAGCAAGAAAAGTTAGAAAATTCCTCTTCATCTACACTGTTGAAATCCTGGGGGATATATAACATCCCAGGGTAGTTCCTGCTCACCAAGTCACTAGTAGTTTTAAGTGAGATCTTTCTAAATGCCATGAGATGCATATGAGAAAACTTGGAATATTTGAAACGTTTAAAGCCCAGGGATTCTATTGCGATTTTCCAGCTTTTCATCATCATAGCATGGCGATTTTGATGGGAAGAGTCGGGAGTAATGATAAGCAATAATCCATTCAATCCAAGAAGTTCGTGGGCCTTTTTGCAACATATCCATCGCTGATAAGGTGAGGGGAAGTAAGAGAGGAGGAGGGAGAAGACAATAACATGAAATAATTCTCCAGGCAGAGAATCAATAGGATTTTTCAGTTGCTTCAGAAAAGCATCTATGGCATCTTGTGCAAGCTGAAGAGGCTGCTGAATCTGGAGGTTTAAGAAGTCACATTTGTAAACGCTCTGGAGGAAGAAGCACAGAGGTGGCTATATAATTATGTGTTCTTAGGATACAATCTGGGTACGTGAAAGCTATGTATTTGAAGAGTTAAGTGTAACACAGCACACAGCTACTGTAGCTATCTGACATGAGATCACTGAACTGTGAAATTTAAGTTCCTTCTGCAAAAACAAAAATGAAGCAGAAAAGAATAGGTCTGACATGCTCAGAAGTGAATAATCAACTGTTACTATACTGATCATCCTATACTAAAAGGTTTACTGACGTGTTTGTTAAAAACAAAATAAGAATTATGGCAGGTACCTGCACATACTTAATTGTGGCAATTTAGAAAGCAAAAGTTGACCATTTCAGTATTTTAGACACAAGGAATTTAAGACATAGTCCAGCCAGAGTTAAGCATTTCTTCAATCTGCTGGTTTCACAGAACTTAATGTGTTCTAACAACAACATAACAACATTTGATTTATATACTGCCCTTCAGGACAACTTAACACACACTCAAAGTGGTTTGCAAAGTATGTTATTATCCCCACAACAATCACTCTGTGAGGTGGGTGGAGCTGAGATCTCTGAGAAAGTTGTGACTGACCCAAGGTCACCCAGCTGGCTTCAAGCAGATGAGCGGGGAATCAAACCTAGCTCTCCAGATTAGAGTCCTGCAGCTCTTAACCACTATAACCAAACTGGCTCTCAGTTCTAGTCCCTTCTGTAGGGCTTACAAGTGCTTGAGTGTTTCTGTAGCAAAAAACTGAAGCTAACGGCAAAATTATTACCAAGCTGAATTACTCAGTTTGCTTTTAGCATTCCTGTAAAAATACAGTGCCATCATAAGTGATACACACTGCTAGTACAACCCAAATGATGCTTAGCACTATTTACTGATCTTTTCTGAGTAATTATTGTAAGCATCCCTGATTTTTTTAATAAGTTGCAATATTTCGTACCTCAACTGCTGGCACAATGTCAATACCAACAGTCAAAAATTCTTCAAACTTCAGAAATGGATTAAAACAGCTGCCAACATCAAGTAATCTGATCTTCCCTGAAGGATGCAGCAATCTAAATAGAAAGGAATTCAGTTTACAAAGTCACCTTTTAAAAAACACACAAGTTTTAACTGCAGTTGTATAATGTACATCAATTTTGTTTGATTTGAGTGCTATTCTTTTTGCCAGTTTCTTTAAAGATGTCAGGTTGGATCCAACCAACTTTTTTGCTGGAGGAGGAAGCAGGGGTCCTCTTTGACAACCTAAAAATGGGATCTACATGTACAAAAACCATGTGGAACATGAGCAGTAGTAAAGAGAACTAGGCGAGAGTGAGTAAAAAAACCCCAGACTGGATCCAACCCTTCAAGATTTGTGGGGCCACAAGAATTTCTAAGCTTGAAATAATGTCAATAATACAGTTGCATGTCAAAGATAGAAATAGAGTACAGATTATAGCAATTTTTTAATGTCAACTATAATTTTATACAGTTTTTAGAGAATTCAGTACATTTAGTACGGCTGGCACAAGACTACCAGTTTAAAGCCGCATTGTTGTGGTTTAGTTTAATGGGCGTTTGCATATTGCTATACAATTCATTAAGAGTTTTAGATATTATCAGTAGTACTAATGCACATTTAAATGCTTGTTAAGTAGAAAAAAATTAATTCCCATTCAATGTTACACCCAACCTGTGGGAAAAAAGGAATATAATAAAATACAAGTTTTAGCTGCCATGGGTTTTTCTACAAGAATGCTGGGAAATGTAGTGAATATCTAAGAATTCAGTAAGAGATCTCTGGAACCCATCAAAGAACTGCATAGTTCTTTGGAGAGAGGGAGTGACTGTTAAGCTGCTTAAGCCAAGCATTTTAAAGTTCTACTGATTACAATGCTTTGTTTTGCCCTGAAATCAATGGGACTTAAAAAGTCTGACTTTGAGTGGACCATGCCCACTGTTATTGGGATGCAATGCTGAATGCAAATAATGACGTATACAACTTAACTCCCTAACCACAATTAAGCACTTACTCATCCATTAAAGAAGTGGGATTTATGGAGTTTTCAGAAGAATTCTCTGTTTTTGGAGTCAGGTGAACACTCATGGTTTGAGTACTTTGTGTAGCAAGAACTGCTCGTTTCTCATCTTTTTCGAGTGCCTTCCTTTTCCCACCATTTTGAAAATACTCCCGACACACACTAAAAAAAAGTAAAAGAAATTATTTTCATACCAAATATGACATTTACTCTCCTATTATTAAAGTCACCTTATTGTGACTGTACAACAATCTTAGTAATATGTGGATATTGTTGCCAAGACTGATATGCCTCCATTTTGCTGACATCACTCTCTACCATTTTGTTTAGCACCTAGCCAAATCTGGAATGGTTTGCCAGAAGTCATGTGGCAAGAATGGAGTGAGCTGAGATTAGCCAGTCTGGGTGATCAAATCTGAGTTCCCTGTGACAATGGCTGGCTCATCAAGGAAGGAACTGGTAGGCAGGATCTTTAGAAGAGTCCTGGGAAGGTAGCCATTCCCAATGCACCATGTATTTTGATCTAATCAAGCACTCTAAGCTATAGTCTAGGCAAGGGCTTCCTTTTTTCTCTTCATATCAAAAGGCTTTTTTTTTGCAGCCAGTTCCTGTTCAAATGGACTAAGCCTCTTACATTCTTACCGACCTCCAATCCCTCCCCCTCTTCCTTTGACTGATGCAGAAGACTTCAGTTCTACTCCTCCGCCCCCTTCTGCACCCATCAGAAGAGCTAATTTTGACTTTCAACCTTAATGGCAAGCCTGCAAAACCCATTTTTTTCTATTGTGCTTGATCACTGTAACTGATCTCCCTTCCCAATGCCAAATGGTACACTGCTTAGACACATATTCTTCTCATATGCATGTATGTGCCTGTAAGCTTGCTTGCCTCCCAACTGTGTGCTCTGGTTGCTGAGATGCTGATCAGACACAGTGTCATTCCCTCTTTGAATGTATTACCTGGAATTCCTGCTTGGCTCAAGCCATGCACCAATCCTCAGACTCCCTTCAAACCATAGTTGGTGTACCAAGGTCCAATGAAACTATGCCACTCCAATGATTCCCAAACAGAAAAAGGATAAGTAATATTTCCCCTTCTCTATCGCCTCTCTATCCTCTAATTACTTGTTCCTATTCTTTATTCTCTGAGGTATGCACTGTTTCATGGTGGTAAGTAAATGTCTTGATGCCAGAAATGAGTACTGCTATTTTGTGCTACATTGTACTGAACAATTGTTCTGACTACTTGCCTGTAACTCACGTTCTCCTCAAATGATCACTGATCATTTTGACCTATTACAATGTCTGTTTTCCTTTCTAAGCCTGCTCTGGAGTGATGTCTATTTTGACCCCAAACCCCTGGGCATGCAGTATTCATTCCCCTCTGTTTGAACCAGACCTGAATCTTGTTAATATAGACAAGGTAGTTTATATATGTTGCCTGAGTACACTTGGTGACAATATACAGCTCCTTTTTGCATGATGTGTTACACAGATACAGTTTTGTTTCTTTTATAGACTGCTGAATAAATGTCTCTAGTGCATTTATAGTAAAGTGTACTGGAAATTATTGAAGTTTAATTGCACCCTGGTGGTATTGAGACATGTCTTTCCATTATCAGTGCTGCCCCCTTGTTTCCAGTATCATGATCAGCCACTTATCTGCTAATTTCAAACCTACAGATTACCATTTGAATCCTAGCGCACACTCAAGTTTGCTTAGGGAACCTTAGATCTTTTGTGAACACACAGGGCAAGCCTTGTCTGTTGAGGATTCAGAAATCAAAGGCGGCTTTGAGCAGGCTTGGGTGGACCTTGTACAGAGAAATCATGTTATCCTGCAACTCCTTCATTCCTTAATTTACTCCTATCACAAAGACTCATACATATTTTGAAAACAAAAATTCAGATCAATATATTCAAAAATAGATAGTACTGTATGATGAATTTGAATCTCCCCATTTCCAAGACCTCCTGTGAGTCAAAGTTTGCTTATTATTTATTTATTTTATTTAGATTTATAGACCACTCACCCTGTGAACAGGCCCAGAGTGGATTACAACTATATATATCATATAAATAAAAACTTGGTAGCATAAAACAAAAACATCAATATACAATTTGTTAAAAACAGCAGTGCACATATTACACAACCCTTCAGCATCAACAAACTCATGGGGCAGGGTGGCCAGCTGAAAAATAAACAGTAAAACAAGGGGGCATAACGCCTTCCCTATGGCAGAAGGCCAGTTGGATAGCTTGCCTGCCTCAACCACCATATGCTTGGTGGAACATCTCTGACCTACATGCCTGGTGGAACGGTAACAAATCCTGCTGGGCCTGGGTCTTCACAGACAGAGAGTTCCACCAGGGTGATGCCAGGACTGAAAAAGCCCTGGTTCTAGTCGAGGCAAGGCGAATCTCCTTGGGGCCAGGGATCACCAGTAGATGTTTATCTGCTGAGCAGATCACCCTCCGAGGAACATATGGTGAGAGGCAGTCCCACAGGTACACTGTTCCCAGTCCACCAAGGAAAATGGCAGAAGTAACAAACATGAATAATAATTTGTATTAATTTCTTGTGCACAACTTTCTTTGAGTTCAGGGGAACTTAGAGAGAGGAGACAACCTAGAAAGGGTTTAAATTCCACTGTTAGTTTTATCCACAAGCGAAGAATGGGAATGTCTCCCATTGAACATTATTCCTTATTTCATCCATTAGCCAGAACCAACAATTAAACAACAGATTCTGAAATTAAGATGCTTAAAACTGGACTGCATTCTGCCTGCTGAATACACATTTCTATACTACTGTAGAGTGGTGCCTACAAATTAAAGGATTACAGCATTGCTGGCCACATCTGCTCCAAAAATTGTAATGAGAGCTATCTTTTCCCGACTACATGCAGAGAACCAAAATTGTTTATAAGTGCCGCATCTTTAGGCACAGTCTTAATCTAGGGGTCTCCAACCTTTTTGAGCCCACGGGCACATTTGGAATTCTGACACAGTGTAGTGGGTGCAGCAACACTACGGTTGCCCCAAAATGACTGCTGCAGGAGATGGAGCCAGCCACAAAATGGCAGCTAGTTTACCTTCAGTCACACAGTGAAGATTCTTGTGCTGTGGAGGAAGTTGCTGCCAAAGCAATGTTTTGAAGAATCTGCACAGCCAATCAATACTCCCATGGCCAATCAGAAGCCATGCTTTGCAAAAATCCCATCTGGCCCCACCCATTTTCTAAAAACACTTGGTAGGCACCATGTTAGGGACCCGTCTAAATCTGTGGTTTAATCGGTTTTTCTATACATAGTCCCAAAACAAATTTCAGGAGTAAATAGCCCCCCCAAAAGCTTACAAAATACCTTCACTTCTATGCGTCTATGTTTTTATGGGACATGCATGCTAGATGCTGAAATACAAATACTGTTACAGTGAAAAATAGATACCTGAACTCTGAAAGCTGCTATACACCAAAGTATGTGTCTTGTGCAAGCGTAAACATTCAGTTCTCAACTACAGATTGGGGATGCAGATTTGCATTGCAAAAGCTCATACATTATCCCATGAAGATGATGAAAAGACTTACCTGCAACACCATTCAATACGGCCCTCTCCTTCACAGGTTTTAGTCCAGTGATTGTCTGCCAGGTTTTTCATTGCCTCAGCATACTCACAAAGAGTTTCCTCATCCTCACAATGTTCACGCCAGATTTTGTCAAAGTCTCCCACTAAAAAAAGAGAGAGCAAGCAAGAGGTGGAGATGAATAATGAGAGCGGTTATCAAACCCAGAGTCCAGGCTATGCTACAGGCATCCACTTCCATGAAGGAAAACAAGCAATCCTCATCAAAGTAGATAATCTAACTGAACTGAAACAGAGGCAGTAATGTAAGTTTTCTACTTAACCTTTATTATATTCACATTGCTTCCTAGAAAAATGCAGTTTGTATTTAGTCATGAGGAAATATGCTATGAAATATTCACTACAAATCCTATTTGAATAGTCTATAAAAGTTAATGAAATCACCTTGCTATTATATATGCATTTTCTCTTGAAAAAATACTCCTCTTACACTCCTTTCTGAATACTAAAATATCCTGGGAAAACATACCAGTTCACCAAAGAGTATAAATAGTTACAAGCTTTTGAAACTGACTTGCAAAACAACCTTGCCCACAATATTTTGGAAATTTTGGAGAAGTTCTTTTTCTGCCTGGCATATTCTGAATCTTTTAAAAGAAACGTATTCGGACTTCTAGGTAACTACAGAATAAAGAAATTTGGGTTATGAAAATAAAACACCATTTAATTCAATGACTGTTACTCAACGCTGTACAGAACAGAACTCCACCACTCCTTCCCAGAGGACCTTCCCCCCCCCTCCCCCAGACTTACTTGAAAACGGGAGCAGAGAAGAATGACCTAAAGCAGAAACCAGGTAACTTCCTTTGATATACTCCCTCCCTTTCTCGACTTTCAAGTTCATGCTAAAAAAGCCACACATGTTCAATTATTTCGCTGAAGTGAACAAACCCAGCGGCAGAAATAATTTAGCCTTCCGTTCTTTTTTCTTCCAAGGGCCTTCACCACCCACATGGAAAATTTTGCTTGTTTTTCTTGTTAGGCAGACAATATCAAGTTATCAAAAAGAAACTGTTTACTGTCCAAGTTTGAAGTTTGTTCTAGCCATGTTTCTGGAATCTTCTAAAATTATGCTGATGTAATTGATGGAAAGCTACATAATCTTTTCAGAATAACTGACTGATGTTGTGCCCAGTTCAAGTCTTCTACACTTATGGTTGCAGCAATGGAAAGCTACCAGTCTTAAAATCTTGGCAATCACAACTTATTTTACATAACAGGAAGTAACTAAATCCATGACACCTAACTGCATATTAATGCCTATTTTGTATACTCTTCTCAAATGTCAGCCATCACCAACCCCTTTTTACTTTTACACTGAAATCCTAAGCAGAGTTACTTCAGTCTGGTGCTGGCTGGTGTAACTCTGTTTAGGATTTCACTGTTATTTAATTTGTCCCTCACCAGTCTAGATTAACAGGGAAACAGCATCAACCAATTCCTCAAGCAACTTTCTTTTCTCACGAGTCAGCTGGTAAAAGTCAGACTGAATGATCAAAGAAATGCTGTCAGAATCTTGGAATGAAAAAGATTGGCAGGTTTACTTCTTGCACTCTGCCTCCCCCCAGCAATAAAAAATTCTCCCTACAAAATTCTCAAAATAAGCAGCACACATATTAAGGGACTATTAATAATTTTATGGCAAAGCAAAAATAGACATTATGCTAGGGAACCATACAATGTATCAAGCCCTAAAGGGGAAAAATTTGCAGCCATTTTAATATATCCATCGGGATATCATATTGTGTACTACTTCAGAAGCAATTTAGAAAACCAAATATAATGCAGCATTTTAAAAAAATGTTAAACTACATGAGCTACTTAAAGAATCATTAAAGGCCTTTTACTAACATTGAGTTACTTCAAATGGCAGCCTGCTTCACACAAAACATCACATATTCTCCAGCAATCCCTTTAAACTATCAGTATGTGTGTGTGTGAGAACTAAAAGCACGGCTGAACCCAGTTACAGGATTGCTGCAATTTTCTCGTGATTAAGAAGGCAGAAAGGGATTGTGGGAAATCACACACATCCAAGTATGCATGCATATTAATTTCATGAACAATTTTACCTTTGCACAATTGCAGGCATGCGTGAATACCAAGAAATCCATCTGGAGGAGGCTACCATATGACTGACCCAACTATTAACAGTAAGGAAACGAGAGAGAACTAGGACACTATATAAGCATTTTCTTAAGTGTATTCTGCAGAAGATTAAACCATTCCAAACCACATGCAGCAAATTTCTATCCACCCACTAAATTCCTTTCCCTTTCAACACAAATTGGCATAGAAATTATTTGCATGTAGAAATACTTGATATTAGAATGACAGACTGGTGTTAGGAGAGTTGGCTTGAGACATTTAAATAAGATGGAAATAAACCAAGCAAGACAAAGAACTTGGCAGATGCATCACCAGATAACCAGAATCTGTACACACTTATCTTAGATGGGGAAAAAGACAACATGGACATCTATCCATGTACTGAGTCTCTTCTACAGTGATCCTCCCCATATGAGCCACTCTTGAGGGCTGGAGGACATCCTGGAGAGGGCCACAAGATATTCCAAAGGGTTATGGTTAGGACAGAAATAATGGCAATTTCGGGTGAGAGAGGGGGTGGCCTCCTCACACAATCCCACGGGCATGATTAGGCTGAGAGGCCCAAGAAGCCACATGCCACCTGGTCAGCTTCATAGCAATTTGGGGGATTGGAATCTCCATATATATATTCATAGGATATTAAGCAAAGACATTATTTTCCAGGTATTTATATCCCACTTTCCTCCCTTAATTGGACCTAAAACAGCTTGCAACATTGTTCGCCCCTTCCCTATTTTATCCTTACAACAACCCTGTGAGGTAGGCTTAGAGTGTGCCAGGTGCAATGTCACTCAGTGAGCTTCCACAGCAGAGTAGGGATATGACCTTGGGTATCCTGGATCCTAGTCCAATACACTAACCACCACCTTACTAGTATAGGAGTTTGGGGTGATCTCCATATATCCTGATATCAATTTGTGAATTAGTTATTTTATGAAAAACAGCTGTACAGGTCTTCCTTCCCATCAACAAAGACCCACAAGGATTCGTTTTCGTTTTCGCAGCCATGTCGGACGCTCCTCTCGGCAGGTCCGAGAGGAAGCAGCCGAGCCGCCTGGCCGGGCGGATGATCTGCAAAAGTTAGCCCCCAGACTCTCAGGCAGGGAGTCTGAGTCCGGGACGCGGCGGGAAGAGCCCTCTGACAGATCGAGGCAGGGGGTAAATTGCCCATTTGTCCCTATGGAGGCCGGCAGACGAGCGCGGCACCTAGTGTGCTGCCGGGCTATAGAAAACAGCAAGGAGCAAGATTAGGCGAAAGCCTGCAAGTAAGCGAATCCCTTCAGTTACTACAAGCGTTGTGAGGAGTGGTGGGGTCTGAAAGTTAGAAGACTCGGATTTTTCCCCCCTCATAGAGTCTCGGAAGATTGGCGGTTCCCCCCCCCCTAAAATGGCAGCGAGAAAGCAGAGTCCTTCTCTTGGCAAGTCAGTTACGGCGGCCTTGCAGAGGGGCGAGACGCTTGAAGAACTGGTTAAAAGAGCGGTTATGGAAGCCATAAAACCCTTTGTTGACAAGCTAAATGAAACAGATCAAAGGGTGGGCTTAATTGAAAGCGATGTGAAAGCCATTAAAGAATCAGCGGGGGGGGGGCAGAGAAGTCTGCCCGGGAAAGTGCGTCACTTACGAGAGCAACGAACAGGGAATTAAAGTTGGTGGAAAACCAGCTGATCGGACTGCAAGTGGAGCAAACACAAACCGTTTTGCGTCTCCAGAATGTTAAAGAGGAGGAAAAAGAGGATTTATGGGATCTCGCCTCGGAACTTTTAGTGACACCCGCGAGGGCAACTAAAGAAGAAGTGAAAAGCGCCATTTTGGGAGTCCGTCGGGCATCTTCAAAATATGCAACGAAGCAGCAGCTGCCTCGCGAGATTGTTATCGAGTTTTCATCTAGGAGGGTCCGGGACAGTATCCTATATAATTCATACAATGCGGAATTGGACTTTCTGGGAAATAAAGTTAAGATATTGAAGGACGTTCCATTTTTAGTGCGGAAGAAAAGATTTAAGTACAAGATGTTGGCAGCTCTTTTGAGGGAACGGGACATAAAGTACAAATGGCTACTCCCGGAAGGAATTGGGTTTAGTTATAAAGATAAAGCTTACAAGATTAATTCTGAAGATCAGCTAAGGGATTTTGTGGATAAAAATCCAGAATTTGGACCAGACACCAAGCAAAAAGAAGAGGATCCGAAGCCTGAAGGGAGGGGGGAGGCAGTGAGCGCTCCGGCGGTAGCTGCGCAGAGGGAATTGCGCCCGAGGCCCAGGGGAGGGAAAAAGATTTAATTTGAACTGTAATTTGTAATTCATATGATCAACCACTCCGTCACTATTTTATTAAGCTATTTTTTTACTGTGGCAGTATGAAGGGAAAGCATTGAAATGTAGTGTTTAGTGTTTGTAGGTTACCTTCCCCTTTTTTCACACCCCCCCTTCCCTTTCTCTTTTTTCTCCCTTCCTTCCCATCCCTTGTGCTATTGTAGTCTTTTGTAGTTACTGTTTTGTAGGTTACGTATGTATGTAGTAGTTTTGTATGTTAGATATTGAAAAATAAAAAATATTACAAAAACAAACAAACAAACAAAGACCCACAAGTATAGATCCAATGCTGAAAAAGAACTGTTGACCACAGTAGAAGATAACCCGTATGCCCAGAACTCATTCTGACAAATGCCCATGCAGTCTTTCCTTGCCAAATTCTAGTAAGACAATTCCCAAGTTTTCTGTCACTGCTAAGTAGTGAAATCAAAAAGAGTCCAGTAGCACCTTTAAGACTAACCAATTTTATTTTAGCATAAGCTTTCGAGAATCAAGTTCTCTTCGTCAGATGCCTGATACAGAGACTCTCTATATCAGGCATCTGACGAAGAGAACTTGATTCTCGAAAGCTTATGCTAAAATAAAATTGGTTAGTCTTAAAGGTGCTACTGGACTCTTTTTGATTTTGCTACCACAGACTAACACGGCTAACTTCTCTGCTAAGTAGTGAGGGTCCATATTGGAGCATAAGCTTTGCATGCAAGACCACCTATCATCAGGCAGTGCTGTAAAATATCTCCATCTAAGACTCTGGATAGCCACTAGACAGAACAACAGTTTGACCCAACTTAAGGTAGTGACATATTGCTGTTTGAATCTGGAAATGATTCTGAAGTCTTGCAGTTTTGAATGCACCTTAATAATGCCTAGAATCAATTGTTATCCTTTTTCTGACATTTTATACATCTGGTAATCATTGATGCATTTCTACTTTCTTTCAGGCTGTACATAGCCATTTTTTTCTTCATAGGTCTCTTTTCTCTATCATGTAAAACAACTCTTGGAATCCTGATTGAACTACACTGCTCATGACTAAATACGATTTTCTGCATAGGATTACAAACCTTAAAATAGTTTTTGTCTTGCATGGAGCAATAAAGTACTGCTGACACAAACACTTTGGTCTCTCTCTTTTTTTGTTGCTATTTTGCAAGAGTGTTAAAAATGTAGAAGCATGCCTTAACAGGAACTAAGAGACAACCACATAATCAAGATAACATAGGCTGGAGCCCATTATGGTTTTCAGAGCAACTTTTATTTCAAAGAGCTGTCCCTTGCTCCAAAGGGTGAAAAAAAAAACAGGAATGTGAGACTAAGTGTAGCAAAAAGACTCCTTTTCTAACAGATCAACTGTAATATTTACAGCACCAACAACATTCCACGTATGTAAAAAAAACTGTCACAAACCATTGTGCTGACATTCGAGCAAAGTTACAGTGGTGCTGCTACAACTATTGAGGATCAGCAAATAAGATCATCGAGATTTCTTTTCAGTACTGCTTTCTGAGGCTGGCATTCATTGAGATGTCTCCTTTAGGAATGACTTTTTTTTAAAAAAAAACCCCATGCATATCTAAATACTACACAGGAACTGTTCGCACTTGCACAAATTAGCATTTACATTTTCAGTAGCAATTGTATCCTCATTCTACTTAGTTGACAAATAAAACCTACTGAAATTATATGTGCCAAAGACAGCTCTGACTCTTAAAAGCTCATACCCTGGTGATTTAGTTGGTCTTTAAGGTGCTACTGGATCCAAATCTTGCTTTTTTACTACAGACTAACTAACCTGAAATTATATTTGTTTCAATTAAGCTAAGTAGTAGTGTCTCCTAAAGGTAAAAGAGTGGTAACTTTATTTGTCCAGCTATTCTTATCATGCAAACTTTTAGTGATTTGTAAACAAGTAATTAGAAGTAGAGAAGCAGCTTTACTTCTGAAGACCTATTTCTTAAACTTTTCCATTATATGAAAGAAGTCCCATCTTAAGTGATCATGGGCTGAAATTTTCCATTCTCCAGTTCTGTCTCAGGCTATCAGAGTTCAATGCCTTGTCAGGTAGTGACAAAGGAACATATATATATATATATTGTTCTTGTTCAGGTTTTTCCATCCATTTTCTATGTATACAAAAGTAAATTAGCAATTCTTGGCCCTGAGCCTCTACAGAATATTGGAGACTCTTATTCTGGCAGATAGAAATCAATCTATTTTAAGTATTTGCTTGCTTAGATTAAGCAAATGCTCACAAGGAAAAAACCTTCAAATGCTACCAGGCTGTGTGTATTATTTTTAAAATAAGGTTTTATTAGAAACGCCATCCATCCAGCTCTTACTTAGGAAGATGTGGAACCAGAGCTGGACCCCCTAAAATTCAGAGAAAATGGAAGAGAAGCCAGAAAGCAGTATCAGGTGCACCATCTCAGCACAACAGATAAAAACAACCATTTCAGTACAGCAGTTTCTCTTATGCAAAGCATTTACGAAGGTACTTGTGCACAGTCCATTGAAAATGCAGCCAGCTGTCTGAAACACACACCACAAACAAGTAAATGGGAGCTGTAACTTATTCAAGTGGTAGATGACTTACATACCATTTTAATTTTTGTTTCTTTTTACAAAAGGAGTGTACATAAACTGCAAAAAAGAGAACCTTTAGTCATCACTGGAAGAGCACAGGTTTGTGTCTTACTGAAGCAAGTACAGGCTGTTAATATTTGGCAGAGGACATCAGATTAGATTAGCTTTTTTGCAGACTCACACCAAACCTTGCAAACAAAGAAACTAATTGTTGTCCCGATTTGCAAGCATCAGCATACATTCGTGGGTGAAACGGCCCTGAAAATGAAAGATTTCTTTTGTGCAAGGATGTTGTTCAGAAACATGAGATGCACTGCCAGACATGCAACCCAGGGACAGAGGAAGGCGAGACAAGTCTCTTAATTACACAATCACAGGCTGAGATGCTCCAGTCTAAGCCCCCCTAAACCAATGGAAGACAGGTCAGCGGGATGGGGCAGTCATACTGATTCCAGAGTCGCCCCCAATCCCGATTCCTCCTGCAAGACTTCTGCCCACAGCCGTCCCCTCACTCCTCCCTCTGGCTTGCCATTACCTTTCACAGGCTGGACACCAGGCACGACTGGCTCAGCAGCCTGTCAGGTGTCGCATTAAGACGGGCAATGCCCTGAGAAGTGAGTCTTACACGACCGAAGGAAGAGGCACAGCGGGAGAAGGATCCCATTCCTGAGGCGCCTCTCCCAGGCCTCAAAGCCCGCCCACCCCTCACAGGCCCAGAGCTGGACGCCGAGAGAGGTTGTGCGCGGCCCGGTTCCTCACCCGGTCCTAGGGAAGCAAGGGGGGAGTGGCTGGCTGGCCTCGCCGGCCCCAGCGCCTGAGGTGGGTGGCGAGGGGAGGCCGAGACGAGCCCTTCCCTCTCCTTGGGGCAGGGGCGGCCAGGCCCACGGTTACCTTCGCGGTATTTCTTGCGCAGGCGCCGGTGAACGCTCTTCACCACCCCGGAGAGCTTCTCCTGCTGCCGCTTCTGCTCTTGTTCTCGGGGCTGGGGCTGGGGCTGATACCGGGCAGGGAAGGGGGCCGAGGCCTCGGCGGGGGCCCCGAGGTGGGCCCGCTGCTGGGGCTCCATGGCTCTGCCGTTCCGCCCCCCTCCTCCTCCCCAGCGCCTGTCCGGCTGTTGCGAAGGGGGCGGCGGCCACAGCACCAGCCGAAAGGCTCCGTCTCTATTGCATGGCAGGCAAGGTTCAGGTTTGCGGGCGGAGAGGCGTGCGCGATCATGTGATCCGCCGCCTCTTCCTGCGGCCTCCTGGGAAATGTAGTCCTCGCCTCCACTCCCAGCCTTTGGGAGCGGCGGGAAGTCCGGGCAGAGGCAAGTATTGTCCGAGCATGCGCACAAGTAGCAAATCAGTAGGATTTGGAGGAGGGGAAGAAGACTGTTAGTGCGGTACTTAGCGCTCCTAAGAGGAAATGGAGATAAAAACGTGTTAAGAAAGAGTAGTTAGTACACCTAAGAAATGGGGCTTACTAGGTTTTGAAGCATGAAGAGAGCATTAAGCAATCTTAAACAAGACAATTCAGAATCCGACTCTCGCCTATTCAATGGGGCTTATTCTGAGGAAAGCGTGCTGAGGATTGGGTTGTGACGATGCTATCCTTAAACAGAGTTACTTGGGGTTTAGATCCAGAGGAGTTAGCCGTGTTAGTCTGTAGTAGCAAAATCAAAAAGAGTCCAGTAGCACCTTTAAGACTAACCAATTTTATTTTATTGTAGCATAAGCTTTCGAGAATCAAGTTCTCTTCATCAGATGCCTGTTCGGATCAGGCATCTGATGAAGAGAACTTGATTCTCGAAAGCTTATGCTACAATAAAATAAAATTGGTTAGTCTTAAAGGTGCTACTGGACTCTTTTTGACTTAGGGTTTAGAAGTCAGTGGGTTTAGAAGGGTCTTTAGAATCGCACTTTCTGACAAGCTTTGGCATCGTTCGCCCTTATCAATCAGCAAGGGTGGGGTGTCACTTACTCCTGGATCTGAGCAGGCGCTGAAACTTACTTTCTCATGTCGCGATACAAGAAGAGAAGGGGTGGCATATTAATGGAGGGCAATACCACTTGCAGGATCTACCGTTCCGACTTTCTTGAGGCATACTGTTGGGTTTCTGTTACAAATTCCCGTTTCCCCTTGCTAACAGCTCTCCTCGCCCATCCCATTTATATTTTTTTTCTTGATGTGGCTTTCTGGGGTTGTTATGGTTGTAGGTGATTGACTTTTGTAGACCTTGTTGCTGGTTTATAGTCCAAGATATCTGATCTGGGTAGCCCAGGTGAGCCTGATGTCATCAGATCTCAGAAGCTAAAGAGGGTCAGCCTTGGTTAGTAATCGGATGGGACACCTCCAACGAAGAACAGGCAATGGCAAACCACCTTTGTTAGTCTCTTGCCATGAAAACTCCACTAGGGGTCGCCACAAGTCAACTATGACTTGAGGGCACTCACCACCACCACAACTTGTAGATGATAATAACAATAACATTTGATACATATACTGCACTTCTGGACAACTTAACGCTCAGAACGGTTTAGAAAGTATGTTATTATTACCCCCACAACAAACACCCTGTGAGGTGGGTGGGGCTGGGAGAGCTCCGGAAGAGCTGTGACTGACCCAAGGTCACCCAGCTGGCTTCAAGAGGAGGAGTGGGGAATCAAACCCAGTTCTCCAGAGTCCTGTCATTCTTAACCTCTAAACCAAACTGGCTTTCATCAGAGGAATTTAATGGGACATGATAAGTGGGAATAATTAGACTCAGAATGATATACTCATCAGAATTCTGGATCAGATGACATTTTGCATTTCAAAGGCAGAGTCAGATAGTGATGCTAACCAGTGGAAGCTACTCAAGTTGTATTCTGGGGATCTAATGCTACGTGCTGATAGAATACCCATTTACTTCTATAATATGCCCTGCTTGTATATTTGTAAATAAGGCAGACTGAAGTCTTCAGTGCTGTCTCCTCTAAAGAAGACCACAGCACTTCTCCTTGAACTCCTCACTGCTTGAAGGAAGAGACTATGATGATACAAAGAGCCTGCCGTGCTTGCTTCCTGCAAGAAATTTGCATAGATTTCCTTCAAATTCCTTGTAGCTCTACAGTGCTGTGGTTGTGTGATGCAGACTGTGGTTATTACGGCCTTCTCAGTGCAACTCCCACACTTCAGCTGATTCAGGAGGTGCCCAAAATTACTGACCCACAAAGAATTTTCTTCTGCTTCATTAAGCTCAAAAATGGCACCTTGCCACCTAGAGTCTAATCCTTTGGGGCAGGGTATCCTCTCATGTTGACAAATGCTTACACTGTACTGTCTTAAACAAAATAACTTTCCCTTGAAGTCTTAATTCTCTCTGATTCTGGTATTCGCTTTGTCATAATCAGAAGCCAAACATGTCCTTGAGCTCCAACTTCATTCGTTCATCAGCAGCTGCAAAGCTTCTAGGGGACGGAATGGTAGGGGGACCCAGTCGCTCGCTATAGCTCTAGCTCCACCACACCCCCGCCTTTGTTTCCCACTGCTGCCTGGTGCAGCAGGCGAAGAAGCTGTGGATTAAAAAAAAGTGACGTTGCCGTGATGTCCCTAGAGATGAAATATTTCTGAAAATTCTGAACCCGTGGGAAAATGCTTCCTCTCCCCTTTTGGAGAAAAAACCCAGAGGTTTTAGAGAAAATTGAAATATACACAATCAAACCAAAATGTCTTTTACTGATTTAACATGAAATGCATTAATTATAATTTAGCATGTACAATGCTATTTGGCATATTTATGGAATTTAAAAGAATATAAGAAAAATGACAAGTATACCCTATACCTGAGAAAAGGTTGCAAACTGGTGCACTTTGTGCTACCATAGCACAAGGTGCTATCTGAGAAGTAGGGGAAAATAAAAGTTGAAGATAAAAAACACATTCTGTTATAAACAAAAAAATATCATTAGAAAAGAAACTCACCCAATACCTTTGGATATTAATCTAACTTTATAACACTGAAAACACCGAACTCTTTAGCAATGTGTTATCATTACACACATTGGTTGTTGTGGATTTTCCGGGCTGTATTGCCATGGTCTTGGCATTGTAGTTCCTGACGTTTCGTCAGCAGCTGTGACTGGCATCTTCAGAGGTGTAGCACCAAAAGACAGGGATCTCTCAGTGTCAAACTCAGTGACACTCAGTGACACTGAGAGATCCCTGTCTTTCGGTGCTACACCTCTGAAGATGCCAGTCACAGCTGCTGGTGAAACGTCAGGAACTACAATGACAAGACCACGGCAATACAGCCCGGAAAATCCACAACAACCATCGTTCTCCGGCCGTGAAAGCCTTCAACAATATTACACACATTGTTGCCCAAATTATATACATGTAAACAAAAAAAATTGGAAAATTGTATTTTATATGTCAGTACTATAAGGCCTTGACCTGAGTGGCCTAGGCTAGTCCAGCCTCATCTCCAGGCAACATAGATCCGTTCTCCTGAAGAAAATGGCTGCCTTGTAAGGTGGACATTATGCCATCATACCCAGCTGAGGTTCCTTCCCTCCCCAAGCCCTGCCCCTCCAAGGCCCCACCCCCTGGCAACCCTAGCTATAAGAGGTTTTTTCCCCCCAGTGCTCCACAAAATTTCCCCATTTTTTCCATGCCGTATTTTTGAAAGAGTGAAATGCTTTGTAAGACAGAGTCTTTCTCAGTAAAACAGAGAAACTATTTCACTGGAGTTTTCCCCCCTAATGCTAACAAATTGTCTAATATTTCTGTTTTTTTTAATGTGAAAAACTTTGCTTTAAGAAGCATTTTATTCCTTCCAAAAGAGAAGCAATTTCATAGGAGTTTTATTAACCAGTGCTTTCCCAAAATTTCTAATTTTTCATCAGAAAAATTGAAAAAGGGCCTCATAAAAAGGGGAGGGGAAAGTTTTTCCCCCTCTAGATGCCACCGTGTCAGTTCTGCTCACATAACAGGAAGTGACATCATACATTGTGGCAATGCTCTAGCAATCCATCCAAAGATTTGGAGGATCCTTGAGTGTCACAGCAATGCTTCACTTCTGGTTACATGACTGAAGGTGACATAACATGATACGTCACCTCACCCCACCTCCACCCGCAAGTTCCTGGGGGTTGGTTGTTGGGGGTTTTCCGGGCTGTATTGCCGTGGTCTTGGCATTGTAGTTCCTGACGTTTTGCCAGCAGCTGTGGCTGGCATCTTCAGAGGTGTAGCACCAAAAGACAGAGATCTCTCAGTGTCACAGTGTGGAAAAGATGTAGGTCATTTGTATCTACTCAGGAGGGGTGGGGTTGAAAGCCTTCGACAATACATCGAACACCTTCCTGGGGGTTGCTAGCAATACTAACTAGGTCTTCTCTCAGAAGTAAATTTCATTTTATTGAATGGGGTTTGTGCCCAGCTAAGTGTTTTTTATGATTGCAACCAGGGGTTATATTGATTCAAAAGATTATGACCAGCCAAAGGCTTGTAGGTTCTGTGTGGGTTTTTGGAAATCTCATAAGTGTTTTTTTTTAAGGAAGAGCTGCATTTTCCGCTTTTCTTATTTAAAATTTGAAAGTTTCAAATTAGCTCCCAGTGCAACATAGTTTGTAAAATACAGTAAGAAATTTACTTTAATATTAAACATCATAACCTCTTTACCATGAATAAAGCATTTTTTAAATTTATTTATAAATTTCATATGCTGCCTTTTCAGTTATTCAAAATGCTTTACAACTGAAACAAAAACAAAACCATTAAAAACAAGCTGATGTAATTAACAACAACAACATTTGATTTATATACTGCCCTTCAGGACAACTTAATGCCCACTCAGACTGGTTTAAAAAGTATACCATTATTATCCCCACAACAAAACACCCTGTGAGGTGGGTGGGGCTGAGAGAGCTCCAGAGAGCTGTGACTAGCCCAAGGTCACCCAGCTGGCTTCAAGTGGAGGAGTGGGGAATCAAACCCGAGTCCCACGCTCTTAACCACTACACCAAACTGGCTTTTAAAATAAGCAATGGCACAACTGCATAAAATACACATTAATCAGTCTAAAGTGATGTAGGTAAACTGATCCTGGGGCTAGAAGTAGACCATAAAATGTCAATGAGCTAAAACCCCTTCTTTAAAAACCTGGGCAAAGGAATTAAAACCCTGACTAAAAAGGAATGTTTGAGCCTGGTGCTTAAAGAAAAGAAGATCCAGAAGAGTTAGGCGTGTTAGTCTGTAGTAGCAAAATAGTAAATAGTCCTGTAGTACCTTCAAGACTAACCAACTTTACTGTAGCATAAGCTTTCGAGAACCACAGTTCTCTTTGTCAGATGAATCGGAAGAAAATAAAAGACAGTTCACCAGGTGAACTTCATGGGAATGAATGGACATTCCAAAAGTGAGGCACTTCTACTGAAAAAAACTATGTCAACTGAAAAAACTACTATTCCTCAAAGGATAAAAATCCAGTGCCTCTCACAAACAATATAATGATATGATCTCCAAAACAAAGTTAGAAACTGTAGTATAAAGATCTCAAACAGTTAATACGATCTTAGAGTTCTCAACTCACTGATAGGAGCAGGGGAATAAAGCCAGCCTTCCTTAGTATTGCAGCAAATTCAATACGGTAAGCATCCCTGTGAGTTCAGCAGCAGCTTGGTGGAAAGAAATCAGCCCCTGAAAGTTTTCAGAACTTGGAGATAAACAGCAGTGCCCACTAATATCTGTAGATCAGCTTTTTGTTAAAGGAGTAGCTGCAGTGGCTGAGTAAGAATTTGGCAATACTGTGTACTAACTGCTTAGAAACCTCCTACCTGCTTAAAGTTGCTGTCCTTTTCTGGGAAAGATCTTACATCATATGCTTTCAGATGGCTGCTTTTCACTGACAGAAGCAGCTTCTCCTGTTGAATTTCTGCCTATCTAGTAGATGTTAAAAAAATGTTTTAAAAAAAGATGTTAAAAAGAGCCCCGTGGCGCAGAGTGGTAAGCTGCAGTATTGCAGTCCAAGCTCTGCTCATGCCCTGAGTTCGATCCCGGCAGAAGCTGGGTTCAGGTAGCTGGCTTAAGGTTGACTCAGCCTTCCATCCTTCCGAGGCTGGTAAAATGAGTACCCAGTTTCCTGGGGGTAAAGTGTAGATGACTGGGGAAACCACCCCGTAAAAAGTCTACCAAGAAAACGTCGAGATGTGATGTCCCCCCATGGGTCAGTAATGACTCAGTGCTTGCACAAGGGACTACCTTTACCTAGTAGATGTTAAAATATAGTTTCAAAAATGACAGTTCTCTCTCTCCAGAAATGCTATTTTTCAGTAGTAGTACGTGCACTAATAACAAATATATTGATAATATCTTTTGCAGAATCTGAATGTGCACATTTGGATGTTAGCATTTTGAAGCTCTCTCCAGAAGGAAGTGTTTGATTTTATTTCTTTTTATTTGAAGTATGTGCTTTTGGCTCATTTAATACTATTAGCATCGCTTGCTGTTGAATTGTTGTCCTCGTAGCTTTAAACTACAGTTTCATCTGCACAGGTTAGT
Source organism: Eublepharis macularius (assembly GCF_028583425.1). Classification (NCBI taxonomy): domain Eukaryota; kingdom Metazoa; phylum Chordata; class Lepidosauria; order Squamata; family Eublepharidae; genus Eublepharis; species Eublepharis macularius. The sequence continues at coordinate 75,291,725 of NC_072798.1, forward strand.
GCAGGTGATAAATTTTGGCAGGTGAATCCCTTCATGGCAAGGAGCTAATTTCTTCATATCAAACTGCTATTAAAGGGACAGGGTAACTCAGGCTGATTTTTTCCCCTGACAACCTTAAGTGGAATAAAAAAATGTCTTGCTGATTTTCATCAGCGCTCTAAAGGATTTATGCATCTTTTTCTAGAAATGGAATCGGGGGCTTATATTTTTTCGTTCATGGTCCTCAATGCCAAAGTGGCATGATAGGCATAATATAAAGGGGGAAATGTTAAATGTGGTTTTGAACCAGTTTCCATAATTTAAAGTGAAAAATCCTCCTCTGAAATCTACTGTCGCAGCAGTAGATCCACACTTTAAAGAAATACTGTATTAAATTCAGAGAGAAAAAGAAAGGGAGATCATCAAGATCAGGCTTTTCTTGAGGGTCTCTTGTACTTAGAATCTAGTTGCTCAGAGAAGAAAAAAGAAGGAAGCTAAAAACCCATAGAGTGCCTGGCTAAAGACGTCTTGATTCCAAATCTAGTGATGTATGCATCCGTTCTTACTATTTCTCCTGACCTACCTCTGCTACCATCTCCTACTGCATAGTCCAACCTGGTTCATGACAGCAAGACAGGAGGAGCTGGGGCGTTGCGCTTCTTTCCTGGCTGGCCCAAGCAGGTGATGAACGCTTTACAATCCAGATACCTGGCTATGCACCATCTCCTGCCATTTTGGAACCTGGGGCAAGTAACTCATTCAGCCAATGGCTGGGCAGACCCTAACAGTCAAAAAGTACCTACATGGAGTTGTAGGTACCAAACAAAGTGCAGATTTTCTGTGCTTGTCACTTCTAAATTAAACGTCCTCTCTTTTGTGTCTGTAATAGCTGTTATATTTATTTTATATCTAATGGGCCAGTTTGTAGAATAAGTTCATTTATCATGTCACATGTTGCAACTTCCTATTTAATCCAGGTAACTTTAGATAAGTTAATCTTAGCCCCCTGCCTGTGATAGGAAGACAATATACTGGCCTATCTTTCCAGACTGTTGTAAAGATTACTGGATGCTGTTTGTGAAAAGCTTTGAACACGTGGAATGTGCTATATGAATGCTCAAATTAACAATAAAATGTTTTATAAAATGCTTGAAAAGAAAAAATAGTCAATAACAGAAGAAAAATAAGCTCAATCTTTCATAAATAAGCATATTAAAACAAGAAAAGACATGAGAGGATAATATATTAGAGATAAGGAAGAAATGGCTTGGGTATATAAATTGAGTAAGGGAAGAGGGGGCCAACAAAGATACATTTGAGAAAATCCAAAGGGTGTGCTTATGGTTGCAAGTATAAAGTATTATTTTCCAATTGGTCACTTACGGGAGGGGGGGGAGGGTAACATAAAGGCGGAAAGGTTGTATTGATGTAGGATTATGTTAATGTAATGGAAGTGACTATGTATGGCTATGTAAACAAAGACATCAATACAATTAAAAAAACGTTTAATAAAATGCTTGAAAAGAAAAAATAGTCAATAACAGAAGAAAAATAAGCTCAATCTTTCATAAATAAGCAGTGATATTTTAAAAAACTATTGAATCCTGTACACAATTTGACACCCTTCGGCCACAATCTCTCACAAACACAAATGGCTTCTTAACATTTTATATAAAGGATGTTACTCATTTTGGAATATCAATAGACCTAAATAAGAGTAGGCTGGAATTTTGCTGAGTCATTCATAATTATATGTATGAATGTATCAGTGAAATTGGCCTCTGAATGAAATTCTCTTAAAAGATAATAAAAGTGTTTGCTAAAGGTTTAGAAGGATCTATCCAACCTGCCTTGACGCCCCTCAAGATGGTGTGTGTTTTGTAAGGATTTATTATTTTGTCTGTTGCTATATAATGTTCCTTATTAATCAGTTCAATTGCAGCATGCTGAACAGAGGTCAGGAAATAACTGGCCAGCAGGAAATGTTTGTAGAACTAACTGGCAGTACGTTAGATGAGCTGGTGGATGATTGGCATGGCCGTCTTTCCGAAGCCATCGACGCTATTGCCCCCTGCCGACCTCTCCGAGCCCGCAAATGGGTAGCTCCTTGGTTTACCGAGGAGCTTCGCCAGATGAAGCGGTCTCTGAGATGACTAGAGCGAGTGTGGAGGCGGGGGCGCGACGAAGAGGCAAGAACATCTTATAGGACGTTTATGAAAGCCTATGAGGTGGCAGTGAAAGCAGCAAAGAGGGATTTCTTTGCTGCTTCCATTGCATCCGCTAGCTCACGCCCGGCTCAATTATTTCAAACAGTTCGGTCCTTGGTCTCCCTCTCTCAGGGAGACCACCAAATTCTTAATTCAACTATTGGCTGCGAGGCTTTTGCGAGCTATTTTGCGGGTAAAATCTTGTCCCTTCGCCGTGGCCTGCCACCCACTGTTGATACAGTAAGGGAACTGGAGACCCCTTGGCCGTCTTCTGGGTCCGTATTAGACCATTTCAGCCTGCTCTCTCAGGACGATGTGGACAGGATCCTGCAGGGGATGAGGCCAACCACCTGTCCTCTGGACCCCTGCGCATCCTGGCTGGTGAAGGCCAGCTCGGAGGGGCTACGGGACCATCTGGAGGCCATTGTTAACATCTCCCTGAGCTCTGGGGTTTTTCCAGGAGTGTTAAAGGAGGCGGTAGTGCGGCCCCTCCTGAAAAAACCATCTTTGGACCCCACCGACCCGTCCAGTTACCGCCCAGTGTCGAACCTCCCGTTCCTGGGCAAGGTGATTGAGCGGGCGGTGGCGGTACAACTGCAGGAATTCCTGAATGATGCTCTAGTCCTGGACCCATTCCAGTCTGGCTTCCGTCCTGGCCATGGGACGGAGACAGCCTTGGTTGCCTTCACAGACGACCTTCGCAGGCATCTGGATCGAGGCGGGTCAGCGCTGCTTGTGTTACTTGATCTCACAGCAGCGTTTGACATGGTTGACTATGATTTGTTGGCCAGCCGCCTTGCCGACGTGGGGATTAGGGGGACAATCTTACAGTGGCTGGTCTCCTTTCTCCAGGGTCGGGGACAGAGGGTGGCGCTCGGGGGAGATCTATCGGCCCGTCACCCTTTGGTGTGCGGGGTTCCCCAAGGGGCGATACTCTCCCCAATGTTATTTAACATCTATATGCGCCCCCTCGCCCAGTTGGTGCGGAGGTTTGGGCTGGGTTGTCATCAATACGCGGATGACACCCAACTTTTTCTGTTGATGGACGGCCGGCCAGACACAGCCCCAGACAATCTGGCCAGAGCTTTGGAGGCTGTGACGGCATGGTTGAAACAGAGCAGGCTGAAATTGAACCCAGTGAAGACGGAGGTCCTGCAGCTGGGACGGGGGCTGCCAGATGTTGGGATCCAGCTCCCTGCCCTGGATGGGACACCACTGGCAACTTTGCCAGTGGTAAAGAGTCTGGGTGTGTTCCTGGATGCCTCCCTATCGATGGAGGCCCAGGTCACGGCGGTTGCCAAGTCTGCATTTTTCCATCTTCGTCAGATCAGGCAACTTGCCCCCTACCTGATGCCCCAGGACCTGGCTACAGTGATCCATGCAACGGTCACCTCCAGGCTAGATTACTGTAACTCACTCTACGCTGGGCTACCCCTGGGCCTGATCCGGAAACTACAACTGGTCCAGAATGCGGCGGCACGGGTCCTGACTGGTATACCTTACCAGTCACACATCACACCTGTCCTGCGCCAGCTGCAGTGGCTTCCAGTTGAATTCCGAATCAGGTTCAAAGTGTTGGTTCTTACCTTTAAAGCCCTGAGTGGGTTGGGACCGGCATATCTTCGGGACCGCCTCTCCCTGTACGTTCCCCGGAGATCGCTCCGATCAGCGAATAAATATTTACTTGTGACGTTACTGGAAGTGACGTTTTCACGAACCAAACGAACCAGTTCGAGAACCGAGGCAAGTTTGCGAAACTTTGTGGTTTGTGGTTTGTATTTTTATTGAAAATTTACTGATGCTGAATTTATAGTTTTTAATGTGCCTTTTATTTACTGATTTTAAAAAACTTTTTTTAAAAAATTGTAAGCTATGTTGAATTTCTTAAGAAAGGTGGGATTTACATTTTCTTAAATTATCAAATAGTTAGAAAAAGCTTCTATTTTCTGGATTAAATAAGCATCAGGTAAAGGTTTTAAGGAGAATTTCTTCACCATTATAGAAGAAAAGAACCAAGCTGATGCATTGTTCAGAAATCATTCGTTATATAGCATCCAAGAAAATTTAATTCAGAATTTAAACAAATAAATGCAGTGCAGGACATACACCATGCATTTTCAAAGAAGACAAAATAGATATTATCATGTAAAAAGTTTTGCAAAGTTTAAAGAAGAGTTTAATTTTAAAGTTTAATTGGAAGTGATGTGTCTAGTTTGGCCCTAAATGGACCAATGTGCTTGCAAACACTGGTACTGTACTCATCTGAGAGTTGGGATTGTCTGCATTTTCTACCTGGTATACACTTGCTGGAAAGCCCAGGTTTGCAGCCTTGTAATGTGTGAAACAAGCTCAAGTGTTGCACTGTTCCTTCCTTTTGTAGCATCTGTTCTAACTTTCTAAATGGATTCTGGTATTTCTGTTAAGTCTCTGCTGCTTTGGGCTATCATAAGCAGCTGCTTCATTGGGCCTGAATGTATTTATTTTGCGGATTTCTGTGATCCTTTGAAGTGATCCATCAGTTCATTCTGCCTAGCAGCAAAGTGGCTGACAAGAGCATTTTCTAATTTAAACATGTCTGCTAGCTCAACTTACAGGGGGGGGAGGAAATCCTGCAAATCTGCAACTTGCAAATATGCTTAAAGAGCTATGTTCCTACAAAGGTCAAGTTGGTATTAGCAGGGGCATTAGGTTTGATCCACTGTCTAAAAGCTTTTCTCAAGCCCTGTTGAACTGCTGGGGTTTTCTTTTAAAGATTAAAAGTGTTCTTGTGAACAATAGGAACTGTTGTTTTTTCGGCTTGATTTTAATTCATGCTGAGATCCAAGAATGTTGAAATAGAAATACAGAGGAGCATGTAAAACATAGGCATTTGTGGCTTGAAGTATTAGTTATGAAGACAAATATATGATTTGCAGTAGATTTGATTGTTTTAATGGAGTCATCTAGTTATGCCAACATGTTTACTGGCTGTGCTTCTATGGTTGCTTCCACACAAAGATAATGCCCCATCGTGCTCTTATTGCCACTATGGCAACAAAGGCTCCATATGGGGGTATTCTCTGTGGTATCCTTTCATGCCTGCCATTCCCTACTCCCCAGATGCTACAATGCTTTTTAAATGACTTTAAAAAAAAATCAGTTGTAGGCAGGGCTTTTTTTTAGCTGGAACGCAGTGGAACAGAGTTCTGGCACCTCTTGAAAATGGTCACATGGCTGGTGGCCCCGTCCCCCGATCGCCAGACAGAGGGGAGTTTAGATTGCCCTCCGCGCCACTGGTGCAGAGGGCAAACTCAACTCCCCTCTGTCTGGCAATCAGGGGGCGGGGCCACTGGCCATGTGACCATTTTCGCCAAGGGCGATTTAAACTTTAAAAATCTCCCCCTTGTTCCAGCTGACCCAAAGTGATGTCATTCTGTGGTCTTAAGTTCCACCACCTCTTTTCGCAGAAAAAAAGCCCTGGTTGTAGGTATATTGTTAATTGATAGTGGGTATATCATTAATGGCAAACAGTGGCGATTTCTGGATCTACCCTTTGTTACTTCTGGGTTGTACCTGGAAGTGATGTAGCAACTGTGTCTAGCAACTGTGTCTAGCAACTGGTTACATCTCTGAATGTTTTTTTAAAAATTCTCCCTGCCATTTGAAGCGGCAGAGGGCAATGAGGCTTACCAGTTGGTAAGCCTAGTTATATACTTACAGCTGATTTTAAAAATTCGAAAATGCAAAGACAAACCACGGACACAATAGTATACGTTCTTAAAGTCGCACAAAACTCGCGCGAGAAAACGCGATATTTCGCGTTTTCCCCGCAAGATGGCACAACGTTCCGGAGGCAGGTAAGCCATCTGGAAACGGCCCATGTTCACATCCAAGAATCTCAATAACAAGACATTAAAGTCCATAAGCGTGTTTCTTCTTTATGTTCACGACTGAGACTTGGAGTCGAGGTAAGTATTGCAAAATTGAAGTCTTCTTGCTTGTTCTTTTCCAGGCATAATTCCAATGACTGCAAGTGGCCGGCGCAGATGTCATCTCCTGGGTGGGAGAATCCACTATGAACCTCAAGTCTCAGAGAGAGGGAGAGTCCAAAGCTACCCAGAACCACTCAAGAGGAAGCTGGCACTTCTCCTGTTTTGAACCAGCTTTTTCAAGAGTGTTCTACAAGCAGTTATCTCCAGCTCAGTCACTCAAAAATCATATGACTTCTCTTAGCCCAAATGGAAACCCAGATACAGAGCCAATGTACGTTCACTTTACAAACAAAACCACGGACTAGTACTTGGATAAATGTGTGGTTTCAATCACATATTCAACTGTACATGCATTGAATGTAACATGAGAATTACTCAACACATATGTAAAGAAAAACACAAGCGTACACTCCACTCAAATTGTGTGTGTGTTTACTGCATCTTGTGAACAAGACTTTTGAGAATGATTATGACAGAGCACAGAAATGTACCCGAACAATAAAAGAGTCAATGAACCAGCGAATAGGAGCTGTGTACTGGGAAAGAGTTAAGACCTGACAGTTAATTTTTTGCAGGCTCGAGACTTAGTTGCTGGAAGTGAATCTGAATGGTTAATAGGTATGAATTTAAAGATCTGTGGAGATATCAGATCTTTGGGTATGTTTTTTCCATCTGGATAATTGAAGTGTTACTGTAGGCCAGCAGGGTTTGCTAGTTTTAGAGTGTAACTTAGTTGCAGTAAAGTGCTGTAGTTATATATTATAAACCTGCCTGAGAGAAGGTTTTCCGTAGACACGCACCATTTGATAACTAACATTCTGCAGCTCCCGGTTGATCATTCATATTTACCTCAGTTGAATGTTTCATTCTTGTTCAGTTTTAAAAGTAAATAATCTTGTTCCTGCCAGTTTAGCTCGTTAGCCCTCATTTCTCATTCCAGGCTTGGGTGGGTCTATCTCCTCAAACCATTTAAAAATCCTACTGGGAAACCTGTGGCAGTGGGGTAGGTTAGGAATTGTGACAAGAAACATCCCGTGGGTTGTGTCTAGCAACAGGAAAACTATTACAATGATCTTTCCAGATTGTACCAAGACAGGATTAGAAAAGTTTCAGTGTTCCAGGGAAAACTGAGAAGTGTATGACTGCGCAACAGTGTTGTATTGAAGCAAAAAATAAAGACCAAAAAATGTGACAGTTTTAGGGGGGTGGGTGGGTGGGTGGGTGGGGACGTGAACAGGAACGTAGCTGAGCCTGGTAACTGGTAGGAGGGCTGGGGGCAGGGACAAAGGGGGCATGCGTCTGATGTGATCTGGCCAAAATCACTATGTCACTTCTGGGTACAACCAGGAAGAGATAACAGGTAGCTCTAAGAGCAGAACCACAAGTGACAAAAGGCACAGATTGGACACTTGTCAGCTTCCCTCAAGTTTTGATGGGAAATGTAGGCATCCTGGTCTCGCAACTTAGCTCTCTGACTGCTGTCCAATGGACTTTTCAACTGTCACTTGTCCAACATTCCGCCAAGCTGCCTACATTCCCCATCAAAACTTGAGGGAAGCAGACAAGTGTCCAATCTGTGCCTTTTGTCACTTGTGGTTCTGCTCTAAGAGTCACTGGTGACTCTATGGTAAATTCCTAGCCCTTTCCTGTCCTGCTGTGCTCCAGTGTTTCCTCCCTTGTGCTGCAAAATCACGTTTTACAGCAAAAAGAAAGAGCTATAGGGCATGTTGAAGCCAAAACTTGCCCTCCCAGAATTTCTGCTGAAGCCTCCAGATGAGGAATTTTTGGCTTCAATGCACCCTATGGCTCTTCTTTAGTCATTTTCAAGCACAAGGAAGGAAATGCGGGCACACTGAAGCCAGTTCAGCAGGAAGGGGGAGCGGGTGCATGCATGACTTCTCCCCCCTCCCTGTGTCTCCCTCATGTGCTGGCCAGGTGAGCAGAGCTGGGAGGCAGCAGGTGAGGGCGGGGGGGATGGCAAGCCTATTCCCTTCCTTGAAAGCCTCCATAGCCTCTCCCCTTTTCTTTCTTCCCGCTCTCCTTCGCACCCACCAGCCAATCTATCTTTAGTGCTTCCCCGTCTTCTGATTTTCCTCCTTCCCTTCCCTTAGCAGTCTTGGATACTACGGTCCAGTAGTGCAATGGTGGCTAGCTGCTCAGTGGGGAACTGGCAAAGACTTGCAGGGAGCACCTCACTTTCCATTGTATCCTCCTCGCCACACTATTTCCAGGCTCCTCTTGGCAGCTCCCCTATTATCACCTTTCTCTGCTTCTGTCCCCACCCAGCACACCACCCTTTAATCAGTGCCCCCCATCTTTGGCTATATTCATATTTGCTTACTTCATTTATACCTCTCTTTTCACCAAAATGGGGATCCAAAGCAGCTTGCATCGTTCTCCTTTCCTCCATTTTATCCCCACAACAACCCTGGGAAGTAGGTTAGGCTGAGAAAGTGTGCCTGGCCCAAAGTCATCTAATGAGCTTCCATGGCCAAACGGGGGTTCAAAACTGGGTCTCCTAGTTCCTGATCTGAAGCTCTAGCCACTGTACTGCATGGGCTTTCGTGGGGTGGCTGCTGTTGAACAGTAGCAGCTGGGCCTGGATAAGTCACACAAATTGTGTGATATCAAGTTGCCCCATGGCTACTGCCAGGCCTGGCTGCAATGTGGAGAATGACAACAAAAAAGGGGAGAGAAAAACACAACCCTGTACAAGAAGGGTAACCAGAGAGGTGAAAATTAAATATAATTACAGTCATAATACAAATTAATAAAAGACTGCTATATGATTTAATCCAACAACCTGAAGTACAAAAAATATAATTAGAAACCATAACAGGGTGGTTCAACATATTCATACCATACTCTTGTATTTCAAATAGACAATTTCCAAATATACAAGTTTTAGCATACATTTTCTCGATTTGTATAGAACGAGAATTAGACGTGTTTTGACCCAAGGACATTCCTCAATGGTATAGTTTCATACAAAGCATTCCATAAATATAGCTAATTAATACAAAGTCCCTGACCTTGCATAGAATTTTTTCCTATACATGTAAGAAAAAATTAATATGATCAGAACCAGTGTTACTTTTGCCTTGGGCAAAATTCCCTTCTATGATCTAACTAGACCCCCATATGTTTTTGAAAACAATTATGTATTAGTGCAAAACAAACCGAAAAGGAAACACAAAAACAAAAAACAATGCGGGCAGCAAAAGTACTGTTGGCATATATATATACATACGCTTCTATAAAAAGTTTCCAAATATCTAAAAATAAGTCCATATGCAATTGACATCTATATGAGATACATTCCAATGGTGGTAAATTTATAAGGTCCTCAGTCCAACGAATTACAGGAAGTGGGCTTTTGTCTTTCCATTGGTGTACTATAAGTCTTTTAGCAACTGTAAGGGCATGAAGAGTCCATTTCTGTTGACCATCAGTTAGGCTGCCAAGAGACAGGTTAGTTCTTTAACAGTATATTAAGATCCTCAAAAATAAATGAGTATTCTAATACAAAATTAATATGGGTAATGGCTTCCTCCCAAAAGGGCTGAATGACTGGACATGTCCAAAGCATATGCTTAAGGTATGCATCTTGTGAATTACAATGCCAATGTGGTGTCCAATATTCCCTAAACATAATTTAGGGTGGAGAAATGTAAAACATTATGGGGACGGAATTTAGGTAATAATATTGATCCGACACAGTGGAATGAGATATGGAAAGTAAATATTAAAATAACTAAATCTGCTACATTCAAAGAGAACTTATATAAGATGTTTCGTAGGTGGTATTTAACACCAGATAGACTGAAATACAGGCTGAGCCAGAGTGAGAGCTAAAGTAAAACCTGCTTCTGACAAAGAGAACTGTGGTTCTTGAAAGCTTATGCTACAATAAAGTTGGTTAGTCTTAAAGGTGCTACTGGACTCTTTTCTATTTTGCTACTGCAGACTAACATGGCTAACTAATCTGGATCAAAGAAAAACCTGTTTATTTTATAATAAGCTGGTGTGTCCTGGTGTTCAAGATACTGCAGGTGGGTAGTCTCTACCGGTCTATCTTCTTTTTGTAACAACCGGTCTATCTTCTTTTTGTAACAAGGTAGATGGAATCCAGCTAGAGCCCTCCTGTTCTAACCTGTAATCAGGATGTAGCTATTCTCTCATTTGCTAGACCCATACAGCTTTCGAATCTCTTGATTCCCCCCCCCCATCCTTGCTGTTTCAGGGGAGGACAGGAGAAAGTATATTTCAAGGGAAAGAGGGAGGTTAAAATCCTGATGAAGCCCTCCAGTTTTCCTTACACTCCTTTCTGAAACAAAAAAGTTCCTTCCTGAGGGGGCAAAAACATCTTGTTAAGACAGAAACAATCTCATTAACAAAGGGGCTCGCAGAATTAGAGCCAAGCTACAAGTGATGCCTGACACAGGTTGGACACTTGTCAGCTTCCCTCAAGTTTTGATGGGAAATGTAGGTGTCCTGGTCTTACAGCTTGGCTCTCATTTAATTGAAGTTTACAGAAACTCCCCCACACACACCCAGCGGAGGGAAAGGGGGGCGCCCAGTGAGAGCCTGACGCTTGCACTTCCCTCCCAACCGCATGTTCTCCCTCCCATAGACTGCCGCTCTGTAAACTTCAATTAAATGGAGAGCCAAGCTGCAAGACTGGATGCCCACATTTCTCATCAAAACTTGAGGGAAGCTGACAAGTGTCCAACCTGTGTCAGGCGTCACTTGTAGCTTGGTTCTTACTGACAGGAGGCGAGGCTGGGGCGGAGGGCAGGCTCCTCATCTGCAGAGAGGTGGTGCATGCTGGGAGGAGTGGAGGAGGAGCCTGGCTCCTCTCCAGCAGCCTCTTGTGCTCTGCAACACCATTCCTGTTCAGGCTGTGGAAGAAGACTGATAGTTTCCCTCCCTTCCTCCCTTGGTGCCAGCTGTGACAGGTGGTTGCTTGTCACAACTTGGCGGTGGTTTCGAGGCATTGGATCCACTGGGTTGAGTGTGCTGACTGGGTTTGCGCCCCCCCCCCCCCTTTGGGGTCCCTTACGGGATCTGAGGGAAGCTGAAGGGTACATGCCTGGGCTGGCCACTGCAGGGTCCGCCAGGTTCATGCCTGGATGGATGCTACACCCCCTGCTATCCCATGGTGCCCAGCAGGCATGCTGGGGAATGTGTGGTATTGAGCAGCAAGGAGTCATGCGATGTAGTGGATCTGTCACCCTATGCTGCTCCAGTGGCTGTAATCAATAAAGACGTGACCTGGTTTCATCCAAAGATGGTGTGTTGCAGGGCTCATTTTGAGGCGGAACGCACAGGAACGCAGTTCCAGCAATTCCCCAAAGAGGTCACATGTCAGGTGGCCCCACCCGCCTGACCCTCAGCCATTTTGGGCCCCTTTCAGCCTGGATTGGGGCCAAAACGGTCTGGATCAGGCCTCTGACGGGTGGTGGATCACTCTTCCACTCAGCAGCAGCCCAGTCCTGAGCATTTTGGGCCCCTTTTTGGCCATTTTCAGCCCCTTTTTGCCATTTTGGGCCCAATATCAGCCCTGAATGGCCAGGATTGGGTCCAAAACAGCCAGGATAGGTGATGTCAGGGGGTGTGGCATATACAAATCAGTTATGCTAATGACACATTTCCGGTGACGGCAAGCAGTGTGGCATATGCTAATGAGTTATGCTAATGAGTTATGCTAATGAGTTCCTCCAGCTCTTTTTCTAGGACATGACCCCTGGTGTGTTGTATATTCTTTGCCCAGCCTCACAGTTAGCCTATACAGATGCAAAGAACTTAGAAGCGGCAACCTCCACTGCCTCAGCTGATTTTCCCCCAGACTGTTAAAGAAGAGCTGAAATGAATCTCATTTGTTTTATCTAGCATGGAGACCATAGGTTTCACCTGCACATTGTTGGATATTGTGCTATTGACTTTTCCTAAGCGATAAGACCATCCATGAAGTAGATGGCTGCTATAGAGCAGTGATGCTGCACTAGCCAACGATGAGGGGTGTCAGACAGGGGTTAACCGGTCTGGCATAGAAGGCAGAAGTTACATAGGCCGAATCCACACTACCGTTGTTCTTGCGGCAGTTTTTCACTTCTGCAGCACCATTCCTTCATCTGTTCACATGCATCGTCTCCAAAGCCGTCATTAATTCGCCATGGCGTCGCCACAGCCCATTGCACTTTCGCCGCGGGTTATCTTTTGATGAATAACTGCCCTCCGTTGAATTCCAAGCCTCTCTTGACCCGCCTCCCAATTAAGGAGTAATTCTCCGCCTTTGTCCCCACCCCTTTTTTTAAAAAATAAGAGTACCGTGTCGATATGGCGACATCTCATCATATTAATCTCATTTTAAAAAAGCAGGCAGACCTCAAATATCAGAGGAACAATTTCATATGTTAATTCAATTTATATATTGGGGGGGGGCATCCACATGATACTGAAATCGTGGCTCATGTTACGCCCCGACACGGACTGTGCCGACAAGTTAGGCACAGATTTCAATTTTCCAAAGACAAAATGAAGCTCTGCTGTGGGATGCTGCTGTAGGTGATCATGACTGCTCACCCATTCCCGGATGATTTCAACCAGCATGCAGGCTGTGATGTTCCGAGCGCTCATCATAAGTGTCTCGGGTGATTTTTTAAAATATATTATCTTAATGGTGTCGTTGTACCATTGAACCAGGATGCTTACTCATCGATATAGCGTCAATTTGTCCTTTTTTAAAAAAAAAAACCCGCGGAGCCGTTCGGGTTTTTCCCGCCCCTTTACCCGTCTTTTTGAAAGGGGATGTGATCAACGGATTGCGCAGGAGAAGCGCTATTCAAAGGGTGATGTGGACAAACAAGCGAAGAATGTGCAATAACAGATGGAGCAATCATTGCACAAGAAAAGCGGGAGCTAAGGTAGTGTGGAATCGGCCATAGTTGCAGTTAGCCTGTCAGTTATAGAAGGTAGGGAAGTTACATAGTTACAGTTTAGTTTTCTAGCACTGAAAGGCTGTCAAAGCCAAGAGTTCCGTTCCATAGGAAAAGGGAGGGGCAAGGAGTATATAGTCAGCATTGTGACAGTTAAACTGTCATTCTCAGCAATTGCCTTATGTTAGTTGGTTGTACTGTGATTCCTGAATTTTAAAAAAATCCGTTTACTAAACCTGATCTGATCGGTGTGGATATTTTTGGGAAGATCCATGGAACAGAAACTGACAAGGGGATGCATCTATAACTTCCTGGAGTTCAAGACAGCAAAGCAAAGCAGAGAATAAGGATGCAAGCCTTCACCCAGTTATGAACAGGAACATTTTGTTGATTTTGACAGGATTTTCATGCACACAACTGCAGAATTGCTGCCTTAATTATTAATACTCCCATACCTGGTTGATTGCAAACCCTCTCTCCCTTTATGCTTCATAGCATTTACAGCTTTTAAGATGTATTTTATTCTTCCTTTAATCTTGATGGAAGCCTCATCTATTAGTAACAGGTAGAAAACACTTTCAGTCAGCCCTAGAACAACAGCTGGGCTGCTTTCTCTGGACACCTTTTGGGATTTGTTAATGGAATAGAAGTTCTTTTCAACTATAGGTCAGTCATTTGGCTATCTCCCCAGTTAATATTCATTTATTATGATGCCTCTTCTAAGCCTATGAATTGTTATGTCAATGAAAATTCCCGCTGGGGAAGCATCCAGATTGTAGAATAAGGCCAAGTGTTTATTTATTAATCAATTTATTTTAAAAATTTATACCTTGTCTTTCCAGAAGACATAGCCTTCAAGGCAGCTTACAGGCACCACATTATAAAACAACAAACAACAAGCAACAAATAGATGAACTTTACACCAACACTGGCAGAGCAGGTGATTATAAAATAATGTTGGCTGAATTAATATCAGACTATTATAGAACTGGACAAACATGAACAACAAAAGATAGTAAAGATGGTACCAAACAAAACTCCCTGAGGAGGGACTTTCAGAATTGGAGGTGAAGCACAGAGGTACAGGTTCCTGTGAGATAATTGTCATTTTTATACTGGAGGGAGGCTTTAAACTTGAGCCAAAAGGAAAGATGTGGTATAAATATTTTAATTAATAAATACACAAATAAATTTTGCTCAATAGAGTAGCAAGATAGGGGTAGGATCCACTCTGCTATCCACATCAAACTCCAGATCCTCGGATTGAGGAAATGCATGACAGTTAAACTGATATTAACTGATACATGTTTGTAGGATAGACAGGACCCATCACTGTGACTCCCAAGAAGACTGATTCATCCAGCCTTGAATATCAGGGAAATTTTGCAGAGGCAAAATGGATATAAAATGCTGTCACTCTGATTTGCATACCAAACAGCTGTGTTACTTGCACTGCTGTGAAACACAGGGAAAAAAAGGTTTCACAAAGTAGGATCTCCTAAAATTGGAAGGGATCGACAGGTCATCGATGCAAGCCCCTTGATGCAAGATGCTGCTGTTTGTAAGTCATAGTCTGAACAATGCAGCTTGCATTTTGTTTTGTTGGAAATTAAAGTAATGTTCAGATGCACTAAGTGATTTGCAAATGCAAAATGCAAATGCTTATGAGGAAATAAAAGAGTATCTTGAAAAGGAAACCTATCGAGCTGCTACGTGGACCCCGAGGAAGGGAATCCAGTTGGTTTTGCAGCTGCCTTTGTAGCTGATGTCATATCTTGATAGTCATTGCCTTCAGGTATAAGGGCTTTGGAAAAGAAAGGAGCCATTTAAATGAGGAAACGAGAGCACCAAATTATGTTAGTTGTGCCATTATTTTGCCTCTTATACATGCCTCCAGGTCATGCTAATTGCAGTACTTCCTTTTTTGGTCTCCCAAATTATCTCCCATAAGCAAAATGCCGTATAACAAATATGCACCATATGCAGCACCGAAATGAAGGTTTCAGAATAGTCTCCCTTGTAAGCCGCAGCATTCCCAGCAGTTTGAAAATATCTAATTAGAATTCCTAGTTGCACATACACACAAACATACACTCAGAGCACGCAGCTCTGTTTGTTGATGTATATGTATACATGAACATATGCATACATATGTGTACAACTAGGAATTCTACACACAGGCACACAGAGAGCTCTGTTTATTGATGTGTATGTATGTATGTATGTATGTGGCATAACTGATAAACTGGGATTTTGCTCTGTGAAGAAACAAAATGTGTTTATCTCAATCCAGTTGAATGCACAAGCAGGCTTCCATGTCTATATGACTTGTTGGATTAGGACCTGCAGGTGTACATTGCTATGCATCCAAAGCAGGGCTTTTTTTCTGGGAAAAGAGGTGGTGGAACTCAGTGGGTTGTCCTTGGAGAAAATGGTCACATGACTGATGGCCCCACCTCCTGATCTCCAGACAGAGGGGAGTTTAGATTGCCTTCCGTGCCACTGAGCGGTGCGGAGGGCAATCTAAACTCCCCTCTGTCTGGAGATCAGGGGGCGGGGCCACCAGCCATGTGACCATTTTCAAGAGGTTCCAGAACTCCGTTCCACTGCATTCCCCCTGAAAAAAAGCCCTGATCCAAAGGCATCTGAATGGCATCAATAGTACACAACCAGAGCTCTTGCACTACCAAGTTAGCAGCATGTGTCATCCATCCCGATCAGTTCCTTCCACCATTTTGTGCTAGTTTTTTTGCATCTGTGAATAGAGGCAAGTTTAGAGCTCAAGCAGAGATGGCTGAATTTCCCAAATCAAACTAGAATCCATCGTCCGCAGTGGAGAGTCTGGAGACACTACCCATGATATGGCAATGCAGAAATAGGTTCAAGGAGATTCCTTTCCCTCTCCTCCAAACTGAATAAGAAAAAAAGCCCGTTTGAGGCCTTTGGTTCTGATTAGCCAATTAATCATTAACACAATGATTTTGGACATTGTTCTTTTGGCTACTGGCACCAGTTTTAGTGGCTGGAACAAAATTTGTTTTTTTCCCCTGTGCAGGCATGCACTTTATTTTGGAAACCATATGGTAGAAAAAAAATCACACAAGGAACATCTGTTCTGCTCTCCTATTAGCCTGTGAAGTGGTTATTAGTGGCAGGAGAAGGAGAAGGGTAGGAGTTAATATAATTATATTAAAAATGAACAGGGATAATTTTGGTCTGTTATTTATACTGAGGGCCCAGTAAGTTATTTATATTAAAGACTTCGGTGCATTTCCTGTGATAGTCTGGTTGCTAATGCAATTCTGTGTTAAATCTCCCTTGCAATAGGGATTCTAGACAGCAGAGGGTAATAATTTTCTCTCTGCTGTTAGCTGTGGTTTTCCTTTCACATCTGAAACGCGTTGAAGGTGCCCCCAACTGTGACCCTCAGGATTCTTTGCCCACTCTGTTTTATTCTTTTTTATTTTATGAAACATGGGTAAGTAACGCTGCATAGAAATCATGCAATACTTTTAAAAATACTTTTTTAAAAAAAATCACATATGTCCAGACATCTCTGATGAGGCTCCCTCACTTCTCCTAAAAGGCAGGCTGAGCTGTCCTTCAATGACGATGTCTTCCCTTCAGACACAAGAAACTGCTTGTGCTGATAGCGTCTTGCCCAGGAAACATCAGCTATTATTTTAAAGGTTTAAAGCAGGGCTTTTTTTCAGGGGGAATGCGGTGGAATGGAGTTCCAGAACCTCTTGAAAATGGTCACATGGCTGGTGGCCCCGCCCCCTGATCTCCAGACAGAGGGGAGTTTAGATTGCCCTCCACACCGCATGGTGCGGAGGGCAATCTCAACTCCCCTCTGTCTGGAGATCAGGGGGTGGGCCCACCAGCCATGTGACCATTTTCTCCGAGGGCAACCCACGGAGTTCCACCACCTCTTTTCCAAGAAAAAAAGCCCTGGTTTAAAGTAAAGCAGATTTTTGGGGGAAGAAAGAAATGGGCTGTCTGTGCACAAACGGAGGATGATATCCTGTGGGAACATGAAAATAACACACAGTTGGGTGGCTGAAATGTGGGAAATTTTCAGGCCAGTAATTCTCTTTTGGCCTAACCTACCTCAGGATTGTGAGGATATAATGGAGGGCGGGGGGGGGGGGAGAACCTCATTTCAAAAGTAAACAATAAACAACACCAATGTTATAAAAATAATAAACACGTATTGTTTCCTGGTGAGTTCGGATTAGAGCCAAAAGTTTAAAATGAAAAAAAAGAGTACAAATGATCACATTACTGTCTAGGATTCAGGAGCTCTGCTTGCCAGAATTTGTTTACTCTCAGCTGCCAAGGAGTGATTCTCAACTCTTGATCTGTCCTCCTTAATATTGCTTTCATTTTTTCGTTATATTCCCTTTTTGTAATTTGTACATCGTTTATTATTTACTTGCTGATTTCCTCCTCTTCTCCCACTTATTGTGAAGGCTGGTGTTGGGGTGAGGACAACTTTTGCTGCCGCCAGCCTAGCTAAGCCAAGATCGGCAGTGGCAGGGAAAGGGGTTAGTGCCGGCTTCGATTCTCTCCCCTGGGTTTCACCTCCAGCCGTGTCTCAGATACTCTGTTCAATGGATATGAGGCACTGCAGAACACTTTGGTACACTTTGGGAAATGTAGTTCTAGAAGCAGCTCCCCAGTCTCTTAGGGAGAAGGGACAGATGGAGGGGCATCTGTTGGGTTGCCAACCATGGATCATGACATTCCTGGAGATTTGGGGTGGAGCCTGGAGAGTGCTGGTTTTGCGGAGGGACCTTGGCAAAGTACAGTGCCACAGCTGCCATTTTCTCCAGGGGAACATCTCTGTAGTCTGGAAATCAGTATTAATTCTGGAAGATCTCCACGACCCACCTGGAGGTTGGCTACCTGATGCACCTGGATCTGGGGGACCAGTACCTGCTATGTAAGGAAGCTCTGCAGAGGGCCGAAAAGGAACATCTGCACTGCCTGCCTGTCTTTTTGCATGCCCCGGTTGCATTTAACTAGACATAACATGATACTTATACCGGTAAGTGTACGTATGGAAAATGTCCCAGCTGGTTAGGCCCTGAGGGACAGTTCTCATATCACTGGCCTAATTCAGCCTCTTAATGGCCTGTAGGTAATTACACATAGGAAGTAATTACAACACAGAGAAAATACCCTGACACCTCCACATAAGGTTGCCAGGTCCCCTTACCGTCCCAGTGGGAGGGTGGGGGGAACCTGGCACTTACTTCGGGGATCTTCTCTATCACATGCTTCAGAATCTCTCCCCCTTTTGGAAACTCTTACTGAATCAATACAGAAAGTTGGGGGAACAGGCCTCCCAGCTGTGCTCCTAGGGTGGCAAAATAACATCACTCCTGAGAATGACATTGTTGCGCAACACCAGGAGCGCTCCCACACTTTGCAATTTGGGCCCCATTGGCCCAAACTGGCCCAAATCAGCCTGCTGCAAAGTGTGGGAGCACTCCCGGACCCTGCATGATGATGTCAGGTGAGTGCCGGGTTCCCCCCTCCCGCTCGGAGGGTAAGGGGACCTGGCAGCCCTATGTCTACAGGGAAGGCCTATACATACAGGCACCCTAATTTCTGTGAACATGATGACATAACACAGGAAAATTGTGTGGGAATTGCTGAAGCAAGGCTGTGAAATACAACTATGATCCTAACAAATTGAGCATAATCCAGTGGAACGTTCTCTTGTGCAAGGCCCATTGTATTGAATGCCGCTGCCATGAGCAGCATTCATTCATTTCAATAGATCCTGAGTAGGAAAACAGTTTACCCAATTGGACCCACCTTCTTTATGCTCCATTAAAGTAATACACATAATAGATGAAAGCCCAAGGACTGGGGAATACAAAATTTTCAAGGAAATTAACTCGGCAGTTTTATAATCTGACTTTTTATACCTGCTGCTGCCCCATGAATTGTTCAATTGTTTATCATATTTGAAGCAGAATGTCCATAACTTCATGGCTATGGAACCCTTATTATGTCTGAAAATATACATTATCCAAGCCACTATATATTTCTGCGTGTGTGTACAGTGAATAATGCTCTATATACAATATTATGAAACCAACAGAACTGCATAACTGTATAGCCTCAAGTGTATAGTTTATCTCTTCATGTATATAGAGCGCAATAAGCAAATGCTTGCAATGTCCTACGGGGACTGCAAATTAAACTGAAAATTGTTTTGACTTACGTGCAATGTAGTGTACAGTATTAAAAAAAACTTTTGTAAATAAACTGTAATAGCTGAGGGGAGAATGAGTTATGGCACAAATAAGAATGTAAAAGAAATCCATGCCGTGTTTAATCCATTCTTAGTGTCTGAGGGAAGAAGTAGGATGAAAATGTGAATCTGATTAGTAATTAGGGCTTTGTTCTGGGATGTTTTTCTTTGTATAAATATCCTGTGGCTCTGCCATTTTTGACAGACTTGTACAATTCGGCACTCCCGGAGGGTGGCAACAGCCACCCTTCATCCGGGTGCCGTCATTTGCCTCCACGGAGGGTGGGAGGCAGGCAGGCGCTCTCCCAGGCATCCTGGTCTTGTCAGGGGCGGAGCCTGCTGGCCTCTTCAGGCCACTCTGTCCCCAACAGATGGTGAGCACCCTTGGTGCATTCCCATTGGTGAGGAAACTGGGGTCTGTCAGGAGCGGCTGGCTGCTTTATGGCCCAGTTGCGAGGACAGACACCCTGGTGGGGAACCCCTGGATAAGCCTCCCCCCGCAGCTTTACGTTTGGGTGGGGGAGCTTTAAAGGGGTGAATCACTTTGCCTGGCCAGGCCGGGTCTTAGCCATTCAACAGATGGCTTGCACCCAGGGCAGTGGGTGACTCGCCCAGACAGATCGGGGTGGAGGTCCAGGAGTAGACATGGGCACGAACCCAAAAAATTTAATGAATCAGTTTGTGGTTTGGTGCAGATGATGATCCCAAAGTCGCGAACCACAATGGACATTTCCCATTGCCGAACCGGTTCGTGGTTTGTGGTTCATGGTGCTCTGAACAGCCCCATTGCACTTAGAGAGCCTATATTCACAGGGAGTGTGTAGCAGGCTCTCCTCCAGCCATCACCCAAGTTTGGTCAAGATTGCAATAGGGATCTTGGAGTTATACCCTCTCCAATCCGAGGCCCCCAGGAAACTCCCACAAAAATCCAAGCTCAATTTTACTCTCTGTCTCTCCCTAAAGGCTCAACAAAAAGGAGAAGTGAAAAAGGCACAGCCGTGGAAATGCTTGTATATTACATATATTCACAAGTTATAAGTACAAAATCCAGTCGCTACAGCAATGGCATTCAAAGTCCTAGTCAAAATCAATCTATCACCAACACAATGGGTAAACATGCAGTTCTAAGAAATTCAAGCTGTGGCGTAGCGCGTTGTCGGAAAGGCAGCGCCTAAAGCAAGTAGGTGGCAAGGCAGGTAGATGGCAACGAGTACGAGCCGGCAATTTCTCTTCGCTCGTTTCAGACCAAAATGTCTTTCTTCAGGCCACAATATCTGAAATTGACAATTCACAGTAGTACTGCTGATATCACGCCAATAGCACAAAAATTTATACACAATAACACGCCGTTCATTTACTTACATCAAGAAGAAAATTAATTCAGTTCAATCACCATTCCGCATCAATAGCTCCATTAGTTATCGAGTAAAATCCCTGTATCTCCCTTTTCTAGTTAAATGTGCTACTCAATTAGTTAAATGGAACACGCCCAAATGTCTAAGGGCTGTCAAATCAATTAAGGTTCTATTGCACTTATCCGCGTTTAGAGTTGTATCAATTACAGTATTAATTGTCACATTTTTTTAAAAAACGATAACAGCAACAGACAATACATACATTTTTATAATAAATAGTTTTCATAAAATTACAATGTCTCTTAATCCAAAACGGGGAGAACAACAAATAAAAGAACAGGAAGGGAGGGGGAGGGGGAGGGAAAGGGAAAGGGGGGGAAAATGGAACGCAGGGAGAATCGAGGAGGAGTTGTTTTAAGAAGGGATTTGAATAAAATCACACTTCATAAGAAGGACGAAAAATCAATGTCATGGTTGAGACCATGAGGGATCATAGTATCTAACTGAAAGATCCATCTGATTTCGGCTTGAAGAAGAGACTTATGATGATAGCCTGGTTTTGGTATAGTCTCCAGGACCGAGAATTTAAAGCTTCTATCATTTGAATGTAATAAATGGAAGTGTTGGTAGAGGGGTGTGTCCAGGTTATGATTTTTAATTCTTGAAATATGCTCTTGAATACGATGGCGAACTGGGCGGGTGGTACATCCTACATATAGGAGACCGCAATTGCACCGAAGGAGATAAATGACGTTAGGAGTGCTACACGTGGAAAATGACCTGGAGTAAAGTGGTTTGCCAGTGGATGGATGGAGGATATGTTTCAAGTCAATGCAATAATTACATACACTGCAGTGACCGCAGGAGAAGTGGCCTGTTGGAAAGTCATCTTCCTCAGTCGCTTCCCTGAAATCAGAATGCACCAACAGGTCTTGCAGGCTCTTGGTTCTCCGATAGCCAATTTGAGGTGGATCGTCGCATCCTGGTAGATTTTTAAGTATGTTCCAATTTTTTCTGATGACATTAGTGATGGCTCCTGATATGGGAGTAAAGTCAATGGCCCAGGTAATCCTGTTATGACTCTGGTCCCGGGGTCTATAAGTGAGTAGACGGAATCGAGGGGTTAGTTCAGCCTTTTTAATGGCCCAATTTACAACCCAGCTAGGGTAATTACGTGCCCTAAATGCTGCACCCATCCGCGCTGTTTCTTTCCGAAAATCTTGTTGAACGGTCCCCTTTCCCTTTCCCTCGTCCTCCCCCTCCCCTTCCTGTTCTTTTATTTGTTGTTCTCCCCGTTTTGGATACTACCTCCTGATGCCCAGAGTCCATTTTAAATGAATATTTTGCAAAAGATATGCATGCTTGGGTCAACGAGTTTTTAAAAAACCAAACCAATGGTGAATTAATGTCTTTTAAGGTGTAGGGCAGAGGCAAGCTACCTTCTTTGGCCTAAGTTCTAAAAAAACAACAACCCCGCATATGTTACCTGTGGAGGTGTTGATGTTCCAGCAATAAAATTGGGGAGACAATGGTTGCATGTGGCCAGGCACACGTTGAGCAAGCCAAGCCCTTGTGGCAATGCTAGTATTTCATGGATTTGCCTTCTCCAGGTCTGGAAAGCACTGATGGGCTAAGCCATGCCTGTTGCCTTCTCTGGCAATTGCTGGCCCCAGCAAGTGCTGCCAGTGCCTCAGTTGCTTTGCCCTGGGTGCCAAACAAAAAAGTCTGGTGTGCTACTGCTGGCCTACTTGCTGGGGGTTGCCTATCCCTGGCCTAAGGCCCTGTTTCTCATTTGGCAATTAAAGGGACATTTCACCTCCCGCCCAGTTCTGAGCTTTGTTCTCTCTCTGTCTGTCTGTTGCTTTCTCATCTTCTCCTGTTGCCTTTTACTTTTCTCTGATGCACCTGCTGCTCCTGCACCAGTTCTGTTGTGTTCTGTAATAAGACTGCACATGGTCAGTATAAAAGTATTTTCTTTTTTTAAAAAATGGGGCATGTTCCATGATAGTTAAGTGTCATGAAGTCCCATTGGTATTAATGAGAGTTTTAAGAATGTAATTAACAACCCATAGATTTCTGTGAAAAAGTTAATTTACTTAACTTTGAGTGGATTATGTCACACAAACCTTGCTATTTGGCTTTAAAAATTGTTGATAAGTAGATTAATCAATAAGATCTGCATGAATATGTATATAGATAAAAAGTAGTGCCCAAAATGAAAGCATGTTTCTTTTTTATTATATACACATGCCTCATCTTAGAAGAGGCCTTCCATTTGCTGTGAAGAAAAGGGGAATGCCTCTTAAAAATTTTTGTGATTACTTGCATTCAAATAATTAACCATTTTTAATTTAGATGTATACCGTTGTGTGATAGACAGAGCAGTAAAAATTACCCAGCAACACAGGAGCCAATGTATGCTTCTCTGAAACAAGCAATAGCAGATGAGGTCCAAGGAAAAGGGAATTAATATCCTGACAATTGGAAGTTATGTTTGACAGAAGGGTGGGAGAGGGAGAAAGAAGAGTGACTGAAGGCTTAGTTTAACAGGAGTATGGATTAAATAATTGCATATCATATTTGATAATGTTCTCTCTGGCTGTAAAAAATGTTATAGTATTACTGAGTCTAGTGTGTAACTAAGTGGCAGCAGAGTTCTGTATTTATAATTTTTCACTTGACATGCACATTTTAAAACTTGAAATATCATTTCTCTTTGTTGACTATTAATATATACTGAGGCTGTGATATTTTAAACAAAGTTTGTTCTTATTTGCTATTTTAAAAAAGG
The DNA here is from genome assembly GCF_028583425.1 of Eublepharis macularius. Lineage (NCBI taxonomy): Eukaryota > Metazoa > Chordata > Lepidosauria > Squamata > Eublepharidae > Eublepharis > Eublepharis macularius. The sequence goes on from NC_072798.1 coordinate 75,315,234, forward strand.
AAAGCCATCTTTTTTTCTATTGGTTTACTTCATCTCTCAAGTACTGGCCACAGACTTGGATGGATTTTATACCCAGGCTCAGATTCTCTCTGAACATGCCCTGCAAATCCATCCCCTTGTCAGACATTTCACATAGAGAGTGTCCTTCACTTGTGAAAACCTTAAAAACATGAGTTTTCAAGTAAATGTCTGGGATTGTCCCATCTGCTATATATATGGTTCCTAATCTAACATAATACTCCTGTTTCAGAAGGAAGGGACTGAGACAAAAACTTAACAAACAGTAAACTTTATTCCCCTTCAAGATTCAGAACTGAATGGTGAAATGTCAAGTAAAGCAGAACAATACAATGTTGTAATACGATAGTTGTATATGACAGTCAAAGAAACCATATATATATTTTCTAATTGAATATTTTGAAGCTAGTGCCTAATCAGGATGCCTGTGGCGAAGACCAGCTGGCAGAGAGGTGAAACAGCCTGGAACCTGGTTTGGGGAAACTGAAAGGGGGGAAGGGAGGAGAAAAAGTCATAACACTGGTAGTCCTGAAGAGAAGGGTCTAGTGTTGTCTGGCTCAAGATGGATAGAAGATGGTCCAGAAACAACCCATTACCAGGATAGGGTTCCTGCAATCTCAGCATTGGAAAACTTCCAATGGCAGTACCAATTCCCGTGATGTCAGCAGTGCCAGAGGTTCTGGAGCAAAACCAGGAAGACAGTCCAGGTGCAGAACCTGCTACAAAGGTTGAGGGCAAAGGGTGCCCTCTTTATATCCCTGGATTTACTTAGGGGAAGTAACATGATTAACTGGATCAGATGCAAAACAAGGATCCTAGCCAGGATTGGATCCTGACCTCGGAAACTGGCATGCCATTGGTGGGTTTTGAATTTTTAGTGAGTGGAGGAAGATGCGTGTCCAGGATAAGTGGAAGTCAAAATCTGGGCATGCCAGGCGAGGCAACAGCGGAACAGTTTAGGTGAAGAGACTGAGGCCAGTTAGAGCCTTTTTGATGAAAGCTGAGCAGTGGCTTGATCCAATGGGTCGGTGCTTGAGTTACAGGAGAACGTTTTGGGACTTCAGGTTGTCATCCTGCTAATGAGTCATTCCTTATGGCCATAGGTGTAGGGGAACCCTGGAGGCTTTAGACAAAAGCCCTCAATTAATGTACTCCTTGAAACATTCAAGCAGTTGGGTTACTCACACGTGGAAGTGCTCAGGAGAACTCCTGCCAGGCTCAAGAGCTCTGTTTTGATAAAACTGGATGTTTCATCCAGGATTCTGATTTTTTAGAGCCATTGGATCTTAGGGTGGCTTAGGTGGCCCTGTGACCTTGTAAAAATGAATGTTTTACACTCCTGCTGAGATTCTTCAGTTTAGTAGGGAAGGTGGCAAGTGATGGAAAACCCTTGTGTGGGGGTGGGTGGCTAGCCCCAGGAAATGACCACATCTTGTTACTCTGTGGCAGAAGAAATGAAGAGAAGGTGTGTGGCTCTTTAAAGACTAACATTTTTTTACAGTGCAGGCCTAAGCAAACTTCAGTGGAGAAGCGTGTAACTCTTTTTAGGTATGCTCTGTCAGTCTGGTAAAGCTTTTGCGGGGCTCACTTGATTAGATGCATACAGTGGGTCTTCACTAGGTGGACAAATATTTCATTTGTTTAGAACATTTCTGGGCTGCCCCTCTAGATACCCGCTTGAGGTGGCTCTCGAAGTAAAAACAATACAATAAAATATTAAAATGAATTATCAATAACAAAAGAAGCCATAAAAACAGCGTAATGCAACATTCAGAGCCTACAAGGATATACATTAAACAGTCCTCAGTCTAGAAGAGGAAAATAAAAACAGCTGAAGTAGATGGAGTCCCTCAGTTAAACGTCTGGTTTTGGCCTGCTGGTGAAAGGGCAATAAGGTAGGTGCCAGATAAGCCTTAATGGATATAGTGTATATTCAAAGTTATGAAAAAATGTTATAAGTTCCAAGGTAAAGGGCCATGAAATAGAAGGTGAAAAGTAAATACGTAACATTCAAATGTAATCAAGAGAAATGCAGAGACCATTCAAAATATGTTATTCATGATAATACGAAATCCTTAATTTTTCTAACACTGACTGCTACCACATGGATTTTCCTTAACTGGCACACAACATGCTCTTACTGTCTCCTGAGGCTCCTGAGGCTTTCCCTTTTAAGCTGGAGCACCCCCCTTCTTTCTTCCAGCATAAAAGGAAAATCAGCACGCCAGCTACAAGCATAACTTTCACGTGACAGCTCTGCCTGCAGCTAGTCTGGAAGAGTAGGGTTGCCAACTCCGGAATGGGAAATTCCTGGAGATTGGGGGGAGAGCAGAGGCTGGGGAGGGTGGTGTTTGGGGAAGGGGTGAGTTCAGCACAAATGTGATGCCATAGAGTCCCCCCTCCAAAGCTGCCATTTTCTCCAGACAGAAGCCAAAAAAGGGTGGGAAACAACAACAGGAGGAGGAAAAAAACAGTCAAATATGAATATTAGTGTTTTCTAATATGTTTAAAGTAACCAATGCTATAATTAAATGAATTCATAAATAAATGATGAAAGTGCTTATAAATACAGATAAATACAGATCATACCATGTAAACAATATGAAACCGCCAAGCCAGATATTGCCAGCTGCAAAAGGGTACAGTCTTTACTGAAAATCTAATATCTAAAATCTAATATTTGTTTTATCCTTTTTCTTTTTCTTTCTTTTTCTTTTTCTTTCAAAGCAGCTGAGAGGAAGATGTGAGAAGACCACCCAAACTGTAAATGTCCAAGGTAAGTATCCACAAAAGTCAAAATGAGTATAGTAAAGTCTTATCTCTTTCTTTCTGAAGGTGATGCCAGAAAGCCAGACTTCCCTCCAGGGCAAGGAACCCTTGTGCCCAACACAGGGCCACCAACAGGACTTGGTGTTTCATTGGCTGGGCTTCTTCAGGGGCGATTTAAGGGATCACCTCATGAGTCAATCCATACAGCATGCTCTTCTCATACAGTGCAACGGGTCTCTCTAGTGGCGGACCATTTTCTCCAGAGGCACTGCTCTCTGTGGTCTAGAGATCAGTAGTAATTCAGGGGGAGATCCAGGCCTCACCTGGAGGTTGGTAACCATTGAGTAGAACTAAGTGATCGTCTTCGTCCTTCTGTGCAGCCCCACATTGGGACTGCGCAGGCGCAGGCCAGCCGCGGAAAAGATTTTTCTAGCTCTAAGAGATGTGAGGGGGACGTTCGGATCCACCGCGCATGCGCGCCGGTGTTCCCGCCAATTTTGAATGCATATATATCCGAACGTCCCCGGCATTCCCTCAGTTCCTTTTTCGCCGCCGTCGAAAAGGTTCTTATTGTCTAGCGTTCGTTTCCAGCGTCTCTTCGGAGTTTTGGATCGTTTCTTCTGCTGGTCGGTATTTTCCCCTTGTCATCTGTCGGGAGATACCGTTCATTATGTCGCAGACATCTTTGTTTAAAAAGTGTCATAAATGCGGCACTAAGATGACCCATTCGGACGGCCATGAGCTCTGCCTCATCTGCCTGGGCGAGGGGCATGTTGTCGAGCGCTGCTCCATTTGTATGTCCTTCACTCCGAAGGCAAGGAGTGATCGGAAGGCCAGGCTCCGTGCCTTCTTGTGGGATGCCAACCTTCTCCCCCCCAAGCCATCGGGCTCTTCGGGAGATAGGCCGCGCTCCGCCGCTCCGTCACCGGCGCCGTCTCGTAAGTCGCCAGAGCCGCTCCCCTCGGAACCGACGGGGCAACCCGTTCCGGAGGCCCGACCTGATTCCGGTTCCGGGGATCGTCCTTCGAGCCGGAAGGCCAAGAAGCGTTCCGCGCCCAAGCCGAAGTCCTCCTCCAAGCCTTCGGTTCCGGAGGCTGTTTCGGAGCCCCCGTCCAAGAAGGCCAAGGCGAAGTCGAGGGCCAAGGGCCGTGCATTGTCCCCAGCTCCGACTGTGCTGCCTGGTTCTCCGGCCGAACCAGTCCTGATACCCGACGATGTGGTGAGTCTCCACACCCCGTCGCCTCCTTGCACGCCTCCTCCGTCGGTTCCCGAGGAATTTATGCCGTTTCCGCCTTTCCCGGAACCGTTCCAATCTTTTGAGCGCTCCCTGCCGTCCGCCCCGGCGCCTTCAGAGGCCTCCGTTCCACTGCCGTCTACCTCGTCGGTTCCGATGCCTCTTCGCTGGCCTGCCTCGGTGCCTGCTCCTCTGCCCCCTTGCCAGCCGGTCGCGGGGGTTGGGAACATGACCTCCTGGCAGGATTTTGTGGCGTGGTTCCAGCAGTCGCTGCCCTTCCTGCAACATCCGTCGGTTCCGATGGTCTCCGTTCCGGCTCAGCCAGTCGGGCTCCCAGCACCCGCTCCTCCACCTCCGGGCTTGCCTCTGCGACCGCCGGTTCCTGCAACTTATCCGCCGGTCTTCGGTTCCGACGCAAACCTCGCCGGAGTTTTCGGATTCCGAGGATGATGAAGGTCTGGCGTCACCGTCGGAGTGCTCTTCAGACGCGGCCTCGGATCCTTCCCCGGATGACACCGTGGGTGGGCCCCGCTCATCGTCCCCGAATGACGATTACAGGCTATTCTCCGAACAAATGGTGCGGATGGCCGCCGCGCTGGAGATAGACGTCTCCTCCACGACCTCCAAGCCCAAGAGTAAGCTGCTGGAGGCGCTGTATTCCGGGTCCCCCGCGTCGGTGGCGTTTCCCCCTGTGGAGGATTTTGTCGATAACGCTCTCGCGCTCTGGCAGACGCCGGCGTCCCTGTCCGCGACGGCAAAGAAGGTAGAACAGTACTACCGTTTAAAGCAAGATGATTGCCCGTACCTCTTCAATCACCCGAAACTCTCGTCGATCGTGGCTGAGGAGGGTCAGGCTCGGTTCCGTTCCGGTTCCTCGTCGGCCCCGGCGGACCGAGAAGGCAGAAAGCTGGATGGCGTGGGCAGGAAACTCTACTCATCCGCGTCTCTGGGATTCCGTATTGCCAACTTCCAGGCCATAATGGGATCCTATAATCTATTCCTGTGGAAGAGGCTGTCCTCTTACCTCTCCGACCTCCCGGAGGATCGCCGCCACCTGGTTAAGGCCCTCCAAGCCGAGGCCGTGAAGCTGTCAAAACAGCAAATGACAGCTGGCAAGGACGCCGCCGACTCTGCAGCGCGAGCGATGGCAACTTCGGTGGTCCTGCGTCGGCACGCCTGGCTCCGGTCCACGGCCCTGCCTCCAGAGAAGAAGGCGAAGGTGGAGGACTTCCCGTTCGAGGGGCCCCAGCTCTTCTCGGAGAAGACGGATGAGTCCCTCTCCCTGATGAAGAAGAATCAGCAGACGGCCAAGTCCCTCGGGGTCGCCCCCTCAGCCCAGTCGTCGGGTCCGAGGTATCGCTATGGTCGGTTCCGATCCTACCAGACCCCTTACCAGCCTTACCAGCAGCGTCAAGGGCGCTTCTTCTCGGGCCAGTCCTACGGTCACCGATCCTACTCTGCCCAGCAGCGTCACCCTTCCAGGCGCTCCGGCCGGTCCAAGGGCAGGCAACAGCCCTCTTCACCCAAGCCTTCGACCTCAGCGCAGAAGCCCTCGGTCTTCTGACTGCGCCTGAACGCTCCCCCGTTGGCCTCCGAGGGTGCTTCCTCTGCTGCCCAGTTTCTGGACAGGCTTCGACCTTTTTTGCCCTGTTGGCAACGTGTTACTTCTGACGCTTGGGTCCTGTCCATTGTGGCCCATGGTTACAAGTTAATGTTTACGGATGCACCCCCTCTCTCTCTCCCTCCCCGTTGTTCTCCATGTTGTGATGTTGTGTTACACAATAATGTTATGGAGTTGGTTACCAAAGGTGCTGTCCGGGTGGTCAATGTCTCTACTTCCCCATGGGGATTTTATTCCAGATACTTCCTTGTGGATAAGAAGGGTGGAGGTTCCCGGCCTATCTTAGACCTTCGAGGCCTCAATGGTTATTTGAAGGCTGAGAAGTTTCGCATGCTGACCCTGGCGCGAGTCATGGAACTCCTGGAAGTGGGCGTCTGGCTGGCCATTCTAGACCTGAAGGATGCCTACTTCCACATTTCTATATTTGAGGGCCACAGGAAATACCTGCGGTTTGTGTATGGGAATTCTGTGTATGAATATACAGTGTTGCCCTTCGGGCTAGCCTCTGCACCCAGAGTGTTCACAAAGTGCATGGCCACCGTAGTGGCATACCTGCGGTCCCAGGGTTGCTTTATCTACCCGTACCTGGATGACTGGCTCCTGGTGGGACCCTCGCCTGACTCTCTCCAGGCCCATATTGCCCTCACTTTGTCCGTGCTGGCTAGGCTGGGCTTGGTGGTTAATGGGGATAAGTCTATCCTGACCCCAGGCATGGCCATTAGGTTTATTGGGGTCCATTTCAATTCCCTGCTGGGTAGAGCCTACCTGCCCCCAGACCGGTTGGCCAGGCTTTCCGCTTTGGCCCGGCATTTTATGCATTGCCGGTATCAGACTGCCCTTTTGGTTCAGACTCTGTTGGGCCTTATGGCCTCCACCACAGGGGTGGTTTTCTTTGCGCGCCTGCGTATGAGGCCTCTGCAAAACTGGTTTGTCCGGAGGTACAACCCCCTCACCATGGGTCAGCACCAGAGGTTTTCCATCCCCAGGGTGGTGCTGCGCTCTCTGGCCTGGTGGACTGTCCCTGGGAACCTGTCTGAAGGTTGTCCTTTCGGCCCCTTCCTAGCTGAGGTCACGGTTTATACCGATGCCTCCAACTTGGGATGGGGGGGGCGCTGTGGACAGCTTTCGGCTCAGGGCATCTGGTCCCCATCTGAGGCATCCATGCATATCAACCTTCTTGAGCTTAGGGCGATCCGTTACTCCCTCGCTTCTTTTGCAGATGCCATTCGGAACAGGAGGGTTCAGGTCCTGTCGGACAATACCACGGCCTGCTACTACCTCAACAAGCAGGGAGGGACGGTCTCGCTCAAGCTCTGCAAGGAGGCAACGACTCTATGGAATTGGGCCATGGTCAACAACGTCCTTCCCAGAGCCGTGCACATTGCCGGGGATCTCAACACCTCGGCGGATGCGCTGAGCAGGGTGTTTTTGCCTCAGCACGAGTGGTCCCTAAACAGGGTTTACCTCGACCAGGTTTTCCGCACATGGGGCACGCCGTTGGTCGACCTCTTCGCCACTGCCCGCAACAAACAGGCCCCGCTGTTCTGCTCCCGGGCCGGCATTGGCCGCCACTCCCTAGGGGATGCCTTCCAAATACCTTGGTCCCCAGGGCTCTTTTATGCCTTCCCGCCCTTCCCGCTCCTGTACAAGGTTCTTTCCAGGGTCAGGGCCTTCCGAACCCACTGTATCCTCGTTGCCCCTCGGTGGCCTCGCCAGGATTGGTTCCCCCTTTTACTTTCCCTGTCCCAGGGGCGATGCCTCCCCCTGCCTCACGCCCCGGACCTCTTAACCAGGGACGGGGTGTGGCATCACGATGTGGCTGTACTGAATCTGACTGCCTGGCTTCTGGGCACCCGGGAGTGAGCCTCTCTTCTGGAGTGCTTGGGGTGATCTTGAATGCCCGGAAACCGTCCACCAGGTTGTCCTATCAGAGGAAGTGGTCACGTTTTTCCCGGTGGTTGGCCCTGAAGGGGGTTTCTCCCTTTAGTTGCCCGCTTCCTGTCATCCTGGACTACCTCCTGGAACTCTGCTCCCAGGGCCTTGCGTTTTCCAGTGTTAAGGTCCACATGGCTGCAATCTCTGCCTTCCATGAGCAGATTGATGGGAAGACAGTTTTTACTCACTGGCTTTCTAAGCAGTTCCTGAAGGGCCTGTTCAAGACCTTCCCTCCTAGGGCCCATCCCATTCCGCAATGGAGTCTCTCCCTGGTTCTCTCCCGGCTGATGCTCCAGCCCTTTGAGCCTCTATCTTCTTGTCCCCTACCTTTGCTCACTCAGAAGGTGGCTTTCCTGGTAGCAATCACGTCCTCTAGGCGTGTTGGGGAGCTGTCTGCCCTGCGGTGTGACCCTCCCTTCCTGCAGTTTTTCCCTGGTACTGTCATGCTCCACACTAGCATGGAGTTTCTGCCCAAGGTAGTCTCAAGGTTTCACCTACAGCAAAAGGTGTTCCTCCCTTCCTTTTTTCCAACACCTTCATCCCCAGGGGAACGAGCACTACACACATTGGATGTAAAGCGTGCTTTATTGTTTTATTTGCACTGCACCAAATGTTTCAGGAAGTCTCCTGCCCTGTTTGTGTGTTACTCTGGCCCTCGCAAGGGCTCACCTGCTTCTGCCCAGTCCATCTCTCGCTGGATTGTGTCTACGATTAAACTTTGCTATCAGCATGCTGGAGTCCAGTGTCCCTTGTTGGTTACCGCTCATTCCACTCGAGCGCAAGCTGCTTCTGCTGCCTTCCTACGAGGAGTGCCGCTCCGGGACGTCTGCCAAGCTGCGACATGGTCCACTGCAGACACTTTCATCAAGCACTATTCTGTGGATGTGCATGCACGACGTGACTCGGCTGTGGGCACAGCTGTCCTGCCGTCCTTGTTCAAGTAGACACTCACACCCGCCCCCATTGGTGAGATGCTAGTTACTCTCCCAATGTGGGGCTGCACAGAAGGACGAAGACGATAAACAGGGTTTCTCACCTGTAACTGTTGATCGTCGAGTCTCTTCTGTGCAGACACACATTCCCTCCCGCCTGCCCCGCTGTGAGTGCTTGGTTTCTTCCATTGTTTCTCCGGCGGCTCAGGTGAACTGAGGGAATGCCGGGGACGTTCGGATATATATGCATTCAAAATTGGCGGGAACACCGGCGCGCATGCGCGGTGGATCCGAACGTCCCCCTCACATCTCTTAGAGCTAGAAAAATCTTTTCCGCGGCTGGCCTGCGCCTGCGCAGTCCCAATGTGTGTCTGCACAGAAGAGACTCGACGATCAACAGTTACAGGTGAGAAACCCTGTTTTCCCCTTTAAAATGGCGGCACTCAGCTCCAGCATCCCTCCCTTTTTAAAAAAAAAGCCAATGAAGCTGAGGCTTGGCTGTGAGCCACGGTTCTGGTGTTGGTGGACGGGTTGCTAAGAGGAGATGAAAGGATCCTGGCAATATTCCCGTCCCCAACATAAAGGGTTCAAGGGGTGATGGCAGCATGAATGGTGCAGGGATAAGGAAAACAGGGTTGTACCTCCCTGTAACCGTTGTTTTTTTCCCCAAAGTTATTTTTATTTTATTAATAGAAATAAAAGCCCATAGTGTTACCAGAACTGCTCTTTATTATAATGGGGAATTAGCTGCAGCAGTCTGTAACTATTAATATTAAGCGAGGATCATAACCTATGTTTACGGAGGTCCCGATCCCAGACACTCTAGTGAAAAAGAGGCAGACAAGGAGTAAGGTCCAAACACGTGTATTGAGTGTAGCGTAAGCCTAGCTTGCACAATCATACAAAGAACATACAAGGTCTAAGAAATACAGAGTAGGAAATACAGAGACGTTCGCATTAGCTGGTTCCCAACGATGGTAAGGGAAATACTCACAATCCTGGAGCGAAGCAGAGACACAACAGCGAGGGTGGCCCAATGCCAGCACTGGAACCACAGACGGACAGCAAGGAGGTCTGGATAGGGAATGGCCGAGGCACCGAGTGGTCTGGGAGACCAGCTTAAATACCCCAAAACGTACCCTGGGGCTGGTGCTGTACTTGGTGGTTCTCACAGTCTAAAACAAAGGGTCTAATGGGCTACTGAATGGCTTGGATGGGCCACTTTGGTAATCAGATTGCGATAAGTGACACCTCAGGAAGAGGGGACAAAAGAGGGAGGGGGAAATCCAAGTGGGCTGAATGGATGTTCCAGCGGACAGGGCTTGTCCTGATGTCATCAGCTTTGGAATGCGGAGGTTTCTTTGAGATGCATTCTCTAAGTGCTTGGGATGGTCGGCACTTAGTTCCTTCTCCGGGGCGGCTCCTAAGATATGCAGAGCGGGGCGAGGGGCTCTCGCTGCGGACGTGGTGTGCCCGCTTCGCCGAAATGGCTTCCCAAAGCAGTCTTCTTCCCAGGGTCTTCTGGCTGCCTGAGAACATGGATGCCGGCTGGGCATAGCTGGGGCTGGATAGCAGGCTGCCCGGTAGCGAGGGCAAGCTCGGCGACCGGCCCGCGGGAGGCTCCAGGCGGGAACTGACCAGGGAGCGCCTAGCCAGGCTCGCTGGAGGTTTCCCCGGCAGGTGCCCGGCTGCTAGCAGCGGCTTGGGCCCATATGAGGCAGGCTTCCATGGAGGCAGGGGAGCAACACTTTAAAACACAGTCCAAAGCAGGGAACAGGCACGGTCCGTGGCAGATGGCAATGCAGGCACGGGGCACACTTGTAACAGAGTCCAAACACACACTGGGAATTCCAGATACAGGTCAGGGCAGGGCTGCCCAGAAAGAGAGTCCTTTGTGCAGTTAACCAAACATGGAGTCAGTAAACTACACAGTCTATTGCAGCAGGGTAATTGACACGCAGGCAGGAAACTGACACGTGTATCAGAACACACACACGTGCACAGCAGTCTTTGGGTGTAGCAGTAAAACAGCAACGCAGGAAACTCTAGCACAGTTCATAGCAGGCTTTAAAGCAGGGGAGGGGGCCTACTTGGCAACAATTGAAAGGGCAGAAAACAAGAATAAAGAAAAGGTAAACAGTGACAGAACTTGGAACTTAGAAAAGAAAAAGAACATTAATACATATTTCATTTCCATTCTTCTCTACAACACTTGTCTTATTTTAACAAAGTTATAATTTCTCCAAAATTTTCTTTTCCACTACTTTTCTATTCGTTTTATATGCCCCCATTATCTTCTTAATGATCAAACCCACAAATCATCAAGTCAATATTCCTCATTTCATGCAGAAAGTCAATAAAGGGTTTCCAGTTAGCCAGAAAGATAGACAATGTTTTGTCTCTGATCAAAGCTGTAAGTTTTGCCATCTCCGCTAACTCTGTCATTTTCATAGTCCAGTCCTCTATTGAAGGTAATTCCGTATTTTTCCATTTCTGTGCATACAAAAGCCTAGCTGCTATAATCATATATAGAAATAAAATCCCATGCCGATTTTCCAACTGTTTGTTCATTAGTCCCAACGAAAAGGCTTCTGGTGTAGTCTTTAGTATTTTTTTGTAATACCATATGAATCTGGGTCCAAAATTTTTTAGCTTTACGGCAAGTCCACCAGAAATGATAAAATGTTCCTTCTTGTTTCTCACATTTCCAACACTTATTTGACGTATCAGGAGACATATACCAAGGATACATCATTTTATACAAATTTTCTTTAACTCTAACACTCAATGTAAATTTAAGCCCCTTTACCCACATATTTTCCCATTGGTCCATCATTATATTATACCCAATTTTTTTAGCCCATTTTACTATACAGTCTTTCACAGATTCTTCTTCCATTTCAAATTTCAGTAACAACTTATACATTTTGGAAATAACTATTGTTCATTGAGTTCTTCTGTGTAGGCACACATTGGGACTGTGCATGCCCAGGCCAACTGACCAGAAACGTTTCTGTTGTTTCTCTAAAGCTCTGTTGGGGGGCACTTCTCCTAGTCACGTAGCAGCTTGTTTTTCCTCCTAAACGGCCACGTGATTACCCAGGAGAAGTGATTCCTTCCCCTCAGTTCTCCTGAGTTGTCGCAATCTCATACCGGAACATCACTTCAGAGCATTCACAGCAGGGCAGGAGCAGGGGCAATGTGTCCCTCCAGAGAACTCGATGAACAATGGTTTCAGGTAAGTACAACTCTGTTTTCATCTTTCTTCTTCTGTGCAGTCCCACATTGGGAGATTACCAAGCTACAAACAATAAGGAGGCAGGGTAATTGAGAGGGATAAGATGGGGGTAACCACCTCCAGCCTGACGAGGTCAAGGGTACCGGATTTGATGAAGCATGTCGCCCTGGTCCTTCCGACCACTGACAGTGGTATAGTGGGGAAATACAGCGTGAATAATGGTGCCGGTGAGAATGGCAAGGTAGGGCCGCCAGTTCCAATGAATCTGACTGATGGTGGGTAGGCACCTTTATATCCAATAGAGATTATGGTCAAAGAGTCTCCCTTCAAACCCCAGTAGAAACTTTTTGATCTGACGGCGGTGATGGGCATCCTTGATGGTGCTGCTCGAGTTCAGGCTTGGATCCAGGCCTCCAGACATCCTCCTCGGGTCGGTCCGAATGGTGCATTCCTGAAGCACGGAGGTCAATCTCACCCTCAGAGAAAGACTGTTCTGGGGAATTCATGTGAGGGGAGGGGGTTCTTGGGGTGACCAGAATGACCTCACCCTCCATCTCCGCAGCTGAAGACTGACTCTGATGAGCTGCCAGGGGATTGAAGCCAAATAGAAATTTTCCCCACAATGCAGCCTTGAAACAGAGAGCCCTCTCATTTTTGGCCGTAGGGGTAAATTGCTGGCAGAACTTACAGGCCGCAATGTTATGGCCTTCTCCCAGACACAAAAGGCAGAGATCATGCTCATTGGTCTGGGCCATCTTTGTACCACATTTGGTATACTTCTTAAAAAGTGCCCTTTGAGATATTTTGAGGGACAAAACAGAATCCAAAGAGTGAAGTCAAGCCGGGTCAAACATGGCTCCAATAACAAATGAGAGCAGAATCACAAACCACAGGGAAGTCAAAAGCCAAGTCCAGAGGTCAAGATCAAGCCAAAAAGACAGTAGGGTAAAGACACAAATGGAGCTAACAAGTGAGGTTCTCCTCTTTGCAGGGGTTAAGAGAAAATGAAGGGGAAGGGGTCACTTCTCCTAGGTAATCACATTTAGGTGGGAAAATGAGCTGCTATGTGACTGGAAGAAGCAGCCCCCTAAAGGAGCTTTGGAGACGTGATAGAAACTTCTCTAGTCTACTGGCCTTCGCAGTCCCAATGTGTGCCTGCCCAGTTCAGGCTAGAGGGGAAACAAGGAGGCGGGCCCTACCACAACAGTCCTTATGGTTCTCCCCTTCCATTGTATTTATTTTTTCTACAAATTACAGTCAGAAATCCTATATTATGGTTCATGCCTGAAATACATTAGTATGTAGGCCGTCGTCACACGGCCATAAATTTAGCGCCAAACTAGTGCCATCTCCTGCTGAATGCTCACCTTATTCCGGCTCTCTTGCGATTTCGCCATTCTCCCCAATTCACGTTTTGTGACTCTTTATGTCGTCTTTATCCACTTCCATGTGAATGCCCTGGATCGACTATGAACGCGTTGCAACACAAAATGCTCACTCTCCCCGATCATCTGTCTCACCTTTGATTCTCCTGCCCTACATTCCCACAAGCCCTAGAGCAACCTGCAATTAAGCCTCAAAGTAATTTTTTTTTAAAAGTCAACCTTATAGCGCTATAGCGCTATTCTGCCATGGGCGGAAAACCTCTGCTACCTATCACAGTTGGCTTTTGGGTTGGCCCAGCACAACATTGGTATAATAGAAGAGTGATATAGCGCAAATGTGCGAAATTTTTTTTTAAAAGGGGTGGGATTTTTAGGGCCCCATTTCCAGATGCACTTTGACTGACCGTTGAATTGTGCTTTTCCCTTTTAATGTGACTGACTGGAAGTACAAGCAGTCGTCAAAAGATGGGAGAATCCGTTCTAATAACAATAACAGAAGAAACGATTTCTAGTGCAAAACTGACGAAATAAGGGCCCGTGTGATGATGGCCGTATTTTACATAGCATTCTACTAATTTTCTGCACCAATGTTAAGAATACATTGGCAATGACTAAACCTTCTTTACTGGGAAACAAATCACAACATGCATCACTATGGTGTTTGTAGGGGAAAAGATGATGTCTAAACAGAAAAAGATTGAAGCTCAATGGTTCATTAACTTTCACAAGATTGCCAGCAATTAGAAAGACTGCCTTTTCATGAACATGTCAATTATACAGCATTGCCTCAGAGCGTTACTATGATTAATAGCCAGCAGAAATAGTCAAAAGCCTGTAATAAATTGAAGTAATTGCATGCCACAGCTATGAATGCTGTGTTAATTTTCAATTGCTGTCCATATCTGATCGTCAAAGGTGGTGGGAGGGGAGGTCAAAATAATGATCAGAGTTCATGTACAGTCTAGTAGTCCTTTGTTTATGTCAGTGTTATTAAATACTACCATATTGCATAAATAAATGTGAGAGCGCCTGTAGATTCTCAAAAATTCAGAAGCAAAGAGCAGTCAGCTGTGAAGAATGTCCAAAATGTCTTATATACATAGAAATAATGCCTTGCTTGTCTTGACATATTGGCCATGTATAATATTAAGGCTTCAATATTTAGCCAAAAAAGTGTGTTTTTTGATCAGTTAAAAAAATCCCCTGATAAATTAGGGATAATTTTTTTTTTAAAAAAATGTGACGTTGGCTAGGCTAAGAGGCTATGACTAGCTCAAAGTAACCTAGCAAATTTTATGACGCATGACTTTGGGAACTTCAAAGAGGCAGGATGATTGTAGGGGTTACAGTGTCAGATTAGGAATGGGTAGATCTGCATTCTCCATGAAAATCACTGGCTGATCTTGGTCCAATCACTGCCTCTCAGCTGCTCCGCCTACCTCATAGAGCAGTTGTTGTGACTGAGCTTAAAATGGAGGCGGGGAGAATTATGAAAGGACATCGAACTCCTTGGGAGAAGGGATGGTCCCAAAGTACCTTTAGAAGAACTCTACTCGCGGAGTGAAACATTCCTGCCTCTCCCTCTATCTTTTTTGCAGGCCTGGAAAACAAAGATGTTCCGCCAGGCATATGGTTGAGGCTAGAGATGGGAACAACTGAAATACGAGCCAAAGTTCGGCATGAACCAGGCCAGTTCGTGATTTGTGAACCAGTGATTCATCAGAACCCATTTCTGATGAACCACCACGAAGTTTAGGCTGGTTCATTTGGTTTGATTTTTTGGTTTGTCACTGTAGACAACCTGGCGCTGATCAATCAGTTTCCTAGGCAATGGGGGTTGGACTTTCTGCAGACCTTCTGCTGACCCTGAAGAGACCTTCTGCTGACCTGGAAGTGACGTTTTCATGTACCAAACAAACTGATTGGCGAACCGGGGCAGTTTCATGAAAGTTCGTGGTTCCTGAAATGCGATGAACCACAAACCTCATGGTTTGGGGTTTTTTTTGTTCGTGCCCATCTCTAGTTGAGGCTGTTCTGTGCTATCTGGCAAGCCTCCCTACCAGTCTCCTGTTTGGGAGGGGGCTGTGTTATAATCCTGGCCCCTTTTATGAATCAGCCCAATTTAAACGTTGTCCCCTTTCCCCCCTATGTACTTTTAACAGGGGTGAATGCTAAGGATAAGGCCGCCATCTTGAGGATTGAAGCTGTACATTTTATGTGTATTATGATTACTTGATTTTATATTGTATTTGTATCTGATGTAACCCACCCTGAGCCTGTTTGTGGGGAGGGTGGGCAAAAATTGAATAAAATAATAAATAATAAATAATTGCTGCACATGACACCCTCCTGAACGACTGCCTCTGAGCAGCAATGCTGGGTGTGGTGTGGGATCTGCAGCAGGAGATAATAGGCAGCAAAAATCTCCCCTTCCCTCTCAGCAGAAGTGCCTTTCCACCAGTGGGAAATATGCTTTGGATCCAGCCCACGTTTCACACATCACAGGTTACATCAGTGCATGTGCTAAAACTTGCAACTTTCATTTAAAAAACTGAACAAGGATTTCTCCATGGTTGTGTGAATTTGCTGTATTGATGGAAATCATTTGATAGGTAACATTTCCGCCATTGCTCCTCTTCTCCCCCTTCCCCCATTTATTTACACATATATGTGGCTGGGGCTTTTATGCTCCTACAATATTAAATTCACCTCCTCTGTACTACTGTGCCCCTTTTCATTCCTCTATGCAATAACAGCACAGCAACAGCACAGTCTGGCATGGAAGTCAAGTCAGTTTATGTAGCCGCACTCTGTAATAATAAAAATCTGCTCCAATTAATAGGCATTCTGGGCACATTAATTGCTTCTGCACACAGGAATGAAGAGGCAGTCCCTTGTTACCTATTCTCCTCATCCTCTATTTCTGATTAATTTACTTCTGTCCTCTGGGTTTCTTAAAGCACTGAAGTAAAAAAAAAGAACATTTCCTCTACACATTTAAATATTAGGTGTATTTCTAGTGCCTTTGAGGTATAAAGACTGCACGCGCACACACACACACACACACACACAAACGTGTTTGTTATACAGTTTGTGACCAAAAATTTCTGTAAGCAATCTGTACATTTGTTGTTAATTCCAGCAAAACATTTATGTGATTTTTCTTCACTTATATTTTTTCCATCTTCTGTTATTTTATGCACGTTGCCTCTCAGGTTCGTTTCAAACAAGTGGCACAATTGTACTCTAGTCAGGGACCTGAAGCCAGTCTTAGGCTCCCTGACAAATATGTTACATATTTTGCAAATGTGTCTGCAACATTTCCTCTTTCATATGTATATTAAAGAGCATATGCAAGCTCATCTCTGAGCAAGTATACTCATAAACCTACTCAGGTCTACTCAATGGGTCTTACTGCAAGGACAGTGTTCTTTTGAGTGCGCTGTAAGCAAAGCAGCTCTCAGTTCCACTGTAAATGTTCCCATTACCTTGGAAAACACGCTACCTGCAGGGTAGCAACAGGGGCTACCTGGGCTCTGCAGCATGCTCTTTCCATCCACATCAAGGGAGGTGTGGAAATGAGCACAGAACTGGATGCAGACGCTACCACTGGTGAGAGGATGTGGCAGCAGAATGTTAGCATCGCCTTACCAGCAAAATTAGCAATTACGATACTTGAAACATTTATTTATTTATTTAAAGCATTTTTATGCACCTTTCCACCCAATGCAAGGTCCTCAAGTTGGCAAACAGTCAAAACATTAAAACAAGTTTTAAAATGTGTATGTATAGAAATAGAAATAGAAATAGAAATAGAAATAGAAATAGAAATAGAAATAGAAATAGAAATAGAAATAGAAATAGAAATAGAAATAGAAATAGAAATAGAAATAGAAATAGAAATAGAAATAGAAATAGAAATAGAAATAGAAATATGTGTGTGTTCGTATTGTGGAGGGAAGGCAGCATGATATAGCTCAATCCCTTTCCTTGTAGCTTAACAGCCTACAAGCCATACATCAGTTATTTTATAAGTAATTTATCACTCCATAGATAAATAGGACTAGCTCACGTGTACATTTTTTTATTTTGTGTGACAGCAAGCTCTTTAGTTTTTGTTGTTCAGAGATATTCTGTAGATGATCAGTCCAGGGAGTAATATATTAGTTGCAAAGTGAATTGTAACAGGGACAGCTAAAAAGGATACGGGCAGTTGAATCAACTTGATCCATACAGTGGATACAATAGCGCTTCTCAGGGAGAATTCTACTGAAATGGCCCTTCATCTCAGCAGAAGGTAATGCATTGCATCAGATTAACATTAAAGAGCATCGATATTTTGGGACTGTTAAATAGAAGAAATATTTAGCCAGCTCGAACATTTTCTGATAAGATTGGTGGAAATAAATTGGGGAGCATTTCTGATCAGCTTTCAATTTTAATGTAGCCCAGTCTTTTTAAAATAATTGGTTTTGTATGTCTTGCAAAAAAATTTTCAGTGAAACCCTATGAATCAAGCTTGTGTTTAATATAGCAAGCTTTGAACTGATGGAGCTAAACTGGTTTGAACCAAGAATCAGCTATTACTAGTTGCAGTAGAGATGATAAGGTGTTAGATTCACGGAATTACAATCTGAACTTAATGGCAGAGTACCATGCTAATGTTGAAATCTGAAGGAGTCTGAGTTCTAGTCACACCACAGCTGAAGGTACACTGGGAGGAAGAAAAAGAATCTTACAAAAGAAGATGTGCTGGAGCTTATCAAGATGGTCCAGCGGTCCATTGACCCAGATTGGGGCGGCATAGAGCAATTTTGGAAGAATTATGGCTTTATATAACATCAACAAAAGCAGGATAAGTTGACCACCTTTGGTATAAGAATAAGAATAATTCTTAGAATGGCAAATGGCAAATTCTTAAGAATAAGAATAATTCTTAAGAAATAAGAATAATTCTTAGAATTCTTAAGAATTCTAAGAAAACTATTCTTAAGAATTAACTATTCTTAAGAATAGTTAATGTTGTTTGTGTCTTTCCTATGATGGATTTTATATGGGAGTTTCAGGTCAAATTGTAATTAAACATCACACGGAGATATTTAAACTGTCTAACTTCTTCAATGGTTTCTCCATAAATTTGCCAGGGATGTTCCTTCAAGTGTCTTGACTTAGAAAATCTCAAGATCTTTGTTTAGCAAAATTTATTGCCAGCGACTCATGGGCACAAAAGATACAAAAATCATTTACAAGTTTCTTCAGGCCAATTAGAGTTTAACTGAGAAGAACTAAGTCGTCAGCATAAAGAAGCACTGATAGTTGGTTTGTTAACAATGGTATATGAGTATCATTTTGTAGATTTGGGAAGTTATTTATGTATAAATTAAATAAGTGAGGAGCTTCTAGGCCTTTTGGTTAAGTTCAAGTGCAAGCTCAATCTCATCAGATCTCAGAAGCTAAGCAGGGTTGGGCGACTATCCAGGAAGACTCTGTAGAAGAAGGCAATGGCAAATCACTCCTTCTTCTCACTTGCCTTGAAGGCACCTTGCTGGGGTCTCTATAAGTCAGTTATGACTTAACTGCACATATGTGTGTGTATGTATCTATAACAATGAAAACAATTCAATGAAACACAAACACATAGGCACAAAAATGGAAAGGAGGATCAATGGATGTCACTAGGGGAATACCAAACAAAATTGAAAAGTCTTTACCTGTGGAAGACAGTGATAGAGAGGGATGAACAAATCTTCCTGGGGAGAGAATTCCACAATTTTGGTGCCATGATTGAGAAGGCCCCTTCTTGGGTTGCTTCTCCTAACCTAAGATGGTGGAAGTACCCAAAGCAGGGCCACTGAAGATGATCTCAGTGGTCAGGTATCTTCATATGGGAGTAGGTAGTCCTATTTTATCTTGAGTAACCCATGAAGGGTTATATCACAAAGGGTCCTTTGTGAAGGCACTTTCACAAGACCTATTTTGTGATGTCAGCAGTGAATAGTGGTTAGTACCAACTGCATCTAGTTGCTATCAAAATGCAAACTCACACAAAAACAAAATTCAACCATTTGTTGAATTCTTTCCCAAATCCTCATTCATTCACTAGAACAGATTTTAGTATGATGCAATTATACTAGATAACATATTAACCAAGAGAGAGAGAAAGAAGGGATCTATATATAGTTTTACCTTCCCTTTGGGAAGCTTGAGCTTCATTACTACACATTTTAGTACAATCTAATTTACTTATGTGACTGGCCCCAGGTGTTTGGAAAGGGAACTAGAGAAAAATCAGATCATGCTAAAATTAGACTCTCTTGGATTGTTTCCCATGTAAGAACTCAAAAATGCACATTCTTAATTAAGCAGTATAAATGTATGAAAACCAGTACTAAAAAGTGAAGTAGTATACAAGGATTTCACATATTTACAAAGAAATAGTGCTCTTTACCCAAATATTTCTAGCAAAGGATTGTGGATAATAGCATTTATATAGAATATCTCAAGTTTTCAAAGTGCTTAATATGCATAATCTTGGGAGGCCTTACAAACATCCTGGCAAGTATTATTTTCATGTTCCTGATTGAGCTACATGCTGCACACAAATACATTTTAATATAGCCCAAATAGCCTTTTTATTTTAAAAGCTGCTTCAGGGAAGTATGGTTGAGTGAGAAGAAGCAGAAGGTGTCACCAGGTTGCCAACCCTACCTTGGGAAATTCCTGGAGATTTTGAGGTGGTGTCTGGAGAGGGCACAGTTTGAGGAGGGGGTCAGTAGGGATGTGATACCATAGAGCCCACCCTTCAAAGCTGCCATTTCCTCCAGGGGAATTGATCTCTGTAATTAGGAGAACAATTGTAAATCTGGGAGATTTCCAGGTAGGGTTGCCAGGCTACAACTAGTGGCAACTACTGGGAGCAATTGTGGTGTGGGGACTGAACCATAGACTTTTTGTTATTCCTAGAGCATCCCATGATCTCAGTTACAGTTTTTACTGAAAGTGATGTTAGTGTGCCAGCTTTACCCAAATGCCTCAGTTCCCACCCTCCAACACTTTAGGCAACAGAGAACAATTTGAGACCTGGCAACCATACCACCAGGCCCCACTTGGGGGTTGGAAACCGAAGGACAAGGCTCCAAAGAGCTACATACAGGAAAAGCAAGCAATACTTAACGTAGTCCTGTCTAATACACCCATTGAAGTACATAAAACACAGTGTTCATAAAATTACAAAAGTAAAAAATGTGTATTATATACAACAACATATTTCATACTCTTAAGTGTATGAAATATTTGTTGTTGTATAGAATGCTTTTTTAAATGTTGTGAATGGCATGTTTTGTGTACTTTAAGGGGTGTGTTCGACAAGCCTACATTCAGTATTGCTTGCTTTTTTTCTGTATTTAATTCATTTGAGGCCTTGCCTGTTGGTTTCCTTTTTCTTGTTATAGGAACTCTTTCCTTCTTTTTGGATGGCAATCAAAGAGATCACTCTAAAATGTGCTCCCAAATGGCTATTTCATCTGTGTGACTTAAAACGTGTGTTGAACTGTGCCTGTTTCTTCCCTTAGGTCTTTTTTTGTAACATCCAAATGGAATTAGAATTGCAATACAGATCATTGTAGGCATTTCTTAACAGAGGGAAAACATTAGAGTTTCAATTCTGCTTCTTTAAAATAAGCAGGAGTTTTGCTTCTTTTTTGCCTAAACCAGCAAGATTGCGCCTGATATGTAGGGTTGCCAGGTCCATACACCCTCCTGCCGGGACGGTTGGAAACCTGGCACTTACCTCATGCTGGTGGTGTGTTCAATCTTCGTTCGTGCGCTTTGTCACTTCTGGAAGTGACATCACTGTGCTGGCCGCATGACCACTCCCATGCTCTGCGCAGGGCCAGTTCAGCTTGTTTGGGGCCAAATCTGCCCCAAACGAAGCATGGGAATGCTCCCGCGGCTGGTGCAATGATGTCACTTCCAGACCCCGATGTGAAATGCATTTCTGTGACAGAATAATTCCTGGAATTGTACAGGTAATTTTTTTAAAAGTGAAAAAGGCTCCAATCTTCCTTTCCAGTTCTAGACCGAGCAAACTATAATGGCGGGCTTTCAAAAAACGTTTCTGGGAGGCAGATGTAAGAATCATCATTGGTGTGAAAATATCTTTTAAAAAATATAATACAAATATCCAATAATTGTTTTAATAATGAGACTTATTAAGAGGGAGAGATGAAATATTCTGGAGAATGGTTGTGTTATCAGAGTTTTGTTCATGTTGTACACTCTAAAACTATATTTTAAATGTTACATGGTGAATGTACTTTGATAGGTCTTTGTAAAGCATAATCTTTAATTTTGTTCTTTTAAAACTTTTGTTTCCCTTTCCTCTTTCCTTTCTGTACCACTTTATGTATTTAAATAACTAAATAATTAACTAAATAAATAATAAAAAACATTTGTGACCAAAAATATATCGCTCTGGGAGATCTGTGCATACAACTCCCGAGCATGTTTTCTCTTTTAAAAAACTCGGGTAGAACCTCAATTAAGATCAAGATAATGAGGGTAGAGTTAATTAAGCCTCTCCCATGCAATTTCGCCATCCTAAAACAACTAGCAGAAGTCTTCTTTTTCCTGTTAGGGGGAACATACAGGCATTGTATATAGGAGGATTCACCAGCTTTGGTGAAACTGTGGACATTTTTAGAATTTTGAGAGGCAGTGGTGCCACAACAAAATGGTTGCCATTGGGAGAGGTTCCACAAAACATTGTAAGGTTCTAAGGTTCTAAGCTAAGTATCTTCCTAATATGGAAGTAGCTGTTTCCAAATGGGTGCTCCCCGCAGACACAAAAGTAATGCCTCCTGGGCTAGCACCTCCTATGCCAATGAAATGATGAAAATCCAGTATTGCCTCTTTGATTTGGGGAGGAGACATTTTGGGGAAGAAGCAAGTAGGCATCCAGAAATACATCAGTGTACACCATGGCACCTATGGGGATAACATCCATGATTACTGGTATACATGACCTGTATGTTTGTGCCAATAATATAAATAATATAAATAATATAATAATAACAGTAATAATCACCACCACCACCACAACAGCATGCTTATATACCACCCTTCTAGACACATCAGTGCCCAAATCAGAGTGG
Organism: Eublepharis macularius; assembly: GCF_028583425.1. Taxonomy (NCBI): domain Eukaryota; kingdom Metazoa; phylum Chordata; class Lepidosauria; order Squamata; family Eublepharidae; genus Eublepharis; species Eublepharis macularius. Next base: position 75,337,518 of record NC_072798.1, read on the forward strand.
TGAACACAGTCAGTGTTATTATTATCCCACCAATACAGCTGGGGAGCTGGGGCTGAGAGGAGTGCTTACCAAAAGTCACAGCTGGGCTCATGGCAGTTGTGGGAGTTAAACCAGCAGACTTGTGATTCAAAGCCCAGTCATTTAACCATTACGCTGGAGCAGCTCTCTGTGAGATAGTTTCGGGGCATGGTGAGGAAGAGCTTAAACCATCCTTTCTCCTATAACATAGTCTGGTTTGGTCCTGGTATATCAAGAAATCCTGAATTCTGAATTTCTGGATTAGTAAAACTGGATATGATACCTTTGTGCCAGTATCCTGTGTTGTGCAAAACTGCTATCTGTTTCATACCTGAAACATTATCTGCTTAGCTGCTGTAAAATTGTTAAAAATACAGTGGTTAACCCTATTCTTCCAGAACGATAATCCAACCAGTTTTACCAAAAGCCAAGCCAGATGTATGCTGAGACTTCTGGATAAAGAGCTTATAGGCTGCACACATGAGAATTTGGTTTTTAAGATCACTGGGAACTCTGGTTACAGAAATCCCAGTACGTGTTTAGTTTTGTCCTCAGAATAACATACAGGTACATAAGTGATGAATGACCTTGGAAACTTAATTTTGAAATAGCGTTATCAAATCCCTTCTGAAAGGGGTTAGTTAATGCTATACAATTCAATGTTTAGAGAAACCAAGCTAAGATATAAAAGCATGCATATTCTAACCTGACAGGTGTTTGATGTCCATAAGACCTGTTTTTTCTTTATTTCTTGGTGAAGAGAAATTGGCAAACAGTGGTTTGATGTGTTAAGCAGGGAGATGTTAAAGGTAGTTAATATAGTTTGCTGTCTTCACCAAGTTTAAGATACACCTACTCAAAGCAAGCCATTAGAGTGCCACATAATAATAGTCTGTCGAAAAGCCAACTGAAGTGGAACTTCAAAGGAAATATCTTTCTGGCTAGGATTGGGAGTGAATCAAAGAAAAACTGATTTCATTAAATCAAAAAGAAATAGAGAAAAAAGTATGTCCTATGTATATCTTACTATATAAAAGGCTCAGAGTATTCAAGAAAACTCACTTCCTACCCTGTTGCACCACCAGACGGTGCTGCTGTGGAGGGAAGCCCAGATGAGGCAACCAGACCTCCAGAGAGCGCAACATGGTGGGAAGCCCAGGCCGGGATCAGGATCTGATCAGGTGGCAATGCCCGCCGCCCACCTTTACCCAGCTGGGATCAGAAGCGAAGCAGGTGGCAATGACCACTCCCTGCCTTCACCCAGCAGGGATCAGGAGCAGAGCAGGTGGCAGTGTCTGTCCCACACCTTCACCCAGCTGGGATCAGGAGCAGACCAGATGGAAATGCCAGCCCTCCACCTTCACCCAGCTGGGATCAGGAGGGGAGCAGGTTGCAATGCCCACCCACCCCCGCCTTCACCCAGCTGGGATCAGGCGTGGAGCAGGTGGCAGTGCCCATCCTGCACCTTCACCCAGCTGGGATCAGAAGCAGAGCAGGTGTAAATGCCCACCCTCCACCTTCAACCAGCTGAGATCAGGAGGGGAGCAGGTGGCAATGCCTGCCTACCCTTCACCAAGCTGGCCTGCTGAAGATAATAAAAGGAAGACATGGCAACTGCAGTGATCTGGTCCTCCATCTTCAGGGAGGAATCCAGAATCACCCCCAGGCTCCTAATTCTCAGGGCCAGTGTAAGTGCTGCCCCATCAAGTGTAGGAAGCTGGGGTCCCAAAGCCATCTCCCCACAACTCACATACAGGACCTCCGTCTTCGTGGGATTCAATTTCAGCTGACTTTGTCTCAACCAACCAGCCACAGCCTCAAAAGCACGCTCCAGGGCATCAGGGGCCGATCCAGGCCACCCATCCAACAACAGATAAAGCCGGGTGTCATCCGTGTATTGGTGACACCCAAGCCCGAAACTCCGCACCAGCCTGGCGAGGGGGCGCATATAGATATTAAATAATAATGGAGAGAGTATTGCTCCCTGTGGCACACCACATACCAGTGGCATACGAGATGATACTCTCTCCCCAAGCGCCACCCTCTGTCCCAGATCATGGAGAAAGGAGACCAGCCTAACAAAATTCATTTTGTTAGTTTTAGCCCAATTTTCCAGCCTGTCAAGATCATCCTGAATCTTGATTCTGTCCTCTACTGTATTTGCTACCCCTCCCAATTTAGTATAATCTGCAAATTTAGTGAGCTTTCTCTCTATTCCTCCATCGAAGTCATTTATAAAGATGTTGAACAACACAGGGCCCAGGACAGATCCCCGAGGCACTCAACTCGCCAAGAGAATGAGAAACCATTTACAAGCATTCTTTGGGTGTGATTTGTCAACTAGTTACAAATCCGCCTAATAGTAATAGGATCCAAACCACATTTTACCAACTTGAAAACAAGAATATCATGTGGAACCTTATCAAAAGCCTTACTGAAATTAAGATAAACTGTGCCCACAGCAATCAAAGTAGCAACCCTCTCAAAAGAAGAGTTAAGATTAGTCTGACTTGACTTGTTCTTGAGGAACCTGTGCTGGCTCTTAGTGATGAAAGCAGTCTTATCTAAGTGCTCAATGACTGGCTGATGATTTGTCCTAAAAACTTTCCAAGTATAGACATTGAGCAGAAGGGTCAGTACTTACCTGGATCCTCCTTTCCCCCCTTCTTAAAGATGGACACTTCCAATCTTCTGGCACCTCACTAATTCTCCAAAAACTCTCAAAGATGGTGGACAGAGGCTCTGAAATTACATCAGCAAGGATGTTATTTACCAGCTGATGTTATTTACCTTCATGCCAAGAAAAGCTTCAACTGCCTGTTTCCACACATTAAAACTCTATTAAAGTCATAGGACTTTTCTCCAGGATGTTGGCAACTTTACATACAGTACAATCCTAAGCATGTTCACTCAGGAATAAGTCCCACTGAGTTCAATGGGGCTCACCCTAGTAAATGTGTTTAGGATGGCAGAGTTAATGGGTCAATGGCAGAGGTAAGAAATGAATAGGACTTTTTTGAACTGTGGGTCAAACTCGACATTATGGTATCTATGGGTCCAACCTGTGGATGGCAATGCCATTTTAGAGTTGAACTCAGCCATTAAAACTCAGCCATTAAAAATGGCAGACTGGGACCAGATGATCATTTCCCCCTTGCCTTTTCAAGTGCTGAAATAGCCATTTGGAGGGCACTTGAAAAGAATGCCTGGTCCTGCTGTTCTACAGGCTTGATCAGGATTGGACACTTGCACCATTTTTAAATGACTGAGTTCAATTCTAAAATAGCATCAGTGTCCACAGGTCAAACCTGTGGATGCCATAACTTCTGGTTGGGTCCAGAGTCATTCTCATATCACCTTACTAGCTCTACTTGACAAGTTGCTGCTCCTTTGCAATGCTCCAAATCTTCTTTTTGTCTTATCACAATAGGAGAGCCAGTCAAATTAATATTTTTTTTCTTTTTGATAAAAGCTGCTACTCTAATGTGCCTGTATTCCCAGCTGATGAAATCACTTCTGAAGCGACCTGGAAGCACCAGTGTTGCACCTGGACCAATTCTTTAGCACTTGGTCCAAAACGTAGTGAAAATGCCAAGTGCTGAAGAATTGTCCTTAGTGTGAAGATGTCACTTCTGGGTTGCACTGGAAGTGATATTTTCTGGGGATGCATATGTGCACACACCCATTTCCCTGCCCTGCCTGCCTCTGCTGATCAGCTGGCAATCATAGGTAGAGGTATAAATTGCTGAGAGATCGTCCACCATCAGTGGGCATCTGGCAAGCCTGGTAATAATAGGGGTAGACCTTTAAAAACAAAAGTTGGGAACTGGAGACTGATTGTTATAATATTATTACACTATAACAGTATGTCAGCTGCTAAAGTAAAACAGCAAAAGAGCCCACTGGTGAGTGGGGGGGGGGAGCAGAATGGCTGTCATGGGGGAAGCGGGGCAGGGAAAATGGTGTCAGGTTGGTGGGACCAGAAAGATCCAGATTTTCTATCCACATGGGTGCAATCCTGACTTTATTGAAGTCTTCCACAAAACATTACTGCAGGTTTGGAGAAGGTCACAGGAAAAAAGCACTCAATGTTAAAGTAGGGGGAACTACACATGGAAACACATAGTGATATAGGAGGGGTGTGTGTGTTAGTTACACAAGAGCTGTATGCTGCATTGTTAGCGTATATGTGGATGAAGAGACCTGTATTCAGATAGCACATCTACCTGATTTTAAGGCAATTTGTATACTCAGTTTTTCAGTTATATTTTAGTAGAGTGTAAATTATGATAAATTGCACTAATTGGCTAAAAAGCAAAGCAAACACCTTTACCTTTAGAAATGTTCAATTAACCACCAGAGGGAGGCATATGAATGCAATATAAATGTTCTAATACTGGCCTAGAAATTATATTTACATAATTTAGGACAGTAGGCTCAAGGTTCACAGAGAGAGAGAGAGAGAGAGAGAGAGAGAGAGAGAGAGAGAGAGAGAGAGAGAGAGAGAGAGAGGATACCTGTCTATATTTTTTTAAAATTCTTCTTAGTTTATTAGAAATGACAGCTTGTGCTGCTTTAAGAGACCAATATAAAGCAAAGAAGAAATATGAAATGTTCTTTCTTGTTACTCTTGCTGCTCCAAGGCCGTAAAAAAACACCATCAGAAGGACATAAAAATGCCTGGAACCCAGAAATGAGCTGGCAATTATTCTGCTGTTGCATAGAGTTGAAGGTCCCTTTCCTAGAATCATTTCTCAGTAATGAGAGCAGGAAAAGTTTGCACGTGCCGCTAAACCAATGATAGCAGCATGCAGAAGAACATGAACCTCTTTCAGAAATCCTGAAACGTTATAGTCATGTTTCGATACACATGCAAATCTCATCATAATTGCTACACAACTTAGGCATGTGCATCTTTTATTTGCTTTTGCTTTTACTGAAATACATTTATAAGAAATGGTGTCATGTCTACTGCGCTTCGTCAAATGATTCAGACTTCCATTATTAATGATACAGCCTATTTTCTCATTCCCCCCCCCCCTAATTATCTGGGTTATATTCAGAGAATTACTCAACAAAAGCTGTAGAAGAAATTATTCTATCAGAGTTAGCTTATAGCAGCAGAAGCTATTAATATTTTCTAACCGTTTTCCCCATTATCTAATGATCATGGCTTCAGTGTCATAAAATTCTGTCAAAGTTCAGAGATAAGGCATTAGGTTAAGATCATTTACATACTCATGGGTAGAAAATGTAAGGATCAAATGGCATGCTACATTTTTTGATGAGTTGGATATAGTTCTCTGGGTTTCCCAGATCCAACTATCTTTTCCTTCAGTCACAGTTGCACCTGATTTATGGTGGCCTCATAGCATTTTCAAGGCAAGAATCAAAACAGAGGTGCTTTGCCATTCCCTGCCTCTGTGTAGCAACCCTGAACTCCAGACTCTAATCTGGAGAGCAGGGTTTGATTCCCCACTCCTCCACTTGAAGCCAGCTGGGTGACCTTGGGTCAGTCACAGCTTCTAGCTCTCTCAGTCCACCCACCAAACAGGGTGTTTTGTTGTGGGGATAATAATGACATACTTTGTAAACCACTCTGAGTGGGCATTATGTTGGCCTGAAGGGCGGTATATAAATTGAACTTTGTTGTTGTTGTTATAACCACCACAGGCCTACAGCCAGCCATCCTCTTAGGAACTCTCTAACAGTGCTCTTCATGTCTTATGGCATCAAACATCATAGGGTCATTTTGGACCCCAGAAATTTTGTCCCACTAGTTCCTCCACTTGGAGGCACCTCTTATGACAATGTGAGCTTGGCCAAATGGCATCTTTCTATCTTGCATCTAGTATTCACAGCAGTCTCAACTTAGCACAGTTTGTGCAGTACACAGCCATGTGACTTCTGCTCACAGGGGCCTGCCTTGCAACCTTTGCTAAGTGACCTTACTGTATCATAGGGTTGCTAACCTATACATACATATACATACATTTTTTTAAAAAAACCCACAAATACATATAAAACAGCATCTCAGATGGCAAGCCCCCTCCAATTTCCCCAATCATGATAAAACAAAAGGAAGTGGGTGGAGGCCACAGTTTATAACATTCCAGTGACTACGCTTTTAGGGAGGCAGATGATTACGTTGCCCCCCTGGTGGGGGACCGGTAGGGAGGCTCCTAAAACGATGAAAGACTGGCCTCAACCGTACGCTGATGGAACATCTCTGTCTTACAGGCCCGCTGAAAGGATATGAGATCAGTACCAGAACCTTGAAACTAATCTGGAATTTCACTGTGCCAAGAGAAGAAAACAGAATAAGTATAGCATAGCCAGGAATATATATATATTTTCTTTAGTAAATACAGGATGGTTTAAATGTGATGCTGGTGAGGCAAAAGCACATACCCATGTTGCTTTGCACTCATGCCAAAGGTCTGTAGCCTATAGGATGTTGTGCTGGCATGCTAATTAAGCAAGCATAGCTGCATCACAAGGTCAAAATGAAGCCTAAGGTGGTCGGCTGAGAATGCTGGAATAGGCACAATGGCCTCTTTAATATCCCTGCACTGATTTGCTGCTGGTTCTCCCCGAGCTTTTATTATTATGATTTGGACTTATTTTGCAACATTATGACATGAGATATTTTGCTGCTTACCTGATGTGGTTACTCAGGCCACTGCTAGGGTTCCCAGGTCCCTATACCCTCCCGGTGGGAGTGGGGGGGACCCAGGACTTACCTTTAGAAATCTCCTGCTGGGGACTCGCTCCCGGAGAGGTGTGATGATGTCACTTCTGGGAAGTGATGTCATCATGCTGACCATGGGTGTGCTCCCCATACATGGGGCTAATTATGGCCTGTTTGGGGCCAAAATTGGCCCCAGTGAAGTGCAGGAGCACACCTGGGGCCAGCTTAATGACATTACTTTGGGAAGTGATGTCGTTGTGCCCTACTAGGAGCTCGCCTGGTGTGTGCTTTCCTGGGTTGCCTGTTGGTGGCAGACGATTCTGGTGTGGGAGGGTTGCCACCTCCCACCAATCGTCAGTGATTGGCGAGCAACTGGGCAAACCCTCAGGAGATTGTCTGCTACTGACAGGCAACTAGTAAGCCTAGCCACTGCTGAAAAGAGGTGATAGGAGTGTGCAGTTGACAGCAGAGAATTGGTAAGGTGAGTGCTAATCTTTTTGCCACTCCCCTCACAACTCCTTTCAGCTGTTTTTGTCAGACTGTCTCTGGGACTTATTTGGAAGGAGAAAGGGGAGGGGGTAAGATTTGCAGGGAGAAAACAAGGATAGGAAAAAAAATGTTGTCCATTTATTCTTTAATATAAATTCTCCTCCTTCCCTGTTAATACTCAGATTTCCATCTCTAGATACATAGTACATAGTCATCCTGAATTTTATTCTTTGTTTGTGGAAGTTGTCAGAAAAAAGGGGGTGGTTGGGTGAGATATTCTGGCCCTTACAAATGTCCAGGTAGAAAGATATTATTTGTCTTGTGCAGGTCAGGATTTTATCTTTTGGCTTTCATTTCTGTCATCTAGTAAGCAGACCAGTTTGGGAAGCACTGATGTTAGGCAAGTCGGATTGAAACAACCTCAGATGTGGAAGGAAATCATATCTCTGTATTGTCGAAGGCTTTCACGGCCGGAGAACGATGGTTGTTGGGGGTTTTCCGGGCTGTATTGCCGTGGTCTTGGCATTGTAGTTCCTGATGTTTCGCCAGCAGCTGTGGCTGGCATCTTCAGAGGTGTAGCACCAAAGATCTCTCAGTGTGCTACACTGAGATGCTACACCTCTGAAGATGCCAGCCACAGCTGCTGGCGAAACGTCAGGAACTACAATGCCAAGACCACGGCAATACAGCCCGGAAAACCCCCAACAACCATAAATCATATCTCTGTTAGGAAAAGAAGAATATTAAGCAGCCTTGAAGCAGCAGCACCGTAATGTGACATTTTTACAAGGAACTCATTTGTAGGAAAATGAAGCACAGACATTCAGAAGAGACCAAGAAGAATTAAAGCTATTGTGCTTTTGTATGATTTGAAAAGCTGACGATTTGTTACCCTTATCTACAAAAAAAGAGTATCCTTCAATAAAACCAAATCCTAGCAAAATAGGGAGGCTAGATATATTGTGATAGGTCTGTCTCCTTAATTCATCTGCCATTATTTTAAGTAACATTTATTGTTCCTGCTGCTCTTGGCTAATCTCCTTGGAAAATTACTCAAGCGTCTAGCCGCATTGGAGAAAAAAAGACAGGAGCACTCAGAGGAGGAGATAACAATCTTGTGAACAATTTTCTGCATATAGAGGAGCAATACTGAGAGGTGGGGGCTGAATACTACACTACATAGCATCTCCTGAAGAATTAATAGAACTCCTATTGCAACCACAGCTGGTTCATTGATCCTGTTTCCACAATAACATAGGACAGAGGGGATTCTGGGGGAAAGGGGGCCCTTCTTGTTGAGGGAATGGGTAGAAAACTAGAACCATGAGAGAACAAAGCAGCAGCTGAGTTGGGGAAATCCAGCATCAGCCCAAGGGCATAATTAAAGATGGGCATGAACCGCAATACAAACCAGAATTCATGATGAATCTGGCAGGTTCGTGGTTCGCAGATCCCATTTCTGATGAACTGCCACGAACTTTAGGCTGGTTTGTTTAGTTTGTTTTTTGGTTTGTCACTGCAGAAAGCCTGGTGCCAATCAATCAGTTTCCTAGGCAACAGGGGAAGGACTTCCTGCAGACCTTTTGCTGACCCGGAAGTGATGATTTTCTGACCTGAATGTGATGTTTTCACGAACCAAATGAACTGGTTTGCGAAACGGAGGCAGGTTCGTGAAAGTTTGTGGTTCGTGAAATTTGATGAACTACATGGTTCAGGGTTTTTTTGGTTCGTGCCCATCTCTAGGCACAATTAGGCTGCTAATGGATGATAGCTTCTTCATTATCTGTCCCTGTTCCCTTTCTGGCAAGTAGTATGGGGGAATAGATTTCTACTGGGGAAGCAAAACAAAGGGAAAATTGCTAAGGGTTCCTTGGTGCAATGGCCTAGGTCTTACACCTCTCCCTGCACTCCCTGCACTCATTTCCAATGGCATAATAAAATGCTGGAACAGACACAAAGCTAAAGAACACCATAGTTTAGTTCTCAGAGACATGAAAGACAGAGGAAATGATGTAGAGTTTGCAGAGCCTGCGGTATACTGTTTGCTCCTTAATTTTCACCATTGTGGGGAAAATGTGACACTTCAGGAGATACTTGGGAAAAGCCAGAATTCAGTCCCAGCAGAATAGCCAGCTAGGGTTGCCAGGTCACTATACCTTTCCAATGGGGTGGGATGGGAACCTAGCACCCACCTTATTCTTTATCTTCACACGTGCCCAGAGCTCCCACGCACTCCCAGGGGTGCTTCACTTCTGGGAAGTGATGTCATTGCACAGGTACGGAGAGCACTACTGCACTTCTCAGCGGACTGGAGTTGGGCCCCAAACTGGACTGAAATTAGCCCACTGCAAAGTGCAGGAGCGCTTCTGGGGCTGCATGATGACATCAGTGGGAGTGATGTCATTGCAGTACCCCGGGAGTGCACCTGGGAGTCCTGTTCCCTCGCCTTCTCCCCGACCGGTGAGGCATTGAGTTGAGGTGAGCGGTGGCGGAGGGTGGGAGCGGGGGATCTCCCATGCTCACCAGGGAACCTGGGATCCCTATAACCAGCACTGGCCCAAATATGTACATATCGGTGGCTGTTGCAGAATGCTCCTGGCAAGTAATACATTTTCCTTTTTATATTAGAAAAGTTTTTTGAGGTGTTACTTTTAAGTAAAACTTAAAAACTCAAAAAATGTAGAAGTAGGCTTATTTCTTGATTTGATCAATTTCTAACTCCTCTTTTCTGCACCTGGAAGGAGCTTATAATGTACACGTTCAGCCATTTAAATGGGAAAAGTAACAAAACAGAAAAATAGGCTTGCCAACCTCCAAGCAGCACCTGGAGATCTCTGAATTACAACTTATCTGGAGAGATCAGTTCCTCTGGGAAAATAGCTGCTTTGGAAAGTGGACTTTATGGCGTTATTCCCCACTGAGGTCCTTCCCTTCCCCAAACTCTGCTTTCCCCAGGCTCCACCTCCAAACCTCCAGGAATCTCCTAATCTGGAGTTAGCAATTCTACACACAACATAAGCCTTAAGGCTTACACACAACATAAGGTCTTAAAATCGTGAGTCAGATCCCTAACTGTGTCACAAAGCCTCACCTGCTGGGTTGCAAGCTCCTGTATCTCCTTGCAAATATTCCGAGAAGAACAGCAGTACAGTGTGGTTTCTTAGTTGTGGGGAAGATTTCCCCATGGCAGTAATCCTTTGCCATTACCTTGCTACGATGCACTGGGTACTCAGCTTGTGTTTTTGTCCCTAGTTCCTTTGGTCTGCTCTCCAGTCTTCTGAATATGCCCCTGGTAAGGCCATAATTCTGACTCCTCCCTTTTTTGTCATATGACAATGATGTCACATGCTTGCAACTTAGTGGGGCCTGTACTGACATCTACGTGGTTAAAAATGATTGTGGAAAGGTTGAAGACCAGTGATCTAAGCGATACTGTGTCATTCAAGTACATTTTTTTTTAAGTTTTGCTTTGGAATTAATTAGATCAGCAGCTATTTATGATCCAGTCAACTCATTTCTGCCGCTCCATTGACTTATGCGTGACTAGGGAAAATGAATGACTTTATGATAATAAGCCTGTTATTTTCTTCCTGTTGCAGGATAAACATGTTTGCTGTGTTGCTAGGAGTCTCTTCTGCCAACTGCATCTAGCTCATTAAGTTGGCCCCTTATTTAAATTATGCCAACCTGGCTGAGCTGATTCATGCTATTATAACCTCCTTTTTTTATTTTAATAAATTTTTATTGGAATTAGAAATATTTTGTCATTTATAACAATCAAATTACTTTAATATTCCAGTTCTAACCCCCTCCCTTTCCCCCCCCGTTTGTTGACTTCCAACAGTTTTCCAACCCTTTATCTATACTTCCACCAATCATTTCAACTTATTTTGTCAATTAAACATATACTTTCACACTCTTCTAAGCTAGTCTATTATAACACAGTACTAAGTCAATTTCCCTTCACTTATCAACTAACTAATACATTCTTGCTATTATAACCTCCTGACTGGATGACTTTAACACACTGTATGTGGGATTGCCTTTTAAGACAGCTCAGGTACTTCAGTTGATTAAAAAGGCAACAGTAAGACCTAGGCCAACTGCTTGGAATACATAACTCTAGTACTGTTGTCAACTGCTCTGGTTATCCATTTGCTTTCTAGATCCAATTCAAAGTGTTAGTGTTAAAGCTCTTCATGACTTAGGGCCTGCGTAGTATTGAACTGCACCTCCTGGTATATACACCCGTTCACCAGTTACATTCTTGATTCAGCCTTCTCCTGGTAGCATCCTCTCTTAGGGTTGTCGGTGTGGCAACAGTTAGGTCATGAGTAGAGATGGGCACAAACTGGAAAAAAAACGAACCATGCGGTTCTTGGTTTGTCAAATTTCATGAACCACAAACTTTCAAGAACCTGTCCCTGGTTTGCAAACCGGTTCATTTGGTTCATGAAAACGTCACATCTGGGTCAGTAAATTGTCACTTCCAGGCCAGCAGAAGGTCACTTCTGGGTCAGCAGAAGGTCTGTAGGAAGTCCGTCCCCTGTTGCCTAGGAAACTGATTGATTGGCACCAGGCTGTCTGCAATCATGAACCAAAAAATAAACCAAACAAACCAGCCTAAAGTTTGTGGCGGTTCATCAGAAATAGGATCTGATGAACCGCGGTTCGCAAACCATGAACTGGCCTGGTTGGTGCTTAATTTTGGTTCATGCCCATCTCTAGTCATGAGCTTTTAAAAACAATGGTAAGCCCATTCCTTTGGAATGGCCTACCAAAGTGAGTGCAGAGGGTTTCTTTGCTCAAAATATTCAGAAAGGCATATAAAACAGAGAGTACTTAGTGGAGAGAGGGCAAATTTGGCAGTGTTCTTTTAAAAATTCTGCATATTCTTTTTAATTTTGTATGGTTTAAAATATGTAATATGTGCATTTTTAAAAAAATTGTGCATTTTAAAATCTTGTTAATGGACAATGTTAATGGACAAATAACAATGTTTTGTATTCTTACTACTTGATGTTGCATTGTTTGCTACCTTGAGGCTGAAGACATAAGTATTGGGAATAGTTATTTATATTAGTTTAGTTCAGCAGAGTTAGCTAGGGTTGCCAGGGTCCCAGGGGCTTAGGTGGGGGGCAGCGGGATATTCAGTGTGCCAGGGGTTTCTTCCGTTGTGCCACAAAATGACATCATTTTAGGTTCAGCATATTCTCTTAGTAAAGCTTTCTGCTGAATTATTCTCCTCCCGATTTTCCATTATTGCATAGTTGTATTGTTTATGGTGAATCTGTCTGCCGAGTCTAGAAGTCAGATTACACTCTAATCTGGAGACGTGAGTTTGATTCCCCTTCCTCTCCTTGAAGCCAGCTGGGTGACCTTGGGTCAGTCGCAGCTTCTTGGAGCTCTCTCAGCCCCATCTATCTTACAGGGTGATTGTCGTGCAGATAATAATAACAGACTTTGTAAACTGCTCTGAGTGGGTGTTAAGTTGACCTGATGGGCGGTATATAAATCAAATGTTAATCGGATGTTATGATGATCCTAGAAAATGTACAGCTAAAGAATGAAGAAAGTGGACACAAGTGCAGTTATCTTAGTAAACATTAGTTTGTTATCCTGATGGATACCACATATTGTGCAAATGGATAACATTCACATATCTGGTCCAGATAATCTCTCTTCCCTATTCTCATTAATCCTTCCCTCTCCTTGTATCTTTGTCCAATCTTTCTTACACATTCTCAGCAGGACGGATGAGCTTTGGACTGATGTGTGAAACGCTGTCAGTCATCTTCTCCATTCTGTTTACTTCATTTCTCATTCAGAAGCATTATTTACATTAGTATATTCCAAATACATCAAGGTGGTGGGTGATATTACTTTCAGAGGGGATGCTAATATTTTTCACATTGTCTTTCATCATCCTTCTTGGAAGATGATAGTTTGAACGGTGTCATACACATTCTGAAGTCATGTTTAAATACAGACATTCACAATGCAATCCTAAGTAGAGTTACTCCAGTCTAAGCCCATTGATTTCAACCCATTGATTGCTATGACTGTCTGGTTGACAGCAATGCTTCCCTGTGGCTCATGGAATCTTCTTTTGTCAATGGAAGGCTCCTTTTGCCATGGAATAACGGACACCATCAGCAGAATAGAATAATAGAATTCAGCCTAAATTAAAGGAGCCATACAAATGCGCCTACATCATAGGTGTATATAAAAAAGGTAAAGGTAGTCCCCTGTGCAAGCACCAAGTCATTACTGACCCATGGGGGGATGTTGCATCATGACATATTCTTGGCAGACTTTTTACGGGGTGGTTTGCCATTGCCTTCCCCAGTCATTTACACTTTACTCCCAGGAAACTGGGTACTCATTTTACTGACCTTGGAAGGATGGAAGGCTGAGTCAACCTTGAGCCGGCTATCTGAACCCAGCTTCTGCCAGGATCGAACTCAGGTCGTGAGCAGAGCTTGGACTGCAGTACTGCAGCTTACCACTCTGCGCCACGGGGCTCCTCCATCATAGGTATATAATGAGCATAAAATCAGTGGTATGATTCTTGCAAGACTCTCCAATTGGTATTGAAATTTCATTTTGCCCTGGACCTTAAAAGGATGTTATTAAATATTTTACCAAGCAACATAATAAAAGAGCATAGCAAACTTTTTAAATATATGGTGACAGTGGCGATAGTAGTATATGCAACAAAATGGAAAGCAGAATCTTGTCCAGACATGACTGATTGGATGAATAAATTGTATGAATATGTGTCAATGGCAAAATTAACTTCTTATATACATAACAGACCAAACCAAAAATTTCCGGAAAAATGAAAAGGGTTTTTTAAAAATATGTAGCTTTAAACTAAGGAGAACTAAATATGTAATATTAAAATAGATCAATTGCTAAGCTAAATAGTTAAGTTGCATGCTAATATGCTAAACATAATAAGATTCAATATAATGTTGAATATAAAATGTAAAATGTAAAGTATCTTAAGTATGTATGGGGGTGAAGAGGGGCAGCATCATGTAATTTCATTATTCTGGGTTTTTTTGCTTGTATTTTATGTGTATGTGGGTTTTTTCACTCGTTTAAAAATAATTTTTAAGAAAAGACTTCCAAATAGTTTCTACTAGGTCTGAAAACTTTCAATAATTAATGCATTTTGTAGTCTGTCAATTCGTTAAACATGGTGATCTTATCCAGGGGTCATTTTGTAGAAAAAGAGCTGGAGGAACTCATTAGCATATCTCATTAGCATATGCCACGCCTCTTGCCTTCACTGGAAGTGTGTCATTAGTATAACTGAGTTGCATATGCCACACCCCCTGACATCACCTATTCTGGCTGTTTTGGACCCAATCCTGGGACGCTTCCACACGGCTTACCTGAAGCTGGGCCATGGCATAATGTTGCGGATCATGCCGGGGAAAACGCGAAATATTGCATTTTCTCGCGCGAGTTTTGCATGACATCATGCAAAACTCGTGCGAGAAAACGCGATATTTCGCGTTTTCCCCAGCATGATCCGCAACATTATGCCATGGCCCAGCTTCAGGTAAGCCATGTGGAAATGGCCCTGGTCATTCAGGGCCAAAATTGGGCCCAAAATGGCAAAAAGGGGCTGAAAATGGCTGAAAAGGGGCCCAAAATAGGATCAGGCTGCTGATGAGCAGGACAGTGAACCACCACCCATCAGAGGCCCTATCCAGGCCGAAATGGGCCCAAAATGGCCGAGAGTCAGGTGGGCGGGGCTACCTGACATGTGACCTCTTTGGGGAACTGCTGGAACTGCATTCCTGTGCGTTCTCCCTCAAAATGAGCCCTGGTCTTATCTACCAGTATCTTGCCAGTGTGACAGTTCCTATATGCTACAGGACTCTGGAACAAGGAAAGATTATGAAGTTAGAGTGTGTAAAGTGTCATCGAGTTGCAGCCAACATAATGTGGACCCTCCCCGCAACAGGATTTTCAAGGCAAGATATGAACAGAGGAGATTTTCCATTGGCTGCCTCTGGCCTTCCTTGGTGGTCTCCCATCTAAGTACTAACAAGGGCTGAACCTGCTTAGCTTCTTAGACTAGCCTATACCACCCAGGTAGTTGCAGTTAGATTTTCATCAGACTTTAATTACAGGTTTGAATTCCATTGAGGCTGAATGATCTATGCCTATCTCTTGATTCATATTTTATACACCAATTTCCAAACAGTAGAGTACTTTTTTGGTGTTATTGACAGCCGGTATGAGTAGGTGGAAGTGTCCTACTGATTTCAGTGAATCCCACTTCTGAGTAAGTGTGTTTTAAACTGAAGCCTTGTTATCTGACGTCAATCATTATTGATTTCAGAATGTAATTACTTTTTGTGTTATAATTAACAAGTTGAAAGAAAGTGGCTAAGGATGCAATCTCATTGAACTCAGGGGGACTTTTTTCTAATTAAATATGCCTAGGGTCATTTGGCATAGCACAAAACAGACGGGCAGTTTGAAGACGCTAATGGCTGCTCTAAAAGAAACAAAAAATGGTTGCTGCTTTTAATAGCAGCATTTCCTTTCATTGATTCCTTGCTCATCCATCCATTGATTCATTCCTCACATTTACACCCCACCCTTCCCCCAAAGGGTGCTGTTGTGAAAGGGATTATCCCATTGGGATTTTCAGAATGATCTCAGTGGAAAGTGTTTAGTTATTAAAACTAACTTTTCCAGTCTGGGAGAAAATAGCCATTCACACTTCAACATTTTGACGCCAGGAGCTCCTCTTGTACAGGACAGTGGACATGAAATATAGAGCAGGGATTCTTTTGGCAGGGGGGCACCATGAAGCTGTCGCATTTTAAAGAATCAACAAGCTTCCCCATTGCCCTTACCTGGATAGCCCAGGTGAGCCTGAGCTCATCAAATCTCAGAAGCTAAGCAGGGTCAGCCTTGGTTAGTAAGTGGATGGGAGAACTCCAATGAAGACCAGGGTTGGTCAACATAAGTCAACTATGACTTGACAGCACTCTTCTCCACCACCAAGTTTCCCCATTATTTGCTTGATTGTTTATTGGAATTATCGATGGGTTTTGGCAAGGGGATGTTGTGATGTTCTGAAGAAAGACAAATTAAGGCAAAATAAAGAAAAAGCAGTGGGGATATGCACAGAAATGTTTATGTTTTATTCACTATTTCCTCCCTACTACAGTCTAATGCCCTCCAAATGTTGCTGCTGGCGGCCAGCAGCCCCCCAGGAGCAGCATGAGGGGAAGCCAGTGGTCTGCTGTGAGAACTGGGAATTAGCAAAAATCCCTCAATTCTGTCCATGGAAATCCTCTATGTGTAGTATAGAAGACTACACTAGAGCTAGTACTAAAGGAACGGAAATGGGAGGGAGAAACTCTGAACACTGTCTAAACCCAGTACTCCCTCATACATGTAGTGACACTCTCATACTGTCTCTCGCAAAACATAGCTCAGAATAGCAGCAAAAGAAAGCTGCAGAACAGCCTGTAAAGCATGATCTCCTTGACAGAAAGTACCGCTGAGAAAGTATATAGAATACTTGGTGGAATGCCATGCGCAGACTGACCCAGCATTGCAATCAGCTTCAAGCAGGAAATTGCATTGTCCTGTAGCTGACAGTATTGCCTGTGCACTGAGAAAGTGTAATGACTAGAGATGGGCACAAACAGCAATATGAACAAAAAAAGCCACGAACAGCCTGATCTGCTGTTTGTGAACAAGCTGTTTGTGAGGCCCCATTCTAAACGAACAGATGGTCTTTGCAAGCCTCGTTCGTTGCTGTTCGTCAAGCCAGACAGCGTGGCACCTGCAATCAATTCCTTTGGTAACTTAGGCAGGGATTGTCTGAACTCTGTCTGAACTCCTGCTGTTGCCCTGGAACCCCCAAAATAAGCCCAATTTAGCATTATAGGCAGGTCTTCCTTTCATGCGTGGAGCTCCAAATTTGTTACAGCAAGGGAGCAAAGACCAGGGGGGAGGGGGGCTCCCAGCTCTGACTTTGCAGACAGTGGAGAGACAGTTGCTGTTGGCATTTTGATAGAGAGAGTGCATTGGAGCTTGAATTTTCTTTGTGTGTGGTGGGATAGGGATCTACCCCTTCAAGTTCCAGGGCTGCTGCCAGGCTCTGGACCAAGCTATTATTTATTATTGGTACCTTTCCTGCTGCCTGCTCAGGTAAGGTTTCTGGGAGTGGTGCAGTAGGGATCTACCCCTTCAAGTTCCAGGGCTGC
This sequence comes from Eublepharis macularius, assembly GCF_028583425.1. NCBI lineage: Eukaryota > Metazoa > Chordata > Lepidosauria > Squamata > Eublepharidae > Eublepharis > Eublepharis macularius. The sequence continues at coordinate 75,354,966 of NC_072798.1, forward strand.
TGCCAGGCTCTGGGGCCAAGCTGTTATTTATTATTGGTACCTTTCTTGGTGCCTGCTCAGGTCAGGTTTCTGGGAGTGGTGCAGTAGGGATCTTGACTTGGATGATGGCTGGAGGAGAGCCTGCTGGCCCCTATGAACAGCCAACCACGAACATGTTCGTGAACAGGGCCATGTTCGTGGTTGTTTGTGAGTCCCTGTTTGTGGATGACAACGAACAATGAACATCATGGTTGTTGTGGGTTTTCCGGGCTGTATTGCCGTGGTCTTGGCATTGTAGTTTCTGACGTTTCGCCAGCAGCTGTGGCTGGCATCTTCAGAGGTGTAGCACCAAAAGACGGAGATCTCTCAGTGTCACAGTGTGGAAAAGATGTAGGTCATTTGTATCTACTCAGGAGGGGTGGGGCTGAGCTGAGTCATCCTGTAAGAGTTTCCCAGGGTGTGAAATGCTAATGGCGGGAGGCTTCACTGTATCCTGAGGAGGTTCTTTTGCATATGGATTGGTACTTGATGTGCTAATCTTCTCTGCAGGGCTATTGTCGGGGATAGAATGTTTTGTTAGCCTGGTGTTTTTCAGAACTGGAAACCATGCTCTGTTCATTCTTAAGGTTTCTTCTTTCCTGTTGAAGTTTTGCTTATGCTTGTGAATTTCAATGGCTTCCCTGTGCAGTCTGACAAAGTAGTTGGAAGTGTTGTCCAGTATTTTGGTGTCCTGGAATAAGATACTGTGCCCTGTTTGAGTTAGGCTATGTTCAGCCACTGCTGATTTTTCAGGTTGTCCAAGTCTGCAGTGTCTTTCATGTTCTTTTATTCTTGTCTGGATGCTACGCTTTGTGGTCCCGATGTAAACTTGTCCACAGCTGCAGGGTATACGGTATACTCCTGCAGAGGTGAGGGGGTCTCTACTGTAGGTGAGGGGGTCTCTACTGTAGTTCCTCGTCAGGAACTACAGTTCCTGTAGTTCCTCGTCAGGAACTACTGTAGTTCCTCGTCAGGAACTACAATGCCAAGACCACGGCAATACAGCCCAGAAAACCCACAACAACCATCATTCTCCGGCCGTGAAAGCCTTCGACAATACAATGAACATCATGTTTGGGTTTTTTCCTGTTCGTGCCCATCTCTAGTAATGTCTGGCAGAATGTCATGTGCAGACTGACCTGTCATTACAATCCATTTGGGTGGCTAACTCTTCTGGTTGGATACGGTATTTGTCATTCACACTATCTGCTGATTCTAGTTTTAAATTTTAATGCTTTGACTATGTCACATCAATTTTATTCAAACTTGTGTTTCTGTTCTGTTTGTTGTTTGTGACTTGTAATGGCCTATGGCTGTATACAATAAACCTTCTATCTATCTATCTATCTATCTATCTATCTATCTATCTATCTATCTATCTATCTATCTATCTATCTATCTATCTATCTATCTATCTATCTATCTATCTATCTATCTATCTATCTATCTATCTATCTATCTATCTATCTATCTATCTATCTATCTATCTATCTATCTATCATCTATCTATCTATCTATCTATCTATCTATCTATCTATCTATCTATCTATCTATCTATCTATCTATCTATCTATCTATCTATCTATCTATCTATCTATCTAACTATCTGCTGATTCCTCCTTCCCTTCCTGCCCTATACATCTGTGAATAGCAGACAGTCAGCTCCGGAAGATACAATGGAATTTTCCGAAGATCTCTAGTGATTACCTGTTGCCATTATTTTTAGCAAATTGATGCATTATAAAGTAATATATAACAAAAATGACTTTTTAAAATTTAGTTATTTCATTAGTTAATGTCTCTGTGTGCACATCCCTAACAAGCAGTGTCTCTTATTCATAGGCACATGGTGTGTGTATTGGGGACAGTTGAGTGACCCAGCCAATTACAGTCAGAGCCAAATAATGAAGCATAATTGCAGGAGACATATACTGTGCAGACACAGCTGTTGGATCTGATAGTAAAATTGAGACAGAAGAAGGTTCAGATTCATGACAAAAGTTTAAGAAACAACATAGATGCTGCTCTATGTTGACTGATTCTGTCTCTAGATTGCTTTGTGAATAAGGCTGCTTCTACATGTTCCTATTTTTTGGTTTTTCCGTGTTCCAAAACTGCATCTTCCCGACCCGCTTTGAAAACTCACCTTTCACATGCATCATCTTCATGCAAGTTTTGTGTTTGTTGTGAAAAAGGTCCCAAAACAGAAAATGCATTCTTTATCTGCGCCTTGTCACAAATGATACTGGCGCATCCCTGCTCAACTCCCCCCCCTTTTTTTTGAGTGCATGCGGGATTGCGGTATACTGTTCTGTCTTTCAGCTTCTGTAGAAACTCCACATGAGTAGTACTCTGTTCTCTACCGTTGATTTCATGATCAAAGTTTTACATGCAAAAGTGTTTAATAAATATGTGAACAGTAGAGTAGGCAATCGCACGATTCCATATTTAAAATAAAATCAGAAATGGCATTCCTTTCTCAATGTTGTTCCTAGACTGATTGCTGAGTGATCCAATGTAGCAAGCACTGCAGTATGATTCCCTTTGTATATGTAGATATTGGAATAGCGCAAGGACCATTTAAAAAAAGGGGGCAGAATTTATACAAACACACATATGAGCCAGATGCATGTTTGATGTTTAAAGGAGGGGTAATGAAGAACAGCACAAGTCCCTGCAGCTGGAATTTTATTTAAAAAATCACATCTGAAGGGAAATAGATGATGACAGTAATAACTAGCCTGGGAACACAGTTTTTTATGGATTGTTTACATTGGATTGTTTACATTGTTACATATATCTTTTGGTGCCACACCTCTGAAGATGCCAGATGGCAGAGGCGGGGCGGGGGGCGTCGGGGGGAGCGGCGCAGCCGCGACCCCCGGGGGCCCCCGGCCCGCCGCAGGCGGGGCGGGGGGCGTCGGGGGGAGCGGCGCAGCCGCGACCCCCGGGGGCCCCCGGCCCGCCGCAGGCGGGGCGGGGGGCGTCGGGGGGAGCGGCGCAGCCGCGACCCCCGGGGGCCCCCGGCCCGCCGCAGGCGGGGCGGGGGGCGTCGGGGGGAGCGGCGCAGCCGCGACCCCCGGGGGCCCCCGGCCCGCCGCAGGCGGGGCGGGGGGCGTCGGGGGGAGCGGCGCAGCCGCGACCCCCGGGGGCCCCCGGCCCGCCGCAGGCGGGGCGGGGGGCGTCGGGGGGAGCGGCGCAGCCGCGACCCCCGGGGGCCCCCGGCCCGCCGCAGGCGGGGCGGGGGGCGTCGGGGGGAGCGGCGCAGCCGCGACCCCCGGGGGCCCCCGGCCCGCCGCAGGCGGGGCGGGGGGCGTCGGGGGGAGCGGCGCAGCCGCGACCCCCGGGGGCCCCCGGCCCGCCGCAGGCGGGGCGGGGGGCGTCGGGGGGAGCGGCGCAGCCGCGACCCCCGGGGGCCCCCGGCCCGCCGCAGGCGGGGCGGGGGGCGTCGGGGGGAGCGGCGCAGCCGCGACCCCCGGGGGCCCGGCTGTCTTTGTCGCTGTCTTTGTCTTTGTCTTTGTCGCTGTCTTTGTCTTTGTCTTTGTCTTTGTCGCTGTCTTTGTCTTTGTCTTTGTCGCTGTCTTTGTCTTTGTCGCTGTCTTTGTCTTTGTCTTTGTCTTTGTCTTTGTCGCTGTCTTTGTCGCTGTCTTTGTCTTTGTCGCTGTCTTTGTCTTTGTCTTTGTCGCTGTCTTTGTCGCTGTCTTTGTCTTTGTCGCTGTCTTTGTCGCTGTCGCTGTCTTTGTCGCTGTCTTTGTCGCTGTCTTTGTCTTTGTCGCTGTCTTTGTCTTTGTCGCTGTCTTTGTCTTTGTCTTTGTCGCTGTCTTTGTCTTTGTCGCTGTCTTTGTCTTTGTCGCTGTCTTTGTCTTTGTCGCTGTCTTTGTCGCTGTCTTTGTCGCTGTCTTTGTCTTTGTCTTTGTCTTTGTCTTTGTCTTTGTCTTTGTCTTTGTCTTTGTCTTTGTCTTTGTCTTTGTCTTTGTCTTTGTCTTTGTCGCTGTCTTTGTCTTTGTCGCTGTCTTTGTCTTTGTCGCTGTCTTTGTCGCTGTCTTTGTCTTTGTCGCTGTCTTTGTCGCTGTCTTTGTCGCTGTCGCTGTCTTTGTCGCTGTCTTTGTCGCTGTCTTTGTCTTTGTCGCTGTCTTTGTCTTTGTCGCTGTCTTTGTCTTTGTCTTTGTCGCTGTCTTTGTCTTTGTCTTTGTCGCTGTCTTTGTCTTTGTCGCTGTCTTTGTCTTTGTCGCTGTCTTTGTCGCTGTCTTTGTCGCTGTCTTTGTCGCTGTCTTTGTCGCTGTCTTTGTCTTTGTCGCTGTCTTTGTCTTTGTCGCTGTCTTTGTCTTTGTCTTTGTCGCTGTCTTTGTCTTTGTCGCTGTCTTTGTCTTTGTCTTTGTCTTTGTCTTTGTCTTTGTCTTTGTCGCTGTCTTTGTCTTTGTCGCTGTCTTTGTCTTTGTCTTTGTCTTTGTCTTTGTCTTTGTCGCTGTCTTTGTCGCTGTCGCTGTCTTTGTCGCTGTCGCTGTCTTTGTCGCTGTCTTTGTCTTTGTCTTTGTCGCTGTCTTTGTCTTTGTCTTTGTCGCTGTCTTTGTCTTTGTCGCTGTCTTTGTCTTTGTCGCTGTCTTTGTCTTTGTCGCTGTCTTTGTCGCTGTCTTTGTCGCTGTCTTTGTCTTTGTCGCTGTCTTTGTCTTTGTCGCTGTCTTTGTCTTTGTCTTTGTCGCTGTCTTTGTCTTTGTCGCTGTCTTTGTCTTTGTCTTTGTCGCTGTCTTTGTCTTTGTCGCTGTCTTTGTCTTTGTCTTTGTCGCTGTCTTTGTCTTTGTCTTTGTCGCTGTCTTTGTCGCTGTCTTTGTCTTTGTCTTTGTCTTTGTCTTTGTCGCTGTCTTTGTCTTTGTCTTTGTCGCTGTCTTTGTCGCTGTCTTTGTCTTTGTCTTTGTCGCTGTCTTTGTCTTTGTCGCTGTCGCTGTCTTTGTCGCTGTCTTTGTCGCTGTCTTTGTCGCTGTCTTTGTCGCTGTCTTTGTCGCTGTCTTTGTCGCTGTCTTTGTCGCTGTCGCTGTCGCTGTCGCTGTCTTTGTCTTTGTCTTTGTCGCTGTCTTTGTCTTTGTCTTTGTCGCTGTCTTTGTCTTTGTCGCTGTCTTTGTCGCTGTCTTTGTCTTTGTCGCTGTCTTTGTCGCTGTCTTTGTCGCTGTCTTTGTCTTTGTCGCTGTCGCTGTCTTTGTCGCTGTCTTTGTCTTTGTCGCTGTCGCTGTCTTTGTCGCTGTCTTTGTCTTTGTCGCTGTCTTTGTCTTTGTCTTTGTCTTTGTCTTTGTCTTTGTCGCTGTCGCTGTCTTTGTCGCTGTCGCTGTCGCTGTCTTTGTCGCTGTCGCTGTCGCTGTCTTTGTCTTTGTCGCTGTCGCTGTCTTTGTCTTTGTCTTTGTCGCTGTCTTTGTCTTTGTCGCTGTCTTTGTCGCTGTCTTTGTCGCTGTCTTTGTCTTTGTCGCTGTCTTTGTCGCTGTCTTTGTCTTTGTCGCTGTCTTTGTCTTTGTCGCTGTCTTTGTCGCTGTCTTTGTCTTTGTCGCTGTCTTTGTCTTTGTCTTTGTCGCTGTCTTTGTCTTTGTCGCTGTCTTTGTCTTTGTCTTTGTCGCTGTCTTTGTCTTTGTCTTTGTCTTTGTCGCTGTCTTTGTCTTTGTCTTTGTCGCTGTCTTTGTCGCTGTCTTTGTCTTTGTCTTTGTCTTTGTCTTTGTCTTTGTCGCTGTCTTTGTCGCTGTCTTTGTCGCTGTCTTTGTCTTTGTCGCTGTCTTTGTCTTTGTCGCTGTCTTTGTCGCTGTCTTTGTCTTTGTCGCTGTCTTTGTCTTTGTCTTTGTCGCTGTCTTTGTCGCTGTCTTTGTCTTTGTCTTTGTCTTTGTCTTTGTCGCTGTCTTTGTCTTTGTCTTTGTCGCTGTCTTTGTCTTTGTCTTTGTCGCTGTCTTTGTCTTTGTCTTTGTCGCTGTCTTTGTCTTTGTCTTTGTCTTTGTCTTTGTCTTTGTCTTTGTCTTTGTCGCTGTCTTTGTCTTTGTCTTTGTCGCTGTCTTTGTCGCTGTCTTTGTCTTTGTCTTTGTCTTTGTCTTTGTCTTTGTCTTTGTCGCTGTCGCTGTCGCTGTCGCTGTCGCTGTCGCTGTCGCTGTCGCTGTCGCTGTCTTTGTCTTTGTCTTTGTCTTTGTCTTTGTCTTTGTCGCTGTCGCTGTCTTTGTCGCTGTCGCTGTCTTTGTCTTTGTCTTTGTCTTTGTCTTTGTCTTTGTCTTTGTCTTTGTCGCTGTCGCTGTCGCTGTCGCTGTCGCTGTCGCTGTCGCTGTCGCTGTCGCTGTCGCTGTCGCTGTCGCTGTCGCTGTCGCTGTCGCTGTCGCTGTCGCTGTCGCTGTCGCTGTCGCTGTCGCTGTCGCTGTCGCTGTCTTTGTCTTTGTCTTTGTCTTTGTCTTTGTCTTTGTCTTTGTCTTTGTCTTTGTCTTTGTCTTTGTCTTTGTCTTTGTCTTTGTCTTTGTCTTTGTCTTTGTCTTTGTCTTTGTCTTTGTCTTTGTCTTTGTCTTTGTCTTTGTCTTTGTCTTTGTCTTTGTCTTTGTCTTTGTCTTTGTCTTTGTCTTTGTCTTTGTCTTTGTCTTTGTCTTTGTCTTTGTCTTTGTCTTTGTCTTTGTCTTTGTCTTTGTCTTTGTCTTTGTCTTTGTCTTTGTCTTTGTCTTTGTCTTTGTCTTTGTCTTTGTCTTTGTCTTTGTCTTTGTCTTTGTCTTTGTCTTTGTCTTTGTCTTTGTCTTTGTCTTTGTCTTTGTCTTTGTCTTTGTCTTTGTCTTTGTCTTTGTCTTTGTCTTTGTCTTTGTCTTTGTCTTTGTCTTTGTCTTTGTCTTTGTCTTTGTCTTTGTCTTTGTCTTTGTCTTTGTCTTTGTCTTTGTCTTTGTCTTTGTCTTTGTCTTTGTCTTTGTCTTTGTCTTTGTCTTTGTCTTTGTCTTTGTCTTTGTCTTTGTCTTTGTCTTTGTCTTTGTCTTTGTCTTTGTCTTTGTCTTTGTCTTTGTCTTTGTCTTTGTCTTTGTCTTTGTCTTTGTCTTTGTCTTTGTCTTTGTCTTTGTCTTTGTCTTTGTCTTTGTCTTTGTCTTTGTCTTTGTCTTTGTCTTTGTCTTTGTCTTTGTCTTTGTCTTTGTCTTTGTCTTTGTCTTTGTCTTTGTCTTTGTCTTTGTCTTTGTCTTTGTCTTTGTCTTTGTCTTTGTCTTTGTCTTTGTCTTTGTCTTTGTCTTTGTCTTTGTCTTTGTCTTTGTCTTTGTCTTTGTCTTTGTCTTTGTCTTTGTCTTTGTCTTTGTCTTTGTCTTTGTCTTTGTCTTTGTCTTTGTCTTTGTCTTTGTCTTTGTCTTTGTCTTTGTCTTTGTCTTTGTCTTTGTCTTTGTCTTTGTCTTTGTCTTTGTCTTTGTCTTTGTCTTTGTCTTTGTCTTTGTCTTTGTCTTTGTCTTTGTCTTTGTCTTTGTCTTTGTCTTTGTCTTTGTCTTTGTCTTTGTCTTTGTCTTTGTCTTTGTCTTTGTCTTTGTCTTTGTCTTTGTCTTTGTCTTTGTCTTTGTCTTTGTCTTTGTCTTTGTCTTTGTCTTTGTCTTTGTCTTTGTCTTTGTCTTTGTCTTTGTCTTTGTCTTTGTCTTTGTCTTTGTCTTTGTCTTTGTCTTTGTCTTTGTCTTTGTCTTTGTCTTTGTCTTTGTCTTTGTCTTTGTCTTTGTCTTTGTCTTTGTCTTTGTCTTTGTCTTTGTCTTTGTCTTTGTCTTTGTCTTTGTCTTTGTCTTTGTCTTTGTCTTTGTCTTTGTCTTTGTCTTTGTCTTTGTCTTTGTCTTTGTCTTTGTCTTTGTCTTTGTCTTTGTCTTTGTCTTTGTCTTTGTCTTTGTCTTTGTCTTTGTCTTTGTCTTTGTCTTTGTCTTTGTCTTTGTCTTTGTCTTTGTCTTTGTCTTTGTCTTTGTCTTTGTCTTTGTCTTTGTCTTTGTCTTTGTCTTTGTCTTTGTCTTTGTCTTTGTCTTTGTCTTTGTCTTTGTCTTTGTCTTTGTCTTTGTCTTTGTCTTTGTCTTTGTCTTTGTCTTTGTCTTTGTCTTTGTCTTTGTCTTTGTCTTTGTCTTTGTCTTTGTCTTTGTCTTTGTCTTTGTCTTTGTCTTTGTCTTTGTCTTTGTCTTTGTCTTTGTCTTTGTCTTTGTCTTTGTCTTTGTCTTTGTCTTTGTCTTTGTCTTTGTCTTTGTCTTTGTCTTTGTCTTTGTCTTCGTCTTCGTCTTCGTCTTCGTCTTCGTCTTCGTCTTCGTCTTCGTCTTCGTCTTCGTCTTCGTCTTCGTCTTCGTCTTCGTCTTCGTCTTCGTCTTCGTCTTCGTCTTCGTCTTCGTCTTCGTCTTCGTCTTCGTCTTCGTCTTCGTCTTCGTCTTCGTCTTCGTCTTCGTCTTCGTCTTCGTCTTCGTCTTCGTCTTCGTCTTCGTCTTCGTCTTCGTCTTCGTCTTCGTCTTCGTCTTCGTCTTCGTCTTCGTCTTCGTCTTCGTCTCCGCCCTCCGCCCTCCGCCCTCCGCCCTCCGCCCTCCGCCCTCCGCCCTCCGCCCTCCGCCCTCCGCCCTCCGCCCTCCGCCCTCCGCCCTCCGCCCTCCGCCCTCCGCCCTCCGCCCTCCGCCCTCCGCCCTCCGCCCTCCGCCCTCCGCCCTCCGCCCTCCGCCCTCCGCCCTCCGCCCTCCGCCCTCCGCCCTCCGCCCTCCGCCCGGGGATGGGGATGGGGATGGGGATGGGGATGGGGATGGGGATGGGGATGGGGATGGGGATGGGGATGGGGATGGGGATGGGGATGGGGATGGGGATGGGGATGGGGATGGGGATGGGGATGGGGATGGGGATGTTTATTTTTTGTCAACTTTTTCTACATGCAAAACTTAAAACTTTTGTGGTACAAAGTTGTAATATTATAAAATTGTAATTTTACTAACAATCCAACTCAAATAAGTATATAGATAATTCAAACAGTATTGCTTCTATAATCATATTAGGCATAAATATTAAACATAACATTTAATCATTAAATAAAAAGTATTAAACACTCAGTAGAGATGGGTTGAAGGTTTTATCTTAAACCCTGAGAAGCTTGAAACCTTCAAGTGAGAACTGAAAACATGTTTCTCTGTTTTAGAGAAACTGTTTGTCAGTACAAAATAAATGGGATGGATGTTTTTCTTGCACTCTCCCACCCAGGAGACAGACTTCTCCTAAGAGTTTAATGGCTTCTTTCATTAACAAACGCTAGTCTTTTTCATTAAGTGAGGTATCAAAATATAAATGTTTATTTAAATAAAACATGGAAAAATAGAACAGATCAATGCATGCTATGCTATATTGGATGGTATAGTATATAACAAATATTCTATGGATAGTATATCTAATAGAGTATATGTAAAAAAGAATTAGAATATGTTTACAGTAAGAGATATTATGATCTAAGTGTTGAAGAAAAATATAAGTGAAATAGTATTAAACAATAAGAGGGGTTTGGGGTTTGAAAGCTGTTGGAAGTCAATAGGGAGGGGGGAGGAAAGGGGTGGGGAACAGGATTAATTAGATATGAAGGGAATGTATATATTGAATTTTGGAAATTAAACTCACCAATAAATTTTTTTTAAAAAAAGCAAAATAGAAAAATAGAACAGATGAACACAGCAAGAATTAAGTTTCCTAACATATCTTAATGAAATCTAACTCAGTCAGATTAATGATGAAATGCATTCAAGTTACTGTAGCACATATTACAAGGATAAGTTTCCTGCCTAGATCTTCATGAGATTTCTTTTGGACAAAACCCTGATCTGCTATTTGGATTACCATTTTTATATATTATCTTATGCAGAAATCTAAGATCTTTTCATATGATAACATAAATATCAAACCAATCATAATTTAAATTTTTTTTACTATTTCCAATCATGTGACATTCTACCTAGCTGAAAGTACCACTATGCCCAGCTGCAAGGTAAGAGATATGGATAGTAAAAAAGACAGGAAAAGTTACATGACCAGGTCATCCTTGGTCTCTGCTAACAATTACAGAACATGTATCTGATACTGTTCACTATGTTTAATTGGCTGTCAAAGATAAAGAAGCACCAGTTATACACCATACTAGAAAAAGAACTACAGTGAAGTTCATACAGCATTATTTAGAATGCATATGTTTCACGAAGTATGTGTTCTAAACCATAATCAGCAGTCTACTGGTTTGAATCCCACTACTGACATGAGCTCAGTAGGCGGCCTTGGGTCAGACACTCCTCTTAGCCCCAGCTCCATCGTGGGGATAAGAATAACACTAACTTGTTCACTGCTCTGGGTGAGGCACTAATATGTGTAGAAGAGCGGTATATAAGCAGTTATTATTATTATTTATATTTCCATGACACCATCCCTTGACCTGTGAAATTAAGTATTTTGATAAATATGAAAGTGATACAAAATATAAATGCATTGCATAATGTGTGACTGTACATATACAAACTTTAAAAATTGTATTGAATAATACTGCAAAGCATGATTACTGAGAAAGCTGCTTTCACTGCTTTCAGTGTGGAGAGCTGCTTGTAGATCAAAACAACCTGGCAAGCTGTCTTCATGCAGAGTGCACTTGATTCTCTTGGCTTTCAATTCTGCTTTCGTTCAGCATGGGTAAATCAATGTGTCAGCAGTAAACATTTGTTTCACTCCTCTCTGAATGAACTTTTAAATTTTACTTCCTATTGTGTCAAAGCAATTAAAATTAACAATACAGTTACTAAGCTGCTAAGATCAATTAATGGCTCTTAGGCTTTATTTATTGATCTAGTGACATCTTCAAAACCCACTGGTAACAGACTATACATACTTCTCTTCTATCCACAATATATACACAAGGATTGATTACATATTCTTATCTTCTAAATTACATATTTAAATGACATATTCTTTTCTCCTAAATTAATTAGTCAGACTCTTACATCAAGGATTGGTGACAAGTTGTGGACAGACTATGCTTGGACAGAATGAACACTGAGAATAAATGATATCAAACAAATTGGAAACTAAATAAATCACTTTTATTTAACAACTAAATTTCTTCTGAAGTCTCTTTAGAAATTAAACAATAGAAACAAACAAACTACGTGGCATTCCTCAAATCCACGTGTAGGATTCTATGGAAGTGGTACTTAGAGGGAAATTAATCTCCATTGCCTCCTGTCATGAAGAACAAAAAGAAAACATTAGTAATGAAATGATTTCTAGAATAAGAAAACTAGAAGATGAACACAAAAAAGGCCACCCAATCTATAAACTTACTTACTTGAAAATTAAAGGAAAAAACCTCCTCACATTCTATACAAGCTATTAAAGGCACCCAGGAAAAACTCAAACTAATTCTGTAAAATTAGCCGATGTATTTGCTGAATACTACCAAACCATTTGTACATCAGACAATCCTGACACTAATCATATTTTAAATTATTTATCATCACAGGAAATTATTTGGAAAAAAACTCACAAGAACATAAACAATATCTTGACCAACCAATCACAACAGAAGATGTTACAGTCACTATCAAATCCTTGAAAAAAAATAACAAAGCTTCAGACAGGGATGGATTCCCTGCCAAATTTTTACAAAAAAATACATTCACCTACTTTCAACTCCACTAACTGCCACATGCAACTCTGTTATGATAGGAGGTAGCATCCCTCTATCTGGGTCAGAGGCTGAAATAGTAGTTACTCCAAAAAAGGACAACGATATTACAAATAGTAAATCAACCAATACCCTTACTGAATCAAGACAAAAAGATCTTTACAAGCATATTTGCCAAAAGATTGTCTAAATTTAAATAACCAACTACATTCACCTTGACCAGACTGGCTTTATGCCAATAAGGAATCTTATTGACAATACACGTAACACTTTAACTATAATTAATTTCTGTGAAGCATACAAAATCCCTGCATTACTTCTGGTCTTTGATATAGAGAAGGCATTCGATTAAGTGGAAATACCATATCTAAAACTTTTACTTCAAAAATGGGTTTTGGCGACCAATTCTAAAATGCCATTAATGCTTTTTATCTTTCTCCAAAAGCTACAGTTAAGACTAACAATGTACATTCGACAGATATCCATATAGCAAGGGGAACTAGAACAAGGGTGTCCCCTTTCCCCATTTCTGTTTGCCATAACTATAGACATGGCCGGTGCTACCATTAGACCAACTAGGCAACCGCCTTGGGCACAGACCTCAAGAGGGGCATAGTTTTATACAGATTACTTTCTTGAAAAAAATGCAACTGAGAAAACCTATTGAGCACCCCCCTAAATGGTCCTGCCCACAGACATCAAGCAGCTCTAAAACTCATGGTAACATATTTATTTATTTATTTATTTTATACCCTCCCCTCCCCACAGATGGCCCAAGGGTGGCTAACGACATTAAAAAATACATTAAAATTGACAGCAGCGGCCAGACTTTTGTACGCACAAAAGTGGAAAGTACAAGAAGTGCCAACTATTGAGGACTGGATTTACAAATTGCTGTACATGGCGGAGATGATTAAAATGACAAGAAAACTGAGAGACCTTGATCCAGGATAGTTTAACACGGATTGGGAGAAGCTGAAACAGTATTTGGTGAAAAAATGGGAGGTGGGAAGAGAACTGTGGCAGTTTGAAAATTACTGAAATATAACAAAAGAAGAGGGAAGTGACTATACCGGGGGGTGGAGAGTTAATTGAAAATTTCTAAGCAATTATTTTATTTGCCTACTATACATAGTATTAAGTAATAGAGGTGTTATTATAAGATCTATAAGGATAGAAATTAATTAATTTCATCACTGGCAGATAATTGTATAATGGAGAATTTATATAATCGAAATGAATGAATGCAAGAAAGGGGGAAAAAATATATAGTAGCATACAGAATATGGGTTAAATTGATTGACTCATGCTGAATGTGTATATGGGTTAAAATGATTGAGTATTTTTGGTAGATAGTTGTATAATGGAGAAATTAGATAACTAAAATAGTATGAAGATAAGATATGTAGAAGGAAGTAAAGAGTAACATATGGAGTATGGGTCAAATTGATTGACTTATATTGAATGTATGCAATGCTTATAATGTACTTAAAGTTATGTATAATGAGGGACAAACTGTTTGTACCATATAGACGAGACTAGAATGAGTAAGATAGAGTACAGGCTACTAAAATGACTATTGAAGAACATATGCCAGGAATGTATTATTTAGTTGATAAGTTAAAAGGGAAGGGAAATAGAGATAGCACTGTGTTATAATAGATAAGCTTAGAAGAGAGTGAAAATATATGTTTAATAGATAAAATAAGTTTGAAATGAGTAGGGGGAAAATAGACAAAGGGTTGGAAAACTGTTGGAAGTCAATAAAAGGGGGGGGAAAGGGAGGGGGTTAGAATTGGAATATTAGGGGGGCGTGGCGTCGCTGACTCCGGGATGGACGCGTGCTGAAGACCTCCGCTCCTCCCAACCCCCAATTCTCCAAATAAAGCTACACAACATTACTTTTGATCGTTATATTATGAAAAATAATAACGCTAAGAAGAGAAAGAACATAGTGAAAGCAGCTAAAAACTTACAGCCGCTTTTTTCAGCGCCTAAGGAGAGAACGCAGAGCGAAGGAACAAAAATGGAGAGATCCAAAATGGCGGACGGACTATCTCCTCATGCGATAGAAAAGGTACATAACTCAGATATCACCCTAGACCCTCAGCTCGATAAACTAAAGAATGAAATCCTAGACCAAATCGCTAAACTGATTGCCCCACTAACGGCACAACTGGCTGAAATAAAAGTGGACTTGCAAGCAACTAATCTAAAAGCAGATAAAGCTTTAGACGCAAGTTCCTCGGCACAGAGAGAAGTGGGCTTACTGCATGAGGCTTTTGAAAACCAGCAAGAAAGATTAATCAACCTAGAAGTCAATATGAGACAGAATCACTTGAAGCTGAGGGGGATTGATGAACTTTTGATACCAAAGGAAGATTTAATGCCTGTAATCACAAGATGGCTTGCAAAGCATCTGGAATTAGAAGAAGGGGTAAACACCCTGATTACAAAAGCCTACCGTATTGGAACTCCTAAGCAATACAAGAACAGACCTGTGCCAAGAGACATAATCATAGAGATACCTGATCAAAAAATAAAGATGAAAATTATTGAAACAGCTAAAATATCAGGCTCAATACTGTTCAATGGAACCCCAGTGCAAATATATACTGACTTACCGAGAGAAGCATTATTAATAAGGAAAGAACTGAAACCTATTACAGACGCGCTGAGAAATGCCAACGTCAGATATAAATGGATAAATCATGTCAAGATATTAGTGATTCTGAACGGGAAACATCATGTTGCTACAAATTTAAGGAACGGAACAGAACTCTGAATAACATCGGCGTGGAGATACCCATGGAGACAAACAAGCAAAATCAGAAGAGAAAATCGACGGACATGCTTTCTCCACAGAAGGGAAGTAAGATCCCGATAAGAAATCCCTAGCAGACTCTGGAGGATAAGAACTTTTGTATTGTCGAAGGCTTTCACGGCCGGAGAACGATGGTTGTTGGGGGTTTTCCGGGCTGTATTGCCGTGGTCTTGGCATTGTAGTTCCTGACGTTTCGCCAGCAGCTGTGGCTGGCATCTTCAGAGGTGTAGCACCAAAAGACAGAGATCTCTCAGTGTCACAGTGTGGAAAAGATGTAGGTCAGGGAAGCCATTGAAATTCACAAGCATAAGCAAAACTTCAACAGGAAAGAAGAAACCTTAAGAATGAACAGAGCATGGGCTCCAGTTCTGAAAAACACCAGGCCAACAAAACACTCCACACCCGACAATAGCCCTGCAGAGAAGATTAGCACATCAAGCACCAATCCATATGCAAAAGAACCTCCTCAGGTTACAGTGAAGCCTCCCGCCATTAGCATTCCACACCCTGGGAAACTCTTACAGAATGACTCAGCTCAACCCCACCCCTCCTGAGTAGATACAAATGACCTACATCTTTTCCACACTGTGACACTGAGAGATCTCTGTCTTTTGGTGCTACACCTCTGAAGATGCCAGCCACAGCTGCTGGCGAAACGTCAGGAACTACAATGCCAAGACCACGGCAATACAGCCCGGAAAACCCCCAACAACCATAAGAACTTTTAATTGAATTACTCAGCTATCGTTGTGTCTAATATATTATAATTAATACAAATGGAGATTGGGGGCGGGGGGGGGGGAGAGTGAAGGCTTCAACACAGCTCCGTGGTATTAGAACTTTTCATTTGGAATTTTACCTTCCAAAACTGTGGCATGAAGTTAACGACACAGTTTGAAAGTTCTAAGATATAGCTGGCAGCACGTAAATTGATTGTTAAATTGTTATTTAGTTAAGAGTGCTTATAAAGATATTTGATATCTTAGGGGTAAAGGGAGGGGAGGGAGGGGGAGAATTTAAGGGTTTAAGATTATTAATAACACAATTTCTAAGAACTAGGGGAAGGAAGGGAAGGGCTGTATAGTTTAGTATAGTATAGGAGGTAACAAGTTTATAAGGAAGCATATCAAAGTTCATATATTTACTTAGTTAATTATATTATATTTGTATAAAAAAAATTAATTGGAAAAAAAATAAGAAAAATTATAAGTGAAAACTCCCTCAAGGGGGGGGAATACAAAAAAAAAACAAAAAACAAAAAAAAACAAAAAACAAAAAACAAAACAAAAAAAACCCCATAGATAGGATATAGAGATTAGCTATAAGTTTTTGTGAAAGAAGAGAGTGGAATCAAAATAAAGCGCCAAATTGTATACTCTTTACTGTTTGATATTATTGTAGTAGATTGGAACTTGTGTTATATAAGTGAAGCAGAACTATATATTTTAAATCATGGCTTCTAAATTTAAAATGACTTCTCTGAATGTAAGAGGTTTGGGAAATCCTATAAAGCGGAGAAGAGTGATTTCATTGTTGGCCAAAACTAAATCTCAGGTAATTTTTCTACAGGAAACTCATGCTAAAAATAATGATACAGATATTTTAAAGGCAAACTGGATTCATTCACAATACTATGCAGCAGGTAATTCAAAATCGAGGGGGGTGGCAATACTATTTACAAAGGATCTTCTATTTCAACATAAAAAAACCCTCAGAGATCCTAAAGGAAGATTCATCTTTGTTAAAGGTTTAATTCAAGAACAAGACTACACCTTCGCATCCATTTATGCCCCTAATAATCAACAATTAAATTTTATAGAAGAAACACTAGGAAAACTGGAGAAATTTCAGGAAGGTCATCTCATAGTAGGGGGGGACCTAAACTACATAATGGATTACAAATGGGATAGAACACACTTTGAGAAAAAAACCGCTCAAAAAAATAGGAAGACAAAGTTACCACCCATCTTAAAAAGACATAACCTTATTGACATATGGAGACATCTACACGTAGGGGAAAAGGATTATACTTATTACTCTCAAAGGCACAACTCATATACTAGGATTGACTTTATTTTAGTTTCTGAATCACTGCTTGTGCAAGCGATTGATTCCCAAATTGGATCGTGCATAATTTCTGATCACTCCTGGGTCAATGTTTTAATAGCATCAGAAACACAAAAACAGAGCTCCAAACAATGGTGTTTGCCGAAACATTTACTTTACAATCATCAAGCAGCTAAAGAAATAGAAAAAATCCTAGAAAGAGCCATAGCCGATAATAACTCTGAAGAAATAAAGGCCAATATACTCTGGGATACGATTAAGACAGTATCAAGAGGACATATTATAGCGCTTTCAGCGAATATAAACAAAGAAAAATTAAAATATAGACAGGACTTAGCAGAGTCCATTAAAATTTTGGAAGAAGAGCACAAATTGACAGGATGCAAAAAAACGTACCAAATATTAACTGCCCGACGTAAAACTTTAGAAACGCTCGATAGTAACAGTGTACATAGAAGTTTAATTAAGTCTAAGCAAAGATATTGGTTTAATACTCCCAAAGCCCTAAGAACTCTATCGTATAAAATAAAACAGAAGAATTTGAAAAATAATATTCACCTACTTCAAGATGAAAATAAAGTAAATTGCCATGATTCCAAATCAATTTTGCAAGTATTTAGAGAATTTTATACGAATTTGTACTCATCAATAAACCCCAAACAAACTAAGATTATGGATTTTCTATATTCACTTAAAAATGTAAAGAAATTGGAAGAGAACCACAGATTAATTTTAGAGAAACCAATCTCCCTACAGGAAACCCTAGAAGCAATTAAGTTAGCCAAAAACAACAAAGCCATGGGACCTGATGGATACCCATCAGAGTTCTATAAAAAATATGCAACATTGCTAGCTCAACATCTAACTAATACCTGCAATCTGGTTTTGGATGAATGTAAATTGCCCCCTACTTGGAATATGGCCGATATTGTAGTTATACATAAACAAGGAAAAGACCCAACAAAAGCAGATTCATACAGACCAATATCACTTCTCAATCATGATTATAAATTATTTACGTCAATTCTGGTTCGACGTTTAAACTCATTTATAAGCAACTATATCCATAACAATCAGGCAGGTTTTATACCCAAAAGAGAAATTACAGACAATATTTATAAAACGTTAAATTTGATTGAGTTTTGCAATAACAGCAGGACTGAAGCATTGTTCTTATCTTTAGATATCCAAAAAGCATTTGATTCGGTTGAGAAACATTACTTATGTAGCACCCTTCAATTCCTAGGCTTTGGTGAGAAGTTCCTAAATACTATTGGAGCTATATATTCGCAACCTACAGCTAACATTAGACTTAATGGTTTACGTTCAGAAAAAATAGTAATCAATAGAGGCACTAGACAGGGCTGTCCGTTATCTCCCATGCTTTTTGCTATAGCTTTGGAACCCTTCGCAATAGCTCTAAGGGAAAATGAAAATATACTTGGAATCCCTATCAAAGATAGCTCTTTTAAAATCTCACTTTTCGCTGATGACATGCTAATTTACTTAACTAACCCAACAACCTCAATGACACATCTCCACCCCCTGTTATCTGAATTTGGTGCTATATCTGGCCTGGTTGTTAATCAATCAAAATCACAAATTCTTCCTATCAATCTCTCTAAAAGTACTGAAAATCTAATTAGTAAACTTTACAAATATCAATTGGCCTCAAATCATCTAACTTACCTCGGCATTAATATCACCTCTAATTTAAACAATCTCATCAAATTGAATCACCAAAGAATAGCAAACCAAATTAAAGCTGAAATTATCAATTGGAATAAACTAAAACTTAGCTGGTTCGATAGATTTCACTTAATAAAATCATTTATTTTACCTAAGTTTCTTTTCATTTTCAGAGCAATCCCAGTAACAATTCCCATAACGCTAATTACTCAATGGCAAACAATGATCAATAGTTTCTTATGGCAAAATAAACACCCAAGAATTTCATATTCCACGTTGAGACGAAAATCTAGAGATGGAGGTTTTAATTATCCAGATCTTAACTTATATCAAGCAGCAATCAGACTTCTAAACTTACTTCAACTCATCTCCATGGAATCTACAGCAGAATGGATCACCCTTTCCAATACTCAATTGGACAAATTCTCCTTCAATGATTTAATATGGAACAAACAAATAAACAGACCCAAAAGCATTAACAAAAATACGTTTTTATTAGCAATTCTGCAGATATGGGACAAATTTAAAGCTAAACTAATTCCAGAAAAACCCAGATTTTCCTCATTTGTTAATCAGTCTTGGTTTCCTCCAGGTCAAGAATCAGATTTCATAAATATATTTCAACAAGCTAAGATGACAAGATTAACTGACATCGCTACAAATTCAGGCCTGATGGAGAAATCAGAAATAGAAGACAAATTAAAGCAAAAAATGTCATGGTTTAGATACTTACAGATTAAAAATATGATGGAACAAATCGGCATAAAATCAATAATGAAAACTCCCCTGACGGAGTTTGAAATGATATTACGATCTTATACAGTTCAAAAAAAAGGAATGATCTCCATACTTTACACTACATTACTGAACACACTGAACAAAAAGCAAATCCTTTGTCAATCCAGCTGGGCTAAAGATTGCAATGTAGATCGATCTCTTGAAACATGGAATAAGATTTGGACTTCAGCCATATTTAAATCAAACATCACTCTAACTAAGCTGCAAACATTCAAGATTATTCACAGGTGGTATCTTACGCCTAAGAGATTATCCTATATATACCCATCCACTTCCCCACAATGCTGGAAAAATTGTGGAGAGACGGGTACATTTGCCCATTGTTGGTGGGGTTGCCCTTTTATAAAAAGTTATTGGGGAAAAGTGATTGAATCAATCAGAACAATTACAGGATATGAAGTCCCTTTGGATCCCAAAATCATTTTTTTAGACCAGTGGGAAGACTTAGCAATACCTAAGATTAGAAGAGAATTGATTGCAACTCTTTTTGTAATCGCAAAAAATGAGATAGCATTGGTCTGGAAGAAAGATCATGCACCCTCTGTAGATTCATGGTTTGAAAAAGTATGGAATCATTTCATAATGGAAAAAACCCATAACGATCTCTATATAGCTGAACAGTTTCCTGCAGTTTCTACGTTCATGGAAAAATGGCTTCCATTTTTTGAATATGTTGATAAAAATAATATCCAGCCTAGATCAAAGATACTCCAAACAATTACTCTCTCTAGAAGCTTTACATTATAGCTTATAAGTTTTGTTGAACTACATAGCTTTTAACTGTATATACTTAACTCCCTCCTGTACCACAATAGTTTTGTACTGGTTAATGTTTCGATTTATATGTGTATGTTACTATGTTGTAATGGTTTAACTGCAATAAAAGTTTAAAAAAAAAGAATTGGAATATTAGAATTTAAAGGAAATTGATTGTAATGGATATTAAATGTTTCTAATCCAATAAATTTTTTTTAAAAAAAATACATTAAAATCACAGAAACATAAAATCAATAATATTTTTAAATGATTAAACTAGTCCAGGACCAGGCTATTTAAATAAATATTGGGAGTCCTTATACAAGCATGGCAGATGGCTGAGGGCAGCTCCGGAAGAAATGGTGGTCTTAGATGGAAGAAGAAGGACACTCGCTGACACTCAACCAAAGGCCCAGCAGAACATCTCCGTTTTACAAGCCCTGCAAAACTGTAACAGGTCCCACAGGGCCCAGATCTCCAGCGGGAGAGCATTCCACCAGGCCAGGGCCAGGGCAGAAAAAGCCCTCGCCCTGGTTGAGGCCAGATGGATGCCCTTTGGGCCAGGGACCACCAGGAGTTGCTTGTCTGCAGAGCGCAACACCCTGCAGGAGACGTAATGGAAGAGGCGGTCCCGCAGGTATGGAGGTCCCAGTCCATGAAGGGCTTTAAATACTAAGGTTAACACCTTGAACCGGATCTGGAACTCCACTGGAAGCCAGTGCAGCTGGCACAGCACATGATGAATGTGCGCTTGGATGGGCGTTCCGGTAAGAACGCGTGCTGCTGCATTCTGGATCAACTGTAACTTCCGTGTCAGGCCCAAGGGCGGTCCAGGATAGAGTGAGTTGCAGTAGTCTAGCCTGGAGGTGACCATTGCGTGGATTACTGTGGCCAGGTCCTGGGGTGAAAGATAGGGCGCCAGTTGCCTGCCCTGTCAAAGATAAAAAAAGGCAGACCTGGCAACAGTCATGACCTGGGCCTCCATTGAAAGTGTGGCATCCAAGGTCACACCCAGACTCCTCACCATCAGGGAAGGATTCAATTGTACCCCATCGAGGGCTGGGAGCCGGTTCCCAGCTCGATTGCCCCATGATCCAAACACAGAACCTCTGTCTTCAGGCGATTCAATTTCAGGTGACTCTGATGTAACCATACCGTCACAGCCTCAAGACCCTTGACCAAGGAATCCAAAGCAAGATCGAACTGGCCATCTGTAATGATTCCAAGTAAATGTATCTTTAAACGATTGATGAGATAGGTGAAGAGTGGGGGGTGAAGGAGATGGATGAGTGAGTGATATGATTGGTTGAGGACTGAGAGGGTGGGCGGAGTGAGTGCAGTTTGAGACAGAGTAGAGAGAAAATTTTTAGTCAGAAGAAAACAGGCTAGCTGTGTGCTGCCTGAATATGTTGAAGTGTTTATGAAAGAAATATAACCTGTGTGGAACCTGAACTGAGCATGTTTGTGAAAGAACACTCAGTCAGGGAAAGAGAGGCCAGCTGTGTGAATGAGAGTAAATGAAGTAACTTTAAGAACCGAGAACTACGTTTATGAAACCGATACGCTTCTTGACTAAATAAAAGTTTATTTTTGTTTTGTTATATCCCAGTGTAGCTGTTATTGCTATATCCCATTCCTATCTTCAGGGCCACATAGAACCACGAAGGAGCCTGACGCTTAGGAACGTTACCAAAGGGAAAATTTAAATAAAATATCTTGGAATAAAATATTCCTGGTGGCAGCAGACTACCCAGAGGGTTAAGGGATAGATTAAAAGAAAAATCTACCCTAAAGAAAGTAAAGGTCATAACACCATCCATCAGCAGATAGAGCTGAGTGTCATCCGCATACCGGTGACAACCTAGCCCAAAGCTGCAGGCTAACTGGGCAAGGGGGCACATATAGATGTTAAATAGCATCGGGGAAAGAATTGCCCCCTGAGGGATGCCACATACCAAAGAATGGTAAGCAAACATCTGTTCCCCGAGTGCCATCCTCTGTCCTAGATTGTGAAGGAAGGAGTTCAGCCATTGCAGGGCTGTTCCACGGATCCCCACATCAGCAAGGCAGTGGTTCAGAAGATTATGACTGACCATGTCAGATTCTGCTGTAAGATCTAAAAGTATCAGCAGTGCTGCCCCACTCCGGTCCAGGTGTCGCCACAGATCATCTGTGAGGGCAACCAGAGCCGTCTCTGTACCATGGCCAGGCATGAAGCTGGACTGGAATGGATCCAGGATAGAGGCATCACCGAGGTATACCTGCAGCTGTTCCGCTACTGCCCTCTCAATTACCTTACCCAGGAATGGAATATTCGAAACTGGGCGATAATTGGCTGGATCAGCAGGATCCAGTGATGGTTTCTTTAATAAGGACTGCACCACTGCCTCTTTCAGTGAGTCTGGAAAAAAAACCAGCACTCAGAGAAAGATTAATGATGTCAGCTAATGGTGCCCAAATCCCATCACCACCACTTTTCACCAGCCATGATGGGCATGGGTCCAGTGGGCACGTGGTAGGTTTCACAGCATGCAGGATCCTGCCCACCTCCTCCTGGAAGAGTGGCCTGAATTGATCTAATATCAACCCTGAGGACAACCAAGTACACATACTGCATCAACTGTGGTGGACAGATCCCGGCGGAGTGACAAGATCTTATCCGCAAAATAGTCTCCAAAAGCCTCACAGCTTATTACCGAATTTACATTGTTATTTTTCCCATGTGTGAGGGACGTTAAAGACCAAATCACTCTGGAAAGTTGTGCCGGGCGAGAACTAGTGGACGCAGTGGAAGCTGCATAGTAGTCTCTCTTTGCAGCTTTCAGTGCCATCTCATAGGCCTTCATAAACGTCCTATAAAATGTTCTTGTCACTTCATCATGAAGTCACTGCCACACTCGCTCTAGCCATCTCAGCTCCCATTTGATTTGTCATACCTCATCAGTATACCAAGGAACTACTCTAGTTCGGGGGCGGAGAGTTATATCATCCTGCTTTCAGATAATACTGCCAGTCATTGCTGCATCTCAAAATAGTCTAGGAGAATCAAAGTTATCTCAGAAGTCTCAGTCAACTTGAGAGGAACAATCCTTACTGAAACTACTCCTTTTTAGCTCTTCAGAGAGCCAGCTAAAAAGAAGAAAGCAAACAAAGTAACTGCAGACAAAAGTATCTCCTTTTCAAGTACAACATATTTCTCTCTCTCATTGTCTCACAGCAAACATGAGAAGGTGGTGGGAGTAGAAGACACTCTGTTGTGCCAGCCAGGAAAAAGGTGGGGAAATAGCTTCCAATGCTACAAAAAGAAACTTTTCAGCAACTTGAGGAAGCCAAGCAAGAAGTGAGAAGGAAAACAAAAGGGAAAAGGTGGGAAACTGCCTCCAGAGCTAAGAAAAAAACCCACTTCATAGAGCAAACTGTATCCCAGCAACACCAAGAGAAGCGGCAGAGTGGAAAACACTAAAATCTTCACAGCTATTCTGCTGTGTCTGGAAAGAAATGGGCAGAAAGTCAGCTTCATGGCTCCAATAAAAGGGAGGAAAGTAGGGAAATTCTGCTGTAGCAATGCTCAGAGCATACTTGCTGCAGAGGAACAAGTGCAGGGAAAAATACCTCTGCATTAGAACCTACAACTATATAGTCAAGCTTTTAAGGTTTCCTCAAAATCTGAAAATCCTTTAAAGAGTTATGATGACCTCGTCCAATCCTTAAGGCCACTTTTGGTAGGTGCTCGAGAGGGAAAACTGGTCAAGACCAATTTGTCATCTAAACCTTGGTTTGATCAAAGCTGTATTTGTGCTAAAAATGCTTTAATCTATGCCTATAAGCTAGCACTGAGAGCTGATGAAAACACCAGACAGGATGCATATCGTTCTCTTTCATTTTTAAAAAAGAAATATAAATCACTGGTTGCCCGCTGTAAGAAAGAACATACCAGAAAACTGTGGGCCAATATAACTGAAGCAGCTACGAGCAAAAACTCAGTGGTGTTCTGGAAACTAGTGTCAAACCACGCCTCCACAGTTGCTTCCCCCTTGGCTTCCGCTATCCCCCCAGATAAATGGACTTCTTTTTTCCAAAAAATGTATGATGATCCTATTCAACCCCCTCCTGCCCTAACAATAGAAAATCTGGCCAAATGCCCCCCAGTTCATGCCGAAGAGGTAAAAGCTTATATTAGCCAGTTAAAGAATGCAAAAGCCCCTGGGCTTGATGGACTATCTCCAGAATTACTAAAAACAAATAAGGACTGGTGGGCAACTTTCCTAGCCTCCCTATTTACTTATATTGATGAAACCGGCTACATCCCCAATGATTGGGGAATGGCTATAGTAGTCCCCTTCCATAAGAAGGGAAAGAAGGAGGATCCATCCAATTATAGACCAATCAGCTTACTAAGCATTGTAAGCAAGTTGTCTACAAAACATCTGCTGAAGAAATTTTTAGACTAGCTAGAACAGGAGGATATAATTGCTGATGAGCAAGCTGGGTTTAGAGCTGGCAGGTCAACAATAGATCACTGCCTAGTAATGCAACACCTTGTAGAGAAATACGCTACAGGAGACCAAGCATCACTTTACCGGGCATTTGTTGATTTAAAAGCAGCTTTTGACACAGTCTCTAGAAATAGACTTTGGAGGAAACTGCAGGCCTCCTCTATTGATAGGCGACTGCTGTCCCTTTTGGGGGCTATGCACAAGCAAACTGCCCTGAGTAAGGTGCAGCCGAATTGGGCATTTGACTGACCCCATTCAAACTTACAGACAGGTGTGCCTTCTAGCCCCTTTTCTGTTTATCTTCTACATCAACAATTTGGTAAACCTTTTGAATGACCCTGCATTGCACCCTCCCAAATTAGCAAATAGGCACATTCACGTACTGCTCTATGCAGATGATGCTGTATTACTTTCTAAGACCCCCATAGGGCTGAAACGAGCCCTAAAAAAATTCTCCCAATTCTGTGATACTGAACACCTTCTAACTAATTACCAAAAAACTAAGATCCTGGCTTTCAGTAAAAATCCAAAGATCACACAATGGGAGCTTCAGGGGCATCAGTTAGAACAACTTACCAGCTTCAAATATTTGGGTGTCGTTTTGCAAGCCTCAGGTACTGAAACAACACATAGCAGCTTCATTGCTGATGTGGGAGAAAAAACAGCACACGGTATACTGAAATTCTATCCATCACAAGGGGGGCAGTATGTACCGGCTGCACTCAGATTGTTTAAAGCCAAACCATTAGCCCAATTAGTATACGGATCATTCTTGGGGCTGCCATCCTCCTCTTTCTCTCAACTTGAGAGAGTGCAGTCCAAATTCCTTAGAGCCCTATTACAAGAGCCCAAATGCGTACCTAACTCATGGGTTAGACTGGAAACAGGAATGTTAAGGGTAGAGGCCAGAATCACCATCCTTTCAATTTTCAAATGGCTCTCAGGATGTCTAAACCCGCAAGGTCTGCTCCCTCTGTTATTCCAAGACAAATTTCAATCTAATTGGCAAAAAGCGACTCTGAAATCCCTGGGAAAATTGGGTCTTTCCCCTCAAAGTTTGCTAGTCATGGGGTTAGACCGAGCAAAATCATTCATTAAGCAGAGAGTGACAGACATTGAAAGACAAACAGATTTACTTAGAGCACAAGGTTTTATTTCTTCAGATACTACTAAATATATTGCCGCTCCTGCAGCCTATTTTTACTTTCTTGAATCTGGTAACTCCAGAAGGGCATTTAGTTTAGCTAAAAGTTCAACTCTATCCTCTGCCATTCTGGAAGGAAAGTTTAAAGCTGTCCATTACTCTCTTAGGCTTTGCTCCTATCCCCTAAGAGAAATTGACTCAGTGGAGCACATCTTCTTTAACTGCCCAGGTCATAGTAAAATTAGAGCGGAAACCATCAGTCCATTAGTAGAAAGATTCCCTGGAAGTTCAAATAAAATCAAACTTGATTATCTTTTGTCTGATCGGAATCACCAGACAGCACATCAAGTAGCAAGATTCTGTGGCCAGGTCTATAAGCAACATAAATCGCATAAGGCAGACTGAATGTATTTTAACCTTTTAAACAACTAATTTATGATGATCTTATTTTTTTACTCTTATATTTATTCATCGTTCTTCCCCTGTATCCAGTCTCGACTGTTTTTAAACTGATTTGCAAATGGTTTTATATGTACTGGTCACAGACTGTAATAATAAACTTGACTTGACTACCTCTGCACTAAGAACAGCAGAAATACCTGAACCTACTTCATGGGATGAATTATCCTAGCTATCACCAGAAGAAGCTGAGAAATGGAGAAAAGCGGAGGGTGTGGTGTCAGTGTTGAAGAGAATGATAGCACATTGAAAGACCTCCGTCTCTCTCATGCCTGGAATTTAAAATTTATGTTGGAAGGGTGAAGTAAAAATATTTACCCTTCCAACATAAAGATACACTAAGAGATCCGAAAGGCAGATTCATATTTATTAAAGGCACTATAGAAAACCAAACTTACACATTTGGCTCAATTTATGCCCCAAACCAAGACAGCCTAATGAAATTCTAAAACAAAGTTCATTAGAATGCACATGTATCACTTAGTATAATGTGCTCTAAACCATATTTTCATGACAAACCCACAGAAACAGCAGCAACATAATCTAAGAGTATAATGGAGAGCAACAAATAGAAACAGAAGGATTAAAAGTATCCTGCTCACTAGGCTGGAGGCAAGTTCTGACAACAACAGGGCCAACAACAAAGATTCTCAGGTCAAACTCCATGGTCAAGTAACAGATTCCAAAATCAAAGACTGTGACCCACCAAGGCTCAGGCAGCCAGAACCTAAGAGCTCACCAACAGCCAAATCCAGAATACCACAATTGTGACTAGCTAATCCCATGCTAGCTGTGGCCTTATAAAGGGAGTTTCTCTTACAGGTGAGGCTGGGTTCATTAAGCTTCTTTCTCCAAGCTGGCTCATCTCTGCTACTCAGGAGGAGTAGATCAGATCCTGTACTGGCTCTCCTGACATGTCAGGAGCTTGGAGAAAGAAGCTTAATGAACCCAGCCTCACCTGGGTTTGACCTGAGAATCTTTGCCCGTTAGGCATGCATTTGGGCACTTGTAATAGAGCTCTAAGGAATTTGGAGTGCACGTGTCCGGGGTCTGAGCGCCAGCCCCCAGACTTGACAAGAGGGAATAGCAGGGGACAAAAGGGTGGCAGCAACCCCACCCCCCAAGCCGGCAACCAGGACCAGAACCTACCTACTCCAGGGGGAAGGGGTAAAAGGCCAGAACCTCAGAGGGGTGGAGGGGGCAAGGAGAGACCAGCCAGTCCCACCTTCCAGGGGGAAGAAAGGGGGCTAAGCAGGCCAGAGGGAAAGGGCCACAGCAGGGGGAATGTGGGACCAGCAGCAGCAGCAGCAGCAGCCCAAGCAGAGCCCTTACCTGGCAGGGAGAGGAAGCAGCCTCTACAGCCCAGAGCCACACCATGGCTAGAAGACAGCAGCCTGGCTCAGGAGTTGCTAGAAGCCAAGCCTCTCCAGGGGGGCTGCCACAGGCATTCTGGGGGAGGAGATGGGTAGCCCCGCCCAGCATTGCTGAGCAGGCAGCGCAGAAGCTGGCTAAGGCAGCACCGCATGAGCAAGGCCAGGCAAGCCCAATAGCACGAAGGCTGGCTGGGGCAGCTCCTCGTGAGCAAGGCCAGGCAAGCTCAATAGCACAGAGGCTGGCTGGGGCAGCTCCTTGTGAGCAAGGCCAAGGAGCCCTCAGCTGGGGATGGCTCGCACTCAACCCCACCCTACCAGCAAGGCAAAGGAGCCCAGGAGGGATTAGTGGTTGGAGGGAAACACCTGGAGGAACGCACAGCTGGGCCCGGTCAGGAGAAGGAACAAGCCTGGAAGGAGGGCAGGGCGGAGAGAGGAAACCCTATAAAGGGTGGCTGGGAAGAGCTCTTTGGTGGTGGGTTTGAGTGGGAGTGATGGAGCAGAGTTGGAGTGGAGAGAAGCCAAGGAAAAGGCAAGAAGGAGAGTGGAGGCTTGAAGGAGAGGCCTGGGAGGAAGAGATGGTGGAAGATGTAGGGGGTAAACAGGCCAGGTTGAGCAGGCCCGCGAGTGGATTGAGAGGGAGTCAGGGTGAGGTATACCGCCCCTCCTTCCACAGAGCAGGGTCCTGCAGAATCCCTGGCCCCCCTGTGATGTCAGGAGCTGACCGCCCAGCGCCACGCCCAGCAGCAGCCGCGGCAAGCCCTGACAGCACTCTCTCAAGTTGAGAGAAAGAGGAGGATGGCAGCCCCAAGAATGATCCGTATACTAATTGGGCCAATGGTTTGGCTTTAAACAATCTGAGTGCAGCCGGTATATACTGCCCCCCTTGTGATCGATAGAATTTCAGTATACCGTGTGCTGTTTTTTCTCCCACATCAGCAATGAAGCTGCTATGTGTTGTTTTGGTACCTGAGGCTTGCAAAACGACACCCAAATATTTGAAGCTGGTAAGTTGTTCTAACTGATGCCCCTGAAGCTCCCATCGTCTGATCTTTGGATTTTTACTGAAAGCCAGGATCTTAGTTTTTTGGTAATTAGATAGGTGTTCAGTATCACAGAATTGGAAGAATTTTTTTAGGGCTCGTTTCAGCCCTATGGGGGTCCTAGAAAGTAATACAGCATCATCTGCATAGAGCAGTACGTGAATGTGCCTATTTGCTAATTTGGGAGGGTGCAATGAAGGGTCATTCAAAAGGTTTACCAAATTGTTGATGTAGAAGATAAACAGAAAAGGGGCTAGAAGGCACACCTGCCTGTAAGTTTGAATGGGGTCAGTCAAATGCCCAATTCGGCTGCACCTTACTCAGGGCAGTTTGCTTGTGCATAGCCCCCAAAAGGGACAGCAGTCGCCTATCAATAGAGGAGGCCTGCAGTTTCCTCCAAAGTCTATTTCTAGAGACTGTGTCAAAAGCTGCTTTTAAATCAACAAATGCCCGGTAAAGTGATGCTTGGTCTCCTGTAGCGTATTTCTCTACAAGGTGTTGCATTACTAGGCAGTGATCTATTGTTGACCTGCCAGCTCTAAACCCAGCTTGCTCATCAGCAATTATATCCTCCTGTTCTAGCCAGTCTAAAAATTTCTTCAGCAAATGTTTTGTAGACAACTTGCTTACAATGCTTAGTAAGCTGATTGGTCTATAATTGGATGGATCCTCCTTCTTTCCCTTCTTATGGAAGGGGACTACTATAGCCATTCCCCAATCATTGGGGATGTAGCCGGTTTCATCAATATAAGTAAATAGGGAGGCTAGGAAAGTTGCCCACCAGTCCTTATTTGTTTTTAGTAATTCTGGAGATATTCCATCAAGCCCAGGGGCTTTTGCATTCTTTAACTGGCTAATATAAGCTTTTACCTCTTCGGCATGAACTGGGGGGCTTTTGGCCAGATTTTCTATTGTTAGGGCAGGAGGGGGTTGAATGGGATCATCATAGATTTTTTGGAAAAAAGAAGTCCATTTATCTGGGGAATAGAGGAAGCCAAGGGGGAGGCGGCTGTGGAGGCGCAGTTTGACACTAGTTTCCAGAACACCACTGAGTTTTTGCTCATAGCTGCTTCAGTTATATTGGCCCACAGTTTTCTGGTATGTTCTTTCTTACAGCGGGCAACCAGTGATTTATACTTCTTTTTTAAAAATGAAAGAGAACGATATGCATCTTGTCTGGTCTTTTCATCAGCTCTCAGTGCTAGCTTATAGGCATAGATTAAAGCATTTTTAGCACAAATACAGCTTTGATCAAACCAAGGTTTAGATGACAAATTGGTCTTGACCAGTTTTCCCTCTCGAGCACCTACCAAAAGTGGCCTTAAGGATTGGACGAGGTCATCATAACTCTTTAAAGGATTTTCAGATTTTGAGGAAATACAGCTTGGCTATATAGTTGTAGGTTCTAGTGTAGAGGTATTTTTCCCTGCACTTGTTCCTCTGCTGCAAGTATGCTGTGCGCATTGCTACAGCAGAATTTCCCTACTTTCCTCCCTTTTATTGCAGCCATGAAGCTGACTTTCTGCCCATTTCTTTCCAGACACAGCAGAATAGCTGTGAAGATTTTAGTGTTTTCCACTCTGCCGCTTCTCTTGGTGTTGCTGGGATACAGTTTGCTCTAAGAAGTGGGTTTTTTTCTTAGCTCTGGAGGCAGTTTCCCACCTTTTCCCTTTTGTTTTCCTTCTCACTTCTTGCTTGGCTTCCTCAAGTTGCTGAAAAGTTTCTTTTTGTAGCATTGGAAGCTATTTCCCCACCTTTTTCCTGGCTGGCACAACAGAGTGTCTTCTACTCCCACCTCCTTCTCATGTTTGCTGTGAGACAATGAGAGAGAGAATTGTGTTGTACTTGAAAAGGAGATACTTTTGTCTGCAGTTACTTAATTTGTTTGCTTTCTTCTTTTTAGCTGGCTCTCTGGAGAGCTAAAAAGGAGTAGTTTCACTAAGGATTGTTCCTCTCAAGTTGACTGAGACTTCTGAGATAACTTTGAGTAATTGAGAGGGCGGTAGCAGAACAGCTGCAGGTATACCTGGGTGATGCCTCTATCCTGGATCCATTCCATTCCAGCTTCAGGCCTGGCCATGGTACAGAGACGGCTCTGGTTTCCCTCACAGATGATCTGCGGTGACACCTGGACCAGAGTGGGTCGGCACTGCTGATACTTTTAGATCTTACAGCAGCATTTGACATGGTCAATCATAATCTTCTGACCCATTGCCTTGCCGATCTGGGGATTCGTGGAACAGCCCTGCAATGGCTGAACTCCTTCCTTCACAATCTAGGACAGAGGGTGGCACTCAGGGAACAGATGTCTGCTTACCATTCTTTGGTATGTGGCATCCCTCAGGGGGCGATTCTTTCCCCGATGCTATTTAACATCTATATGTGCCCCCTTGCCCCGTTAGCCCGCAGCTTTGGGCTAGGTTGTCACTGGTATGCGGATGACACTCAGCTCTATCTGCTGATGGATGGTGTTATGACCTTTACTTTCTTTAGGGTAGATTTTTCTTTTAATCTATCCCTTAAACATCTGGGTAGTCTGCTGCCACCTGGAATATTTTATTCCAAGATATTTTATTTAAATTTTCCCTTTGGTAACGTTCCTAAGCGTCAGGCTCCTTCGTGGTTCTATGTGGCCCTGAAGATAGGAATGGGATATAGCAATAACAGCTACACTGGGATATAACAAAACAAAAATAAACTTTTATTTAGTCAAGAAGCGTATCGGTTTCATAAACGTAGTTCTCGGTTCTTAAAGTTACTTCATTTACTCTCATTCACACAGCTGGCCTCTCTTTCCCTGATTGAGTGTCCTTTCACAAACATGCTCAGTTCAGGTTCCACACAGGTTATATTTCTCTCATAAACACTTCAACATATTCAGGCAGCACACAGCTAGCCTGCTTTCTTCTCACTAAAAATTTTCTCTCTACTCTTAGTCTCAAGCTGCATTCACTCCACCCACCCTCTCAGTCCTCAACCAATCATATTGTCAGAAACTGTTTTAACCTAAGTAACGCCATATTTAATCGTGAAGTGTTTAGACTTCTTTCCCTCCAGGCAACACCTGCAAGGAGCCGATTCCATGGGAAAGGATCCTGTCTTATCTGCTGTTTCGACCTTGGCCAGCTCAGCGCACCTCTGAGAAGTTTTGCTTTATGAACTCGGGGGGGGGGAGGCTGGGCTCCGGGAGTGTGAAATGTAACAACCTTTGCTCTATGATTCATTCCTAGCAACGCTTTGCTCGGCCAGGATCTCTAATCCTGGAATATGCACATCTGGGCTTGAATGCTGTCTTTCACAATAAACCTTTTGAAATCAAAAGACCTCGTCTTCTTGCAGAAGGGAGTGAAACAGACTATCAAGTCTGGAATGCGATTGCCTGACACATTTCACTCACTCATCCATCTCCTTCGCCCCCCACTCTTCACCTATCTCATCAAGCATTTAAAGATACATGCACACATTTACTTGGAATCATTACAGATGGCCAGTCCGATCTTGCTTTGGATTCCTTGGTCAAGGGTCTTGAGGCTGTGACGGTATGGTTACATCAGAGTCGCCTGAAATTGAATCCCCTGAAGACAG
The DNA here is from genome assembly GCF_028583425.1 of Eublepharis macularius. Classification (NCBI taxonomy): domain Eukaryota; kingdom Metazoa; phylum Chordata; class Lepidosauria; order Squamata; family Eublepharidae; genus Eublepharis; species Eublepharis macularius. The sequence goes on from NC_072798.1 coordinate 75,386,832, forward strand.
AGGTTCTGTGTCTGGATCATGGGGCAATCGAGCTGGGAACCGGCTCCCAGCTGTTGATGGGGTACAATTGAATCCTTCCCTGATGGTGAGGAGTCTGGGTGTGACCTTGGATGCTACACTTTCAATGGAGGCCCAGGTCATGACTGTTGCCAGGTCTGCCTTTTTTCATCTTCGACAGGGCAGGCAACTGGCACCCTATCTTTCACCACAGGACCTGGCCACAGTAATCCATGCAACGGTCACCTCCAGGCTAGACTACTGCAACTCACTCTATCTTGGACTGCCCTTGGGTCTGACCCGGAAGTTACAGCTGATCCAGAATGCAGCGGCACGCATCCTTACCAGAACGCCCATCCAAGTGCACATTCATCATGTGCTGTGCCAGCTGCACTGGCTTCCAGTGGAGTTCCAGATCTGGTTCAAGGTGTTAACCTTGGTATTTAAAGCCCTTCATGGACTGGGACCTCCATACCTGCGGGACCGCCTCTTCCATTACGTCCCTTGTAGGGTGTTGCGCTCTGCAGACAAGCAACTCCTGGTGGTCTCTGGCCCAAAGCACATCCATCTGGCCTCAACCAGGGCGAGGGCTTTTTCTGCCCTGGCCCTGGCCTGGTGGAATGCTCTCCCGCTGGAGATCTGGGCCCTGTGGGACCTGTTACAGTTTTGCAGGGCTTGTAAAACGGAGATGTTCTGCTGGGCCTTTGGCTGAGTGCCAGCGAGTGTCCTTCTTCTTCCATCTAAGACCACCATTTCTTCTGGAGCTGCCCTCAGCCATCTGCCATGCCTGTATACGGACTCCCAATATTTGTTTAAATAGCCTGCTCCTGGACTATTTTAATTATTTTTTAAAAAATATGATTGATTTTATGTTTCTGTGATTTTAATGTATTTTTTAATGTTGTTAGCCACCCTTAGCCCATCTGTGAGGAGGGCAGGGTATACATCAAATAAATAAATAAATAAATAAATAAATAAATAAATAAATAAATAAAAAAGTTACGGTGAGCTTTTGAGCTGCTTGATGTCTGTGGACAGGACCATTTAGGTGCTCAATAGGTTTTCTCAGTTGCATTTTTTTCAAGAAAGTAATCTGTTTAAAACTATGCCCCTCTTGAGGTCTGTGCCCAAGGCGGCTGCCTAGTTGGTCTAATGGTAGCATTGGCCCTGTCTATAAACAGAAATGGGGAAAGGGGACAGCCTTGTCTAGTTCCCCTTGCTATATGGATATCTATTGAATGTACATTGTTAGTCCTAACTGTAGCTTTTGGAGAAAGATAAAGAGCATTAATGGCATTTTAGAATTGGTCGCCAAAACCCATTTTTTGAAGTAAAAGTTTTAGATATGGTATTTCCACTTGATCAAATGCCTTCTCTATATCAAAGGCCAGAAGTAATGCAGGGGTTTTGTATGCTTCACAGAAATTAATTATAGTTAAAATGTTACGTGTATTGTCTGGTCAAGGTGAATGTAGTTGGTTATTTAAATTTAGACAATGTTTTGGCAAATATGCTTGTAAAGATCTTTTGGTCTTGATTCAGTAAGGGTATTGGTTGAGAAGATTTAGTATTTGTAATATGGTTGTCCTTTTTTGGAGTAACTACTATTTCAGCCTCTGACCAAGATAGAGGGATGCTACCTCCTAACATAACAGAGTTGCATGTGGCAGTTAATGGAGTTGAAAGTAGGTGAATGTATTTTTTTGTAAAAATTTGGCAGGGAATCCATCCCTGTCTGAAGCTTTGTTATTTTTTTCAAGGATTTGATAGTGACTGTAACATCTTCTGTTGTGATTGGTTGGTCAAGATATTGTTTATGTTCTTGTGAGTTTTTTTCCAAATAATTTCCTGTGATGATAAATAATTTAAAATATGATTAGTGTCAGGATTGTCTGATGTACGAATGGTTTGGTAATATTCAGCAAATACATCGGCTAATTTTACAGAATTAGTTTGAGTTTTTCCTGGGTGCCTTTAATAGCTTGTATAGAATGTGAGGAGGTTTTTTCCTCTAATTTTCATGCAAGCAAGTTTATAGATTGGGTGGCCTTTTTTGTGTTCATCTTCTAGTTTTCTTATTCTAGATATCATTTCATTTCTAATGTTTTCTCTTTGCTCTTCATGACAGGAGGCAACGGAGATTAATTTCCCTCTAAGTACCACTTCCATAGCATCCTACACGTGGATTTGAGGAATGCCACATAGTTTGTTTCTATTGTTTAATTTCTAAAGAGACTTCAGAAGAAATTTAGTTGTTAAATAAAAGTGATTTATTTAGTTTCCAATTTGTTTGATGTCATTTATTCTCAGTGTACATTCTGTCCAAGCATAGTCTGTCCACAACTTGTCACCAATCCTTGATGTAAGAGTTTGACTAATTAATTTAGGAGATAAGAATATGTCATTTAAATATGTAATTTAGAAGATAAGAATATGTAATCAATCCTTGTGTATACATTGTGGATAGAAGAGAAGTATCTATAGTCTGTTACCAGTAGGTTTTGAAGATGTCACTGGATCAATAGATAAAGCCTAAGAGCCATTAATTGATCTTAGCAGCTTAGTAACTGTATTGTTAATTTTAATTGCTTTGACACGATAGGCAGTAAAATTTAAAAGGTCATTCAGAGAGGAGTGATACAAATGTTTACTGCTGACACATTGATTTACCCATGCTGAACGAAAGCAGAATTGAAAGCCAAGAGAATCAAGTGTACTCTGCATGAAGACAGCTCGTCAGGTTGTTTTGATCTACAAGCAGCTCTCCCGACTGAAAGCAGTGAAAGCAGCTTTCTCAGTAATCAAGCTTTGCGGTATTATCCAATACAATTTTTAAAGTTTGTATATGTACACTCACACATTATGCAATGCATTTATATTTTGTATCACTTTCATATTTATCAAAATACTTAATTTCACAGGTCAAGGGATGGTGTCATGGAAATATAAATAATAATAATAACTGTGCTTATATACCGCTCTTCTACACATATTAGTGCCTCACCCAGAGCAGTGAACAAGTTAGTGTTATTCTTATCCCCACAATGGAGCTGGGGCTGAGAGGAGTGGCTGACCCAAGGCCACCTACTGAGCTCATGTCAGTAGTGGGATTCAAACCAGTAGAGTGCTGATTATGGTTTAGAACACATACTTCGTGAAACATATGCATTCTAAATAACGTTGTATGAACATCACTGTAGTTCTTTTTCTAGTATGGTGTATAACTGGTGCTTTATCTTTGACAGCCAATTAAAAATAGTGAACAGTATCAGATACATGTTCTGTAATTGTTAGCAGAGACCAAGGATGATCTGGTCATGTAACTTTTCTTGTCATTTTTATTATCCATATCTCTTATCTTGCAGCTGGGCATAGTGGTACTTTTGGCTAGGTAGAATGTCACATGATTGGAAATAGTAAAAAAGAATTAAATTATGATTGGTTTGATATTTATCTTTGTTATCATATGAAAAGATCTTAGATTTCTGCATAAGATAATATATAAAAATGGTAATCCAAATAGCAGATCAGGGTTTTGGCCAAAAGAAATCTCATGAAGATCTAGGCAGGAAACTTACCCTTGTAATATGTGCTACAGTAACTTGAATGCATTTCACCGTTAATCTGACTGAGTTAGATTTCATTAAGAAATGTTAGGAAACTTAATTCTTGTTGTGTTCATCTGTTCTACTTATCTATGTTTTATTTAAATAAACATTTATATTTTGATACCTCACGTAATGAAAATGACTAGCGTTTGTTAATGAAAGAAGCCATTAAACTCTTAGGAGGTTGGGAGAGTGCAACAAAAACATACATCCCGTTTATTTTGTACTGAAAAGCAGTTTCTCTAAAACAGAGAAACGTGTTTTCAGTTCTTACTTGAAGGTTTCAAGCTGCTCAGGATTTAAGATAAAACCTTCAACCCATCTCTACTGAGTATTTAATACTTTTTACTTAATGTTTAAAAGTTATGTTTAATATTTATGCCTAATATGATTATAGAAGCAATACTGTTTGAATTATCTATAAACTTATTTGAGTTGGATTGTTAGTAAAATTACAATTTTATGAAATTTTTACCATTTTATAACATTACAACTTTGTACCAAAAAAGTTTTGCATGTAGAAGAGGTTGCCAAAAATAAAATTCCCCATCCCCATCCCCATCCCTGGACAAGGACAGGGACCAGGGACCAGGGACCAGGGACAAAAGACAGCCGGGGGCCCCCGGGGGTTGCGGCTGCGCCGCTCCCCCCGATGCCCCCCGCCCCGCCTCTGCCATCAGTTATCAAACTCAGTTCAAGGTCTTGACTGTGACATGGCCTTGGCCTGGCATATCGGTAGGACAACCTCTTCCTCTATGTTCCACCACAGCAGCTTTGCTCACCTGATCAGGGCTGTCTTCAGATACCGTCGAGGAGGGAGGGAGAAAGCTGCCATTTGTCTACTGAATGTAAAGCCTTTGTCCTTCACATATGTGAGAAGCTGTTCTCTTCCACATATGTGACAGGGGGAGGTAACCCCCCCCCACCAATCCTTGCCTTTTGAGTGCTGACATCTACAATGGATGCCCTGGCTCCATTTTTTTGGGTTCACCAACCCACACTTTACAAACCAGTGGGTGAAGAAGACATCGTTTGTGCATGTTATCTACCTACCTCTTTGTGGCTGCATGGCAGACAGATGTTTGGGATATAAACTTCCCTGTGTCCCAAATACCTGGTTCCAGGTCACAGCGTTAGCAAATATGAATGCTGTGCTGTCACAGGATGGCATTGTCAACAATATCAAAAGGCACTAAGAAGTACAGGAAAACAAACAAGGATGCAGTTTCCAAATAAGAGGATCAGTGTAGGGCATTCATCAGGGCAACAAATGATCTTAGTCTGCCATGATGAGGGCAACAATCAGACTGAAATGGATCATCTTTATGACATGGCAACGGGGGTGGACAGGGTTGCCAAAGAAGCCATGGAAAATGGTTCTTCACCATTGGTCCCATCCCTCTTCCATCAACACTGCCTCATCTGGAGGAGATCCAACAGACAATGGGCTAATATGCAAGTACAAGCCAGCAGCAGGAGGCAGCACCACAGTGAAGCCAAGGACTATTGCTGCCTGTCTCCCTCGGCTCGTCTTTGCCTCACTTGCCTCATCATTGGTCATCTGTGGCTGGTGTCTCTGATCAAGAGGGATCACTGATGGGGCAACTGAGGCAAAGGCAAGCCAAGTGAGGAGGATAGGCAGCAGCTGCAGCACCAGGCTTTCCTGCACCACTAGACCACTGTGAAAAATATGGTCTGGGTGTGCTTTCAGTCCCGAGTCTGCAGAAAACTGCAGTCTGTTTTGTGCTGTTCTGTGAGCATATTGGCATAGAAAGGGTTAATTGAAGGGTGCCAGTTCAGAGTTTTCATTTCTAAAATATTGTTCTGGAGTGTCTCTAACACATCCCACTGTTTTTTGTAGCACTGGCGCTTCTTTAGTGCCCGTTACGGGCTGTTTTGTGCTGTTCCGGGAGCTTTTTGGCATGGAAAGGGTTAATTGAAGGGTGCCAGTCCAGAGTTTTCATTTCTAAAATATTGTTCTGGAGTGTCTCTAACACATCCCACTGTTTTTTGTGGCACTGGCATTTCTTTAGTGCCCGTTCCGGGCTGTTTTGTGCTGTTCCGGAAGCTTTTTGGCATGGAACGGGTTAATAAAAGCAGGGCAGTCCAGAGTTTTCATTTCTAAAATATTGTTCTGGAGTGTCTCTAACACAACCCACTGTTTTTTGTGGCACTGGCATTTCTTTAGTGCCCGATCCGGGCTGTTTTGTGCTGTTCCGGGAGCTTTTTGGCATGGAACGGGTTAATTGAAGGGTGCCAGTCCAGAGTTTTCATTTCTAAAATATTGTTCCGGAGTTTGTCTAAAACATCCCACTGTTTTTTGTGGCACTGGCATTTCTTTAGTGCCCGTTCCGGGCTGTTTTGTGCTGTTCCGGGAGTTTTTTGGCATGGAACGGGTTAATAAAAATGGGGCAGTCCAAAGTTTTCATTTCTAAAATATTGTTCTGGAGTGTCTCTAACACATCCCCCTCTTTTTTGTGGCACTGGCGTTTCTTTAGTGCCCGTTCCGGCCTGTTCCGTCTCGTTCCGGCTTTTACCCTGTCCCAAAGAAATCAGAGTAACACGATAGCATGATAAAAGGATTAAGAAAAAAAGTGTTCTCACTAAGCAAGCAAGAATTGAAAGGCGAAAAAAATTGTATAGGAATGGAGGGATGAGTTAGCCCTCTTGCAACCAAAGCCCCAAAGCCCCTTGCTAAGGCACAAGCCGCTCTCACAACGTGCAATGCAAAAGAAAAACTTCAGCAGCAAGCAGTTGCTAACTCACGCTCCTGCCCGCAAACTGAAGCTGCGCTTCGCGCGCTTTCTCTTATGTAGGAAATGCTAGTAGGCACTTTCTGTTTGGTTGACAGAGCTGCCAATCAAGGTTTCCTGGGCTGAGATTGGTGTGTTTCAAAAGGAGAAGGTGACTCCACACTGTTGCCTAGGAAATTGATTGAGCGGCGATGACGGGAATCCTGGCATAACGGGCCAACAGACAGCCCACATGTTCGTGAACAACAAACAAGGTAAATCCATGGGGAAATTAGGTCCGTTATGAAGTCCATGCCCACCTCTACTCCTGAATAATTTGATTTTACATTACAGAGAATGCACGTGTACCGGTAGTTGTTGATCTTGCCTATGTGCAGGGTGGTACCTGCAGAAGGCTGTGTTCAGATGAGTGGAGCTGCCTTGGTGGAGCCTGGGAGAGAGGCACTCCCACAGATATGAGGGGCCAAGGGTATGAAGGGTATGTGTGTGATAGCCAAAACCTTGAACTGAGCCCAGTAACTGATGGGCAGCCAGTGGAGTGACTGCAGAATGGGAGTAATATGCATGTTCTGCATAGCTCCTGATAATAATTGAGGTGCAGTATTCTGCACCAACTGGAGTCTCCAAGTTGAATTTGAGGGTAGCCTTATGTAGAGTGCATTAAAGTAATCAAGTCTCGATGCTACCATGCTGTGGATCCAGTGTTGGAAGTACAGTAGTACTACCTAAGAGACCAGGTTGGTTCAAACCAAGTCCTCCTAAGTACTACGTCACAGGATAAAGTAATGAAAAGGAGCCTCAGTGTACACTCCTACAGGCAAGAAAGAGGCACCAGTCTCTAAACGACCCCACACTGGAAGCTTAAGCCCTTCCCTCCATGCACTCCAGCTCACCACAGGAGCCAACAGTAGTGGTCAAACCAGAACAATGCTCCCATGCTTTGGCCTTGTTTGCTGTCATTTTCCCTCGTAAACTGCAACCTAAGACATCCTTTTTGTGGCATTGGCAAGCACGCAACCCAACCAACAGTATAAAATTTCCCTAATGCATGTCTTTCCCATAGATCATGCAGTGCTAAAGTTTACTGGGTGGAAGAGTAGCATGACATAGGCCAAGCCGCCATTACCCCCTTACATGACGCAGTATCTTATTTCTCCCACTCCACAGATCATGAGAGGATTGTGTGGACAGGAAACAGACCCTCCTCTTGCCAGCACTGGAGCACTGTAACCCCATATGCTGGACTGCTTGAAGGAATCATGCTCTGGCTCCCTGAGGAATCTGGTGGACCACGCAGCAAAGAGTGGTGGGCTGGGCAGCTATCTGGCCTCCTCCCAGTCCCAGGAGATCATGTTTTGGTGGTGTGGCCAGGCTGTTTAACTTGAATTAAAGGGATGGGTGGGAAGTTCTTTACTTCCTCCTGACCTTCCCCTAACTTAACCACCAACACCCCATTTTCAGATTGAAAATAAAAACAAGGGAAAGGAAGTGGAGATGAACAGATATGCCTGAAAGTGAAGAGACTCTAGCGTGTGGGCTCCAAACTGTCATTCACAGATACAAGGAGAGACCACTCTGAGGCAGCAACATCACTGCCTTTATAGGTTCTTCTTTCCCTCCACTCCAAAGCCAAAAAGTGAGGAGGGGTCATGTTCCTAGGACCCGATTGGCGGGGAGATGAGACAATGCCATTATCTGGAAAAAATGCACTCATGCACACCACACATATTCCCCTTCCTGCCAATGGAGTTAATTGATGTAACACTAAGGGCTCAGTCTCTCTCTTTGGGATCAAATTGGTTGTACACAGACTTGCTGTTAAGCAAAACAAGATGCTGCCGGCCCACTGCTGCTTGGCCTGACTGCCTGCCTGTGCTGCTGCTGCATAGATAAGAACTGAAATGAAACATATGAACTTTTTGGTGGGGTGGAATTGTTATACCTTTGTTTCCTGAATTTTTTTTCACCATTCCAAAAGCTGCTTTAACAGCAAACCAGCAATTTCCGGGTGTATTTTTGGCTTGTTTGTTTCCCTTTGCACACCTCTATTAGCAGTGTCAAACTACAGGGCCATCTTTCAGGCTAGACTGAGTTTGTGGAAGGTATTTTTTGAAACTGCATTAAATTGTTTTTCTAGTAGCTGTACTGGATCTAGTAAAATCCCCAAGCTCTTACCTGAGTCTGCCAGGGTCAGATGAACTCCATTGAAAGCAGGGAGTACAATGTCCTTCAAGATCTCTGCCTTCCCAAAGAGGATCACTTCCATCTTGTCTGGGTTCGGTTTCAATTTGTTCGTTTTCAGTCAACTGACTGCAACTGTTAGTGATTTAAAACCTCTACTATATCACCATGGGATTTCGATAGAGAGACATAATGCTGGGTTTCATCTATATATTGATGACATCCAATTCCATAGCTACAAATTATTTCTCCTAAAAGCTTCACATAAGGTTGAATAATGTGGGGGATAAGATTGCACCCTGCAGAACCCTGCAAGATAACTCGCAACCTGAAGATAGTTGGTCTCCAGCAGCAACTTTTTGTGTCCGTTCTATGAGAAACCATCTAAATCAATCCAAGGCCCTGAAGGAGGGCCTCTGCAGATTGTAATGGTCATGTAGGTTCATATGGGAATAGGTGGTCCTTAAGGTAGGGGAGCCTCAAGTCATTTAAGGCTTTGATTGTACCATGTAAAGTATATTTTAAAAAAAACATGCGCCCACTCTCCCATGTTTCAGAAAGTTGTAAAATAATTTCTTTTGCATCTTTCTGACTTTATTTAAAAGACCCATCTCAAAGATATTGATGATATTATCTCTTGTAAATGTTCATTCTATTTCAGGTCAATCACTTGGTGCTGTGAAATGGTTTCAGCAGGGGTGTGTGTGTGTGTGTGTGTGTGTGTGTGTGTGTGTGTGTGTGTGTGTGTGTGTGTGAAAGGAATAAATATTGTAGAACTTGCAACCTATCTTAGGCATTGATTCTTCTGTGTTTTTGTCCTCAAGGTTGCAAGCAATTGAAATTGATGGAAGTTCTACTACTGATTCAGAGAGCAAGCCTACATAGGTCTGCTTAGAATCCAATTCAAGACTATGGTTGTTGTGGGTTTTTTGGGCTGTATTGCCGTGGTCTTGGCATTGTAGTTCCTGACGTTTCGCCAGCAGCTGTGGCTGGCATCTTCAGAGGTGTAGCACCAAAAGACAGAGATCTCTCAGTGTCACTGAGGCCAAGCCGATTTGTCACTGTGACACTGAGAGATCTCTGTCTTTTGGTGCTACACCTCTGAAGATGCCAGCCACAGCTGCTGGCGAAACGTCAGGAACTACAATGCCAAGACCACGGCAATACAGCCCGAAAAACCCACAAGAACCATCGTTCTCCGGCCATGAAAGCCTTCGGCAATACAATTCAAGACTGTTCATTGGGGATTACTCCCATGAAAGTGTTCTTAGGACGGCACTGTAAATGAAGTTAGGTTTCAGCTATCTGTATTTGTGATAAAAATGCTTACATTGATAACTAGGGGCATATTAGCGGGGAAAAACTTACTTTACGTAAACCTCACCTTTGTCTCCAGTGGGGACTCAAGGCTTACATAATTCTCCTCTCCTACATTTTATCCCACCAGGCCTGTGAGGTAGGTTAGGCTGAGAGTGCGTGAGTGGCCCAAAGTGACCCAGCAAGCTTCCATGGTAGAGTGGGGATTCAGATTTGGTTCTCCTAGATCCTAGGCAGACACACTAACCATTACATCACACTGGCTTTCTACTTGTAGCGTCATCCTTATGGGTTGTATACTTCAGAATGCAAGGTCAATGTAGGATTGCAACTTGTTTTTATAATCTAGCAAGCCTTTATTGATGTTTAGATTCCGGCCATAATACTAACGCACTAGAGGAGAAAGGGTATGATATTACTATATAATTCTTCCTTTGGAAATTAACCTCCTTGTACGTACTTTGATACAACAACAAAACATTTTGTTTTGAATGACACAAACATGATTATGTTTGCACCACGTTACACGAGCCATAAAGAATCAGTGCCCTAAAAGGATGCTGTGACAGACTGTACTTTTTAAAATCATGGAAATGCTACACAAACAACTGAAGGACAGTTGAAGGACGTCATAGAGGCATGTGAACTAGTGAGAATTCTTTTGTTGAGGTGAGATGGGTTTGATTTTTCTCAAAAACATGCTAAAGAAAAAAAAATTCTGCTCTGCTTCTGCTGAAAATTCCTGAGTTCTTCACAGTTTCCATTCTAGCGCTAGGGGGGGGGGGAAATATTATTGGCATTTGTGGTTTGAAGGAAAGCTTTTATATTCTTGTTGCATCAGAGATATTTGTTAGCATGATTCATCTTACTGTGCCATTCATTTCAACAACCAAGATCAAGGCCTTCTGCTCAGAGTCTTCTTTGCATTGCCTTTGTTTGGCATGTGGAGAACATGATTCAGAGTGCTCCAGAGGGCAGTGTTGTGCTGAAGAGCCTTGCGTTTTGTAGGCCTTTTCCTCTGAATTCCATGGGCATCCAGAGCCTTGATTGCTATTTGTTCATGCCCAGACTTGCTGGAACAAAACCAAGTGGCCTTGAATAGCTGTGCTCTAGTAACATGCCCAAATCAACTTGCTTGGGTTCTATCCTGGGGTTTTTCTGAGCTTATCTAAAACTTTCAATGGCTTAAAATTTATGTTTATAGCGGAGGCTTGGTAGGCAAACAGTGGTAGGTACTATTGTGTTGCGAGAACAAGAAATACTAGCAGATTCCTGTGCTTAAATCAAGCATTTTGTTATGATGACTGGAGACATCCAGCACTAAGACATTATCATTGGGGGAAAAACCGAAAACAAAAGAAAAAGGAAAGCAAAAGGAAACCCAACATGGAATGTGTGTAGTTTTGGAGCAGAGTAACCCCAAACACAAACCTTTTTACCCAAAAGGCATAGATAGTTAATCTTCAAAAACTTAAAAGAGATCCACGACACAAAGTAACCCTGTCATTATATTGGCCATTTTCACACTGTCTATAAATAGCACGAGACTCATGGAAGGTTGCTGGCTTCCTCGTGCGATTTTTAACACCATTCGATTACAAAACGCCATAAATCACTGTTTGTGGCATTTTGTATACAGATGGCGTGTGAGTCTCGTGCAATTTATAGACAGTGTGAAAACAGCCATTGTTATGACATAACATCATTATGCTCTGTTTTAAAAACTTCCCCATGGTACATAACAGCTATGCCCTGAGTAGATATTTTTGTTTATGAATGCACACCCATTTTTTAAACCAGAGGATCCCCCCTGGACGAGGCTGGCACTGGTAGGGCAAATCTACAGAAAGCAATAATACCAACATTACAATGTTGCAACATCATTAAGCCCTCTTTTTAAAAAGGAAAATCTTGGGAAAGGAGGGGGCTAAGGGGACAAAAGAGAGGGAAAGGGAGAGGAAGAGGCTGGGAGGAGGATGGAGTGACCAATCAGCAAGTAGTGGCCTGCAGGGAGAGGGAGTAGGGTGGAATAGAGAGCAGAGGTGGGGGGAAAGAAAGGAAAATTCTACATGATTGAAAAAGCTGACTCAAAACTGCGGTGAGAAAAACATTGGGGAATAAGCACACGCAGAAAATTTGAAGAGAACCCCTGAAAACACCATATCGAAATCTGAAAGGGGAATTAAAAATGTGGAATTTGAATATAACCTATGTGGATTTGGAAACCTGAACTGAGTATGTTTGTGAAAGGACATTCAGTCAGGGAAAAGCAGGCAAACTGTGTGTGAAGCCTTAGAAAAGATCTGCACGACTGGGTTTAAGAAAGTAACTGTAAGAATTGAGAACTACTCTTTGAAACCATCAAGTTTTAGAAATAACATGAAACCGATACACTTCTTAAAAAAATAAAAGTTTACTTTGGTTTTGTTATTAAAAAAAAATGCGGAATTTGGAAGAACCCCTGAAGTGGTACGTGGCCAGAACTAGTGAAAATCACCCATGTGGAAAAGATCTAACAATCCTTCTATAAGATTCTTGCACAACTTTCTGGTTTTTTCCTCAATAGCTTTTTCTAGTGGGCCTGCAAAAGCCGAATGGGCAGAATAACTTTTGATATATCACCATCTCTATTCATTTTTGCAAGACAAATACGTTGCATGACTAGCTGGTTAAAGAAAGGGTAACAAATGACTTTTCACCCACACAGCAGTTAAATACTTTAAGATTCTGGACTTAATCTGAGGTCATGCCTTCATCATTAATGTTTTCCAAGAACTACAATTCCCAGAATACTCTTGAGGAAGGAAAGAGGGAATAAACATGGAGGTGAGTTGTGCAGAGCTTCCCATCTCTAACTACACCCTGTGCCCCCCTCCCCCAGATCTGCAACGATGGCTTTCCTGACTTTCACTCCAACGTCTGTCCCTGAGGGCATTCTCTGATGACTTATAAAACGTAGCCTCTCCCAGTGGGGTCATCTCAGGTCAGCCATTACATCATCTATGCAGATGTATTTATGAATACACTCTACCTAGAGTACTTTTGAGTGTCTGAACTAGGCCTCAGGGTCATGTGAGTTCTGTCCACCCACGCCGTCATCATGCTTTGGCTTTTGAAAGAAAGCCATCAATATGCTTTTGGGTTTATGAAAATCTTCGCAACCATAACAGTACATATTCAACTTGAGGGCAGGGATTTTAATGGTTTTATTTCCATGTAACAGTTGAGAATGCAGTGCTGGTATTTCTATTTCTTGACATATGTAATGGCTCAAATTGCTTTTATATCTAAGACCTGCTTTTTCAGCAAAGAAAGACTTGGAATGTGGAATACAGACTTCAGGACCATTGTAAGATACCGCGATGGCGCTGCAGTAATGTTCCTCTGGTTTTTCAAGCAGATCCCCCTACAGCAATTTGCCATTGACACAGGGCCACTAACACGTGCATGAGTTCCCCCATATGCAAGGGTCGACCCATTTCATTTCAATAAAAGCAACAGGTTCACACTCATATCCCTTTTCTCTTCTGTTTAAATGAACAAAACTGCCTGCATCGAATACACAAACTGAGGAGCATGAAGAGCTCTGAAATGGGAGATCTGATTCTAATATGGACACTTTCTTACCATTCATTTTCAATAGGGTTGCCAGGTCCCCTGGCAACTGGCAGGAGATGGAAGGTGATGGGAACTAACCTGGGGACTCACATGATCCTCATCCTTGAGTAATGATATCATTTCCACCACGACTCAGAAACAATGGGGTCATGTTGGGGCTGATTCTTTAGTACTCAACCAAAACATGATGATTGCACACATCTCCTTGGCCAGTCTCCTTCCACCTACGGATTAGCGGAGGATTGGCAGGAAGAGGCCTTAATTGCCAGGAGACTTCCCACCATAAGTGGGCACCTGGCAAGCCTAATTTTCAATAGGGTCGCCAGGTCTCCCTGGTAACTGGTGTGAGGGGGCAGTACTTACTGGTCTTCTTCTCTCTCAAGTGCGCAACATCACTTCCATAAGTGGCATAATTGCACTGGCTGCGGGAGTGCTCCTGAGCTTTGTACCAGGCCAATTCTTTAGGAATTGGCTTGTGAGGGGCTGAAATCTCCCCTGCACAAAGCACTCCCCAAGCCACCACAATGACATCACTTTCAAAAGTGATGCTGTTGTACCTGGCTGGGAGAACCCACACTGTGCATTTCCCCAAGTTGCCTGCCAGTGGCAAGCAATTGCTAGGTGGCTTGCCATCTCCCACTGATCAGACAGGGGGGCAAACTGCTGGGACCTGGAAAACTTAGTTTTCAACTAGGGATGAAAGTAACTGAATGAATAGTGCAACCCTAAGCAGAGTTAAACCTTTCTCAACCTAATTCTTAGAAAGGTGTAACTCGGATTAGCATTGCACTGAAAATGTCTTAACAGTACTGTCATTCTCAAGGGATTTGGAGCAGGAAGTCAATTTGGCCTCTTTCTTGCCACTATCCCATAATAGTCTATAATGGCTTAGGGCTTACTCTCATCCCTGTTTTCAAAAGTCTATAACATATCACACTGTAAAGTATTCATTTGTGCCCTCCTTTGAACATTGGACAAGGAGGGCAGAAGAGGTCAAAGGCAAATAATGGCTTTGACATTGGTAGGTCAAGGTTCAAATCCTTGCTTAGACAAGGGCTCTTAGTCAGCTGCGAGTTACTCAGTCCCCCAGCTGCCACACAGAAATATTCATCTGTCTCGCAACTTCATCCAAAAGACTAACAAGGCACAGAAAAATATGCTGAAGTGCTATATGAATAATAATCCTACCCACCAGTAATTTTTTAACCATATGTCGAAGATGTTTTGAAGAATGTGCAATGTGCATTTGCCTGTTTATTGAACAGTAACATCTAGGAATCTGTAGGAGTGCCGTTGCTGAATCAAAAAAGTTTCTGTTCTGAAAAATGGCAAGTCTCTTCTCTTCAGATGGAACAGTATCACCTATGGAAAGAGTTCATCAAACCCTTTGTTATTACTGCCCAGGCTCCATCTTCATTCTCTCTTCCTCTTGACTCAAAAAGAGAGAATCACAGATTCCTACTGCTCTCCTTCATTATACCTTGTATACATCTACAGTTATGCTAAGAACTAACAGACATCAATAATTAAGGCAGGTGGAAAAGATTCTTGATGGAAAATAAACCCAAATTTCTTGATGGAAAATACTCCCAAATTTTTGCTGGAAATATGGGAGAGATCTTGGATGAAGATGAAGCCAACCCAAGTCCATATTTCTCTATAGATAATTCTGCTATCTCAGAATCACCCTGGCGGACGTAGTCCAGTGGTTTGCAAGGAGTCCTGGGCTTCCTTAGAAGTTTACTACAGGTTCCTCATTGAGAAGGCCAGTAACAACTTCCTTTAAAGCCAGGTTGCTCATCACATCCAATGCACGGGGTTATGCTGCACCATACCCATGCAGTTCACACAGAGTAATGGTAAGGCTCACAAGGCCTAGGCAGCACCCCATATCTGATACTGGATTCATTGGGTAGGTAGCTGTCCTGCCAGGGTCATCTTGACTCAGGAAAATGGCATGGAGAGGAAGACTGTTCCAGACTGAGTTCACCTATGCTGTCAACTTAAAAGGGGAAAAAAGCAAGGGGAGCTGCACACAGAACTCCTCATGTCTTATGTGGTTCAGCCCATGTCTGCCTTAGAGTGGGTTTTCAGGGGTTCTGCGGCAGACATGTCAGCAAGAAACAAATTCTTTGAATCGACATTGGAAAATCTAAAAAAACAAAAAAACCCAACCAAAACCAGAAGTCTCCAAAAAAAGAAGATAGATAAAAATGTTCAATTTTCTTTCCTGATAACAACCAAGTTAATTGTCATATTAACAGTCTTAGATGTTAGCAGTGACTGACGTTCATCCAATTCTATTATAAAAAGGCTTCTATCTATCTATAAATGAAACAAAGCTAATAAAAGAGCAGAATAACTTTAAACCATCTAATAAGCCTAGCATTTAGACTGTCTGGGAAAAATAACTATTTGAAGAATTTTTAAATTCCTCTGGCATTATCTTCCAAATATACATCTGTATAAAATATACAATTTTTATTAGAAGAGATAATATGCAAATAAAACAGAAGTGGGACATCGAAGTGCTATTGAAATATAATGACCTGTTTAAAATAAAACATCAAAGAAAATGAATGTAGTACTTAATGAACCTAGTCCAGAATTTCTCTCATCACAAAGACAGCCAATGAACAAAAATACATGCATTCAGATATATTGGTGCTGATATGCAGAGTTAAGAAGGGATCTGGGAGCACTAGAGACTTTAGGGGAAATCAGTCTGCTGGGCTGCTTATACTAACTCCCATTGAATTCAGGGTAGGGTTGGCAGGTCCCTTTACCCTCCCAGTGGGAGGAGGGGACCCGGCACTTACCTGTCCTGGCATGCCAGTGTGGGTCGGCATGATGATGTCACTTCCGGGAAGTGACATCATCAAGTGACATCATCAAGTGACAAATCAAGAATAGGCCCCCAAATTACTTCACAACTTCCAATCATATTCTGCATGTACCACTGTAAGAGAGAATGTTTATAAAATGATGTATAGATGGTATTTGACACCAAAGAAGTTAGCCAACGGTAATAGCCAAATGTCAGATAAATGTTGGAAATGTAAGAAACACGAAGGTTCATTTTATCATATGTGGAGAGAAATAATAGAAGTTATGTCAGATGTTTTACAGAAAATTGTGAATAAATCCCCAGAATTGATGTTATTGTGTATGAACCTAGAAGAATGTGATAAAATGGACAGAATAATGGTGTTTTATATGATTACTGCGGCTAGAATGTGTTATGCACAACTATGGAAGACTCAAGAAATACCATCAGTGGAAGATTGGATTTTGAAAGTAATGAATATGGCTGAAATGGACAAATTAACAAGAAAGTTAAAAGAACAAGACACTTTGGATTATGTTATGAACTGGGAGAAATTTAAGAATTATGTGGAAAAAAAGTGGGACATGAAAGGAAAAATGTGGTCTTCGGATAATGGTTAGAAGGGGAGAATAGATCTTTACTTGTTTGTAATTAGTGATGGAAATATGATAGTATATGTTAAGAAGAATACAGTAATATTGAAATAAATATTAGAGATATTTGGAATATGATAGACAGAGATGAGTATATTATGGTTATACTGTATTAAAGGTTAGCTTATGTTATATTATATAGTATATATTATAACGTAGAAATATTTAAGGTTATATAGTAGGAGATAGTGATTTAGTATAAATGAAGGGAATGGAAAGCTGTTGGAAGTCAACTGAAAAAGGGGGAGGAATGGGTGGGAATAATATAATGTGATGGTTGTTACAAAGTGATTTATGCGTATATTGACCCATCCAATAAAAATTCTTTTTTAAAAAAAATTGTGCATTGACCAAGAATCTTCCTGTTCTTTGCCCCCCAAAAAGAGGATTGAGAACATAGCTGGCATCATTCAGAAAGGTCTGAAGTCTTCTGCACAGATGCTCATCTGAGCACCATTTCCTCCAAAATATCCACTCTGAAACAAAGGTATTCTTCAATATGGTTCACAGGCTTTGCTCTGATACTCAGTATGAAGTGAAAGTTCTTGGATGGTGCCACAAATTAATCTTGTTTACTAAATTTAAATTGAGGAAAAAGAAGACATGTCTGAGAGCAGAACCACAAGTGACAAAAGGCACAGATTGGACACTTGTCTGTTTCCCTCAAGTTTTGATGGAAAATGTAGGCATCCTGGTCTCGCAGCTTCGCTCTCTGACTGCTGTCCAATGGACTTTTCAACTGTCACTTGTCCAACATTCCGCCAAGCTGCCTACATTCCCCATCAAAACTTGAGGGAAGCAGACAAGTGTCCAATCTGTGCCTTTTGTCACTTGTGGTTCTGCTCTGAATCAAGAGTGGTCTGTGCCTGTGATGAAGAGACAACAATAGTAAGTTAAAAGAAATAAAGTCTGCAAACAGGAAGTGAGCTATCTTCTTCCCTTGGTCTGGACAAAATGGAAGGCCATCATTGCCAATATCTTCTTCCTGCTCAGCTGGACACCGTGGCCTGACTCAGGAGTAGACATGGGCACGAACAGAAAAAAACCCAACATGGTATTCATTATTCGTTGCCATCCATGAACAATGAACAATGAACATTGATGAACATGACCTGTACATGAACATGTTCATTGTTCGTTGTTCGTGGGGGCCAGCAGGCTCTCCTCCAGCCATCAAGATCCCTACCACAGCACTCCCAGAAACCCTACCTGAGCAGGCAGCAGGAAATGTACCAATAATAAATAATAGCTTGGCCCAGAGCCTGGCAGCAGCCCTGGAACTTGAAGAGGTAGATCCCTATCCCACCACACACAGAGAAAATTTAAGCTCCAATGCACTCTCCCTGTCTCTCTCTCAAAATGCCAACAGCAACTCTCTCTCCCTCACTGTCTGCAAAACCAGAGCTGGGAGCCCCCCTCCCCCCTGCTCTTTGCTTCCTTGTAACAAATTTGAAGCTCCACACTTGAAAGGAAGACCTGCCTATCAAGCTAAATTGTGCTTAGATTGGGGTTTCCATGGCAACAGCAGGAGTTCAGACAGAGTTCAGGCAGTCCCTGCCTCCGGTTGCCAAGGGAATCGATTGCAGGTGCCAGATTGTCTGGCTTGACGAACAGCAACGAACGAGGCTTGCAACGACCACCTATTCGTTTAGAATGGAGCCTCACGAACAGCTTGTTCGCAAACAGCTGATTGGGCTGTTTGTGGCTTTTTAAAGTTTGTATTGCTGTTCATGTCTTTCTCTACTCAGGAGTTGGACTCAGAAGGTTTAAATAAAGACTTACTGTAGTCCTGTATAAGTGTTCATCATTACAGCTCGGTCTATGTAGAAGCAAAGCCCACTCTGCCTTTTCAGTCACCAGGCTGCTGGTGGTGATGCTGATGAACAATAACTAGCAGAAGGGAAAACTAAAAACATACTAAGGTGTCAGAGCTAAAATATGATAGTTAGACACTGTCAATGAAGACATGAGTAACTGAACAGAGTGCGTAGGCCGCTTCCTTTTTGTACAACGACAGGAACAAAAGGAGGACAGATGCTTCTGCGAGCAGGATCAACTCCTTCACCCCTATCCTGCAAAGTCCATTTTTACAGCATCGTTATTGACCCTGTCTGGAAGTAATTGAAGTCAACATGTCTTCTTTTCAAAGCTAAAAACACTACATATTTACCCCTGTCAAAAGAAAGACTTATTCTGAATAGCCTTTAAGAAAGCAGGAACAACAGAAACATAGCTTTAAAAATCAGTTTTAAATAGTCATCTTTTACATTTCCATCAACGATTTCTGTATTGTTCCTTTCTCACAAAAAGCGTGTGTTCTCATTGCCATCCAGCCTACAAGGACTAAAATCGAATGTACTAAAGATGCTATAAAAGATTAGGTTTATTTCTACAGTAGTTAACTTGACTTAGGAATAATGGCCTCCTTTGAGCTTTTGGCTAATAAAATATTTAGTAGTTGGAATCTATCTTTAGATGGCACAGATTAGGAGGTGTCAATACGAGGCAGAGTGTCCCTGCTGACCATCCCATCATCTCTGAAATGAAAGACTTTTCAAAAAACAAAAGACAGAAATGAATTATTTCAAGACTTTGAAGCTGAAGGTTAAATATACTGATGATTATTGGATCAGTACTTATTTTTATTGCAGCCTTAATTAATTAAACAGCCCTTCATTGTACTGTTTTGCCCAGTAGTGAGATCATGTTTACCAGAGACTCTTCTGGGATGCAGATTTATCGCATTATCTATATGTTGCTTTTCCTATCCCAGAATGTCCCCCAGAATAACTGTATGCAAAAACTGATTTTAAAAAATAGATATTGTTTGAAATATTTGCCATGACACTTCAGTTGGACAAACATATCCTTAATATTTTTTTTGACATTTCTGTATGTTAGCAGTTTGGGGCTATTATTTTTGTTGTGATATCGATTGCTTTTGATGCATTTTACTCAAATTATATAATATTTGGTGGTTGTGGATTTTCCGGGCTGCATTGCCGTGGCCTTGGCATTGTAGTTCCTGATGTTTCGCCAGCAGCTGTGACTGGCATCTTCAGAGGTGTAGCACCGAAAGACAGGGATCTTTCAGTGTCAAACTGTGGAGGAGATGTTTGCAGGTGATCACAGATCACAGGTGATGGCACAGATTAGGAGGTGTCAATACGAGGCAGAGTGTTCCTGCTGACCATCCCTGTCTTTCGGTGCTAAACCTCTGAAGATGCCAGTCACAGCTGCTGGCAAAACGTCAGGAACTACAATGCCAAGACCACGGCAATACAGCCTGGAAAATCCACAACAACCAATGTTCTCTGGCCATGAAAACCTTCGACAATATATATAATATTTATATGTACAATGTATTACACACGCTGTACATATAAATATTGTACACACACATACACATATTATTGTATAATGCTGATTTTTTGGGAGATCAACAAATAATGTTTTAGAGGTGCTTAAATTATATAGGAAAGATTTGGTGAAGGAAGCAGCAAAAACATGAAAATAAAGACTTGTGGGTTCATTGTACATAAGGCAGAATCAAATCAAGCCAACAAGCTTGTGAAATTTGATACCTTATTGGATACACTGACCTGGAAGTGGTTTTGGTTAACCTGAAAGTGGCTTCTGTTGATCTGGATGTGACCTCTGCTAAGCTGAATATGACCTCTGATGACTTGGAAGTGATGCTGAGTCACCTGTTGATAGGTCATTCTCTGTTGTGGTCCCCACCTTGTAGAATGGGACTGCCTGAGGAGGTCAGGAAGGCTCCCATTCAGCTGTCATTCAGCAAACTATGTAAAACAGAATTGTTCAGGATGCCATTTTTATAAAGATAATAGGGCTACAATATAAGGGCATGGTTCAGGATGGAAGGCACTTTTATAAAGGAAACAGGATTATAGTCTCTGCTGGTATGTATGGTATGTATCATCTGTTTACTGTACGTATTATCCTGCTCTTACTACATTGTTTTCTACTTTGTAATTCCATTCTCTTGACATATCATGTCTCATACTTTGTTTGTATTGTTCCTAATTTTTATAATTTTAGTCTCATTTCATTGCTTATTATATGTCTCATGCCACTTGACTATATTGTTTTACAACTGGTAATCTGCTTGAGTCTCGATGAGAAAAGTGGCCTATAAATAAAGTGAATAAATAAATTAAAAGAGATGAATTACACGAGGAGAAGCATGTGAAAGGAGTCGCAAAGTTAGCTGGGAAGCTGAGTTTTAAAAGTGATCAGAAGGCTTTGTCAATTTCCCCTCTCTACAGAGCTAGGGAGATGGCTGCTCAGGTTTGTTTATTTCTTCTCTGCCTCTTAAAAGGGGAAGTGAAACTGACAGAACCTTTGAGAGGCAAAGAGGAAATTAACAAACCCTCTGAGCAGCCATCTCCCTGGCACTGTAGAGAGGGGAAATTAACAAAGCCTTCCGATCTCTTTTAAAACTCAGCTTCCCGGCTAACATTGCAACTCCCTTCACATGCTCCTCCTCGTGTAATTTGTCTCTTGTAACTTGGCTCTCTGACAAGACCGCAATGCAGGAGACTATAATAGCTCTAGAAAGCATTAGTGTGGGGAATGCTGCAGATGTATAGAGTGCCCCCTCCCCAAAAGGCTTGGCCTTCCTGGCTCTGAATAAATGTGCACTGGACTCAACAGCAATATTAGCCTCTCTGATCTCACCGCCCAGGGCTAACGACTGAATAACTGAGAGCGGGACCACAAGTGACGCCTGACACCGGTTGGACACTTGCCAGCTTCCCTCAAGTTTTGATGGGAAATGTAGGCAGCTTGGTGGAATGTTGGACAAGTGACAGTTGAAAAGTCCATTGGACAGCAGTCAGAGAGTCAAGCTGCAAGACCAGGATGCCTACATTTCCCATCAAAACTTGAGGGAAGCTGACTAGTGTCCAACCTGTGTCAGGCGTCACTTGTGGTCCCGCTCTCAGACATATCAGAGGGGATCCCAAATAACAAAACATCTGTTATCCCTCCACACAAACCCATCCTGGGGTGGGGGGGCGTATTATGTCAACCTCAGAATGCCATGCACGGCTGAAAACACCCTAAGACACTGAGGCAGAGCAGAAAGAAAGATCCTAGAAGTGTATCCTATCTTGTCCATTACCCGCAAAGTCATTATAGGCACTTTGCTCCCTTTTACAGATACTTCCAGGTAATTGGCCATATTTAGTGTCGTCTGTAAAAGCAAGATGTACCAGGAAGGCCTTCAGACAGGTGAAATTTTCAGTTCATACAATGAAGTGCAATCCCAGTGGACAGGATGGGAAAGGAGGGAAGCAAAAGAGAGAAGAAGAGATTTGGAGTCTCAGTTAGGCGTCTCAGTCTTTCTGCCTGGCACACCAAAATCTAGTAATGAGTAATTACTAGGGAATATGGATATCTGCTTCACTTCAGATAGTTTATCAGAAGGTGGTATCAGCTATGTCAATACTTTACAAAAACCCTAGGTTTTTGTAACCTAGGTTTTGGTAAGCCCTGGATGGATGATGAGGCTTGGGGCCTAACTGTATGTTGTGGTTTTCCTCAGGTCCTCTCTGAGTCAGCATGATTGGTGTTAACCTGTATGCCAGTTTGGTTTAGTGGTTAAGAGCATGGGACTCTAATCTGGAGAGCCGGGTTTGATTCCCCACTCCTCCACGAAGCCAGCTGGGCGACCTTGGGCGAGTCACAGTTCTCAAGAGCTCTCTCAGCCCCACCCACCTCACAGGGTGATTGTTGTGGGGTAATAATAACACTTTGTAAACCGCTCTGAGTGGGTGTTAAGTCATCTTGAAGGGCGGTATATAAATCGAATGTTATTATTATTATTATTATTATTATTATGTTCCCCACTGTGTGCAGGGCTGAATTTGGATCGGAACTATAGTATGCAAGGAGAAAGGGCTTCAACTTGCCCCTGTGCCATTTTCCCAATGTGAAACAGTCCCAAGGGCACTATTTACTCCATTGGGGCTCTACCTATTTTGAAGGGGCACATGAAAGTTGATCCAAAGTTGATCCAAACAGCAGTCCCACAGGGCAGTTATGGGTCAGGAAACTGGTGCAAAAAAGGGAGACATAAGCACCCTCCCCCTCACACTATGTTCCTGATCCAAATTGAGTTACACATGTGTGAGAATTGAGTTCCCAGTGGGGAAATTGCAAGCATACATCTGACTGACAGTCCTTATGGTGGACCTGCACACGACCCAAAGACTGTATCTTGTAGTTAGGCCCTACAAATTGCCAACCTATTGTCTCCCTCCTAAAGATTATCCTGCGAGTTCTGGGAAACCATAGTTACAGACACAAGGAATTGCATAAATTCATGGAGAATCCAAACACATTGCAATTTGAAGCTTTCAGAGTTAGTAACATAGCTAGCATTGTAAACTACCTGCTTTAAACACATGCATAAAGCAAGACACAGATTTTTAATGCAAAAGGAAGTGGGTTACACTGGATAAGGTATGAGAAGCCACAGAGATGCTTGTACTAAAGCATGCAAGCTTATGGGATAGTTCTCATTGTTACACTACACTGCACAGAGGTGGTTATGAATAAAAATGGCTATGATATGCTGTTGTGCCTAAGAATTTGGTGGCTGGTGCCTCACAAATTTTGCATTCTAGAAGTCCTGCACCACCACAGTGCTCCCACAATATTTCCTCTCAGTTCTACCCACTCAAACCTCCTCCTGCCTCTTATCGACAATGATAGCAAAATTAAGCATTCCTTTTTACAGTAGCAGTATATCTCTGAATACCTGATGCTGGGGGCAAAAAAAAAAAAAGAAGAAGCAGGAGAATGATGACTATTATGTCACGTCCTGCTTGTCAGAATTCTGAATTACATAGATACAAGTGATGTCCCCAAGGCAGCAAACAAAGTACAAGACAGATGTGGGGGTCTGATTAAGCCTCAGCAAGAAAGGCAGACTATAAATAAACACATGATCCCAAACCAATTTGTCCCAACGTTTGTGGCTGTAACGTCCATTTCAGAGAAGGAGCCCCAAATAACAATAACCACTTCTTTGACTAGATACTGCTACAGTGCCATTTTTACCATGCTCGAATTTATTCCTGATCTTCCTGCCCTAGACTTTCTGGGAAAGAATTAAAAAGGTAACCTCCCAAAACAATGCTGCCCGCATCTGCCCAGTGTGCAATTAGGTTATGGGATACGCTGCAATAATGTGGTAAAAGTTGTTCTCTTAGGGTGAAGATAGAAATATATTCTAACCAAGAGAGAAGTTTGACCATGTATTAATTGCCCTAAAAATGAAAGTCCACATCAATACACTGCCTGTGCTAATCCTTTCCAAAATTCCTCCTTCCAAAAATGCACCCTTTATAGGGTTGCCAGCCTCAAGGTGGTAGCTGGAGATCTCCCAGAATTACAGCTGGTCTCCAGGCAACAGAGACCAGTTCCCCTGGAGAAAACGGCTGCTCTGAAGGGTGAATTCTATGGCATTATACCCCCACTGAGGCCCTTCCCCTCCCCAAATCTTACCTTTTCCAGGCTCCAACCCCCAAATCTCCAGGAATTTCCCAACCTAGACCGGGCAACTCTAGTCCTTTAATATTCTTTCATTAATTTCCACCTTTGTTTCTGTTCCAGGTAAAGGGGGGGGGACAGCTGTGTCTCCTTCAATCTTAAACTGGTCTCAATTCTAGCTTTGGCATAAAGAGCTGCCAGGTACTGAAGTTTTAAAAAATAAACAGCTGGCCAATCAGCAGCCACCCTGTGAGTGTGTGCTTCCACTCACCATTCCCCCACAAATTGTACCTCCCACTCACCATTCCTCCAAAAGAGTCTTTAAGTTGGAAGAAGCCTTAGACGGGAAGAAGACCTCAAACATGAGCCTAAAGGTAAGATGCTGTATCAATATTTTCATTAATAAATTAATAAATAAATATACTTCACTCAGTGGAGTGGTAGGATAAAGGTAAGATTCACCCTGCTATCTGTAAACCCTTTTGGTATAATGGGAAGGGAGCAGGGACAGTGGCCGCATCTTGTATCTATATGTTTTAGAGCATTTAAGGATAAAGAAATGGTCTTCAGCAAAAGATATCCTAATGATATCCTTGAAGACAGTTTGAATGACAATGTGCAGAAATTTAGCTATTTCTTCATGCATGGTGTTCCACTGGCTGGGTTTATTTGCCTTTTGGATAGTCTAAACTAGGGTTGCTGCACCTTTTGTGGCAATCATGTTTGATTTCGAACTTACCATACTTAACAGTTACAATCAGATGTGAGCCAGTCATTGTGTCTGTTCCAGATGGCTCAAACGCCTGCTGAGTTGGTTTGCGTTAGGTTTTTGCACAACTACACGTGTGCAAAAATGCTATTGCTCCAAACAGGTCT
This sequence comes from Eublepharis macularius, assembly GCF_028583425.1. NCBI lineage: Eukaryota > Metazoa > Chordata > Lepidosauria > Squamata > Eublepharidae > Eublepharis > Eublepharis macularius. The sequence goes on from NC_072798.1 coordinate 75,412,183, forward strand.
GCAGCCATTAATCTTACTGAGTACTACTTAGATAGACACTGATTTTTTAAAAATGCATGTATATGATTTGTGACTGATTATTCTATTTTAGCAATTGTTTGCCTAGTGAAGTATTGGCATGGCAAAGATAGGGGTGTGGTGCCATTGTGCTGTGTGGGAATATGCATCCCTGAAAAGCAGATTGTGCTATACTGTACTGTTAGGTAGGAATATGTTGAAGTAACCTGCTGAACACCCATGAATGGATTGACATGAACAGCTTGTCAAAACATTGGCTCCCTTTTTGCAACTGGTGAACAAGATGTCAATTGAACCAGTAAGCGTTCAAGCATCCAGTCTAAACACAATTAGTGAAGGAGAAATTGACCTCTTTATCTAAGAGTCTCTCTACACAAGACATCTTACATGGAGATGCTCAAGTGAAAGATCTTACACTTGTTCTCCCATTGTGGATACACATGCACTGCTAGAGAGACGGAGTGCACTTGAATATAAGACCACACAGAAAGTAAGTCACTTGAGCGTCCCCGTGTAAGTTGTCTTGTGTAGAGAGACTCTACTCAAACTAATTATCAGTGTTTTCTGAAAAAAGATTTAATTTTACCCTGGCACTGGAAGGGTTGGACTTTGGGTGGTCTGTCAGCAGACAATACTCTCTCTGTACCACCAAAACAATCTTCCATAATCAATTCCGATATTAATAACAGAAAGCCACATTTAGAAAATGATTTAAGCCACAGTATTTTAACTGAAGCCTGCTTAGTTCATTGAAGTTAAAGGAAGTTTATCAGCTTAAACTTTGGGATTGTTTTGTTGTGCACTGGGGCAATGGAAATGGGCCTTTAGAAGGTCATGCCTCTAGAAATTCCAGGCACAAATAGTCATTTGAACCCCAGTGAGCCTTGCTTCAGCACCTGGAATTGCATATGGAAAAGTTTAGATAACTCGTATGTTCTATTCATCATCATTCTATGCAGGGCTTTTTTTCAACTGGAACGTGGTGGAATGGAGTTCCAGAACCGCTTGAAAATGCTTGCATGGCTGGTGGCTCCACTCCCTGATCTCCAGGCAGAGGGGAGTTTAGATTGCCCTCTGTCTGGAGATCAGGGGGCGGGGCCACCAGCCATGTGACCATTTTCTCCGCGGGTAACCCACTGAGTTCCACCACCTCTTTTCCCAGAAAAAAGCCCTGATTCTATGAGTTATAAAAGTAGCTAAACCCTTGGCCTTCAGCTGCCCCACTGGGATCCCAAAGTAGACCAGCCTAAGAAATGCACAGACACCATTTCCCCTCTTTACAAAAAGAGAAGTTGAAAAAGAGAATAAAGCATAAAGTTAGGAAATATCCTAGAGACAGATGAGAAGGTAAGGGGAAGAAACTAAAGCAGAAAGACATATATAGTCCCACAGTTGAAACATGGGTCCCAGGTAGCAACTCAAGGCTAAAGATGAGTCCTTGCCTTGAAAGACTGAAAACTACTGCATAGAAATAAAATGAACAGGTCACTGGTTGCAAGTTTATAATCTGAAAAAGGGAGCAAGTTTGGTGTCATGCTGTGCCAAGAATGTTGTGAAGGAATAGTGAAAAATGGTTAGATAACAAGTAAAGAAACTACCTTTTGGTGAAATTACCTTTGGTTGAGTTTAAATAATCTGTAGAATTGTACAGTATGAGGTTCTTACCTAGGTACAATTTTAAACAGAAAGATGATGAAATTGCATGAATGTGTCTGCTAGGATTTTAATACAAGAATAGATTACTACAAGTGAAGCCCCTTGAAAAGGGGTTTGCAGTGAGTTTCTGGGGATCTTTCCTTTTTTTGCAGTCATTCCCAACCCACTCTTTTGGTTTTATCATTGCTTTAAAACTCTTGTTTAGACCAACTACTCTATGCAAAACTTCTTTAATTTTTTGTTACCTATACTTGTGAATTATAGCTGTTTCTTTTCTAGATTGTTCATTTCACAAGATAAGTTATTTACACTTACATTCAAACATTTCATTTCTCATTTAAATTCTTCTGATATACACTCTGACTTTTTAAAATTGTAATTCTGGCTTGGATAATTTATTTCTGCTTTTATATCTGTCAATACCTTATTTTTCTTGTTTGGTCCAGTAACTGTAAAATGTTTCCATCTTTTTTCCTTTAGCGATTTTGTACTTTCTATGGGTATGATTTACTATGGCTTGCTTTATATCACAACTACTTTTCCCCACCCTCTCTGTTTCAGAAATTTGCCTCATTTTACAATTCTCTCACAAAATCTAGACAACTTTGCTGTCTTTTTTCAAATACATATGCTTATCAAAGAACTGTTAATGTTGTAATCTTTGCTTGGACTTCCTTGTTTGTTTTTCTTTCTGCACATACCCTCACATCTTGTTCCTTTGCCCTCAGTGCTATTTATTCCTCTCTCTGTGCTCAGAAATGGCGGTACTTTTATTTCCTCTCCCTCCCCCCACTCTGTCAGTCTGCAAAAATCTTCCATTTGACTTGCACAGAAGTTTTCTTCGCTGAGACACAGAGATGCTCACTGCATTTGCATCTTCCTCAGTTTCTCCTCTCCTCCCCCATCCTTTGCTTGGATTCCAGTCAGTGTAATTTTCTCCCTTACGGCCTTGTTTCCTCTCATTATACCTGTGTGGTGTCCTCAATTGCCATTGCTCATTATCAGAATTCTCTTGCTGCATATATTCAGCCTGATAATTTCCTCATTTTTGAGTATTTTTTAACACTGTGGAGCTTTTCAAAAGCCAAGAGTTTCTGGTCAGCCACTAGGAACCCCCCCCCCCCGCCCATCCCTGTCTTTTCCTTCAGTCTACTTTGGCACTCAAGGCATCTCCAGGCCCAGGACACCTACTTTATTCTAGGTGGGACGTAGGCACAAGCTAAGTAAACTACAATTGAAGGCCTCAGATTATGCGTGGCCTCTAAAGACAAAAACAAAAAAGAATTTAAAATTACTAAATTATCAATTATTTTGGAAATCCTGTGAGGCCTCTTAAACTTGATATAGTTTAGGGCCTCAGCATGTTGAGATAATCTGGTGCTTACTTTACTAATAAAGAGAGTGGTTATTAAATTAGAGTTTTGTTTGAAAGCTGAAATCTGTTTTTCAAGTCTCTTGTATTCAAACCACAGAATTAAAAAAAACATTAGATTGATGTTCATGCTGTATTCAACTGATCAGTAAATCTCTGAAAGATGGGTTTTAAAGAACATTAAGAAAGTTTGATCCAAGAGACTGAACCATTGTTATAATTTTTCTAGAAATATCATGCAGTAGTATTAGTATTGCATGGAGGAATGATTCTATTGTGATTAAGCCCATTGACAGAAGGGGGTATGATTGTCATTTTAGATACCAAGGATTATGTGTCAAAGCGGAGAAAAAAGTGCAAGATAGGAATTATTACTATATTCTTGTATGACACGGCACTGAATATTGCGCTATCTTAAAAATTCAGCAGTGTAAGTGACTCCAGACAGAAACTCAAAGTGAATGCTTACAGTAAAGCAATATCCAATAACATGAGGATCCAGTCAGAGATTCTGTTCAGTCTATTATGGGTTATTTTGTCTTTACAGTGCTATCAATGTAACTACAGAGCCAGTTTAGAGTAGTACTTGTAGTATTGGGTTTGGATCTGGGAATCCCATGTTCAAATCCCCACTGAGCCATAGAAGCTCTTATGGGTGACCTTGGGTCAGTCATTCTGTCTAAGATTAATTTACATCACAAGGTTGTTGTTGTGAGAAAAGCACTTTGGGTCCCCATTGGGGAAAAAAGCAGGGTACAAATATATAAATAAAATCTTGATGGGGAATATTCCCTTTGGTTTAGAATAATCCCCCCCCTCATTTTAAGGCTCACTGTGTTCTACAAGCATGAGAGGATTGATAAATCACTGCTATTAAATAACTTTTAAAATGAATATATCCTACAATGTACATTCTAATTCACTTTACTTTTTTTTAAACTCATCAAACTAGCTTTTACTCATGTGTAATAATTGGCTGGGCCAGAAATAGGTTCATATTAATAAAAATAAATGTTCTCATGCGTGAAAGGCAAGAGGAAAGACAATGTAACTGAAGCGCGGGCGCCCGACTTACCGGGAGCCTGGTTTGCTGCCGGGAGGCGCGGGGGCAGGGCAGGCGCGGCGGCCGGTATGCTGGCTGACTCGGTCTCAGCCGGGCAGCCAGCATCCAATCAATTTGAATTCCGGCCGGCCAATCAGCCGGCCGGGGGGCGGGGCCGGGCCAGCCGGCGGACCTCGGGGAGGCAGTCTTCCCTCTGGTCCGCCTGCTGGGTATTTATTTAGGGCCCGGCCCGGCCCCAGTTCACTCGGCTCGGGCGGCGAATCCCTCCCACCGCTCCCTTTCTTTCATTGCTTGTATGGTTTCTTCTTTGTCACAACTTTTGGCGGTTGGTCATTGGATCGGATCTCTTTTGGGGGAATCAGGGCCTCCGCCCTGGTTCCTGTAAGGGGATTCCCATAAGGAATCTTGGGGGTGAGTCACGGAGGTGCATGCCCAGCTCGGGGGCTGCCAGGCGGACTCACCACCAGGCGACAGGGGAATCATGCAGGGGTGTACACCCAGATGATCTCCCCCTTAATGCCGCTCCTTGGGTGCCCCCCCTCAGCTGGGGCCTGAGGGGGGAGGGTTCATCGGCTGGCAGGCGGGCCAGCCGATGCTTGGGGATCCGATCCATATGACTGCCTTCGCTCCTTACCTGTTGTTCGCAATAAAAGTTGTGGCCTATTTTCACCCAGCCATTGTGTGGTCTCAGTTTGTCGCCAGCGCCTGCCATCCTCCGCGCCATCAGCCTAGGCTGCAATAAACACAATGCAAGACAGAGCAAGGAAAGAGAAACGCAGTGGACTTCTGTGCCCTTAAGGCCTGAAGGTTGGGTGAAAGCTGTTCTGTAACATTTTATAGCTCTGTGGAATATTTGCTTTCATCTGCTCTATGTTGAGAAATCCTCAGGCCATTCATATGCCTGGGATCCACTGGGAGCCAGCAGAACTAAACTAATGTACTCTACCTAAAAATCTTGAACTGGGTTTTTAAATTAGTTTTTAAGTATGATTACCAACTTTGAAATGAATTTAACTTTCCAGATTCACGAGTCCTTCTAGACAGTAGAACAATAGTAACTGATTACCTTTGTTTTTTACTTATTTCCTTTTCTTATTCTTTAATGACTACAGTCTCCAGAGGCCATATAGATTAGTGTGAAAACAGCAGAAACCCAAATATAAGTAGTCTTCTATATTATAAATTATTATTTTAACTGAATTAAAAGTATATAGTGCTCACCACTTTGATTCAAAATGAGAAAAAACTGTGGATCAAATCCCTACCAAGCAGTGTACAAGAGAGAAACATAAATGACATTCTAATGTGTTCCCAAAACAGGAAATCAGTGCTAATTCCGCCAGCCAGGAGCCAATTTGACAGTCATGACAAGATGGTTGAATTAAGGAACCCTCCCCTCTGTTCATTATTGTATAACTGGAAGGAAAAGAATCTGGACTTTACTAGTTTGCCAAAATTATCCACATTTTGGTCCAAACAATGACTGCAATGCATTATATCCAGGGATGCCCTTGAAAACTCTTTGGGAAATGGTTCAGAATACTGCAGCCGGGGCTGGGATTAGCATATTTCATTAGCATATTTCATCTGAATTTGAAGAGCTTCACTGGAATCCTGGTTAGGGTGGGGGGAGGCACAATTCAAAGTGCTGGTTCTGCCTTACAAAATCCTTAAAGGTTCTTAAAACCATTGCTGTATAAAGAATCACCTCTTCCCATGTGACTCTGCTCATGACCTGAGATTTTCATCCAATGCTCTTCCTTGTCCAACTACCCCTGCCTTCAGATGCTAGGCAGGTGGCTAGCAGAAACAGGGCTTCTCCGGTAGTTGCATCCCTACTGTGAAACCATATTTGCCTGGCACTTTCTTCTCTTCTAATTTAGTTGCTAGAAGATTCTCTCCCGTTTTCCTGAGCCTTTAGTGATCATTAGCACTCATATTTTATAGTTATTATGTTTAGTTTTAATAGCTGTTTTACATCGTGGGCCCTATGATTTTGCTGCTTGGATTCTTCAAGACAAGTGTATCATTTGTTTTAATTGTTCCCAACTCTGTTTGGTCCATTATTTTATTGCTACTGTTCTTGCTGCAGAGTAAGTGACTTTCAAACCAACCAACCCATTGGCTACATATTGAAAGATGGAGTTGTCTTTTACTGGCAACTGAAAAGAACACAGTTGGCACATTTTTCCTTATATCCATATGTACATGGATTAGAAATTTAGTTTGAAAAAATGAAAGCCGAACATCCAGGAAAAGACCTCCCTTCGACAGACTTCCTCTGAAAATGGTTCTGTCTAATGGAATACCATCAAGCAGATACTGCCTTTGACTTCCCCAACTTTACATTCATTGGGTAGCAAGCCAATGTGAAATGAAATTAGTTCCAACTACATATTAATCATTTTCCACATTGCTATTGTGTTTCCAGTTGAGCCAGGCACATGGTGACCCTTAGTTAGGATCATGCTAAATATATGAGTCTAGGATGTCAGGCTTTAATTGATTAATGATTGAAGTATTCATTGATAATTGATTTATCGGTAGATCAATCATTTAAAGCTCTAACAGCAAATTAAACTCCTCCCAATTAATTAGAACAAACCTTAAGGATATGTGATGAGGCAAGCCACAAAGACATTGTTCCCCTAAACTTCTAGCCCCAACTTTAATAAAAAAGAAACTCAAAGATAAATTTTTCCCATATTGTATCTAAAGCTAATAGATAATTTGCCTTTCAGCATAAATGCATTAATGATTTTCCTCTGATCAGAAAGAACCACAAATGATTGAAACGAATAGTTCCAGTTCTTGGGCCTATATATTTTCACAAATCCATCATTGCTATAGTTTGTCATTGCAGTAGAGATTATTTGATAGATCCAAGTTGGATGAAAGAGCAAATATTAAACACGATGACCTAAATTCCATCTATGTTAAGAAAACTTAAGGGTGCTTAGCATTCTTAAGAAGAGGAAGCAATTTTTATTAATTTAATTTTAATTGTATTATTATTTATTATTAATGCTGCAAAACCCCCAAATGGGGGGAGGACATAATGGGAGGAGGAATCAGTGAAAAATCATAGCCATCTCTTAAGAAAACTTAAGGGCACTTAAATTTTCTAAATGGTGCAGTGGGATACAGGCCAGTGTTTCCTTTTAACAATGAATGTTAGCATTTCTGTGTCAATTTCCATATTATTTTGCAGCAAAGAGAAATTTTTCCTATACTTTAGGACGGAACAATTTTTCAATATATTTAAACTAATTGCTTGATCAATAATAAGCCAGGCTAACATGATTTCACATTTTAAAAATCATATAAAATGTGCAAAGTCATAATACATATAATCATATAAAATGGTAAAAAGTCATCATACAAAAATGCCTTGATCTATACATTGTATGTTTGGTGGATAATATATATTACTAAATGGACTTGGGATTGTTTGTTAGCCATGAGGAATGAAAGTTCAACAGACTGCCATGTCTATCAAGGGTGCAATACACCGAATGAGAAGCTATTAAGAGTAAATAGCCTTCAGGACCCCTGATGGAAAATTGGGATAATAACAAAATCAGGGATGAAAATATTCGAGAGGAACAAAGAGGCCAGGTGAGCCAAAGGCAGAAGGGAAGAACTATGGGGCAAATGGAGCAGGTAAAGAGACTTTTTAAAAATCCAAAGAGGTTTATTATCCTTCTTGCCTGTTTAGTAGCTAGTAAAACTACTGAATTTGCTAATAGTTAAATCACACATTCAATAATATGTTGTGCAGCACGCTTGCCTTGTGTGTGTAAGGAGGTTTTACGTGGGCAAGCATTTAGTCATGCAACAATCCCCCAGGCTGTAGTGGTATGGTCCAGTAGGGATTGTACCATGCAGTATTTGAGAATGCAGAATTCAACTCTAATATTAGTTTAAAACAAGAGAAAACAAAATGGTGAATACTGAAATATGGAGATATAATTAAATACCAAACAGGAATAAAAGAGGTCATTTCCTTGTCTGTCAGGAGTCAACATCCCAGCATTTATAACAAAATAAAAAGAACTTCCATTACCACAAATCAGCACCGCAACAACAGACTAAACTTTTTCTTTTTGGCTTCCCTCCATTTATGCACAGAACAAGACACTGCCCCCAAATTTTATCAGCTATCCAAACATACCATTTTAATCCATGTAAGCATATAATCCATTCGGGAACTGTTTTAAAGGTCCCTGGATAAATTTGTATTGCAGTGCATTTCACACAAAAAGTATCAGCAAGTCATTTAAAAATATTTCATGTGTTGCCTTTTAATTTCATTCAGAACTCTTTTGATCCCTTTATTGTGGGAACAAAATAAAAGCAAAATCTGTCTAGACACATGCAAAAAGGAAAGGAAGAAAATTTATTTTAAACCTTTTAAACTTTTCTTCTCTTAATTGGCACAATTTTTTTGCAAGATGTAAATCAATAAACGGGAAGCAGTACCCACTTTATATTCCCAAACTATACGATCAAAATTTTAGGGTCTCATTATCTGTGATATTCATTGCAAAGTTCAACTTGATTGGGAAGACGATATCAGGCATATGACACCAGGTTTTTCAAATCTATTATAAGGACTGCAATTGTGTTGATCTTTATTTTAGAAAGGTAAATATTGTACTGATGGTACGTTTAGATCCTAACCATGTTATTGCTGGTGTGGATTAATTCTGCCAGTGAAGTACTGGGGGATTTTTGCCAGCACCCCCACCACTGCTGACCTTCTCCATTTCACCCCCATGCTGTGGGTTCACTGAACCCCAGGGAGTACAATTTTGGCAATATGGAAGGTTGCATTAAGAGGAAGCAGGAAGGCTCAATCCCATGATGAAGCCAGTCTCTAAATCTTAGCCACGAATGTGTTTTAGATTAACTTTCAATTCTGTTCTTAATATATTCAATGAAACATTATTTTGATAACCTATGAATTCATAAATCTGACTCATCCATCAGTGTAGAAGTGTCATTCAACACTTGCCTTTTTCTTATAAAAGTGTAGGAAAGCAGTTACAATGTCATGTTACCATCATGCTAAACAAAGGCAGTACATGCCTGCTTTATCATGCATACATATGTTGAAAAGCTGGGATTGGCTTTCCCTGCATATAGGCACATGGTAAAAGAAACACATACCTGCTCTTTACACAAGTTGATGTGCATGGATATATCTAGGATTTTAACACACGCACATAGGAAACAGCCATGAAAGAAGAGTTCTGCATGTTTTAGGAACTGAATATCAATTCCATTCAAGTTAATAATTTCTGTAACATTAAATCAGCCCATACCATGAATTCCAAATTATCTAGTATATGGACCTGGCAGTCTGGAAGATTTCATTAATTTCAAGTCTTAGGGGGATTATGACATGAAATGTTTTCTCATTCATGAAGACTGATTATTATAATGCTCCAACACACACCGTAAATTTAGCCTTTGAACCCATCCACATCAGCGTGAAGTACAATTTAGGTCAAGATAAAATCTAGCTGTGAGCACCAATGGAGTCAAAATTTCCTCCCAAATGTTTGAACAAATTATTTTGATTCATATACAGGATCAATGCTACTTTGGCTGTTAAAATAAAGAATGATGCATCATATGTGTTTAAAGCAGTCCCAGTAATAGTTGCTTCTCATGTATGGGATGAATGGGGAATTGGTAGTTCTAGAACTACGATGGAAGATGGAGCACACCAATATTAATTGGGAGCAAGTCCTTCCATTTAGATATTAAACATTGCTTTGTCAGAATCATGATGCTCTTCTTCAGCTCCATTCAAAATTTATACTGTGCCATGAATGTCAAATATTGTACCTCTAAGTAGAACTGACATATTCAAATAGATAGCAGGGTAATTATGATAAACTACACAACAGTGCTATTGTCGAGAATATCATTTATCAATCCTGTGGTCCCCATCATTCATGCATTTACAGTTTGGGAATACAGTGAATTCAAAGAATAATAATCCATAATGGCTACATTCTCAATAATTCATGCTCACTAAACAAAATAATAGTAATAATAATCATAATAAAGGGTTTGTTGTATAACTGGAAAAATGTAAAATTTTATTCCAAGAAAATTAACAGGCTACACAGGTAAATTTTGGCAAATGCAACTTTATATTGAAATCCACACATCTGTATCTTAAAGAAGGAAAGACTCACAGACTCTAATGTATTTCTAAAATACTAGAAATCATATTATATGCTTTCACAAGTTAAAATTGAAATAATTGGAAACAACCAATACACCAAAATGTGCAGAAAGTATAAACAAGACTGTGCCTTCAGTAGAATAAATGCTTCACAAATTGTGCAAGATATCTTACTAAGGCTGCGGTCTTCCCATGACAGCTGTCTTAAAATATAGACATACACTGACTGCCTGTGTTTATTGAAACGAACAAGAATGGGCAACACACCTAGAGAAAAAAAATCAGATCATCCCAATGATAAGCCTACTGATTTGGAGAATCCTGGGAATAAAAAGGAAAGAGGGTGGGTGGGTCAAGTGATCTTTCATGCACTCCCGAATGATAGACTGGAGTTGACAGATTCGGTTTCCTTTTTCTTATTTGCTAAAATGTTAAACAAAATGGAAGATACTAGATAACTCTTTAAGGCAACATGTGGTTTATTCTGTGTAATGACTACTCTGTTGTTATGATTGGATAATCTCACTGATGTTGCCTAACAGACTGATATCTAGCTTTCAAAAATATAAATGTATCCAATAGATATTCTAGCAAATTAGAAGAACAGACCCCAAAAAATTAAATAAAGCACAGAACACAAACACCAGTATTTTTTTTTTCATTCTGAAAGAAAAAAGTCATTTAATAATAAAAAGGGGAAAATGGACTCAGAGAAAAATAAAGTCTTATCAGAACAACAAAAAAAGAAGAAGAAAACACTGCTTTGGAATGCTCCCCAAAACTCACAAGGCAAAAAGAGTGGGGGTGATAATCCAATATTACATGGCACATCTCCCATCAGTTACAGGACTTGAACACAGTCCCCAAATGTTAGTCTTTGCAAAATAATAATTGTATGAAATGATTTAAAGGTCATCCAGTGTTTAAAATTAGTTTCATCAACACATTAACCTCATATGTCAAACTTAACTGATTCAGATGTCCAATGCTAATCTTTTATGATGGTCTTACTTTTACGTAGTGATATATACAGCATTTAGTGCTGATATATTTAGCACCTGCTACTCTCTGAATCATTCCCTAGTTTTCAACCACATCAAAAGCATTTTTAGGGCAGTGGTTCAGTCCTGTATTCTTTAATTACAAACCTTCATGAGTGATCAGCAGGAACAAGTTTAGGTTTTAAGATAGGATTAAGAGATGAGCTATTGCAAAGATTGCAGAATGTTGTTGCCCAAATCCTTACAACTGCTGACATCCCATTCTTGATTTTTTTTTCTTCTTCTCAAGATATGGCAACAGGCCACCATTGCTTAGCAGAGAAGGGTAGTGTTTTCACAAGGCTAAAGATTTACTGATGCTCCCTCATATAACACAGTAAGGTTCCCTTGGTAACCTGGATTTTCTGCAGTAAAGAAGGGTTGTGCTGAAACAGCGCCTCAGCTCCCTGTTGGAGAAAATGCAGACAAAAGGATTGATTCCAGCTTGGGCAAAACTCATCCAAACAGCAGCCGTTAGAAATCCCCCTGGAACCACAGGCCCTCTCGCAAAAACTCTCCAGTAACAGGCTACCAAATAGGGACCCCACAAGGTTAGAAAAAGGAATGTCATGATATAGAACATTCTACTAATGCGCTTTTCCATTTTGAACTCATCCAAGACAAGCAACCTTCTCCTGCCTGTGGTGTTAGCATTTTGCCTGATCCCCAGCAAGGTTGGTGGCGTGGGACCCCTTCCAAATCCAGCCAGCCAATTCGCAGCTGCTTGACCACTGGCTCCAGGACCATGAAACGTCCAGTTCTGGCTCACCGCTGCCACAAACTGAACTGGCTTCATTTTCCGGCGATCGTGAACAAAAAAGATCAGCTTGAGGTAGACAAGCTGTGTGGCTAGAAGGATAAGAGCAAGAAGCAGCATAAATCCCAGAGAATCATTGGCTCTGAAGGAACGATGCTGAAAGGTGCATTGGTCTTCCTCCCGAATGAACGAGTAGGTGCCCACATCCAAAACGGGAGGGAAAGCCATCGCTACGGATAAGGTCCACACCATACAGATAACTGCCAAGCAAGTCCAAAAAGTCAGCCTTTTTGTATAAAAGCGGTGGTGGGCAATTGCTAAGTATCTGGTCACACTTATGCAGAACAGCATGAAAGCGGTGTGGAAACAGGATAAGACCCCCAAGAAGGCAATCACTTTACAAGTGAGAGTCCCGTACGTCCAAGAAGAGCCGTTTTTCACTGATGTGAAAACAAATGGGAAACAAATCGCAGATCGGAGGATGTCTGAGCAGCACAGATCCAACAGGAAGTAGTAGGGCGCTCTATGCAAGGTCTTATCTTTGACTAGCAAAATGGAGATCAGCAGGTTTCCCACCACACTGACTCCTATGATGAAACCCAGTGAAGTCAGTTTCAAAAATGCTGTTAAAGGGGATAGATTTTGTAAAATGTTGTCAGCTGCATGGCTGTAGTTCGCCATAGATGGATGGATGCTATGAATATTGCCTCAGTCAAGTCTCATGATCTATATATATGAACAAGGGAAAAATAGATCCATACATCTTACAGAAAATGTATTCCATAAGCAGAATTGATCGGGTGTCTAGATACATAGTACATCCTCATGTCTTCCTGCTGATTTGTCATGCCATCAAAAATATCTGGAAAAAAGAGAAATCAAGCTATCAGTCCTTAAGTTAACACATAAAGGATGCCAGGAAGCGCTAACCGACACGATAATTTATGGAGAGCCAGAGGAAGTTGGAGTACTATTATTTGTTTGAGGAAATTCAGTGAGAATTGCACACTTACTATGCAATGTTTTTAATTTCCTTTTCCAGAGCACCTGAGATGAGTCTTGTTTACAATCACATCCTCGGCAAAAGAGATAATAGTACAGTAGCTGCCTCTGAAGCTTTGGGAATAACCTGATTCCTACACTATTATTCCAGAACTGGAACCTTAGGAAATAGACCACCAAAGAAAGACTGTTGAATCCGCTGATAAAATGCCCAATCTACCCTCCCCCCCAAGATATGATGTGGTTTCAGAGGCAGATGCTGTGTTGATATGGAATACATCCAAAAGAAACGCTGCAGAATGTGTGTTTTTAACCCAACTCACCAATGCGTATTGATCACACCCTGCTAGTTCCTCTCCATTGAAAGAGACAAGAGAAATCCTCATTTCTGAGAACCGGGCTCCCCTCCCCCCTCTCTCCAGACCCTGGGGGGGGGGAATTAAGAAATCTATGCAAAACAGTTGCTAGCCCTGTCTTGCCATTCCAACATGGGGTGGTGGGGGGGAGAGAGAAACCATAATGCAAGCAAATTGGAAAAATGAGAAACACACCCAGGAATAACATCCACTCATTCAGACCCTGCTGGGACTAGCATAGACTAGAAGGATCCTTTTTTGGAGAAAGCAAGCTCCGGATTATCTCCTAAAGCTGCCCGTCCCTAACAAAGAAAATAAACCAGCCTCGGCTCATGTCAGGGGTCTGGAGAGCTCCTCTCCGGGCGCGATCCAGCAGGAGGCTCGCCTTTGCCCCCAGAGCGCCTCTCCTTCTCAGACCATCTTCACAATGGCTTCGAGCAGAAGCCCCTGCCACCATTCTCCTCTTTTAGGAACCGTCTGGGTTTCTGCTGCTGCTGCTGCTGTGTAAACAAGAGCCGGATCAGATCATGACAGCCTTGTTGTGTGTGTGTGTACCGAACAACAACAGGGGAGAAAAAAACCCTACCACGAAATCGGTCCTCCATTGACATGCACATACACAGAAAGGCAGACGGAAAGGATTGGCTTTCTCTGTTGCAAGCCCCCATGAAGTCGCTCCATTTTTCAAATAACAATAATAATAATTTTATTTTTGCAGACTTGCAAAAACGACACCCGTCGTGCAGATATGGTCTGCCTACATCATGCAGCTTATTATTATTGTTATTATTATTTAAAAAATACATGCAACTCCCATGGGGGGGGCTGGCAGCCCTCTCTCCATCCCTCCCCCAGTCCTGCCTCTGCTTCCATCCCAGCCACTTCTCCCCCACTCCCAGCCTCTTTCCCCCCATACCTGTTGGTGCTGGAAAGCCCCCCCTTCGCCAGAGCGGCTTCTTTCTATAAATTGCCGGTCTCCCCCCCTCCTGCCGCTCGTCATTTATATATTTATTTCCTTCCCTGGCTACCTTGGCTGAGGCGCTGTAGTCAGTGGGCTTCGCCGGCGCATGCTCCGTCCGCCTCTTCGAGTGCCTAGCCTCCTCTCCTCCTGTCGCAGCGGCACAATCTCTCTCCCAGTAACGCGGCAGCGGCCGCCGCTCCCGCCGCCGCCGGCTCGACGAGGGCCAGGCGGCCTGCCCAGCAAGAGCGGCGGCTGGAAGGGCAGCGTGCCTCCGAGGCAGCACGCAGCCGGGCGAGCGCGGGCGGCCCCCGGGCCGAGCGAAAGGGCGGCCGGGGCTTCTCCGGCAGCATCGAGGCGGCCCCTGTCAGCTCGCCCGCTCGCCCCGCGCGCCCCGCTTCTCCTCTCGCGCTGGTGACTGCATTGTTATTGCACTTGGCGGAGAGGGGTGGGAGGAGGGACGAGACTCGGATGCGCCCCCTCCCTCGCCGCCGCGCTCGGCGAGCAGTCTCCCGGCAAGGGCGGGAAGGGAGCGTCGGGGAGTTGGCCGGGATTGCGCCCAAACGCGCAATCCTTCCCCTCCAGGTGCGGAACTGCCTGGAACAATTACGAGGGCTGATTATTAAGGCGTATTCGAGTGACAGGCAAATTATCCTGCACCGCGCGACGGTGCCTATGAATAGGGCCTGCGGTTTCAGGTCCTCTAGGCCCCCAGCCACCACTGTGAACCGCTTGTAACTGGATCAAGCCGTATATGTGGGTACCTATGGAACTGGTGGAATTCCAAGCGGCAGCAATTCCTTCACCCTTGTAAGATGGACAGACAACACACGGTGACCCATGATCCATCTGGTCCTGCATAGACAAGCATATGCCCCCCAAAGTCCACAAGCAGTGGGGCAAAAGCCAGAGCCTCTTCCTGTTGTTGCCTCCCCCCCCCCCGCCCCCAATACTCGTGGTTCCTCTGGTATATGACCTCTGAGCATTTAGCAATTAAAAGCAATTGGTAGTCCTGTTCTAATGCCAATGGCTATTGCTTTAAGAAATGGAGACTGAACCAGTGTTAGGGTTACCAGCTCCACCTTGGGACATTACTGGAGATTTGGGGGGTGGAGTCTAGAAAGAGTGGGGCTTGAGGAGGGAAGGGACCTCCATGGGATGTAATACCATAGAGTCCGCCCTCCAAAGCTGGCCATTTTCTCCAGGGGAACTAGGGTTGCCAGGCCCCCTCAACCTCTCAGTGGGGGATTGGGGCCTGGCACCTGCAGGAGTGGGGTGTGTGTGTCACTTTCGGGAAGTGATGTCATCATGCACCCCCTGGGAGTATGCCCATGCTCCGTAGGGGCCTGGATCGGGGGCGCTGCGGAGCACAGAAGTGCTCCTGACCTCCACAGCAGCCCCAAATGTGCCCATTTTGGCCCAGATCGGACTCGTTTTGGGCTTGTTTTGGCGCAGATCAGGCCCATTTTGAGCCGCTTGCAGCGGCTCAAAACAGGCCCAATCTGTGCCCAAACGGGCCTGAAACGAGCCTGATCTGGGCCAAAACAGGTGCATTTGGGGCTGCTGTGGAGGGCAGGAGCACTCCAGTGCTCTGCAGTGGCCCCAATCCAGGCCTGATCTGGGCCAAAACAGGCCCAATCCTGGCAGCTGCAGTGCACGGGAGCGCGCACGGAAGATGCACTCCCCCTCGCTGGCCAGGTAAGCGGGGGCGGAGTGTGGGGGGCGGGGGCGGGAGATCCCCGCCCTGGTGGGGGTCTGGCATCCCTAAGGGGAACTGATATATATGGCCTGGAGATCCATTGTAATTTCAGGAGATCTCCAGCCACCACCTGGAGGCTGGCAACCTTAGTGGTGTGGTGTAGTGGTTAGAGTGTTGGATTAGCTCTGGAAGGCCCACATTTGAATCCTACTCTGCCATGTAAATCACTGGGTGGCCTTAATCTAGTTACCTCCTACATGCCAGATCCTGCAGGAAAAACTGCAGAACACCCTGCGTTGTCAGTCACAGCCTCCGGTGGAAACTTACTCTGTACATCATGAAGGATCTACATTTTCTGGAAGATCCTTCTCTCACTCAGGGCTTGGGGGAGAAGGTTGGCCTAACCTTGCTTATGGAAGCAACTACCCAACAGCAGCAACTATGGACTACCCAGGGTCCTGCCTCTGTGACCAACTTGGTACCACCTCTGAACACTGATGGAACACATGGCACTTCCTCCTATTGGTCTGTCCAGGTCAACATTGTTTATGCTGATTGGCAGAGGCCTTTTGCTCTCCTACCTGATCCTTTTAGCTGGAGAAGATGGGGGTGGAACTTGGGAGCTGTGATCAAAGCAGATGCTCTGCTACCACACCATGTCCCCCCCACCCCGTGTCATCATAGCTACTCAAGTAGTACTATCAACCCTAGTTCCCCTGTTCCGTCTAGGGCTTTGCATATTCTTAAATGTGATAGATGTTATCATGTGGCAGCAATGCCTTCTTGCTGTTTGTTGGAAAAGTGGACAGTCTTTACACAAGAAAATAAATGGAGAGACAAAGCAAAGTTTAAAAACTGAAACAGAGTGAAACAAGTAGCAAAATGTTTCAACCTTCCTGTAATTTAAAAAATGTGTGTTACAGGGAGAAAATGCTGATTTGGAATGGCCACAATAGGGATTGGGGATAGTTAGCTCACAACAGTAAGTATTGTCCCTGCTTAAAAGTTTATGAATACTATTCAGATTCATGCTAATCCAATTCATCAGTAGGAAGCAGTGCACTTGTTCTAACCGGATCTTTTACTCCATTTGCTGGATCTTATTTTAATCTGCAATGATATAGATCGTGCCTACAACCTAATAAACTGGGCCTTCTGCCTTTGTAATAATTCCTTCACCTCTCAACATTTGTATATACCCATGTGTGTGTATTCCTCTCTCTCTCTCTCTCTGTATCAGTATACTTGTATATCTAATTCTCAATGTGGCCCCATCTGTGGATACTTAAATCCAGAGACTGGAGACATGAACAGACAGGATATATCTTTCTACAAACCTGAGAAAAGCCCCAGATTTGCAGAAAAATCTGAAATCTTAAAAAAAAAAACCTTAAAAAACCCTCCAAATGACAGAAGTAGCACCTGTAGCTTTAAGAACAAATGACCTCAGCGGCTATTGCTAAGCAACCATAACAGTACTGCCAGCCTTCATGCCTTGGTTTGTTTCAGTAAAAGACAGGGGAAGGGGACAGGGCTCTTTTCAGGATTGTTTTGGCCTTCGAGGAAGGAGCCAGATCTGGCAGCAGCTGCAAGACAATTTCCAGGACCAGCTGCTACTGTTCAACAGCAGTCACTGCACAAAAACCCGTATGGTGCAGTGGTTAGAGTCTCAGATCAGAATCTGGGAGATCAAGATTTGAATCTCTCTTTGGCTGTGGAAAGTGATTGCATGACTTTGTGCCAATCACACATTTTCAGTTTCAATAACCTCAGGGGATTATTGTGAGGATAAAACGCTAGAGAAGAGAATAAGGTAAGTGCTCTGGGACATCATTGAGCGAAACATGGGGTATAAATGAAGTAAATAATATATCTGAAGGTAGGGGGCAGATGAAAGGTTGGTTGTGGATGAGACGGAAGCAGGGAAAAGTGAGGCTATTGGGATTCTCAAGACGATGGAAAGAAGAAATTGTATATGGAAGGGGATAAAGGGTAAAGTGGGATATCCCCTGCAAGTCTTTGCAAGTGCCTCACCAGCAACTGAGCCTGGCCCAGCCTGGTGGCTGGCAGCATGCAATTTGGCTACTTTTTTCCCAGGGAGAGACTGCCTGGGGAGGGAAGACGGGGTAGGTAAAGGTAGGTTGGCTGGTAGGTGAGAAGAACAGAAAGAAGCAGGAAAAGAGGAGAGCAGCTTTCAGGGAAAACCCAGAGTAAATAATGGGGAAAGGGAAATAAGGTTATCCTCCACCCCCCAATTTCTTGCAGCTTCCCTGTTTGTCTATATCAATATATCTACCAACTGAATGTAACACCTCAAGCATCTGAGAGAGAGAGCTCTGGCACATGAAAGTATATTCCACAATAAATTTGTTAGTTTTTAAGATGCCATAAGACTATTTTGTTTTGACTGCAGGAGACTAAAGCTCCAACACGTGACCACCAATGCCATCTTAGAGGAGAATTTAGCCATTTAGAATTTGCCATAAGTGTGGCAGCTACAGGTCATCTTGTCTATCCTGTGTCTTTTGAAGTGCCAAATCACCTCGCTGTTTGGGGGCTTTAAAGGGAAGTGCCCGGGGGGGGGGAGCCTAATATGTTAACTCTTGAAATCTGTAAAAAAAAAAGTCAGTTTCTAATACTTGGATATAAAAATACTCTGTCCTAGAAAGCCCAGGCTAGCCTGATGTTGTCAGCTATCGGAAGCTAAATAATTGGGAGACCACCAGGGAAGTCCAGGGTCGCTACACAGAGCCAGACAACGACAAACCACCTCTGAAAGTCTCTTGCCTTGAAAACCGTACAGGGGATTGCCATAAGTTGGCTGAGACTTGACAGCACTTTCCATCACCAGATATAAAAAATTGTTGACTTTAAGAGTGAAGGGAGATGTATATTTTAAAGCGAAGGTTTCCAAGATTGCCAAAGAGTTATCAAAATCACTACCTGTCCCCGTCCCCTATGGAAAAAGATTCATGTTATATGTTTACCGCCCTTCTCTGATAAGCTACTTTATCAAGATCAGTCAGTGGTCATTGCTGTTTTCATCTTATGAATAACAGTGGGTGCACAGTGCTGTCAGCATCAACAGGATCAAGGACTCCAAGGCTGCTCACGCATTGGCAGGCAATAGTGAGTAAATAAATTTACCAAACACCAATTTACTATCATATGCTTGTAACCACATCTGAAATATGCCATGTTGTACAGAATATGTTATCTGTCTCCTACTACTACAGACTTCTAATCAGTTGCAAAAGTGTGGTAAAAATCTTGTCACTTTTTGAATTATCTCTGCACGGTGAACAGGATCCTTGTGCCTGTGTAATATTTCCATGTTTCTTTTCTCCAGTATTTTGCAATGAAAAGATAATGCTAAAAAATCCAAAAGGAGTGTCAAAGAAAAGTTTCCTAAAAAGTTCAAGTACTATTAATCCTGCAGAGGAAAGCAGGCATTTATGTCCATATCATTTACTTAACTTGCAGTGCAATCCTAAGAAAACTTTCCTGGGTGTAAGCCCCACTAAACAGACCTGAGCAGGATTCTGAGTAGATCTGCTTAGGATGTTGCTGTATGATTACCTTTTAAAGTTCTGGATGGATAACACCATCATATTATCATGTGGTACTGTGGATCAAAATAACTTCTATCACTATGCGTATGCTTAGAAAAGCATGTTACTTTCAAGATGCTCAGGCTCAGACTTTGGTGAAGCGCTACAGGAAGGGCTTGTCAGTTAAGATTCCAAGCCCTACTCTTTGTGCTCCCACCTGTGGAGGTATGCGTGGAAAACACCCGAGACAGAACCTCTTCAATAGTGGCACTATGCCATTAGACTAAAATATTTGTTTTCTATACAGTTTAACTGAGAGGTTCTATCTTTTAAAACTGCTGTAGCATAGTGGTTAAGTAGCTGGGCTCTGAGCCAACACTCCCACTACTGCCATGAACTCTGCAGGTGGCCTTGGGTAAGCCACTCCTCTCAGCCCCAGCTCCCCAGCTGCATTGTGAGGATAATAACAACTCTGACTTTGTTAACCACTCTGAGTATGGCACTAATCTGCCCCAAAGAGCAGTATATAAGCACATGGTGGTGGTGGTTGTTTGTTGTTGTTGTTAGGTCTGCTTCCAGCCTGATAACAGATATCATTTTAGGCTGCTTAATGTTGTTTTACACTGTTTTTATGACCCTGGCTAGTTTCTTTTAATATTAATTTGTACGTTGTTTGTTTCTTTTGTTGTACTGTTTGTACTTTAGAAGCCATCTCGAGAATGTCTCTGGAGAAGTGGCATATAAATTCTCTAAATAAATATATAAAGGACTTCCAAACCTTGCATGCAACAAAGAGAATATTTCTTTAGTGTCTTCCTATTTTATACTTGAGTGACGGAGGATGCATTCCAATTTTCACAAGAGAGGATTGTTCCAGCCAGTATCATGAATGGTAAGACTCCGGTGCAGAATGATGCCTGATACAGTTTGTTCCCCATGACTCATTTTGATGGAAAGTGAAGACCAATTGATGTCTGTGTGTATTTTCCCTACTTAATCTGAATATCTGATGACTGGCAGTTGAACATGTGCACCGAAACCATTAAACATCCTTACATTTGAGATGGGTTCTATCTGATTGATGCCACGGCACATTCACACATGCAAGTCAGCTACTGATATTACCGCCATTAATGATTATGCATATGTGAACTCAGGCAAGTATATTCTGCAGGGCCAAGCCCATAAAAAATTCTCTGCAGTGCTTTCTTGCAGCTTAGCAGCCATAAATAATGATAGCTGTATCTCAGTTTGAAACAGTTTTAGTTAATTTTCCATCCAACACTCATTGCTATTAAGCAGCACCACATACTCCATGTAATTTTAGCTCAGGATGTTTTTACCCTAGTCTGTGAAGGCAGAGTGTCTGGATTTAATGGGCTGGATCCAGCCAAGTTTTTTTCACTTAATCTTACCTAGTTCTCCTCCCTCCTACAGCCCCTGTCCCATATTGCTTTTGTTTATGCTGGTCTTTTTTAAAGAAGACATACGGGACCCAACCTCTCTTTCCCACCAATTGGCTCCCACCCAATGCAATTTATTCCCACAAGAGCACATATAAGTGCAAAGAAGTTTGCCCTAATCCAGTGTCTTCATCTCACAAGAATGCTCAGCACATCACAGGTTCGAGCACAGAATGATTAACTGTCTTCTGTTAGTTAAAATACATCACAAAGGACATGAAATTTACAGTGCATGTTACAATGCAGGCTTACACTCTTAGGGACATTTTACTGGATGATTGCTACAAGCTTTGGTGGTGTTAGGAAGATTGAGAATGTTCAGCCACCGGAAAAGTGTACTTTGGCCAGGCGCATGTCAGATGAGGCCCCAAAAAGCATCTTTTCAGATGGGAGAGATCATTGTAACAAGCCATGTATGTGTCCGGCTCTTCCAAACTGATATTTCTAAATTATTTAAAAACATTTTCTGAATGGTTGAGGTGAGTGGGGAAATCCGAGAAGGAATGGGGAAGTTATTCAGATGCAACTCTATGGGCACTTTGGGCAGGATCTGAATTATAAGAGGGGATGTGGAATTTGAGGAGTAATGAGAAAAGACTAGGAAGTGGTTCTTGAAGCAATAAGTCCTTTTCTTCAAAACCACTTCCTAGTTTGTTTGTAAGTTTGTATGTTGTATTTGTTTAATTTCAATAAAAAATGTTATTTAAAAAAAAGAGAACTTATACTACAATAAAGTTGGTTAGTCTTAAAGGTGAAGAGAAAAAAACCACAAACCACTTCCTAGTCTTTTCCCATTAGTCCTCAAAGTTCATCTGGACCAGCAAGTATAGCTCAGTGGCAAAGCAGATGCTTTGTGTGCAGGAAAACCCAAATAACATCTCTAGTTACAAGACTCTTAAGCAGGGGGACCCAGAAGCACCTTGTGCTGAGGAACAAGCTACACACGTTTTCTACAAGTTGTGCCTGGGTTCCTTGACCTGACTTGTGGTCAGTGTCACACTCAGCTGTCAGTTCCCTGCTGAGAATTCAGTTTCCAAACTTACGGGGGCTCAGGGAGGGGTGCCATCAGTCCGAGCTGTTTTCCTGATCTAAAACTGCTCCAGGCTGTGCTATTTGTCCTACTGTAGGGCTGAATGTGAACTGATGGGCTACGTGTGCATCCTCCAACAGAGCAAATAGTTCCCTGCAGTCGTTCTGGGTGAGGAAAATAATATGGAGCAGAAGACTGAAATTCCTTCTCCCCACAGACTGTGGTCAAGTCAGGCCCCTTTACACTTAGGAATTGAGTTCACAGCTGGAAATTCAAAGCTGAGTGTTGTTGCCAAGTAGGCCCCCTCCCCTGCTTTAAAGCCTGCCATGAACTGTGTTAGAGTTTCCTGCGTTGCTGTTTCACTGCTACACCCAAAGACTGCTTTGCACGTGTGTGCTCCGATGCACGTGTCAGTTTCCTGCCTGCGTGTCAATTACCCTGCTGCTGTAATAGACTGTGTAGTTTACAGACTCCATGTTTGGTTAACTGCACAAAGGACTCTTTTCCTGGGCAGCCCTGCCCTGACCTGTATCTGGATTCCCAGTGTGTGTGTTTGGACTTTATTACAAGTGTGCCCCGTGCCTGCATTGCCATCTGCCACGGACCGTGCCTGTTCCCTGCTTTGGACTGTGTTTTGTGTGCTGTTACCCCTGCCTCCATGGAAGCCTGCCTCATATGGGCCCAAGCCGCTGCTAGCAGCCGGGCGCCAGCCGGGGAAACCTCCAGCGAGCCTGGCTAGGCGCTCCCTGGTCAGTTCCCGCCTGGAGCCTCCCGCGGGTAGGTTGCCGAGCTTGCCCTCGCTACCGGGCAGCCTGCTATCCAGCCCCAGCTACGCCCAGCCGGCATCCATGTTCTCAGGCAGCCAGAAGACCCTGGGAAGAAGACTGCTTTGAGAAGCCATTTCGGCGAAGCGGGCACACCACGTCCGCAGCGAGAGCCCCTCGCCCCGCTCTGCATATCTTAGGAGCCGCCCCGGAGAAGGAACTAAGTGCCGACCATCCCAAGCACTTAAGGAATGCATCTCAAAGAAACCTCCGCATTCCAAAGCTGATGACATCAGGACAAGCCCTGTCCGCTGGAACATCCTTTCAGCCCACTTGGATTTCCCCCTCCCTCCTTTGTCCCCTCTTCCTGAGGTGTCACTTATCACAATCTGATTACCAAAGTGGCCCATCCAAGCCATTCAGTAGCCCATTAGACCCTTTGTTTTAATCTGTGAGAACCACCAAGTACAGCACCAGCCCCAGGGTACGTTTTGGGGTATTTAAGCTGGTCTCTCAGACCACTCGGTGCTTCGGCCATTCCCTATCCAGACCTCCTTGCTGTCCGTCTGTGGTCCCAGTGCTGGCATTGGGCCACCTCGCTGTTGTGTCTCTGCTTCGCTCCAGGATAAGTGAGTATTTCCCTTACCATCGTTGGGAACCAGCTAATGCGAACGTCTCTGTATTTCATACTCTATGTTTCTTAGACCTTGTATGTTCTTTGTATGATTGTGCAAGCTAGGCTTACGCTACACTCAATACACGTGTTTGAACCTGACTCGTTGTCTGCCTCTTTTTCACTAGAGTGTCTGGGATCAGGACCTCCGTATACATAGGTTATGATCCTCGCTTAATATTAATAGTTACAGACTGCTACAGCTAATTCCCCATTATAATAAAGAGCAGTTCTGGTAACAGTTTACTGGTGGAGAATGCGGGCATAACCCAGTTCGTGTGAATACACGTGAGTCGACACGCGTGTCTTCGGCGAACTGACTTAGAGGAAAATTTTCCAGACCTCAGTGTAAAGAGCGCAATTTAGCTCAGGGAATTAAAAGTGTGAGTGTGTGTGGCTCTAGCGAGCATTTCTATCTTGTGGGTTGGCTTTTCCCCATTTCCTCCTTCAGCCAGCTTTGGACTACTTGCCTTTTGTGGTGCACCGCGAGGCCCTCCAGCCGTTATAACCGGTGTACTGTGGGTGAGGACCTCTGAACTGGTGAAGTTCCTGGCCACCTTCCGGGCCGCCTAAACGCGTCTATGTGGGTGGGATCCCAGAAGTAGGTTCTATAGATTTATATACATCCTGAAGCAGCACATATAAAATTCTCTTCCGCCCTCCCCCGTCTCTCCTAAGTCCGTCCAAACCCCGTTCCTGCCAGCACTTAGGCTTCAATCCCCGCTCCGGAGGAAACGGGAAGGGATCGTTAGTCCGTTCGGTTGTTCAGTCAGTTTAGCTTTGGGAATCTGAAGCCAGGTTCCTGAAGCCCCGCGGCAGCCTGCCGCACCGTGCTTAAGAGTTTTAAGGAAGACTCTTGGGCGCCTTTCCGCTTGCGAGTTTTAAGTTAGACTCGTGGGCACACCTCGCTTGGGAGTCAGTGGGACTCTTGGGCACACTTTTGCTTGGGAGTTGTTAGAACTCTTGAGCGCACCTCGCTTGGGAGTACAGTAAGCTTTACTCCTGAGCCATTTTGCTTGGGGACGTGCAGAGGCAGTCCTTGAGCGCTTTCAGTCTTTTGGTCGAGGCTTGGAGACAGTTTAACCGTTTGTCTCTGAGCACGAGGCCTGGGGACACTTTGAGTATAGTTCTTGGGCAGAGAGCTTGAGAGCATTTTGGCTTCTGAGCAGAGGCTTGGGAGCATTTCTGGTTGCCTAAGCAGAGGCTTAGGAGACCCCTTAGTTGCAGTTTCCGGGCAGAGGCTTGGGAACACTTTTTGGTTTTCTGAGCGCATAGGCTTGGGAGACCCCTGAGCTTTGGCTTCTAAGCAGAGGCTTGGAAGCACTGAGCGTTTTTGTTCTTGGGCTTAGAGAGCTTGAGAGCACCCTCTGAGCCAGTAAACTTTTCCTGGTCCCGTGGCTTGTAGGCAAGCTTGAAACGGGAATAGGAATTTTCCCTTCTCCCCCGGTGGAGAAGAACCGAGCGTAGGACCCTAAAAATACCCTTTGAACCTAAAAGTAGAACCTTAAAGACCCCTGGTAAAAACCCTTGAGGACCTGAGGGAAGGATAAACCTCCCAAAAGGAACATAGAGAGGAAGAAGTTGTTAAAACCCTTGAGCAGCTTTAATCGCCCCACCCCTGGTGTCGCTGATCTACTCTTTAACCTCCCCCGAGATCAGCCTTAAACTAAAAAGAAAAATGTACCGGGCAAACCCCGCCGTGCCCCGCCTGGAGAAGTGGCTAGTAAAGAAGGGAGATTGCCCCTGGGAAGCCGGTTCCTTCAAGGGACCCGACCCGCTCCAGATAGTTAGAAGTGCCTTCCAAGATTTTTGCGAAAAAGAGAAACCTAGGTCTAGCAAAAAGGACAGATATGGAGCCTGGGCACTTTTCACCGCCCTGCAGGACAGTGTGTCCCTAATTAGCAAGTTGCAAACAGCACAGGAGGAGTTAGAGGAGAGGTCAAAACGAGAGCAGGACGCCTTGCGCCTAGAAATCCAGACTCTCAGGACCAAGCTAACCGACCAGGAGAGAGAACATGAGGAAAAGGCAGTTGAGTGGCGCGCCGAACGCGTCAATTTCATATTAGAGAAGCAAGGACTAACTACCGCCCTCCAGGACGCTCAGCACAAGGCTGAAGCGGCCACCGCTCGTGCCGATATGGCTGAGCACGCATTAACTGAGGGACAAGAAGAGATTACTAAGCTCACCCATGCCGCCCGGTTCATGGCGGACCACAACCAGTCTAAAACCGCAGCCGCGGACCATTCAGCTTGTAAGAGGGAGCTAGAGGCCCTAAAGCGACACTTGGGGATGCAACAGGCCGTAATTTCCGCCGTGCACCCCTCAGCCCTCTTGGCCCTCCCAGAAGATAGTAAGGATAGCTGGGCATCTCAGTCGCCCCAGCCCGAGGAAGCCCCACAGCCCCTCCATCCCATATCTACCAAGGAAATAGTATCCATGGACGAGGATGGCAGGAAAACAGACCGGGTCGTTAAAGAAACCCGCAATTGGAGGCCCGATGAGCTCCAAGCCATAGCAGACCGTATGGGACCCCTAAACCGAGACACCGCCATCCAGTGGTTCACCCATGTGACCACCTCTCAGCCTTCCGCTAGTGGTTCCGATGTGGCCCAACTGGCCCGCCAATGCGCCGCCCCTGAGATAGTTTCGGCCCTCAATGCCTATATTTCTAACCGACGGTTAGCCACACGCAGCCAGTATGGAGCAATTAAGGAAATTTGTGCATTCCTGTGGCCCACCAAGAGCTTGAAAGCCCTGTATATTGCGGAGTCCCAGAAACCTGGGGAGGACCCAGAGGCATACTTAGCTAGGAAGCAGCTTCTCGCTGAGCTAGCAGACGAAGTGGACCTAGATGCAAGCGATGTACCCGACTTTGACGAATTAGAATTCAGGAGAGCAGTCTTAGATGGACTCAATAGTACCACCCGCCTAGCACTGGCAGGAGTGGAGCCCGGGAGCATCTCATGGGGAGACCTGGAAGCTCGCATCAGAAGCATTGCTGGCCTGTTGCGAGAAACCGGCGCCATCCGCCATGTGAAGCCCCCGGCCTCTCGTAGGAAGGAGAGCGAGCCGATAAGTGCAGTCACCTATGCCAATCATGGCCCCCACTCTCAGTACCGACCACAGGGACGCAGCCCGTATCCGGAGGCAAGGGGAGGAATCCTGAGGGGAAGGAGCGGCAGCTTTAACCGGGGAAGAGGACCAAGGGACTACCGCCCGGGAGTCTCCTTTGCGCCCGCCCCGAGTTACAGTTCCTCCTCCCAGCAAAGACCCCACGAGCCCCGACTGCAGGATGCACCCATAGCCCCTTCTCACTCGCGAGCATCGCACCCGTACCACCATCAGGTCTACCCGCCTCCAGATCAGTCCAATGCTTGGGGAGCATCGCAGGGCGACCACGAGGGTTACCGGGACCGCGGCAGCACGCCCCAGTCCAGGGACTCCCTCCGTTGGGAACTTTGGATGCGCCTCAAAAACATTGGAGCGAACATGGAGCTCTTCGACGGAAAGCCCACGTCCGTTCTAATGAAGGCGATCATGGAGTGGGAAGACCAGCAGCAGCCCCCAGTACCTCCGTCGGCGCCTCCTTTGCCGCCAGACCCTCCCTTCTCGAGTCCCCCGATAGCTGCGGTTCGAGAGCACCCGAGCCCCAACAACCCCTTTAGAAGAAGCGCCGCTTCCACCGACCAGAGTGCAGGATCAGAATAGGGTTGCCCCGAGTCCCAGTCTCCCTCCGTGGGCATAGTTGCCAAACTAAAGCCGGACACATGGGGGAGACCGACAGTAAAGGCAGGGATCGGGACTCCCGGGGGAAAGAAGAAGCCTGCCACTCTCCTTATAGACACCGGAGCTTCTCTTAATATACTCCGGCCCACCTTAGTTACAAAGGGCACCCAGACCCCCACAACCATGCAGCTCGCCGGTTTTGGAGGCGGCACGCAGGAATCCCCGGTCTGGCAGGATATCCCCCTCTCCGTTGGGAACCTGGCCACCCGGATTTCAGCGTGCGCAAACCGGGGAGAAGACGATGGACTTTTGGGCATGCCATTTTTCCGTGCCGAGGGACTGACCATTGACCTAGCGAACGGGCTCCTGTGGCGCATCCCGGGAGGCCCAGACTTTGTTAATGCAGTCCATCGATGTGCAGCCCTCAAGGCCCCCCTTCCTCTCGCCCCCATCACAGGAGACCCCTGGGTTCAGGACTTTCCCGAAGTGTGGGTAACAGATAAAGCCGAGTGTGGGATAGTGAAGGGCGCCTGCGTCCTGATTGAAGGAAAGGACCCCCCTCCCCAAAGACAGTACAAGTACCCAGCAGAAGCTGAGGCAGGGATAGCCAAGACTATAGAAGGACTCCTTGAGTGGGACGTCATACTCCCAATGCAGTCCATCTGCAACGCCCCATTGTGGCCAGTTCTGAAAGCAGATGGAGTGACCTGGAGAATGACGGTCGACTTCCGTGCCCTGAATGCCACCACCCCTCCAGTTGCCCCGGTTGTGGCCAAGTATAATGAGATCCTAACGGCCATTGCCGCTGGGTCCCGGTTCTACTCGGTCATAGACCTGGCCAATGCCTTCCACTCCATCCGGTTGCATGAGTCTTGCTGGTACAAGTTCGCGTTCACTTTCCGTGGCCAGCAATACGCATTCAAGCGGACACCCCAGGGATTCCACTCCAGCCCCAGCATTTGTCATGCCCATGTAGTTCAAATGTGGGAACGCCTCCAACCCTCCTCGAGGCCCCACGTACTGAGCTACGTGGATGACATTTTAGTCCACGCCCCCACGGAAGAATTAGCCCGCCAAATCACCAGGGAAGTCCTGGAACTCCTCCGCGAGACTGGGTTCAAGGCAAGCAGGGAAAAGGCCCAATTGGTTCAGACCAGCGTCAAGTACCTGGGTCTGACCCTGGGACCCGAGGGTCGTACCCCGGACGCCCAGCGAATGGAGGTCATTTCCAAGCTGCCTGCACCCACCGATGTCCCCTCCCTCAGAGCCCTTCTAGGGACTTTCAACTTTTCCCGAGACTTCATCGAGTCCTTTGCAGACAAAGCTCGCCCCCTTTATGCCCTCCTCAAGAAGAACACTCCCTGGGAGTGGGGACCGGAGCAACAGACAGCCTTAGCCGAGCTAAAGCGCAGTCTGGCCGCGGCCCCGGCCCTAGCCCATCCAGATGTAACTCAGCCATTCTTTATCCAGTTAGCAGTATCAGACAAGAGCATAGGAGCCACGCTCACCCAGCAGCAAGCGGGAACCGCTAGAGTAGTAGCCTATGCCTCTCGCAACCTAACCGCAGTAGAGACTAAGTTTAGCCCATGCGAGAAGACATGCCTTGCTCTAGTTTGGAGTCTGACCCATTGGGAATTTATCATAGGAGGCTCCCGCACAATAGTTCAAACTACCCACACGCCTCTCAAATATATTCTGTCTGGCAAAATACAAGACGGACAAGTCTCAAACGCCCGCATAGCGCAGTGGACCCTGGCCCTAGTCAACCGCGGAGTAGAATTCAAAAAGGAAACCACTGAGCCACCAGCCCCCTATGGCCTATTGGTAACCGGGACCGAGCACGAGTGCCCCCTGGACCCGCCACCACAGGTTGTCTGGCCAGTTACTTGGGGAGTCCCGCTAGAGGAAGCCCGACAGAACGGCTTCACATGCTGGTTCTGTGACGGCTCCTCCTTTCACGTTGGAGGCTCCCCTCGGACAGGCTATGGCGCCGTGCGAGTGAGCGACGCCCATACCCTCAAAGGTCCAGCCCGCCCCCATTCCAGCCAAGCGGCTGAGGTGCAAGCGCTTCTGGCAGTGCTTGAGTTTGAGCCCCCAGAAAGCCCACTTGCCATTTACACAGACTCGGATTGGACGGCCAAAGCCGCCACGGTCTGGCTCCCGGTATGGCAGAATCAGGGGTGGAGAGCTAGCGATGGGAAACCCGTAGCCCACCTACAGCTATGGCAGCAAGTAGCAGCACTCCTCCAGTCCCGCTCAGGCCCAACACAGGTGGCCCATGTCAAGGGACACCAGAAGACAAATTCAGAGACCGCTTATTGGAACGACCAGGCAGACCTTGCAGCCAAGGCAGCCGCCACTGAAAATGCTCCCCTACCGGAATCAGCCACCGACTGTCCCCTCCGCCCTGTCACCACTCGGGCACGAGCCCGCAGCCAAGCTCAGGGAACCGCAGGAACACTAGACCTAGCACAACTGCAACTATCTGACCCAGAAATAACCAACCTCCTAGCCGCAGGAAGGGATCAGACAGGGAGACTCATGATCAGAGAAGAGGAAGGCATAGTTTGGGCAGTAGATGCAGCCGGCGAACGCCATTGGGTAGTGCCATTGGAAGTTAGGGCTGACTTAATTCAGTTTGTCCACGAACAGGGACACCGAGGCAAGGATCTGACTCTGGAAAGGGTAAAAGAGGTTGGTTGGTGGCCTGGCATGCGCACCGAAGTAGCGCAATGGGTGGACAACTGTCTGTCCTGCGCTATGGTCAATGCAGACCCCACCGGACCTAGAGCTCCCCTCCAGCATCAGAGAATTGATGGACCCTGGGCGCGCATACAGATTGACTTTATCGGCCCTCTTCCCCCCACTGCTCGCGGCAATCGCTACTGCCTCACCGTCATAGACCCCTTCAGCAAATGGGTCGAAGCGTTTCCGTGCAAGCGCAACAATGCAGCCACCACAGCCAAATTACTGTTTAATAATGTTTTCTCGCGATGGGGCATCGTGAGAGTCATGGACTCTGATTTAGGCTCACACTTCATCGGAGAAGTAACACAGGAGCTTTGTAAAGCACTGGGCATCCAGCAACGTTTCCACATAGCCGGCCACCCCCAAGCTTCAGGCGCCATAGAAAGAACCAACCGGACCCTCAAAGAGGCTCTCCGCAAGATGGTTCGCTCCTCCGGGAGAGACTGGGATGAAAAACTCCCCATAATCCTAATGGCCATTAGAGGCACTACCGCAGTTCACGGGCTCACACCCCATATGGTAATGACAGGGCGAAGAATGCAGCTCCCGGAAGCCTTCTGGCTAGATACGCAGCTCCCTTCCGATATGCAGCCCGTAGTGATTAATGATGCTTGGGTCCAGGATCTGCTCTCATCCATACACGCCGTCCACATGCAAGTGGCCCAGAGGTTGGGCACAGCTCAGAAAGATATGGACCGCAAACTAGGATGGGTCAGGAACCCCAGGCAGTGGGAAGAAGGACAGCTCGTTCTGTACAGGAAGTTTTCGCAAAAGGCGCATTCACTAGCAGCCAAATGGCAAGGCCCAGTCCCTATCACAAAAAGAGTCTCCCCAGCTGTCTATCAGGTAGCCATCCAAAGAAAGACAGGAGGAACGTGGCTAAAATACTTTCATGCCTCTCAATTAAAAGAATGGAAAGGGAAACCGCTGCAAACCGCCCCCCCTGTGTATGATCCTGGGGGAACCACCACCAGCCCAGCCCCCCTCTGCCCAGTGATTCGCCAGATATCACTCCACCCTGGGCCAGAGATACCGTGTGTCCCCTTAGATCAGACTTTTGTAGCTTTAGAATAAGAGAAACAATAGGATATGTAAATATCGGTGTAAATGGTAGAAGTTTTTCCAGTTCTATTCTTTGACCTCATTAGGCGGGCCCCACAGTTGGGACCCTTGGGAGAAGACGCGGCAATCAAGGCCAAGTGGGACCACCACCGAAAGTGATTCTCGATTGGATTATAAGCCGCATGTTCGGAAAAAATTGCACAGGCAAAGGAGATTTGCTGTGTGTGGGGGTGGTTGGAGAGGCTTTGGCCCAGAGGTGAATGCTGTCTTCCAACGTTGAAACCACCAAAAAAAGGTGATTTCTTTGTTTGAAAACATTTCACCCGCCGTGCTGGTGAAGATCCCGCATCTACGTAGATTCGGGGTCTCACCTGCCAGACCCACGCCTTCGCGTGATGGTCGGCTTTGGCTTTGAGGGCCGTGCCTCCCCTGGAAAAGGATCCCCAGATAGCCCAACATCCCTCTTTTACTAATGTTCATATTCGTCATGGTGAGTTGCTACACGGCGCCACCAGCCAGTACGCTTTAGTGCAAAGGTAAAAGACCCGCCAGTATTTTGTAAATATGTTACCTCTGGAATATGTTATTGGGGTGCGTTTGCTACGCACAAGGGGCAGCGTACCTCATTTACATAGCCAGGATTCCCCCGCGCCAAGATGACCCCCGATTCACCCAGACCCGGTGGCGCCGACAGATCTCGGCCGCCTCCGCCGCTTTTCGATAAACGCCGCCGAGCGCCTTCGGCTCCATTTCGGCCCTTTCCGCCAGCAGCCGCCTGCCCCACGTAATCTTTTCCCTTGCCCGTACCGTATAAGGGAAAAGAAGGGGGGGGAGACATATTGAAGTTATAATGAAGCCCTGCCAGGCCTTCCAAGTGAGGGCAACCTAAAAGCACCCCACACCCGTATGCTTCTTGCTCCTTATACTTTTCTTGCTCAGTATATTTTTCTTTTTGCCCGGTGCAACCTTTTTTTTTTAAAAAACCAGAAAATGGGGCCTCCCGAGGGAGTCCCTCCAAAAATTGCTAGTCCTGCAAACATATGACGAAGGCCTATTTTTGAAAAATTAAAGCGAGGGCCCCCGTCTGCAGCAACCCTTATAGTCAATGTAAGCCGCTCTTTAGTTTTCTTTTCTTTTTTTTAAAACGGCAAGGCCAGGCCGAGCCGGACCGACAGCTCTCAGCCCGCAAAATAAAAATAGCCCGCCACCGAGCAAGGGGCACCTGAAGGCCACATAGCCTAGGCACCCAGGGACCCCTGGGGCGAGTTTGCATAATCCCGCCTAACGCACAGCCGACCCTTGCTCGACGCAAAGACGTCCCCCCTGAAATATACACGCTTTAGAAAGAAACCTTCGCACAGGAGTTCCCCAGAGCAACAAGCTGGAAGGCTCGCTTAGTGCTCTGGGACTTCTCGTTCGAGCCCCACCTAATAGACAGTGCTGGCAGAAATACGCCCTCCTTTTCCCCACTTCACTTCATTTATTTTTGCTGCAATAAACTCAGGGAACCTGTACTTATATCCGCAGGTCTCCCCAGGATATTTTCGCCACAAAAAGGAAAAGGAAGGCCAGGAGATGAGGCACCTGGCTACCCTGTGTTTGCTCGTGCTGACAGGCACCCTAACAGAGGGACGCCCGTCCAAATTAATGCCCTACCCCCACTGGAGATGTATAAATACCCTGGCAGGAAATGAAATGATGGTCTGCAAAGTTGTGCAGCAGAGCAATATGACCACCCCCACGGATCGCACAAACTTCCGCAGTTGTGAAGAGCAGTGGATCCGACCCCCAGAGCTTGTTATTTTATGTGTGGGAGTAAAAACTCTGTCTCAAGAGCTAGTGTGTTACTCGCCTACGGATACTGTTTCACCACTTGCTCCGATTCCTTGTATGTTCCTTCCCCGTATCAGGCCAGCCCCCACCGCAGTCCCGGTGGTAGACAGATATACCACCCCTGCCAACTTCGAAACCTCGCCATTTGTCACTGAGG
This sequence comes from Eublepharis macularius, assembly GCF_028583425.1. Classification (NCBI taxonomy): domain Eukaryota; kingdom Metazoa; phylum Chordata; class Lepidosauria; order Squamata; family Eublepharidae; genus Eublepharis; species Eublepharis macularius. The sequence goes on from NC_072798.1 coordinate 75,445,314, forward strand.
CTTTTGGACCATACTGTGAAGTTATTTTAGTGTCGGCCGCAGTATGGAAGGCAGGAGACCCCTTTAGAATGACCATCCTACTAGGCACTACCACCACTGAGTCTGCATCAGTCACTATCACGCCCCCTTCAGGCGCAGTTCTCTCCTTTGCTATAGAACGCTGGGAGAACCTGACCTGGATTGTAAAAGAGGAAGACCTAGCCAAACATGGCCCACCCGATTGGATTCTGGTTCAACAGACGCCCGAATGCCGAACCAAGCCCCTAGTAGAGAAATTTCACCGGCTTGGGCTGCTCTTTGTAAATTTGACTCACGAACCAGGCAATTATTCCCTGCTGATCCGGACCCAGGAGACCCACACCATCCAAATTGACCCTTTGATTGCTAGCAATGAACAATTAAGCCAAGGCGGCACGCATATAGTGGGCTCCCATGTTTTGAAAACTGACATTCGAGAGAGAGTTCTAGTCCGCCCGCAAATGTCTTTAAAAGAGATCCGCATAGACTTAGCTGAGCTAAATATAACCCAGAGGCTGCCGCAGTGCGCTCCCTATCTGGAGGCCGGTAGCAAGGGTTGGAATGCATGGCTACAACTGTGGATCGATCCCTCCCCCCTCTCTCTCGCGTGCCAGGCGAAGCATTGCCGACTGGACTGCTCCTGCAGCCGGAGGCTTAGCAATCATGGATTCGGTCAATATTGAGACTCTCGCTAATAAGTTTGCCCATGTCACGACTAGCATCTCCGACTTAGGTAAACCGGTGGTGCAGTCCCTAAATTCCATTGCGAATGGGCAGCACGAGATCAGCTCCATTTTAGTTAACTGGGAGAGTCAAATTGAAAGAGATTTTTCTCTGCTGCTCAAAGGAACACAGTCTTTTGAACGCAACGTGTCAATAGCCATGGCATGTATGCAAGCCCAACAATTGAATCAGGCTGTGGCCATGGGGCTAATTCGGCAAGCCACGGACGGGCATCTGCCCCTGGAAATTAAAAGATTGATTATGCCCAAATTGTCACCCATAGAACTGGAGCTTGAATCCTGGTGGTCCCTTGTAAATTCCTCGTTCTCACCGACCACCCAGGAGCTTAAATTATTTTTATTAACGGCCAGTGCGCACGAGTCATTCCATGTGTATCCAGTCGTGCCTCTGGGACTCCAAGTCGGCGACACCGAAGTCCTCTACGCCCGCCACCCCGACCATTGGGCCCGCTTCACCCCGACCGGATGGCAGCTCGTCAGCCTCCAAGGGTGCCAGCATCGAGACCAGACCGGCTTCATCTGCCAGGACCAAGCCTTTGCACCTCATCACCCCTGTGTAGCCCCGCAAGTCGACGCCCTCAATGAGTGCTCTTTCGAGGTCGTCCGGGAGAACAGCTCCGCTGTGGTCTACATTGGGAAAGGATGTGCCTGCGTGCGAACGGCCTGCGACTTTGTGATCCTGAACTCGTTCCAGCTTAAGCCCGTGATCCCGGGAGTCAACCGCTGCTTTTGTAACCTGTCTTCGGTAGCAGCCTGCGACTTCACCTACATGGTACCGGTCTGGACCCAAGAAGAGATCCTGGTGGCACCCTCCATCTATCGTTATGTGAAGCCTGTCGCCCTTGGCATCGGTCTGGAATTAATCCACGAGCTCTTGACCCACCCGCAGCTTCACCGCACCCTCCAGAGCATCCAGAGGGACGGGGACACCACTGCTCTGGTTGTGTCCCACAACGGAAAGGAGGTTTTGGATCTTGTCCAGCGGATTAAGACCACCGGCGAGCATTCGTGGTGGGAAACCCTCTTTGGCTGGAGCCCCACTGCCACTGGAATTTACAATTTGGCTTTGCACCCGATCATTGTTATTTTGGCCTTCCAAGTTTTGTTGTGTGCCTCATTACTTTATTTGGGCTGTTGGAGCCGCCGACAGCTCCAGCAACTCCAACTATCCCACCGTCTGGACCATTACAATCCAGACCTACTCTTGCCCTAATGGTGATTCCTGGCGCCCTCCTTTAACCCTTGTTTATTTGCTTACGTTGTTATGAACTGTGATTATCATGTGTACGGATCCTGCACCGGCCCCATGGACGCTTTGCTGCTGGACACCGCTCCGAGGCCCTCTTGTGGACTAGGGGGGGACATGTTTCTCTGCCTCCCAGCCCACGGCCCGTCTCCAAACAACCGCCAGCAGCGCCACCTCCATGAGGACTAGAACTGTGTGCCTGAAGCCCTTCTCGCCGCTCACCGACCCTGCTCTGCGGATTGACGCAGACAGCAAGGGGGGGTGGAAGTGTGTTCTGGGACACATAGACTAAGCTTGCTTGTTCTTGTAAATATGCAACCCAGTCCAGCAGCTGTACTGCGGACTGAGCCGTCTGTGATCTTTGTAGCTCTATTGTTTTATGAATTCCTTCTCATTGCTTTTATGAATTTTAACTCCCATGAATTTAGCCCCGAACTAGTCCCTCTCTCTATCTATTGCAAGTGCGCCCATGAACTTTATCCCTATGAATTTGATTTTAACCTTAGGAATTGCCTTTTTAACCCGACTCCCTCCGCCGAGGTAATTCTAGCATATCTATTATTTTATGAATTTGGTTTTAACCGGGACCCCTTCTGAACGGTCTCTTTTAAAGGTTATTTTATTTCTGATTTTTAAGCTCTATGAATTTGGTTTTAATCTGGCCGCATGAGTTGGTCTTTTAATTGCAGAGTTTATTTTTCTGCCCCCATGAGCCCTTCCGCCGCCTACCCCTCATGAATTGTTTCCACGCACTTGCTTTTATTCTTGCTGCTTTTGACTTCATGAACTATTGCTTTTAATCACATATGTATTTATGATTTTAGCCATGTATGAATTACTCTACCCTTGATGAATTATGCCATGCTTGCACATTTCACTTTACCCTGTATGAAGTGCTTTTAATTGTCCCTGCTTTTAATCCTATGTATCTATTTATGATTTTAACTATCCATGAATTAATCCATGCATATGAATTGCGCCTGGTTTTTAATGCTTTTAACCCACCATGAATTCCGAATGAATTACCTCCCGCCATGAATTGATCAATGTACCCAAATATGAATTGTTGTTGTTTATATGCATGAATTGCTCATTGCTGCCTATACTACTATGAATTGCTATTACTTATGAATTATTGCTATTTATTCTGACGATTGCACTTAGCACACCCCCTGGTGTGAACCCAGAGACCTGCAGCCCATTGGCTGATCTAAATTGCACTTATTCGGTTAGGTGGTTCTCCAAACTAAATTTTTGAGTGACGCCTCCCCCTCCTTCCCTTCCCACTCCTTCTTCGCCCGAAGCTCGACCACCGGACATTGCTGACCACCTCGCCTTTGAAGTCAAGTTCGGAGACCCGCGCTCCTGACGTCCCGGGGTCTCCGAGGGGGGGAATTGTTGCCAAGTAGGCCCCCTCCCCTGCTTTAAAGCCTGCCATGAACTGTGTTAGAGTTTCCTGCGTTGCTGTTTCACTGCTACACCCAAAGACTGCTTTGCACGTGTGTGCTCCGATGCACGTGTCAGTTTCCTGCCTGCGTGTCAATTACCCTGCTGCTGTAATAGACTGTGTAGTTTACAGACTCCATGTTTGGTTAACTGCACAAAGGACTCTTTTCCTGGGCAGCCCTGCCCTGACCTGTATCTGGATTCCCAGTGTGTGTGTTTGGACTTTATTACAAGTGTGCCCCGTGCCTGCATTGCCATCTGCCACGGACCGTGCCTGTTCCCTGCTTTGGACTGTGTTTTGTGTGCTGTTACCCCTGCCTCCATGGAAGCCTGCCTCATATGGGCCCAAGCCGCTGCTAGCAGCCGGGCGCCAGCCGGGGAAACCTCCAGCGAGCCTGGCTAGGCGCTCCCTGGTCAGTTCCCGCCTGGAGCCTCCCGCGGGTAGGTTGCCGAGCTTGCCCTCGCTACCGGGCAGCCTGCTATCCAGCCCCAGCTACGCCCAGCCGGCATCCATGTTCTCAGGCAGCCAGAAGACCCTGGGAAGAAGACTGCTTTGAGAAGCCATTTCGGCGAAGCGGGCACACCACGTCCGCAGCGAGAGCCCCTCGCCCCGCTCTGCATATCTTAGGAGCCGCCCCGGAGAAGGAACTAAGTGCCGACCATCCCAAGCACTTAAGGAATGCATCTCAAAGAAACCTCCGCATTCCAAAGCTGATGACATCAGGACAAGCCCTGTCCGCTGGAACATCCTTTCAGCCCACTTGGATTTCCCCCTCCCTCCTTTGTCCCCTCTTCCTGAGGTGTCACTTATCACAATCTGATTACCAAAGTGGCCCATCCAAGCCATTCAGTAGCCCATTAGACCCTTTGTTTTAATCTGTGAGAACCACCAAGTACAGCACCAGCCCCAGGGTACGTTTTGGGGTATTTAAGCTGGTCTCTCAGACCACTCGGTGCTTCGGCCATTCCCTATCCAGACCTCCTTGCTGTCCGTCTGTGGTCCCAGTGCTGGCATTGGGCCACCTCGCTGTTGTGTCTCTGCTTCGCTCCAGGATAAGTGAGTATTTCCCTTACCATCGTTGGGAACCAGCTAATGCGAACGTCTCTGTATTTCATACTCTATGTTTCTTAGACCTTGTATGTTCTTTGTATGATTGTGCAAGCTAGGCTTACGCTACACTCAATACACGTGTTTGAACCTGACTCGTTGTCTGCCTCTTTTTCACTAGAGTGTCTGGGATCAGGACCTCCGTATACATAGGTTATGATCCTCGCTTAATATTAATAGTTACAGACTGCTACAGCTAATTCCCCATTATAATAAAGAGCAGTTCTGGTAACAGTGTGACTGATGGACAGGAAGTCAGATCAAGGAACCAGACACAACCTGTGGAAAAGTGTAACATGTAGTTTTACCCTTAGACGTTGAAGACTGGGATGGGCTTTGATGGACAAAGCAAGAAGAGGAAGCCCATTACATTATTTATTTGTTTACGCTCATATATATCTCACCTCCTCACCCTTACAGACCCCCCAGGCAGCTAACAAGCTAAAAGGATCATATAATTTACACCACCAGCCCCCAGTTATCAATAACAACTCATAAAGCAGGTATAAAACAGATATATAAAACAGTCATAAAAGGTATATGGTCTTTCAGACAAAGTCTTTCTTGTCCTTTCTTCTTCATGATAAACTGGAAAAATCACAGGCCACTCAGCAGCTATGCTCACATGCATGAACATGGAAGTTTACTTACTAATTTTTAATTCCATTTTGTAAAGAATAACATGGAAATCTCAAGATTGCCATAAAAAAGATTATCTTCAGATCCCGAGAGTAAAATAAAAGAACGTGATATGTCACATTCTGTTCTTGATGATTTTTAATTTTAACAGTGTTATGGGATTGCATTAAAATCTGATTGTGTTTTAAATAAATGATCATAATGTCTTGGTTTGCTGAACATTGAACTGCAGGGTTTCTTTTCACAATATTTGTGCAATCCTGTACCAAGTGGAGGTGCAAACATATTTTGGTTACCTACAAGGTCAAGGAGGTAGCTCAAAATATTCTGAAAATTAAATGTTCAAAGCAGCACATATTTTAAAAATGCAACAGCAGCAACATTTGATTTATATACTGCCCTTCAAGAAAACATAATGCCACACTCAGAGCATTTACAAAGTGTGTTATTGTTATCCCCACAACAACAATCACCCTGTGAGGTGGGTGGGGCTGAGAGAGCTCTGAGAGAGTTGTGACTGATCCAAGGTCATCCAGCTGGCTTCAAACGGAGAAGTGGGGAATCAAACCTGGCTCTCCAGATTAGAGTCCTGCTGCTCTTAACCACTATACCAAACTTACTCCCCCAGAGCTATCCCAGAGGTACACAACCCCTTGTATGCTTGCTGAACAGTGGCATACCAGTCCATTTTTGCCTGTGTGGCAGTTTCCTTGCTCCACTCCAAAAGCAGGGATGTTATTGAACCAGGATAAGTCAGACGACGAGTCAGGAACTTTGAGGCTTTGGAGAACTAGCATCATCAGCTGGAGTTCCTTCTGGCCCCACCTCCAGAGAGTGGTGGCAGTCCTGCTCCAACAAGTGGTGCTGTAATGCACACTGAGTTGCCAACCTTCAGTTGGGTCCTGGAGTTCTCCCAGAATCGCAACTGATCTCCAGACAACATTTTCCCCGGAGAAAATGGCAGCTTTGGAGGGCAGATGCGATGGCATCACATCCCCGCTCAACTCCCTCCTTTCCCCAAATGTCACCCTCCCCAAACTCCACCTCCAAAATTTCCAAAAAATTTCCAACCCCAAGTTGGCAACCCAAACTGTACAGGTGCACAGCACAAAGCAGGGACAGGAGATTTCCAGCTACATGTGCTGTTCTGCCATCTGAAGAACAGTCATTGTCCTCCTCACAAGGAGCCATTTCTGTGGCTACTAGGGATGAGATAGAGCCACAACAGATGCATGGTCTTTGGCCAAGTACAACTCTCATCTCTCTTCCCCTCTCTTTCTGTTTTCCAATGCACCAAGATAGGTAGACACTGCAGTATGTTTATGTTGGGGTGAGTGCCCTTGGATCAAAATGATTCCCTGCTTCTAACTACAATGATCATCAATTGACCAATGTACAGTGTAGGCTTTCATAGGCCAACACTGCTAACTGCATAAGAAACTGGAGAATTGTGTTTAACTTCTGGTGGGTAGCCATATTGGTCTGCTGTAGAACAGCAAGATTCAGGTCTAGTAGCACCTTGAAGACCAGCTAGGGTATAAAGTTTTGAGACTCAAAGCTCCTTTCACCAGAGAATTGTGATTTGGCAGGATTATGTGCCTTTGGTTTCAGGGGGTGTGGGAAGAAACCAGAACTTATGGAGCCAACGTGGCTGTGTGGTTTCTTCCTAGTCCTGATAAAGAAAGCAGAATGACTTTGGTCTTACCGTTGTGTGTCAAGCTGTGGGTTGGAACTAAAGGCTTTTCCACCAAAAAAGGTTGCACTGAGGGCTTTGAGAACTGCATGTAGAAAAGTCATGTGGGATGGAGGTAGGGCAGCCAGGCCTCATGCTGGCAGCCTTGTTTGCCTGCCTCTGCTTTGAGTGACAGCTGGACAATTTTTTTTAAAGCAACATCCACCACATCATGATGTCACATGTGGATAAAACCAGGAAATGATGTAGGGTAGCTCTAATAACCACTGGAAACTCTATGGTTTTGTCATAGAGTTTCCCATGATTCATAGAGCTACTCTATGTCACTTCCAGGTTTTATGCAGAAGTGATGTTGCGATATAGCCGATGTTGACTTCTGCATTTCCCTGCCCCTCCTCCTGCTCAGTCTTACAACCTTATGGGGGCTGTAATAAGGAGAGGAACTGGATGAGACTGAGTGAAAATGCTAGACCAAACACACAGCATATCATTTTTTTGTATATACATCTGCCAGAGTTAGGAAACCTCTGACCTTTTGCCTCACTGACCCAATTTTTGGGGAATACGTAATCCTGTACACTGATACCAGCACAGCGACTCGAAAGCTGAGGCTGAAAACCATCTAAAATCCAAGTGCTATGTTTAACTGGTTCCTTCACCACATTGTAAATGACACTTAGTCATAAAATATACAAGATCCTATAAAGAAACCAGTAAAAGATATTGCCTGACCCTCCTTATATCCCTCTAGTAAACTGGGGTCAAAACAGATACAACTCAATGCCAGACAGTGTAGGAAAATACCAACGCCTTGTTTACAATGGATAAGTTCACAGCCAGAAGAAGAAAGGAAGAAAGACTCCATAGCAACAAAACAGCCGATGAATGTGATGCTGATAAGAAACCTAGCCTGGAAAAAGGATCTACTTCCTATTGGGTTCTTAATAAGCTGCTTGCATGCGAGGAGGGTTTTGAAATTACTGCAGACAGCTCTATGAAAACATCTCTGCAATGATCAATAGAGATGGTTAAGAAAGGAGAAGGGAAGAACAGGTTGGAGATATCATAATGGCCCTACTACTTAATCATGGCAACACCCACACCTTTACAGAGCCGACACAAATGGAAATGTTTTTAAACCCATCTTTTGATTTCTGGGTCACAAGGACCTACAGGGCAGAACAATGACTGTCGAGATTGCTCCATGTTCAGCTTCTAAAATGGGGGAAAATCTTTTCTCTCTTCTAAATCCCCATTTTAAGACAGGAACCATAATTTAAATCGGCTGTTGAGAGGAGAAATCATTTTGATGTAGGATTTTGCGGCGCTTGTTTGCCATCGGTGCACTGCATGTTCTTTCTTCTAATCTTCCTCCAGATATATCTAACACAGTGCTTAACTTTCTCGTTGAGCCAAGGCAGGCTCCAGAAAGCAGCAAACACCATTTGCTGGGACTCCAAAACCAGCTCAGGGCTATGACCTCACTTGGGCATGAAACACGCCAGAAGGTTTGCACCGTATGGGTGAATTCTTGTTTTACCTGCCACCCAGTCTGAAGTTCAGGAGGGTCTACTGAGGATGCCATCCCCAAAGCCTCCCAAATCCTAGAGCTGGCATAGCTGAAATGAGCAAGGTTTAAATGTGCATAACACTGCCTGGATTATGCCTATCAATTTTCTGGACATAAAAGGAAGAGTCATTGACCTGTTATCCATTTCATACAAAAGGTCTTCAGATTTCCTTTGCCCTCCTCCCATGAATAAGGCATAGCTATTTTATTTGTGGTCCTTGAAAACCATCTTGTAATGAAGCTCCTACTAAAATATGCATGATTAATTGGATTCATTAAACTTCAGAATGGAACAAATGAAACAAATGAGTCACTCTGCTACAAAGCCATTCTTTGATGTCCATGTGCCTGCTTCATAACGTCTGTTGTGTGTGCGATACTGTGAACAGTCTGATGGGCTAAGGCAAGCCAATGAACAGCAATCAGAGATGGGCTATGCTCTTCAGTTGTAGAGTTGCCAATATCCTGAAAGTAATTAAAGTGTTTGATTCACCCATATATCAAGCAAAATGGTGCTGCTTTCAGTTTAGTCCAAGGGTGATGTAAGGGTGAAGAATGAGGTCATCTTCTATTCCAAAAAAGTACAAGAAGAATTACTTTCTAAAAATCATTGTTTTAATTAGTTAAGATACACGGACGTATAGAAGAGCTGGTTTCCAATGTTCTGTTTCTTTGTCATATTCCAGCTGTGTCATGGAGCCAGTCAGGATAGGAGCCATGATTCAGTGGTAGAGCATCTGCTCGAGTCCAGGTTCAGTCCCTGGCATCTTCAGTTTAAAAGATCAGGTAGTTGTTGATGTGAAAGTTCTCCACTCGAGACCCTGGAGCGCTGGTACCCGTCTAAGTAGTCGATAATGACCTTGATGGGCCAATGATTTGATTTAATGTAAGGCAGCTTCATGTGTTCATGCTCTAGAAAATCAATCCAATTCCCACATCAAACTCTGTGCCAGCCAAGTTGTGATGGAGAGGTAACTTTGTGAGGCACCCCAACAGAGAAGGCCCTGAAGCTGATCTGGGCTGAAATGCAACTGCATATGAGAGAAGGTTGCCTTTTAAGTACTCTGAATGTCTGATATCTTTTGGTGAGAAACACACATCTGGAAAAAAGTTGTACCAAAGTGCCCACATGTCAGTGCAAAGGAGTTAGGCGGGGGAGATGTGAGGGAACAGATTATGTAGCTGTGTAGTTCACAACATAAGATGCGAGTCACAAAAAGAGCACAGACAGAATGTGTTACACAACGAATATGTAAGTTGATTCATTTTGTCAGTATTTTACTCACTATTCCTGGTTCAGAATTCACTCCATCAAATGCAGTGGTGAAAACAGGCACTTACGGTGCAATCTGATTCAAAGTTACTCCAGTCTAAGCCCGCTGACTTCATTGACTTGCATTGTTAATCAACCCTTATCTGTATAGGTTATGGCTCTCACTCAGAGCAATGCTTACAGCATAATAAACGGCAACCACACAAAACATGACTCTTCCCTCACACACCAATTCAGAAGCACTCCCCATGCTTCCAAAAGACCCACAGATTCCTCTCTCTGCAGATGTCTGAAAAGATGGATTAAAGTGAATACCATGCTGCTGCTTGCATATGTGAGACAGCAGAGTTCAGGAAATAAGCATTCCAAAACTGCTGTATGTATAAGGCACCTGGCAGTCCTTAGAAGTATCAGTCTTGGATATGGACTGTGGTTTTCCATCCCAGAGATAACCCTCCCCTCCTTTGTGGTGCCGGGGAGCCAAGTCACAATGGAATACCTGAAGTTTACTTCACAAGCTTCCCAGGCCTCTTGGTTTGGCTTTGGAGGCTGTGGTGCACTTTTCCTCCATTGTACAGAATTGACCTGTCTAACAAAGAAGACACATTAATTCATATGGAAAAACTGTTCCATATTACCCCCACAACTAAATTTACAAGTTAAAAACATTGGCCTTTTCTGCTCCATAGGCCAGCGTTTTGGATCTTTTGTTGGAAGAAGATTCTTACTCGGTCAAAAGGAGCTTTTGGATCCAACCAAGTCCTTCTTAAATATTTTAAACCCAGTGCTCTTACCCTCCTGAACCTAATCTTCCTTCCTGGACGCCCAACAGCCTAAATGTCAAAAGACTGGTAGGCAAGCATATGAAGAGACACAGAAGAAAATCCGTTCGCGAATAAAAGTATGATAGTCAGGGCTTCTGAGGGCCACCCTGATTCCCTTAGACAGATTCCATCTTCCCCATCTCCATAACCCTAATTCAAGCCAAATTGGTTTCTTGATAACATGACCAGAATAATAATTGTTTGGTAGATAAGAAATAATAAAGAAAAAGTGACACAATGGTTAAATAATAGATTTAACTTATGATTTACACTGTGCATATTGCAAGAGGATATGGCACCTCCCCGCTTTCCAAAAAGATTAAGCCAAGCTCAGCGTGGTAGACATGAGGCCCATTCCATTGTCCCCTTACATCATTTCTGTGAGGATCAAGAGGAGAAATGAAGAGCCCCTGAGCGTAACACAGCAAGGTCCTAGAACCCAGATATTCACCCTAAAACTCTGCTGTACTGAAATGAGTATTTTAGCAGGAATGCTTCCTCCTTCCTTCACTCTTTTGCCAAACTTTGATGCTGCTTATTAACTTTATTTTACCACCTCGGTTTCAGTAAAGTTTTTTATGTCTACAGACTTTTTGAGGTTTATGAACTAGAACATGCTCTATACAGGAAAAGGGTTTGCAATCATTGGATTTAAGGATATGCTTACCCATTGCTTTCTAATCAGCTGAAAGGGGCCATGGCTCAGCGGAAGTGCCTCTGCTTTGCTTGTAGAAGGTCCCAAATCCAATCCCTGGGATCTCCAGTTAAAAAGGACCGATGATGTGAAAGACCTCTGCCTGAGACCTTGGAGAGCTGCTGCCAATCTGAAACAATATTGACTTTGAAGGACAGATCGCCTGATTCTGTATAAGGCAGCTTTATGTGTGAAACAAAGCCAAAGCGATAAAGGATATGCTTTGACATGACATTAATGAATGGCCTCTCTCAAGTACAAGGCAACAAGTAAATTCTTACCAACATGTAAATTCTAGTAAGCAATGCTTACGATGACCGTAACGTAGAATACCATATGGTAACATATTTCAGAATGTATCTACTTCCAAAACAAACAATGCCCTCCTCATTAACACATCCTTTGTATTTTCAAGTCTTGGTAATGAGAGACTTGGGCTGATTCCACACACGTTGGATAATGCACTTTATCAATTGTTTGAGGTGGATTTTTTGTTCCGCACATGAAAAAATCTGTTCCAAATGATCTATAAAGAGGATTGGAAGTGCATTATCCAACGTGTGCGGAATCACTTTTGGTCTGATCCAGAGCCTCCAAAATGTGCCCTGGAATCTCTAGATCACATATGAAATTCCTATACAAGCAGTGGTTTGCCTGTTCTTTCCATATTAGATCCGTGCAGACCGAGAGGAGCCAAGTATGTAACAGGACCAAAAGGAATGGGGAATTATTGGCAGTGAACAAAGATTACAGGACTAGAAGCAAAGGGTGATCAAGAGCATTACTAAGAGGAAGAAAAACACAGCTTCAAATTGCATTCTTGGGGTTTGCAGTCTTTGCAGTGTTTTAAGAGCTCTTTTGAAGAACAAGATATACTTTTTAGGATTGCCCGCCTTCTATAAGTTTTGTTTTCTTATATATTTTTAATTTTAATATGATTTTTATTTTTGTTATTAGTCTCTGGCTACCAATTTTTGTTATTTTAAAGTATTTGTTTCTTTGTATCTTAACAGATGCAGAAAAAATCCTAACAGTAAAGAGTTCGTTACGATCATTTCTTTATTATGTTTTTTTAAAAAATAAATATACAAAGTTTATCTGAGATTGCAGACAAGTAGAATTAATTGTGCCCCGACCTGGATAGTCCAGGCAAGAGAGGCTTTGTCTGTCCCTGCTTTCCACCCAGCATATTTTCACAGATAGAAGAGTTGTGGGGGAAGGCTCTTTTCCTTTTCCTTGTGTTTGCCCAGAAGACATGGGGAATGGGCAGGAAGAAAAAGGACCTCTAGCTGGATAGTGCAGACCCCTTATGGGGTCACCATAAGTTGGCTGCAACTTGACAGAAAAGAAAAAAAAGTGCTTGTTTTCACTGTGGAAGATATATGCTTTTACATAATCTCCATTAAGAATGTATCATTACGTTCCCTGATTTCGTAGCAAGGGCAGCAAGATACATATGCAAATACATGCTGTCAAGTCACGACTGATTTATGGAGACCCAGCAAGGGGCTTTCAAGGAAGTGCGCACTAAACTCATGCGTGACTGGGGAAACTCCAACTCAACTCCTTGCGTGTACACACAGGATCACTTTTTCCTTCCCCCAAACCAGGGCTTTTTTTCCTGGGAAAAGTGGTGGTGGAACTCAGTGGCTTGCCCTCAGAGAAAATGGTCACATGGCCGGTGGCCCTGCCCTTGTTCTCCAGACTGAGGCGACTTTAGATTGCCCTCTGTGCCGCCGAGTGGCGCTGAGTGCAATCAAAACTCCCCTCTGTCCAGAGATCAGGGGTCAGGGCCACAAGCCATGTGACCATTTTCAAGAGATTCTGGAACTATGTTCCACCGCGTTCCAGCTGAAAAAAAGCCCTGCCCCAAACCATTTTGAAGGTGTAGCGCAGTCACACGTTAAACTTGAGTTGAGTTGGTTTTTTCCTCCAATCACACATGAGTTTAGTGCACATGTAACCAGACCTTGAGAAGCAAATGAGATTTGCCATTGCCTTCCTCTGCAGCATCCAAGTACCAACCCTGCTTAGCTTCCAAGATTTGATGAGATCGGGTATATACAATGCCATCCTTCTTCCCACAGCAAGATAGAAGAAGCTAAAAAAAAAAAAAAAACCAAGGCTTCAAATGTTGCCAGTTTTGGATAACAGTGCTTGTAGGACTGTCTGAGTCTGTTTCTATCAATACTTTATTCTGCTCTTGTGATGAACTATGTCACTTGGCACTTTTTTGCTAGAGGACCAGGCTGTACCCTCCTTCGGAGAAAACATCGCACACAAAAGTATTCAACAAACTTCCAGACTTTCATTTGTTCTCATTATAATGGGTTTCTTTTAATAATAATGGTGGCCAACCTGCATCTAAGCAGTACTATTTCAAACAGCAGACAAGGGATCACAAGTTTAATTTTTTTACACACACACAAACCCACACACTCCCCTGCACGAAGAACGCTAGGAATGATAGAGAAGGCTATCGTAGATGCATTCTCTTTGTTGTTTAGCTTTTGAGAGTAATTTTTTTGTATACAGACTTGCAAACTCCTACCTGTTCAATGAGTTTAGCAGGAAAATTTAGGCCCATGACTCAGCAGAAGGACAAAGTTCCAGACTACTGTGTTAATTAAACCTATAATCCACTGTAGAGGGCAGATAGCTGAGTCATGTTTGGCCTTTCCAGTAAGGAAGTACTAGAAATAATGCTAACAGCCACTTACATTGGCCTAATGCAACAGACAGTAAACCCAGGACCTGTGATGCTTTCTCCCCAGCACCCGAGAGGCCACCCTCATTTCCTGCTCAAGCAAACAGCCTTCAAGTGAGCAACTGAGGCCTAGTCTTGCTCAGAAGTTCCAGTGGAAGTCACTTTGGTAAGGGAACCTATTTGTCTCAGCAGGAACCCCTCGCTGCTTTCCAGAGCTTTTCCTTCTGGTGGACCACAACCACCTCCTGATCCTTGCCGGGCCTCCAGTAGGCAGAGCTCAAAAGGGGGGAAGACACAGTGCACACTCGTGAGAAAGGACTCAGAATGGGGCCCCGTACTTGCCTGCAGACACCCCCGTCCCCTGCTTTGGAGGAAACGGGACCTGGTACCCCTAGCAGGAATCAAAGCATTCACTTTCTTTTAACGAATACAGCTTTATTCTACTGCTAAGACTCTAGAGTAAATACATATTATGGGACTAGCATACATACTAAGAAAAGACATTAAACATGGAAGGATTGTTAACCTACTTGGAATTTACAAATCTTGAGCATCCAATCTCCCCTCCCTGTTAGGAGATTCAAATAGGTGTATCCATTTGGGCATTTAAGTTTAAATGGCCATTTCCCCGGGGAAATGGCCATTTAAACTGTCCTTTAATACGAACCAAACGAACCAGTAGAGCAGTTTGTGGAAGTTTGTGGAAATGAGCTTCCACGAACCACTGGTTTGCGAACCACGAACCGGGGTGGTTTGTGGGGGTTTTTTGGTTTGTATTCAGATTTGTGCCCATCTCCACTTCCCACCTCCAGCTTGGGAAATTCCTGGATTTAGGGGAGCGTGGAATTTGGGGAGGGGAGGAAGCTCAGAAGAGATATCAGAGAGTCTGTTCGCTGCAGCTGCAATTTTCTTCATTGGAACTGATCTCTATTTTCTGGAGATCAATTGTATTTCTTGGAGAATTCCACCTCCCACCTGGAAGTTGGCAACCCTAACTCCCCCCCCCCTTTCTCCCATTCTTATCCACAATTCTCCTTAGAGAATAAAAGAACCTTAACCACTGTCATGTCTGTGCCCCACCCATGCCATTGCTTGATGCAGACCTATTGTTCTGAATCAATGTTTCATGCTATAACTTGATGTCATATTGCCAATGCAATAACTGTTTTGCTTTCACAAGCTTATTGAAGCTGCAGGTGTCTTATCTAACGGACTGTAGAAGCTCTCAGTGCTTCTGACTTTGTACATTGCTCACTCCCACGCGCTGCTGTTTCAACTTTGATCTCCTGCTTTCTCAGTGTCTAGACTTGATAGTACAAATATGTGAGAAGTTCTCAGGATGGGTTCACGCCAAAAGTCCTGTTTTGTTGATGAGAGGGGGAAGGAGTAAATGTGTGAGTTAAGAGGGTTTTCCCACATGTTGCCATTCCTGTCAACCCGTTTTCACTGCTTAGTTGCTTACCTTGCTTCTGAGTAATTCTATGGACATATCTGTGGAAATGATCTGATTCCTGAATAAAACCTTCAAACCAAGAGCCTGGATTCTTGCTGTGATGGTACAGGAGTCTATCTGCCATAGCCTGTCATCCATAGCCTGATATACAACAAGAAAATGACAGTGGCACTGCTAGCACCAATCAACTTTGTTAGGGAAGCAAACCAGCTGTGGGTCATAGCCCCCCTGTTGACCCAATGCAACAGAGAGCAGGTTGTTGTTCCATTAACGTTTATGTGGAAAAGGAAATTTTGGCAGTTGGGGGGCAGCGCAGGAAGCCTATGAGGGGAGAGCAGGACAGAGGAAGCACCTCAGATATGAGGAAATGGACCACAAAAGTAGCAGGATAACCATCAGAGAAGGAAACTGGGCAGGAGGTAGAGGGCATGCAGTACACAGAGCTGTGTGGGACCTGAAATTTTTCAAATAATGCTTTTTGAAAAGCCAGTGAAGCAGTTGGGCCAACAGGTGACAAGTAGCAAGAAAATCACTGAAGGATAATAAATTGCAGAAAAGCTGAATACTTCACTGCGGCAGTTGTGGGAAAGTTATGTTACCCACATACAACTATATTAGGAGACAGAGTTTGAAGAACTGAAAGTGAACAAGAAATGAAAATGTCACAGATTTGGGTGTGTGAAAAAGGAGGGGAATACAGGAAATTACAGTCTAGTCAGGCTAATGTCTGCACTATTTAAATTAGTAGAAGTCATTATATGTATGTGCTGTCAAATCACAATCAACTTATGGCATCCTATCAGGATACACACAGCCACTAACCAACCCAGCAAGTAATTATCTCTGAGTTTCTACAGGTCAGGAAATGGAAAAGGGAAGAAAGCTGAAACACCGTCACTTGCTCACTTAATGGTCCCCATCCAAATTGGGGTCCAATCAGGAAATGAGTTCCCTAGCTTCTAATTCTGTCTCAACGTCAAGTTGGGAGAAACCTAGACAACACATCTGACATTACACATCGTAACATGTAGTCTGACCAACAAGATCCCTCCAAACTGGTTTACAGGCACTAACGTGGCAAATGAGATTCAGTGTAAGTTTAAATGATTCCTACTGGGACAAAACTCTGCCTCTGAACTGATGGAGTCTGAACTGGCAGTGATTGACCAGGAATGTGAACTTTGAGTTAGAAAGCTGAAAAACAGTATCAGCTCAGTGTGTGGCAGCAAATTCGAAAGGCAACTTTTGGTATTAGGGAAGGGACTGGAAATAAAACCGCCTGTATTGCAATGCTCTTATACAGATCCATGGTGCAGGTGCCTTTGGAAGACTGTAACCCACTGACTAACAAGACACTAACTAGTGCCAAGGATACTAAGCTTCTGAACTAGGGAGGTAAAATTACTGGTAATTTTTAATTTATGGGGAAAATGCTTTTTAAAAAAACTGGAAAAGTAGGGGTAAGCTAAAATATATGTAATACTTTCCAATCAAGCTGGAACCTATTTTGCTCCCCTAACATCCTAAAATGCATCACTATAACTTAGTTATCATATTAATTGCAATATTTATAAAATTTAAAAGTATAAATGCCTTGGTTTTCTGCCATTAAAATTGCAAATATACCTCAAGGGACAGAGAGCTGCAAACTGTTACACCCAATGCTCTTTTATCACATTTTACCCATTCCGGGTGTCGGAGGAGGCCAGTCTTTGACCTTCTGATTGCTTAGGTGCCTCCCTACCGGTCTCCTGCTAGGGGGGCCACAAAGTCATCTGCCCCCCAAATGTGCTGTCACTAGAATATGATCAACTATGGCCCCCGCCCACTTCTCATGTTCAGATTGGGGAAAATGGAGAGGGCCAACATCTGATAAGTTGTTTTAAGTATTTATGTTTTAGTATTTTATTGTACCCCACCCTGAGCCTGTTTGTGGGGAGGGAGGGCTAAAAATCAAATAAATAAAATAAATTCCAAAAGGGTCTCTTCCCCCCCCCCGCCCCCCGCTCACCAGTGTTCTCTAAAATTTCCTTCTAAAGTCCTTGGAAAGAAATGGGACGGAGGGTGTCTTCCCATTATTTTTTTCATTATTTACCTACACCTTTACATTTATATCTGAACTGCATGTGTCTCCCTACAGTTCAGACAGGTTGCTTGGAAGAATAGTTGATTATCTAAGGGGCTATAAAATACAATGGGTTATCATCATCCCAGAAAGCTAAGAAGGAAGGCCTCTGCTATCCGGGCTAAGTGTTTGCTTTCTATTTAATCAGTTACTAAAGCAGATTGCAAATTATCTAGTAAAAAAAATGATAGCCTGGCAACTAGAAATCTTTCTCCACTAATTGGAGGCTAGATTCCATTTGCTGAGAGGTAGGTGGCTTTCAGGTCAGGGCTGGGTTTTGATCTTTTACCACGGAGACTAGCATTAGCAATACTCGTTTGAAAAATGTGACCTACCCATCCATTTACTTGTATCCAGAACTACATTACAAATGATTAACTACAATGCTCAGAACACAAAGGGCACATTTTTAAAGAGCTTCCTTTGAAGTGCAGCATTATGCACCTTATAAAGCATGCACTTTATCATTTGAAATAAAACATTACGGACCTTTCTTTTCTTGTACATCCGATTAGAAATCTTTCATTTGGCTAATTTTTACAATTTAATAAAATAATTCATTGAAACTCCCACAAAAGAGGCAGGCTCTGCTAGGTGACCTTCACATAGGAGGATATCAACATTTAATGGGGTGTGCGATTCATTTAGAATTAGGACATACTTGAGACAGTTTGCTTTCCTGGGTCCTAGCCTGATCTCTAAGTCCAACCAAAGACGTAAGTATATGGTCTGTGCAAAAGTATATACATATCACACTGTCCATGTTATTTACATACTCTACTTGCTAAGTACAGACTTATGTCCACTGGAGATGTAGAGTTTGATCATGCCCATAGCATTTTTGATAGAGTTTGGAATTCATTTTAACAAACACAGTTGCTTGAACAAGGGAAGTTAAATTTAATCTGATTATTAGGGAGGGAGTTTATAAGCTTTATCTGTATTCCACACAAATGAGCATTTCCTACAACAGTATCTCTCCCCCCCCCCCCCCCGTTTTCTAGTTTTATAATATCACTATAGCAAGGAGGCCTGATTTTGGCAAACTCTAAGCAAGCTGCAACATTTAACTCAGAAGGATTAAGAGATTTCCAGAACTGGCTCTTATCCTGCAGAAAAGTTTCAGAAGGGAGACTATTTCACCGTTGGAATTCAGTGAAAAGAAACACAGCATCATTTTAAATAATTGCCCTTTGCAATTACCTTGTTGCTATAACAGAGCCATTCAAGTATACAGAATCAAAATATTTTAATCAAAATTGAGGAAAATCAGGAAAAACCTCACCTCAGAAATCCTTTCCATTAAATTAACTGACAAGAATATTCTTTGAAACATACAGTTAAATTTATATACATACACATATAGTTTCCACCCTAAGCCATAAACATCAGTAATCACCATTATTTATACCAAATAACCTTTCCATTACTGAACCCAAATGTTTAGGCAAAGAACAATATTTTTCAGCAGCTCTGATGTGTCACAGGCCAAAAGTAACAGATTTTATGCTCGTGGGGTCTGAGAAACATCTTCTGTGGATCAAACCTGAACAGAAAATGGCAAGGTTTGACAAGACTGCAGTTACAAATTCCATATAGCTAACTGAATAAAAGCACAACATAAACACATAAAGGAACATCAAATATGTTTCTTTGGCTTCATATGCTATCATAGACTTCAATCAACTTCTTCTCAGTTAACTTTAGACAGGGTTATTACAAAAATAGTCTCCTCAAAGTTACTCCACAGCAGCCCCTCCACGCAACACTGAAGGTAGAATACTGTGAGAGTGGTGGCTCCTTCCTTGTGAGGTCAAGGTCATTTCTCCACATGACCTTTATTACACCCGTACAAAAAACTGCAGCAGGGGAAAGAAATCATCCACACTTTCTTGGAAAGTATTTTAAATATATAGGCTTAGGAGGACTACTTTACATAAGATATTTTGTACTCTAGTATAAAACACAGATGTCTCACATCAAATGTTGAATGGATGCTCCCAGATGTTTCCATAGTCATTTCTTTAAAATTCATGAACCAGAGGCCCTGCTCCTTTTCTTGACACTGCTTGCTTGTATTTTAAAAAATGGATAATCATCAACATTCACAAACCAAACACCTGACATCGAACACAATGCATATACATTTTGTACCACAGACAAATACATATCGGGAGGCAAGGCATACCTATTTACTTCAACCTGTATTGATAAGGCTGTATTCTACCACAACTGTATTTTGACAGGATTGCAAGAGTGTAGGATTAACTGTCTTAAATCTGTCTCAGCTTTGAACACCTCTCAAGCCATGCTCTTAGTACAACGAGACATTACATCATCCATTCCCTTGTAACAGTTTAGTTGCATATTAAAAAAAAACAAACTAGACTGACAGCTTTAGTTAGCGGGGTTTTTGATTCCTTTAAACACAGAAAACAAACATGAAAACAAGCTGACAAAGATGTTCAACTGGAAGAACAGTCCTCGGTAAACATTTTGTGCATGCCAGGCCTGTATAACACACATTCAACTGAGAAGGACAGAGTAACAGATCAATAACATGGCAAAGCTTCATAACCTATTTAACATAGTAATCCAATCAGCATTCTGAAACATCAGAGCTTTAAATAGTCCCTTTTTTCCCCTAGTGGAACTTCTATTTTGCCTTTAAGTCAGATGTGCAACTATCCCAAACTCCGAAGAGGAGCATGCCGTAATAGCCAGTACCAGTTAAGCCTCCTTCTAATGACAGAATACCCTCTGATTTCAGTCCCCAGTGCTACACCCTCTGGTCCACTTGTGATGGGCCCCTTACATGTAGAGAGACTTACGGAGAAGATTCTACTTTTCAACTACTGCTGGTCAGTAATTCCTCTTTGTTGTATTTTGTACGTTGTTGCCATGCTTCCTTATGCTAGCATGAAGGTGCTCATATGAGTGAAGCTGGCCTTTTAAAAAAGGATGATGCTTCATGAAATTTTGCAGCGACTGTCCCCATTGGCTTTTGGGACTACAAGTGGAAATAAAAATCAGTATTTTATTAGAACACACTTTGTATTCTCTGATCCAAATTATCGTAAGAGCTCATACGGCATGCCAGGATTGCTCTGTAAACCGATGCAGAGTGGCTGCAGTTTAAAGCCATTGATTTTACTGGCCTCAAACTAGGGCCACTATGCATAGGATTACAATGTCAGACCCTTCCATGCATGCTAAGATCTAGCTAAGTAAGTCTATTTTCCTACAATTATAAGACTATGATTTTAATTCTGTTTCATGACTCCCCCTCGCTTTTTAAACATCGCATTTGCTTCTCCTCTTGCAAATAATTTAGGGTGCACTTTCTAGTAAGATTTAGGTGCTCAATTAAACACACAAGTCAATTGCTCTCATGACAGCCTTGCATGCCTTCATTTCATCAACACAACTTGTGTAATTTATTTAGTTCTACTGGAAGACTTTGCATACTCTTCAAGTTGGGCTCTCAGTAACAACTTGCCTCCTTAAATACCTTTAGAATACCCATTCAAAAGTCGTAGACAAGAGAAAATAAAACACATCGAGAGCTAAACAGTGCAGAAAACTTTTGGACATCGAAATATGTTCCTAATTTTGATTATTTTTTAAGACCTCCGAGGGCATGATCCACCAGGAACTCTGCTGAACTAAACAGGAGGCATGCAGGAACACAGGAATCCTGTTTGTGTACCATCTAGCCATTCCAAGAAGGCTTGCGTCTCATATGCTTTCAGTGGGCTCTCTTCTAAGATAAGTAGCTTTCCATCAGCAGATGGTAGTTCAGATCTTTAAACCAGAGACTGCCCCCTGCCCAATAACACATGACAATACTAAGAAGATATATATCAGCTAGGCCTTTCCATATGAAAGATGGGCTCTAACTAAATGTGGACGTTAAGAAAGAAAAAGTTACTTTAACAGGAAGCTAAGCAAAGTAATCCTTTGTATCAATTAAGAGTGTTTCTCTATTTCCAAAGATCATACATATAGTTTTGACAGATTTCTGCACACCCACCTTTTAATGAAAAACAGTTTACCACTATTAATCCTGCAGTAACATTTTCCTATGCAATTTTACACTTAATTTTTCCTGCAATAAAACCAACTGTTTTAGATGTTGCTTTAAGAGGGAATCACAAAAAAATTAAATAATTATCTTCTCATCAGCCTAATTTCACAATATCTTTCTATCAAACATAGTGTTTATTCCTCAACAAAGTATGGCAATAAGGCTTTGAAGACTTGTACATCAGTTTTGGGAACAATCAGAAATTCAATTTAATCCAACCGAGAAATTGTCTGTCCTTGACCTGGACGTCTTTACTTAAAGTCACAGTTCTCCATTTTGTTTTCTTGCATATAGGCCCAAACAGGCACAGAGTCCAATGGCGCTGAGAACCATACCCAGCAAGATAGCCAATGCATCACCTGTATCCAAAGCTTCCACAGCTGGCACTCCAACCAGCAATGAAAAAAGCACCAGGAGGAGCCGTAAAGCATTTCCCGGAGCAGCCATGTTCCCTACTTGCTGACCAGTTGATCCCGAGTGAAATGCTAAATGCAGACACTCCAAGCGTATCTAAAACACAAATGTAGAAAAAAATAAAGACAACCGATGCAACTTGATCTACCACTAAAAGCCATTTACAGCACATTATAAAGAACTACATGCACTTTTATAAAGTCATCCACCCCACCCCAAGCACGTGGTATCCGACAGAAAAAGCAATTCATCACAGTACAAGACATAAGAGCAGTTCTGCAGTGCCCAAAAGACTGGAATCTCTTTGATGCATATTTCAAATGAAAGCATAGAAAGGTGTGGGCTGCTTCCTGGCCACAGCAATCATTCACAACTGGACTAACTTATCCACAAAGGAAAATCCAACTTGTGATGGACTGCTACAGTACAATGATAGTATAATAGCCAACGATGCAACCTCAGGTGGACAGCTTCTTCCAGCTCTAATGGCCAATTGAACATGGAAGCATCTTCAGGCCAGATACAGTGGCTTCTGGAACAAGAATGAGGACCCTTCACATGCACAGACACAAACTGGACAACTGCAGTCAGATCTGTACAGCCTTCCACGGGGCACCCATAATATAAGGGCTTTTTCTAACATAGCCCATGTAACACAATTGGCACTTTTTGTTGGTATGGTATATGACTAGAGCACATGACCACATTGTCAGCATAACACTTGATTCATTAACAAGGATCTTCCTTTGAAACAGCAAAAAAAAGTCCCCCCCCCCCAAGACTCTCATGCTTTGGGCTGTGGCTCAGTGATAGAGTATATGCTCTGAATTCAGAAGGTTCCAGATTTAATTCCATTTCCAGTTAAAATGAAATGTGAAAGACCTACCTCAAATCCTGGAAAGCTGCATCTGTCAGAATAGATAATGCGGGCTTTGATACACCAACGGTCTGATTCACTAGAAGGTAGGTCCCACGTGTTCAAATCTATACATTTGTCAGTGTGTATCTGTACACACACTCCAGTTGCCAGATCAGTCTTCCCAGCAAATGCTATCTGTGCCAGTTAATGCCACAGAGCCATTACACTGAGCCATGTTCAAATCCCCACTCTGCCACAGAAGCTTGCTAGGTGACCTTGGGCCAAACTTTCAGTCTAACCACAGGGTTATTGTGAGAATAAAACAGAGAAAAGGAGAACATAAGCTGCTTTGAGCTTCTTAAAGGTAAGGTATACATGAAGTAGGATAAATAAGATATAATACTATTATTATGGGACAATGATGTTGGGGAACATGCAGTGTGCAAAAATGATGGTATCTTTATTTTCTTAAAGGGGGGGCATGACACATCAGACAACAGAAAATTGCAATGCTTTGGACTAAAACATGTTAACATCTATTGATATATCTGGTTTTGGCAGTTTTGGGGGTTTTTTTAGCACCAGGGACTACACAATAGGAGAGCAATGCAATCCTGAGAAGAGTTA
Source organism: Eublepharis macularius (assembly GCF_028583425.1). NCBI lineage: Eukaryota > Metazoa > Chordata > Lepidosauria > Squamata > Eublepharidae > Eublepharis > Eublepharis macularius. Next base: position 75,468,840 of record NC_072798.1, read on the forward strand.
CTTCAGCCTATACCAGCTGAAATCAGTGGAGCAGTCTGGAGTAACTTTGCACAAAATTGTTAGGGAAACCAACCCAACATACTCAAAGGCAGAGAAATCCTGATGAGAGACAAAAACGACAGCCTCCCACCCCAGTTTTAAGCGGGGGTCCCCCACAAAAGTCTTCCTCCAAGAGCTTACCTGTATTCAGCGGTCTCCGTCGTCAGAGCTGAGATCCTGGATATCCTGCAGCCAGAATAAGAGGCGCCTACTGAAACAACAACAAGAGAATCACACTCAATTAATCAGGGCAACATGGAAACCAAAGCTAAGGAGCCACATTCGGGGAAGGGTGTGTCCTTAGGCATCACGTGCGGCTTCTCTGAAAACAACGTGGCCAACGTTAAATAAAATTAACGACGGGGGATTTAAGACACCCCCCCCCCCTCGAAACCGATTACAGGAAGCTTCCTGAAGAAACAGCCTACGGTTATTACCCTCTGCGGAGAGCGTAGAAAATGCCCATTACCTTCCTGGAAGCAGCCATCACAAGTAGAAAGAGGAAGAGCATGTGACCGGCTTCCACTCCCCGGAATCACTCCTGCCTACAACTCCCATCATGCCCTGCAACGCTTCCCTGTTAACCCTTGACGTGAATGTTCCTAAACGCTTTACTGGAAATCCTGACTTTATATAGAAGTCACGTCCTGAGACAAGCCGTTGTGGCTGCCTTTCCTTACGCACATTGTCAGATTTCGCTTAGGTTGTTTTAGAATGTGATTTTTTTGGAAAAAGTGGTTGCATAATTTATTGGGTCGTGTCTTCACTGACGTCAATAAATTTAATGTATTCTCGTTTTCACATAGGATGGAACGGAAGCAGAATGCAGAAGAGAGAGGGCTTCGGAAATGCCATGCTGGATCAGGCCGGGAGTCCATTGAGCCCAGTGTTCTGTTTTATTTTCCTAGGAAAATTTTATACAACTTGACCAACTATAGTCATAAATTTTATAGTTGTAAATTTTTTACAACGTGACCATTTTATTGTCAAGTTGTGAAGCTCTCTGATTACTGATGCAACTACTTAGAGTTGCCAGCTCTCCCCCCCCACCCGCTGATGTTCTTCTGTCTTGTAATCCCTCTATTGCCAGCATCCAGTCATTAGTTCCCTGTCACACAAATACATTGATAGGGAAAGCTTCCCTGAACAAAAGCCACATAAAAAAAGAAATTGGTGAACAGAAAGCTTTTGTGTGGTATGCATTTCATACAAATGTTTCACAACAGAATTCTGTAATGATGTGTTGGTAACCCAGAACATAAAAGACTTTATGTCTGCATGGCACTGCTGAACTACACAATGCATAACAAAAGGTATTCGCATAGCATTGCCAGACCAGAGAATGATTCCACACTAGGGTCGCCTGTGTCCGGGGTCAGCAGCCCAGCCCCCGGACTTGCTGGCAGACAGCGGCAGGGGGCAGCCGGGAGACAGCAGTTCAGCTGCTCTGTCTGGCAAACAGAGCCAGACCCTGCCTACTCCAGGGGGAAGGGGCAAAAGGCCAAAGCCTCAGAAGGCTGGAGGGAGCAGGGAGAAGCCAGCTAGTCCCACCCACCATGGGGGAGAAAGGGGGCTAAGCAGGCTAGAGGAAAAGGGCCAAGGCAAGGGGAACAGGGACACAGCAACAGCCCAGACAGAGCCCTTACCTTCCAAGGAGGAGAAGCAGCCACCACAGCCCAGAGCCACACCCTGGCTAGAGGACAGCAGCCTGGCTCAGGAGGTGCTAGGAGCCAAGCCCCTCCAGGTGGAGCTGCCACAGGCATTCTGGGGGAGGAGATGGGTAGCCCCTCCCAGCATCAATGAACAGGCAGCACAGAAGCTGGCCAGGGCAGCTCCTCGTGAGCAAGGCCAGACAGGCTCAGCAGCACAAAAGCTGGCCAGGGCAGCTCCTCGCGAGCAAGGCCAGGCAGGCTCAGCAGCACAGAAGCCGGCTGGGGCAGCTCCTCGTGAGCAAGGCCAAGGAGACCTCAGCTGGGGATGGCTCGCATTCAACCCCACCCTGCCAGCAAGGCAAGGAAGCCAAGAAGGGATTAGTGGTAGGAGGGAAACACCTGAGGGAAGGCACAGCTGGGCCAAGTCAGGAGAGGGAACAAGCCTAGAAGGAGGGCAGGGCGGGGAAAGGAAGCCCTATATAAGGTGGCTAGGAAGAGCTCTGAGGTGGTGGGTGTGAGTGAGGAGTGATGATGTGGAGTGAGAGCAGTAGGATGCAAGGGTGGTGGCTTGGAGGAGAGTTCTGGAAGGAGGAGATGAAGGAGGATGCAGAGGGTAAGCAGGCCAGGTTGAGCAGGCCAGCGAGTGGACTGAGAGGGAGTCTGGGTGAGGTATACCGCCCCTCCTTCCACAGAGCAGGGTCCTGCAGAGTCCCTGGCCCCCCTGTGACGTCAGGAGCAGACTGCCCAGTGCCACGCCCAGTGGCAGCCGCAGCAAGCTCTGACAGCCAGCTCCAAGTTGGAGATCTGGGGGGTGAAACCTGGAGAAAGTGGGGTTTGGGGAGGAAAAGGACCTTGGCATGATATAATTCCATAGAGGCCACCTCTAGCTGTTTCCTCCAGGTGAACTGATCTCTGTGGCCTGGAGACCAGTTGTAATTCTGGGAGATCGCCAGCCAGTACTTGGAGGCTGGCAACCCTATTCCTCACCAGGACAAAGTGACCAGTTTTGCCATGCTTCTTGATCCTACAAGCTGCTCTCCTACACCAGAAGTGCTACCAAGAGTCACACTATAGACTATATGCTATACTATATCCTGTTTATCTATGCTACCTCTCCAGAAAACCTGCTCACATTACAGTGCACTGGCAATGTTTTAAACATGGACAATGTTTGTTTCTTTCACCCCTCTTTTCTCCCCAGTAAGGAGTCAAAGCAGTTCACAAAATTCAAAAACAGTATTTCACTAAACAGTAAAAACAAACAACACAATACATTTTTTTTTAAAAAAATAGTTTTTCACCAGCTCGACTTCAGTATTAGTGTGGGCATGTTCCAAGGCAACTTTTCAGAGATACCTTCTATATGAAGGGAAAGTAGTGGAGACTTGTGGTATTTTTTTGATAGTGGTTATTTAGAAATATATAGGTAGAGCAAGTGATGTGCAAGTACAAACAGGCGATAATAGTCCAACATAACTTCCATCCTAAAAGGAACAACAGCAGCAGCTTTTGCTTTTGTCCATTCCTTCTGTCAATCAGCTCCAAAATCTTTGCAGTCCCTTTTTATGGCCATATTTTTAAACTGTGCTTTCCCTCTCCTGACCACAGACACCATCTTTCTAGGCATTTGCGCCCCCAGGGAGCCACTCTTTGCCCCAAATAATTGGGGAAATGTACGTGTAGCCCATCAGCGCAGATAACTTTTTGCAATGAGGCAACTGGTGGCTCCCCAGAGCTTTCGGGTCATGGAGATACTGAGAGAGGGAAGCCTTAAGCCCCCTCTCACCCTATCTCATGGTTCTGATCCATATTAGGTTCCATGCATCTCTGAATCTAACTTTCAACCAGGAACTCCCAGTGCACATCTGCTTAATAGGACCTGAGCGTACAGTATCATATAGTTAGGCCCTGAGAATTCCTAACCTTGGAAGCAAACCAGAAAGGAAAACCACATCAATGATGGGGCATGTCTTCTGGAGAGCACGGTAAAAACTGTAGCACTTAGGACTGTGCTGTTTTCAAGCATCAATCAGTCTAATTTCCCCCGCACACCCTAACCCTTTTCTGGCTGACCTATCAGTAAGGTAGATTCTGTTAGATCTCTTTACTGCTATCCAGGGCTTTTTTTCTGGGAAAAGAGGTGGTGGAATTCAGTGGGTTGCTCTAGGAGAAAATGGTCACATGGCTGGTGGCCCCACCCCCTGATCTCCAGACAGAGGGGAGTTTAGATTGCCCTCCACACTGCCGCTCGGCGGCGCAGAGGGCAATCTAAACTCCCCTCTGTCTGGAGATCAGGGGGCGGGGCCACCAGCCATGTGACCATTTTCAAGATGTTCCGGAACTCCATTCCACTGTGTTCCAGCTGAAAAAAAGCCCTGCTGCTATCAATTAGGGGATAAAATCTGCTTCTTAAAAATATTTCCTTCATTTTAGGGTTAATAGTGAGCCCTAGGACTGTTGCTGGTTGAGAATATGCTGGGGGGGGGGCTAAATCCCTCTTAATATTCCTTCATCCACTAAATTCCTTAATTTATTGAAATTTCATATTGATGAAAAATGCTTTATTGGGAGCATACATATAAATGTCGGTCATTGGTCAATTACCCTTTACAAAAAGATCTTGATCATGACAATTTTTGGGGAATCTGTAACCTGAAACTCTACAACACTGCAAAAACTTTTGTTCAGAAGTATCTGATGGTTCACTGAACCGTCCATGATTTGTTTTAAGCTTTGGTGTTAACCAAGACTTGTAGATCTCTCACAAGGACAAAATTTCTGGTCATTCTTTTTTGAAGTGTTGAGCAACACTTTTTAGTTGTGTTGGGTAATCCTTTAATATATTACCAGTTTAACATTATAGCTCCTCCCATGAAATGTGACTTATTAAAAGAAAGGAGCAAAATCTGGGTCCATTAGGACCTTAAAGATTGACTAGATTGCCAAGATCTGAGTGTTCAAGAGTCAAAGCTCCCTTCATCAGATACGAGGAGAAGAAAAAAGAAGGGATCTTTATTATCGAGACAGAGGGTGAAAGGGGTATTGTAAATTAGAGTGTCAGGAAGCTAGCTGTAATACATGTTGTAGTTAGCTTGATAGAGCCTGGATGCAAAGTGCAGAACATTAGCATCTGTAACGCAAGAACAATCCTATGTCCCGATCTACCTTTGAGGGATTCATTGTTCCAAATGTGCAAATAGACTCAATTTCAGCAATCTCACATCATAATTTCCCTTTGAAGTTTCTCTGCTTGAGAACTGCTGGGCTTAGGTCAGTGATGGAATGTCGCAGTTGATTAAAATGTTTTCCCGCTGATTTTTGAATGTTGTGATTTTTGATACCAGATTTATGTCCATTTGTTCTTTTGCAAAGGGACTGACCTGTTTGTCCCATACAGAGAGCTGAAGGGCATTGCTGACACATCAGTGGCATGTATAGCATTGGGAGATGAACAAGTGAATGAGCCTGAAATGGTACAGCTGGTGCTGTTACATCCAGTGATTATGTTGTTTGAAGTGAATATGAGGGCAGAGCTGGCATCTTGAATTATAGCAGGCCCTGGTCCCAGGGTTTGTGTCCATGCTGGGAAGTGCATTGTTGTAAGTGAGCAATTGTTTAAGGTTGGGGGGCTGTCTGTGGGCAGGAAAAGGTTTTCCTCCCAATTCCTGTGAGAGAGCAGTGTCATCGTCCAGCATAGGCTGGAGGTCATTAATGATGCATTGAACCGGTTTGAGCTGGGAACTGTGTGTGACTAGCCACAGTGTTCTGTTGCTGTTTTGCTTGGACTTAACTTGTAGCAGGTTATCTCTCAGTATCCTTCTGGCTTTGTTGATTTGTTTTCTTACTACATCCAGTGGGTATTGAAATTCCAGGAATCTCTGTTGTAGATCATCCCAGAGAAAACACTTGATGCAAAACTCAAGAGTGATCAATGAGAGTATTTTAAAACTAGCAAATGCATAACCATCATCGTGAAAATATAGATGCTTCTGTAGCAATAAAAATCCCTGCTCCAACCTGCTCCTTCAACAGCTAAATTGAAGAAGTGAAAAAATCAGATCACAGGTCATGAGTGTCGTAATTACAGGGCACAGAAACGGAGTCGCAGATTCTTCTGTCACATACTTCTCAGAAGATTTGGCCTGAAGAAGTATACAGCTTGCCTCATCCACTGGTTTGACTTGTGGATCCTGCCTCTGAGGAAATAGGAGGCCCCTGTTGTAGATGTTATGTGAACGTTTGGGACATATTGTAATCTGTTTATGTGAGAAAGTCTTTTAGAAACTGGCTTTATTCACAGATGTGTTAGTTTCTGTACATGTAGAACCTGGCATTTGAGTCAGCTGACTCAAGCTGATTGCTGCTGAGGACAGCCGATTTATGTTTGTGGAGTGAGTGAAATATCTAAGCCTCTGTCACAGAGTCTGAATTGTCGTTCCCTGACGTGGTGCTTTCTGTGGATTCAGACAGGTCTTTCCAAATTTGAATTTATGCTGGTCTATGAAATCAGATTTCATAATCAACTGAATGCATGTGGTCGCATTTTGTAAGTCTAAATTATTTTGCAGCTGAGGGATATGTATATTTGTCAAGTTTCACTTTGCATGGCCAGTTCATTGATTTAAAATGTAGACTTAACCCTTTTAAAACAGAAAAGTGGAAGCCCCTTACAGCAATATTGTACTTTTCATCTTTAGCAACCCCTACTCATTTCATTGAATTATTTTCCTAACTGACCTTGCAGTTAGTTGCATGCAAAGGAGCTCTTCCACTTAAGGATACGTTCCATACCTTCTGTGAGTGAAAGTAGAAGCCACCTTTAGATTCAATATGTACTAAATTCATGATCTAGTTCAATAATTTAGGTGATTATAATTGCTTTATTCAGGAGAATTAGAATTCCCTTTATGTGTGTGTGTGTGGGGGGGGGTCCAATTTGAAGAATGGCCAAGAAGAAGAAAAAGGAGAAGAAGAAGAAGATTTGCTAAATTGCAAAGAGAAAGGGGAAGTGAGGAAATTAAGATTCAAGGGAGCAGATACCATTCCTGCCCATGCCCACATACCTCCTAGCCTTATTCCTCTCTATGTACAGTTCAGATCTTCACAAACAGTGCAAACCAAAAAAAGCCATCTTGATATGTTCGCTCTTCTTCTTCTTCTTCTTCTTCTTCTTCTTCTTCTTCCTCTTCTTCTTCTTCTTCTTCTTCTTCTTCTTCTTCTTCTTCTTCTTCTTCTTCTTCTATGTTGGGCAACCTAGACTGGGGACTTCCATGGTCAAACCTCTGCATAGCCATAAAGCCCATTGGCTGATGACTATTTTACAGAATAACCTACCTCTCCATGTTATTATGAGGCTAAAATTGGGCACACCACTCTGAGCTTCTGGGATAATAAAAGAGATAAAAATGAATGTGTGCTGTTGTAAATTGGTAAATGATTGTCTGTATTCGCCCAGTATTTTGTAGCGTGCTTGGCACCTTGTATGGACTAAATAAACAAAGATGTATAGCAGCAGCAAATGTGACCAGACACCTGAGTTTAAGACACATTTTCAGCTTTTTCACCTTTGTGGCCCAATCAGAAAGTAATTTCCAGTGAGTTCAAAGAGACCTGTAGTGTGATCCTAAGCACCCTTCTATGACCATTAAAATGGCCTAAATTAGAAGGGTGTAACTTTGTTAAAGATTGCAATGTTACTTCCTAGGCTTGGCACTGCCGTCTTAAAGTCATAAACAGATGATTAATGTCTTTAGTTCTCCACCTTTCAACCACACAATATCCAATAACTATTTTTTAAAAATCCCACAGTCTACTTCAAAGTAGTCACTGACAGTCTTCACACTGGTCTTTCTCTTCTGTGAAAGTAAAGCTGGACACAATATTGTGCTCCCAGACTTGGATGGTGAACCCAAGTCCTGTTGAGAATGGACTAATTTAAATCTCCACATATTGCCTCATCACTATATCTAATGTAATATAATTTCATAGAATTTTCTGTCCAGGCTTCTGTCTCACAAGTGTCAAGGGAATGGATAAATGTCCTGCTATTTTCCTCTTTATTATTCTAATTTTTCTCAGTAGATTAAGGAAAAAAGGAGGGGAGAATATAATGAGAATAAAAATGCTCAATATAGTAGCATTGAAATTTGGTGATAACTCATTCTGGTGACAGACTGTAGCGAAGGCGGAACAGTGTCGACGAGATATTCATTCTCCTGACAAAAGGTGGAGAGAGAATATGAAACAGTATGAAAGTAATTTACTCTTATGACAAAACTCCATTGCTGGCAGCCAGCTTATGTCTTCGTTTCAGCAAAGGTCTGTTTATTATATCTCAAGTAATCATAAATCCAGATTGATAGCTATTATTATGGAAACAAAACTGATTTAGGTGGTTGGATCATAGAAATAAAACTGTTCTATTGTAAAAAACAATTACAGATATTCTGTTTATTGTTTCTTTCAATGCAAACATTCCCCAAGCTGCATGCCTATGCTTCATTGCCCTAATGCTGTTCTGCTTATGAATGAAAGCCTGCCTTCAAGTCATAGTTGACTGATGGTGACCCCTGGTGGGGTTTTCATGGCAAGAGACTAACAGAGGTGGTTTGCCATTGCCTGCCTCTGCAACCCTGGTCTTTGTTGGAGGTCTTCCATCCAAGAACTAACCAAACACCTATTGATGCAGGATGGGTATGTGCATCTCTTTCCACATTAGGGTTACTAACTCTGAGTTGGGAAATTCCTGGAGATTTTGGAGGTGGAGCCTGGAGAGGGCAGGCTTTGGGGAGGGGAGGGACCTCAGGAGGGTATAATGCCATAGAGTCCAGCCTCCAAAGCAGCTATTTTCTCCTGGGAAACTGATCTCTGTTAGCTAATTCCAGGAGATCTGCAGGCTCCACCTGGAGGCTGGAAACCCTATGACTTTCCCTGCTTTAAGTTATGCCCTTTAAGAATTTCAAGCAAGGGCCACAGTGGTGGAACATCTTCTGTGCATGCTGAGGGTTCTAGGTTCGTTCCATGGCATTTTTTGTTAATGTGATCAGGTGTTGTGAAATACCTTCATTTGTAGGCCCTGCAGACGCATGCCAGTCTGGCAACCATTGCAGTAACACATCTCTGTATCATAGACTGGAACAAATTGGGAACCACCAAACACAGCCCTACCAGCTATATTTTGTAGCATATCAGAGGCCTCACAACCCCACTATTTTTACAGCCTCCAGGTAGGTAGCATAAGCCAGGTGTTTCCTGATGGGACTCCTTCTTGGGCCTCTGACCTGAGATCAGTTTGGTGGTAGAAAAACTCACAAACGTGACATTGCCTCATGACAATATGCTTACAAGAAAGACCTGTATTGTTTCAACAACATTGTCAGAACAAAAAAAAATGGGTTTGTTGATCTTCGTGAAAGTGGGTTATGTTTCTCACTGCATTTGCATACAAGTTGCAGCCAAGTGCGATATTTTCTACCCATAACGCAGCAGTTATGTTCCTTCTGCATGAGAGGAAACAAGGATGCTGCCAGTGAGAATCTGTCACAACCTGTACATTTTAGCTCATCTCAAAGTGGGCAGCCAGATCATCACACTCCTACTGTGACTCTGTGGAACATTAATGTCAACTTTACTTCCTCAGATCACGCAAGAAACACAAAGGTGTGTCAACTTGAATAATTATTTAAACAACTTAAAGATGCCGACTCAAGCATTTTCTTTTTTTACTTGAGAAAGACAAATTACATGTCAACATATCGCTAAGTACTAAAACTCTATGCGATGGCAGTCTAGGCTGCAGGCTGCTCTAATCTCGTTCTTGTACACCAAACATTCTTCCTAAAAAAGGCTAAGTGACATCTGGATGTCGCTGGACTCTATTTTTGCAAATTATATGACCCTCCATAGTTTGCTTCCTCTGCCCAGAATGCAAATGCTGTAATCTTAACACGTACAGCAATTAACGTAGACTAGAGTCTGTGGACCTGCCACCAAGTCTGGCCAGAAAGGCTCTTCAGATCTTGAGCTGGAAAGTTTGCCTTCTCCTCCCTTCTTCTTCTTCTTCTTTTTTTGGTAACATCTAGCCTGATGAAGAGTTCTGATGAGCTTGAAGGCTTGCATAATGTTTTGTGTCATTCTGATTGACCCTCATAAAGGGCGTTACATGGATTTTGTTCCTGGTTCTGGATTATACGTGGGCCAATATGGCTGTTTACAACTCCCCCACCTCCACTGTTGCATTTCTTTATTAGCAGGAAGACTGGTGTTTCAGAAGATTCCAACTAGGTTTATTCTGGGGCAGTTGCCAAACTCTTGTTCTAATATTAATTGTGTGTACTTACCCAGTGGTCTGTATTAGAGATGGGCATGAACTGGGAAAATGATGGTCGTGGCAGTTCATGGTTTGTTGTGTTTCACGAACCACAAACCAGAAACTTACACTAACTTGCCCGGTTAGCGAACAGATTTGTTTGGTTTGTCAGTTCATAGAACAGCCCCCTTGACAGTTAGAGGCTGTAGAACTGCCCCCTTAGAGATGCCAAACTCACAATGAGTTTTCAGCAGGCTCTCCTCCAGCCACCCTCCAAGTTTGGAGAAGATTGGATTTTGGATGTCCGAGTTATAGACCTCCAAAGCAGGTGCCCCCAGGAAAGTTCCATTAGATATAATGGAAGCCCTGAATGCCCATTGACTTGCATTGGCTCCACTGAAATGCAGAGCAGCACCAAAAAGTTACAATGAAAACGTGGGATGGAGATAGAGAATCTTCCTCTGAGAATGGAATGATGGCCCCCCCCAGAGTGGAATGACGGTCCCTGGGTCCAGCTAAACTGCTCTGGGCCTGGAATTAAGGCCCCCAGAGTGGAATGACAATCCCTGGGAGCAGCTAAACTGCTCTGGGGCTAGAATGACGGCCACTAGAGTGGAATGTCAGTCTCTGGGAACAGATAAATTGCTCTGACTTGCATTGGATCGATTGAAATACATTGCAGCACCAAAAAATTGCAATGAAAGTGTCGGATGGAGTTAGAGAATCTTCCTCTGAGAATGGAATGACGGCCCTCAGAGTGGAATGACAGTTCCTGGGAGCAGAAAAATTGCTCTGGGGCTGGGATGGGGACAAAAGTACTCTTTGGGGGGACAGTTAATGAGATGTTCTTTGAGAGACAGGAATATTCTTTTAAAGGACAGGAAGACAAGAGACAATCTCTGAGAGGAGGTTAATCTTGGAGGGAAGGAGTAGATGTTCTTTCGGGAGACAGGAATATTCTTGTACAGGAAAGGACAGAGGTGATCCATGAGGGAAGGTCAATCCTGAGAGGAAGGTAGGGTTGCCAGCCTCCAGGTGGTGGCTGGAGATCTCCTGGAATTATAAGTGATCTCCAGGCCACAGAGATCAGTTCCCCTGGAGAAAATGGCTGCTTTGGAAGGTGGACTCTATGGCATTATACCTTGCTGAAGTCCCTCTCCTCCCCAAACCCTGCCCTCATCAGGCTCCCCCCCCCACATCTCCAGAAATTTCCCAACCTGGAGCTGGCAACCGTAACTCTATGGCATTTTATCTTGCTGAAGTCCTTCTCCCTCCCCAAGCCCCACCCTCTCCAGGCTCCCCCCACAATATCTCCAGGAATTTCCCAGTCTGGAGCTGGCAACCCTATGGGAGAGATGCTCAAAATATTAATAAAAGACTCCTCAGATGAGTAACCCACTAGGCTTATCCCCTGAGCCTGGCTGTGGAATAGGAGCAGAATGGGAGCTGATTGGCAGCCAGAGCTGCCCATCAAGCTTTGGAGGGCTGACATTGGTGTTCCCAGGGCTGCAGAAGGTCTGCAGAAGGCCACCCCCCTGTTGCCTAGGGAATAGATTGATTGGCTCCAGGCTGTCTGCAGTGACAAACCAAAAACCGAACCAAACAAACCACCCTAAAAATCACCATGGCTCGTCAGAAATGCACATGAACCAGTCCGGTTTGTGACGAACTTTGGTTCGTATTTCAGTTCATGCCCATCTCTAGTCTATATACATGGCCAAATATCCCACTCATGAACCAGTCTGATAATAGATATGCTTCTAGAGAAGTCAATCAGAGGCATTTACTGGATACATTATAATAAGATTAACACCAGGAAGAGGGCCAGAAAATAATGGGAATATGTACAGAATCTGGCCAGAAAAAACTGGCTATAGATGTTAGGGGAGAGGGAAAATAAAACAGGAGTCCAGTGGCACTTTAACAAAATTTATTTCAGCGTAAGCTTTTGTGAGTCAGAGCTTATCAGATGCATGAAGTATACGTGCTTTAGGCAGATGTATTGATACTAAAACCTGTATGCAACAGAAAGGTGGAAAAGGTAATGTTACAGAAGACATTTTTTTTAAAAAAAAGATCAAATAAGGAGAATAAGCAGTCCACTCAATAAGTGAGGAACACCCCCAACTGTTGATACATAGACAAAGTAGGATCAACTGGTTGAGTATAACAACAACAACAGTCGATTTATATAATGCTTATCTTAACACCCACTCAGAGCGGTTTACAGAGTATGTTATGATTATTCCCACAACAATCAGCCTGTGAGGTGGGTGGTTCTGAGAGAGCTCCTAGAAGCTGTGACTGACCCAAGGTCACCCAGCTGGCTTCAAGTGGAGGAGTGGGGAATCAAACCTGGTTCTCCAGATTAGAGTCCTGCTGCTCTTAACCACTCCACCAAACTGGCTCTCAACTGCAGCTTTATCATCTGCAGCTTCCCAGCCCTCTTGTTATCTTACCTTCCCACATTTTCTTTCTCCTTAATCTGTGCTTCCTATGTATTTCTTTACTATCAGCTTGTTACCTTTCTCTCCTACTCAACTTTCTAAAAACATCCCTTCCCCCTGCTCCCAGCAAAAAGTTCAAGAAGAGAAGGTGCACAGATCATTATGGCAATGCCTCCCCACTGCCCCAAATTAGTGGAACATTCTGCAGAGTGCTGCAACAGGCACGACTAGTATTGCTGTGTTTTATTATGTACGTTCTTCTAGAAGTATGGAGTGGCATCCCACTACTGTTATGGTAAAAATGATGATGGAAAAACGACAGCTCTCCCTTGGGATAATTTCTCTGAGTCAAGTTTTGACACAGTCACCCCATGTAGGTGTTATTCCAACATTTGCAAGGAGGACTGCAAACTGTCTCTGTTCTCAGCTCACACCCTGAGCAGAAGGTCTGCATAGAGCCTATGAACACACAACTGTACTAATTGTTGTATAACTGTTCAACTGTGGGAAGGGGCTGTGGCTCAGTGGAATATCATCTTCTTTGTATGCAGAAGGCCTGAGGCTCAATCCTTGGCTTCCCCCATTATAAAGATCAGATGGAAGGTGATGTCAAAGACCTCTAGCCAAGATCCTGGAGAGCCACTGCAAGTCTGAAATGGTAATACTGAAATTGATCAACCAATGGTCTGGCTCACTAGCCTTGTACATGTAGAGAGCTACTGTAGCTCAGTAGTTAAATGGTTCAGCTGCAAATCAGCACACTACTGGTTTGAATCCCACTACTGCCCTGAGCTCAGTAGGTGGCCTTGGGTGAGCCACTCCTCTCAGCCCCAGCTCCCCAGCTGCATTGTGGGGGATAATAATAACACGAACTTGTTCATCACTCTGGGTGAGGCACTAATCCACCTAGAAGAACAGTATATAAGCACAGTTATCATCATCGTCGTCGTCATCGTCGTCGTCGTTACCTTGCACGCACATATATCCTGCATGTAAATACAGGCATCTTTTTAAAAAGAGTGAGCCAATGAATGAAACTAAAGACTAGTACTTGAGTGAATGTGAGGTTTAAGCCAAACATTCAGCTACAGTGTGTTGAATGTAACATGAGAATTTCTCAATCCATGTTTAAAGAAAATCAACTGTGCGCTGTACACAGATTGTATGTGCATTCATTGTAACCTGTGGAAGGGCTAAATAGAGGTCGGCTTCACATGTTCATTATGCAGAGGTTCAGGAACCTTCATTTTTCACTGTTCTGACTCAGAGTCAAACCACACAATACGAATTACATGAGACCAAGCGAGTGTCAGGAGTCCTGTCTTACCCCAAATGCCCATGTCCAGCATTCTATCGATGAGCACGTGTCCTGGTCCAGGCATGCATTCAAAATTTTCTGCTCCAGTGTAGCCGTGACGGCACGTGTTACGTGGTCACGACCAGTAAGTCAGCAATGCAGAGCTTTCTTATTTCCTATATCTTCTGCTTCCTATCTGTGCAAAGTGGAGATGCATGATGGGATATCTTGGAGGTTCATGGAGAAAACCCATGCCACCGCGAACATGGGTTCGATGGAGGTCCTGCAGTCCTGGCGCATGTAGTTGAAAACAACGTTGGAACACGTGTAAGTAAGTTTTTGTGTCATTCGTGTGTAATTCGTATCGTGTGGTTTGGCTCTGAGCAGAAAGCCCAACAAGCACTGCTGCTCCCTCTGCCCTGCTGCACACTTGCCCAGGGCTTGTGCCATTATTACTTTGCATGTGTGTCATGAATGACTTAACAGTTTCACTATTAAGAGTCTCGGCTTTTATTTCGCTTCGTTATATTGTTTCCTCAGAGTTAACTAACTACTGACCTCCTTGAGGTATACTTTGTCTCTAGCGGATCCCTGGATTTACTGTTTAAATTGGCACATCTAAGAATCAGAGGTCATGAAGCCCAAATGCAAGTAGACACATTTTTTCTAGCTTTTTTTTCTGTTTGCCCTGCTCCATTTTAGTTTGCATATTACCAGCGACCAAAGGGATAGATTTTAACATTTAGCCAATAAAAGGAAGCTGAATTTCTTAAACTGACCTATATTCTATTTAGGTTTATCATGAGCGTAAAGGACAATTGGTATAGCTATTAACATCTTTTTGGGTCACGCATATTAGTGATAGAGATTACTCAAATAGGCAGTTTCAAATTGAACCTGAGCGATGTGATTTCAGATTTTGAACTGAGAATTGTTGAAAAGTTGACATAATCAACTTGGACACTAACCCCACCTGGGCCCAGAGCCATGCAGCCAGCAGCACAGTGCCATCTGGAAGGACCCTCCGCAAGCCTGGCCAGGCACCCCCTGCTCAGTTCCCGCGGGGAGCTCCTTGCAGGACAGTCACTGAGTCTGCCCCCACCATTGGCCTGGTCGAAGGATGTATAGTGCACCGAGCAAAGGTCCTCAGGGATGGCATCATTGACTGATGCCCCCTTTAGAAAAGAAAGGTAGTGATCAAACGGTATTCACCAGGGGCCTTCTTAGGAACAACCCCCAAGGGAGAAACCCGAAGACATGGGACGGGAGGTCTAGGAAATGGGCCCAAGACCCTACCTACCGCACATTCCTTCAAAATCTTTTCCCGCACAACAGCTTCCATGCCAGCGACTGAACGTAAGTTTGCTGACATGAAAGAAACCTGCAGACCCTGGAACGGAATCCGAAAACCAAACTTAAAACCGTTCCACAGGTACAATGTGTCGCGCCGCTTGGGGTAGTGAGGCAACAAGCACTCAAGAACTCTCAACTTTACCGGGCTGGGCCCCTTTTCCAGCCGACAGCTGACCCCCACCCCCGCCGGCTCGCCTGCCACCCCCACTGGACTTGGATCTCGGGCAGGTCGTGTAAGGGTGGGGCCCTGAACAGGACGGGCATTCATGTTTGTATTTACAGGCCCTCCTATTGCAAACACCTTTAGAAGTGACGTCCCAACAGAGCAGCGGGGGTTGAACCGGCTGCCCCACCTGGGAGCGGATGGAGACAGCTGCCTGAGGGCAGTGGATCAGATGACCACTATCCGACCTATCCCCAGTGTTTGGTTTCGCAGGGGACATCACCTGCAACCACAGCTGCTGGTGAATCTGGTCCCAGGGGAGCTGAGGGTTCAATGCCGCCCTCATCCTGAACTCTTTGTCATACTGCAACCATGCAGCACCGACGAAGTCAGTATATCCACTGTAAATTATGTTGAGGAATTGAAATAAGGATACAGCCTGTAAAGGCTGAGCCCTCCCCAATACAGCCACGTATATTAAGAACCCTGGGAGCCAATTATGCCACGAGCGATCCACCTTACGAAGTTTAATTTTCTCCTTGTCACGATTGTCCAGGTCATCTTTATCCTTCTTTTCCAATTCACGGAAAAGAAGGGTAAACACGTCCACGTACACCCCTTTTACTATCTTATCCCTGGTAGCCTGGGTAAGATGATCCCCCAAGGGAAGAGCTGTGTCCCCAAAGGGAAGCGCCCTGTAAGGGACCTGTCCGTATGCTCCATAGGGGGCACAACCCCATGGCGGGTAACCTCCGTACTGCCAGCCCAAGGAAGATGCACCTGCTGCCTGTCTGTCAGTAGCCACCCAAGGATGATGAGATATGCCTGTGGGAGCGCTAGGCGCACCAGAAGCGATGCCAGGCAACCCTAAGTGCCTGACCCCAGGGATCCCATGGCCAGGTGCAGGCCTGCTGTGGCAGGGCAAACTTACCATCAGGACCACGAGGCTCCACAGCCACCGCCACTTGGCTTCCATCAGCCTGACCCTATGGTTCGGCATCCACAGCCACCTCTTCCTCCATATCACGAGCTTCAATGACAGCTGAAGGACCAGCAGCCGAGGAACCTGCAGGGGACTCCAAAGCAGACAAGTGGGTTAAAATTTCCCGCCGAAAAGCAGCTTTTGAAGAATACTGCTGTGTGTATTAGTGTCACCTGCAGGACCAGATGCTCCCTTATTCCGTTCCAAAGCCTCAAGGCGTTTCAAAACCTCCAAATTAAAATTACTCTCTCCTTCATCATCAGAAGATGAAATCACTGGGGGAGGCCTCTTGGGGGGTTGCTTTCTGGCAGGCTGCTTACCCTTAGCCTGACCCTTTCCCTTGTGTGATGCCATCCCTCCAATCGTCGTGCCTAAGTAACAAGTGTTAAATCCCCCAAAGAGTAAACAGGGAACAGCACCCAATTCCCCAAGCCAACCACAGAACCTGATCGGCTGGCAACCACACAGAAATGGGAAGCTGACAAAATGCCTCCTTGGCGCTACTGTGCCGGCAAGGCAAGCGGCTGTGTGCACAATTATGGCCATGCAACAAAATGGCGGCCGGTCTAACTACCCACCTAAAATGGCGGCCGTGACTAACGCAAAGGCCTACGCCCACCCAGACACTGGCTAGCTAACACGCAGCCCGAGGGAAGCAGGCCCAATCATAATGGGGCCGGTAGTACCAACCAAAGCGGGCGAAACAAAAAGGGGAGAGATGGGAAAACCAAAGCCAATTGCTCCCCTCTCGCAACAAAAGGCCCCCGCCTGTAATAAACAGCGCTACCACACCAACAAACCGTCCTCCCAGATGAAGTGGCCGAAGCCGAGCCGAGCCCACGCTGCCGGGACTACACAGCCGAACCGCTAATCGCAGCACCGCAGAAACGCACTCCGACGCACTTCCAAGCCACCGCCGAGAAAAGCACTGGCCGCCGCTCAAATCGCCGCAGCTGATCCTTGCCGCACAGCAATGGCCCCGGAGGGGTGCTTGCCACTGCTGCACACGCTGCCGCTGTTAACCCCGAGCGATGGCTGAGCAGAAGCCCAAACATGTGTCCTGCTCACCCAATCGCTCGGAGCAACTGAGCCTAAAGGGGGTGGAGACGCCTAACGGCTCTAGCTCCACCCCCCAAGGTAAAGACCCGGATGGCCGGGAACGTTTCTGTCTCCACCTCCTTCCAAGGAGGCAAACTTCGGCCCCACGGCCAAAGCCGCTGCGCGGCGGCCGTGTATGGCCACATTCTCAGGCAGCAGAGAGCCACCATGGACAGTTTGCTTTGAGGCTGTCATTCCAAGATCAGGCTCCTGTCACGTTCACGGAGTCCAGCCTCACCCTGATATGCATATTGCTGGAAGCCACCCTGAGATGGAGGCTACATGTCAACTGTCCAGAACACTTAATGGATGCATATCAATACAACCACTGCATTCCAGAACAGATGCCATCAAGACAACTCCAGCTTCCTGACGGATTCAATCAACCCGCCCGGCACTCCCTCCCCTCCTTTGTCCCCTCATCCTAAGGTGTCACAATCACACATTCAGACCCTAAAGTGGCCTATTAACTATAATTATAGAGCCATCAAGCTTTTGTTTCCCCTCCTGAGAACTACTTGGAAGGCCCCCGCCTCAGGGTACATTTTTGGGTACTTAAGCAGGCTCTGCCTGCCATGAGGTGCGTGCCATTCCTCTCCCGACCCGAACCAGGTGCACCATTCCTCTCCTGACCCCTGACCGTCACTCTGCGTATCTAGTGCAGGCACTAGATATCGTCCCGCTTCGCTGCTGCCTCTCTGCTTCTTGCCGTGATCAGGTAATGTATCGCCCCGCTTCTTCGATCTCAAGTGGGTTCCCTGCTAATGCAAACGGCTCTATTTTTCCAACCTTTATTTCCTAGGTCTTGTATGTTTCTTGCTTGTATGTGCTATTGTAGGCTTATGCAACATCCTAGTAAACACGTTTTATATTGATTAGTTGCCGCCTCTTTATTGCGTGAGCAATCCGGAAGTATGGACTCTGGTATACATTGGTAAAGGTCCGCACTAACTTAAGCCAAACTGCTTGCTAATTTCCCCATAAAATAGCAGTTCTGGTAACAACAGTAATAACTGGTCACCCGACTCACCCCTTGTAATTATTTGAAACATGTGCTTTAACAGTATTTCACCCTAAAAGTAGCCTTATCCAATATGATTTTATGCACTGGAGAGTTGACTGAACAGATGAAGCTGCCTTAGGCTGAGTCAGACCTCTGGCCTATCAAGGTTAGTATTGTCTATTCCAACTGGCAGTGGCTTTCCAGGGTCTCAAGTATAGTGGTCTTGTACATTGGCTTGGATCTAGTGATGCCCAAGCAGAAACACAAGCAGACTACGTGCAGTTCTGCTTGTGCAAGATCTTGTGTAACAGCTAGTGCTTTCCTCCTGATATATTATAATGCCCAGAAATTATTTGTACAAGTTCTAGTGCATGTAGAAATGCAAGTGGGGATACAATAAGATTGATTTAGCACACCTGCAACCATGGTATTCTTCCTGTTATGCAATAGGACATTTTGCACTAGATCCAAGCCATCTATTACCTTATCCCTTTTTAAAAAATAGAGATGTAGAGGACTGGACTTGGGACCTTCTACATGCAAAACAAATTCTCTACCACTATCAAGGTTGGTCCCTTCATTAAAATTTTCTTAGAAATTATTATAGCATTTATATCTGTGGAACAGATATTTGTACTCTTAAAAAATTATACTTTTCATAAATCGCACATGACAGAATTATTCATTTAATACATAATTTTTTAACCAAGAAAGAAAAAGAAAATAAAGGAAATCAGAAAAGAAAATTCATTCAAAATAAAAAAAAATCTTTAAAAGAACTCTAACAAAGTAAGTTTCGCTAGCCCTTATGGTTGTGGAGATATAAGGAGAAATGTGTAACTGGTGCATTTCCCTTTATAACTCCATGATGAAAAAGGCCAGAGAGTTACTTTTTAAAATAAAAGATGAGAATTAATACATCATTTCAGTAGATCATTATAATGTTATAATGATATAGCTATTAAAGATTTTAAAGATGAAATGAAAAACCTGAAAAAAAACTTTAGTGGGAAGGGAAAAGAAAGCCTGCAGAGACTGAGGTAAGGAAAATGGTGCTGATGTGGGTGGGAACTGAAAAAATGTGCACCTTTCTGGCTACTCAGCATCCAAAGGTACTTTGACTGCTATTCTTCTAAAAGGATAGTATCAAACCAAGTTTGGAAAAAATCTCAACAAAGTAAGGGAAAACCCAGAAACAAATCTAGGATGACATCATGTGTATACATTGAAAAACAGTGCTGTTATTAAGGAAGCCAAAGCAGAGCAAAATATCCATGTGGAAATAGATCAAGGTGGGTAGCTGTGTTAGTCTGCCTGTAGCAGTAGAAAAGAGCAAGAGACCAGTAGCACCTATAAGACGAACAAAATTTATGGGTGGGGTATGAGCTTTCATGAGTCACAGCTCACTGAGAAGAAGTATATCTGAAGAAGTGTGCTGTGAATTACCAAAGCTCATACCCTACCACAAATTTTGTTAGTCTGTACTGGACTCTTGCTCTTTTCTACATGTGGAAACATTTCCACAGATTTCTGTGCCATTTGCACTTCCATCTCGGGCAGTTGCTCCTGCTTCTAAGGCTGAACGGCCAAACAGAGAGGCACACCATGTTACCCCTCAATGTGTTCTGTATAATTACAGTTATGATTGTGTGTTGATAGCTCAATATCCAGAAATGTGCAGATTCAGCCCAAATGTACCATGTGTATTTTTGAGTTTCTGGAAAACACTGAATAGCTTTTTAATTTTTTTTTTGGCCCTCCTATATATGCAGATAAACATTTGGCAGGAAACCAGACTTTGACTGTGCATGCAGATTTGTTCATAAAAAGCTCTCCGCAGCTCTCCTGTGGAGCTCAAATGGTCCTGTTTTGTGCCGGCAAGTGAAAAATTAAAGTTTTCCCAGATAGCGCAATATAAAAGGGCATACTGGCCTGAATGGTTCCTTTAAAATTATCCTCGATTATTGTATCTCTGATTCAGAGATAATAGGTCTCTGGGGCACTGTAGAACTATGACTTTTCGCTTCATGCGGTTACACAGATGTTGTAAAATTGCCACGGCTAGGCATACTTTGGCTCTCCTGGAAGCAGCTTAAAAGATTCTGAATTATCTCAAAGGTTTCCATAAATCTGTAATGACTTTAAATCACTCAGAAACCCAAGGCAATTTTAATCATGCAACCCCTATCATCATTCTGGGAAGCTCTTAAGAACAATTTCAGGTCCCCAGATTGCGCTGCCAGAAATAAATCAACTTTCTGTATGAATGATCAAGGTGATGCACAAAATAAAAAGGGGGAAAAAACAAAGAAAATGGATGTTAAACTTTAGTTTTTAAGAAGTCAAACTCCTCTTGACAAACTCTAACATTGTCACAGGATTAAAATTCTTGGCTTCGATCCTTCCTACACTTTGCATGACTGGAAGGTTTTCTACTTGTGGAAGCATGACTCCCCCCCCGCCCCCCCCCTCCGCCACTGCAGCTCCAAATGCTGCTCTTGCAGGATGAGGGACCCTCAGGAATAGCTTTTGGGGGGGGGAATCAGAGGTCGGCCACAGGATGGTGGGAATCAGCAAAGACCACTCCCCTTTGCACACGTAGAATTTTTAGGCAAGATCCAACTCCTTGGCCCCACCCCTTAATGGAGTACATTTGAAATAAATTCTGTTTGACTGACTACAAAATCATTAAAAGAGTCTTAAGTACTGCCTGGTTCAACCCTTGCCTAAATTCTTGCCAGATAAATATCAAGGATTCACTGGCTTGAACCTAAAATCTCAAGATGTAAGAAGGCATCTATTTGAGTTATGTTGGATGGCGTATGCTCCAGCCTCCAAGCCCTTGTCAGCTGTAGAAGGGAACCTGTGTGTATGTGTGTGTGTATGTGCGTGCCACATTGGTCTCTGTGACTGGCAACTAGTATGAAGCCTCTGGATAGTCCAAGGCTAGTTCAAATATTGGGAGCCTGACCTTCTGCCCTTGTTAAGTTTAAAAAAGAGTACCTTCTATTTGCTGCACTTCAGGGTCCTTTTGTGTACACCTCTGCATCAGGGGACATGACCTCTTCACCATGGGTATATTTATTTTACTTCATATATATATATATATATATATACACCACCTTTCTCCCCAGTGGGACCCAAAGTGGCTTACTGTGTTCTCCTTGCTGCCATTTTATCCTCACAACAACCCTGTGAGGTAGGTTAGGCTGAGAGTGTGTGACTGGCCCAAGATTACCCAGAGAACCTATCTACTGTTAAGTGTTGTTTTATCTACCTTGATTATAGTAGTACAGTGATATGGGCTTGTACAGTTTGTACAGTTGTACAGTTTGTTTGGCCCAGTCTCTTGGTATGTTACCTCCATGGTCCTTACCATCCTACATGAGAAATGTAATGGCTTTTCATTATGTTCGGGCATTTGCCCTAGCTTGCTTGAATGCTAACGCTTCTGCAGTACCAAATAGCAGAGTTTATCATATTCCATACTCAGATCGCCTTTGTTCTTGTGGTCAGGGTAAAATTCCGCACACGTTGGATAATGCACTTCCAATCCTCTTTAGAGATCATTTGGAACTGAAGTTTTTGAGTGTGAAACAAAAAATCCACTTCCAAACAATAGCTAAAGTGCATTGAAAGTGCATTATCCAACATGTGCAGAATCAGTCTAATAAAATATTGGAATTGACTCTTTTTACTGTTTTTAGAAATCACTGGGTATTACCTCTTTTAACTTGTGCTCCAGTTAATAATTCTCAGGGGAAGATTTTTACCTATCCAATGCTAGATAGTGATCCAAATTTAATCTTGTTGGTTGCTACATTTCTGTTTAGCATATTTTCCTTTAGAAATTAATTTATTCTATTAGTAATTGCTCAAGATCATTTGATCATAGGAGCTCTGAAAAGGAAAGGCCCAAGATTACCCAGCAAGTTTCTATGGCAGAGTGGATCTCTCAGATCCTAACCTGACACTCTTAACCATTCCCTGGCCTTGGAATCTGATTTGACCCTGACAATAACTGAATGCTGTAAACCATCTGTAAATGATGTATTAAATGGGAAAAAGAATTTAGAATACAATTGTGACCTTGTATACCATATAAAATAGAAAATGGTGTTCTTTATTTCCACTGTCTGATCAACTGGGTACGTGGCTTGTTTTTTTGAATGACAGGTTGGTCACTTTTAGAAATCATACATGTTTGGTACGCAGGGCTTTTTTTCTGGGGAAAGAGCTTGTGGAACTCAGTGGGTTGCCCTCAGAGAAAATGGTCACATGGCTGGTGGCCCCGCCCCCTGATCTCCAGACAGAGGTGAGTTTAAATTGCCCTCCGCGCCGCTCTGGTGCAGAGGGCACTCTAAACTCCCCTCTGTCTGGAGATCAGGGGGCGGGGCCACTGGCCATGTGACCATTTTCAAGAGGTTCCAGAACTCCGTTCCACCACGTTCCAGCTGAAAAAAAGCCCTGTTGGCACGTCATTTACTTCTGATTTTCCTTTATTAAAGATGTATCAAAAAAAGAAAAACTGAACACTGACAGGTTTATTACCTGATTTTGTAGAAAAAGACCATACAACTTTGGAAAATATATTTGACCAGCACTAGAACTAATCAATTCCCTGTAAAAATACTTATTCCTGTGAAAATAGTTCTTTGTCAAACTTGGCATTTCCCAGAATGACTCAGTTTATAATGTTGTTATGGAAATGCTTTCTTTCTGAACTTTGTTTGCCTCTGTCCTGCTGAATTCTTATGAAGGAAAAGAATCAATAAAAATGAAGTTAATGAAAAAATGTAAATAAATGAAAACAAATGCATATATTACTGACCAAACCCTTCTTGCTTTTCTTAAACTTGGCAGCATTTATTGTGAGTAAATATTGGCATTATGAAGACATCAAAGGTCAGAGCTTGTCCTTTCCAAAGGAAGATGTGTTTAAAATGTAAATTTTTATAATCTTTGCATTCTTCTTCCAGCTTCTTCTTTTCATAAATATGAATGAATCTCAGCATACCATCTAGAATGTCAGATGGTCATTCAGTTCCATATGTAGCATGTTATAAATGACTTTTAGTGCAATCCTGTTTGGGAGTAAGGTCATTGAACTGGAAGAGACTGACTACTACGTAAACCTACATAGAATTAGGGCTCTATGAATTACGGAGAACCCTCTCTACGGTTCATGTAAAAAAAAAACCCTGCTATTGTACACACTTACTTGTTTTCTATTCTGTCCTATCCCCTAAAATCCAGGCAGTTAACAACTGTTATAAGAATAACAACTTTCTGATAAAATCCAATCCTCATGACATCAGAATTGTGACATCAAAATATTTAATTGTACCAAAAGTAATTGTATCCAAAGTAGGGCTGCACAGAAAGGTTGTGAGTTTTTTTCTCTATTTCTGAAAGGGCAGAGATTTTCAGGCTTTGCTTGCACGTTTGATTGGACAGCATGTCAGCCCCATCTTCAGTGTGTCTGTGTGTACAGGGCTGGACTTCCCAGGCATAAAGATCACATGGCTCTGTACAGCAAATGTTAAACCATCAATTGACATTATAGAGTCATGCATGCGCCCATGGTTTCCGTGCATATCAGGCTAATGCAGCAATGAGTCATTGCTATCAGTAGAATCCTGCGCAGCACATGGACAGACATCGCATCTTGATGCCAGATAGCATGGCTGATGATGCCGCTGAAATAAGTGATAAAGGTACATTAATAATATGAAAAGGTATCACACATAAGCTGAAAAACAACTAAAACACAAACCATGAGAACATAAATAAGACATTCATATATGAGCTTTGGCAAATCTCTAGGCTAAGTAGGTCTAAAGATGAGAGTCTCCTAATCCTTTAGTCCCCACCCCGATTTCTGTCACCATTCACTTACAGAGTTGGGAATTTAGTTGATGTCCGTCTGGAATTTTTTTAAAATGTTCATTTATATCCCATTTTTATTATTTATTTACGGTCTGATTTTCTCACTGAGACTCAAGGCAGATTACACAGTGAGAGTTAGTACAGTCAATTTCAAGGACATTTCAATATATAATGTAATATTGTATATAAATGCCAATTTGCAAAGATTTAAAACCAGCAGAAATCCAGTATAGAGCTGAAGAAATGCTGAAACAGAGCAACCTGACATTAAAAACAATATAGAAACTATCCTGTAGGATCATATGTACAGCAGCAGTCAGTACATAGTAGTAAAGTCTATAGTCCCTATCCCTTTACTAATGCATCCTTTTGAGACCACTTCCTTATCATACTACCCTCCTATCTGGGTAAAAAGCTGTCTTGAATAATTCAGTTTTGCATAGTTTGTGGAAAGCCGGTAGGCCATCCCATAAGGCCATCACAGAGAATGCACGTGTACAGGCAGCTGTTAAATTTGCCCATGTACAAGGGGGCACCTGCCAAAGATCCTGTTTAGATGAGCGAAGCTGCTGCGGGGGAGTATAGGGAGAGAGGCAGTCCCGTAGATATACTGGACCAAAGCCATGAAGAGCTTTGTATGTGATAGCCATTACCTTGACTTGAACCTAGTAACTGATAGGTAACCAGTGCAGTGACTGCAGAACGGGAGTAATATCCATTCTTCTCACCAACTGGAGTCTCCAAGTTAACTTAAAGGGGAGACTTATGTACTGTGTATTACAGCAGTCAAGTCTCAATGTTACCATAGCATGGATCCATGTGACCAGATTGGTGGTTTTGAGGTAGGGGGCCATCTTCCAGGCTAGTCTGAATTTGTGGAAAGCATTTTTTTGCAGCTCCCTTAACTTGCTTTTCTAGCAGTAGCACTGGATCCAATATAATCTCTAGGCTCCTAACTGAGTCTTAAAGGGTCAGATGAACTCCAGCATGCGTACCTCTCACTTACTGCATACAGGTGGCAACTCAATGACCTTCAGAGTGGGGAATGGGATGACCAGCATCAGGCAGGCCCAGGCAGGAGACTGCTGGGCCGGCTGCTGCAAGGCTTAGCTTCACGAAACTCAGCAAAAACCACCAAACTAAATACAGTGAATACTAAAGAAACAGCAGCACCAAGCCCCAACAACAGGGGAAAGCAGCCCCCAAAGAACAACCAGCAAAAATAAGTGAATTTAATCAAATTAACTGGAATACTAAACAACAAATCATCCACAACAGGATAAAACAAAAATGACCCCCCCGCTAGAACAAGCAGCAAATTGAATGAACTGTAACCAAATTCAAACCAAAGCACCCCACCCACAAAGCTCAACTAAAGCAACCTCACATAGCAACCCCCAGTTTTTAAAATGCAAAATTAAAAAAACCTTCCCCCTTTCCCCACAACCCCATCCCTCCCAGATACCAGGCCAATCTCCTCCCCTCAAAGAGAAAAAAACCCAGTGAGTCTATGAGCCTCGCTACAAGTGACATTTTGCACGTGAAGAGCACTTGATCATTTTCGCAAGTCTTTCTGGGAACTGAAGTCCCTCTCCCCCCTTCTGTTCCTTCCTCTCTCTGTTAGAATGGCTGCCTGAAGAGACAGAGAAAGCCTACGGCAACAGCAGCGTTTGCAAATCGTCTTGCTCGGGGAGGGGGGGAATACTCTGAAGAAAGCTGACATGTCGGTGAAGTCCTAGTGTCCTTCCCTTCTCTGTTAGAACTGTTAGAATGGCTGCCTGAAAAGTCAGAGAAAGCCTGCGGCAACAGCATCTTTTGCAAATCGTTCCTCCAGTCACAAGCCTGCTCTCAACGATCTTTGAGGGGGGGGCAGCTGCAACTTTCTCAGCTTTCTCCAGTGCACCCCCCCCCGAGCAAGACGATTTGCAAAAGCTGCTGTTGCCGTAGGCTTTCTCTGTCTCTTCAGGCAGCCATTCTAACAGAGAGGGGAAGGAACAGAAGGAAAAGGGTGGGGGAGAGGGACTTCAGTTCCCAGAAAGACTTGCGAAAATGATCAAGTGCCCTTCACGTATAAAATGTCACTTGTAGCGAGGCTCTATGATTCTCAAACTAAGCAGCAGCAGAAGTCCTCCAGGTGCAGCAGGTCTCAGCAGGAAGCAGCAGGAATCCACTCACTAGGCAGCAGGATACAATTACACTTCAACGCAGGCCAGAAGAGAGAGACAGAGCCAGCAGCAAGCAGGCAGTGTCTCTCAGTCTCCAGATCAGAGCAAAATGGAGGCTGACTGAGGCAAACCTGCCTAATTTAACTCATTGCAGGCTAGTTTTAAAAAGGCGCTCTTTTTCTAGAGAATCCCATTGGCCAAAGAAAAAAAGCTCCTCCTCCCTTCCCCCTGTCTGGTAAAAAAAGGTGGGAAACAGTGTTTCTTTGCTGCTTAGCCACTGTTACTGGAGTTTACTGAATTAAACCGAATTAATTCAGTAAACTTGAGTTCAAGTTTGGTAATACCAAATTTTATTGAATCAGGTATACTGGAATACCAAACCTGGATTTCACACCCTTAGAACAGGGGGTGGGGGGTACTTTCACCCTAGCATGTGCAAGGTGTGTATACTCCCACGCCCACTGGTTGTGCCAGTTAATGGCATAATTTTCTGGTGTGATATGGAAGCTATAAGTCGTGCTGGGAGACACTTATATAAAAATTATCCCCTAAATTACCCCAAATTTAGGGGTGGTTTTTAGTAAATAGTCCCCAAACATGACCCATAGCTTTCATTTCACTCTGGAAAATGATGCCATTTTCCAGCACAATGTGGAACTACATGTGCACTTTGTGTGCATGCCCTCCGAGGTGCCCCACTACTGGCCAGGTGAGCTAAAATGGAAGGGCAGGGGCCAGGGATCACCCGCCATCAACATGGGAATGGAAGCCCTAGGTGGTGATGGTAAGGAGCTCCAAGTAATGGAAGGAATGTATTGTAAGATACTGCCTGTATAGCTGTATAGTCTTCATTTGCTTTTATTAAAATGATACTTGAATGTGACAATATCGTACCTCTGTGATCTTATTGACTCCCTAACTAAAACAAACTCCTGTTTCTGGCAGACGATTTATTTATTTATTGGGATTTCAGCCTGCCTATTCTCCAAGGAACTCAGATTCCCCTCTCCACCCATTTTATTCACCCACCCCATACCCTCTGTGGTAAATTAGGTCACCTACTAAGCTTCATCGCAAGGTCGTGATTTGAACTTGGTTTAGTTATCCTGGTTGTAGTCCGACATTTCAATTACAAATTCAGTACCACACCGGCACCATGGTAAATACAGACCATTCCCAGACTGTACTTGGCTGACACTAATGAAGTAGTGCGCAGTGAATTTGGTGTTCTTTGTTCTGTACTTGTAACAGAATAACGAGGGAATGGAAAATACTGGGCTTAATCCACTGAATAATAGGTGAATAGCTGCCTGAACTGCTCTGCAAATGCAAGCACATGAGCGTATGCAATTTTACTCAACTGTATAATTGGTAGGCTCCCTAGCAGTCCATGTACTTTCACTGTGCAAGAGGTGGTGGTACCAGCTCTCACAGAAGTGGAAGCATATCTCTGGATTTTTTTCATGTAACATGCCAGTGGTGAGCAGAAGATGCCTTCTGCAGGTGGAAAGACTCATTGAAGCCAATCTGCTGTTTGACTCCTGTTTGATATGGAGATGGTAGCTTTTTTGGCTTCTCTTGAGAAGATGAATCAGCAAAGTTGGTTTTCCCTCAAAGATACGTGATTGAAGATGAATGAGTCACCAAACCCTTTGGGGAAGGATATACTTACTAAGCTTGGGGGGGGGGGACATTAATCTTGGTCATATGAAGCATTTTCTTCCACAAGTAGTCTTGGTGAACAGGAAGCCTGTGGTTGATGAACTAGGTAAACCATCATCCAGTGCATATTACTCTTGACAGTGGAACAGGGCACTATTTTAAAGAATGTGCTGCAGAAACAACAACGGCAGAAAAGCAAATCACATCAGTTCTGTGATCGTATTTGAATACTATTAGGAAGGTTACTTGAGCAAAACATCTTAAATCACTTTCTACAGTTGAAACAAAAATGTCTTTTTTCCCCAAGTCAAAATGAATTTGTAATTGAAATCCAAACCTCTCAAATGTCACAACACAAATATAACAGAATAATACTTCTCAAAAAAGTAATATACTCCTCCTCCAGGAAGTGAAACATATCCAATTTTTATTTTCTTTGTTCAAAGTACAACTGAGTTTCACAAGCAAGAAAGTGGAAAATAGCCTTTCTGCAGATACCTATGGCATAGGTGGCTCCAAAGCTCACATATACTGGATTGCTGTATAACGCAGTTAAACAAACAGCTTGACTCAAATCTCCGCCCTCATACATTCTCAAGAATACAATGGATGTCTAAATACAGATGCATAAGACTCTGTTCATGATGATAAGGACTTAAGTGCGAAATAGGAGCACAGAAGTGAGCAGAAAAATAAAAAGAAGACTTGAAAATAATTTAATTGTAGGACTAGTAAACTACTATAGTGAAAGATTTAAATATGGGTATTTAAATCTTATATGGTAGATATTCTGACTTTTCTGTGGTCTTTCCATAAACTTGGAAACAAAGCATGGTTGAGAAAGATCAGAGAGAAATCAGGGGAGCCATAGGAGGTACACAAATGTACCAAGATTCTATGGGGAAGTAGGGAAAAAACACTTCCTAACAGCATTGAACACGGGGCAGCTAACCTAGGCGGGAATGGCCTGACAGGAATGGGAAGTGACAGGGAATGCTTTACTCCCTATTGGCACAAGCTGCTGCTTCTTTTTTGTTCTAGGGGGACTGAAGCAGTAATTGGTAGCTTCGTCTGTGTTCTTTGGTTCCTAGGCTTTAACTGGCTTCTAAGGTTCAGTAATTTTAAGGGAAAAATTCTCATGAGTTTGTGAATTTCCAAATTATTTCAGTGATACCGTAAAAATGAAGTATCTCGCTTTAAAAATTTTAAAGGGCAATGTTTGCCATTCCCTTCCACAGCTTCATCTGTAAAAATTAGAACAGTAGGGAGGAAAGTGATATATTTATAAAACTAGAAAATAATTTTAGATGGTATACTATCAAGTGAAAAGATTGGGCATAGGGTTGCCAGGTACCCCTCACCTCCCCCTGGGAGAGTGGAGTCCCTGGCACTTAGCTTGTGCCGGGCATAAGGTCTTTTTTCACATGCACACAAAGCGACCGTGTGCCCCAGAACTGGCATGATGACATTACTTCAGGAAGTGATGTCACCACGCTGGCAGCATGAGCAATTCTGCTCGTTTGGGCCCAAATCGGCCCTGAACAAAGTGCAGGAACTCTCTCGCAGGTGGCACAATGATGTCACTTCCAAAAGTGACTTCACTGTGCCAGTTGGGAGTGTGCGCATGGCGCACGTTCCTGAGGTGCCTGCCGGTGGTGAGCAAGCTCTTGGAGTTTGCCACCTCCCACCAATCACCCAGCGATCAGTGGACAAGGGGGCAAATGCCCGGGAGTTTGCCTGCCACTAGCGAGCACCCGGGAACCCTAATTGGGTGGCATTACTTAGTTGGTGAAGGGGCAGTCCATTAGTCTCTCTCCAAAAGTTCTCTCTGTCCACTGTCTCTACCCAGTACATAATTGCATAAATCTCTACCATGTACCTCCTTAAGCATCTCTTTTCTCAACTGAAAGTTTACCAGGGCTTTTTCTCGTTTAGTTGATTGAACAGTAGAGATGGGCACAAAATGGGAAAAAACCAAAAGGAGCGTTTCGTGTTTTGTCACATTTCACGAATCATTAACTTTCACAAAATTGTCCCGTTTTGCGAAACGATTTGCTAGTTTCGTGATTCATCAGGGCACTTCAATGGCCCCCTTCATACCCAGAGATACCAAACTCACAGGGAGACTTCAGCAAGCTCTCCTCCACCCACCCTCACCCAAAAAGCCAGCAAGAACAAATGCTCTAAGTAAGAATATAAGCAAAGAAAATTAAAGGGGAAAAAGGTAGACCTCAGTCAAGCTAAGCCTCAAAGCCAGGCAATGCCCTGAGGCTGGGGTTGAGTGAGGTGGAGGAAAGAAGGCACCCTCACCCAATGACCTTCCCAGCAAGGCCAAGAGCTGAAAATAAGAAAGAGGCTCTTCAGTCTCTTTTAAAGCAGCAGCAAATCCAGCCAAAAGCTCCCAATTCCACTCTCTCACTCCAAATCCCAGCAACAGGTCCTCCCTCCTCCTCTACTGGAACTGAAAAGCACAAGGCAGAGAGCTGTGCCTTATATAAGAAACACTCACATAGAGCAGAACAGGAGGTCCCTGGTTGGCAGACAGACCTGCTTAACAGGATTTGGAGGGATGAGATTGGTGTTCCCATGGCTACAGAAGGCCCATCTCCTCAGTTGCCATGGGGATTAACCCCCCTGCTCCTTGCTGTATAGGGCAGAATGGAAGCTCTCCAGTTGGCAGGGAGAGCTGCCTATCAAGGTTATGTGGGCTAAGATTGGGGTTTCCAATGGCAACAAAAGGTCTGCAGACATTCCAGGCCTATGTTGCCTAGGGAATCAATGGATCGGCGCCAGCCTGTCTGGCATCATGAATCATTCATGAATTGAACAAATCGGCCCCAAAAGTCGTGAATTTTGTGAAAACAGTGGGCCCACAAAACGTCTTTCATGAAACACGAATCAGCCCGATTCCTCATGAAATTTGATTCACATTTTGATTCATGCCCATGTCTATTGAACAGACCACAGTGAATTCTGGGTATATCTCCAGTTTGTTTGTTTCATTTTGCACACCCCTACTGCTTATAGCCTTGGCCTGTGGATTGACACCTTTTCTATGTTTTGTTCCTGTGTTTTTTAACTCTTGTGTTTCATAGCTGATTTTTTTTGTCTCTGTTTATGATTTTTGGTAGTGTAGCAGTTCTGAACTTGCACAAACATGCAAATAAACATTGGTCTGGTGTTGTTATGTCCCTTCTGGTGTGACCCTGGAAGTAATGTCATTGCATCAAGGTTATGCTCTAGGATTCACCTCAAACTCTGTTTTTTACCATAGAGTTTGGGAAGTCCTGGAGCATTATCCTAACACAATGATGTCATTTCCACAGCTGTACTGGAAGTGATGTCACAATGTCATTTCCTTCCCATTCTTCTCCCACTGTTGTGCCAAGTGACAGTAAACAACTGGGCTGCTGGTGGAAGGCCTCCCACCATCTGGCAGCCCTACTCCAGCCACTCTAGCTCTTTCACTCTTGCTCATGCCCTTCGTTACATCATTCTCTACCCATACTGTTTCCATAGATTCAGGTTCACTTTCATTTTTCAGTTTCTAAAATATGAGGCTGGAAATCACACTAGATGCTCTTCCTTCTGAATCTCAGGAAAAAAAATGATTGCGGTTGCTTATGATGAGGACAGTTCATTCTGCATATACTTGGGGAATCTTTGATTTATGTTGCCATTTTCATAAATTTACATTGCCAGCATTGTGTCCCTCCTGCAGTAGCAGGAAGAGCAAATATGTCCTTGCCATCCTGCTCTTATCTATACAACTATTTATTCTGACACAGAAACCCTTTTGGGCTTTGTTCTAGCCAACTGCAGACTCATTCCTTGGCCTCAGCCAAATCGGAGTGTTAATTCCCAACCTGTAGGGAGGAATTATTAGTAAATCACGGACTGGTTACGTTTAAAAGATTTCTGTTGCAAACTTTCTATCTTGCCTTGCAAAATCATTTCCCTCTCAGTTGCTGACAAAGTGGAAGGGGAGCACGGAGGGACATGTTGGAAGAATCAGAGGTGGTAGAACATGAAGGAGAGCTTGAGCACTCAACCACTTTTGATGGAAAGCAGCCAATTCCAAACTAAATCACCTGCAAGGTGGAAAGAGGGGCTCGTTGCCCATTGTACGGGACTCAGTCAAGCCGTGTTCATGTTCAGACATCCTTTTAAGTGGAAACAAAGCTGGGATGTGCACACACGGACACAGCTTGTTGCTGTGCTTGTGCATGTGCCTCGATTCTCCCAACTCATCTTCTCATCTTTCTAATTTCAGCTAGAAACTGTCTCCAGATGACTTTCACTTACAAATTTGGCTGCTCTCCTTAACTAAAGTTAGTTTTCACACCACAAATCAGGTTTCTAAACCTGGATTAAACCCTGGTTTAGAATTCCTTTACCTAGAATTCCAGGGTTGTTTGGGGGAAGGGGATTGACTTGGGCTAATTTATTTGCTTGCTTTCATATATCACCGGTAACTGGAATTAGTATTGAAACAGGGAAGAGAGAAGAGAGTGAGGAGGAGGGAGGCATACAAGAACAGCTAGAAGTTGGATTTGCCCGCACCCTTCCTTAATGTCTGTTGCAAGTGACCTTGAATGCAGCCTTAGTCTAAGAAAAAGAAAATCCCTTGCGTTGTGCTTCTGTGCACTAAAGCAAAGAGCTGGGCAAGACGCCTGGACAATAATGAAGGCAGCCAGCGTTTTCTGGCTCCCCTTCCCGTGAAATCTACCATTGCACTGCCAGTTTATACCGACAACCCTGCTGCAGTTTGGCAGCAACGATTTCTCAAGGCATTGAAGTGAAAGACATGCCACTTGCTTTGTTTTTCCTCTTTGATGACACATACCCCAAACCGTTCCATATCATTAGCTGCTTGCTTAGTAGAACCAGCAAAAGAGGAGCATTCCACTACTGCAGGAGAACTGGCTATGTTAAACCGCATTTCGTCCAGCACTGGAAAACATTTTCACTTCTTTTTGTTGTTTGTGCTTGTACTCCATAGCTAGCCTGCTTTTGTACAGCATTGTTGTTAAATGTTTATTTTAATGTGACTAAGAAATGATAAGCTTCATTGTTTCCCTCATGTGTGCAGTTGTTTGCGGTCATATCTGTTCCTCTGTTTCAGTTTAAGAAATTCAGATGAAGCTGAAGTTGGTTCCCAGTTCTCTATTTGCAGTTCCTAGTTTCTTATTCGCAAAGCCAAACACAAATATTAGGGGAAATTGAAAAGCACTACACCCCAAAGTAAAGTTTGTAGGGGCACATATCACACACCATCCATATTCAGCAGACTCTGTTCTCTAAGTGCACCTATACTGGCTCGTCCTACAAAGCCCAGTTCTTGAGTAAACAGCTTCAAAGTAGGGTGCCCCCAGAACAAATCAATAGGCAGAAAGGGGGCAGCTGCAACGGAAACAATTTTTTTTTGGATTATCCCAAATCACACAGCCCTGAATTCCATAGACTGTCCCCTGCAAGAGAACATGTACTGGTGCTGATTCAGACACTGGTTCTGGAGTTAAGTCCTCCTATTTGGGCTACCTCCCAAAAGCTTGTATTGGGAACAGCTGTGAATAAGGAACGAGAAGAGATACAAGCTCTCTACCCCAAAACAATCTTGGAATTACCTAAATCACAGAGCCCTGAATTCCAGAGATTTTCCCCTACAAGAAAACATCTACTGGTGCTGACCCAAACACTGGTTCTGGAGCTGAGACTTCCTATTTGGGGTACCTCACAGAAACTTGTATTGGGAACAGCTGTGAATAAGGAACCAGGAGAGATACAAGTCAGGGCTGGATCTATTGGGGGGGCAGGGGGGGTTGCCTGCCCCTGGTGCTGACAAAGAGGGGGTGCCGGGCGAGGCTGCCAGCTGGGACTGTGCACCATGGAGCTGGCACTGGCAGTGCTGGTGGCTTAGTGGGAGGGCTGGGAGGCTACCTGCGTGCCACCCCAGCTGCCTCCAGCTCAGTTGCCCCACGCTGCCGCTGCTGCTAGTGCACGCTCCCGGTGCAGCAGCTGTGGACCAGGTGCAGCAGGTGGCTGGGGCGGCATGCGGGGCAACTGAGCAGGAGACCTGGGAGGCCAACTGCACACGCCCCAGCTACCTGCCATACCAATGGGGTGGCTGGCTCGTGGCAGCATGCCTCGGGTGATGATGTCATGCACAGTGATGTCATTGCACAGTCCGGGTGTGTGCGTACACTTTTTGTGCATGCATGAGTGCTCAGGGGGGCAGCAACAGCCCTGTCTCTGCCCCTGGGTGCCGGCGATCCCCCCTACAGCCCTGATACAAGTGCACTGTACCCCCAAACAATCATGGAATTACCCAAAATCACATAGCCCTGCACGCCAGAGATTGTCCTCCCCAGCAGGACATGCACGGGTGCCAATCCAAGCTCTGGTTCAGGAGCTAAGACCTCCTTTTGGGGCTGCTGCCCAGAAGCTTGCATTAAGAACAGCTGGGAATAAGAAACTGGGAGAGATACAAGCCCTCTGTACCCCAAAATAATCTTGGAATTAACCCAGATCACACAGCCCTGAACTCCAGAGACTGTCCCTCACAACAGGACATGCATTGGTGCCAATCCAAGCACTGGTTTTGGAGCATAGATCTCCTATTTGGGCTGCCTCCCAGAAGGTCTTGGGAACAGGTGTGAATAAGGAGCTGGGAGAGATACAAGCCCTCTGTATCCCCAAACAATCTTGGAATTACCTCAAATCAAACAGCTTGTCTTGGGAACAGCTATGAATAAGTTTTGCTCCAAATAATAGTTCTTGCACCCCAAAATGACCTGAGAAGCATCCTGATCCACAGATTCCATTGTGCTATACGGAAACATTGGACAGGAAGCTTCCTCATCTTAGTTTTAACCTCATTTATTGCTTTTTGCAAAACGATATGTTTCCTTGAAAGCTGTTAGGTCCTTTTCAATTTTAAAAACCTTAAATTTATATTTTGATCACTAGTATGGGATTGTACTTAGGCCGTTTCCAGACAGCTTACCTTCTGCCGCTCCATGCCGCAACGTCGCGGCTCGTGCTGGAGAAAACGTGAAATACCGCGTTTTCTCGTGCAAGTTTTGTGCAACATCGCGCAAAACTCATGCGAGAAAACGCGATATTTCGCGTTCGCCCCGGCACGAGCCGTGATGTTGCGGCATGGAGCGGCAGAAGGTAAGCTGTCTGGAAACGGCCCTGGTATAATTTGGTTCTGTTTAGTTTCTGGAATGGTGTCAGGAGCTGTAAACTTTGAACAAGTGCTTCATATCCCCTTATCTGCTTTGATCCATAGTGTTATGATTCACATGATGTCAGTGAGAAAATGGTTGTTTGGGCTTTCAATTTCAGGTACAGCACTTTTAACCTCAAGAGGCAAAACAGCAGACAAGGGTGACTGGGAGACCAAGGTTCAAATCCCTGCTGTGACAGGGAAGCTTTCTCCCTAACCTACTTCACAGAATTGTTATGAGGATAAAACGGAGAATAGAACAGGAGACTGATGTAAGCTACTTTGAGTCCGCAGTGGGGAGAAAGATGCGGTATAAATGAAGTATGTAAGTAAGTAAGTTTAATATTTTCCATTGTGGTGAGAGTTTGAAGGGATACAAAATTCTGAACACCAAATTAGTTTTGTTCATTTGACATAACACACATCAAACCTCAGATGGTAATTTAAAAATGCAATAAATCACTTGCTTGCCAAGTCTTGGAAGTAAATTGGAACAGACAAGAGATACTGTCCTTAAATGTTGAACTTGGGCTTTCAGCTTACATAGCAAATCTCAATATACAAAGCTTGGCAATGGTCTGATAAGACTCTTGATTCCTATAAATTTTGTCTTTGACTCTTCACCTCTGATGGAAGAGATGTTACTAGTGTCGGCAGGCAAAATACTTTTAAGTTTAGAAACACTCATGTGGTGTCTAATGTGCGATACAATTATTTAGTTGAAGGTTTCACTGATGGGTGCTTCAGACACATTGTTGGAAGAACTTTGTCCATGGTAGCTGTCTAATGTGTAACAGGAAGTTCAGACAAACAAACAGGAAAGCTGTAACTGTTTTATGAAAAATAAGCTGTCAAGATAAATCCATTTTGGCCAGATCAAGCAGCGTTGTCATATGGAACAATTAGGCTATGTGTGGATAACATAATAGCATCTTTCAGTCTACACTTGGAATGTAGGAAATGTGCGAAAACTATCATACAAACAGCACTGTCTGTAATGGTTCCACAATAATTTCCAGCAATTGCTTAGACACGTGACTGCACTCAGAAGTGTGACTCTGGAATCTACAAGCAGTGAAGTGACATGTTGGATCCTGTATGTCAAAAAAGAGCCAGTGTGGTAATATAGCACTCAAAAGACTGAGGTTCAAATGCTTACTTAGTAACAAAATTGTTTGGGTGACCATGAATCACTATTTCTTAGTCTAACTGAGCTTATAGCATTTCTGTGAAGAAGAAATAGAATGGGGGAGGGGGGAGTTACCAGTCCCTCCTCCCTCTGTTCCTTGCAGAAACTATGGGATAAAAATCTTATATAATATAGCCAAGCAGCCCTGATCTTGGATGCTTAAAATTGTAGATTGGAGCCGTCAATGGACAAGACAGACCTCCCTACACACCTGAAAAAAATGCTCTAGATTTGCAGAAAAATCTGAAATCTTTTTAAAAAAATACCAAGGGGTTAAAAAAAAAACCAAAATGATAAAAGAAGCATCTGTAGTTTTAACCAGATATCCTCAGTGGCTCTTGCTAGACAACCATAATAGTTTAGCCAGTATTCCAGATTTGGTTTCTCAGTAAAAGGCAGGGGAGGGCTCTTTCTGGGACTGTTTTGGCCTTTGAGGAAGGACTCATTTGGGCCAGGCTCCAAAGCAACCACCAGATGACTTGAAATCTCATGACTTGCATGGCTCATCCAGGCCTGGCTACTTGCCACTGTTCAACAGCAGCCCCCCCCCCCAAATGGGCATAGTAGGGTTGCCAGGTCCCCTGGAGGTCGTGGGGGGCACATGACAGGGGAACTTACTGTGCGCATGAGTTCTGCATATGCTCTGGACCCTTTGTTG
The DNA here is from genome assembly GCF_028583425.1 of Eublepharis macularius. Classification (NCBI taxonomy): domain Eukaryota; kingdom Metazoa; phylum Chordata; class Lepidosauria; order Squamata; family Eublepharidae; genus Eublepharis; species Eublepharis macularius. The sequence goes on from NC_072798.1 coordinate 75,505,976, forward strand.
TTGTGCTGGGAATGTCTTAATTCGTGGCATGTCAACAAAGGTGGAGGAGCACGCTTCCATTCCCTTTCCCCACACTCTCCCCCCTCCACTGGCCAAGTAAGAGGCAGCAGGGGGCAGGGGTTGGGAGCGGGGGATCCCTTGTCCCAACTGGGGGACCTGGGAACCCTAGAGTGTAGTGTAGTGTTCAGAGTAGGATCTGAGCTTTTAAGGTTCAAATCACCTCTCTGCTGTGTGAAAGCTAGCTGGGTGACTTTGATTCAGTCCCACACCCTCAGCCTAACTTACTACAGAAGGTTGTTGTGAAGATAGAGTTGCCAACCTCCAGGTGGGGCCTGGAGATCTCCCAGAATTACAACCAAATTCCAGATGACAGATATTAGTTTCCCTAGAGAAAATGGCTGATTTGGAGGGTGGATTCTATGGCAGTATAAACTGCTTAATGCCAGAACCTCTCCAGACCCCACTGTCCCCAGGCTCCACCCCCCAAATCTCCAGGTATTTCCTAACCTGGATCTAACAACTTTTTGCAAGGATAAAATGGAGGCAAGGAGAATGATGTAAGCTGCTTTGGGTCCCCATTGTGGAGAAAGGCCTTATATAAGTGAAGTGCATTACTAAATATAGATGCATATGTGGGGCAGATAAAAGGAAAGTTGTTTAGTGGGTTTGAAGAAGTGAAGGACGTAGGGAAAGGTGAGCACAAAGAGGCTGCCAGGAGGTTGGACAGAGGAAATAGTGTGGGAAGGGGATACAGGGAAAAGTGAAGTACTCCCCATAAGTCCTTGCAAGTTCTCCACCATGTAATGGGGCCCTGCTCAGGTAGTACCCTGCAACTGGGCCATAGAGGAGAGGCTGCTGGGGGGAGCGGGGAACAGTGAAGACAAGGGTGGGAAAAGGTGGGTGATAAGGAGAGAAGGAAGCAGGAAAAGGGATAGAGAGTATGGGGAGCAGGGAAAGGGAAAAGGACATGATGGGGAGTGCAGAAATGAGATGCTCTGTGCAAGTCCTTGTGGGTCTCCACTTGTCTAATATATAATATATAATAAAGATATTGCTAATATACCTTCAGAATCATGTTTCTGTACATTGGCAATGAAGATGGAAAAAGACAAAAAAGGGGTTGGTAGCCAATCTGTGTATTCAGAACAATCATGTAGTATCCTGTTAGGACTGTACCACTTTGGATGGGTGGCTTTCATGCTTTCCTTTGTTTAGAAACATCCATGCTCATAGAAAACAAGTACATGTAATTCTACAGCAGCAGTCTTTTTGCTAACTGTGACAGCGGTAGGCCATTGGACTTCATGATGCGTTCTCCTTCGCCAGTCAATGTAGAACAGCTTTGCTTACAATCACAGAACAGCAGCATTGGATCACAGCTATGGAAGCACATGGATAACACATCCTCAGAGTTCATATTCATTTTTTCAGAATGAAACTATCTTGAGTCAGTGTCCCTTAATACAGGAACACCATTGACATGCAACAACCTTGAAATAAAAAGGCAACTCAGGACACAATTTTATAATAATATGTTTATTGCTTTTCCGGCCGAAGCCATAAGCCATACAAACACCAACAAAATATGAACTGTACACTTGAACATACCCAATTCACACAGACATAACTCATCATTATCACTTTAAACTATCTAAGCTCATGAAGATTTTGTTTCTTTATCACCATGGCGGACACAATTTTTATACCCAACTTCAAAATGCAGAGTTGGAGAAAAACATGGCAGTTCCAGTTTGTTTATTGCTAGCTGTATCTGAGTCAAATGCTTTTTCAGCATTAAAGAAAATGATTAAAAGTAGATAGGGATAGCTAAATAAAATATGGAGGTGTTGGCACCAGCTTGTGTTGAAGTTATTGTAATTTAGAAACAGAATCTCAAACTAGAAAAAGGCTCTTGATACAAATTATGAGGGAAATGGCTCATCAGAACAGATCTTTCAGTAGCTATCTGAAATCATACATTTAAGCCAAATTATTTCTGGAGGTCATAAGGTTGTAATGGTACAAAATTATGTCCTGGAATCCACTTTTGAGCCTCCTATTTATGGGGATTTAAGGAACTGGGACAGGGATTTGTTACTGACTGCTTCACTGGTTCTCCTTTGAGGCAAAAGGATGGAAGTGCTGGTGATTGTCGGGCAACTGTCAGATATGTTGTTCCCGCTTGCCCCTAATTTTGTGAAAACAAGGCTTCCTAAAATGCCCGAATTACCTTCACAGTCACTTCCAGTTGATCATGTCTATGGCCTCTGAAAGCTCATGATGGGTAAGCTATAAGAGATGCCTTTTATTAGTCAGGTCAGTGATCCATTGAGTCTTCTCTAACGAGCAGTAGTTCCCCAGGATTTCCATGCAAGATGTTCTTATCAACTCGCCTTCCAGAAATCTTTTAACTAGAGATGCGTGACTTTGTCTACATAACCCACATGCTCTTCCACACTGAAGTGAGCCCTTCCTACTCCACAAGATGCCAAACACTTGAACACTGCTTGTCTGCGTGCATGTCAGGGGGACTGTATGAGACTGTGTACACAGCTCACATGGGAAAATAATGTTAATAATAAAACCACTTCATTTACATTTATTTGTTGGTGTGTTTGTTTAGAGAATTTCTAAGCCTCTGCTCCAGAGAGCCTGTTTATCAAGGATAATGTGATAAAAACATAGAACAACATAAAATTAAGCTATTAAAAATGACACATTAAAAACTCAGCATAAAAACAACACAAAAATTAGCAGCTTAAAATGAGTCTCATAAGACAGTTCATAGGCTAAAATAGACTGTAAAACAGTTTTAAAAGTTCAGCTCCTTAATTAAAAGCCTGAGTGAAAAGAAATGTTTTGGCCTGGAGCGTAAAAAAGAAGTTGAAAATGTGCTAAGAGATCCTTGAATGAGAAGTGCATTCCACAGGTGAAGGGCCAACAATGGAAAAATCCTGGCTCTGGTTGCCTTAGAACATTCAAAGTACTTTATATACATTATCTCAACAAATCTCTATGATAATTCTGTAGAGTACAGCAGCATTATTACCCCATATTGCAGTTGAGGTGTGAGGCTGAAAGAATGATGTGACTATGACCACCTAATGAGTTCATAGCAGACAAAAAAATTGACCTGGTTATTTCTTGGTTTGCAGCTCAGGCTAAATCCATGCTATATTGCGTATTATGATATTGTAATCATTAACCTTCTGGGTTTTCTTCAGTAAACAGGGGATTCCAGAAGGCCATATCCAATGATGTGTGGATCCAGTGTCTTGCTTACTGTGTGCAATTCCATCTTGTCACAACTGCTGCTCCCTCTGCTTGTGATTAGAGATGGGCCTGAACAGCAATACGAACAAAAAAAGTCATGAACAGCCCAATCTGCTGTTCACAAATAAGCTGTTTGTGAGGCCCCATTCTAAACAAACAGGTGGTCGTTGCAAGCCTCCTTTGTTGCTGTTCGTCAAGACAGACAGTTTGGCACCTGCAATCAATTCCCTTGGCAACTTAGGCAGGGATTGTCTGAACTCTGTCTGAACTCCTGCTGTTGCCCTGGAAACCCCAATCTAAGCCCAATTTAGCTTGATAGGCAGGTCTTCCTTTCACGCTTGGAGCTCCAAATTTGTTACAACAAGGGAGCAAAGAGCGGGGGGGAGGGGGGCTTCCAGCTCTGACTTTGAAGACAGTGGAGAGGGAGAGACAGTTGCTGTTGGCATTTTGATAGAGAGAGTGCATTGGAGCTTGAATTTTCTTTGTGTGTGGTGGGATAGGGGTCTACCCCTTCAAGTTCCAGGGCTGCAGCCAGGCTCTGGGCCAAGCTATTATTTACTATTGGTACCTTTCCTGGTGCCTGCTCAGGTCAGGTTTCTGGGAGTGGTGCAGTAGGGATCTTGACTTGGATGATGGCTGGAGGAGAGCCTGCTGGCCCCCACAAACAGCCAACCACGAACATGTTCATGAATAGGGTCATGTTCATGGTTGTTCATGAGTCCCTGTTCGTGAATGGCAATGAACAATGAACATCATGTTCGTTTTTTTCTGTTCGTGTCCATCTCTACTTGTGATTTTGTGCTATTCATGCGAATGAAGTTACTAGGATGATCCTATACAGTCATCTCCCAAGCACATGGCTTGCATCTCACTTGAGTGGAAATGTGCTGCATAAATAGTGATATTTACCCCTCTCCTCTCCTGCTGCAGTTCTGTCATGTATTCAGTTTCAAGGGCATGCATGAGTCAGTGGATCCACAGGAACATTGTGGGGTTAATGTATGGAGCAGTAGAGTGGAACAAATTGCCCTCAGTCTCTTCCACTAGTGGAAATGCCTATCACATACCAAAAAGTTGCTCCATTTGTATGCAATGATCATAGAATCTGTTCTCCAATTAAAGTTTAGCTGGGGCTGACTTTGTCTTTTGAGGGTCTTTTTCTCCAGAGAGGGAAGCTCTTTGACTTCTTGGGCTAAATCACATCTAAGCGATTTCTGTAGCATTTGGCATGTATGCTTACTGCCTGCAAGAGTTGCATGGATCTGATGTTGACCCACACCTTGGTGCTGTGGTGGGGGTAATGCCCAACACAACATTGATATGCTTGTTCTCCAGGGCAGGCATATGTCTCACCCATGTTAGCAGCAGGGCCAGATGTCCTGCTAAGGAAAATAAACATTAAGTGACAGCCAAACAAGAGCTGAAAAGTGGGATGAGGGTGAGCAAGAAAAAAAGAGGAATCTCAGCAAGCCTGAGATCTTAGATGTAGCTAGCCTAAAATATCTCAGATTGTGCCTCAGATCCCTTGTGATAGTTTCCCATAAGGACTTCTCAGTACCATTTTCTTTGCAAAGCTGCAAAATAATACTTTGCCCTTACACAGAGTGATCTGTTTTGCCCACAACAGACACATCTAAAATGTAAGCAAGCCAGGTTCCCCATACTACAAAGTCCCTGAGGCCCAAACACTAAATCAGACATCTGTTCCACCTTTCCCTCTTCACAGAGCTTCCCTCTCTCCTCTTTTTGCAGCAATTTCAGGTTCTCTACCGCCACCAGGATCAAGCATACCTTCTGCTTGTCCAATGGCTTCTTGCTCAATATTAACCAGTATTTAAGAATGATCAATGCAGTCTTTATACCCTTCTATGTACATTGAACTTGACTCATAATTATACATGATATGTTATGTTGTAGGTTTGCTTTTACCTTGCACAAAATTAGTGCTGCAATCCTAAGAGAACTTTCTCTGGAGTAAGGCTCACTGCATAAATAGAACTTACTTCTGAGCAGACCTGTTTAGGAGTGCTCCCTAAGCGTATTTTACTAGTCCATCTCTATGGCATATTTAGGCCCATTGGGAGATTGAGGGAGGTGGGAAGATGGGAGGGAGGCTGATGGTGACAACATGACAGCACTTCTGGGAAAAACTTTTCTAGGAATTGCTGAAAACTCTATAGTGAAACTGGATTTCCATCCCCCACCCCAGAAGTGACATCATGCCATCAACTCAATGGCCATGTTATTATTTTGTCTCCTGATTAGAGATGGGCACGAACAGCAAAAAAACCCGAACAAGATGTTCGTTGTTCATTGTCATCCACGAACAGGGACTCACAAACAACCACGAACATGGCCCTGTTCACAAACATGTTCGTGGTTGGCTGTTTGTGGAGGCCAGCAGGCTCTCCTCCAGCCATCATCCAAGTCAAGATCACTTGAAAGGAAGACCTGCCTATCAAGCTAAATTGGGCTTAGATTGGGGTTTCCAGGGCAACAGCAGGAGTTCAGACAGAGTTCAGGCAATCCCTGCCTAAGTTGCCAAGGGAATTGATTGCAGGTGCCAAACTGTCTGGCTTGACGAACAGCAATGAACGAGTCTTGCAACAACTACTTGCTGTTTGTGGCTTTTTTTTGTTCATATTGCTGTTCGTACCCATCTCTACTCCTGATGCCACTGAAAGCAGCATCAGGAAACAAGAGGCGAGGCCAGCAATTCCCACCCCCTCAAAGGGACTAGCAACTATAGACACATTCCTTCTTTTAAAAAATACCATGGCAGATGAGCTACTTCTAAATGGAAAATGTTTTTCTAATGGGAAATATGCTTTTATGCATATGCTGAAAAAGGCTTCCAAAACTGGCAAAAGATCCAGGTAATTCCTAGTTTCTTTAGGGAACAAAGTTGAGGGTAACTTGAAGCAAACTGTAATTGTTTTTGATGACATGGTCTGAAAAAGGACAATTACAGTTCTGCATGAAGCTGCACTTTTCTGAAACTACATTATGCTGATGTGAATATCTGTCTATAACTGTTTACCAGTTGGAAAAGTTCTTAACTTTTTTTCCCCAGGATCTCACACAGGGTTGGCAAGATAAGTTTGTTTCAAGTTGCAGCAAACTGACTTTGCAGGCAGCTCAATGAAATGCAGAGCAGCGTGAAACTCCCAATGCGCTTCCTATAAAAATGGAGGGAAACTGGATCGAGTCAGTCTTGCTGTCTTAACTGGGCCAAAGCACCAGTCAGGGTAAAGACTTGACAGTCACATTAATCACTACAAGGTGGGAGGCTAGTGCAGCTAGGCATTTCTCACTCTGCAGGTGCTTGGCTGTGCATTATTGTCAAAGGCTGATTTGCAGCTAAGGGATACTGGTTGCTGCTGCTCACAAAAATATATTGTCCTTTTTTGAATATGTGAGTCCCAAGCAATGCAGCCTCTGCATATTAGGACATGTAAACATGGAGTCATTTCCTATTCTTTAAAACATCCCCCACCCCTATTGCCCACTGGTGTTCCTTTTTCAGCTTTGCTTCAGCCTGTCCTAACTTTCTGAGGCATTGAGTTTTTGAGGGAGGGAAAAGCTCTTGAAATTTTCCAGGGTCTCTGAACATCCACTCCATACCAGCTTTTGCCCCGCCCTCCATTCCTTGTTAGTTGTTGCCCTTTAAGTACAAAAAAACTGCATTTAACTACGATCACCTTGTGGCACTTGGAATTGTTCTAAAACAGGGTTTGCCAGCCTTTTTCAGCCAGTGGACACTTGGAATTCTGAGTCAGGGTAGTGTGTACCAGCACAAAATGGCTTCTATGGTGCCAGGGCTAATCACAAAAGATTGCTAAGTTCCCAAAAATGATATGAAGTTCCAAGGGAAGTATCCTCCTCTGGCAGAGGGCAGCTGCTCTGAAATGGAAACTCCCTGCAGACACAAGGACAATTCTTGAGATCCTCTGAAGCACCTCATGCGCTGAGGAGACAGAGGAAAGACCCTTGAAAATTTTGGTGGGGGCATCTGCAAAAATCAGATCTTGATAGCTGATTAACAGTGCAATCCTTTGAAGAATTAATTCAGCCTAAAAGACTGAAATCAGTGACTGGAGGCCATTTATAGGATTTCTCTGGCAAACACTGCAGGCTTGGCTCGAGAGTTTGAACGGTCACTAAAGCATCTAAACTTTCAGAAGCAGTAAAGAAAAAAGGGTAGGATAACCCTTAGACTGCCTTACATGGTTGTTTTTACTGAAATGACATATCTGAATGCTTTGAAGACTCTAATAGTGCTATCCTAAACAGACTTATGCCCTTCTAAGTCCACTGACATAAATTTATATAATTCTTCTTTGGGATGGCATTGTAAAAAAAATGCAAGCTGGATGCAGAGCTGTTGTTGTTATTTACATTTTTAGATAACAAGGGCTGATTCCGCACACGTTGGATAATGCACTTTCAGTGTACTTTGGCAATCGGTTGGAAGTGGATTTTTTGTTTCACACACACAAAATTCAGTTCCAAATGATCTCTAAAGAGAATTGGAAGTGCATTATCCAACATGTGTGGAATCAGCCAAGGACTCTACATTTGGCAGAGGTGTAACCTCCATGAGCTAGTTGGTTTAGCCCAGGGGGGCGGAGTCAGTGCCTGGAGCTGAGCAGCCAAGGAGAAGGCTGGTTCCTGGGGAGTTTGACAGCATTTTATGAGCTCTTATCACCTTGAATATGAGTTGTAATTCCTAAGCTGAAAATAAAAGCCCGGGTTCCAGTTTCTTTCCATAATCAAGAGGATTGTAGCAAAGGACTCTGGCACTTGGTGGCCCTGAAAGTTGGACTTTGCTCATCCTGAAGTGGTTCCCAGTAACAACCAGTTACTTGGCTTAACGCAAAGACATTATTGGCTGCAAGTTTCTGTTCCTTCTTGCACCTATGGGTTTGGTTGTAAAAAAAAAATCTAGCTGTATTTGTCTGACTATTGAAATGGTTTTCATTTGAAGGAATTTCTTAATTTACATTTCTTGCAAGTTTGGCTCCAAAATTAGCCCCATAGAACCCGTACAAAAAGAGATTGCAAAGGCACTTCACGGTGAGCATTCTACAGACATGTTAAGATTCTGATGTTCGAAGAACTCCTCTGGCTCTCGGGGCACTAGAAATTACAACGGCTGAAGCAGAAATCCTGGCATCAGCAGCTGTCCATTTCTCACTTTTACTGAGAGTGGCATTGACGGCCAGCTCAGCGGCAGCTGGAGAATCACAAGCGAGGAGCTTGGGGACCTAAAGTGACAACTTTCCTCCTCTTTCACTGTTGCGTTGGGTTCCCCCCCCCCCCACCCCATATTCTATAGTATTCATTGTTGAATAGGAGCAAATCTTAGCAGGAAATACACAAGAGTATGTGCTAGGTTTTTCGAAAACACAAAGCATGAGTTCCTGATGGTGATGCCAAGGTCAAGTGTAAGAAGAGGGGGGGGGGAAATAAAGGCGGCATGCGCTTGGTTTACTTTCATTTTATTTCAGAGTATCTCAGGAGATATTTTTCAAGAGGAAGAACTTCAGAGGAAGTCATTGCTTATTCTTTTTCCTTTGTGTTTTTAAGGAAACAAGAAAGAGGAGGCCTAAACAGATGGTTCTGCTAGCCTGACTGGTCTCCTGTTGTCAGAAATCAACCATAATAAATCCAAGTCTATAAAATGACATGCAATGAAGTTAAATTCCCATTCTTGTGAAAATTAATGATGGCAATGAGAGATTAGCATGCGAAGGCCACATAGATCGTAAGCCTGGGGCAAAAGCAGACTACAGACAATACTCAGAGATAAAAATGGAAAGGAAGTCTGCTTTAGGGCAACAACCAGCCACTCAGTATTCTAGACTGACACTTCATTGAGAAGCAGAAAGAGTTATTCATAATAACATTTTTTTAGCAGACAAGTCCTTTCTCCAAAGATCTCATAGCTGCTTGGTTCTCTTCCTTCTACAGTGACACTGTGAGGCAGGGTGGAAGAAGGTGAGTAGCACCTTCAGAGCAATGCGAAGCAGAGTTATGCCCTTCTGAGGTCAATGGGCTTGATTTGCTTAGGATTACACTGAGTGACAGCTTCAGAGATGAGTGGGGATTTGAATCTGGGTTTTCCCAGGCCGGGCCCAATTCTTTAACCTAGGGATCTCCAATGAGGTGCCCATGGATGCTATGGCAGCCACTGATGGGTTTCCTGACAACCACTTCTTTCTTCCCCAAAGCAAAGAGCTAAATGGGGTTCCTCCTTATCTGGTGTTGGAGGGCATTCTTTGGCTTTTGCTGTGGCTCACCTACTGCTTTCCTCCATGCAGCAGAAAGGAAATGGTGTTGCATGCATTACAACATCACTTCCTGTGAAAACCCAAAAAGTGACATCACAGTCACCCTGAAACTCTCGGAATGCCCCAAATCTTTGTGGCATTTACCATAGAGAATTGAAGAGTTCCTAGAGCATCACATTGTGACTTCACAACCGGGTTTTTGTAGAAAGTGATATTGCAACACAAGTGACACTGTTTTTCAAGAGTTCCATCTCTGAAAGCTCCTGCTATTTGCAGGAGCTGGGTTGACAACTGTTCAAGAAATCTTTGATTTAGAAGCCATAAACTGCAAACAAGACTGGCATCTATGGTAAAGCTGCAAGCAGACTGTTACATACACCAGCTGCAAAAATGTGCATGCTCAGCACTGTGAAGCAATGTAGTTAACTAGATTTTACAAGGTATGCTTAAAGCTTTGTTTTTAGGACATATGTTTGAACTAAGGTAATCATTAGTTTGGTTAAGATATGGAAATCTGTAGCCTTTAAAATTCTATTGTAAGTCTCGAGTGGGGTCTTTGGACCTCGGTTCTTCGACCCCTGCACGTTAATAAACTTTCTATTCTGTTTCAGCTGTTTGGTGGGCTGTGATTGTTTCCAGGTTCAATCACAGTGGATAACAAGGCATGTTTAAAGTTCCAGAACAATTTTGGCAAGCCAGCAAGGAGCACACTCTGCTTGGATTGAACGGGGACCAACAAAGGTGAACATCCAGGTGCCACTGGGCTCTTTTTGAGTCCAACCTCTGCTGTGATCAGGCCACGGTCCATCCATCATGCAGGTGAGGGTGTTGCCCATCACACCTTTTGGCAAATATGGGTCAAACTCATAGTGGACTTCCTGTAGTCCCCAAGTCGACTCCTTTGGGATATATCCTGAAAAACTGGGCATGTCTTAAAAAAGGGCTCTGAAAATCAGACTCCGAAACAATTGATTAAACTTTGCACTGAAGTATGGCCAAAATTAACAAAGAGGGGTTCTTTATTGTGGCCAAAAGAAGGTTCCTTTTTACCTCAGGTTTGCAAAACCTTCATTCTCGAATAAATATACATGATTCAAGTGATCCATCTCCAATCGGTTATTGTTATACTTGATCTTATGCTGCCCAATGACAGCCTGCTTATTCCCTGCCTCTTGTTTCTCCTAATCCTGTAGTACCAGTTCATTCTGAATCCTTGCATAAGGAGCCTCCACTTTATAAGTTTTCCACTGATCTTTATCCTTCTCTTTCTGGTTTGAATGATTTTTCTTCCTACTCTTAACTTCCCCTCCTCCAAACCCACCTACGCCTCCTCCTGTCCTTTTACCTTCCCATGCTCAGCAATGGACTGTTTATGGCTCCGCTTCTGCACCAGTTGTTGATCATCCGACTCAGTCTGGGTCTGCCTTTATACAAATTCCTGTTCCTGTGTCTCAGTCTGTGATTAGCCCTGTTTGTTTTGGGATCTCAGCTGTGTGTCCTGTTATTGAAGCTCCTCTCTGTACTTACCCTGTGCCTCAAGCTCACTTTCCCTTTTCCTCATCTGATTTAGTTACATGACAACAGCAGTTTCTACATCTACAGGATGATTTGGAAAAGTATTTTCAACAGTTTGCTTATAATCCCTCTTGGACAGATGTTTTTCAATTATTAGATACCGTTTGTAGTCTGGACGAAAAGTGTTTAATTATAGATCCAGAGGAGTTAGCCGTGTTAGTCTGTAGTAGCAAAATCAAAAAGAGTCCAGTAGCACCTTTAAGACTAACCAATTTTATTTTATTGTAGCATAAGCTTTCGAGAATCAAGTTCTCTTCATCAGATGCCTGATCCGGCATCTGATGAAGAGAACTTGATTCTCGAAAGCTTATGCTACAATAAAATAAAATTGGTTAGTCTTAAAGGTGCTACTGGACTCTTTTTGTTTAATTATAGAAGCTGCACATAAATGGATAGATGAAGATGCAGATCGCATTTCTTGGCCGGCTAAAGACCCAATTTGGAATCCAAATGATGATCAACATTGGACCCGTTTATGATTGGCACACCATTCTATCTTAGAAGGAATTAAAGCTGCTGGTAAGAGGGGAGTCAATTGGTCCTGGGTTAAAATGTTGCAACAGGAAGCCACTGAACACCCTTCTGAATTTTATAATTGTCTTACAAAGGCTTACAAAGATTAGCACATCAAGCACCAATCCATATGCAAAAGAACCTCCTCAGGATACAGTGAAGCCTCCCGCCATTAGCATTCCACACCCTGGGAAACTCTTACAGGATGAGTCAGCTCAACCCCACCCCTCCTGAGTAGATATAAATGACCTGCCAACACCTTTTCCACACTGTGACACTGAGAGATCTCTGTCTTTTGATGCTACACCTCTGAAGATGCCAGCCACAGCTGCTGGCGAAACGTCAGGAACTACAATGCCAAGACCACGGCAATACAGCCTGGAAAACCCACAACAACCAAAGGCTGTTCTTGTTCATGGGGGTATAGATCATGAGGCTTCTGACAACTCTGGCCGGCTTTGGAAGTACTGTGGGTTTCTTTCTTCTGCTAGACAACTCATTGCTAATCATCTCTAGATTGTTGCCCTTTCGGAAGCCATTCATCTCCCTTCTTCTATTGCTGTTGTTCATGTTTCAGCCCCTACAGTTGATTCCACTTTCGAGTCTAAAGGCAATGCCCCTGCTGATGCAGCTGCCAAGGCCACTGCTTGTGCTCCTCTTTGATTTTCCACTCTGGTCTTGGCTCCTGCATTCCAGCCTCCAGCATTTACTCAGGATTGTATTCCCTCAGATGAACTTGGCATTTGGAAGGATAAATATGGTGCCTCCTTCGTGGATGGCCTCTGGGTTGTCCCTGATGGCTACGCACTCATACCAGCCACTCCACTTCTGCCATTGGCTCAGTTGGCTCATGCCTGGGATCATCGTGGAAAAGGGAGAATTGTGGATATTGTGCTTCACACCTTTTTGCTCCTGAGTCCTGGCATTCACATGGTTGCCTGTGTACTGGTTGTTGGGCTCTGGTATCAGGTTACAGCATCTCTTCCAGTTACTCAGAATAACAAGGCCAGGGGAAGTTCCAAAGTCAGGTTGTTCAGGCTGCAGTCAAGTCTTCCAGCAATTAGTCTTTTAAGATAACAAGCCAGAGAGGGAGTATCCAAAATTCAGAGTCATTCAGGCTGAAGTCAGGTCTCTTAACAATCAATCCAGGTAGTGTTAGCAGGTCAGTGTGTCAACATACGTGTTGCGTCCATGCCCAGAATTGTCTCTTTGGACGCTTTATAGCCTGATGCTCACACGTCACGCACCCAGCTGGCTTCTCAGGCACAGTCCTGTAAAGACTCATCTTCACTGTCAGCAGGCAGCTGCCTTCAAGCCATTAAGTGTGCACTGTGCCTTTTTGCTTGTAATTCTGCCCTTAGTCTTTGCCTACGGCGTTCCAGAGGCACTGGTGATCCTGGAGGGCTGGGAGCAGCTAGCTGGCCTTCACCTGCTGGGTCAGAGCTGGAGGATGGAGGTGCTTCTGACCCAGCTTCTGGTGTAGGTCCTGGCATGCCTGCATCACATTCTCCTGCTGGTTGGCTCCTGTTGACCCTGGGCTGGTTATGTGGGCCCCTCCTCCTTTGACGAGCCTTCACTGTCACTGAGCCCTGGCTGCACCATGACAGCCCACCAGGTAGCCTCTTCATGACAGATTGGTCAACAACATAATCCTCACCATGGTCAGCCTCCACCCCTATTTGGGAGTCGCTAATGGGCTTATGTCCATTTTCAGCAATTACAGATTGTCTTGCCGACCTGCCCCATGTTCAAAATAAAAAAAAAAAAAACACCTTTTACTTATCGTAGATCAATTGACAGGTTGGCTGAAGCCTATCCTACAGCAAAAGCAGGTGCTTCTACAGTAGTTAAGGCTATCTTAACTGATGTCCTTCCATGTTTCAGAATACCAGAAGTGAATGATTCTGAGAGAGGTTCCCATTTTGTTGCTGTGGTGCTGGAGTGCCTTTATATGTCTTGGAATCACAAGATAACTGCATACTCCCTCTCATTCTAAATCCTTGGGACAGATGGAACAAAAGAACGGACAGATTAAAACTTTGTTAGCAAAAATTTTAGCAATACAGAACTTAAGTGGCTCCAGGCTTTTCCTCCAGTTGTTTTTCAGCTCTGGACAAAGCCCTGAGGGAATCTCCACCTGTCACCTTTTAAGTGTTAGTTTGATTGACTTCCCTTTTGTCTGGCACTCAATCACTCCTAAATGTTGTTCATAGCCCCCTTCTAGGGGCAATGAGATCCTCTCTTTATATGTTTGAGCTGTACAACTTCAGGTTAAGGCCCTACAACGATATGCAGTTTAGGCTCAACCTGTTCCTTTAGACTGTGATTTACATTCTTTTCCACCAGTGTTATCCAAATAGGCTGTCTCATAATTAGTTGAAGGAATTAGTTTAAAGGAGACAAATGAGAGGGGGTGGAGACTGGGATTCTCCACCTATGTTTATGGGGATTATTCCCTTAGAGAACTCTCAAATGTATCAGGCAGATGGTCAACTGGAAAGGTTTTTTAATTAAAGACATAAAAAGGCAAATGTACATAAATCATACACAGCACACATACAAAGCTATCTAAGAAAATCAGGGAGCAAAATTGGATAAACCATTTTCAGGGAGGGTGATAGTTAGCAGTAGAGGTGGGCATGAACCGGGGGGAAACGAACCATGCGGTTCGTGGTTCGTCTCGTTTCACAAACCACAAACTTTCACAAACTTTCCCCAGTTCGCAAACTGGTTCATGGTTCATGGGGTTTAAATGCCCCTTTCCCTGCCGCTTCACAGTAGCACAGAAAGGGGCATTTCACCCCCACAGGCTTGGATCAGCTGCTTGGTGGGGAGATCCCCGACAAGCAGCTGATCTGGGGGTGGAAATGCCTCTTTCCCTGCCGCTTAGCAGCAGTATGGAAAGGGGTATTGGGGTTTAACACAAAATGGAAGTTCATGGAAAATGGGCTTCCATGAACCGCTGGTTCACGAAGCACGTACTGGCCCGGTTCATGACAAACTTTAGTTCGTCTTGCGGTTCGTGCCCATCTCTAATTAGCAGTCTCGAAGTGCAGAGGGGTCTGCAGAGGCAGCAAAACAGCCAGCATTTCACGAAGAAGAGAAGAAGCTCAAATGGATTTGGAGGCATATGGATGGATCCAAAACACACACAGAGTACTTGGCTGGGAGCCCAGTTATAGGGTGAAATGCTCCCTGAGGCAAGCTGACGTCTCTGCCCTCAAAACAATGGCTGTCTCCAGAGGCGAGCAATGGAGTTGGGAGAGGTTTCCTAAGGTGGACTATAGGTGTGAAAAGTGCTTGATGACCCTTTTAGCACTGGGTGGGAAAAACAGCCAGTTTTGCTGAATAAGTTGAGTTTTATGTATTGTCGAAGGCTTTCATGGCCGGAGAACGATGGTTGTTGTGGGTTTTCCGGGCTGTATTGCCGTGGTCTTGGCATTGTAGTTCCTGACGTTTCGCCAGCAGCTGTGGCTGGCATCTTCAGAGGTGTAGCACCAAAAGACGGAGATCTCTCAGTGTCACAGTGTGGAAAAGATGTAGGTCATTTGTATCTACTCAGGAGGGGTGGGGTTGAGCTGAGTCATCCTGTAAGAGTTTCCCCGGGTGTGGAATGCTAATGGCGGGAGGCTTCACTGTATCCTGAGGAGGTTCTTTTGCATATGGATTGGTACTTGATGTGCTAATCTTCTCTGCAGGGCTATTGTCGGGGATAGAATGTTTTGTTAGCCTGGTGTTTTTCAGAACTGGAAACCATGCTCTGTTCATTCTTAAGGTTTGTTCTTTCCTGTTGAAGTTTTGCTTATGCTTGTGAATTTCAATGGCTTCCCTGTGCAGTCTGACAAAGTAGTTGGAAGTGTTGTCCAGTATTTTGGTGTCCTGGAATAAGATACTGTGCCCTGTTTGCATTAGGCTATGTTCAGCCACTGCTGATTTTTCAGGTTGTCCAAGTCTGCAGTGTCTTTCATGTTCTTTTATTCTTGTCTGGATGCTACGCTTTGTGGTCCCGATGTAAACTTGTCCACAGCTGCAGGGTATACGGTATACTCCTGCAGAGGTGAGGGGGTCTCTACTGTCTTTTGCTGATCGTAGCATCTGTTGTATTTTTCGGGTGGATCTGAATACTGCTTGAAGGTTATGCTTTTTCATAAGCTTTCCCATCTGATCAGTAATTCCTTTGATATATGGCAAAAACACTTTTCCTGTAGGAGACTGTTTTTCCTTGGTTGTTTGATTCATCCTGGGTTTGATTGCTCTTCGGATTTCATTTCTGGAGTAGCCATTTGCCTGAAGTGCGTGGTTTAGATGATTAATTTCCTCATTCCCACTCAGCCCAGTTATAGCAAACTTCTACATGGAACATTTTGAAAAAACAGCTCTAGAATCAGCACCCCACAAACCTAGTGTATGGTTCCGGTTTGTGGATGATACATTTATCATTTGGAGCCATGGGGAGGAAGAATTGATGGGGTTTTTGAATCATCTCATCAACATCCACCTGAACATACAATTCACAATGGAGAAAGAAATCGAGGGAAAACTCCCATTCCTGGATACCTTGGTCATCCGCAAAGCAAGCTTTCAGTTAGGTCACAAGGTCTACAGGAAACCAACTCACACTGATCGGTACTTACACAAAAACTCCAATGACCACCCCCGACAGAAAAGAGGCATAATGAAAACATTAGTGGATCGTGCAAGATGGATATGTGAGCCGCACTTTCTCAATGAGGAAATTAATCATCTAAACCACGCACTTCAAGCAAATGGCTACTCCAGAAATGAAATCCGAAGAGCAATCAAACCCAGGATGAATCAAACAACCAAGGAAAAACAGTCTCCTACAGGAAAAGTGTTTTTGCCATATATCAAAGGAATTACTGATCAGATGGGAAAGCTTATGAAAAAGCATAACCTTCAAGCAGTATTCAGACCCACCCGAAAAATACAACAGATGCTACGATCAGCAAAAGACAGTAGAGACCCCCTCACCTCTGCAGGATTATACCGTATACCCTGCAGCTGTGGACAAGTTTACATCGGGACCACAAAGCGTCGCATCCAGACAAGAATAAAAGAACATGAAAGACACTGCAGACTTGGACAACCTGAAAAATCAGCAGTGGCTGAACATAGCCTAACACAAACAGGGCACAGTATCTTATTCCAGGACACCAAAATACTGGACAACACTTCCAACTACTTTGTCAGACTGCACAGGGAAACCATTGAAATTCACAAGCATAAGCAAAACTTCAACAGGAAAGAAGAAACCTTAAAAATGAACAGAGCATGGTTTCCAGTTCTGAAAAACACCAGGCTAACAAAACATTCTATCCCCGACAATAGCCCTGCAGAGAAAATTGGCACATCAAGTACCAATCCATATGCAAAAGAACCTCCTCAGGATACAGTGAAGCCTCCCGCCATTAGCATTCCACACCCGGGGAAACTCTTACAGGATGACTCAGCTCAACCCCACCCCTCCTGAGTAGATACAAATGACCTACATCTTTTCCACACTGTGACACTGAGAGATCTCCGTCTTTTGGTGCTACACCTCTGAAGATGCCAGCCACAGCTGCTGGCGAAACGTCAGGAACTACAATGCCAAGACCACGGCAATACAGCCCAGAAAACCTACAACAACCAAGTTGAGTTTTGCTTGATTAGGGTGGATAGGTATGGGGAAGCAAGGCTGAGTATTGCTGGGATGAGATAGTAGCTTCCTGGGAGCGTCTTTGTCTTAAATTATGCATCTCTTTGGGGCAAGGAGGGGGTCATTGGTCAGCCAGCCGCTCTGACTCACCTCCTGGTAATTTTCCAGGCTCCTGTCCAGTTGGCATCCATTTTGCCTTAAGCCAGATAGTGTCTTGTGCTTATGGAATATGAGGAAGGGAGTTTACGATAGTTCATCTATAAACTGCCTTCTCAGTGTGAGAAATCAAAATCACAATGATTAAAAACTTTTTAAGCCAGGTTATGGACAGTAGCTGTGACCAGAGGGAATTCCACCAGGTTGTGGAAGTATTTGTTCTTAAGCTAGCTACTTGGTTAATACAATTTGCTTGGGATTCTATTTCTACGGCATTATTTGGAATATATACACAGCAAGTATAACCTACCAAGGCACAAGTACCTCCCTGCACAGCTGTCAATATATCCAAGGCCATGTGATTTTGTCACACTATCTATCTCATTGCTTTTAGTTCTTGATTTGCTGCTGTTTAGTTCTTAGGTTGCTGCTGTTTTATTAGCCTGGATTTCCATGACAGCCTGCAAACATACGATAGCTGCACCTGCAATTGCACAAGGGCAATGCCACCACATTTGCAGAATATCTGCATTTTCTGCTCTACAGAACCAGCATTTACTGGAACAATATTACAGAAATAAATCCTGGACAATCTTTTAGGTATCATATACTAATGGTGGAGCATTTCATATAGATTCTCCTAACCAAACTGAAAATGATAGCTCTGATGTTAAAATATATTGCCAAATATGACTGGAATGGAATAACATGTCCAAGTGAAGGAGTCCATTTTCCTTGAAAACTAGTGTTTGTACTATTTCAGCTATATAGAGTATTACATACCTTTTACGTGAAATGACCTTCATATTTTAATACTAAAGATTCAAAATCAGAACACTTCCTTGATGTTTTTAAGGGAACTATTTACTAGAAAGAACCTAACTTGGTAATATTCAAACAAGCTTATCCTTCCATTACTTTTGTTAACAACTTCTTCAAAAGCTAACACCTCATTATTAATTATTAAAGAACCATAAGAATCCCAACTTGATCTCTCCCATTTACATAAAGGAATGGAATGAAAATCCTGAAGTCTGTGCAGGTCTCTAACTGCTGAGCCAAAAAAGAGATGCTTGGAGCAAGCTTTTTCCTACATGAATCTCAACAAGTTATTTATTATGAAATTATCGTTTTGGTGAACCTTTTCCCTCTCTTGTTTATTCAACCCCATAAAAGATTTTAAAGGAATCTTCACAAATACCTACCCAATCATAGTCTCTATTTGTGTCTGGGTGTCCAGATACCCTCTAGACAGCTATGCTAGCTTAGCTGTATCACCACGGTACAATTTAATATTAAGGAAGGACACCAAATCCACCATTTATCACTTTGGCTTGCATTATAGTTTCTTTCATTCTTAGCTTTTCCTTTTCCAAAATAAATTGGTTTACCAGATTTTGCCTTTTTTCAGGGTCATCTCACAACTTTTAGAATGTTAACTAAAAGATAAGTAAGTTTTGGGATACCTAACATTTTTATAGTATGAATATATCACAATAGAGGTAATCCAAACAATTGCCAAAGATCCAATTTACCTTTGATATCTCTTATTACTTCTTCAAAATTATTTTCTACTAATATTACTTTATCAAGGAATTCAATTAAATTATCACCGTATTCATTCTCTCTAATTCCTCTGAATTTCAGGCCAGCTTTCCAATTTTTATTCTCTAATTCCTCTATCTTATCCTCAGGTTCTAAAATCTTATCACATCTGGTTAAATCACTTCATTTATAGTCATTTTAGATTCAATTGTTTCAACCCTGTTTTTTAATTAATTGATTAGTGTGCTGTGTTCCTTAACTTTAGGCACACTTTTCAAAATTTCAGAAAAGTATCTTTCAGCATGATCCTTGCAGTGATAACAATCATTTGTGGTACAATCCCCGTATCCTATCCCCTGACATTAGCCCGGCTTCCTGATTTTTGAACCCGCTGGAGTTTCCAGGCTATTTTCAGAGTAATCCACTTTAATGACCTGATCTTGACCATGGCGCATATTTGCCTCTTCTCCAATAAACGTGAAGGTTTTGTTGGTGGGCTGCAACTTATTTATTATCAAGACATGATCTAACCTGCAGCTACTACACAGCTGCAAAGGTGTTTAGCACAGTGTTCAAAATGAACTTCAACAGAAAAGGTGAGGTGATCTGATCAGGGGCTCACCTTGTATGTAAGTGAGGGAGTTCAATCAAGGTAAGTTAGCCTGGTGTATGTGTTCATTTTAAAATTCTCAATCTCCCTAGAAGGAATTGGATGAGATTTCCTTTTGCATAAATCCATTGACAGCTACTTTCAGTTAAAGGAAATAATTGAGCTAAATGTATTCGCATACGCACTTGGTATATTACACCTTTGTATGTTCAATGATGTCCAATGGTTCAACATATAGTAAAAGCCCGCACACAGAACTCTTTACAGTAGCCACCATTTTAAATATAAAATTTACACCAGCCACAATATCATAGAAATGGTACCAGTTTCTGCTCCTCTGACATCTATAAGAAACGTCAACTTTACTGAAAACCTGGAAGCTCAGTTGAAAACTGGTCTGAATTTCTGCCGTGAAGTTGGAAAGAACAAATTAAATACTATTTGCTTTCAACCTTCTACCAGTACAGGAGCTAATTATTTGTTATTACTGGAAATGTATTATATTTTCTCCATTAAAGGCACAAACTATATTTGACCTATTTTTTTCTATATCAGACCTGAGAATTGAGACTCAGCGTCTCCTGCACCCACTTTTAAAGCTTTTAATATATCCTCCTTTTGTTACAGAAACAGAGCATAGAGTGATAGAAGATAATTCTGAGACATGATCCCCATTTTAATAGGTTGATCAGTATTGGCAGCCACTGATAAACCATTCCTCCCCACCCCCGACCCCACACACGTTTTCAGAAGAAAAGTAAATCTCCCTTCCTGCTCTTAAGACTTACTTAAGAAAGGATAGGCTGACTGTTAATTAACAATTTAGTCAGAGGAGAAAATCCATTTTGATGCTAGAGATTCATAAAGTTATGAAGCAAACCAGACATCTATTTTCTGCTCTCCCATTCTCTCCCCTCCCCACAGGAGAAAGGAGGTACTGGAAAACAAAGAAGACTCACACTGTCCTATTCATCTTTTCTCTCTAGTTTCCCTGTCTGAACAACCATACAGGGAAACAGGATGGATAGAGACAGAATCTTGCACTTTGACTCTCATTTGGAAATTCCTATTTGTTCTAAGACTTTAGAGAGGCAGAGTTTAGAGTGCATGAAGTAAGGGCAGGGCTTCTATTTCTCATAGCAGGCATTTTGTCTCACTTGGGAGCTTCAGTCTTCCAGATCTACTAAGTGTAGGATTGCTAGAGCTGCACTGGCAACAGCAGGTGATTTGGGGTGACAGGGACATATAAATTGGTGTTACTCTGATGCCACGATGTCACTTCTAGAATGAATCCAGAACTGACATCATGATTGGGATCTCTTCTGCTTAACCACTTAACAGGAAGGCTTTGTTATAGATGTAGGGTTGCCTGGTCCGGGTTGGGAATTTCCTGGAGATGTTGGGGGTGGAGCCTGGGGAAGGGCCTCAGAATGGTATAATGCCATACAGTCCACCCTCCAAAACTGCCACTTTCTCCAGAGGAACTGATCTCTGTTGCCTGGAGAACAGTTGTAATTCTGGGAGATCTCCAGGTAACACCTGGAGGCTGGCAATCCTATATAGATGACAGTTTTTCAGAATGGTCAGCACATGAAGCTGGTTGTGGCAGAAAAGGGATCTTTCTTCCCAAACAAAAGTAGAATTTTCAGAATACTTCTTAAGTTTGGCATTCAAATATAACTATATCTTCTTAAAAGTGTTTTCACAGACTCAGGGCCAGTGAATGGCAAGTGAAGAGGGAGGAATACACGTGAGTCTGTTCACTTGCCAGGCAAGTGTCATTCGTCACTTGTAGCTTGGCCCTTAGTCACACAAAGTAATTTTCCAGACAGACAGAGTCATTCAGGCCTTTCCACACAGCTTGCCTGATTGAGATAGATTAATCTCTCTCAGATATACACAGACTCTCTCTCAGGCTCACACACAGTTTTTCTGACTGTTCTTAGGTTTCCACACAGCTTGCCTGATTTAGCCAGAATCCTTCTACTAAGAAACACACAGACTCTGTCAGGAACATACAGTTTAATTGAACTTGGCAGAATAAATACTTTCTCTCAGAAACACATGGACAGTTTAGGCGCCACACAGATTGTCTGACATAACCAGAATAAAACCCCTTTCAGACTTTCACACAAGTTGCTTGTTTTGCCTAGAATGAACCCTTTCTCTCAGAAGAGACTAAAAGTGCAGTTTACTCCGGTCCCTTGAAGACAGCTACCATCCTATCAGATTGCCCATCCAATCCCCCTCCCTCTTTCCTCAGAGGCCTACATTTAAACTCAAAACAACAACTTTAAAAAACCCACATTAGCTAGCAGAAATAAAATACTCAGACTTAATTACATGCAAAACATTGCTGTTCTAAACCGGGCTTCTGAGATTTTTCAAAAGCCACGAAATCCATTTATCAAGAGTATTTACACGTATGCTGTACAGTATAAACAGATGGATATATCATGTATTGTGTTTCTATTTTTTCCAAAGACTACTTGCAGAGGAAACAAGATAGTATTATAGGGCCACCATAAGTTGGAAGTGACTTGACAGCACATCACACACACAGAGGATCACATGGGTTGAAAATGAAATGTGTGCTATTGTAATTTTCTCAGTTATATAGAACAATCCCACTTACAGCATTGCTCGTTCACAGTTTCCATGGACTCCCCCTTGGATTGATAATTTTGAGACTTGTAATTCTGCAGGTTCTGGTGTACAACCTGGGCAAGGAACATGCACAATACAGCTTCTTGAGACATGTGCTTTTCCGTTCCACAAATTGTGATGAATGAAAGGGAAGGCACACTTCTGCCCCAGAGAGCTGTTATTCATGCATCTCTTTACAGGGAAGATTTGAAACTTCCACATTTGCACATTGCAACTTGGTGAGAAAAATAGAAGGCCAACGAAAGATTTTTATTTGTTTGTTTGTTTATGTCATTTATAGTCTGCCTTTCTCACTGAGACTCAAAGTGGATTACACAGTGTAAGACTAGTACAGTCAATATTCTGGAGCACTTCCATAAACAATGCCATAGGATAAATAGATACAAGTTCACAAAGACATAGCATTAGTAGGAATCCAATATAACATAGTGGTGAGGTCTATGGTTCCTAATCCTAACTCATTAGTGGATCATCTGAAATCCTCTCCCTACAATATAGCCCTCCTATCTGAGTAAAAAGGCTTTTTTTGAATAATTCCATTTTGCATCGTTTGTGGAAAGCCAGGAGAGTGGGGGCTCTCCTGACTTATTCAACCAGGCCATTCCACAGGGTGGGAGCCACCACAGAGAAAGCCTGTGTAAGGGCTGCTGTCGATTTCACTGATGTGCAGGGTGGCACCTGCAGGAGACCCTAGCCGAATCCATACTTCCCTGCCTTCCGCTTTTCATATGCAATAATTGTGCTGGATTCTATCCTGCAATGTCCCCAGCTGTGTTCACATCCCCTCTTTTACTGTGCCAGGTTTGCGCTATACTCCATTCACATCTCTGGGAGAATCGTGCAATATGGGGTGGGTTTAGATCCACCGTCGCCAATGACGACATCATGTAGCCTTTTTTTTATTATTTAATGCTAGATTTTCACTATATTGATTTTCTGCTCAGGTGCAATGGTGGGGCCACACCCCCATTGATGCCTGTGATTGGTTAATGTTACCGCTCAACTATAATTGTAGGATAGCAATTTTTCGCTATACCAATAATTTTAATTTAAAAACAAAAAACAAAAAAACAAAAACCAGAAAGAGTCAGCCTTTGCAGGCACAGTCCGCTTATCAGAAATTATCTAGGCTCTCCTTCGGCAGTGAAACATTATTTACTGTTAAAAAAAATGACAACTCCCCCTTGATGCCTCCACGGGCTTTTTACTACAGCACTTCCCAAACTGCTTGTGGGTGATCTTCATGAATGGGATTACACAATAGCACTAGGAATGCCCCTTTAAAACCAATAAATAAACAGGACGGGGGTGCAGGCATGCCTCGGACAGAGTTGGGACCATAAGAATTGCTTGGCAAAGAGGGATGATGTTCCGGAAAGGCAAGAAACAAGGAAATGGAGGTGGTTAAGAGGGGGCGGTCTCTTTGGGAACCGCTTCTATTTGTTCACATCCATAGTGAGAACTGTGCAAGAGAAGCGTTTGAAAGTGTGACAACCTCATCTGAGACACAGCACAACAGATACAATAGAATGGCAGGATTGAGGTAAGAGTATGTGAACAGCCCTCTGAGAAGCGCATAAATGGCGGGAAAATAGCGGCAAACTTAGCTGTGTGGATTCGGCCCTAATTCAGAAGAGCAAACTGGATCTGTAAAGATTCTGGATGGTAACCATAATCTCTAGCAGCAAATAAAACTAGATTCCAGTGGTGATAAAACTGGCCTATATTGTCCTTTATAATATTTGACAAACCTTTAGAAAAGCTGTTCAACTAAGTCTTGCAGACAGCCAGCTTCTAGACCTGTCCCCAGAGGCACAAGTATTCACATCTAACACTTAGAAAAGCAGAAACGTCCCTCAGCTCCCTTCTTCCTGCCCGGTTAATAATTATCTTCAGTCTGGAAAGTCCTGTGAATGATCTAGAGGGTGTATCCCAAATTGGGGTCTGAATGGTATCCCGGGGAGGAGTCTGTGAATCCTTTGTAAGGACAGAGGGCAAGTCCTTCTTGCATCAGTCTTCTTAACATGAAAAAAGAACCATTTCAGTATTCTGCAGATGAGTCACCATGAGTCATGAACTTTTTACTTCAAAGGGACAGATTTCACAGAAGGGCAAAGGAATTTTCTTCCTATTTTACTGCAATGCTCTGCCTGTGTATTTAACCTCTGTGACAAGTGCTCTGGATTTTCCACTTGATATTTGGGGAGAGAGGTGATGAGACAATTTGAGATGTTCTCGATGGCATGAACCAGTTGTGAGATGATAGTGGATTTCATAGGTCATTTCGTAGAAAAAGAGCTGGAGGAACACATTAGCATAACTCATTAGCATATGCCATGCCCCTTGACATCACTGGAAGTGTGTCATTAGCATAACTGATTTGCATATGCCACACCTCCTGACATCACCTATCCTGGCTGTTTTGGACCCAATCCTGGCCATTCAGGGCCAAAATTGTGCCCAAAATGGCAAAAAGGGGCTGAAAATGGCTGAAAAGGGGCCCAAAATGGTCAGGATCAGGCCGCTGCTGAGTGGGAGAGTGATCCACCACCCATCAGAGGCCTGATCCTGGCCATTTCAGGACCAATCCAGGCCAAAATGGGCCCAAAATGGCTGAGAGTCAGGTCAGTGGGGCCACCTATCATGTGACCTCTTTGGGGAACTGCCGGAATTGCGTTCCTCTGCGTTTCCCCTCAAAATGAGCCCTCGTGGATTTTGTGGATTTTTTGAATCTTTAGGGGAAACTTGTTGAAGGGAAAGGCCAATAATGTTGGTAAAAAATGTGATCCTCAGCTTTCCACACGTGCCCAGTAATACCTAGGGTTGCCAGGCCTAGCTTGGCAATTGTTTGGAGGGCTGGGAGTGGAGACAAGGAAACATGCATGTGGTATCACCAATGTCACTACATCACTTTCAGGTACAATCTGGTAAAAATCATTTTATGATTGTTATTTTATTTATATTCTAAGCTGCCTTGAGTTCCTGCAAAGTAGAAAAGTGGCTAATAAATGATTTAAATAAATAAATAACACAACAGTTACCAGTGATTCCTAGAGCTACCAGTTTTCACTTCTAGGTTGTACCTGGAAGTAAGGTAGCGATGTCAGCAGCAACATTGCTTTTTAATTTTATTTTTCCTCTTTCTGTTGCTCTGAGTGGAGCTGGCAAGAGGCTTCCTACTTCAGCAGGAGGCTTGGCAAGCCTAATAGGATCATTTGTAAGGTGTACTGTGCAACACAGTTTCAAGTCATGAGGAAGATTGTGCTAGATAAAGGAGCCTGACAAAAAACCCATAGGTAAATATATGTGTGGGATGGAGATAAGTGCACTAGGCCAGGCAGAAAGGCCAGGCTGTTAGCGAGTTTGGAAAGCAGTGTGGAACAGGAGGTTCTGGAGTTCAACAGGATGGCTCAAGGTGAAGTCCTTAAAACTGCTAGAAGAGGAGGATTTGACACTGTCCCTTTCCTTAGGTTTCAGAGAGGGACAAACCAGAAAGACAGAAAGGTCAGGGCACCTGTTTACTCCTTTACTGCCCTGAACTATCCTTTGATATGTAGATCTCAGGACTTCCTCCTTGTGACATCCTTCTCTTCCTCCCTTTGTCACACTTCTACCTCTTCTCTCCATCTTGCACCATGGATGGCAGGACTTGTCCTGCCATCCATGCCCATCCTTATACTAGATAGTAGCTAGAAATCTATCCTCTTTTCTATCAGAGTATGGAGTTCCTTTAATAAAGAACTCTTTTCTAAACCTAAGCTATTTTCTCTCTCATACTCACACCAGCCAGTACACAAGCTCCAACCACCCCTCATGTTTTCTCAGCAATCAATGCTACTCTGCTAAGGCCTAGCTATAGATTCCTTGTATAGATTACCGGGCCTATATTAATTTAATAAAAACAAGCTGCTCTGCTGAAGAATCTAACTGAATATACATGTAAGTATCACACCAAGGAGTCTGTAAGTCCTGCAGTTTGTGGCCTCTTTATCTCCCAGTTCTTTACCTTCTGGTTGTCGTGACATAGTAATGGGTCTCTTTACTGACCAATTATCCTGGTACGTGAGGTGTCAGGAAATGACCACTTTTCATTGAGAACTAATGTTTGTGCTTGGTATTCTGTCATTAATAGTTTCAGCATCCTTTTTCCTGCTCTTGTGTCCTTAAGCAAAGAATCTGAGGCAAAGTGGGGAAAATGCTTCCCAATTCCTGCTGTTATAAAATAGGGGCCTAGAAATGTTCCATAAGTCACCTTGGAGAAGATTAAACATATCCACTTCTTGAGGTATAATTCAATGTAGATGTAGTTTTAGATATTTTGAAATTCCTTCTCCAGCGGGAATTGAAAGGAAAATAAAATGCTCATAAGCTTCTGGTGAAAGCCTATTTCTGAAGCCAATTAGTCTCCAACTTTATGAGATGTATGTAGATGATATTATGTCCTAGAGCCATATTGAGTGTGTTCTTCAATGCCAGAAGCATTTAACGATGGAAGGCTCTAGATGCAACTGCTGTGGGCCGTTAGTTTCCCTCACATCACAGAAGTTTTTCTTTAAAAAAACTTTGTTTCTTGTATCGTAGGTAGGCATGCATATGCTCTTGTGTTTGTCTCCATTTTGATTTAAAGCTTACAGAAATAAACAGAAACTAATAGCTCTTGCACAGGGCTTTTTTTCAGGGGGACGCAGGGGAACGGAGTTCCGGAACCTCTTGAAAATGGTCACATGGCTGGTGGCCCCGCCCCCTGATCTCCAGACAGAGGGGAGTTTAGATTGCCCTCTGTGCCGCTGAACGGCGTGGAGGGCAATCGAAACTCCCCTCTGTCTGGAGATCAGGGGGCGGGGCCTCCAGCCATGTGACCATTTTCTCAGAGGGCAACCCACTGAGTTCCACCACCACTTTTCCCAGAAAAAAGCCCTGGTCTTGCGCAAAATGATACTCCGTCTCCATTATCTCTGCTACCTACCAAATGAGATCCAATTGTAATATCAGGTTAGTTTATTCTTGTAGAAAATGTGTTGTTGTTGTTTTTGAAATCAGTCCTTATGTTTTTGCAAAAGTTTGATATATGTATTTCTTTAACAAGATCCTGGAAATCTGCCAGCCTAGGGTGGGGGAGTGTTGACAATTAATTTAACGTTTACAAAACTGAAGTAGTAACAGCAATGGAAGCAGAAGCCGTATTGTCTAAGGAGTGCATTGACTTACAGGCATTGACCTTGAAAATCATGTTTCCGCTCTGAAAATAACCCCAAGCAAAGGACTGCAGCTTGGCTGCCAAAGCAACACTGAGTGCGCAGATTTTGTTTTTAAAAAGAGTAGGAAAGTCGTTTTGGTCAGGGGACTTGACTCATTTTCTGCCACTCACTGGCAATGTGATGTGGAAGACAGAATAATAATAAAAGGAATTGGCAGAGGTAATTTTTTCTTACAGCTTGGAAAGCTATTGAATGCTGCACTGG
The DNA here is from genome assembly GCF_028583425.1 of Eublepharis macularius. Taxonomy (NCBI): domain Eukaryota; kingdom Metazoa; phylum Chordata; class Lepidosauria; order Squamata; family Eublepharidae; genus Eublepharis; species Eublepharis macularius. Next base: position 75,533,729 of record NC_072798.1, read on the forward strand.
TATACGCAATAAAGCACTCAGGAGTTTAAACAGAAGATGGATTTTCTTGTCATTATTAGCCCTTGTCAGGGATATTGAGGTAAAGAAGCCATTTAACCTGTTCTGTTAAAGTATCCTTAGACTGAAATTTAGGTGGTTTAAATGCAAGTTGGATAAAAATCTACACAATGATCACATTTATATAGTAGATGGTTCAGTGGGAAAAGAAAGTAAGATTTGTGTTTGACAAAAATGTCATGTGACGTATTAGCAAGGGTTACCAACGTTTGAAATAAAAAATTCTGGTGGCTGGGGCTAAACCCAAAAATTTCTAGTGAAACATGAAATCTGTCTGCCTGACCAAGGTTTACAGCCCCCTGTCACTAAGTAATACTATTCACACGTACCAGGATCACTCCAGTCCAAAATCTCAAAACATAACCAACTACAATTGTGCCAGAGACAGGAAGCAAGAATAAGTGCATGCAGAGCACAAGGAAACTTTTCCAGTGTACAGATTATAGGTAATATCAAACTTATTAGCATATGGTCATAGGCTTTAGACATGTAGAGGACATTCTAGGAAACATTTACCTGTTTTATAGATGGGGAACACTGAGGCAGAGATTTGACCATGGCAGAGTGAATCTATGACAGATATGTCAATTCGCACAAAGAGCTGATAAGTCAAGTAAGTAACCCAAACCAAGTCAAAACCAAGACCCTTGAGAAGTATATGGTGATGGTCAAGGATTTAAACAAGTAAAAGAAAGAAAAAAGAAAAAAAATGTAGAAAACATTTTTAGTCCCAAGGCAAATCCAGTGAATTCATATCAAAGAACACAAACCAAACATCTCTGATTCCACCACCACTTCCAACACTATACATGGCAGGACATTTTATTTATCCACGTTTATATCTCACTGTGCTCTCCTAGAAGCCTACACAAATATTCAAACCCTTGCATCAAGCATTACAAAAGGCTGCAGGAAGAAGTCCTTGTCCCTCACAGTTCACAGTGATCATGCGCTTGGAGGAAATGCTTGTGCACAGGGCTTCCTTTTGACTTTTTGCCACACAAGGCAGAAAAGTTCAGTCTTTGTTCTCTGCTTGGACTGTTGGCTTCATGCTTCTCTGTCTCTCCCCACTAAGCATCTTGTTCTTTCACCTTCCCTCCATTTCGTCAGCTTGCTCTGATAGCACGAGAAAGGAAGAAAGGGAAAATGCCCACCAAATTACATTTTTATTTATTTTATTTACTTTAGACTTTTATTCCTGCAGCGGGCTCAGGGTGGATTACAACAAATTTAAAAACATCATATAATTTATACACCACAAAACAGTAAAAACATATTTTAAACATACAAAAGCACAGCCTACAACAGTAAAATAACTAGATGGCAGCCGTCAATATACACTAATTAAAAGCCCGGATGGCAGACAGCTTTAATAGGCAGGGTTCAGATCTTTCACCTCTCCTCTTTTTCTTCTTTTTTCGGCCGGCGGAGGCCTAGCCCAACCTCAGCCATTTTGTATTCACACTACATGTGCAGGCTTTCTAAAGAGGTAACTCTAACAGGGGCTGTCTTAAGTAACATTGGGATGTGGTAAGTAAGGGGTTATCTTGCCTATTCTGCTGTCAGTATACCCTTAGTCTTTCTCCTTAGCCAAAATAAGGAGACTCTGGTAGCTTCAACAGTAGGTCTCTTTAGCCCTTTTCAGATGTTACAAGAGCACATACCAGGAGCCAACTAATTGGGAGCACATACTAACTACAGTATTTCTGATATGCAGTTGCCATGTTGTGTGAACATGTGTATTTACCATGTATGTACAGCCTTGGTACATATAAATTAGGTCTGTACAAACCAAGGGAATTAGCCCGGATAGTAATGGATCACAACGAACAAACAATTCCGGGAATATATATTAAATTATCAATTTTTTATAGATTTTAGTGCAAAGTGCAAAGTGAAATTACATAAATATATGCATTAATAAATATACAATAAATACAATAAAAATATCTGATGTCTCTGTCTCAACATGCAATAAATACAGTAACAGTCTGAAAATTTGTGTCCAGTTATTTTGGAAAAGATTTTTGACGAACAATGTCCATAGGCTGTATATGATGAAAGTTTAGCAGCATACGAAGTTTTACAGATATAGAGTCCCGGTGTGAATGCTGGGAAGCTCCAGTCCAAACTAAAAAATATTCCAAAGGTGCCGACGGGATTATGCGTGCATATTTATACAATTCCCGTTTCGTATATAACATACTTCTTCCTGGGCACAATTAAACATGGACGGCCCCCAATTCACTGGTAACTCACACAAATATTGCTGCTCATGCCATTCTAATTCGACTTCAATACAGAACACGCATGAAACGACAGACAGACAGCCACGTTTCATGCGTGTTCTGTATTGAAGTCGAATTAGAATGGCATGAGCAGCAATATTTGTGTGAGTTACCAGTGAATTGGGGGCCGTCCATGTTTAATTGTGCCCAGGAAGAAGTATGTTATATACGAAACGGGAATTGTATAAATATGCACACATAATCCCGTCGGCACCTTTGGAATATTTTTCAGTTTGGACTGGAGCTTCCCAGCATTCACACCGGGACTCTATATCTGTAAAACTTCGTATGCTGCTAAACTTTCATCATATACAGCCTATGGACATTGTTCGTCAAAAATCTTTTCCAAAATAACTGGACACAAATTTTCAGACTGTTATTGTATTTATTGCATGTTGAGACAGAGACATCAGATATTTTTATTGTATTTATTGTATATTTATTAATGCATATATTTATGTAATTTCACTTTGCACTTTGCACTTTGCACTAAAATCTATAAAAAAATTGATAATTTAATATATATTCCCGGAATTGTTTGTTCGTTGGTACATATAAATGCAAATTCTGAATAATCCAGTGGTCAGTTTGCGTATACCAGTTTGTGTATTTCAGAAGTATTCAAGGCAAACTGTGTACAAGTGGCACCATCTTTGTTGGGGTTCCAGGAAAGAAGCTCACAGGAAAAAAGCCCACAGAAAAAAGCCCACGGTCATAAATGCTCACAAGAAAAAAGCCCACATGGAAAAAAGCCCACACAGAAAAAAGCCGACATGGAAGTAATATTTTTTATTAATTACACCTTTTAAAATTGAATTGGAGAGGTTTTGGAATATATGCTGTCGAGTACAGCAACATTAAAATAAGTAGATTTCCTATCTTAATTTCCCTTTACTTGCATTTTAACAAATACATTGTGGTGCACCCAGTGACCATGATAAAAGACTACCTAACCCTAATAATAAATGCAACAACTATTTAACAACAACAGCAGCAGCAATAATAATAACTCAGATATAATTTTTCATTGCAAATTAGCCAATCTCCTTACGTAATAAAGTTTATCTTCCACCTGCTCATATTGCTGCACAGAAGCGGCAACCATGTCATGTAGTGCCTCATATTTCCTCTTTTTCACCTCTAAACGACCTGAGTGTGCATTAGTCAGTGTTAGTTTGTGGCAAGCCAGGTCCCTCTGCAGTCCGTCAAATAGAGACCACACACTGGGATGACTGCAGTGGAACAGGGAAATAAGAGCATTGTGAAATACCTCACAACAGTTTGTAATTTTTGGCGACTGTTCCAGGGCTGCATCGTGATGATTCCACATTCTTATAGGAACCTGAGGATTTCTACCTTCTGCACCCTCGATGTATGTTGAAAAGAAGTACGTGAGCACCTCACTGTAGCAGTCTTCATCTGGAAATGTAGCAGCAAGCTCATCAAAAACAGTTCTCACATCACTGATTGGGACAAAGGCTAATGCAGCAGGAGATTTCAGTGTAATTTTTATGTTCATATTAGTTTCATACTCAGTCTTCAAGACAATACTGTTGATTTTCCTAATGAGACTCTGACACAGGTGAAAATAACACCCTTTGACCTAAGCGTGTGGAAGGGTAATCCTCACTGCATTCATACAAGCCTTCTCAAAATCAACCAAAACCTTTTGAGGTGCCAGTGTTCAACTAAAAGATAAGCCCTTCCCAACTGCGGAGACTGATCTGACCCAGCAGGGTTCTTCCACTGCCTCCTCCTCCTCCTCTTCCTTATCTTTCTTTAATAGTAGAGGTAGTTAAGGCCTCATAGATCTATGAAGCTAAGCAAGGCTGACTCTGGCAAGTATTTGGAAGGGAGAAATCAATAAACATAGCTGTAATTAATAAAAAAAATGGTATTTGTAATTGTAATTAATAAAAAAAATATTATTTCCATGTGGGCTTCTTTCCGTGTGGGCTTTTTTCCATGCGGGCATTTTTCTATGTGGGCTTTTTTCTTGTGAGCACTTATGACCGTGGGGTTTTTTTGTAGGCTTTTCTCCTGAGGGCTTTTTTCCCGTGGGGTTTTCTTCTGGTCACCCTTTGATGGACCTGACTCCATCAGCTACAAGATGATGGAATAAATAAGGATACGGCCTAAGAATTGTATATGTTAGATAAGGCTTGTTCAAAATTTACAAATTGCAGCCAATCTCATTACCTAGCTAGCTCTGCACATAAAAATATTTATACCGGTCACAGATTATTCTTCCTGAGCATATTTTCTCTGCACATTTTTTTCTTGTAGGAACACAAACCATGTTTTTATGCTGTGGGGAGAAGCACGATCAGATGCATAAGGAAGTAACCGATTTATATCTCAGCTACAACATAGATGTTACATAAAATAATAATTAGAGGTTACTACAAATATATCTTCTCAAGCTGTTAGCTTGAATGAGTAGCCTTGCCTGGATACATTAGCTTCCTTTTTATTCTCTTCAAATTTCCAAGCAGCTGATTTTTATTCGCATGGTTGCTTGTCGAAAAAGAATTTCACACTTGCCTGCTGAAGAATTCAGAACTGGATGCTGTATAAATAGGACGTGGCACATGTGTTGATGGAACAATGATGCAAGGTTGAAAGAGGCTTGCCGGGATTCTGTTTTCTGGGGTCAGAATCAGAATGACAGATGGGTAGCTGCTGTAACACTTGCTTCTGAATCACTACAGGCCTTTTCTCTTCCTTTTGTCGGTACAAAGCCATAGCATACCCTTCATTTACGGCATTATTCCCCAAGGTTGTTTTTCATTGGGTTGAATCCAGCACAACGATCCCCTAAAGACCATGTAAGGACTGCTGATCTTCTTGGCTCTGCCCCACTCAAGTTGCCATTTCTGATGCCAGAAAACTTATTCCAGGAGTTGCAGGACCGACATGGAGTAATAGTCATGCAGGTTGGAAGACTGCAGTGGGGAAGGGGCAAAACCACTCCTTTCTTCCTCTTCTGTCAGCAACATTCAGCTCATGCAGTTATGCTTGCCAACCTCCAGGTGGGACCTGGAATTTTCCCGGACTATCAAGCAGGGGTGTGCAAAATTAAACAAATGGGCCGGAAATTCACCCTGAATTCACTGTTTTGTTATGTTAAAGTGACTTTTGGAATGGTCACCAAATCCAGTAAACGAAGCTGTCATGCATCCCTCCCCCTCCAAGAAAAGTTCATGTGTTTTGTTTTGGTTCTTACCTGCACAGTGGCAGAGTAGGCAGACAGAAACTGGGCTCATGGCAGCAACTTGTTTTCCTTAACAGCAAGACTACTAACTAATTTGATCCCAAGGGGAGTGATCTTAGCGTTATACCAGCATGACCCCTCCCCATCTATTGGCTTCTGAAATGTTCCCTTAATTTAACTTTGTTGGAGGGAAGGGGGGAAGGTGCGTCTTGTGGATATTTTTTTAAGCACAACCCAGGCAACAGCATTGTTTCCCTGATCATTGAACTTGAGGAAATACTGCCGCTGACTCACCCCTTCCTGCCTATGGGCTTTGGAAATGCTTCTTTAATTTAACTCTGTTGGAGGGAAGTTGTGTCTTGGGGTTTTTTTGGCACTACCTGGGCAACACCATGGTCTCCATGCCAATCGGGTCCTAGGAGCATGACCGCTCCCTGCATATCAGCTTCAGAGAAGAGGGAAAGAAGAACCTATAAAAGAGATTTCTAGTGTGTTGTACAGTAAGCAATCAGACAGCACAGAAATTTTATCATATTTAAAAAAATACATCCTTATTTTTGGTCTGGGCTAAAACACGCCATCGATATCTTTATCTATGTGTTTACGTAACAGTTTCTATCCTATACTCAAATGGGCTCCTAATGAGGCCTCCAACAATTACAAACAGATTCAGAACTCAACAACGTAATAAGAAAGCCATAAAATCAGACAGAACAGTCACTGAAAAAACAAAAGACTGAAAATCAGCAACCTTAGCATCAATTTAACAGCAGTAAATATGAGAAAATAAAAACCCAAAGGGGAAAAAATGAAAGACCACCTCAGTGAAATGAGAATTTTTTTTTCACCTAGATTCTGAGAGCCTGATTACACGCTACCCCCCCATCACCAGGTGTTTTTCACAGACTCGTGTTTACATTCTTGCTCTGTAAGATAGGGGAATAGAATTCATACCCCCTTGTAAACAAAGAACCACAAACTCATGCTGTTGGCAGTCAGGCATACTTTTAATTTCCACTTCAATAAAGTGTTTCTTTCTCTGTTTTTTGACACTAAGAAGGAGCTTCAATGAATTTTAGCTGATTTCTTATGACAAAGTTAAATAGTTATATTATTCTCTTTTAAAGCAGAGTATTACCTTTTATTCAAGATGCAGACTAAGAGAACTTGGGTGTATTTGAGGGTTTTTTAAAAACGAGAAATAGGTTTAAAAAATGTCTTCCTCCTCACAACAAGGTTTTCAAATACAGCAGGAAGTCTCTCATTGACAGAAGGAAACACTTCACTTTAAGGTTGTCAAAAGGTTATCTAATAGAGGTGTCCACTGAAAAAAATTGTTTCAGATTTGGATCTGGGGTTTCCGAAGGAACTACATATCATTATTGTTTTTGTCCAAATGGGGCGTTGCAAGCTCAGATCTAATCCGTTTCTTTTTTCCTGTTATCATGAGTTTTGGCCCTTTTCGTTGCAATGTGGGCTTCCAGAGTCTTTGGGGCAGCTGTTTTTGCACTAAATGGTACCAAAATCGCACAGAACACATCAATAAACCATCAATTCTCTGAGTTTTTCCTCAGTTACATTACACACACAACAACAGACCCTGAAGAAGGTGCATGTCAGGTCTGCTGCCCACAGTCCTTCCATATTGCTTGCTTGCTGTACTTTTCCAGTAATATTTTCTGTGTGTATGTTAGCAGGAGCAGCATGTTTCCTGAGACAGCCTTATCTGAGATGGCTCACCACAGCGGCCTTGGGACAGCTCCTTTCACTTTCCCACCTTCTGTACCAGCTGGGTAGACACCGAGGGTGGGGGATGGTTTAGAGGGTTTGATATACTGCAGTAAGCCCTTACTACGTCATTCTCAACAAGAGATCTATGTACAGCCAGAAGCTTGCTTTAGCCTTTGGATAACCTATGGACACTTGTATTTTCTGGATATATAATCTCTCAATAAAGAACCTTTGACTCAAGAGACCTTGGATTTCTTGCTGCAAGGGGTGGGAGATGAAATCAGAGTATCCTGCTTTCTGTAGACTGACAGTGCATGTTGGTGGGTGCACACTATGATGGGAAACTGGCTGGCAAAGGGTAGCAGGGAAGAAGTGGTATTAAAAACAATCCTTTATATTCACTTATTGTCTTTTTCTATAGTGCCAATAAATTATTATCATTGCATCTGGCTATTGCTAGTTGATGCCATATTTTGCCATTAAGGAAAACAAGGTGCTGCAGCTGCTGTGAAGAACTGAACCGAACCAACATACACAAAATTTTTGGTGGGAGTGTGTCATTATAATTTGGTTTCCTGGATTTGGTTCACTGTTCTGGAAACTGCTTTAACAAAATGAAACAGCAATTTCTGGGTGTATTTCCGGCTCGTTTGTTTTGCTTTGCACACCCTATTATCTACTCATGTAAGTGCCTGTGAAAACCTGTGCTAAGAGCCGTAAAATGCTAAGAATTGTAAATGCAGGAGGCAGAGTGGAGCAGCCACCCAGTTATGAATATAAGTGGAATTCACATTTTTTGTAATATGTAGTCAGAACATAAAATTATACACAGCAGGGCCTAGGAAAACCTCTGCAGGGAAGGGATTTGGGTATAACTACTCAGAAAGTCCTATCTCTGTTAGCCACCTACTTTATCTCAAAAGGTGGTTGTGCACAAAGAAAGGTTATGTGACATACTTGAAAACCTGCAAAACATTTTGAGACCACCCCTGGCCTGGAAAATTCCTGGAGATTTGGGAGTGGCGCCCATGGGGAATTTGGGGAGGGTTTTCACCTAGAACCTAAGGTATACCACAGAGTCAGCCCTCTGAAGCTGTTATTTTCTCCTAAGGATCTGATCTCTGTAGTCTGGAGATCAATTGTAATTCCTCCAGGGTCACCAAGTGATTGTCAACCCTACCCTAGAATTTCCTTTCTGCTTAGACCCCCTTTCCAAAGGACTTCACTGGGAATAACATATATTTCTGTTCTGTAACCCACCTCAAAAGACTCTGGCTTCAGCATGGGTTGAGTGTTTACACACACAAATGCAACTGTTTATATATATTATTCAAATTTGATGGAAACGGATTAGTATTCAGTAACACTGGCTGTGGCTCTTTCATCCAGGCAAGACTGATATGTAAATTGCTGGCCCAACAAAAATAATCTAAATCTCTCACCTACTTCCTATCTTAATTACATTAATGACTCAACCTGTGTCTATAACATTTCCCTAGCATTTTAGCAGTGCAATCCTTAGCAGAGTTGCTCCAGTCTAAGTCCATTGATCAATAAGGTTAGACTGGAGTTACTCTGCTTAGGATTGCACTGTACGTTGATTAAAATTCTTAACATCCGCTAATGGCCTTCTCTCTCTCTCTCTCTCTCTCTCTCTCCACTCCAACTTCTCTTTTCTAACTGTCCATTATTCCAAAGACCTCTAATCTTACTTTCTCATGGGTATATGAGTAATTTATTAGATTGCTTTATCACAGACTTCTCCCCAAAATCCTAACTGATGGACAGGTATATAATTGAATTGTCCAGGCTGTTATGTGAGGGAAAAAATACAATATCCATTCCATAGGCCTATTTGTAGATTTTGTCTTATCATCAACATTATTTGTTCTTTATTATATTATATTATATTATATTATATTATATTATATTATATTATATTATATTATATTATATTATATTATATTATATTATATTATATTATATTATATTATATTATATTATATTATATTATATCCTGTCTTTCTATGTTTGCTATTCCAGGTAGCAAACAAAATGGATTTAAAAACTGTAACTAGATATTGGTTTCAACTGGATTAGTTTTTCCAATGTAACCAAAATAAAATGACTTCTACAGGGAATACCAAGAACAGCACAGTGCATCTTGTGCACGTTCTCAAACGCACACACACTCACACACAGAGGTTTGGAAGATGGGGTAAGGGAGATACACTGGCAGTGTCAGCTGCAAGTGTGAGGGAGAGGAGGAGGAGGGGATAGCAAAGGTGGTGGCAGCAAAGTGTGGCAGGAGGAAGAGGGGGCAGAGGAAGTGGGGACTGGGGTGTATGTCTTTTTCTCTCTCATGTGTCTTCCCACAGGTCTCCTCATTGCAACCATGGTGCTGGGACCATGCTGTGTAATATTCTTTAAGCCCTGGTAATGGCTGCAAAGGTGGAAACAGGCTACCAGGATTACCATCAAGATAGGGCCTGGATCTCCAGGATACCAAGATGAATTAGCCCGAAGAAAATGTCACCTTTGGAGGGCAGAAACTATGGTATATCATCAGTATACCATACAGTCTCAAAGAAATGGAATACTTAGAGTTAACACCTGCTGGCTTAAATCCTTCCCTTCCCCAAACTCCACCCTCCCCAGGTACTTCCCCAAAATTGCCAAGGATTTCCCAAGCCAGAGTTGGCCACCTTCGAACAGACCCAGCTTTGCAACCATCCTTTGGCATGCTGAAATGCCATGCAACATTTTTTCCTTACTTGTCTGTGTGCACATATCTGTCTCTGTGTTTGTGTTTGAATTCTATGCTGGAATAGGGGCTAGCTCCCTTCCTGTCTTCTTTTATGTATCAGGTAAAGATGTGGCTAGGCCTTTGGTTTAGATTAGTAATTTTACTTTATCTGCTGTACCAATATGCTTATACTGTTTTTAACTTCTGCCATTTTATTTTGTTATTAATATTAATAACTATTTCAATTGACTTTTTAAAAAATCATCATTAGCCATCTTCAACCTCCTCAGATTGGGTTGGAAAGGTGAATTAGAGATCCTTATAATAACAACAAAATATGGATAATATTTTCTGTAACATGAACTTCAGACAGAGGAAATGCCTTTTGGACAATGCAATATTATTCATTGTTTGCTTGCAGTGCTATCCAGTTCTTCAAGCCTAACTCCTCTGTATTTGTTTTGTTTATCAGAAATCTTTGCTGTTGGATTGAATTGTTTTTGTCATATTTTGTAATCTGCCTTGAATCTAAATAAGAAAGATGGAATAACAACAACAACAACAATAATGCTGTAGCTTCAGGGCTGACACCACCATTGAGGTGGTGAGGCGGCTGCTGTGGGCGCCGGGGCGCCAGAGGGGGCACCAGAGGGGCTGCCAGGGGCGGAGGCACATGCCACGGAGCTGGCGTGCCTCCTCCGCAGCTCCTTCAAGCCGGCCAGCCCTGCGCCACCGCCACCACCACCGCTGCCACCGCCATACGCCCCTGGGTGGGCGCAGCAGCTGCAGGCCAGGCTTGGCAGGGTGGCCAGGGCGGAATGCGGAGTGCAGGCTGCCTCTGTGTGCCGCCCCAACCTCCCGCCAGCCAATGGGCCTGGCTTTGCCACGTGATGACGTTATAACGTGATGATGTCATCACGCAGTTCGAGGGGTGCACGTACACTGCGTGCACACGCACGTGGAGCTGGCTGCAGGCGCCAGAAACCCTGGTGCCAGCAGTATGTAGCATAGTGGGCTTTGAACCAGCCCTTGGCTGGTTTGACTCCAACGACTGCCATGAGCACAGCAGGTGGCTTTGGGTAAGCCAATCTTCTGAGCCCTAGATCTCTAGCTGCATTGTGGGGATAATGATAACACTGACTTTGTTCATCACTAATGGCATTAATCTGTCGAGAAGGGCAGTATATAAGCATACAGTTGTTATTACTATTACTATTACTATTATTATTGATAAAATAATAAATAAATTCAGTAGCATAAGTTACAGTTACAGAGATACATCAAAACACTACCACTTTAACTTTCAGTTAAGAAACAAACTGAATCTTTCCTTTCACAGTACTCAAATAATTAAGTACAAATGTATATGTACGTGTATTACTAACAATAATACAAAAATATGTGGCAATTAGTAAAATCAAGACCCCCCAAAAGTCAAGAAATGAACCGAATGTACATTTTGTGACTTTGTATTTTATTTGTTCTTAACAAACCTATATGAGATAATAGGTGTGCATCTTGAAAGTTTCCATTTCACTTTCGATTCTGGGAGTTATGGAACAATTGCGTCTCATTACTTGTTTGTTCCATTTGGGGTGGTGCTGGCTCAGAACTGATCCATTTGTTTTTTTCTGTTTCATGAGTTTTGGCCCCTTGCACCCTGTTCGCCATGTGTGTCTTCTTTCCAATAGGGCGAGACTCTGGGACATCTGTTTTTGTATGCAACGGCACCAAAATTGCACAGAAAACACACTATTCCCTCTAAACCATCGACTCACCAAATCTGAGAGCACACAACAACGGGGTTCTGTGTTCATGGACCCTGAGGAATGAGGAAGGCTCTCATCCACGTAAGTTGGGCAGCTACTCACGCATGCATACACTGTTCTTTCACAATATCCAAAAACCCATTAATTCAATGAGTTTCTCCTTAAGCACATGAGAACTCACACAAAGGACCTTAAAGAAGGACAGTGTTGGCAGTGACCAGGTGCATGCGAGAGCAGTGCCAGCACGGTGCCCAAGCAAGAGACCACTCCATTGCCATCTGCCTGAGTGACAAAGCCTTCTTTACCTTTGAGTCCTGCTATTATGCCATGTTTCCCTCTGTGTTGTAGTTTCATTTCCATGATGAGGGGTGAATCCTCCTCAGCCTAATCTGCTTTGCAGCAGCCTGGGACTCCCTGTTTAAACCCACTGGCTGCCATTGTGTGAACAGAAGTGCACAGAAAGGTATAGAAATGGCGATGGTGACTCTAGTGCTGATGGTTTAAACCCACTCAATGCTTTCATGCACTGTGCATAAAAGCATATCGAAAGGATGAACTAGATGCTGTTTTTTTCTTTGGGGGAAGGGAAGTAGAGAGAGGATGCCCCTCTTTTTCCTCTATTTTTTACTATTAAAGTGGGAGACTGGACAGCCTGCTGACTGCCAGTCTCCCTTTCCAATTAACACCATTAACCAACAGTTAATTGAAGAATGGCTGGGAAAACTCAACGAGTCTCCTTGCTGTGCCAAAAAATCTGATCAGATGGGTCCTTTCATGTGAAACGTTGATCTGGAAAGCCTCACGATGGGGTGTGTGTGGGAGAGTGCATCAGTCACACCTGCTATCTCCCCATCATTTAACACTGGCGTAGCATTTTTAATCAAAGAAGACCCAAAAGCCTGGAGGCTTTCTGAGCAAGATGAATTTCCTCCTGGTGTTCCTTGAGCTGCTGTCTCTGGAGGACTTCTTAAATCACAGTGAGTGACCCTGGGGCACCATGGCATTTAAGCGAAGGACGGCAGCAGCTGAAGGCCACTGAAGGGGCATAAACCATGCCTGGGACTTCCTGGCATGTGGCTCAGAGGAAGAAGGAGAACCCTCCCTCCTCAAACTCACATGTGTGTGCACACCTGTGTGAATGTTGCCGAGCCAGCCTTTCCTTGCATTGTGCATAAAAGTGCACAGAAAGGGACAGAGATGGCAATGGTGACTCTGGTGCTGATGGCACCCTACTGTTTGTTGCTTCCTTCCCTGGTACAAAGCAAACCTTTGATCCCAACGAGCCACTCGATGTCAATGCCATAACCCCATTGCCCAGGAAGCACTGAAAAAAATGCACTCATGCACTTCTCGCACATACCTTTCCTGCCAATGGAGTTAATGCCAAGGACTCAGTCTCTCCCCTTTGGAGCCAATTGGTTGCATGTGCAGACAGACTTACTGTTAAGGAAAACAAGATGCTGCCAGATAGCCCCCAATTCCCTGCCTGGGTGGTCTCTGTGTGATAAGTACCAAAATGAAACACACAAACTTTTCAGTGGTGATGTATTGTCGAAGGCTTTCACAGCCGGAGAACGATGGTTGTTGTGGGTTTTCCGGGCTGTATTGCCATGGTCTTGGCATTGTAGTTCCTGACGTTTCGCCAGCAGCTGTGGCTGGCATCTTCAGAGGTGTAGCACCAAAAGACGGAGATCTCTCAGTGTCACAGTGTGGAAAAGATGTTGGCAGGTCATTTGTATCTACTCAGGAGGGGTGGGGTTGAGCTGAGTCATCCTGTAAGAGTTTCCCAGGGTGTGGAATGCTAATGGCAGGAGGCTTCACTGTATCCTGAGGAGGTTCTTTTGCATATGGATTGGTGCTTGATGTGCTAATCTTCTCTGCAGGGCTATTGTTGAGTATAGAGTGTTTTGTTAGCCTGGTGTTTTTCAGAACTGGAAACCATGCTCTGTTCATTCTTAAGGTTTGTTCTTTCCTGTTGAAGTTTTGCTTATGCTTGTGAATTTCAATGGCTTCCCTGTGCAGTCTGACAAAGTAGTTGGAAGTGTTGTCCAGTATTTTGGTGTCCTGGAATAAGATACTATGCCCTGTTTGAGTTAGGCTATGTTCAGCCACTGCTGATTTTTCACGTTGTCCAAGTATGCAGTGTCTTTCATGTTCTTTTATTCTTGTCTGGATGCTACGCTTTGTGGTCCCGATGTAAACTTATCCACAGCTGCAGGGTATACGGTATACTCCTGCAGAGGTGAGGGGGTCTCTACAGTCTTTTGCTGATCATAGCATCTGTTGTATTTTTTGGGTGGGTCTGAATACTGCTTGAAGGTTATGCTTTTTCATAAGCTTTCCCATCTGATCAGTAATTCCTTTGATATATGGCAAAAACACTTTTCCTGTAGGAGACTGTTTTTCCTTTGTTGTTTGATTCATCCCGGGTTTGATTGCTCTTCGGATTTCATTTCTGGAGTAGCCATTTGCCTGAAGTGCATGGTTTAGATGATTAATTTCCTCATTGAGAAAGTGCGGCTCACATATCCGTCTTGCACGATCCACTAATGTTTTCATTATGCCTCTTTTCTGTCGGGGGTGGTGATTGGAGTTTTTGTGTAAGTACCGATCAGTGTGAGTTGGTTTCCTGTAGACCTTGTGACCTAACTGAAAGTTTGCTTTGCGGATGACCAAGGTATCCAGAAATGGGAGTTTTCCCTCGATTTCTTTCTCCATTGTGAATTGTATGTTCAGGTGGATGTTGTTGAGATGATTCAAAAACCCCATCAATTCTTCCTCCCCGTGGCTCCAAATGATAAATGTGTCATCCACAATCCGGAACCATACACTAGGTTTGTGGGGTGCTGATTCTAGAACTGTTTTTTCATAATGTTCCATGTAGAAGTTTGCTATAACTGGGCTGAGAGGGCTCCCCATGGCCACCCCATCCATCTGTTCATAGAATTCGTTATCCCATTGGAAGTAACTGGTTGTCAGACAATGATGGAATAAGGCTGTTACGTCCTCTGGGAAAATCTGATTAATAAGTGCAATAGTATCTTTTACTGGAACCTTGGTAAACAGGGATACAACATCAAAACTGACATGTATGTCTTGTGGGTTGAGTTTCAGAGAACTGATTTTGTTGATGAAATCTGCTGAATCTTTGATGTAAGACGAGGTTTTCCCAATGTGGTCCTGCAGGAGATCGGCCAGATGTCTAGCTAATTCATATGTCGGTGAACCAATGGCACTCACAATGGGTCGGAGTGGGACTGAATCCTTATGTATTTTAGGGAGTCCATATAGTCTAGGTGGCTGTGCTTCTGTCTTGCATAGTTTTCTGTGCGTGTCGGGATGTAGTGAGGAATTCTTGATCAGCGCATTTGTTAGCCTGGTGATTTTGCAGGTGGGATCTCGTTTTAGTTTTTTGTAGGTGGAGGGGTCCAGGAGTTCCTTAATCTTCTTTTTGTATTCCTCTGTTTTCATGATCACTGTAGCATTGCCTTTATCAGCTGGTAGAATGATGATGTCTGGATCTGCATTGAGGGTCTTGATGGCATTTCTCTCCTTGCGTATTATATTGCTGGTGGGAAGCTTTGCCTTTCGTAGAATCCTGGCTGTCTCTCCTCTTATTTCCTCAGCTTCCTCTTCAGGTAGATGACGAATGGCAACTTCTACATTTGCAATGATGTCTTCCAAAGGAATTCTGGTGGGGGTGACTGCAAAGTTTCCTCCCTTTGCCAAGATGGAGGTTTCTTCTGGTGAGATTTGACGGTCTGTCAGATTGATGACAATGCGTGCATTGTTGAGCATTGGGCTTGTCTGTCTTTTTTCCTGTAGTTTGTTAAACTTCTGCTTCTATCTGGATGTGTGGTTGGTAAAAACTTGTTCCATCTTCCTGTAGGTGAGATTATTGACCTTGTCCCAAGGTCGACCTTGTCCCAAGGTTTTCAGTGGTGGCGCAGGGCATAGAGTTGTTACAGCCTCGTTTCCCGGATTTGGTTCAGCATTCCAGAGGCTGCTTTAATGAGCCGAACCACTATGTCTGTGTAATTTTGGCTCATTTTTTCCAGCATGCACACCCCTACAATATAATGTTTCCCTACATCTTCTAAAAATTTGACCAATCTAATGCTGTACTTTATTTAAGAACTTCATCCTATTCTTGCCTCTGCTTGGTGGAGGCAGAGTGACAGTGCCTGTACTGGATGTTTAGTCCTGCCTCTCTTTTGGTCTGCAGCCTAATGTTGTCAGCCAAGTATCAGTTACAATATGCTTTACACAGACATCACACATACATAACATACTAGGAATAATTTCATTTGAAACAACAGGAATGATAGATTCTACTTGCATCGCACCAATCATTTATTTTCCATAGCACCTTTTGGAGAAATCAGGTGTAAGAATATTACCTATATCACTGCATAATCTTTCATTTATTATAGTACAGTCCTAAGCATAGTTGCTCCAGTCCCAACGCACTGAAAGCAATGGTCCTTGAGTGGAGTAACTCTACATAGATTTGCACCATTACTGAACAAAAGTCCAGTTGGACAATATAAAGCAGATTTTTAAGCAGCTACAGTGCTTCCTTGTTGGATGATTAGAGCTATACTGTGTTTTTACAAAGCAGGGTAAATGAAATAAATGGATAAGCCAAGATAATGACAATGTGGAAAAATGAAGATCACTGTGAAAACAATTTGATTTGCTTAGGAATGAGTGTCTATGTCATAAAGATGCAAATGATCACAAACACAACTGCCCAATTCACTGTGCTGGGCTCCAGAAAACAGCATACCTGTACTTTAGGGGACCAGATCTCTGTCAGATGTTTTCAGACTTGACCCACAGTCTCAAAATGTGTATGAGCAAATGACAGCATCCACTTGATTCTTGTAATATTGTTTCAGCCTCATAATACTGTGGTAGTGATTGGGCTATTCTCCTGCTAGTTAGAGTTTCACACCTCTGTATACCAAATGGAGTAGCAGTATCCTGTGGAACGTTTGCACACCAGTGTGTCCCCTTGCATGGCACCATTTCTGATAAGTAGCTTGCATCATATGTTAGGACAATTGCACAGAGCCGTGACCACAGAGAAGCGTTCTTTTTAAGGCAACCTTATAGAGACAGTAATCTATGACCCAGCTTTCAAAGGAGGAGAAAAAATTGCAACACTTACCAGATTTCCCAGATGGTCTCTGTTTTGAAAACATCTGCTTAACAGCTACTGAGGTGTTCTATAGAAGATGAATACAAGAAAACATCATTGGCCTATGCACAGAGTTAATATTATAAACATGTAGATATCTATTCACTAAAGATGTCTTCCTTACCTCCCCAACCACTAACAGAAAGGACTGCTTCAGGTTATAATGTGTACAAGAGTTTCTTCCTTCTCTCTAAATATCACCAACACCACTTTTAAGTGATTTACTGTACCTTGTAATTGGTTTTCTGAATATGAATATTTTACTGCCACTGTGGCAACTCTCCACAGCATTTATAATAGTGACATTCAGCAGAATATGATTAATGAGTTTTATGTTTTGCTCTGTCTTGAAGTAAAATGGTTCAGAGTTTTAAATTATTCTGCCACAGTCACAGAGAACGTAAAAGAAGACCATACCCCTGTATTGCTGTGGTCAGAATGTTCCCTGATGGACAAGGAGATAACCAGGGCTTTTTTGGGTGGGGGGAAGAGGTGGTGGAACTCAGTGGGTTGCCCTCAGAGAAAATGGTTGCATGGCTGGTGGCCCCGCCCCCTGATCTCTGGACAGAGAGGAGTTTAGATTGCCCTCTGCGCTGCTCCAGCAGCACAGAGGGCAATCTCAACTCCCCTCTGTCTGGAGATCAGGGGGCGGGGCCACCAGCCATGCGACCATTTTCAAGAGGTTCCGGAACTCCGTTCCACCGCGTTCCAGCTGAAAAGAAGCCCTGGAGATAACACAACCCCCACATATGTAAAAGAATAAGGTTTCTGACAAAACAAGGCAACACTGACGCTATGTTTGTTTATAGCTGTCCGGGAGCCAGCTAAAAAAATAGATCATAATATTTAAAGAATGGAGAAAAAAAGAATGTATCAATGATGGTTCCCAAGTAGTTGAACGATGTATTGTGATTATACATGCGTATTACAAGAAACCTTCTGGACAGTGTTAGGGGGCAACATCAGGAGAAGGCCTTAGCTTTTATGTCCAGGACAACAGGTTGACCACTGTATGAAACAGGATGCTGGACTAGATGGACCACTGGTCTGATCCAACAGGGTTCTTCTTATGTTGGGAAAGGGTTAGATTTCTCCTGAGCCCTTTCTGCTGCCCATTATTCTTCTGGGGCTTTTCTGTTCATCCAGACACATTCAGCACAGACCTCTGCCTGATCCAGAAAGGAGCTCTTACCTTGCCTTGAAATTTGGATTGTGACCTAGCATCAGTTTGCTTGCAAAAACTGAGACCAGGCTGTAGTTATCTTAAAGCTAAAGGAACCATCTCAGGAAAAGAAAATGCCTTTTTTTTCTCAGGGATGGGATAACTGTTATCATGTGTTGCAACTAATTGCCTGAAATAATGAGATGCTGTCCAGGATAACAGAATGGCTCCAATTAACTGATAAAGACCAAGGTCATGATAACAAAAGGACACTAGTTTCAAAAACAACTTCTTGAAAAATCTACTTTTTAAAAAAAAGTGATGATAGGGTTGCCAGTCCCTTGAACACAGAATGCTCACCCACACCTCTTGTTTTACACTTCCACTTGGAATGGCAGAGTTAGAAAAGTTTTTTAAAAGGTCATTGGGCCAATGGCATAAAGTCACTTCTGGGAAAACCTGGATGTGATGTCACTCTGCTCTAGGAATCGCCAGAGCTGTATGGTAAAACTATAGAGTCTCCAGTGATTCCGAGGGAGGACTGATGCCATTTCCTGGGGAAGCCTAGTTTTACCATTGTGTTTTCAGTAATTCCTAGAAAGACATGATGTCACTTCCAGGGTTTTCTTGGAAGAGACATCATGCTGTCACTGATGACTGTGCCTTATTTCCCCTTCCCTGGTCTCCTGCTGGTGATGAATGCTTTCTTCCAAATTTGATTGAAAATCATTCAAAGGGGTGAACATCCTCCTCATTTATGGTAATACAAAATAGTTTGATAGAACTTTGTATATACTTACTATCTGGGCTTTTTTTCTGGGAAAAGAGGTGGTGGAACTCAGTGGGTTGCCAACACAGGGGACAATTCTTGGAGGAAGGTGGTGGCCCTGGTACCAGAACCAATGATGTCACTTTGATGCTCCCAGGACCAATGATGTCACTTTGGGTCAGCTGGAACAAGGGGAGAGTTTTTAAAAGTTTAAATTGCCCTCGGTGAAAATGGTCACATGGCTGGTGGCCCCATCCCCTGATCTCCAGACAGAGGGGAGTTTAGATTGCCCTCCATACCGGCGCAGAGAGCAATCTAAACTCCCCTCTGTCTGGAGATCAGGGGATGGGGCCACCAGCCATGTGACCATTTTCAAGAGGTTCTGGAACTCCGTTCCACCACGTTCCAGCTGAAAAAAAGCCCTGCCTACGATCTTTAAAGAGTTCACAAGAATCCAGAATACCACCAGAGTTCCCTTCTTTATTTAACCAAAGGAGAATATCTATGCAGCACCAGCTATATTGACTGAAAATTTTGAAACCATTTATTTATTTATGGAAAAAGTTTGGCTCCCTTTACAATCAAAGTAGCTATCAGTGCAACAGTTGCAAAGATGTAAATATAAGAATCCAATAAGATGGACCGCCATCCTGGGAATTGCAAGCTGTAAATTTTTAAGCTGTATTTATGATTGTGAAGATTTTATTGTGATTTTAATTGTATTTTTGCTTGATGTAATCTGCCCTGTGCCCATTCATGTGGAGGGCAGGCAAGAAATTGAATAATAAAATAAAAATAAAACAAAATAAAAACTCACAGCCAAATCTGCCAAAACAGTTTACCCTCCCCCCAAATGTCCTTTGAAAAAGAACAGCCTTGCATGCCTTCCTAAATGCAGCCAGTGAAGGTGCCTCCACTGTGACTCTGGTAGGCCCTCCCATGCTACTGGACCTACCACAGAAAAAGCCTGAGGCCTAGCCATTGCTGTATGGAGAACCCTAAGAGAAGGCACCGCCGGGAGAAGGCTGTCTGAGCTGAGGAATGTACCTAGTGCATGGGACTATACTGGGAGATGCAGTTCAATAGGTCCAGTAAACTATTTAAATAAAGAAGGTTGTCACATAACTTTATATGTATGAATAATCATTTTCTTTTGCTCCTCCATTCCATACCGATCATAGGATTACCTGAAACAGAATAACAAGGATTATGAGGGAAATAACACTTGGGGGGGGGGGAGGCCATATGTTACTTCTTCAGATTTTCCCTAATTACATTATTGGTGAAAATCTGACTTTGCCTAAGTCAATGCCAAGTGTAATTGCCCCTGAACAAATCCCCATTGATCTTTTATTCCTCTTTAATTGTTGTAAAGTCTTCTAGAAAAATGCACACTCTTTTCCCCACAATAGCTGTGTCATGTGCATTAAGGCTAGGGTTTCTTCAGTAATGTCAATTTTTCCAGGATAAAAGAAACCATTTCAGTCTTTTTTTTAAAAAAGAAAACTATCGGGCTATGCAAAGTTGGTTTCCCAATAAAATGAATATTGTGTGCTCTATGTATGCCATCACTCAGTCGTGCTGAAACAAAATATGACATTGATGAAATGGAACTGAATAATAAGGACCAAAACTAATCGGGGGGACCAAAATTAATTGCTGTTAAATATAAAGTTGTTTATAGGTAATAAAACAGCTTTTGTAGTATTAATTTATTTATTTCTAACAATTTTAATCCACTTTTCTCTGCAAAGGACTCCATAACAACAACAACAACAACAACAACAACATTTGATTTATATACCGCCCTTCAGGACAACTTAATGCCCACTCAGAGCAGTTTACAAAGTATGTCATTATTATCCCCACAACAAAACACCCTGTGAGGTGGGTGGGGCTGAGAGAGCTCCAGAGAGCCGTGACTAGCCCAAGGTCACCCAGCTGGCTTCAAGTGGAGGAGTGGGGAATCAAACCCGGCTCTCCAGATTAGAATCCCGCGCTCTTAACCACTACACCAAACTGGCTCGTAGGGCCAAGCTACAAGTGACAAATGACACAGGTTGGACACTTGTCAGCTTCCCTCAAGTTTTGATGGGAAATGTAGGCATCCTGGTCTTACAGCTTGGCTCTCCAACTGCTGTCCAATGGACTTTTCAACTGTCACTTGTCCAACATTCTGCCAAGCTGCAGACATTTCCCATCAAAACTTGAGGGAAGCTGACAAGTGTCCAACCTGTGTCATTTGTCACTTGTAGTTTGGCCCTTAGTTAAAGAAAGGAAATCTTTTCATATTTAGAGTAAAAAAAAAGAATTTTCATATAAACAAATACAAGGATCTAGTGATGGGATGAAAGTATGATATCTTCAAAAATGTTTTCTGGGTCATAGGAACAAAAGCTCAGACTAGTGGTCCCCCGGTCCAGCATCCTGTTTCACACAGTGGCCAACCAGTTGTCCTGGAGGGCCCGCAAAAGGCATAGAAACCAAGACCTTCCTTTGATGTTGCTTCCTAGCACTGGTATTCATATGTTTGCTGCGTCTGACTACGGAGTTTCCCTTTAGATGTCATGGCTTGTAGTCATTAATGGACTTATCCTCCATGAAACCCCTTTGAAAGCCATCTGTGCTCATGATAGTCAGAGTGGTATGAAAACAAGACGTTTAGCCCGACTCTACGGCCTGATTTTAAGAGTTGGTGCATTAACTCTGGGTTGGATCAAACATACAGAGTGGCCACATCTTTCCATGCAATACACATGGGGACAGAAAGGGATGGATGACTTAGTTCCCAATCTGTATAAGGGGAATAACAATGGTTTATTTCAAACAGTTCTTCTTTGGATGGAGGAATATTCAGAAGGTTGATTGCCCTGTAAACATTATCAATAATTTAAAGATATTATGTTCTGTACTAGTTTGAAAAAACACAGTGATGTTATATAACACTATTTTTTCACTCTAACAATGCTGGGGAAAGTACATAAGCCCATGTTTAAGTTTTATATAAAATGCTTCCATTAGTGTAATTGCATTTTCCAAATAATAACGAATGTTCAGTTGGCACATCAAGATGTCTCCTGTTAATCAAGGAAAACATTTATATGCAAAGCTATTTTTCCTGATTTTACATTCTGACTGTTTCTCTGTACATACTTTCAACTGTGTCTCCTTTTAATGTATAGTATGTATTTTTTTATGTATAGCAATTGTTACTTTCTACTGGGAAGTGTAGCTTGCAATAGGACTACTTTTGATAGATTGCCAGCTTTCTTGTTTTAGCAAAACTTTCCTGGAAAACAGCAACACTTGGAACTCTAAAACTATATTGAGAATTGGGGGTGAGTCAAGAATCAATGCAACACAGCTGTGGTGACACCTGCTGTGCTCAGGAAATGATTAAGAATTGTGTTAATTGGTTAAAATGCATGCACGCCTGCAAGGGATTTCCAAATAACAATCTTTGCAAATTGGTATATTTATGAACTAAATGAACTATTTAGGTTAATTATACAGTCTCCAGTGTGACCCACAACACATAGGTTGTGTGACCCTCAACACTCTAAAGCAAAACACAATGCCTTCCATCTTGAAACAAAAATACTATGGTTTGCTTTAACCTCCAAGCCATAATTTGAAATAATAGTCTACATTAGGTTTGCTGACCCTAGTCTGAAGGTCAGTGCCCAGTTTGGATGTTAGGGCAAACTATGATTGTAGTAATACTCAGACATGGAGGAGGGAACTGAGGGCAAGAGAGAAGGAAGAGTGCAGGGATTGTGTGACATGAGCTAATGAGGTCGTTTATTTCTCTACTCTGCAGATTGAGTGAGGGCTATCCTACAGATAATTTCCTCATTCTGACTGACTCATGCCAGGGATTTATGGAGTTCTGTGCACTCATGAATTAAATATCAGTTTTGTCTGTCTAGAATAAATGATTAAAATCTAAGTGGAATTACTGAGCTCTCCCTCAGAAAGTAGCAAAACTAGAGATTAAGACTGGATTGTTTACCATGGCTTCCTCTCTTGTCTATCAGGAGTGGGTTGGGTAGTAAAAATGGCCCGGGAGTTGGATGGTCAGTTCCCCCAGCAACCAGTGGGAGATGGGGGAGGTGGGAACTTAAAGAGGGGGCCCATGATTGTCATCCCTGAGCAATGACAGGAATGACCCGGAAGTGAAGGCATCATGCCAGAGGTGATGCTCCAGCACTTGGCCAAGAACATAGAATTGATGTTGGAAGTTGCATCATCGCATGGGGACAACAATTGCACCCCCCCCCCCAATTCGGTGGGCCTTCCACTGATCAGCTGAAGATTGGCAAAAACACAAAAACACTGTCTCCTACTTTCAGGTACCAAGGGGGCGAACATCTCTTATCAGCCTTGATTTTATAAGTATGTTTAGCCCTCTCCAACGTTTGCTTCACTATATCCCACTGTGACACAATTCTAGTCCACCACTCCTTCAAATCAGCCCCCTTTACATTTGGGTCTGTGCCTAGCATTGGCAGAGGCTTCCCTTCAAAACTTTGAGTAACTTGGAAGGGAGTTTTCCCCATGGAGCTGTGTAGACTATTATTGTAGCAGTATTCTGCATAAGGCAAGAAGTCCACACAGTCATCTTGTTGATAGTTAATATAACACCTCAGGAACTGTTCCAGTATCTGATTAGTACATTCTGTTAGTCCATCTGTCTCTGGGTGATAGCTGGAGCTCAACCCCTGTTCGATTCCTGTTACCTTTATGAGTTCCCGCCAAAAGTTGGCAATGAATTGACTCCATCTATCAGAAATTATCTTGTTTGGGAGAAAGTGTAAAGGTACCATGTTCTGCATGAATAGGGTGGCTAGTTTCTTTGCTGTGGGGAGTTTGGAGCAGGGAATGAAATGTACTTGTTTGGAGAATAAATCAACCACTACTAAAATTACAGTTTTTTCCTTAGAGCGGGGAAAGTCAGTGATGAAGTCCATGGAGATGGTAGACCAAGGTTGTAGGGGGGTCTCTAGGGATTGTAAGAGACCTGGAGGCTCCCCCTGTCTTTTCTTTATCAAACAAACAGGGCAACTGGACACATACTGAAATATGTCTTTCCTCATTCCTGGCCACCAAAATTGTCTCTGTGTTAAATGCAATGTTTTTATGAACCCAAAGTGCCCTGCTGTTTTGTCATTGTGACATTTTTTCTGTACCTCCCCCCTCAGGGTTCCAGTATGTATGTATGTATGTATGTATGTATGTATGTATGTATGTATGTATGTATGTATGTATGTATGTATGTATGTATTTTATTATTTATTTATTTATTTTTGACTTTTATTCCACCCTCCCCACATTTCCAGCAGGCTCAGGGCAGATTACAAATACATATAAGTTAAAATATATAAAACAGTTATTGTAAGTTAACAATACTAAAACATCCAAATTTACACAGTTAAAATACAAGTAAAAATATAAACATCAGAATAGCAGCACAGAATTCCATTGATCAGATTTAAATCGACTTCAGAGCATCTTTGCAGTAAAAGTTTTTTTTTAAAATGGGGGTATTGGTGATGTACAATTTTTGTGTTAAGGGAGGTGGAACAGAGCATCTGCTAAGAAATTCATTTTCCCTGGGAGATGCTTGAGTGTGAATTAAAACCGGAGCTGCTTTGCCCCCAACCTGCAGAGTGATTTAACTGCTTCTAGATTTTGATGATCATTCCAAATCTCGAAGGGTATTTTGGCCCCTTCCAGCCAATGTTGCCAAGTGGATAGGGCTAACTTGATGGCTGCTGCTTCCTTGTCCCAAACTGTTTGTGTCTCTGAAAACTTTTTGGACACATAACACAGGGGGGTAGCTCTCCATTAGAGCCCTCTTGTAAAATCACCCTCCACCATGGTTACATCACTGACATCTACTCGCACAATGAACTTCTTGTTTTCATCTGGGTGGCATAACACAGGTTCAGAGGTGAACAGGGTTTTTAACCTCTCAAATGCCTGCTGGCATTCCTTTGTCCACTGCTGCTTAGCACTCGGTTTTAGCCTTTCTGGTCCTTTTCCTTTCGTTTTTAACAAGTCTGTTGATGGGAGTTCAGTCTAGGCAAAGTTTTTAATGAATGGTCTGTAAAAATTTGCAAAGCCCAGGAAGGATTGTAATTGCTGTCTCGTTTTAGGAGCCTCCAATCCCAACACATCTCTGTCTTTAGCAGGGTTCATCCCAAGTCCTTCCTTGGACACTCTGCAGCCCAGGAAATCCAGCTCAGTTTTATGAAACTCACACTTTGACAATTTTGCATATAGTTTACCAACTTCACGTGCAAGTCATAGTCATCAGAATAGATCAGAACATCATCAAGATAAACAACCACTCCTTTGTACAGGTATTTATGCAACACTTCATTAATCAGATTCATGAAGACTCCAGGTGCCCTTTGAAATCTGAACGGCATGACTAGGTACTCAAACTGTCCCGGGGGATGTTAAAGGCCATCTTCTACTCATCCCCCTCCTTGATGCACACTCTGAAGTAAGCATCTTTTAAGTCCAGTTTGGTGAAAATCTTTCCTTTGGTCACCACTCCCAGCAGATCTCTAATGAGGGGAAGCAGGTATGCAGCTGATACTGACACTGCATTAATCCCTCGATAATCCATGCACAAACGTAAGCCCACATCCTTCTTTTTGCGAAAAAACACTGGGGCAGCATGAGGGGAACTTGCGGGTTGAATGAAACCCCTTTCCAAGTTTTTGTCAATGAACTTGTGAAGCTCTGTTCACTCAGCTGGGCTCATGGAATACAGCTTCCCCTTAGGAAAGTTCTGCCCAGGGATCAGTTCAATAGCACAGTCTGTTGCCCTGTGAGGGGGTAATTCATCTGCCTCTGGTTCCCCAAATACATGACTTAAG
Organism: Eublepharis macularius; assembly: GCF_028583425.1. NCBI lineage: Eukaryota > Metazoa > Chordata > Lepidosauria > Squamata > Eublepharidae > Eublepharis > Eublepharis macularius. The sequence goes on from NC_072798.1 coordinate 75,559,558, forward strand.
TCTTGGTACTCAGGGAGGATTACCTCAATCCCTTCTCTCATTAAGCATACAGTTTTAGGCATGGGAGGGGGTGGTGGCCCCCCACTGTGCGTTCCACATATGTTTCTGGCAATCTTCAGCAGGGAAACATAATAGCCCCATCTTCCACTGTATGTACGGGTCATGATCATATAGCCATCTAACTCCTAAAACTGCTGAAAATTTTGCAGTTGGGCTTACTATAAAAGTTCTTACCTCCCAATGACTCCCCATTCCAGCTTGGGTCAGTTCAGTCTCATGGGTGCAGGGAGCCCCTTTCATGGGAGATCCATCCATTTGCTCAAATCTAATAGGCTCTGTTAATTTCACCAGATCCAGTCCCAGTCCTGTGACTGGGACTGGGGCAATTACGTCCCTGCTGCACCTTGAATCAATCAGAGCTCTCACCCTAATATGTGTCCCCCTTCTAGGGTGTACTGTTGTAATGGGGAGGAAAAATAAAGTTCCCTTTTCTCTCACCATGCTTGGCACCTGCTCTTCTTTGATCTGCTGATGGGTGCCTGCCACAGCAGGACTGCGCAGTTTCACACCAGCTCTTCCTCTTCACTGCCAGGAGGAGATCCCTCTCCTGGTCTCTTTGGTGCTTCTCCCATCCTGGCTGCTGCTGCCTTCTTGTGTGCTTGGGATGGTGCTCCTCCTTGTCTCAGGCAAGCTGGGGCTGCTGCTCCTCCCTGCCTAGGCCTCCTGGCCAGGCTGCTCCAGGGCCCCATCTTTCTTTTGGAGGGACTTCTTCTCAACCCCTGGCATTCCACGGCAAAGTGGCCCGCCTCACAGCACTTGAGGCACAAACCTTGATTCCTCCTCCTCTCCATCTTGCCCAAAGGGACCAGTCCACTCATGCAAGGCTTGTCTCCCCTTCCTCTCTCGGTGGCTTCCCACTGTTGGCTGGCTTGGTGTTGCAAGCAAAGTAGCTTTACAACCTCCTCTCTGTTTTCAATCTCATACACCAGTTGTATCCACCCCAGCAGGGTACATGGGTCATCTCGCACCATGGCTTTGGCCACTAAGTCTGGATTCAAGCCAGCACTGAAACATCTTCACCAATTCAGTCCAATCTTGAACTTTAACAGGACACGCTCTGAACTCGGCTGCAAACTCGAGTACCGGGCGCTTCCCCTGCCGCATGCACTTCAGTTTAGTTCTTGCTCTCTCTCCATTGAGGGGATCTTCATACTGCACCCACAACACATGCATGAAGGCTCTCACACTCTAAAGCTCCGGGGCTCAGGCTGTGTAGAAAGTTACACCATTTGGCCACTTCTCCCCCCACCTGGGAGTCCAAGTAGCTCACCTGGCTGGCTTCATCAGGGAAGGTATGGCCCCATTCTCTCAAGAATTCTGCCACTTTCATGGGAAAGTACCTCAGCTCCTCTAGATCCCCCTCAAAGCAAAATTCTAGTTTCTGTTGCCCCCATGGTTGCTGTCGTGGAGGTCCAGGGATTGGTCCAGCTGGGACTACTGCTGGGTGTATGGGTTGGGCTGGTAGGCCTGCCGGTACTGGGGCTCCTTGCCCATCTAGGGGAAGGATGGGTGCCTGGCCTTGTGGCACCAGTGCTCCTTGCCTGTCTGTGGGTGCTTGGATCTCCTGCACTTCATCAGCGGAGGGCGCTTTCAGTTCGCCTTTCCTTTTTGATTCCTCATTACCTTCCACTCCATTGGATCAGGGATGGTCTGTGGAGTGGAGTCCTCTGATGATCTCTTGGGTCCTGCTCCCTCCTGGTCAACGCAACTCATGGGGTCCACTCCATTGGGGTCCCCTCCATCCAAGCCCTGTAATCGATAAACTGCCAGGAAACACCTGTGAGAGGTCTTGTGGCAGTACCAGTTCCAGCCAATGCTCCTGCATTGGGCCCACACTCCCTGGTGGGGTCTTTAACGGTCGGTTCTGCTGCACCAGTCCCCTTGCCTCCCTCAGCTGCCATGGCTCAGAGTTAGGAGTCTATGGTGAGCTACATCTGAGGATTAAGAAAGGGAGTCCTAGCAATCTCTAAGGATGCCAGGCAACTCTCAAGAGACTTCACTTCATGAGTAAAAGTTCTTTATTGATAAGATGCCAGTATCATACACTTAAGCCATCCTTGCTAGGACTGGCAACTACAGACAAGTATCACGCAGATATATGTCCCCCAAGGCCACTCCTAATTCCTTCCCCTTTCTCCTAACAGTCCTCTAACTCTAACTCTGCAGTCAGGAAAACGGGCTGTGTGATTCGTGGACTGCTCAAGGTCAAGCAGGCTCCCAGGCTCAGGAGAGATTACAACAGGAACAAAACCTCCCGTTCCCAGTTTCTCACCCCAGGTTCAACAGAAACACACCAACAACATCAGCTTCAGCTGCAGGGGGGTATTGAATATGACAAGTGATCCTGAACACCTGACAGAGTGGCCCAATCCCCAAGAAATTTCCTGCCATAAGTGGGCAAATGCAAAGTCCACCTTGGAGCCAGCGAAACTGAGCAACCTCTGAGCTGAATTATAGGGGATCACAAAGCTTGGCAGTAGCAACAATGAACATTAGTCCATTCACTGCTTCCTTCATCCAACTAACAACAGCATGGGAAGAGACAATAGGTGAGCTAACACTGATGACCATTGCTAATGCAGGATTTCATGTGCAAAATAAGGGAAACGCCCGGATAGTAAGGACTACAAACAGACAATCCTGTAATGCAGGATTTCAGCCAAGAATGTCTGGTTTTGAATATCATACTGGTTCAAAAAATTGCACAGAACCTTGCAAACTTTGCTGGACCCTTATTTTGTATCCTGATAGCTCATAGTCACATTATCTATGAAGAATTAGATGTATGAATACTCAGTTACCATGCCATCCTAAGTATAATTACACCCTTATCAGGAATTGTTCAGTATTGAATTAATATTGCTCTAGCTATGCCCTATGGCATCTATGCCCTATGCCTTCCTTTGGGCATAGATCAGGGGTCAGTGGGGTGTGAAGGGGGGAGGTAGCTGTGAATTTCCTGCAGAGGGCTGGATTAGATGACCCTTGGAGTCCCTTCCAGCTCTGCTAATGTCACAATTCAGACTGCAATTGAGGTGGTTTACACTGTAAGCTTATAATATACATTATATTTATAATATACATTTAGTTCTGTATAGCAGGCTAGCTAACTTGGAACTACAAATAACTTGTCAGGAATTGGGATCCCATATCCCATTTGGTAATTTATTGACAATCATCATTGGAGACTGTATTTTAGCTTCCAAATTATAAGGTTCTTTTAGTGAAATATATCCAGACAAGACCAAAGCACTGTGGCATGCAGGAGCCTTCTGTTTAAAAAAAAAAAAAAGGGCAACTGATGAGGAATGCCAAATATCATGCAGTGCTTATATATTCTTTCCTAAATGCAAATAATATTCAGTTTCTGAATTATTATTCAGCATCACCAGCAGCTACTGCATAGTTAAGGCCAGACAGAACACTTCTATTTATTTTTTTTTACTATTCCACATTTCAACTGTTTTTTAGATGAATCTAAGTTGGGGGATGGTGCAGAATTAAAAATTTGCTGCTCAGTTTCATGATTTAAAATGAAAGGTCCGGTCCTTTCCTCACTCTCCTTGCCCTACTTCACATCCTTATTCACAATACACACTCACTAAGCAGAGACATGAAATCTGAATATATAGCTGCCAGCAATGGTTGGACCATCTGCTATACAGAAGATCTTGCTCCCAAGCCCAGCACTTCTTTAAAAAAACCCTCAAACACCCTTTTCACTAACTCATCATGCCCCTCTCGACAAAAGAAAGACTGCTCTCAAAAGCAGCCATTCATGTATAAACATCAAATTATTCTATGTATTTTTGCTACAAGTGAGACAGACAGCCATACCATCAGGGTCGGGTGGAGCCAACACTCCTTCCTGAGCCTCCTTATTGGGGCCTTGACAGACTGGAAAGGGGAAGGGGTTACTAGCACCCGACCAGGGCAGCAGAGGCAGGCACTGGTAAACCACTTCTGATAGCCTCTTGCCATGAAAATGCCTCTAGAGGTCACCATAAGTCAGCTATGACTTGAGGGCGCCACACACACACAAGTCTCCTTAATGCCCTTCTCTGTAGCTGGTGGAAGGGCTAGCATATCCTTCTAGGCCTTAATCCCTGGCCTGTATGAGGGACCCTTTCTGAGGTATGACCAGCACTTCCTCTGCATATCTCCCTGAAGGTTGCCACACCCTCCTGTGTTGATGAGTGGGAGCTGTTGTCAGTGGGGTGTGATCATCCTGGGCTGGCCTCCATCCTTGTCTTCTACTTCCCTTAAATGGCTGCCCCATCTCCCCCCAGACAGTTGAAGCTGGCACACTAAGGCTCACAGCTGTCCCTTGCAGCAGCTCTTCCTTCCTCACTCAGCTCTGCTGGGTTTTACATTCTGCTAGGCTCTTGGGCGGGCTCACTGTTGATAAGCCTGCCATATGGCAGATGGACTGCCCTGCTAAATTGCCTGGTAGGCTGTTGCCAGACAGGCTCCTCCAGCTGGCCCCCTTTGCTTCCCTTCTGCTAAGTATGGGGGTCCTGGGGCTAAAATGAAGTGAAGGAGAATGGTAAATTATCCACACAAAGCTGGAAGTGCATACGTCTAGACTAATGATGTTTAATAAGATAGTTTACTAAGACTCAACATAGATGGTAAGTCCCATAAGAACCCAAGAAGAGCCTTGTTGGATCAGACTAGTGAGCCATCTCGTCTATAACATTGTTTTGCCCAGCAGTCAACCAACTGCCCTGGACAGTGAACAAATAAGGCTTGGGTTGCCAGCAGGGCCATATTATTCATAAGGCTGACTAGACTGAAGCCTAGGGGCCCCACAGGGACTCAGGGCCCATCAATTTTGTTTTGTTTTGCTGAGGCTCTGTTACCTGCACCCTAGGGTTCCAATGGTTAAAGGCACTTTATACTCTGTGCCATAGCAATACATGTCCATATATATTTATCCATATATATATTCTTATAAGGATATATGAATAGAATTCTTCAGGAAACCCTCAAAATGGATACAGGACTATGTACTGTGGTCTAGTCCATACCGTACCAGGGTCAGGCTGTCAGCTGTAGTGGGGTGAAAGGTTGACGTGCTTCTATGTCATTTCTGGAGAAACCAGAATGCAGGGTAGCTCTAAGAATCAGACTACAACAAGGGCACAAGCCCTAGGAACCCAATAAATCTATGATTATTATATCAAAATATTTTGTTATTTGTGTCTTACTCACCAAGTGAATACAAAAAATGTACAATCAGTCAAATATTTACAATGCATACATCTATAAATACAACAAGTACACACATCTGTCCCATAGTTGCTGCAAAGAGTCAATGACAATTCTATAATCTAAATATGCTGGAGTAGTCCCTGGAATGATTCTTCCTCTTGTGTTCACATCAGGATGGTCAATGTAAAGGTAAGTGTCCAAAACAGCAATATGAGAAGAGCCTAATAGGATCCCTCTGGATCTCCAGGTAGGTGGCAACGAGCCTGCCAGCTTAGAGCAGGTCCACCTGCTGAACCTGCTGAACCTGCTGTCCACCTGCAGGTGGACCTGCTGTGAATTAGCATTGATCAGAAACGGAAAATATCCAAACGAAAATATCCATCTGGAGAGTGTGATTGGGACTATTATGTGTGTAGAGGAGGCCAGGATGAAGGGAAACCGAAACGAGCAACTCTAAGCTGGCAGGCTCGTTGCCACCTACCTGGAGATCCAGAGGGATCCTATTAGGCTCTTCTGATATTGCTGTTTTGGACACTTACCTTTACATTGACCATCCTGATGTGAACACAAGAGGAAGAATCATTCCAAGGACTACTCCAGCATATTTAGATTATAGAATTGTCATTGACTCTTTGCAGCAACTATGGGACAGATGTGTGTACTTGTTGTATTTATAGATGTATGCATTGTAAATATTTGACTGATTGTACATTTTTTGTATTCACTTGGTGAGTAAGACACAAATAACAAAATATTTTGATATAATAATCATAGATTTATTGGGTTCCTAGGGCTTATGCCCTTGTTGTAGTCTGTTTGGGTTGGGACCCCTCTCTTTTTTGTTACTGGTGTTAGCTCTAGGAATCACCAGACAGCATTTTCAGATTGTGGGTCTCAACCCCAAGTTGATCCAAGAAGTCTGTAAAGATGGCTTTTACAGCTTTATTGATTTGTGCTTGAGTTGTATTTTTTTTAAAGTGTGTTGTCACCATACCTGGTAAATTTGGACTTGTGGCTCACTATGCCAAAAAGATTGGCCACCACTGTGCAGTAGGTTGTAACAAGAACATTTTTAATTAATTTCAGATTTTGAATTAATTAATTTCTAATTAATTAATTAATTTCAGATTTCTATTCCGCCCTCCTCGCGAGCGGGCTCAGGGTGGATAACAGCATATTAAAAATACAATACAATTTAAAATTTTTGCCAAATCTTGCACCCTCAAGGAAGGTACTGTGCAATCCCAGAATATCTGATAGAACAGACAATCTTATTTGGTTTAATCGTTAGGCTTTAGCATGCTCTGTCCAGTGTCCTCTAGATTGCCTTGCAGTGTGCTCACAATCTTTTATTCTGGTATGGTTTTGTTAAAGCTACTGCTAAGTTATTGCGTTTCCACTGACTCTAAATAGGTCTTCTTAATACAGTTTTACAGGAAGGAGCTGGTACCTGTCAACAACATCCCCATTTAGTTCAGCAACATACTTCATTAGCGCTGGATCGATATTGCTCTAATGGAGATATTACAAATTCCTAAGAGAGAACAATAAATAGAATACCATATACCACATGTATTTGGGAGGGGGGGGAATGGATTTCACAGTGTGCTGCAGCTTTATGTTGAAAAATTGTGTACGTCCACAAGATTTTCTTTTGGCAAAACTGTTTGGGTTTCAAATGCTTGACTGCAGTTTTTCTTCACAAAGTATATTCACCTGAAAGGCAAAGTAATGGAAGGTGAGAGAAACCACTGAGTGAATTGGATCGGGTAACACAAAATCACACAAATAGTCTTTGCATTGAAATAGCTTTTGAAATAAAGGTTTTTAGTGCTTATTGTTCTGTTTTTATACTCCATTCTGAAGCCATAAATAATCCCTGCTATGGATATTGGCGCACTTTAGACACTGCTGCTTTGTGGAAAGTTATGATTAAAAGATTGGGAAACTCTCTTTTGACAACTGTGTCATATTCAGTGAGGGTTTGGGGATCATAGCTGCCTGAGAGCTGCCCTCTGTGACCTAGCAGATGTGTGTGGGCTGGTACTGAAGGAAAGGCATGCTGCACTTGAACAAAAGCACCATTTTCTATATTATTGCTCCAAAATTTCCAGAGAATTTCTGGACTAAGTACTATGTCTAAGTCTCATTTTCTGTGATACCTAGGATGTCAGAGATGTGAAAGTGGGAAACTTAGAGTCCCATCCTACACAGAGTTGCTCTAGTAACTCCACTGAGATATTCAACATGATGGGTCTTTCGTTGCCATACTACCCAGAATTTTTCCTATTGGATTTTTGTCCCAACTCTGTGCTAGATAGGAATACCAGATCTCTTGTCTCGATATTAGTTGCCTCTGCTCATCTGGTCATTGCTGGGAATTGGAAATCCCTCAAAGGCCCATTGCTAAAAAAATGGTATCAGAAAATCTGGGAGCAATATTTGATGGGAACTTGCACATGGCAGTCACTTTATTTGAATACGATGAAATATGGAAACCAATTTTAGATTTTTTAAATACCAAAGAAGTAATTCCCCCAATGCAACAAAGTTTAAATGTTTGTTTATTGTAATTCTTGGGTTTTTAACAATTTGCCAAGAGTGGTTTTGATAATGTCTTTTATGGCTTAGTTTTAATCCCTTTCTTGTTTGTATTGTACATTTTCATCATTTCTTGCATTAAATTTGGATTAAAAATTAAAAAAAATTAGTAACTCCACTGAAACCAATGGTCTTAGGGCCAAACTAGTCATTACGGCCTCCATCGAATTAGTCATTGTGGCCTCTGTAGATATTGGCCATTTCCACACTGCCTTAAAATAGCAGCAGGCTCCTGGAATGCTAGTGGCTTCTTCGCACAATATGAGCTGAAAAAACGCCTCATATCCGTTTTAAAGAAAACATCACGCGAAGAAGCTGCCAGCATTTTGGGAGCCTGCTGCTTTTTTAAGGTAGTATGGAAATGGCCATTGACACCCTTTTAGAGATTATTTGGCCATTTGAAAATGCCACGAGGACCCATGTGTGGGTGGACCAGGCAATCTTGTTTCCCTGTATGTTTTCAAGGGCCAGAACAGCCAGGGGGCGCTGTTTCAGCACTTGAAAAGGTGAGCATCAGGAACAAAGTCACCAGGTCCTACTCCATCACAGCCCTGATCAGTATGGGGCTCTTGTGGCATTTTTAATGGCCAAATCATCTCTAAAATGGTGTTCATGGATCAGACCTTTAGATGCTGGAACATCTAGTTTGGCCCTCAGATGGGAGTAACTCTGCATAGAATGGCATTTATGAAGTCTCTCTCCCTCTCTCTCTCTCTCTCTCTCTCTCTGTGTTTCTTTATCCTCATTGCTCCAAACATTACATCAGTTATTATTTGTATTTATTAACCCACTTTGTATTCTTTTCTTCACAAAACTCTAGATGCTATACATGAGCACATCTCTTTTTAACTTCATAGCAACCCTGTGGGTCAGGAGAGGGTGGGAAATAGTGACTGGCCCAACGTCATGGTCACTCACAGTGCAATCCTACAAACACTTTCCTGGGAACAAACCCCACTGAATAGACCTGAGTAGGATTCTGAATAAGGATTGCTGTCTCTGAGTGAACTTCATGGCTAAGATGGGATTGAATTTGGGCTTCCACAATAGTTCTCAAAAATGAAGAGCAACAGAAAGTATATTTCTTTACTTTATTGAGACTATGGTTTAAAAGCACAGCATTGCCACAATAAAAATGTTGTGTGTGCGCTTGTTTTTGAACAATGTAGTCCAAAGCAGAGTTACACCCTTCTAAGTCTATTGTCTTTGATAGATTTAGAAGGGCATAATTCTGTTTAGGATTGCACTGTGAATGTGCAGATTTGTATACACACAACTTTTATCTTGAGTTAACAATGCAATCCTAAACTGATAGATCGAGATGGGTAGGCATGTTAGTCTGTCTGTAGCAGTAGAAAAGAGCAAGAGTCCAGTAGCACCTATAAGACTAACCAAATTTGGGGAAGGGTATGAGTTTTCGTGAGTCACCACTCACTTCCTCAGATTTTTCTTCAGGTATCTGAAGAAGTAAGCTGTGACTCATGAAAGCTCATACCCTACTACAAATTTGGTTAGTCTTATAGGTGCTACTGGACTCTTGCTCTTTTCTTATCTTAAACTGAGTTATACTCTTCGTGCGTAGGACTGTATGGTGGTGTAATATGTCCAGTGGCAACAATTTCTCACCCTCATACTGGCTAACACAAGTGAGACAGCTGATTCCTTCATAGAATCACATGATGAATCCCTGGGGTGGTATGAGTCAATGGAGTGTTTACCACAATACATTCTCTTTCCTGCTTTCTACAAATTTAGGTCCTTTCATCATGCAAGTGGGGAATGCAGCAAACCCAGGAATGCAGCAAGGTGGGTGCCAGGCTCCCAATCTCCTGCCGCAGGAGTCAGGGGACATGGCAACCCTACTGGGACGTCTTCCTATTTGAACATAAAGTCAGATATTCTATAGATAGTCTCAAAGTAAGACCAATTAAATCCATAAATATTTGTCTGCTGTCAACCTGTCTGATTTCTGATTGTGAATATATCCTTCTTAATTTAGATTTGTATGCCTTCCTGAACTCACAAGGCAGTCAATACAAATTCTATAGGAAATAGGAAACCTGAATTCACTAAATGCTCATTCTATGGGTAATTGCTAAGAAGCATTGAAAGTTTTCCCAGAAAAATACAGCCCACTACGCATATAGTTTGAGCCTAGCTGAGGCTTTAAATCCAGTCCTAGTTTGAAACACTAACCACTACACCACAATAGGCACTAGAGATGGGCACAAACCAGAAAAAAAATGAACCATGTGGTCCGTGGTTCGTCAAATTTCACAAACCATGAACTTTCACGAACCTGCCCCCCGGTTCACGAACCAGTTTGTTTGGTTCATGAAAACGTCACACCCAGGTCAGAAAATCGTCACTTCCGGGCCAGCAGAAGGTCACTTCCAGGTCAGCAGAAGGTCTGCAGGAAATCTATCCCCTGTTGCCTAGGAAACTGATTGATCGGCACCAGGCTGTCTGCAGTGATGAACCAAAAAATGAACCAAACGAATCAGCCTAAAGTTTGTGGCGGTTCGTCAGAAATGGACTCTGATGAACCACTGGTTCGTGAACCACGAACTGACTTGGTTCGTCATGAATTTTGGTTCGTATTTTGGTTCGTGCCCATCTCTAATAGGCACTTCTGGTATTACTACTAAATGTTCCATCAACAACCCTTATAACAGCATGCCTGTAAATCAGCAACATTCTCATAACATTGAGAAAGAAACCATGGAGTATCAAGATTTGTTACACTGCACAGAAGTTCAGCTGGTGTATTTCTATGCTAGCAGTATAAATCTCCGTATTGAGACACAAACTTCTAGGAATATTTCATTTTTTCATCTTGGCTTCCTGCCTCCGTTTATTTAGACATTATTGGTATTTTTGTTATGTCACTCATCATTGCCTGAAGGTTAAAACCTACTTTGTGAAGGTGCTTCTATGCGCTCTCTAATAATTGTTCTTCTCTTGGTTGTTATGGAGATAAAGCTTACAAAGTCCGTTTTCTGTTCACTTTGTTGTACTTCACTTCCAATCAAATTGTAAACATCCTAGTAGGCAGTCTATTTATCTATGTCAATCCAGCAAGTTCAAGCGTATATTACTTAAGATTTATGCTTTCTGGAAGTTCTCTAGAAACTGTACAGTTTCATTCCATGCTTTTTCATGTTTGCTTTTAAATTATTTAAAAAAAGAAAAAAGGAAAGCTGTTTGGAAGTACATTTCTGATAAACATTAAAAAGTTCTTCTCTTTGAAATAGTATCACTGTAATCTTCTGTTGAGAATGATGCCCAGCCAACACTGAATCCACACACCACTGGATATTGTGCTATCATACTACTAAAGCAATAATTCAAAACTGGATTTTCTTGTGTGGATAAGCCAGATCCAGCTGGGAATGGTTGCTATAGTGCAATGATTGTGTACAGTATTCACCTATGTATTGATGCAAACACATGTAGCAAATGCAAGACCTCCATAATTTCATAGATGAAAACAGGAATGCTCCTGTTCATGAGTGGATGGGAAGTATTAGTATTAGTATTAGTATTAGTATTAGTATTAGTATTAGTATTAGTATTAGTATTAGTATTAGTATTAGTATTAGTATTAGTATTAGTATTAGTATGCAAAATGAAACAATGAGCTGGAAATACATCCAGAAATTGCTGCTTTATTTTGTTAAAGTAGCATCAAGAACACAGAACCAAATCTGGAAAACTAACAGCTCAATCCTAAGCAAAGTTACTCTAAGCCCATTGATTGCGATGGGCTGAGACTGGAATAACTCTTCTTAGGATTGCACTGTAAATTGTAACAAGTCCCTCCCACCAAAGTGTGTGTTTTGTTTTGGTTTGTATCTTGCAGCAGCAGCAGGCAGACAGGCCCTGGACTCGCATTGCAGCATCTTGTTTTTATTAATGGCATTCACCAATCAGATCCCAAGGGGAGAGAGCCCTTATGTTATTGATGGTGGGAAGGGGAATGCTCACAGTGTGCATGAGTGCATCTCCCCCCTTCCCCTGTTACTATCTGGGTGATGGCATGGTCTCCCTGCCAATTAGGTCCTTGCAGGGAGACCATGGCTATCAACCTTGGAGATGTCTGAAAGGGGGAATGTACAGACTTCAATCATATGCTGCAATTTGAAATACACTGCCCTAGGAGTAAGCACTATTGAATAACAGATTTACATCTGAGTAGACCTGTTTGGAGGGTTTCATCTTGGATTGTTTTGCAGTGCTTCCCAGACACTGGTCTAATTCACTCATCCCATCAGGGCACAGAGGCTGTTACTATGAGGAAAAATGCCATTGTGGCTGGCAAGTGGACTGTTCAATCAATCCAACTTGATAAAGACCCTGGAAGACTTCAATCATAGGCAGCAATTCTAAAGACTCTTCCCTGGGAGCAAGCATAAGGAAACATGAAAGCAACAGGCAGCAGCAGGATGTAAAAGTAATAATTTATTGGCAATATAGAAGAAGAAAAAAGTGAACATAAGGAAGGACTGTTTTTAATCTTGCTGTCAGCCCACCCATAGGGGCTACCCCTTTGCCAGCCAGATTCTCACCATAATTTCTGCCTGGTCACTGACATTTTCCTTCTTCAGGGTCCATTATGTGTGTATGTGTAGTGTAATTGAGTGGATCGATGGTTTAGATGGTTTTGTTCTCTGCAATTTTGGTGCCATTAAATGCAAAAACAGCTGCCTCAAATAAACTGGAAGCCCTCATTGTGAAGAGTAGGGCCAAAACTCACGATAATGAAAAAAACCCAAATAGATTAAATCTAAGCCACTCACACTCCACTCAGAAAAAAACTAATACTGGCACATAGCTGATTCGGAACCCCTGGATCCAAAACTGAAATGGATTTTTTTTCCAGTGCACACTTCTAGGTATGAGTTTGGCAGCTTGTCTGTAGCTGACCAACACTGTCTGCTGTATTAACATTGAGGAACTGATACAGCCACAATGCAGCACAGTGTTATTGTGTTGAAACATATACCCATTTTTAGTAAAACAATATCTTCCTCCTTCAGCCTTCAAAACTTGGAACAATCTTTGAACATGCCCACTCCCCCAAGATCACATTGCAAATTTACGATGGCTAATGGAACATAACAGGGAATTTCAGAAGAAAATCAGCCTGTGTTTTATAGATTACAGCAAAGCTTTTGACTGTGTGGATCATGAAAAGCTATGGAGAGTCTTAAAAGAAAAGTGGGTGCCACAACATCTGATTGTTTTTATGGGCAACCAGTACTCTGGACAAGAGGCTACTGTCAGGACAGAATATGGGGAAACAAAATGGTTTCCAACTGGCAAAGGTGTCAGACAAGGATGCATATTATCTCCCTACCTGTTCAACCGCTATGCAGAGTATATCATAAGGAAAGCTGGATTAGATCTAGAAGAAGGTGGTGGAACATTAACAATTTGAAATATGCAGATGACACCATGTTACTGGCAGAAAATAGTGAAGACTTGGAACGACTACTGATGAAGGTTAAAGGAGAAAGTGTCAAAGCAGGATTACATCTGAACATCAAGAAGACAAAAATAATAACTACTGAAGAATTATACAATTTTAAAGTTGACAATGAGGCAATTGAAATTGTTCAAGATTTTCTATTCTTTGGCTCAATCATGAATCAAAAGGGAAACTGCAATGAAGAAATCAGAAGATTGATACTTGGAAAGGCAACTGTGAGGGAGTTAGAACAGATCCTTAAAGATAAAGACATCTCTCTGGGAACCAAGATCAATATAATCCAAACTATGGTATTCCCCATTACTATGTATGGATGTGCAAGTTGGACTGTAAAGAAAGCTGACAGGAAGAAAATTGGTTAATTTGAAATGTGGTGCTGGAGAAGAGTTCGGCAGATATCATGGACAGCCAAAAAGACAAATAAGTGGGTATTTAATCAAATCAAGCCTGAATTCTCCCGAGAAGCTAAAATGACAAAACTGAGGCTATCGTACTTTGGTCACATTATGAGAAGACAAGATTCTCTGGAAAAGTCAATAATGCTAGAGAAAGTGGAAGGCAGTAGGAAAAGCGGAAGGCCTAAAACGAGATGGCTTGATTCAATAAAAGAAGCAACATCCTCCAGTTTGCAGGCTCTGAGCCAGTCTGTTAATGATAGGACGTTTTGGAGGTCTTTCATTCATAGGGTCACCATAGGTCAGAGGCGACTTGATGGCAGATGACACATACACAACACTCCCCAGTGTATTTTACAACTGGTACAAAGTTCTTCTTTGAACTGTCTTGAAACAATGAGTCAGTTTATGATTAACTCATTTAATGATGACAAATAAGCATTCAAACATTTGATATGCTTAATCCCAGAATTATGCTGTTCTTGTCTGAGCTTTCAATCAAATTACCCCATAGCATCTCAGAGAATGCCTGATCTTTCACTGAGCAAGATAATGTATGTAGACAGAAAGTGCTTTTGTCATTCAGGGTTGCTCTAAAGAAAAAAACAACTCGATATAATATGTCACAAGGGACAGGAGCCTGCATGGCACTGAAGAAACACGAATTAATCTGTTGCAGACATGATCATAGAAAAGAAGTCATAATGAGTGGCAGAAAAAGAGAGGAAATGGAGGAAGTCCCATTAATCAGGCTGCAGGCTGTCAACTGTTCTATATCAGGCAACATTTTTAAAAAGTGGTTGTTTCCTATTATGTATCCCCGATAAGAAGATATTGTGTTACCATTGTGGGCCATTATAGTATCATCTAGGGCTTTTTTTCAGTGGAAACACGGTGGAACGGAGTTCTGGCACCTCTTAAAAATGGTCACCATTTTTGCCAAGGGCAATTTAAACTTTAAAAAACAACCCCCTTTTTCCAGAGTTAAGTCTGCATATGATTGCACTGTAAATACACTAATAACTGAGAAGTGAAATATGTTAATAGAGTGTAATTCATTCATTATGAGTATTTGGGGAGCAATCTAAATCTCAGTGTCATGGATGTGAATCCTGTTATAGTCTATGGTGCCTGTACTAGAGCGTTAAAGAAATGTAATGGCAGTCCCGCAAATTGCTTAAGGGATTTCCTTTTTCAAAACATGATAAGATTATAGCACAGCTTGGATCTTTAAAAAAAAGTTTCTGCCATGGTGTTCTGCTCTTAGGAAGCGCACAGGATATTTAGAAAGAACATTTTGTAACAAAGAGCAAATAAGGGACAATTATCATTTTCTCAAGAAATAGTGTTTCATAGAGCAGTCTCCAGTGGCATTAATATAACTGCATCTCTTTTTCGCTAAAGGAAAAAAAACCCTTTAAAATCCAGAATGATTTCTTTGAATTCAAGGGCCAGATTACACGGATTAGCAACAAATCTCCATGTTGAAAACTTGATCTGTCCCAAAGGGGAGGGGGGAGACTTGTTTTAAAAGTCAAACTGCGCATTTCAATAAGACTTCTTCTCTGTGATCCTTCTGACAGACCCTTTTCATTTCTGGTATTGGAACCTGGTTAAGGAAAAATTGAGTCACGGCCGTATGAAGCTGTCTTATACCTATATAAGCCACTAGTCAACTAAATTGATTTTGTATTGTCGAAGGCTTTCACGGCCGGAGAACAATGGTTGTTGTTGTGGGTTTTCCAGGCTGCATTGCCGTGGTCTTGGTCTTTCAAAAAGGTTAGACTGGAGTTAAGTCTGCATATGATTGCACTGTAATTGATTTTGTCTACTTAGCCTGACAATGGCTGTCAAGAAGAGAAGACTTCCCAGCATACGCTGTCCTTTGAGGGGCTGGCACCTCCATTTAAAAGTGCCACAGGGGGCCGATTTGCAGTGAGATTGTGGCACTGGAATGGCAGGGGAGAAACGGCTACTGCTCTTCCCCTTCCCTTGCTATTTTCTTCGGGTAAAATGGGCTGGGGTCTTTATTTCCTCAGGGAAAAGGCATGGGAAAGCAGCCGCCCTCCTTACAAAGTCCCAACCTGAATCAGGACCCAGCAGCCATTTAGGAGTTGCCACTGGGAACTCACAGCTGTAGTAAGCCTGCAAGTCCCCGTGGAGCACTTGCATAGAAGGAAATATGCAGCTTGACCCAAAAGACTGAAGCTTCTCTGTGCAAAGCCAGTTTGGTGTAGTGGTTATTATTATTATTATTATTAAAGCTTAAGCTCTGCCACAGAGCTTATTGTTTAATAAGGGTCGCAGGCTGAGGTCTTTCAACTGGAGATGCGGGCCGGGACTGAACCTGGGACCACATGCAAAGCAGAGGCTCCTCCACTGAGCCTTAGCCCGTCCCCATTTGTTAGAGATCAAAACAGCTGGAACACAAACCAGTGGACAGAGGTTTTTTTCTTCATGGGCTCCCTTCCCACTTAATATTTTTTTTAAGTAATTAATTGTAAAAAAATTGCTCTTGGCATTGGTTTCATCCGGTCGAACTAAATTGGCTACTTATCCACATTAATGGTTTTATTAGAGATACTTACAGTTTTATTGTTTGAACTCATTGTTTTATACAACTTGTCAGAAAACCTCAGGAATTTTGTGCTGATCAGTTGGATAGAAACAAATCATTAATTGAAACCCAACAGCATGCCCCTTTATACATGAGTTAGCCGCAATTCCATATTGTTTCAACCTTAGAGTATAATAGTTGAATAAACTAGATGAAAAAGTACTCTTGTCTCCTCTTGCTGCAGTGAGTGAATGTTGCACAATATCAATCCATTTATTTATTGAAAAGATTTATAAAGTGCAGCCCACACCCCCAACATAAGAAACAATAAACCAGCATAGTAAAAATGAGCCTTGAGTCATTTCTTGACTCAGAGGATTCTCGGAAGAACTGGGCCCTTTTCACACTGCTTACCTTCACTCGCAACAACGCGGAACATCATGCTAAAAACGCGGAAGATCGCATTTTCTCGCACGAGAAAATGTGATGTTCCACGTTTTTGCACGATGTTCCGCGTCGTTGTGAGTGAAGGTAAGCAGTTTGAAAAGGGCCCTGGTATGCTGGGTAACAGGAAGAGAAGGAGCTGATTGACAGCTCAGGAGATGCCGGTTCCAGTGTAACAAGTAGATTCTTTAATGTTACATTCTGGTTGGACCCCTTTGCACACTGTGAATGTTTACACCGCTTCTCCTTTTTACATCTAATGTGATGTAAAGTTGTGCCTCGAGCTGAAGCTTCTTTCACACACTGATTATTTAAACAATGTCTCCCTTATATGCATCAAAGACTGATAAATAATCTAATGTCTTCCAACACAGAGTACATTTTCATTGTCTTTTTTCTTGAGATTGCATGAAAATAGCTGTGAGAACCATCTGATTCATTCTTCCTTATCGGTTTTGCTTCCATTTTAATTCTTTGCCCTTGCCCCTTTTTATACCTGGAGCACTCTATCCACAAGTCCTTTGGTTCACTTTTCTTCTTACTGTTCCACCTCCAAGTCCCGAACAAATGAGGTCAACTTTCTTCTTATTAAATCTTTTGTATCCTTACTAAATAGCTGAGTGTTATTCTTAGTAGAGAGGAAAACTGATAAGACATATGTTCCAGAATGGTAATGGTTTAAAAACATCATATTGTATTTATAGCTATCATTATACACAACAAATTGATACAAATATTTGTTGTGAATGAACAAAGTTTTGCAGAGTTCATCAAAGTAAGAGGGGAAAGTATGCAGAAAGTGTTATTTTTATTGTAAGTAAGGATGTTTCTTGCTGATTCAGCATCATGTTTCTAGGCAATAGACATTTTAAAAAAACCCAAATATATGGATGCTGATTTTTGCATTGCAGATTGATTTTTATGTTAATAGCTTAAGTCAGATCACATCAAATGGAATTAAACCAAGCTTCGTATTAAAAGTATTAAAATTAAATAAGCAGAATTTTAGACAGGTCTGCATCAGCATCCAGATTTCCAGTGTAGCAATTCTGGAATGAGGAAATACTTTATTACTTTATCCCCCCCCCCCCGCCAAAAAAAACCCCTAAGAAATCAAAAGAGTCCAAATAACTTTGATTTTCTTTTAGAGGTTTTAAACCTTTTAACTAGTAACAAAGTCTGTTGTGGGAAAAATACAATGGACTCTAGAAAGGGGAGGGTGGGCAGGTGGGCATTGCCTCCTCCTCTGTGACTGATCCCAGCTGGGTGAAGGCAGAGGACAGACATTGCCACCCGTTCCTGATCCTGACCAGGTGAAGGGGGGTGGGAATTGTCACCTTCTCCACTACTGATCCCAGCTGGGTGAAGAGGGATGGGCATTGCCACCAGCTCCGATCTTGATCCTGGGTGGGTGAAAGGAGGGTAGGCATTGCCACTTGTTCTGTGCCTGATCCCGGCTGGGAGAAGGGGGGGCAGGCATTGCCTCCTGCTCTATGCCTCAACCCTGCTGGGTGATGGAGGGGAGGTGGGCATTGCCACAGGTTCTGCTCCTGGTCCCGGCCAGATGAAGACCTGATCTCAGATGGGTGAAGGTAGGGAGTGGGCATTGCCACCTGCTCCACTCCTGATCCCAGCTGGGTAAAGGTGGGGGGCAGGCATTGACACTCCTGATCCTGGTCTGGGCTTCCCTCTGCGGCACGCTCTCAGAGGGACAGGCTGTCTCTTCTGGGCTTCCCTCCATGGCAGCGCCCTCTGGAGGCACACCAGAGTAGGAAGTGAGTTGTCTGGAACATGATTAGCCTTTTATATAGTAGGATAGTAGCCTTTTATATAGTAGGATGAGAATTATAGATCTGGGAAGGAAAAAGTGAATTATTATTATTTGTAGTAGCAATGCTAGCAGCAGTAAGGAATTCTTTTTTAAAAAAATCTGTTTACTTTACAAAAGATGGAGCTGATGGTTAGATGGGATTTCCTGAAGAAAACTCAGTTTTACCACTGACCCAGGCTCCAACGGACTTTGAAGGGTGGAATTTTGTTTAGGATTGCATTGTAAAACACCAAATTTTTTGGGTAGTGCTATGGAGCTTCTTAAGCTTAGGACCTCAGCATCATGTCTTAATCAAGCCCTAAGTGTTGCTGTTACACTTTCAAGGAGTCTGGATTAATTTCTGAATTCCAGTGCATGTCCAGGAAAATAATTTGGTTGTTCTGATTGGATTTTGCTCAGCTCTACCAATAATAGTTTGTGGGGTTTCTAAAGTTCTTCCAAATATCTGAAAATTACTACGGTGGAGGATTACTTTCCCCCCTGTAAAAACATGTATTTCAAAAAGTCTCCTACTTGTTCGTTATTTTTCTTTTACTGCTCTTTTCTTCCTCGGTTATTCTGACAGACATGGTGATTCATGACTCTGGAGGAAACCCTGAGCAGCTCATCCAGCAATGAATTCAGAACAGCTGAAGGCAGGGAGGGGCTGTGGCTCAGCGGAAGAGCACATGCTTTGCATGAAGAAGGCCCACAGCACAATCTCTCTTATCTGCATAGATCTCAGGGCTGGGAAATCTGGAGAGGTGTTGCTAGACTGAGTAAAGATTTTGGGGTCTGTGTAGCAATTGTACAACTCAGGCCCAAATTACACATGACGTGGGAGATCTATGACTAGATGAGGAACCAGTCTATGTTTTGACACACAAAACATTGCAGCAGGAAAAATTCAGCCAGTGCACCCAGTCAGGGCATCCCTTAAAAATGTTTTACCTTCACTTCTCAACTTAGACTGTGACCAGTTCTCCATAGAAAAAGGATCCAGAGGACTGTTTGTGGGAGACTTGTGGGGTTGCTTCTGCATAAGAGGGATTTCCTATTTGGTGCTAATTGCAACTAACAATCCTGAGGTACCTGCCGCGGCAGTGGAGCTTCAGCACAGGGTTTCCACCCCATGCTCTTTCCTCAGGCCACATTTCCAAAACAGTGCAGCAGGGAAAATTCAGCCAGTGCACCAAATCTGTTACAGCCACGTGCTGTGTTACAGTTCTCTTCAATGTACAGAGTATCCAGCAAAGAAAAATGGACAATACACAAATCCTTATCTGAGCTCAACTGTGACCAGCTTATTTTTCTGGATGCATTTTCTCAGAGGAGGCCATCTCATGCAGTGTAGCAAGCACTGAGCTATGGCATTCCATCAGGGTTGCCAAACTCCAGGTAAGGCAACCCTGACGGAATGCCATGGCTCAGGTAAGGCCTGGAGTTTCCCTAGAATTACAGCTGATCTCCAGCCTTCTGGAGGAAATGGTAACGTTGGAAGGTAGATTCTATGGCATCACATCTCTACTGAACTCCCTCCCCTCTCCAGACATCAGCCTCCCCAGGCACCATCTCCAAGAATTCCCCCAGCTGGAATTGGTAACCCTAAGAGGAGTGCTCATAAGATTCAATCTGGATATTGGAGCTGAAACAATTGTACTCTCATCCTACCTTCTGGAAAACCTGCCAGGTCCCATGCAGATAGTACAATCTAAAATCAAACTAGTTGCCTATAAGAATTCCAGAATTGTGAAGAAGAAATAACCTAAAAAACTATAACAGTTAAACACAAAGCAATATCCATTTGTTAATTACCAGAGCATCATCACCAGTACTTGGGGGAAACTTGGGAGGAAGGCCTGTGTGCAGTTCTGTCTATTATATAGAATTGTCCTGCTAGACACCCTCAACCAAGACAGGGAGAGCTTATATATTATTCAATTAGGAAGGACTTTGGATAAGTGGTAGAGCATCTGCTTGGCATGTAGAAGGTCTCAAGTTCAATCCCCAGCAGTGGAAATAAGTTGCTGTTTGATCCCCACTGGGGAGAAAGACAGGATATAAATGGAGTAAAAAATATAGCTTTATGAAGCTTGAGATTTTAGGAAATAGCAACAGCATGATTTCAGCTACTTCCCTATAACAAAAATTCAGACCCTGAGTAAAACTTGAGGGACCTGTTTCCCTGACAGAGACACAAGTTCCCTATGAAGGAAGCCATTTCTGAAAGACTCATTCTTTTATCCCTACACCGGAGCCCTTGCTGGCTATAACTTTAAATTGTGTGTGAATGTAAGACAACCCCCTATTTTATGACGTAATTGAAGAAAAAGAGTGTTGCATTTGAGTAAATATAGTATCAGTATTATTTCTGTAAGTATTGGCAAGAGCAGTATTATTCAGTGGATAGGTGGATTTCGAACGAACGTTTGTTTGAATGAACAAACGAACAAACAAACAAACAACACATTTAAATGCCACTTTTCCACCCCAAAACGGGTTCCTAAGGTGGGAAACAATAAATATTAAAACATTTAACACATTAAAATAACATTTAAACTGTACATATAAACAATAAAAATTCAGACATAAACTAACATATGCAACCAGAGAGGAGGCTAATATGAGTTTACTGGGTATGGTTGTCATTCCCCCACCTGGGGCAAAGGATCTCCCACTCCCACCCTCCACCCCTGCCCCTGCTTACCTGGCTGGCAGAAGAGGCATGGGCTTCCTGGGGTGCACTCCTGGGGGGCGCAGCATGCTCTCGCGGGCCCGATCTGGCCCAATTTGGGCCTGAATCAGGCCCAATCCTGGCTGATGTAGACCTGAATTGGCCTGGATCGGGTTGCTGCAGAGCGCAGGAGCACTCTCATGCTCTGCAGTGGCCTGTTCCAGGCTGATTTGTGACTGATCTGGGCAGGTTCAGGCCCAAAACAATTAGGCCCAAAACAGGCACCAAAGCAAGTAGGTGCCAGGGTCCCTACCTCCCACTGGAAGGACAGGGGGACCTGGCAACACTATTACTGGGGTATGCAAACAAATTGAAGAATTTTTCACCTGCTGGTGGAAGACAATGACAGAGGGAGACAAGTGAATATCCCTAAGAAGAGAGTTCCAAAGGTTTGGTGCCACAATTGAGAAGGCCCTCTCCCAGGTTGCCACCCATCTAGCCTCAGATAACAGCCCCCTCTCCGAAAAAGTCATGTAGGGGTTTAAAGGTCAACATTATCACCTTGAATTGGACCCAGAAGCAAATTGGGAGCCAGCACAGATGGAATGAGACTGCAGTGATATTGCTCTACAACCCAGTCAACACTTTAATGTTAAGATTTAGATCTTGGTGCATTTAACATTATGATGCAGAATAGTTGATTCGGTTTCATTTTCCTGGCCATGTCGGATGCTCCTCTCCGCAGGTCCAGGAGGAAGCGCCCGAGCAGCCTGACCGGGTGGTTGGCCCGCGAGGGTTAACCCCCAGGACTCCCAGTGAGGGGGTCAGGGTCCGGAGCGCCGCAGGAAGAGCCCCCTGAAGTCGATGCAAGGGGTAAATTGCCCGTTTGCTCCTACGGAGGCCGGCAGACTTTCACAGCACATCACGTGCTGCCGGGCCATGGAGAACAGCAACAAGCAGATTTAAGGTGAAAACCTGGAAGTAAGCGAATCCCTTCTGTTATTCTAAGCGTATGCGAAGGATTGGTGGGAGTTGAAGCTAAGAAGGTTCGGATATCTTCCCCTTCATTGAGTTTTGGAACTTAGTTGGCAGACTCCCCTCCCCTAAGATGGCGATGAAAAAGCAGAGCCCTGCTCTGGGCAAATCTGTTTCGGCTGCTTTGCAGGGGAAAGGAGAGTCTCTTGAAGAGGTGGTTAAGCGGTCGGTCGTTGAAGCTATGAAGCCCTTTGTTGATAAGCTAAATGAAATCAGTCAAAGGGTTGGTTCAGTTGAAAATGAGGTGAAAACCATTAAAGACGTAGCGTCTGGGGCAGAGTAGTCTGCTTGGGAAAACACAGTACTCATGAAAGCAACAAACAAAGAAGTAAAGCTTTCGGAGAATCAATTGATAGGGTTACAAGTGGATCGTGCCCAGACGGTATTGCGTCTTCAGAATGTGAAGGAGGAGTAGAGTGAACTCTTAAAGGATTTGGTGTCGGAACTTTTGGCGTCATTCGCAAAGGCAACTAAAGAAGAGTTAAAAAGCGATATTCTGGAAGTCCGCCGGACATCTTCAAAATATGCAACGAAGCATCAGCTGCCTCGCGAGATTATTATTGACTTTTCATCTAAGAAGACTCGGGACACCATCTTATATAATTCGTACAATGTGGACTTGGACTTTCTGGGTAACAAGGTTAAGATATTGAAGGACGTTCCATTTTTAGCTCGGAAAAGAAGATTCAAATATAAAAGGTTTGCAGCTCTTCTGAGGAATCGTGAAATAAAATACAAATGGTTATTTCTGGAAGGCATCTGGTTCAGTTATAAAGATCAAGCCTACAAGATAACATCGGAAGCACAGCTGAGGGACTTTGTGTTTAATCATCAAGAGTTTCAGCAAGGAGATGATTTAGGATCTGAAGGGGAGAATGGGGAGGAGGGAGTGAGCGCAGCTACTGTAGCTGTTCAGAGAGAGTTGCGACTGAGATGCAGGGTGGGGGGGGAAGAAGACCTGATCCTGACTGTAGTTCGTACTTTAAAGATCTACCAATCTAATAGCATATTAGAAAGTTTAACTTTAAATAATTGTATTATAAAGGGAATGCAATACTTGTAGATGTAGTGTGTGTTTTTTATATATTGTTTCTTCCCTTTCCCCCTGTTCCCTTTTTCCCTTCTTTGTAGTTTTTGTGGCTAGTAATTAAAAATAAAAATTTATATATATATAAAAAAAGATGCAGAATAGTTAATTAGTCAAAGGAAAATACTATATTCTTAAATAGTCTCAAAATTTTCAGGCCTGCATTGAGATAGAGAAATAAAAACTTAGCTGGAAAAAATATTCTTTTATTGGTTGACATGTCCAAATTATAATAAAAATGACACAGGTTTTATAGGAGCAACATGTCGTATCTGCTACTGTCATGACTCTTGCTTTTAATTAATGTTATCATCTTGGTGCAGGCTTAACATTTATTATAGCTATACAAAACAAAATCATGGTTTGTGCAATTTGCATTCTGGTATCTTATAATGGATCCACTTTTGTGTGTGTGTTTTTGTAGCTGAGGGAATTATACCATGTCTCTTGTGTAGTTCTGACTCCCTGAGGAATTGCTTGAAGTTTTTTAAAAAAAATTCTAGTACTCTAGCTGAAATAGAAACATGGAATAACTGTTATGTGTCATGCCTATAACGTAGAAACGGAGTCTAAAATGTTATCACACATTCACTAATCTGCTATTCATCATAGGCACCGCTAAAAAAAGATAAGGGGATACTAAGACAGACATATTGTCAGCAATCAAAGATATAAATATCTAGCAGATTCCCTATACCAGTTTGTTTGCCTGACAGCCTAATAAAATATCTCATGGTTAAAACGTTCTTCCTACTACAACAGGAACTGTTCTGCTTATTGTAGACAAATATTGCTGTGATTTATCCAGTAGGACCCTGCGCCTTGACATATTGCTTTGTTTTGCTAGTAAATCAAAGTTGACCATATTGGAATACTGATTTGTTCAGAATACCTAAAGAAGTTCTATTTGCTGGAGGATGTCATATTAAGGTAGGCAAACACTGGCTGCCTATTTGCAATGAATGTGTTTGAGCTCAGCATTCCATATTTTTAGAAGTGTCTTCTGCTTTCTCCAAAGCAGCAACATTTCCATTTCATCTAGAGAACTTAGGAACAATTGAAACTGTAGTATAGTGTAGTATAGCACTCAACTTCAGTTGGAAAATCCTGGTTTACATATCCCTACTCTGTCATTATGCCTACTAGATAGTCTCTTGAGCAGGTCACAATAATATTTGGGGATAAATATTTGTGGAACCGCCTCTCACCATATATGCCCTGGAGGTTGCTCCAATCAGCTATTAAAAACTGCTGGTGGTCCCTGGCTCCAGGGAGGCTCACTTGACCTCAACCAGAACCAAGGTCTTCTCGGTCCTGGCACCAGCTTGATGGAATTCTCTGTCTGCTGAAACCTGGGCCAAACAAGGTCTATTATCTTTTCACTGGGCTTGTAAGACAGAGATGTTCCACAAGGCATATGGTGGAGGCTGAGTTGTGGGCGAGCCTTCCTACCAGTCTCCTGTTGGGGGAGGGGATAATGCAATCCCCACCCTGATTTCTTCCACCGGCTGGGCCATTCCATCTTCCGCCCTATAAAATGTTTGGTTGGGTGGTTGGAAATATGGGCCACAATCTACAGCTGTTTTATTACTGAACTGTATGTTTATTTATGGTTTTAATGTAAATTTTATTGTAAATTTTAATATTGATGTTATCTGCTCCAAGCCTGTTCACGAGATCAGATTATAAATTTAATCAATCAAAAAATTGGTGTCAGTTTATGGAATTCCAGTTACTCTGATTTCATCTCCCACCCCTTGCTGCAAGAAATCCAAGGTCTCTTGATTCAAAAGGTTCTTTATTGAAAGATTATATTCAAAGTACAGGTGTCCATAATTAATCCAAAGGCATAAAAGTTTCTGGCTGACCATGAAGCTTTGTTGAGAATGACGTGTTAGTTACAAGTTGCAATATATCAAAACCTCCTTCCACTCCCCCCCCCACCATTGCCCGGCTACAGTAGATGCCTGGGAAGGCGAGGGAAGCTCCTCCAAGGTCAATGTCTAGTCCTGGTAGATAAGGCCTTCCTGGGAACACAGCTAGCCCTCTGTGAACCTGTGGGCAAATAACACTGGAAAATTACAGAATGAGAAAGCATCATAGGACAATATGGTGTTACTGTGGATAGCAGGCCTGACAATTGGGTAAACACCTCTGAAATCCTTGTAAGAAACCATAGCACTAGTAGCAACAGCACTAATAGTACGAGTAATAACAGCAACTTCCTTAAGTATACATTATTTACTTATAATATTGATCTTTGGGTCTTCCAGGGAAGGAAAAAACAATGGGCGGTATCCGAACAGCTTTTCTGCCGGTGAAAAAGGGAGAAAGAGCTTCCTTTGATTACCCAAAAAAGATTAAACGAGTGATCGTGAAACCAGCATGGACAAATACCTTGTAGGCTACGAGCTGTAGTAAGAAGATGACAAGTAAAAAAAACTGGCTGTATCCAACTCAGTATCTACATTTTGAGGTAGAGAATGTTATTAATAGCAAGGCTTCTAACAGAGTGTTATTCCTCTAGGTTCATACACAAAGGTGAAAAAGCATAAATCTATCAGCTAGTAAAGGTATAGGTGTGGCTGAATTAAAGCATCTGCTAGGTAGTCAGGGTATTGTTGAATTCTGGAAGAAAATGTACATTTACTATAGGACTAAAATGGTTTGAGTCCATTTAGAAGATAGCAGCCAACTAAGCATTTAGATGACTGGTTTAATGTCCTTGAAGAGTATGGAAATGTGAAAAAGAGAAAGGTATTTTTGATTGAAGTATCCAAGTATGTTCAATTATGTGTGCGTGTCCTCGCCCTTGTCGAGGAAGATCTTCCCTTACTACTCACTTCCAGAGCTGCAGAATTGGCAGGAATTGCAGGATGCCCATGGACCAAACACTACTAGGCTGGAATGAGAAGGAGGAATTGGACATCTTGATTCCCACCTCTGTTTTCTGCTGGCTGGAGAAGCAGAGCCAATAAGCCAAGCAAGCTCACCATTGGTGCAAGAGCACAAGGATTTTGTTCGATTCCCCCTTATCGCTACAGCCTGTGACTTTTTGTCCTGGCAAGTTCCACAATCCTTTAAATACAATTAACTTTCCCTAGGTTGGGGCATTTTTAGAACGTTCTTGTCTTGGCACATGTACAGATGATCACTGCGGAAATGCAAAAGAAACTGAAAAGGAAACATTCTGATGGAAAAAGGGGCTTGGAGAAGTCCTGCCGTGCACTATGAGTTTAAAGTATCTGTAGCTTGCACAGATTCCGTTCTTGGGAATAGACTGACGTCAGATTAGTTTGATTTTAATCCATTTATTTAAAAAAAAATCAATGCTACAAATCTCTTTAGACTAGATTAATCCTTTTAGATACTTTGCAAAGGAAATCAATAATTCAACCTTTGCCTGAGTATTTTGGGCTGCTTTATGGATCAGGAGGCTACCTTTTGAAATGCTCACCTAATACTCCTGTAGCACATAGATGAAACAACAATTGTCTTTGCAAACAACTGAATTTTATTTGAGACTTTTGCTGTTTGCAAATCCAGAATGCAAAATGATATAACAATTTCTGCAATGAGAGTACATAGTCAATATTGCAAATATAGATATTTTCAACCGGTTGTACATGGACCTGGTTTTGCATTTTTCATAATCATATTCTTTAAGTATTTCTTTAGTATTCTTTCACCCTGCCATTCTTTGGATAGTTAAAGATTAACTCCTTGAACGGATGCTAAAATTGTAACAAAGTTTCATATACATGTTTACAGAAAACTGGTTCGTAATTGGGAACTATGGCCTAAGATAATAGATAATTTCATTCATGTTCGTCAGTAGGTTTAATTATTTATTTTTCTCAAAGAGATAGTAAACATGATGGACTTTTTCCTTCTTGAGTCAAACATCATCATTCTATTAACAAGAAGTCCACAAAGTGTTGGGAATGTTAGGATTCTGAAGTATGGCCCAGTTTTTCATTCTGAGGTTAGAATGTCTCAATGTCACCATGGCCCTTAACTTTGAATTAAGAGAGGCGTTTCCTCACTGCTGTTTCCAAGGAATTGTTAAATTTAGGGGGCTATATTCTATGTGAGAAATTAAGGTGCCCCCCAACACATTTTAATACTTTCTGTCACTCACAGCTATTTGACAGTATCTTTCCTGACTGGGACAGCAATACGGTTCAAGAGTAGGAGGTTGACAGGCATTGTTACAGAAAATTCTGAAATAAAACCTATCCCAAGGGCTATAAGCAAGTAACACATTTACATACAATAGAACTTTCCCCAATAGTTATTTTTTCCCAACTGATGAGAACTTTTGTATGGAGGAACATGCAATTCTGTAAGCTCCCCTGAAGTTTGAAATGGTACGGCCCAGACGAAAGTTTACCCTCTCACAGAGAAGTAGGCCAAAGATTTTCCTTGCCATTTGAAGCAAAGCACTTTCTTTTTTTAAAAAAAAAGGCAATTCCCAAATAGATTCCTGACAATTGTCATTATTTCATTACATGCAGAAAGTGACAGTTCCACTCAAATTGGGATGTAAATCGCTCTGATGTATTAGTCTAGCAAAAGCCTGTGGGAAGCTATTTTAGGTAGTCACTCTTCTGAGTTTTAAGATATACGTTTTTTAAAGAACAGAACCTCCTTTTTAGAAAAGAAAGTTGGAAATACGGAGCATTGCAGAGATCAAACTGAAGCCTTTAATGATGCCTTCAGCCACCTCCTGCCTTAGACAACTCCCCCCTTTTTATATAGGAGGCAGAATCTCTTTGAGTGAGAAGGACACAGGGAGCAGAGAGTAAATTATGGATTCATGGCAAGTGCAGAGAAGTAACTTCTCCTCAGTTTAGCTTCAGAGTCTTTAAGAATGTACCATTTAAAGTTTCAGTCCTGCATCCACTGTAGAGTGAGAGGGTCAAAGAAGAACAGAAATTCGAAGTGAAAAGACTATGGAAGAATTGCCCTGAAAACAGCATTTTGCCTCTGTAGGCAGGAAGATACCTGGTATTATAAAAAGATTTCTAGCAGAAAGGTGTGCAAAACAAACAAGCTGAAAATACACCCAGATACCACTGGTTTGGCTTGTTAAAGCAGCTTCCAGAATAGTGAAACCTAGTCAGGAAACGATGCTGTCACGACTCCCCACTCTGCCAAAATGTTTGTGTGTTTCTGCTCTGTTCTCACCATGCAGCAGCAGTGCAGGCAAGCAGGCACTGGGACAGCAGCGGCTGGGGTGACATCTGTAAGTGTTTTCCTTAACAAGAACCAGCCAATTGGATCTCAAGGGGAGAGACTAAGCCCAACCGTTAACATAACTCTGTTGGCAGGAAGGGGAATATGTGTGTTGTGCATAGGTGCATTTTGTCTAACACCTCCTAGGCAATGGCATTGACATTCGCATTGAGTATCTCCAGTTTGTCGGGGAAGGAAACAGTAGACAGCACAGTGCTGTTGGCATCATCTTGCCAATCCCTTTCTATGCACTTTTATGCACAATGCAAGGCACGGCAGGCAAGTGACCAACATCCATGCAGGTGTGTGTGTACAGGGTTGAGGAGAGAGGAGTTGCCTCCAGCCTCCAAGTCTCCAGCTGCCACTAAGGCTCATGTTATGCAGATTAGGATGAAAATTGGAAATAATAATTATTAAAGGAGAGCTGCAATGAGGAGAACCCAGGCATATGTGGACCAGATTACCCATTCAGTACCCTTCTGCTGCTGTCCTTTGCTTAAGTGCTACTGCAACTAGCCAACTGTGACTGCAGAAGTTAACCTAAGATAATGGGTCAAGGACCTACAGGAGACCCTTAATCTTGCCTGGAAAAGACTTCTTCATCTTTTCTGGGCTCTGATTAAAACTGTTAAAGAAGTGGCAATAGCAGGGCTCTGCACTGTGCACAGTTCCATTTGCACACCAAAATCTTTCTATGTGGACCACTCTGGTTAAAGACTGGGCTTTCTTCATTACCTTTATTGAGACTCAATATTTGGCTTCAGTTTAACTTTATTCATAAACAATAGAGAAAAGAAAGAAGATCATCCCTAATTCCCTCAATGTCCCATTAACAAAACCAAAGATACCCCTCACCTGTTCCCAATCTCGCTGTATTAGACTGTTTTAGGAAGGAGAGCAATCACTGGTGTAGGCGGCTATGACTGACTGCTGTGTTGATGGCATGGCAGTACCCCCGCAACATTTCCCTGCTAGTGCTCTATCACATTTTGGGTATGGCATGAAACACATTATGGCCCAGTGTCAAATCAAGATAGATCAAGCAGCAAATACAAAGGGGCATAGTAATGTGGTCTGCATGATCTAAGTAAAGGTAAAGGTAGTCCCCTGTGAAAGCACCGAGTCATTATTGACCCATGGGGGACGTTGCATCACAACATTTTCTTGGCAGACTTTTTATGGGGTTGTTTGCCATTGCCTTCCCCAGTCATCTACACTTTACCCCCAGGAATCTGGGTACTCATTTTACCAACCTTGGAAGGATGGAAGGCTGAGTCAACCTTGAGCCAGTTACCTGAACCCGGCTTCCACCAGGATCGAACTCAGGTCATGATGAGCAGAGATTGGGCTGCAGTTCTGCAGCTTATCACTCTGCGCCACGGGGCTCCTTACCTGCATGGTCCATTCTGGTAAAAAACACAATAACTTGAAGAACAAGAGGTGCTCAGAATCGGAAAGTATCGATTGAAGTGTCAGTCACAGTTCCAGCAGGTCTCTCCACTATGTTGCTAAAATGATGGTCTTTTTTTGGGATCACTTTGCTCTTAATTTTGAAGCTTGGGAAGAGCTGTGCAATGCTTTTTCTGGGCTTTTCATTTCTAGAGTTCAGAGATCACAGCTGAGGGCAGAGCTTGGTCAGATCCACCTGCACTGACTCTGGTGGACAGCTCCTTCTGAGTGTTGAAAAGAAGGATTTGTCTCTCATTATGGGAATGCAACTACAAAGCACAGGGAAACATGGCATCGTCAGGCAACAGCAGGACTCAAAGGTAATTTATCGACATTATCATAAAGCAGGACTGGTTTTAAAAAATTTCACTGTGCTGGTTGGCAGTGGAACACTCTCCTACTTGAGTGCCAGCCCTCCGCCACCACTTCGCTAACCAGTTTCTAGCCATTATGTGCACCTGCCAACACTCTCCTTCTTCTGAGTCCATCATTGTGTATGTTTTGTGCTTGAGAAGAAACTCGTTGGATCTAAGGGTTTGGGGACTAGGTTGGTAATGGTTGGTAATGGTTGGTAATGAGTTTGTGTCTTTTGGTTAAGTGTGTTTTCACACACACCGGAAAAAAACAGTATGTATGTGTATGCATCTACCCAACACTCGCCTTGGTACTTTTCTCTAAGCATTTTTGAGGTCAGTAAACACTGAACCCCATTGTTGTGTGTGTGCTCAAACTCAGTGGGTCAATGATTTGGAGGGAGAACTATGTTCTGACTGATTTTGGCTCAGTTAAGTGCAAAAACAGCTGATCCAGTGCCTCGGTTCCCAAGCCCTCATGAAAAGAACAGCATGCATGTGCGCATGCACAGCTGACACCTGTTTTGCTCCAGTCGATGAGCCCAAACTCATGATAACAAAAAAACACAGAATGGATTAGATCTGAACGGGCACTGGCCCACCTGGAATAAACCAATAACAGAATGGAGTTCATCAGAAGCCCCAGATCTGATACAGAAAGAGACATTTTCTCAGTGTGAACTTCTAGTTAGTAGGTGACTGTGCTCAGGTTTTGCAGACACGTGTCTCTGGTCTGGAGCTGATTTTTTTTCTTTATGCATTTGTTATATCCAAAGGAGAAGAGCATTTAAAGACTATTTCATGCAAATGATTTTTGCAACAGAAGATCTCAGCAGCTTTCTCCACTCAGTTATTTATACAATAGTGGTAGATGTACTATGTGAAAAGGATTCTCTCTCCAGTTGCCTAGCAAAAGAAATGACCAAACTGGGTCATTTGATATGCTAGGTCCATAGCATGTTAAAAGATTTAGGGTTGTCAGCTCCAGGCTGAGAAATTCCTTAAGATTTGGGGTGAAGCCTAGAAAAGGTGGAGCTTGAGCAGGGGAGGAACCTCATCAGAGTATATTTCCATAGAGTTCACCCTCCAAAGCAGCCATTTTCTGTAGGGGAATTGATATCTGTAATCTGGAGATCAGTTGTAATTCCAAGAGATCTCCAGCCCCCACCTGGAGGTTGGCGACTCTAGTTATATGATATAGCCTAATAGGGTTGGTAGTACTTTTTGTTTAACAAATAAATATTGTGTGTATATGGATCTCCTTCATGTGCAGCAAACTCTTTTTGATGCAACTTTAGGACATTGGTTCAAGACTGAAACAGCCGCATCCAGGGCTTAGATAAAGAAATACAGATAGTTACATATTGTCTTTGACAATATTGTGTAATGACACAACAATGCAAAAAGAGTTGGATGCATGTGAAGGAGATCCATGTATACACAATATTTATTTGTTAAACAAAAAGTACTACCAACTCTATTAAGCTATATCATTATCAAGTTGCTGTCTAGCTAAAGCAGAACAAACTGAAGCTTAATCCAAACATGACAGAGATGATGCTGATCAATAAGGCTAATGCGTTGGGGGGAAATCTGGTTTACCTTGGATGGGATCAAACTATTTCTACAGATTAGCTCAAGCTCTTGGAGGCTAGAAATGCCTTTTTATCAGCATCGGCTATCTCCCCTGTTATGCTCATCCAGTTTTGCCACAGGGATTCATGCTTTGCAACTTTGTGGCTGGGCCATTGTGAAGTACTTTACATGGGGCTCCCCATAAGACAATGTGGGGAGCTTGGATCCTACAGTAAATCTGTCCTTATGGAAGTGATTTCTCTCAGTGGAACAGGACCTCCTTACTCTACCCTTTCTACTGCTGCCCCAAATGATCCCCAAAATTCTGCTGCGGGGGGGGGGGGAGAGGGAAGAGAGCCACAGGGAACAACATGAGGGGAGAGTTGGAGTTCTGCAATGGGAAAGGTGAAAACAGTGAATATCATTCCCCTTCCCATTAACATAAATTTTATGTGGGATCCATCCCTTCCAATGATATAAAATGTGGCAGCCTTGTGGGCTTTTTTTAAATCAAGGGCTAGTCCATGCAAACATATTAGTTTACTCAAAATTAATCACATTAGTTGCCTGTTTGTTTCCTGGCTCCATTTAAGTAGCCGGTTCTTACCTAATGTGAGTTAACAGCAAAACAGAGTATTTACTGGGCACGATGAAAGTAGAGAGACAATGAAGCTTTCCTTGATGAATGAATGTCTAGGGAAAGATGTGGTTGAAGGATAGGATGCAGGGCAGGTTTCAAGTAGAATTCCTGATTGCAATTGAAAAAAACCTCTTTCTGTATTTAATCGCCAGGTGATGAAGCCTGTGACTGCTCAGGCCTGTCTCATTGTCAATCAGACTGGGATGTTTCCTTCTGCAAATGGATACAAGGACTGTTTAAAAAGATGCTACACGGGCTCCTTGGTGGAAAGATCTAAAACACAGTTTTTAAAAAGGAAATGAAACTTTACTATGTTTAAAGTTTTGATGGTGACACTTGGTAAGTCAACTTGGCAATAGCTATGAAAGGAGTGTAAATTTCCTTCTTGAGTGGTGTGTGAACTTCCTCCACCCTAAGGTTGGTTACAAGCCCTTATTTTAATATTTTCTAGTCTGTGGCTGAGATCCAAAAGAGGTAATTTAGGTTTGTTCGACAACTAAGCCATTCCTAGTGAGATTTTTTTACTTCAAAGTATAAGTTCTCATGCCTTATCTTAAACAATTTTTGAAATTTCCTTTAGTTTCAATAGAGGTTTCCCAAGAAGAATGGGTAGCTACTTTTGGGAACTGCATCCATTGTCTCACTAGGAAGACAGAAAACAATCGTGTAGTTCTTTGAATCCTAGCCTATTAAGAATCATAGAATCATAGAATCATAGCATTGGAAGGGACCACTAGGGACATCTAGAGGTCCTGCACAATGCAGGAAATTCACAACTATCTTCCCTCCTCACACTCCCAGTGACCCGTGCTCCGTGCCCAGAAGATGGCAAATTCGAGGAAAATTCAATCTAGTGCTACTTTTGTCTCATTCTTTCTCCTTCTTCTTTCCAGTTAATATTATGTTAATGTGATACAGTTTATGTTAGGGTTTCAGGTCTGGCAACCAATGAGAGACAGAATGGGGTGGAAACATGGGGGGCAGCGGCTATCAGAAATGGCATGATGTTACTTCCTGAAAACCTCAAATGTCACACCTTTCTAGGAATCACTGGAAACTCTATGGTAAAACCAAAGAGTTTCCAGCAGTTCCTAGAGAGGACTGGCATCACTTTAGAAGTGACATCACACTATCTCTGATAGTAACAACAACAACAACAACAACAACAACAACTGCACTTATATACTGCTCTTCTAGACAGATTAATGCCTCACTCAGAGCAGTGAACAAGTTAGCATTAGCATTATCCCCACAATGCAGCTGAGGAGCTGGGGCTGAGAGGAGTGGTTTACCCAAGGTTACCTACTGAGCTCATGGCAGCAGTGGGATTTGAACCAGTAGAGTGCTGATTTGCAGCCGAACCACTTAACCACTGCTCCAGCAGCTCTCCTTAGTACTCCTTAGGCCTTGCTGAAAACTATATGGTTTTGACTTAGAGTTTCCAGTAATTCCTAGAGAGGACTGGCATCAGTTCCAGGTTTTCCCAGAAGTGCAGTCACACAGTTGTCAACATGGTTTCTTTTCTTTCTCCTGCTGGCTGCTGGAGTGCTAATGGGCAACACATGTTGGGGGTGGGACATCCCCCACTCCTAATAGGCACATGGAAACCCTAGTTTATATAATGCTCAGAAGTCCTATCTGACCTTTTTATTATTTTAACTATGGTACACATGGCACAAGACAATTGCTTAAGCTGATGGTGCATTGTGGCCTCTGGACTGTCAAGAACTAAGTAAACCTAAGGCTCATGTGAGGAAGCTGAAAATGCTTTCTGTAAATTTTCTTCTCCTCTACATCAAGCAATTCACTACATCAGTAAGTGGGATCTGGCTGACTACTGGACAACCGTGGAGTATAACTTGCAATGTGTAGTTCCTTAGGAGGAAGTGCTGGTGTCAACACTTGCTGACTTAGCTACTACCAATAAGTGACAGCATTGATGTGGGGTTTGGACTGAGAGTGTGGAAATGTGCAGAGAGAGAGAAATATTTAAGTAACGTATGTTATTTTGTTTCTAGCTTGACTCGGGGTATCCATCAGTCTCTACTTGATCAGCTAGTTATCCAGGTTCAATACTACTGTCCACAATGACAAAAAATGTTACTTAATGTGGTGGGTGCAGCTATCCATGACTGGTAATGCTACTCCTATGATGAGACATAGAATTGCCTACAAACATTTTAATATGACTGGTCACAGTTGCAACATCATATTGTAGTATTGCTATCGTTAAATGGCTTGACACAAATACTAACTAGCTTTTGAACGGTACTAAAAAAAATTAATTATATTTGATGAATGAAACTTAGAATACCTGAGCAAGCATGCAAAATGTTTTCTTTTCAGAGAGAGAGGGAGGGAGAAAAAGAGAGTGAGGGGGACAGAAAAGCTAGGTAGTTTTGTGCCTTGTGTTCATTTTGTTAAATGTGGGGCAAAAGGTAAAACAATTCTTCATCCATCTTACTTTGCAGTTTTTTTGTTTCCTTTCAAAAAGAGGCAATACCACATATGAATAAAATAGAGGCACTCAGCTCAGCACATAGCTTGGAGCACTTTTTCCTCTTTCAGTGACCTGGAAAGGGAAAAAAGGGGGGGGGGGGAGTCCTTGCTACTAAGGGAAAAAAATGCTGAAACGTTTGCAGACAAATGGTACCTTCATTACCAACATAAATTCAAAGCTATCCATTTCCTTGAAGAAAGCTATTACGAAGGAAATGGAAGCATGAAACACTATCGCACCATCATTTCATTTGGAAAATTGTGAGGCAACAGGGATAATGAATTTGAATTTGTCTTGCTGCCACTCTTTCTCTTTCTTAGCGAAGTGGTACTGCAATAATACATTAAATGAGAAAAATACATATCAAAGACAATGTTATGAAGGTGACTCAGAACCAAATTCCTTATCATATAAGATGCCTAGGTAGTGGTGTTATTATATTATGCAAGTTTTTCTCTACCAGAAAGATAATTGCATATTATTTTACATTTAGAGTGGAAATAAATGCTAGAATTAATAGAGGGTCAGTACAACAGAATCTAAAAAGGAATATGGTTAATCAACAGAGTATGTGAGACATCTGCTTGCTTCTTTAATAACAAACTTTAACAACTACCTTATTTGTCAAATAATCCTTGGAATCATATTCTCACCCTTCACACATTGCATTAGCAATAGAACGGAGCTATTGGTGAAAAATATTGTAAATTGAACTGTTGGTGGTCAAAATTCTGAATGAAGAAAGCATACACTTGATCATCTTGCGGGTTTTTTTTTTTTTTGGCAAGGGGTTATTTTAGTGGGAAGGTCAAAACAACTGAAGTGATGGAATTGATGAAACAAGGAACAGTGGTTAATGACCATTGGAGGATCATGTCCTTAGATAGAATACACGAATCCCCATTTTACAGTAAAAGTTAGTTTGGTTGTTAGCCATGTTGATCTGCAATAGAATAGCAGGATTTTTGTCCAGTGGAATTTTAAAGACCAATAATATCTGAAGAGGGGAGCACTGACTCTTGAAAGCTTACACTCTGTAAATCTTGTTGGTCTCTAAGGTGCCACTGGACAAAAATCCTACAGTAAGAGTTGCAATGGAGGACAAATGGTTCCACCCATCTTGTATGTGGAAACATTGAACAGTACAGGTTGTATGACTAATTGAGACAATTTTGCCTATGCTGCAAATTTAATCTCTTCTATTTCTCCTACTGAGAAAAAATTAACATGTAAGTATGTTACATAGAGTTTAAGCATGCTGGGTAATTTTGGCCCAGTTTTAGAACCTTTAGCTTCATTGTTAGGTTGCAAGGCTATCAGTACTGAGTGGAAGGAACACAATGGCACATAGACATGAATGGTTCCATATGGGGGTCACTATCAGCAATCTCATGGTTTATTGTTTCAGCATTAGCAGCATACAGAATTTCAATGATGGATCCACATGCCAGTGGATATTCTGTTTCTGAAATTGTTTACCTCCAAGGTTTTTTCATCCACACCAAGAGCCAAGAGCACTGTTCCCTTATGACCATGAATCCATTTCTGTCTCTGCTATCACTGGTAGAAGTATACCTCCATGATTTTTTCCAGTTTGAATTGAGTAGCATCATGATCATGACACACATGTTCACATGAAGTTTTTTTCATACTAGCCCCATGAACATGTTACAGTGAATGCTCATACAACCTGCACACACATGCCTACACCTGTTTGTAAGAAAGAGCCAACTGGAGAGTATTACCTGGATTAATATGGGGTTTCAATCACATATTCACCTGTATATGCATAGAATGTAACATGTGAATTACTCAACACACATATAAAGAAAAGTCAAGTACAGAGTACATGGACTGTACATATATTCACTGTAACTTGTGAACAAGGCTATTGAGTTAAACCATTGGTTCATCATTGACTGTATTTGTCTGTTCTGACAGGAGAGTTTTCTTCTGTTCACTAAAAAGAATGAAAGCACTTTATCACGGATGAAAGGGACTTTCCCCCACAATTCTAACTTAAGTGCATGAGGCAAATATCATTTTACTTTTCAGTATATATATATATTTATTAATTCAGTGATTTATAGTGTTGAATATATATTACAGTAATTTATTTATTTATTTAGTAAATATGTCACCACTGTTGGCCACAGCTATGGTAAATGGCCTTTGAGTAACGCGGCTTTGTATTCTAGCAGCTCTTTTCAAACCATCATGGAAATAGTACTATAGTAACCAAGTAATGTACATAATCCTAACATTGAGAAGTTCATGAACAGTGAACACCCTGCTGAATCTTCATTGTCCTTACCTGGCATCTGAGTCATTTTATGCCAAGCATGAAAAAATAACTATTTATTATAGACACAATCAGTGGCATTCAGCTTGATTTTAAAGGCTGCTTTTTTCAGTCCATCTATAGCCAGAGTTTAAGGTCTCTGATTCACCTTGGTTGTTTGGATGAGTTTCATTCGTGCTCATTTGTTTGGAACGGTTTCATTCGTTGGTGTAACTCACCAACATGGAATGTGGTTTGGGTTGCATGTAGACAATATTTTTCTAAGCAGTACTCATCTTCCAGGCAACCAGGAGCAGCTGGGTCCTTTAATGGCTGGGTATATGCTCAAATCTCACATTAATTTTTGACATAGAAAAGTCAATTGAGGTGACATTTCTCAGACACTTCATGCAGTGAATATATTTGCTTTCTCCTGGAATACTGTATAAAACCAAATTTTGCTATGACACAGTAAATCTGTGGCTGAACTTTGGGAGGCCACTCAGAAGACATCTTACCAAGCTAAAATGATAGCTTAAAAATATCACCTCATGGTGACTATTTTATAGAAAAATGATCTTGAGGGAAGACTTGATTTTGGACAACACAAAATGTTGCTTTTTAAAAAACAAACAAACAAATACATTTTTAGCAAGGTTCTTTATTTAGCAAGCCTAAGAGTTCTCTGTTCGCCACAGTTAGATCACACAAATTTTTACCAGACCAAAATATTCCCTCCAAAATTATTATAAAGTGTATATATTAATTCACATAACCAATTCACATAATCAGTTCTAGCTCAAATTGTTTATATTGAAGGTTTGCTGTCAGAATAAAGAATTATCTGGGCCCTGTATTTGCAGTTATCTTTTGTGGGGTTTGGGGTTTAATGACGTACTTAGAAAGACAGGTGTTTTGTTTTTTTTTAAAAAAAAACTATTCTGTCAACTGGTATCAGAGCTGATTTACCTCAAAGGATTGAGGTTGTATGTACAATAAAGCAATCATGTTCATGTTTTAGTTTTTCAGAGTGGACAGATATTTTACATTTCAACATAACTCACTGGAACAAATATATGGAATAATATACAAAGTCCAATCTGTGGTATCACTATGAAAAGACCTCAGAAAGCAGTGCTTCAATGAACTCTGCTTCACACCACAGAGAGAGGTTGCAAGGTGGTTTGAGTCTTTGTGAACGGACAACTTTTTTGTGCCACAAAGTTGCAGCCAACTTATGGTGACCCTGTAGGGTTTTCAAGGCAAGAGACATCCATAGGTGGTTTGCCATTGCCTGCTTCTGTGTAGTGACTCTGGACTTCCTTGGTGGTGTGACCGAGGACCGACTCTGCTTAGCTTCTAAGGGAACCTGGACCTTCTAGGCTAGTTACAGCCAAAACAGACCGAAAGATCTATGACTGGATCTGTGATAAAAAGGGTGAGGGATAGAATGTGAGAATGTGGAGTGAGGATAAACCAAAGACAAAAAAGATAGTTCATATGTAAGGAAATCAGAAATTGATATGGTATTTTAGAAAAGAAAGCAGAGGAGTTAGCCGTGTTAGTCTGTGGTAGCAAAATCAAAAAGAGTCCAGTAGCACCTTTAAGACTAACCAATTTTATTGTAGCATAAGCTTTCGAGAATCAAGTTCTCTTCGTCAGATGCCTGATACAGAGACTGGTCAAATACAGAAGAGGAGGAGAGAGAAGAGGCAATTAGGGGGAGGAAGGGGAGGTGCAATCAAAACATTCCTTTGCTAGTATATGTAAACATCTCCTTTTAGTGTGTGTATCAGTTGGCTTCAAAGGAGTTTGCCCTGTTAGTTTGTAGCAGCCAAACAGCTAGACCATCCAATTCCAATGCAGTATGGGCCTTCGATAACCACAGCTCTCCCTGCCAGATGCATCTGACAAAGAGATCTGTGGTTCCCGAAAGCCCACGCCACAGATCTCTTTGTCAGATGCATCTGGCAGGGAGAGCTGTGGTTATCGAAGGCCCATACTGCATTGGAATTGGATGGTCTAGCTGTTTGGCTGCTACAAACTAACAGGGCAAACTCCTTTGAAGCCAACTGATACACACACTAAAAGGAGATGTTTACATATACTAGCAAAGGAATGTTTTGATTGCACCCTCCCCCTTCCTCCCCCTAATTGCCTCTTCTCTCTCCTCCTCTTCTGTATTTGACCAGTCTCTGTATCAGGCATCTGACGAAGAGAACTTGATTCTTGAAAGCTTATGCTACAATAAAATTGGTTAGTCTTAAAGGTGCTACTGGACTCTTTTTGATTTAGAAAAGAAAGAAAGCAGGGAGCATACAAAAGATAACAAAACTGAAATGTTTCCAAACATCAGTAACTTGATTAGTGCCAGACATAAATCCAACCAGGGTTACTTGAGTTGCAAAATTAGTTTCTTTTTCTCAAGATTAATTTCCATGATGGCCTCTGGCCATGCAGCCTCATTCAAACAAAAAAGAAGCAGGAGGCATTGCCACATCCATTCTAAATACAATGCCTTCAATCTTGCTATGACATTCCCTCCTCCTCTTTCCCTCTTCTTTGTCCTTTAACAGCAGAAATGGCACCAGAGGCATTTTTAAAATTCAGAAGTAACTAACTATTTTATTTATTTTAGAGGGGAAAGGTCAGGTGAAATCAGGGGTTGAAAATTTCTGAGGTAATTCAACATAGAAATCTCTGAGGTAAAATCAGTACATGCACAGACTTTAGTTCTTATGCTCTTCACAGATAGTCAAGTTCTTAAGCTTAGAGGCTTTTGTTCCTGTGTTTTCTCCCAAACACTCTAGTACGCTTTCTTTTCGTACTCTCTCTTTTGGGTTTAAGAATTCTGGTACCCACTTTCTAGTACTGCAAATCCATTCTCTTCCAACACCAGTGCTTTCCTTCAGTTTTTTTTTTTGTTAACTGAGAGTCTCTCTACATAAGACATCTGGCTTGTGTTCTTCATGTGTCTGGAGATGCAATGTTAGCTGGGAAACAGGTTTGAAAGACAAAGCCAGGGGAGATTGCTCTGGAAGGGATGGATTCTCTCACAGCTCTCTGCTGCCTCTGGCATGCCAGACTGTCTCCCCTTCTGGAGCTTTTACCCTGACACCCTTGCTGCTTAAAACTTTGAATAAACCAAGCCTCAGCAGGGCAACAG
Organism: Eublepharis macularius; assembly: GCF_028583425.1. Taxonomy (NCBI): domain Eukaryota; kingdom Metazoa; phylum Chordata; class Lepidosauria; order Squamata; family Eublepharidae; genus Eublepharis; species Eublepharis macularius. Next base: position 75,600,128 of record NC_072798.1, read on the forward strand.
CTCTAGAAAGGGATATGCCAGAGGCGGCAGCAGGCTGTGAGAGAATCTGTCCCCTCTGGAGCGATCTCCACTGGCTCTGTCTTTCAAAACTATGCATCCCAGCTAACATTGTGTCTCCCAACACTTGATGAACATGCACCAGGCATCTAAGAGCCAAGCTACAAGTGATGAATTACACTTGCCTGGCAAGTGAACAGACTCACGTGTATTCCTCCCTGTTCACTTGCCCTTCACTTGCTCTCCACGTAAGCCTGTGCACTTGCCAGGCAAGTGTAATTCGTCACTTGTAGCTTGGCTCTAAGACTCTGAATCTTAAGGTCTCCAAAGGCAGTTTTGAACCATATCTGACCACGGATTTCTCCACTTTCCAGAGCCACCTCCCTTTTTAACTGGTAGGGAGAATCTCCTCTCCTTAGAAGATCCAGTCCCTTTATTTGGCCCAAATGGGAGTCTGTACCTACTTCCCAAACCTCCTTGTCAACTTTCCCCAGTTCTCTGGTCAGTGTTAAACTGCCCTCAGGACTCCATCTTCCAACTCTTCACACTCAATTCCTCTCAGCTAGAGCTGAAAATAGACCCTCCTCTTTCCAGGTCATGCTACCCAATCAGATTCCTTGGAGTAGCCTGTCACTCAAAGCCCCCTTAACAGTTCTTCAGCTGTTTGTACAGCACTTCCAGGCTTTTAAGAAGTGCAGTCTGTCACACTTGCACACTTCACTTTCCATTCCATCCTCTTTTTTCTTTCAAAGAATATTTTGGATGGATGGAAAACTTAAACTAGTAAGTGTGACATTTTAGCCAATGAAATAAAGAAGTTAAGATGGCCAGTCACAAGGAGTAATGTCTAAGGAGATAGCTTTCTAAACCAAGCGCCTTTGAATGGTCTATCCTTTTTATGGAGACAGGTTATTGACCGTTTGTTCCAGTCGGGAGTAGGAAAGAGAAACATTTCAATCATTAGCAAAACTTGAAATGTAGGAAGGACTTCTAGGTTTGCAGCTAAGAATGTCAGACCTGAAAGGAAATCCCACATTTCACATATCAGGTTTTCTGACAGGCAGAGGGAAGAGAGGACAGAAAGGTTTTTGGCCTTTAAACAAAATGAAGCTGGATCCACTTGATCTACTTAAGATAACAGCTGATGAAGGCTACAATTCATTCAGCAACAGGATGGAAGTTTAAAGAGGACCCAAGTTTAAAATTCTGTTGCATAATGCCCTGATTTTGAGGGATATTAATTATTCCACCACCGCACATCTTTGTTAATCAAAATCATCTGGCTGTTATTAGAGAGAGAAAGGAAACAAGATAGTCTCTGCTTGTCTTTTTAAATTTCCATTGCTAACAATGGGGAAAAGATTATTTCAAGTTGTGAAACCACACAGGGTGAAACCCAGTCCAAATTAACCTGTTTAAGTGCTGGGAAAATCTAGCCATGGATTTGCCTGCGTTTTGCCTGTTTTGGACCCCACTTTTCTGACAATTGTTTGGTAATAATGCAGATTGGGAAAAAAACACCAATTTGGGTGTGATGAATAAGCCACACAACTATTTCTTCCTGTACCCACTCGCAGCCATGTCCCATTAGGTACCTGGTATACCATCTAAATTCAATAGTTTTAGGATTTTCCACTGGGAACTTCTTTAGCGTGGGCACCATTGAAATGAATGGGAGTTGCAGAATGTCATGCACTTTGCCTCTGCCATCTGTTCAATGGTAGTTACAAAAGAGAAATATCTGTGTGTTGTACCCTTCCCTGATATGTTAAATGAACTATTTTAATTAAAACTGAAATACAGTCTCAGGAAGTTTTATGTATTCTTTATTAGGATATGGCTTTTCAAACAAAGCTTTTGGAAACTTCTGTTGTACTTGGCCTTTGCAAAATGAATTTTTAGCAACTAACTTCAGGTAGTTTAGCTAAACTGTTAATAAACATGAAAATCAGTTGTGCACTACTTAGGGTAAAAATGCACATATCAGTTGAATTAACATGCCGGAGAGTGTCAGTCATGCTTGCTACAACTCATTTTGATGTAAACGATCTTTTGGCATAGATACGTAGCACATATGTTTCATCTAAAAATAAATAAGTAGCAGTCTGTAAAGAGGCAAACTTTCTAGCCTTGTCTGTGAAAAATGCTGTACAAAACAACAGCTGGGTCTTGCTTTTTTAAAAAAATGACAGTTAAATATGTACCCCTGCTTCGGAAATCACACAGACACCTGAAGAGAAAAAAGATTTAAATGAGACCCTTTTGTTCAATCATACTGCTGACAAAATAGTTAATTTAAGCAGAATTATAGCGCAATATCATCAATACGTTTGTGTGCAAGTTATAGGAGTTTGCACCAAGAAAGTTTCCATTTCAGCTTTGGTTCCAGGGGGTTCTAGAATAATTCTGTTCCATTATTAGTTTGTTCCAGGCTGGACAAGGCCATTTCAGAACTGATCTGCTTGAGTTGGTTTCATTTCGGTCTGTTGCTCACACATTGACCACACATGCGCAAACACATGCTATTCTTTTCAAGGGGTGGGGAAACAAGGCTCTGGGGCAGCTTTATTCCTGCTTAACCCAAACCAGCATCAGCCATTAGTTTCTCCCCAGCCCGTCTAACCATTGATCCACTGAGATTTTCTTCAAGCACAATAACACATGCACCCATACAGACAACAGTGGGCCCATGGAAAGTGAATGTCAGCGAGCAGAGCTGCAGGGCATTCCCAAGTAGGAGAGTGCTCCAACAGCTGTAGCCCAGCAACATTGAAAACAAACCTGCTTCACGTTCACTTTTTCTTTTTCTATAGAGCCAATAACTTACTACTTTTGCATTCTGCTGTTGCCCATTGGTTTTGGGTTTCCTTGTGCTTTGTTTCCACAATGAGGGGTGAATCCAAATCCTTCCTTTTGAGGATCTTCTTGATCACCCCATAAGTGTAGACAGGCAGACAAAATGATTGGGTGAATCCCTCCACCAAAACAGACCTGTGAGGGTAGAAGTATGTACAAGTTTGGCACTTGACTCAGAAAAAGAGAGAGCCAAGAAAGACTATGGAAGCAATCCTAAACTCAGATGTGAGTTCCATATTATTCAGTAGTGCTTACTTCCAGGGAAGTGTCTTTCGAATTGCAACCTATGATGGATGTCTCTCCTCCACACATTTCTGAAGCTGATAAGATGGGAGGGGTCTCCCTTCATAAATCCAGATTGGCAGGAAAGCAGAGAATGCCATTTCCCAGGTAGCTACAGGGTGGAGAGATGCACTCATGCCACGCACATTTGTCTCAATCCCCCTTCCAGCCAACAGAGTTCATTGATAATAAAAGGTCTAGCTCCCCATGAGATCTTATTGATCGAAATGAAACACAGAATTTTTTTGGGTGGGAGGCCCTCATTACAATTTAGTTTCCCAGAACTTTGAACCAAATCCGAAAGATGCTTTAATGAGCAGAACCAGTGAGTTCTGTGTGTAATTTTGGCTCCTTTTTCCATTATGCACACCCCTAGCAAGTTTTTCTAGACTTTGAAGAAAAGAATAAGCAAGTACTTTTGTGAAATCCCCACAGTAAATACAATAGCCTCTTGGGTAGAACTGGAAACAGCATTTGAAGTAGCAGGTTATGATAAATCAATACTTTTCACACCTAAGGAACAATTGCTTACCTTCATTTCATGGTCCATTTTTCTTTTCTTTCAGGCTCCTTTGATCCACTGAGCATGAGTAGCAGATAAAGAGACTTTACTTCTTTAAGGAAAATATGGTGGACAGATACTTGGCCACAGCCAGCGTAGTCCTTGGGTGTCTATCCACCAGCAAATAGGGAACTATATTATCTTTTAATATAGTAGAAGATAATTTAGTTAAAATAGGGGCAATCCATAATTCACAATAAAAGTTATAATAAGGGCATTCCAATATTGTATGGGACAGGGAGTCAACCTTTTTCAAACCATAACTTTTGATTTTGAATAGTTGATCTTAAGTTCTTCATGTTTACAGTAATTCAAAAAGCGACTTAGGAGTCTCCTCAATCCAGCCTGAATGTGGGATATAAGGATAGCATCATCCACATAGAAGAATAAAGTTAGTTTATTTGAGGATAAATAAGGAAGGTGGAATTCTGCTGAAGAAAAGGCAGTTTCAAGGTCATTCAAATACAAATTTAAAAAATAGAGGTGCTAAGAGACAGCCTTGCTTCACTCCTCTATCAAAGCGAAAGACTCTGCAAGTTCTCCTTTTTCTCCACAGCAGACTTGAGCCACTCAAGAGGAATAGACATTTTTTATTAGCCCAAGCAATCTTTTATCGATTCAAGTACGTTCCAGTTTCCCCATAGCCTGCACCTTGATATAGTGTCAAAAGCTCTCTTAAGATCTATAAATGCGACATATAGTCTACCTCTAGGTGGGAAGGTATATTTTTCAACTAAATGGGCTAAGATCAAACAATGATCTTGAGATGCAAAGCCCCTCCTGAAGCCAATTTGTTCCCACCCAAAGATATTGTTTGAGGTTATCTATTGCTTTAGTTTGAGGTATAGATATGAGGTATACAGCTTTGCCACTGATGAGAGAAGACTATTAGAGCGGTAGTCTACTGGATCTGACATAGAGCCTTTTTGAAGACTGGAACAATAATAGTGCTTTTCCAAATTGGGGGTATCTTCCCCAAAAAGCTGATCTCAGAGAAAATTGGGGCTAAAATCATAACCCGTTGTGCTGGGTTAGCCTTAAGCAAATTGTTGGGTACTAAATCTAAACCTAGAGCTTTCCCTGAGCATAAACACTTGATCATAGAAATAACTTCCGCTCAGTGATAGCAGGCCAGAAGGGGAGATCAACAGGGGTCAAATCACATGGTGTAGTATTTTCAGAGGAGAATATTTCCTTAAAGAATAACACGGGTTCTGAGACAGAGATACAGAATGAGGGGGATGGTCTTCTATCCAAATTTCTAGAGGTCAATGTCCAAAATAGGCTGGAAACTTTGTTGTCATAATACTTGAACAATCTGAAGCTACTACTGCTGGCCAACTGCCATTCAGAAGTGGTGCACCTTCTGAAGCCACTGCACCACTCGTACATATGTGGGCTTCATTGAATCTACAGTGTTTGTGAATAGACATGGGCACGAACAGCATTACGAATGGAAAAAAACCACGAACAGCCCATTCGTCTGTTCACGAACAAGCCGTTTGTGAGACCCCATACTAAACAAACAAGTGGTTGTTGCAAGCCTTGTCCCTTCGTCAAGCCAGACTGTCTGGCACCTGCAATCAATTCCCTTGGCAACCGGAGGCAGGGACTGAACTCTGTCTGAACTCCTTCTGGCTTTCCTTCTGGCTTTAACCCTTCAAAGTACTTCCAGCAGAGAGTCCTGTTTTGCCGTTGTGAAGAGAAAATGACAGCCAAGGGGGAGACCTGTGGATCATGCCTTTCCTGGGGTGCAATCTCTCTGAAACATGGGGGTGTCTTCAAAGGACAGTGAGGACTATGTCCCCTGCAAATTTGGTTGGTATCGGACATTGGGAAGGTCAGTTGGTAACCCCTCAAACTAGCTGCCAGGACAGGGCCCTGCCACCTGCCAGCTGATAGTTTAAAGGGTTCTTTAAAGGGCCAGGTAAGTGGGTTTGAAAGGAGGGTGGCTAAGTGGGGGGGGGGGTTGGGGGGGTTCTGGCCTCCACAAATAACCAACAATGAACATGTTTGGGAACAGTTCATGTTTGTCCATGTTTGTTGTTCGTTGTTCGTGGATGGCAAAGAACGACGAACAGGGTTGGGTTCCTCTCCCCCCCCCCCGTTCATGCCCATGTCTATTCATGAGTTGTATATATTCTGGGAAGCCACAATTAGCCAATTAGCATATTCACATCACAAAAAATCCATGATGGTTAATTCTTCATGAAGTAGATCCCTAATCAGAGGTCATGTGGATCTCTAATTCCTACAAAATACTTTATGAGTAGAATTTTGTCACTGGGTTCTTCAGAGTAAAGATATATAAATAAGCTGTACTCTATTTATTACCTAGTCAGATGTCCTGAGCATTTAATTCCATGGTTGAGTGAACATGGTTCTTTCCCTCTTTCCTCATTGCTTTAGTAATTACCAGATGTATTTAGCAGCATATAGTTAGCTGCTGTATATATGCATGGAAGATCTCTTCTTAAAGCCAAGGCCAGCTTTGAGGAAACAATCTGTTACATTTAATGCAACTTATTGCAGGTGTAAGTGTTATTTAAATGTTATTTAAGATTCCCATAGTGGGTAATTAGAAATTCCCATTGCCTTCAAAGTTTCTTTGGTGTGTGTGTTTATAGTCTCAGTTACTTTCTTTATATCCAGAACTTTTATTTCATGGCTCATTTTCTTTTTACTTATGTGCATATACATAACTTTGCTCTCTCTGGGTGTGTAAACTTGTGCTTATATACTGCTCTTTTGGACAGATTAGTGCCACATTCAGAGCAATTAACAAGTCAGCATTATTATTATCCCCACAACAGACACCCTGTGAGGTAGGTGGGGCCGAGAGAGCTGTGAGAGAACTGTGACTGACCCAAGGTCACCCAGCTGGCTTCAAGCAGAGGAGTGAGGTATCAAACCTGGCTCTCCAGATTAGTAGCCTGCCATTCTTAACCATTACACCAAACTCTCTCTCCAGAAGTCAGTAAATAAATTTTAATTCCATAAATAATTACAAAAAAATTCTTCTCCGCATTATCTCTCCATTTCTTACTAAACAGATAACCTTGACTATCAGTTTAACTGACTTGGCTCTTCTGCTGGTGAAAAAGGAAGGAGACTCCATCTTTGACCACCCAAAAAAGTCAATGCTGAGAATCATGGAACTTGTATGTTCAAAAGCCAGGGGGAGGGGGGGTTGAGGGCTGTAGTGTAGAGAGGAACTGGATGAGATTGAATGAAAAAGTTTGATGGATCCAACCCATTATATATCAGAACAGCCCAGCCCATGATTTCTTTCAACATGTGGACTTCTAGCAACCACAAAGATTTTCTTGTTGATGTTGGTTTGGGACAGCTTTGTGGACACTGGAATAATTAAAAAAAAATTGAAGTAGGACGTTCTCTGTATATTATATTGGATTATTATGGCCTCAACCAATACAGGGGAAGGACTTGTTTTCTCGTGCTGCTCTCTAAGGCCCTTTTTACCCCCTGACAATGTAAGTTCAGCTAAAACTGGGCATTTTGAAATCTTGATCTCACATGCTCAGAGACTTTCTGCACATCAGTTTTTAGGAGAGATACTATAAAGCAAGGCCTATTGGGACTTGCCAACTGCATTTAAAATGCTTTTACTTGTCAGGTTTTTCATGAAGTCTTTGATTACCATAAAAGTTTTAGGAGAGACCTCCTCATATATTAGACATTATATGCAGCAATGTAGAGCATAAGAGACCATGCTGTCTCCTTTTGTTATGTTCACAAAATGAGCCAGAAAATGAAGGGGGGGGGTGTTTCCCATATCTACAGTCAGGAGAGAACCCTAGCTTCTGTTTTCAAGAAAATACTATGATATGTTTTCCCGGGGACTGTCCAAATAGTGACTATTGGGTGGGGAGATCAGATGTATTCATAGAAGGCATCCAGTTTCCAAAGGTTACCAACTCTGGGTTGTGTAGTTCCTGGAGTTTTGGGGGTAGAAACTTTGGAGGGCAGAGCACGTGGAGGACAGGACCCTCGGCATGGTATAATATGATGAAGTCTCCCCTGCAAAGTATGCAATTATCCCCAGTCTGTAGATCAGTTGTAATTTCAGGCAGTCTCCTGGCCCCACCAGGAGATTGATAGCCCTACCTTCCCAAAGTCTATTAATTCTGCAGGGTCCACCAATGGTCACCACTGTACCTAAACATGGATACAGTTGGCAGTATGAAATCTTAAATGGGCAAAAGTTTACTTGCCTCAGGAACTGTAAATTAAAAATGCCTGGAGCCCTTTGGAAAGATAAAAGAGAACAAACTGAGAGCCAGTTTGGTATAGTGGTTAAGAACGTGGGACTCTAATCTGGAGAACTGGGTTTGATTTTCACTCCTCCATTTGAAGCCAGCTGGGTAACCTTGGGTCAGTCACAGCTTCTAGGAGCTCTCTCAGCCCCACCCACCTCACAGGTGTTTTGTTGTGGGGATAATAATGACATACTTTGTAAACCACTCTGAGTGGGTGTTAAGTCATCCTGAAGGGCGGTATATAAATCGAATGTTGTCGTCGCCATCATCATTGTTGTCATTATAAAAATCTTATAGTGGAGAAATTTGTCCTGTTCACTTGTAAGATGCATAGTAAAAGCCCTTAGGAATAGGAGTCAGTTAGCTATATTAGCATCTCTATCCTAGCTTGACTGTAGACTCAAGGGTAGAAGCCAGCATTGGATAGGCTTGCCAACTGCCTGCTGCTGCATCACCAGCTTACTGCCACTGGTGATCACAGTGAGAGAAAATAACAACAACAACAACAACAACAACATTCAATTTATATACCGCCCTTCAGGATGACTTAACACCCACTCAGAGTGGTTTACAAAGTATGTTATTATTATCCCCACAACAAAACACCCTGTGAGGTAGGTGGGGCTGAGAGACCTAGAAGCTGTGACTGACCCAAGGTCACCCAGCTGGCTTCAAGTGGAGGAGCGGGGAATCAAACCCTGTTCTCCAGATTAGAGTCCTGCGCTCTTAACCACTACACCAAACCAGCTCTCCAGGATAGGAAATAGTGTCTGACCTTATACGTGACATTGTGTTCTTAGTTCTTAGAGTACAGCTGGATGGTATGTCACTTCCAAGGCTGGATGCAGCAGTGCCCTAGAAACTTCCCAGGAGTTCCAGCCACAGACCTGGTAACCCTAGAGTTGGACAATCTTTCTCATCACTCCAGTAAGCTTCCAGGGTTGGATGCAGCACTGGCCCCCAAAATTCCCAGTTAGGGTTGCTAGTCCCCCTCTGGGGGTGGGAGATCCCCTGCCCCCAGCTTCTGCCAGCCATTGCCCCTGCCCCTGCTCACCTAGTTGGTCAGGGGAACAACACAGGGAATCAGCCAACCATGTGCACTCTGCCTGGGAGGCACATGGCCAAAGTGGGTGCTTGCACTCCCATGTTGCTAAAAAGACATCATAGACAATCAACCCATGATGCAACCAACCCATTGCTTCTATTTCGTGCCAGAGATAACATCATTTTCCAGCAACACAGGAGCACACTTTGCATGTGTGAAGTGCCTGCCCTCCCACCCCTTGCTCCTGGTTTGGCTCCAGGGTCCTGCCAACCCTGTTTTCAGGGGTTGCAGGCACAGGCCTGGCAACCTTAGGGTTGGACTATCTTTCTGGCCACCCCAGTAAACTTCTTTTTTGTAGCCTTATCCAGCTTCACCCACTGACCACTTCCAGAGCCATACCCACCAGATCAGGCCTCTGCAAGTCAGCTGACTACATGTTAACTCACTTGATGCTTCTGCAAGTCAGACAAACACATACCTACACCACAGACTTAACTTATTTAAATTTGTATAATGCAGGGCTTAACCAATCCCAGGCACCCTGGTGCCAAGAAATTTCATTGTGGCGCTTAGCGTTTTCATCAGTCATTTATTATAAGTGCCTCTTGATGATTCTCAGTAGGAATACAAAGCTTATTTAAGTGCAGAATACAGATTAGCTTTTTGTTGTGATGACAACTAGGGTTACTTACCCCATATTTACTTACACTGCAACCTTTTTTAAAAAAAATGACAAAACTGTGAAGAGTTTAGGATTAGGTTTTGTGAAAGCAATAATGAGAAAGTACGGTCATGAAAATATAAAACCCTGAAGGCTGAAAAATGAGTCTGGCTCCTAAATTTTTGGGGTGGCTTCTAAAGCCAAAGATTTTTTTTTGTCAAGGCCAGATATAAATGGGAAAAACAGTTATATTGCAAATATTAAAAGTATGTGACAACAACTGCTCTAGAAATCATAGGAATTGTCTCTTATTATTTCTTGGTCCTGTAGGGCCTTGTTGGTTAAACAAATCTTCAACAGAAATATATGAAGTTATTCAGTCTGCATTCAGAACATTTTAATGAGGCAAACTGAACGGAACTGTTCCAGTTCTATTGAATAGTTCTGATTATGTGGTAAGCATTTGGTAGCTTAAAAGAATTAGCCTTCACTTATATAAGGTTCCTCTTTGACCTCTGCATTCTCTGGAAATTCTAGTTTGTCCAATTAGTGTCTCTGAATAATTCTTCTCAAAGTAGAAAGCCATAGTCCTTCCATTATACAATTAACCCTTTGGCCATTAACCTCCTGAACAATTCCAGGAAGCTTTTACATCTTTGGAATGTGCATGAATATGCTAGTATAAAGGACCTTTCTTGCTTTAGCCATCCAGAGTTAAGAGATATAAATAAATAGCACTTGTTACTAGCTGTTTATGTCAGTGTTACACAATACCTTACAAATAACTTTTGTGCGATTTTTTTAAAAAAACGGAGTCTAGGAAACTGGGAACATAGGCTCAAATAAAGGTGTAACATTTTTAAAAATTGCTTTTTAAAAAAGGGGTGGAGCCAATGCTATTCTAAGATGGTGGAATGTCTCCTCATGGCCTGATGAAGGGAATAAAAAGGTCACTGAAAAAGAAAATATTGATCACAAGATATACATTCAGGTGGAAATTGCTCTTGCACAGAGACATAGGGTTTCAAGGCACTAGACAGTCTGACAGTCTGAGGCGGCTGGCCATTGCCTGCCTCTGCATAGCAAACCTGGACTTCCTTGGTGGTCTCTCATCCAAGTACTAACCAGGGCTGACCTTGCTTAGCTTCCAAGATCTGATGAGATCAGACTAGTCTGCATGCCCATCTCAGGTCTAAAAGGGTTTGGAAAGCTATTAAAAGGAAAGAAAGTCTCAATCAAAATAGACAAACCTGACAAACTTTCTATAAAAGATTCACTTTTTAAAAAATGGAATGGCCTTTAAAGGATCTGGTACACACTTTATAACCCCTGGCTCTTCCAATTGAAAGGGTGTCACCAGTGTTCCCGCTAATGTGAGCACGTGAGCAATCGCTTACAGATTCTGACTCCTCTGCTCACAGCTTCTCAGATATAGCTCACAGATACTAACCCTCAGGCGGCCCCACCCTCCCAGTCAGCCAGCATCTGCAGGTGGGCCCTATAGTGATGGAGCAGGGATGGAGCCTCATCCCACTTCTCTCCTCACTTCCTGGCTGTGGCTGGTTTGGCCCCCAGGGTGGTGCCAGAGAGCGCCTCCAGGCACTGCTGGCTCTCTAGCTGGGGAACAGAGCAGAGCTGAGTGATCAGGTCTGGCCTGACCCATGCAGCCTGAAATCGCTAGGATCCCCTCAGCCCCAGAGAGCTGAGGAGAGGAGGTAGTGCCTCAGCCACCACCATGGTGAAGGCATCATTTAACTTGGCCTTGGTGCAAAAGGAGGCTGAAGAAGTAAGCATTGACTCACAAAAGCTCATCTCGAAATAAATGTGCTAGTCTTTAAGGTGCCATTGAATGTCTGTTTTATTTTGTAGCAACAGACTAATACAACTACCCCTTTGTAATCAGCATGGACATATCCATTTTTATACAGAAGTATACTCTGATTTTTGTGGCCCTTTCACCTAGTGGCTTTTATTGTTAAATTGTTTTGATTGTAATCAAAACAATTTGATTGTAATTTTTTTTTTAAAGGAGGCGCACTCAAAACTTTAATGAAAGTTGTTGTTTCGGCTCACAAAGTAGATTTTTAGCTCACAACATTGCAAAGCTTAGAGGGAACATTGGGTGTCACTATCATTTTGGTGAGCAAAGTAGACTTTGAGAGTTAAATAGTGACAGGAACTCTTGAGGTCATTATATAATTTATAAAGGAGGCTTATAGATGACAGATCTTTAGCATCTACATATGCATATAATATGATTCAAATGCCTTTTCTTGATATTAAAAGCCTTTCAGAATTATAAAGAGGATGGAGTAATCATGATGGGGAGGGAAAGAAATGTAATGTACTACTCCAGTCTCCATTGGATATAAACAAAAAATATCTACGCAGTTTGTATCATTCAACCATGTATGTTTTCATAGGTGCCTGAAGAATAACAACAGTGGCCATTTTCACATGTACCCATAAGCCTACGGAAGATTGTGTGAAACTCACGACATGAAGCATCTTTCTAGCGCGATTTCCACAAAATGAAATTGTGCCGGGAAATCACGCTAGGAAGATGCTTCGTGCTGTGAGTTTTGTGCGATCTTCCGGAGGCTTTTTGTATGTGAACACTGCTAGTGTGATCCTATGTAGATATATTTCTTTCTAAGTTCATTGAACTCATTGGGCTTGTTAGTGTCCAAAATTGGTCATAGACAGTTCATACTGTGAAGTAGGACATGATCATTATTTCAGAGCAGCCCTCAGTTCATTGGAGTTTGAAACTGGGCAAACTGCTGGTGCTGCAGGGGCGCCAGCTCCATACTGGGAAATTTCTGGAGATTTGGAAGATGGAACCAGGGGAGGGTGGGGTTTGAGGTGGGGAGGGACCTCAGCAGGATATAATGCAGTACATTCCACTCACCGAAACAGCCATTTTCTCCAGGGGAACTGATCTATGTAGTCTGGAGATAAGATGTTATTCCAGAAGATCTCCAAGGCTCACCTTGCAGCACAGAGTTAGTGTAATGTAACAGTGGCACACTAGTGGGCAACCGCAGTGTAAATTAACTACCCTGACCTGTTTTGGGACAACAGGATTCAAGAGTGATGGTGACCATAAAATCAGGGGCAAAGTTGTACTATTATATACTAATTTCAGTATCTCTGCAATTTTTCATCATTAAGTAACCAAGATTTGAACTTTCTCCATTTTCCAAATTTTACAACAATAATTATCAGAGTCATGATTAAGTGCAGATTTTTCACTATGTTTATTCACAGTTCTTTCTATATATTGTAATAAGATCTTCAAGAGATCCTTTGGCCACCCATATCTTTAGTAGCTTAATAATCTATTATAATACTCAATAACTTCATAGCATCACTTCCTACTTTCTTACATCACCTACTAATTATCTTTTATTCTTTAACTGGTGAGTTACCAGATATCACTGAAACAATTTCTATTAGACATTTTCTTAAATTGAGCATGGTTTGCAATATCTACATATGCCTTTCTATAACAGTTTTCCTAAGTTATTTTAACATTTAATTTAACAGTGATCTCCTTTAACATCCCGAGCCGACAACAATTTTCAATAGATAGAAACAAGTCCCTTTGAATCTGTCATCTTTTAACATTTTGACAGGTTATGTCATCTTAAACTGAGCTTTGATTCTAAGAGAAATAATCTGCAGAAGTCATTATCTATCGTGGCATTTTATGTAAAAAAAAATCTTATTTGCAAAAACATCACTATTTAATCTTTTCTCTATCTCTTGTAATATTGTTTTGTTTCCAGAGCTTAAAGTGTCCCAGTTTTTAATACTAAATATTTCCTTTCAAACACACATATCATTGTGTGAGCTGCACTAAAAGTTAAAAGAGAGCACCAGTGTGGAGAAAGAAAGCCAAATTGAGGGTTTTTTTCAGCCCTAAACCCCCCACTTCCAATCCCAACAGGGCTATAACTTGTAAAAGCCTTGGTAAAACTGCAAACACAATATGACTATTCAAACCATAAGGATGCCTCATTACAAACTGCTTCAAAATACTAATATATGCAGGTTGATTCTGGTTAGCATTAGCCAAAGCAAGCCACGGTATGGTAGAACTTGTATGTGATTGGTGGAATTCTTGGTGGAGAGAATTTGACAACTGAGGAATGAACAATAAGAGTGAAGAGAAGGAAGGGAGTGATAAAGCCTAAGGGACTAGAAAGATAAACACTTTTTACTGCTAGAAGATAGTATAAAGTGGCAAAGTGAGGATTTAGAATTTCTTAGTTTGGTGTAGTGGTTAAGAGCAGCAGGACTCTGATCTGGAGAACCAGGTTTGATTCCCCACTCTTCCACTTGAAACCAGCTGGGTGACCTTGGATCAGTCACAGTTCTTTCAGAGCTCTCTCAGCCCCACCTACCTCACAGGGTGTCTATTCTGGGGGTAATAATAACGCTGACTTGTTAACCACTCTGAGTTAATCTGTCCTGAAGAGTGGCATTTAAGCACAAGGTTATTAGATAACTGAGTAGCCAGGGCAAAAAAGTTTAGGAGTATACAACAAGGAAGTTTCCATTTCCATTTTGTTACCGTGAGTTCTGGAATCATCCTGTTCCACCACCAGTTGTTTCAGTTCACCTGGTCCCAGCTCAGATCTGATTCATTTCATATTTTCATTTCAGTCTGTTGCAAATGCACATGCACAAATGCACACTGTTCTTTTCAGAGAGGGTAGGGAAACGAGGCTCTTTTCACACTTAACCAAAACCAGCATCGGCCATTATTCCCCCTCCTTGTCTAAACCATTGATCGACTGAGTTTTCCCTTAAGCACAATAACACAAATATACACAACAACAACTGTAGATCCATAGAAGTAGAGTGTTAGTGTGGGGGGAATTTCTCTGCCCTGCTACCAGGACCCAGTCCACCGGTAACCTTCCAATTCTTGCTTAGGGTTGCCCCTTACTGAAGGCATGATTGGATCTTGCCTAGACTTTTCTTTCCCTAATTATGATCTTAAGTTGCTGGCTAAGGTGATGTACACAGCACAGAAAAAGTTTTCAACCAGAGCTGGAAGTTTTATTAAAAAGGTCAAAGAGATTTAAAAAAAGCGGTAGGGGCAGGCACCAGTCCTGGGCCCATCCCTCCGAACTTTACAACAGTTAGAAACAGATACAGAATACAAGACTACATGCAAGACACAACAATACTCTAAGGTAGCTACAATACCCTTTCCCCTATTGAGAGCTCTCATTTTATAGGGAAATATCAAAGGATTGCTTCATTAACATCCTAATCAATTACATTGTCTTTGTTCTTGAAAGACAGTTCCGTTGAGGGTTTATCATGTAAACATAGGTCTACACATCCTTTACCTCTAAGATAGACTACATCTTTGATATCCATTTGGCTACATTATAAATTACAAAGGAATGTTCACACCTCACTAGCTATAGTTTTGGGATGTCCTGTTCTTCCCGGAGATAAGCTGTTTGCTGTTTGCTGTTTGCCCCGGTCCTTATCACCTTGCTCTTTTTAGTGATTTATATGCAAAGGCCAGAGGATCCTTCAAAGGTCCCAAACAATTAACAACTTTTATGGCCTTATCTGTTCCCTGTCAAAGAGGGTGAAATCTTCTCAGGAAACGCAACTTTATTCTGCAGAGAGAAGATTTCTTTTTCAAAACTGTAGCTGGTTCTCTATTTCTAACATGGGCAAAAAGGCCTGGTTCCGACCCACTAACAAAATTTGGACGACAGTTAGCTGGTGGAGCAAGGGGGCATTCCCAAGTAGGAGAGTGCTGCAACAAGTGCAAAAACCCCAAGCCTGCTTCATATTCACTTTTTTCTTTTTCTATAGTGCCAATAACTATTCTTCTATTGCCCTTTGGTTTCATGTTTCCTTGTGCTTTGCTCTCACAATGAGGAGTGAATTCTAAGGCTCAAACCTTAGAAATTCAGCTTGCCCAGCAGCAGCATAGCTGCTTAGCTGGGAGCCATCATTTGCAGCCCCGCCCGGAGGAAAGGAGACAGGCTCCCTTCCCAGGCATCCAGGGCTTTGGCCGGGGGCGGAGCCAAGAGCCTTTTGCAGGCGGCTCCGCTTTCCCTGGCGTCAGTTGCTTCACATGCTCGGCCCACCCTCCTCACCCTGTTTTAGTGCAGGATTAGCCGGCTGCTGTATCCAGAGCCAGGTAGGAATTTTCCCCCCTTTCCCCTGATTGGCTGCTGGGAAGGGTTTTTTTCCTGCCTACCTTGCACTAATGGCAGTGTTTTGAGGTATTGTTAGGTTGGTGCTGTTTGATTAGGCACTGGCAGGAGAGTTTTAGGAATAGGGTGCAGGCCGGTGAGCACCCAGTGGCGCTTCCCCATGGGTGGGGAACAGGGTCTGCCATCAGTGCGGTATGTTTGTGGTGGCTACCATAGCACAGGCAGATGCCTGCTGGGATCCCCAGGCACAAGGCCTTCCCTCATGCTAGACGGCTGGGGCGTTAGGCACTTGATAGGGGGATCCATGGCCTGGCCGGCCGGGTTGCAGCTATTCTAGAGATGGCCTACACCCAGGGCTTTGGGGCTTGCCCAGGCAGGTCAAGCCAGAGGTCCGGAGTTGACCCCGTGGCTTGACCTGTACTGCTCAGTTAGCCCTTGCTGTGGTTATGTTAATGGTCATGTTCATAAATGGCCCTTTAGTTCCAAGCCTGTGTCTGTCTCTTCATTCCGGCTGGGGTTACAATCTAGCCTCTTTCGGTCATGACCAGGTACGGAAAAATTGAGCCTAGAAGCAATTTCTTCTGCTTTCCTACTCTCCTCTGCAAAGGAAGTTTGAGCAGAAAGTGTCAATCTAAATTGTTTTGTTACATCAGTTATTAAAACTGTTATGTGGTGTTCTTTGTTTTGATTTTAAATTCATAGGGAAAATAGAACAAGCACAGTCAAATGCTTTCTTTGAATGGCTGTCATCTTTGTGCATAATAAATACGATCCAAGAATCCGGAGCAATAACTAATGAATTTCTCAGTACCTTTACAATTTCTTCTGAGCTCTCACAAGAGTGAGAATTTAGGGTACATTTTTCTTACAAAAAGCGCAGTTGGAAGTTAACAAAATATAGAGTCCACTTTGTCTTTTCAAATTTGCTGTTTTTTCTACAGATATGGCAATTTCAATTTGTGGTGAAAACTAAGGGTGGGCAGAGCTTGATAAATCTGCTTGAGAAATAATACCCGTAGTGGGGGTTTGGTCAAAACTAGGCCCTAGGTCACGATATGATGACTCTATGATAGAGTCATAGAGTTGCCAGCTCTGGGTTGGGAAATTCCTGGAGATTTGGGGGTGGATCAACAAAAGGGCAGGCTTTGGGGAGGGGAGGGACCTCAGTGGGGTATAATGCCATACAGTCTACCCTCCAAAGCAGCCATTTTCTCCAAGTGAACTGATCTCTGTTGTCTGGAGTTCAGCTGTAATTCTGAGAAATTTCCAGGCCGCATCTGGAGGTTTGCCTGCTTGTAATGGGAGAGCCTTTGCTGGCACCCTCCATCTCCAGCTGGTGCTCAATGGAACAGTTATGGGGAAACAGGAGGGAGGAAACAACATTGCATAACAATGCAACATCACTTCTGGCTGGAACCAAGAAGTGATGGCACCAAGTTATATCACTCTATGCATTTCCCCAATCTCTATGTTTTATTGTTGTTGTTGTTGTTGTTGTGTGATTCTCTTTGGATGCCTCCCAAACACTCCCACTGCAGCTCCCACTGTTATTTATATTCTGCCTTTTGTGCGATTTTTTTTAAAAAACTGAGTTTTACAGCTTGGCTCTCCATTGCAGCTGCAAGACCAGGATGCCTACATTTCCCATCAAAACTTGAGGGAAGCTGACAAGTGTCCAACCTGTGTAAGGCGTCACTTGTAGCTTGGCTCCCAGACTCAGGCAGATTACACAGTGTAAGTCAATATGATCAGCAACTGGGTCATTCAATAAACAATACAATAGGGTAAGGAGAGCAGAAATCTGAAAAGAAGCAGAAATATGATACAGAGCTGAAAAATGCTGAAACAAAGCATAAGCAGATTAGTATGATATATCCAGAAACGTGAAACTATCCAGTAGGATCATAATTACAGCAGCCACAGTATACAGTAGTATATTACAGAGGGTAGTATACATACTTACCCCTTAACCAACACATATCTCTGAACATTTCTTATTGTACTCTTCGAACCGTTTCCTTACTGAACCATTTCCTTACAGCACAGCACTATTACATGTGCAAGAAGATGCTCCTGAATATGACTAAAGAGGTCCATTCATGACTACTAACCATGGTGGCAAAAGGGAACCTCCACAGCAGTACCAGGAAGCAGCTTCAGGGGAAGGCCTTGACCTCTGTGCCCTTGTTTGTTGGTTCTCCGGAGCAACTGGCTGGCTGCTGTGTTTTGATCCAGCAGGACTCTTCTTATGCTTTTTATGTTATGTCATGCCATGATCTGGAGGCCAAGCAGCACCAATGTTGCAAAGGGCACCTCCTAGAAAATTTTTGGACCAGACCTAGGCCGTCATCACATGGGCATCTCTTCCGTTAAATTTACAGCATATAGCGTCCTACCTGTTATCGGCACAGTAACGTTTCTTTGGGTCACCTAACGGCTCTTCGCGCCACCAGCTGTCCACACCGAAGCACTCTGTTCTGTTCTCTCTAACCGCGCAGAAGCAGCTCCTCCCCCCCTTTTTAAAAAAATTATTCTGGCGTTTAATTCCGCTATAACGGAATAACAGCATATAAACATTCCGTTAGAGCAAAACATTACGACCCTTTTGTTTTTCCAACTTTGAAATTATATAAATAGCCCTTTGCCCGGAGAAAACTCCCTGTCTGACGTGATCCCCATCGCTGAAGACTCTGCCATGGCGATTGAGTCATTTTTACTTCAGCAGAAAGTTTGCATTGTGTTATGTCATTATGGCGTTACAAGGACATAATAAAATAAAAAAGGGGAGTTGCAGGAAGAAATGGATTCTGGGATTGAAGGGAGGGCATAGGACGTTGCGAGGCGAAATACATCGATGTGAGGCATTCACACTGAGGCACAAAATAGCGCAACTATCAAGCACAAAGCAGAAGAGAGAAAATCGCTACAGTGTTGGAATAAGGTGGGTGTTTGCCGGGAAATAGCGCCATTTTAGCGCTAAATAAAAGCCCGTGTGACGACGGCCCTAGTCTGAAATATATCAACAGTGGATATTAAAGTCCACGTTTTATAGAAGTTGTTGGCTATTCTAGAAAAGTATATGGGGGAAAATGTGGGGTTAATTCCCTTCCCCCTGCTATTGCTATATCTAGGGTTGCCATCTGCCACCCTTCCCGGGGCAAGGGATTCCCTGCCCCCATTTGTCGTCCCTTGGCCTGGCTTGCCTGGCTGGTGGGAGGGGAAGCATGGGGATAGGGAGAAGCGTGTGCATGTGCTCCACCTCTCTAGAGGAATCCCAGTGTATGTTTTGAACATGAACACATGTGCTGCTCCTCCTTTCCCTCCTCTATCTCTCTCATCTTCCGATGAGACAAAGGAAGGAACTGCAAGGAACTGTGGTGTGTGCATGTACACTGAAAGTGAAAAATGCCTCCAAAGAGGCGATCTTCAGACAGCTTATACTGGGATTCCTCTATGGAGAGGGAACGCAGGAGCATGCACGGGCATAGCACATGCACAGGAGGTAGGTGCACTACTGCCCCCTGCCCCCTAGCCCCATGCCCCCCAATTGGGCCCCAGGGACCCTTGGCAATGCTGGCCGTATCTACCTGAAGGGAAGGGGCAAGAGCAGATGCTGGTGCTTGTGGTCTTGCTTTTCCACCACTCTGAAACATTTCAATGCACACAGAGGATATACTGATGATCAAGAGCAGAGATAGCTTCAAAGAGGTATTAGACAGATTCCTTTTTATTGATTGGTGTACTGATTAATTTTCATTTACAGTCCACCTTTTTTACTGGGACTTCAGATGGATTACAACTACAACAGAATTATTTCATTGGAAAGCCAATTAAATATATGATAACATTTGAATAACAGCAATATTTGAATCTAACAGCAACAATTTCTAGTAAAGCTACTCGGTCAATAAGCACATGGATTATTCAATATGACATCAAGATCCAAGTCTAATGGCAAAGATTCCTAGCAAAACAGCATCATACAGTGGGGCTGGGATTAAAGGTCTGGGAAAAAAACCCCACTGACCCTAATACAGTTATGTTTTGCACATTTTGTGAAAAGATAGAAGCTTGGGGCCTTCATCATAGCCTCAGGCAGGCTGTTCAATAATGTGGAAGCCACCACAGAGAATGCATAGGAATAGGCAATGGCAGATTTTACCTATTTTCAGGGTGGCACTTTCAGAAGGATTATTAGCAAAGCTATCACAGTGGAACATAGTAGGAGAAACAGTTGTGTAAGTGTGTGGATCCAGTGCTGTTAAGGGCTTTGTAGGTGATAGAGCCTTGAATTCAGCCCAGTACCTGACTATTAACCAACGGACTGTCTGCAGGTTGGGAGTGATATCCATTTTGTGGCATTCTGTACCAACTGGAGTTTCCAAGATGTCTTTAAGGGCAGACCCATGTAAAGTGCATTAGGTAGCCTGGCCTCAAGGTAACCAGAGCACAACTCCATGTGACCAGGTCAGCTGAGTCAAGGTGGGATGCCTTGCTCTGAACTATACAGATTTGGTAAAATGCCCTTTTTGTTTCTCCAGCAATAAGGCTAGATACAGAATCACCCCAGGATCTTAACTGAATCACCAAGACACAATTGGGCCCCTTCAAAAAAGGGAGTCCCCTGTCCTTCAGGGCCTCTGTTTTCCCAATCATTAAATCAGTCTTGTCAGGTCTGAATTTCAGATTCAACTACAGCACGGAGGCATCAATCCAGAAACTCTATAGGGTCACCTGGCAATTTGAATAAAATGGCTCCTAGCCATGTTATCTAAATAGGGTTGCCATTCCCCCGCCGGGGGCAGGGGATCCCTCTCTCCCACCCTCCACTCCCCACTGCCCCTGGCTGGCGGGGGAGGCACAGGCCTTCCGGGCCTGATCTGGCCCGATTTGGGCACAAATCGGGCTGGAAACAGGCTGATTCAGGCCCAAATCAACCCAGATTGGGCTGCTGTGGACTGTGGGAGCACTCCTGCACTCCACAGCAGCCCAATCCAGGCTGACTCGGGCCTGGATCGGGCCACTGTGGAGCATGGAAGCAGTCCCATGCTCTGCAGCAGCCCATTCTAGGCCAATTCGAGCTTGATTTCCTCTCCCCCGCCCCGCGGAGCGTGGGAGTGCTCCCAGGGCAGCCACAGCCTGTGAGATGATGTCACTTCCTGTGAGCGATGGGCACCAATGCAAGTAGGTGCCAGGGCCCCCACTTCCAGCCACGAGGACAGGGGGACCTGGCAACCCTATGTCTAAAGGAAACCTCCATGTTCAGAAGCAGTAACCTCTGATCACAATTACAGGGAAGAAATATCAGGGGAAAGCCTTGGCTTTTATCCCTTGTTTGTCTTCCAGGGTAACTGCCACCATGTAAAATAAGGTGCTGGATTAGGTGGACTGCTGATCTGATCCATCAGGATTTTTACAATGTTCTGGTGTCTTAAATTCCCTAGTAGATTTGATGACATCCCCAATCTGTGGTTCAGTGCAGTCTCAACACACCCTTATCTTATTTGAGCAAGTATTTACATACAGCAGGGGATGAGAAATCCTATATTCTGCAAACATACACCAAGAAAACCAAAGTGTTCACAAGTTTGTGACTTTAGTATGGCTCCTGTAGGCAGTAAGCTAAAACAAGACAACTCCTCTTCCATAAATAGGTAGGGGAAGGTCTGCCAGAGGAACTCCTGGTGCTACTAAAGACTAATTGCTGCTGGAATTGTCAAGTGATATGTAGGTGTTAAATTGCCACTTTGCTGTTGTACTATTGTTTGCATGAAACACTGGTAAAATGTTGCTTTTTAAAAAGCAGTTTAAATTCTGAATAAATAATACTGATAATATATTCTAGGCACTTAAAAATGGAAGGGACAATCTGCATATCTGGAAAAAAACCAACATTATGTCATTGTTATTCTCAGCAATAAAAATTATTAAGACAAAATACAATCATGTTGTGGTAAAGAAAAGGGGGATACTAGCTTCAATGCCTGCAGACTCCACTGTCCTTTCTACTGTCACCCTAGATTTCTTTGACCAACTGTGAGCCAAACTACAAGTGTCACCTGACACTAGTTGGACACTTGTCAGCTTCCCTCAAGTTTTGATGGGAAATGTAGGCAGCTTGGCAGAATGTTGCACAAGTGACAGTTGAAAAGTCCATTGAACAGCAGTCGGAGAGCCAAGCTGCAAGACCAGGATGCCCACATTTCCCATCAAAACTTGAAGGAAGCTGACAAGTGTCCAACCTGTGTCAGGCGTCACTTGTAGCTTGGCTCATTGCTTCTTGCATCTTTATCAAACCAGTGTCTCTGATGCCACCTCTCCTCAATCCAGCAAAATATAGTCCTTCTAGATCACAGGATATTAAAAGGAATTAACTGCTGAGTAAGGCTGTCAGATCTGATCAATGGAGGGTGCAGGAATGAATGAACCCAAGGCATGCATTATGTTGTTCCAGAGAAGGTTCTGGATGGAGAAAAAAAATGAGTACATTCTTTGCTGGTCCAAAGCACCATTAATCAATCACAGATATAGAATCACAAATTCATTGCTGCTATAATGATTGATTTATTACTGAGATAATGTATATGAAGCACTTTGAACTCTTGAAACATGATAGATAGATAGACAGACAGACAGACAGACAGAGAATTCTGAAGGAGCAAGAGCAAAATGGGGCATGTACAAAATCTGCCTGAAAGTACTCTTAAGTCCCACTTTAACACAGTGTTAGTTGTTCATTTGCAATAAATGGACAGCTTTGTGTAGAATCAAAATCATGCAGGCTATCAACAACAACAACAACAACAGTTGATTTACGTATATGCTGCCCTTCAGGACAACTTCATGCCACACTCAGAGCAGTTAATGAAGTGTGTTATTATTATCCTTGCAACAATCACCCTGTGAGGTGGGTGGGGCTGAGAGAGCTCCAAGAAGGTGTGACTGACCTAAGGTAATTCTCGCAACAGTCACCCAGCTGGGTTCAAGCAGAGGAGTGGGGAGTCAAACCCGGTTCTCCAGATTACAGTCCCTCTGCTCTAGTCTTCTTAACCACTACATCAAACATGAAATAGGTTGCCCTGACAGACTTTCCAAGAATGTAATGTGAAGAGTTGCTTTCTGTTTCATGACAGAATGTCCTTACCAAAACTCAAACCCAGTTAACTAATTTGCAGAGCATGCCAACCGTTCACTAATTATGATGAATCTGGCCTCTGATTCTGTTGTTCCAGCTGTAGGTGGTGTGATGTTTTTGGCAACTCTGTTCCTTTAATCTGGGCTAGTGTTTAACCAAAAGAAAATGAAGATGAACTCTATAACCAGTGCAATGGGGACTAAATATATTCCCCTATGCTGAAAAAAACTGACAGTCAGTTAAGGGGAAAGAGAGGTGGGAGAAATTGGCCTGCTGAGGCTACTAAGAATTCATAGAATCGTGGAAAGTGAGATATACGGAGATTGAATGAGATTTCCAAAATGTTCCTTCTCCCAATACTCCTCTCAGTCCCATTTCCCCCTTGCTTGTATCATTTTAAAATACATTCCACTGGATCCCTGATCTTTGTACACTGCAGCAGAAAGGTTTTCACTTACTTCAGTGTCAAACTCGATGGAATTAGACTTTATATGTGCCTCAGCCTTGTTCACATATAAAGCGAGTGATGTGTGATTGATTTTAACAACAAGATGATCATCGAGGCACCAAACCCTTCTTCCTCCCACATCTTACCTCCTGTAGTTGATGACTCCATTTCCCCCATTTACAAAGCTCATTTCAGAATTGAGCAAGAAAAGTGTCCAGAGCAACAGTCCAAAGGGAGAGAAGGTCCTGAAGAAAGGATGCGTCCAGTACCCCTCTGCAGTGCACTGCTCTTATCTCACCCTCACTGTGTGTGAAAGGAGTAGGCGCAAAATCATGAAATGTGCCACCCTGTGATGTCTAGTTTCACTTTCAATTGCCCAAATATCCCCTAAAATTTTATGCACCAATTTCACAGTTAGCAACATGCATTGAGCCAATTGGGACAGTTCATAACTCAACAAGTTTTATGTGTCAGGTCTCCAGTGCAAGCACACAATCTGCCACTGAGCTCACTCAACTGGTTTTATCAATGCTAAATCAGAGATTAACATAGCAAAGGAAGAAAAAACAAACAAAGAATATCTGCTTAAGGCTAGTTCTACTTCATTTCATGCCCCTGATTTCACTAACGATGCCACCATCCTAAGCAAAGGTACTCCCTTCTAAGTCCATTGACTTCAATGGATTTAAACCTAGGGATTGCAGTGTAAATGTACTAAAGCATATTACATTAATCCTTTTGAAGACCCATATATATGCACTGAACAGTTTCATTAACCCTGCTACAACCCCTCACATATGCAGTCTCTCTTTCTGTATGTTAATATCTGAATCAGCTGTTTGATATCTGACTCCGTTGTTTGATGGGGAAGACAGAGTGGTACTAAATCCACTCCCCTAGTTCCATCTGGACCAGCTGCTTGGAGTTATATAATTTGTGTTTTGTGCACGCAGCTCTAGTTACTGAATTATGCCAGAGAATCTGTTGCAGCTGTTTGCCTCTGCAGTTTGGTATCCAGATACTTATGGCCCCTGACCCGGCTTTGTCCTTTTCACAGACAGACATGATGTTGGGGAACTCAGTGCTCCAGTCTGCTGAGCCCTGATTTGGCACAGTAGCATGGGGGTGAGGGGCTTCAGCCTTCGCCCTTCACCATTTTTCTGAGCCAAAATGGCTGTGAGGGACTATATTGCCCCACTGTGGGGCTCCATGTCACATGCTGCATGCGAAGCCCCACAGTGGGACAACTATGGCTTCTTGCAGCCATTTAGACACAGGAAAAAGGCATAGGTAGGGGTGTGCATTCCAGAATTCCCAAGTCAAAAATATACACAATACCACTGTATTACCATGATTTTCTGGAATGGTTGTGAAAACACAGGATTCCTAGGCATTACAAAATACACACACTCCTGAAAAATCCGTGTAATTTTTCATGCTTTTGTGATTATCAGCAGCAGCAGTGGTCATCTTATTTTTCTTTGATTCTTTGAATCTCCCAGCAGCAACCCAAAGAAAGTGTAAGCCAGGCACAGGACATTGCAGACCTAAAGAGCTGGCTCTCTTCTCCTCCTTACCTCCCTCTTTTGTGGGAGGGAAGGGCTCTTTTTTCCTTGGCATGTAAGATGGCTGGGGGCACCAGGAGCCTATAGAATTGGAGCCCTTAGTCCAATTCACTGAAACTTGGAGATTCTTTAGTGGACAGGAAGCACTAGCTCCATGGCAATTTTGGTGTCACTTGGTTGAAAAACTGCCACTCAAGCCCTTCCCCACAAGCACCCCTATCAGGGAGGAGGCCCTTTGTCTCGTCTTGGCATGCTACCCCAACAGAGTTGCTGCTAGATACCTCTGGCTTGGGTTCAGCAGCAGGTTCTGCATGCCTTTCACAGGCCCCCACATTCCTACAGTCTCCAGCAATCTTAAATCGGCCAGGGACTTGCCTGAGATTGTGGCCACCAAAATTGCCAGAGTCCACTGCTGGCTGTATTGCAGGACCCTCTCTAAAACCTGCATGCCTCTCCCTTAGTGGTTGTTCCCAAGAAGACCCAGGGTGAGTATTGCTTAATTCATAACCACTCATACCCTCAGGCCCTGACCTGGCTAGCCCAGGCAAACTCATTCTCATCAGATTGTGAAAACTAGCAGGGTCAGCCTTGGTTAATAATTGGATTGGAAACCACCAAGGAAGACCAGGGTCACTATGCAGGGGCAGGCAATAGCAAACCACGTGTATTATTCTCTTGCCTTGAAAACCCTAGCAGAGATTACTGTAAATCAGCTATGACTTAACAGCACTTTCCATCTCCATACCCCAGGACTCTGGTCAGGGAAGCCACACACACCCCCTGAATTCTTTTCCAATAAATATGCCTTGTTCAACCATGCAGTTGGATTGTTAGGTCCTGTGGCTCAGGGGCCATCATGGCCAAGTGCAATGTTCAGTCGACTTTCCAGCTGTTGCTTGTGCACCTTGCGATTTTTGCTTGCTGGGTTTTAAATTTAACAATACCTGATATGTTGACAAGGCCATGCACATGGGGTGCTCTGTTATATTGACTGTTTTTGAGGCTTTCAGCACCTTCTCAGATTGGGCTATAAAACACTACATGGGATGCTCACATGCCATGCACTACCTAGATGACTTTTTAATTGTGGACCCTGAGAGCAGTACGGCCTGTGTCAACCACATAGATGCCTTCTGGCTACTGAGCTAGGGATCCTGGTGGCACAGGAAAAAATAAAGGGCCCTGCCACTAGGTTGGCCTACCTAGGTCAGGGGTCCCCAGCATGGTGCCTCTGGGCACAGTTGTGCCCACTGATACCTTTTCTGGTGTCCATCAAGTGTTTTTTAAAAGTAGGAAGGGCTAAGTGGGGCTTTTGTGAAGCATAGCTTCTGATTGGCCATTGGAGTATTGATTGCCTGTGTAGATTTTTAAAACCATTGCTTTGGCAGAAACTGCTTCTACACCATAAGGATCTTCACTGTGTGACTGAAGGTAAGCTGTAGCAGTCATTTTGGCAGCCATATTGTTGCTGCACCCACTACACTGTGCCAGAATTCCAAATGTGCCTGCAGGCTCAAAAACATTAAGCACCCTCGACCTAGGTATTGAGATGGACTCTGTGCTTGGGTTTCCTGGCTAATATGCTCCAGAGCCTGCCGGAATTTATCTACCAGACAAAATTGCTCACTCAAGGAGATGCAGACCCTAACCAGGCAATTTAACTGCCTGTAGGATTATGTCCCTCAGCTACTGCTGATTCAGCTACCCTGCACCACCACATCCACATTGGCAGTCCTTCCTGACCCATTTTAAAGAGGTCTCCCCATGGAAAAATATGTGGGACTTGGTACCAATTTTCAGGTACAGATTGACACTGTGGGCAGCATGGATTATGGGGTTTATCTACAGAGTCGTCGATGCGCATGCAAGCAGCCAAACCAATGGGCTGTGTTGTATATCCTGTGCAAGCTCACCTTTTTAGAGCTCTTTCCAATCCTAGTAGCAGTGGTCATTTGGTGGGAATGGCTCAGGTTTCGATGTGACAATCTGGCAGTAGTCCAGGTTCTAAACAGGTGGTCATCATGCTCAGAGTGGGGTCATGTGCCTTGTGCACAAGTTGTATTGGTATGCTTGGTGGCTAACATCTTGTTTTCAATAAAGGAAAACCCAAACAGCCTCAGAATGCCTCTGCAGGGGGAGGAGGAGCTCCTCCCTCAAGCTGTTTCCCTGTGTCAAAATAGCAAAAGATGGAGGGTTTTCCCAT
The DNA here is from genome assembly GCF_028583425.1 of Eublepharis macularius. Classification (NCBI taxonomy): domain Eukaryota; kingdom Metazoa; phylum Chordata; class Lepidosauria; order Squamata; family Eublepharidae; genus Eublepharis; species Eublepharis macularius. The sequence continues at coordinate 75,627,359 of NC_072798.1, forward strand.
TTTCCCTGCTCCTCATGGTTTATTCTATGCATGTGGAGCAGGAAAAACATGAGGAATACACTGTTGTGCTATTTTGACAAGGGGAAATAGCTTGAGGGCAGAAGGAGGAGCTTCTCCTCCACCCACAGAGGCATTCTGAGGCTGTTTGGGCTCTCTCTTTTTTTTTTAAACAGTAATTTCCAAAGCTTCTGTGTGGCTGCAGGGAACTTGAGTCCCCCCCCACCCCAACTCTTTAAAAACCTGCACATCTAGTTTGACCCTCAATGATCACACTGTCTGATCAGCAACCAATCTGGGATTTCTTTGTAACTAGCAATTATGACATGAGCAGAACCTTCAGTAGTTCGAACATTCTAACCTCTGCAGCATTGGGTGAAGGTTTACTATGGAATCCTAGGCAAAGTTACTCCAACTGGTTTACACTGGAGTAACTCTGCATACAATTGCACTGAAGATTGCACTTTCCCTACTTGTACTTTTCTCCCCAAAACTACTTAATACTAGCCCTGACTGGAAGTGTTGATCACTTCCCATCACAGAACCCCAAAGGGGGGGAAATGACTTGGAAATTGTAGGTTTATGTTAGACGGTGGAAGTGCAAGCAGGGGAAAGATTTAGTTCTCCTCTCCTCTGATGTATACTTGCATTTCAAATTCCACTCCCCACTATGCCCACCCTGCTTTATAAATGCATGAAGTTGCCATACCAAGTCAGACCCATGGGTTTATCAAGGTCAATCCTGTCTATTCTGACTGGCACTGGCTCTCCAGGATCTTTTGTAGAGGTCTTTCACATCACCTTCCATCTGATCCTTTTAATGGAGGAAGCCAGTGATTGATGCTTATATGTTCTGAATACAAAACAGATGCCGTATCAGTGAGCCACAGCCCTGCTCTTGCAGGGACTCACTTCAATCCAGCCGTGATGCATGGGTTTGCCACCATCCTTTCTAGTGTGGTTATTTTATTTCAAAAGGCATCCTTGCTTATGTTACACTCCCACAGTTTATGTATATTCATAAGTCAATATGGTTATTAAAGCAACAATATCCTTTTATAATCATTAGCTGGTTGATTTTCTGTCACTTCCATCAGTACAATGTCAGCCAATAACTGTCTTTTAAAAAGGAATTTATGGTTGCTAAAAATCTGTATGCGCTCCTGTGGTGCTCCACAATGTGACAGCCTTATAGATTTTTAAATAGTCAAATAATCAGATCTCATTGTTTGGGTTAACTTATGAATAACTGATGCTGGAACAGGTGAGTGAATTCCTTTCTGACTACCACTGTAAGAGCATGTTGAAGATGATTAAAAGGTAATTGACCCTTAAGCGGCATAGAGTATGTATACCACCACTGATATGAAATATAGCCAGTGATTAAAGGCAGAGCATTTTATTTCTATCAAGTCTGGTCAATTTAAATCAAATATATGGTGAATAATTTTAATTTAATCAATGGCTTCAACCCCATGAACCCAGCAAAGCAGACAGTAGGGTGATCAAGTCTTTCCATGTGCATAGGATGATATAGTCAAATCTTATTGGCTATGTGACATTTTCATGAGATTGGAACAGAGCAAAGGTGAAGTTTCCTGACCTCAGTTTTTTAGCTTCATGATAAGACTCATGTAGCAAATGAGATTTGGCTATATGATGATGTCTGAAGCGAAAACAGAAAAGACAATACTTCCTGTCTTCACTCTGACATCTTTTGGTTTAAAAAAGAAAAATAAGAAATGGCACCTAGCAACGGTGAAAAGTACAATCACTATTGCTAGTAAACGGGCACCAATGCCCTGTTGCTGAAAAGGATGGCCTTCTTCACAGGCTGCACTGTACAGCAAAAGGGGAGGGGATTTTACTTTTGTCCTATTATTTCTATACTTACTCTCATTTGTTTCCCCCTTCCCCAAATAGCTAACAGTTGCTATCAATAACAACATTAACTCTCCATCAGTTGTTGAAGAAAACATAATATATATCACTTATGGGGAAAGATCTCATGAAAATATGCAAGGTTTACTGAGAAAGCAGTTGAGTGCTTACTGGGTATTTGTGCTTATTGTTAGAGTAAGAGCTGGTTGTATTTATATACTTTTCTCCCCAATGGGGGTTCAAAGCAACTTAAACGTTGCTCTCTGCTCCTCCATTTTATCCTGACAACAAAACCTCCATGAAGTACTTTGAGCTAAGAAAGAATGGTCACCCAGCAAGCTTCCATGGCATACTGAGGATTCAAACAGATTCCATTCACCCAGATCCTAGTCTAACACTGTAATTACTACACCATGCTGACTCTGGAATTGCAGTGGTTAGGATTATAGATGGGCACGAACAGCAATACGAACTAAAAAAAAGCCACAAACAGCCCAATCAGCTGTTTGTGAACAAGCTGTTCATGAGGCCCCATTCTAAACGAACTCTAAATGAACAGGTGGTCGTTGCAAGTCTCGTTCGTTGAGGTTCGTCAAGCCAGACGGTCTGGCACCTGCAATCAATTCCCTTAGCAACCGGAGGCAGGGAATGCCTGAACTCTGTCTGAACTCCTGCTGTTGCCCTGGAAACTCCAATCTAAGCCCAATTTAGCTTGATAGGTAGGTCTTCCTTTCAAGTGTGGAGCTCCAAATTTGTTACAAGGAAGCAAAGAGCAGGGGGGCTCCCAGCTCTGGTTTTGCAGACAGGAGAGGGAGAGACATTTGTTGTTGGCATTTTGAGAGAGAGACAGGGACAGTGCATTGGAGCTTGAATTTTCTTTTTGTGTGTTGGGATAGGGATCTACCTCTTCAAGTTCCAGGGTTGCTGCCACACTCTGGGCCAAGCTATTATTTATTACTGGTACCTTTCCTGCTGCCTGCTCAGGTAAAGTTTCTGGGAGTGGTGCGGTAGGGATCTACCCCTTCAGGTTCCAGGGCTGCTGCCACACTCTGGGCCAAGCTATTATTTATTATTGGTACATTTCCTGCTGCCTGCTCAGGTAGGGTTTCTGGGAGTGGTGTGGTAGGGATCTTGATGGCTGGAGGAGAGCCTGCTGGCTCTCACGAACAATGAACATGTTCATGAACAGGTCATGTTCATCAATGTTCATTGTTCATTGTTTGTGCCCATGTCTAGTTAGGATACAGGGGTGTATACAGACTTGTGGGCAAAGGAGAAGCACCTAAGACCATGTTCTTCCTTCTTACACTGAGAGTTCAAACAGGTTGCTTTTCCCCACCCTTTTTTGAAGAAACAATACCTGCTAAGGCATTTTCTCATTAGGACTATCTCATGCTGAACCACTGACTATCTCAGACACCATAAATATTTTGTTATTATGTATTCATGCAGTATCAATTATAATAGCACTAATTAAAAAGCATGCAAATTTCAGATGCTGCGAGTGTGTTTTATTCTAATTCAGACCCTCAAAATGTTCTGTTTGTTTTGCTCCTAAGATGCATGGAAAATGATAATAGCTTCACACGGTTGGTGAATGTGAGATGATTTCACGACTCACAGGCTGACACAATGCATCATGAAAGGTAGGCTAGTGGAACAAAACAGTTAATTTTGCTGCCTTTAAAAATAGAATTCAAGCATGCAATATCAAATGAAATGTTGGTTGGAATGGAAATTAAAAGAATGCTTTGGGAAACAGCAAACACAATCTTCTAAATTGCAAATATCCATCATAAGAAATGCCTCCAGGGTAGACCAAGGTGGACATGCTCATACCAGATAAATTTACAGTGCTATCCTAAACAGACTTAGCTCTTCTATCTCCATTGACTTCAATAGACCTAGAAAGGTGTAAATCTTAGATTGCACTGCTATTCTGTGTTTTTGGGGAGGCGATTGGATCACTCCTTTGGGATAAATGAAGTGAGGTTCTAATGCTTGATGCTTAGGAATCCCATACCACCACTAGGGGCAGGGGATTCCTCACTCCCAGTCTCTGCCCCTCACCACATCTCACCAGGCTGGGGGGGGCATGGAAATGGGCCTGGGAGCCCTGCAATGTGCTCTAGCTCCCTCTGGAACATTTCTTTGTAAAATCAGGAATGACAACATTCCTGGTGCAATGCAGAAGCAATGGGTCCCATGCAGGGCCAATTTGATACAAATTGGCTCCCAATCTAGAGTTTGGGGGCAATTTTTATCAATTCAGCCCTCTGTGGGACCTGGCGCTTCCCTGTCATGCCAGGAGTGACATTATTCCCAGTGCGACAATGAAGTGCTCTAGAACACACGCATACAAAGTGAATCCTCCTGGCATGTACCCTCCCCCCAACTCCCTCATCTCCTGGTTTCAAGCCTGGGGGATCTAGCATCCCTATTAATAATATATGTGACTATTGGAAGCGTTGTCTGGTGTCCCCGCCCCCACAGCCTTGTTTCCACAGCGAGCAGGCTAGTGGCTAGCAGTCTACCATCCCTCACATAAGGAATGTGCCACATAAATTATCAACTTAGAGTGTAAAGATTCTGGTCTTCAGATTATCAACTTATGCCCAGAAAAATGATTTTGCTGATTCCATGTTGTATAACTGGTGTCAAATTCACAGAGTTCTATGGTTTTATACATATTTTTGCATATTTATTCATGCATACAGAGTTTAATGTATATTATTTATATGCATAAAGGCTCTCTGCAGACATTAACATGTAGGTTCTACCAAAGTGTTGACACTTTCCAGGTGGCAGCTGGCAACCTCCCACCCCCATCCTCATTAATTTTAGTAGTAAAAGCGTGTGTGTGGGAGAGTTAATGGTGATGCTCTAGGAATTCCTTCAATATGAGGATTGGTTATGCTCTAGGAATTTCCCTAAACTTTTCCTTCTGAAAAGTACCATAAAGATTGGGAAAATTACTAGACAAGCATGGAGGAAATGATGACACACACACTCCAAACACTTTCCTCCCCAGGCATGGCTCCAAAAACCTCCTTGCATTAGCTGGAGCAGGACTGGCAGCTATGCTATCATGACCTGGTGTTCACCCTGACCCTCCCATTGTACGTATGTATTTCTTGTATACAGATTGAATATCTGCAAAAGTCTATGTTGTATTCAATCTGTCTAAGCTGTAATTTCTCATGGACTTGCATGTTTTGGAGTTTCTCATACATACAATCACTGGATTTGAGGTGGATATACAAGTCAAAAGAAACTAAACGTGCCATCCCAAGGACAGTTTTATCCTTCTAAGACCATTAAAGTCAATGGACCTGTAAGGGTGTAACTCTGCTTAGGATGGCACTGTAAATTTACGGCTTCAATGAATTCAAGGAACTCAATTGATTTATAGAAAATATACCAATAGAGCTACTTCAGGCACACCCAAGAGCTTGGACATGCCCAGTGGGGTTTTTGTTCTTGAAATGACGACATCCAAACCTAGCGATATTGCATGGCACTTTTGAAAGGCTCTTCAGGTTCAAAAGACATTTGGTACATGGCAAGTAGAGCAGCTGTTTGGGTATCCAAAATTAATGTTATGGTTCTTCAAATCCCAGGCGATATGTTGTGTCTGTTGCAAAGGACTATTTTTAACCTAGGCCAGGTACTAAAATATTGTTTTGGTTTGCACTGCTTTCTTCTCTGCTATCATATGATTTTAATTGTTGCCATCTAGCATTCATTGCTAGTCTTGCAAAAAGAGGAAGAGAGAATTAACAGGCATGTCTTACTAGAGTAGCCCTTTGCTTGTGAAGTCATTATTCACAGGTTATATCAGACTGCATAGCAATGACCTGTGCGATCTCACTGCCAGCATGTCTGGGGCAAATGATAATTCTGACACTTGGTAATGCATCACTTTCACAGCAGTTAAGGATTTATTAGCTTGGGAAGACTCACGGGTATAGCAAGGGAATGAGAGCCTATGGTATTCAAACAGTTGTGTTGCCTTGGCCATTTTTGATATTCTTGACTTAAGAATTTTTAACCTGCTTTCTAGGTCAAATAAGAGCCGTAGAGTTCATGACTTATCCAGATGGAGCTTTTATCTCCTGTCTAAATATGCAGTTTGTTTAGGTTACACAGTTTCTTAGCTTGTTATAAACATTTACCAGTGTTGTTGCAGTACCTAAGACTTCCTGAAGAGTCTAAATTAGGCTTCAGCTCCAGCAAAGCAAAAGGAGCCACCTCATGAAACAGATTTATTTGTCTTGTGATGGGACAGCTCTCGCTAGGTGCTGCAATTAAGTGCCTGAAGGAATGAGATGCTGTCTGGAATAGCAGACTTACTCCAATTAACTCCAGTGCCATGATGACAAAGGCAGCTTCAGAAGCTTCCAGAAATGGCGACTGTACCCCCCAAAAGGTACAGAGCTGATGAACCCTTCCTTACAGATATGATTGCTCAATGGCTGTTTCTAGAGAATGAGAAAATGAATGAAAAAGAGATCCTTCTCACCCAAGGCATAAAGAAAAGCCTTTGGGTGAATCAAAATTTTATCCTGCTATCGTCTTTGGAGACATCACAAGAGTTGTCTAAACCTCCAGGGACCTCCCCTTCACTTGGCCAGGGGAGGATGCTTCTGGAAGACTCAATAATAATTATAATGGTCTGAACCTCTGTAAACTATCTTAGTACCTAATTATCATTAGCATACTTCATTTAGACCTCACTTTTCTCCCCATTAGGGATCCAAACCAGCTTACATCATTTTTTCTTCTCCATTTTATCTCACAAAACCCCAGTGAAGTTGAAATAGGAAAGAGTCCAGTAGCACCTTTAAGACTAACCAACTTTACTGTAGCATAAGCTTTCGAGAATCACAGTTCTCTTCTTCCATGCAGCTGAAGAAGAGAACTGTGATTCTCGAAAGTTTATGCTACAGTAAAGTTGGTTAGTCTTAAAGGTGCTACTGGACTCTTTTCTATTTTTGCTACTACAGACTAACATGGCTAACTCCTCTGGATCTATATGGCCAGTGAAGTAGGTTAGGCAAGAGTGTGTGACCAGCCCAAGGTCATGCAGCTAGCTTCCACAACAGAGTGGAGATTTGAACCTGGCTATCCCAGATCCTAGTCTGATAATCTAACCTCTGTACCAACCTGTCTGTCTCATAATTTGTCTTTGTGTGATAAGAGGGGTAGTTATATATAAAAAAATATATCACTACCCCTCTCATCCACCCCATTTCATGGGTAATAGGCTTTCTTTGCCTATCTGAAGAAGGGAGTTTAATGACAACTTTGGTACTTGAAGAATGTTAACAAACAACTTTACTGAGAAATATTGTTGCAGAAGTGTGGTTAACTTGAACCAATTTTGCATACATTGATTTAAAGGTATGACAGTACTTCTCTTGGAATCCATAATGTAAAGTTTCTTTAGTAAAAGATGCATTGACTGGAAGTGCAGTCAGCTCAGAGGTTTTCATTGATAGAAATGATCCGCTGAAATGAAGGATCAAAGATAGATGACCAATTAATCAATGGGTAACTGTACAGTCCTAAGCAGAGTTGTACCTTTGTAAGATAGCAGCAAACTTAGAAGAGTGTATTTCTGCTTAGGATGGCACTGTGTCAAAATACAAGGTCACCACCAAATGCATTGTGTCTGTAACTTGGCTGTACCATGGGGTGGGGGAGAAAATCAAACATATGAAATCTCTTTCACGTGAAAGAATTCTTGGCATTCTCCACATGACTACTGTTTGCCCTGCACACCACCCCATCAAACACACAATACAATAATATAGTATAGATATTTATATTTAATATAGAACTATGACCTTTTCAATTACCAGATTACTTGTGAGCATGTAGAGTTGTCTCTGCCCACACCACTGTTGCCTCGGCCAGTCCTTGTGCATCCGGAGTGCAGGAAAAGGCTTCACTTTCTGCTTTCTTGCTTTCTCCTTAGTATGAGGCCGAGCAGCTCAGGCAAGAGAGTGAGAATGCCAAGGCTCCCAGAGTACAGCAAACTGGCTCTGAATAAAGGAAAGTAAAACCACACCCAACCCACTGTGGCCAGCTTGCCCTTTCCCCAGGTAACGACGTGGTGGTTTTACTCTCTTCATTGCCGCCAGCTTGCTGTGCTTCTAGTAGCTGCCTGGATGCTACAAGGAGAAGATTGAGGCTGTGAAAAAGGGGGTGTTGTGGGAAAGAATGGGCTTTTTGCTTCAGTTTTTGGCATGAGGCTCACAGATCCTCTAGTCCCTCTGGTAGCAATTTTTTCAAAGTATGAACCACCTACCAACCACATTATATCAGGGGCTAACCCTCTTTCTGGAACACAGTGATGCTCAGAAGATCCACATGTGGCTCTAGAGCTACTGGGTATCATTGAAATATTAGATGGAACCAAGCGTCCCGTATCATTAAATGTGGTATTCCTTCTATAACAGCAGTACCGACCCTGGTACCTAGAAAGAGTTACAGGCAGTTTAGCTACAGTTCTCAGGTGAAGCTACAGAAGTGCATAGATAGGAGACTGAGTTCAAAAGTTGACTTTTGTCTGTTACCCATAAGGCAATGTTTTCTGGTAAGTTCCTCTTGTTTGCCTCTTTTCATGATCATTTTTGACTTCATGTGAAAGTCTCAAAGAAAATGGAATGAACATTTCTGCTTATTGGAAAACTGGGGGTAGGGAAGTGTAGTGGCACTTTAGTTATCCCATTTAAGGAAAACCCTTTAGGACATCCTTCACACACTCCACAGATCAATGCAAATTGACAGCAAAGCATCAGAAAGCTGTAGAACTGTAATTGAAAATTGCAACTCTCCTGTGTTTAAATTCCTTCAGGCATTTCATGGCTACCTCCATCAAATTACACCATCTCACCATTTTTCAGTATTAAATCTTCCTCTCCCCCCTGCCCCTCTGGTCTTAAAGTGGGAAGTTCAGATACTTCCATAATGCAGCACTTCTGTATGCCCAATTCTTTCCTGTGAACAAAGTAAATAAACATTTTATTTAAAAAATATTATCAGCAGTAAAATTTGATACTGCTGTTTGCAACAGTGAAATTATAATGACACAAAGAACCAATTTTCACAAAGGAAGGCTGAAATATATATAAAGCAGGGAAATAGAAGAGAAATTAATTTGCTTTTCAGTAAAGGAGGAAAATATGGAAAAATAAACATTGTTTTCTAGCATTGCTATCTTGTGAGTAAAGATTAATAGATAATAAATTACTTTTATTTCTTAAGTAATGGTACCTTTCAACAATCTGGTTTTACAGTCAGCTTTCCCTATTAATCCTTTTTCCTAGTATTGATATCATTTGTTCATTCACTTAAATCTGAGAATCCAGATGATTTCTGCTCCAGACTGTTGAATTCTAATGTTTTCCCTAATGCTCTCCCATTTTATTAAAGTAATGATTTTCATTATTTATTTTGCTTCCAAATGCAATTGTGGTCCTATCGGGTTTGAACTGATATAGTACTATATCAGTGAAGTGTTCATAGTAATATTTCAGTTTTTAAAAGAAAAATGACATTTTTGGAACAGATAAATTCTTTTCTCCTACTTTGTCCATTTCACTGTAGATCAGAAAGGGGGCATGGTAAACTAAATCATGGTAAAGTAGAAGGTCGGACAGTGGAAAACAGCAGTGTCATTACTAGCTATATCATCAACTATTCCTACACTCCACTGATATAGCATGAGCTGAAGTGAGTTGATCATCTGCTTCATTTGTAAGCATCCATGCAGAGTCACTGGTGAATTACAAGTCCTGTTTCAGCATGTGTTCAGCTTCATCAAGGAGCAGAGTGCAAATCTCAGAGCTCAATCACTTTTGTCATCTACCATGCTCTGTCTATTTAGATGGGATTCCTGATTCCAGCAAACTGGGACATGCCACAGGTATTCACGGGGCGGGCACAGGTTAAAAAAAAGGTAAATTCAGTTTGATAATACCGAACTGGAAAAAAGCCCTGGTATTCCCTGAATACTGAATTGATTCTCTAGTTTGGTTCAGTATTACAGAGCAAATTTGATAAAATTTGGTCATTGTTTTCTAAGGAAAACTCAATTCAGTTTTTTTCTGGTGCCCTGGCAGGGGGTTGTCATTTTTTGACCTACTTTCACCAAATTTGCAGAGGACCTACTCTGAACTGTCCTGTAGTGCCTCCCCAAGTTTCATAAATACTGGACCTCAGGGGGCCATTTTATGCCCTCATCAAAGAAGGTGACACCAGGCACCTGCAATCTCCATTATTCCCTAAGGGGGAAACTATGGGGGCTATCTGAGGGCAGGCATTTTGTAAGCAAAATCTACCACATTTGCAGGAGACCCACTTGTAACTGTCCTCTAATGACCACCCAAGTTCCAGGGAGACTAGACCCTGGGGTCACTTTATGGGCCCCCAATGCAGTTGTCCCCAGCCACCTCCAATCCCCATTATTTCTTTTGGAGAAAATATGGGAGCAACCAAAATCCACTATATTTTCAGGGGACCTATTACTGACTGTCTTCTAAGGACCCTCCAAGTTTCAGGGAGATTAGAACCTGGGGTTCAATTCTGTGGGCCCCTGAACAAGGTGTCCTCAGTCACTCCATTTGTTCCTGTTGTGGGAAAAATCTCCAAGCTGACTCCTACTGGAGAAACATATGGACCAAGCCTGCCATGGCCAGAGACACACTCCCAAGCACAAGCTCCACACCAATAGAACCAATAGAACCAAAATGATGACCCCCCCCAAGTAGTGCCCCCTGACCAGGCTGTCCAGCCGCTGTCCATTGTTCCCAATGATGAGAACTTTTACAAATTTTTTTCCAGGAGCGCATACACACAAGGCAAGGATACCACAGCCAAGGCACTGTCTCAAATGCAAGCTCATAGTGAAAAATATAAAGAAACAGCACCCCAAGCCCCAATGACGGAGGGAAACAGTGCCCCCTGCAAAGAACAACCAGCAAAAATAGTTGAATTTAATAAAGTTAACTGGAACTGTAACACCAAACAACAAATCATCTACAACAGGATAAAACAAAAAAGACACACACACCCCAAGGAGAACAAGCAGGGAAATTAACAGTAACCAACTTCAAACCCACCCCCAACACACACAAAAGCCCAACCAAAGCACCCACACACAGCAAAAGAACAGTTTTTAAAATGCAAAGTAAAACAAACCCTTTCCTCTTCTCTCCTAACCCTATCCATCCCAGATGCCAGGCCAACCCCCTCCCTTCAAAGAGAGAAAAAGACCAGTGAGTTTACAATTCTCAACCTGGCAGCAACAAAAGCCCTCCAGGTGCAGAAGTCCTTCAGTTGCAGGTCTCGGCAGGGAGTAGCCAGAAGAATGCAGGATCCAGTCCCAGTTCACATTGAATCCAAAGCAGGCCATGCGCAGACCAGACCCCAGAGAAAGAGCCCAAGGCCAGCAGCAGGCAGGGTTTCAGATCTTTCCAGGCAGCCAGAGCACACAAAATGAAGGCTGCTCTGTGGCAAGCTTGCCCATTTAACTTCTTGCAGGGCAGTTTTAAAAAGGCACTCTTCTTCTAGAGAATTTCATTGACCAAAGAAGAAGGGCTCCTGCAAGGATTGTCTACTCACTTCCCCTCCCTTCCTCCTTCCTCCTCCTTTCTACCTCTGCCTCACTCCCCACTCCCTTGTCCCCCCCTCCCATTTGGTAAAAAAGGTGAGGAACAGTGTTTCTTTGCTGTTCCTTAGCCAAGGAACAGCAAAGGAACAGCCCAACTGCTATTACCAAAGTAACCCAAATTAATTTGGTAAACTTGAATTAGGGAATACTGAATCTGATTCGATATTCCATTTTTAGTTCAGTAATAGCAAATTTTATCAAATCAGGTAAAATTGGGTATTTTTAAAGGAATACTGAATCCGAATTGCACATCTCTAATTCACAGGCATTTAATAGGATGTTAAATAGGAATCAATAAGGGAGCTGGAACCAATATATATAGTGCTTCCAAACAGTAACAAAATGCTATTTTTCCCTAACAGGAGGGAACAAAAAATGTACAATGAACTGGCACAGGACAGGGGCTGCACTAGTATAGTATTAACACTCTCCCAATCACTCTTTTAGTTGTCATCTAGAACACTCATTATCTCAAGTCACAGATGCGTATTTACAGATATATTCTAGTTGTCATCTCAAAATAGTTTCATGAATGGTTGAGTCATCTTTCATATGATTAATAGCATATGTGTTTATTTTAAAATTAAGGCATTTGTTTATATATGTATATATAATCATGCACCACATATTTGATAGTGATAAATTGCAGGCATCAATGATAAATTGCAGAGCCGCATGATATATTGCAGAGCTGCATGATAAACAGCATTTGTTGCCTGTCCCTGTCTGCCTTAGCTCTACCTTCCCTATTAATATATCTTTGCCAAGGCAGGCTTTCCTACTAACTACCTGGTCCCCAATGCTTTCTACCAATAGAAGCCTACTTAATGTGCATTAATCTTTCACCTGTCCAATTTGCAGAGAATCACACTGAGGATGACTAATCCTCAGAACCGTGAACATCTACTGTAATTTAAATTTAATTTATAATTCTTGCCAGACTGGTAAAAGATCAGAACCAGGCCTATGCCTACTTTCTTGAGCAGTGGGATCTAGGCAAGGTGAACCAGGCAGGAATCACCTTGGGTGGAGCCATGGCACAGTGGCAGAGTCTCTGTTTTGCATACAGAAGGTTCTAGTTTCTAATCCCAGCATCTTCTGTTAAAAGTATCAGGAAGCAGGAGACGTGAAAGATCTTTGCCTGAGACTCTGGAGAGCTTCTGGCAGTCAGAGTAGACCTTCATAGGCCAATGGCTTGACTCAGTATAAAGCTGAGACTCTTTTATTTGTGTATAATTAAGGTGCTCTGTGTTTCAACATGCTTTTATGTGGTTTTAGCATTATAACTTTATTGCATTGTCGCACTTTGTTCACATTTTCTTGTGTACTTCAATTTGTCATGGCCTTTGGCCTCATGCAATAAATGCTGTCTGTCTGTCTGTCTGTTTAAAGCATTGTCACATGTATGTTCACTGCCAGATGAATATTGCAATCCTACACAGAGTTATTCCAGTCTAAGGCCATTGATTTCAATGGTCTTAGAGTAGAATAAGTCTGCTTAGGATTTCACTGTAAATGACTGTAATGCATTCTATGTGGAGCTCCCTTTGCAATTGGTTCAGAAACTTTACCTCGTTCAGAATGTGGCTGCCCAGTTATTTGCTGGTGTTAATCACCATCAATATATCACCCCAATTTTTAAAAGATCAACATAGACTGCCATTTTTTTTCTGGTCCCAATACAAATTACTGCTTAATGTTGAAGAAAAAATAGATGAACTCATTGAAACAGAGAAAGCCTTTCCCCTTGCTAGAGTATTGAAAAGATCATCTCCTCCCATATTGTTCCACACAGGCTGAGATCATCATTCCATGTCCCTTCTTCCATATCCCTTCTCCAAGTGAAATGAGGGTGGGGGCAGGAGAGAGAGAGACTTTTCTACTGTTGCTAAAATGCCATCCCATTGGAAGGCTGTATTTCCCCTCTCTGGCCTTCTTTTGGTGGCAGCTTGAAGATCCATCTGATTGTCAGGCATTTGGATGAACATTCTGAATTTATTCTGTAATGACTTTCATGCGGATGATTGAAGTCTTTTTAGATGGCATTTTATTGTTTGATTTTATCACGAAGCATTTTGATCACACTGTGGAGCTGTGGGGTGTAAATTTATTAAAGAAAGAAAGAATTCTAGATTGGAACAATTTCAGTTTGGGTTTTTCTCGATCCTGTGTGACCCTGTGACCTGGAGGATCATTCACGGTTTGAGTACAAATTGTTTTGCAGCCTGACTCAAACCAATGGTCCTCAGCTGATGCAATAAACAACCACAAGTATCATGTTCCAAGGTACCTCAGGAAGTCTCACTGCAGCTTTAAAAGTCTTAGTTGCAAGAGGATTAGTAATTGGCTGAAGGCAAGTAAGACCAGGCCATATCTCTCCACAGCATTTGCTGCAAGACCGGGTATCATTTGGGGTGGGGGGTGGGGGTGGGGGGTGGTAATGCAGGCTCAACATTCATGTGCTGTGTGCCAACAAAAATTTGTCTGCTAAAGATACAGGAATGAACAATTGCCTTTTACTTTGATATTGAATACAGTCCATATGTTTTGGGTTGAATGAACAGCACAGCCATACACAGTTCTCCAAAGATGTACATGTATATTTGTGTGTGATAGCTGAAAGACCAAAACCAAAAACATTTGGTTTGAGGGGAGGGCAGAGGGAAGGAGATGGAAAGCCAAATCCACATACTGGTGTCCAGACCAAAACCAGACACATGTGGAGAGAGTGGACTAGAAATATTATTGCTATTACTATCACTACTACTAATAATAATGTTTGAGAAAGAGAAAAGAGGTACGGTGAAGAGATAAGATGTGATACATTCTGGGAAAGGCAAGTTGTGGGAGCACAGAGAGGAGTATTTGTGTGTGTGTGTGTGTGTGAGAGAGAGAGAGAGAGAGAGAGAGAGAGAGAGAGAGAGAGAGAGAGAGAGATGCCTTGTAACAAACAGGAAATGCACCATCATATCTGGTGAATAAGTTGAAATCCAACATGTCAATAAATACAAATTGAATTTTGTAGGCAAGGAAATGAAAGAAAGTTCCACGCTGATCAGTGACTGAACAAATTTGGTATGGAATCAGTGGTCAAAAATTGTATGATCATCCCTACAAAACATTGCCTCAATGGCGTCTCCTTGCACAGAAGGTTTCTCCTGGCTTTGGAGAATGTTTGGTTAGTAATGGGGTTCAAGGAATGCAAACACATTAATTAGTACCGCCTGCTTTTCAGCTGAATATATCTTTCTACATTGTCCTTTCCTTTGTTGCTTTCGGTAGCATCTAGGGCAAGTGTTGCAACCATATGCTCAGTTATCTGCACATAAATACCAAAGGTTTTTTTGCATAAATTACATACACCTAATAGAGGGAAGTACTTATCTCTGTCTATGAGTAGCCTAACTACATATATTATGATGGTGCATAATAGTTTACAAGTAAACATATTTCATTTGTTAGTAAATGGAAAAAAATGCAACCAAGGAAAATGGTTGTGTCTAAGCAACTCTCCATTGTAATGAATTCTAATGGGATTTAAGATATATGGCGTTTTGTGGACATAAAATGTGGGAGACGAGATTTCTTCCTGGCTAATTTAAAAGCTGCATTTAATAGATTGAAAATGGCCATCCCTTATTCAGTGTTTCTCAGATCTCAGATGGTAATGTCACAGAAGACAGTGAAATGTGGCCCCTGTGTCTATTGAAGTGTGGATTGTTTCTTTTACAGTAAAGAAAACATTGACTGATTCATAAACAAATGCTTTAAAGCTGTATGCTGTGGTCAGACAAAGGATTCCTAGACTTGCAAGTGGATACCGAAGAAAAAAAATTCAGTTAGATTATTCAGAAATACAATGTATTAATATATGGACCTTCTGATAATATTTCTGGTGGAAATGCCACCAGAAGTTTGAAAAGAGGAATCAAAACAGTATCAGTGCAGAACTGACAGCCCTATTCAGAGCACAGTGATTTGCATTCGGCTTCATAACATGCTTAACAATGAGTGATCAACACTGTTTGACAGTGAAATCCCTTCTATTACAAAGTCAAAGGTAATGTTAGTTCATAGAGAATGAATTCTGACTAGATTGTATTAGCTAAATGGGAAAAGATGATCCCAATATATGAATGTCAAAAACAATCATGATAGAAAATGGGTGACCGTAGCTGCATTCAGGAAATTTGCCTACACCTTCGCCAGTCGGAAAGCCCAGCTACAAAGCAAGTTAATACTACTTAAATTAAACTTTTTCCTTCTGTATTTTTCTCTGATTATATCTGTATATCTGCTGACTGAGGATTCATTTCATACATCTGATGAAGTAGGTTGAAGCCTATGAAAGTTCATGCCATAATAAGAGCCCCATCCTATGCTCTGGCCCACAAAGACTTCAGATGGTAACTAAGCCCTATCTTGGCTTATCCAGATACATGCCAGCATGAAACTTCATTAGTAACTCCACTGGTGGGGACATAAACCTCTTAAACGGACAAAACTAAACAACAAATTACAAAGCATTAATACTGTCAAAACTTATGGTGACAATGTTAAAAACCAAGAGAAGCTTGAAAAAGGAGAAACTATAAAGGCAGTGACATAGTTGGCTGGGCATGATCTCTCCCTGTTTCTGTGTCAGCGACTAACACTTTGAAGCCCATGCACATTAGAAGAACCTCAGTTGCAGGGAGCATCAAGTTAAGCATCACTCTCTTATTCTGCAGCTCTATCTTACTGGTTCAGTATTACAGTGATGCTGCTGCAAATAAGGCCTTTGGATGAACTATACTTCACTTTAAATTATATTAAGCCCACGAAGTGTTCTTCTCTCTGGGCTTTTCGGTTCCCAAGTTCAAAGAAAGATCAATTGTTGATCATTTTGCTTAGTGAATGTCGTAGCTATTGATTATAGTGTATTCATTTGCAGTGTGTAATCTGCCTTGGATCTCAGTAAGAAAGGCAAACTTCTTGTTGTTGTTGTTACAAATGAAGGGGGGATTGCAGCCTGAAAAAAATCATACGTTGGGATTGGCCTAAAATGAAGGTCTCCTGGAGGGAAGACACTGTTTGGCCAGAGAAATGCTCCACTCCAGGAGTAGCATGGCACAGTCAACCAAAAGAGTTTATTGTCTATAGCCATAAGCCGTCACAACTCACCAATTCTGCTTTGTATGCAGAAGGTTCTATGTCTAAACCCTAGCATCTCTGCCTAAAGGAACCAGGTAACAAGTGATGTGATGGACCTCTCCCTAAACGCTAGAGAGCCACTGCCAGTTAGAGTAGACAGTACTGACTTCAACAAATCAATGGCCTGATTCAATGTAAGGCTTTTTAAAGCATTCATGTGAAATATTGTTAAACCAAGGATCTCATTTAATCAACAATGACATAATTTCATGATATATAAACTCAAAAATCATGTCCTCAGACTAGAGAATTAAGACTACACTTCTGAAACTACTTACACTGGAGTAAGACTAATTAAATACCATATGGCTTACTTCTGGGTAAACCATACAGGATTTTGTTTCAAGTCCCATTGAAATTGGGCAATGTCACACCCTGTATGTGTGTTCCTGTGTGGTTTGTTCTCATTGTGCATTTGTTTCCAGTGATCTATTAGAAGATTCCCCAATGTGTGAGTGTGTGCATGCATGTGTGTGTGCACGAGCTATATCTTATAGCCTTTCTTGTGCCCTTGGCCTGAGTGTGACCTCTAACTCTGTTTTATTGTGTCTTAATTTATTGTCATGTGTGTTTCTATCTTTTAAAATCAAACTGGATTATGTACTTGTGTGTATGCATGTGTGTGTGTGTGTGTGTGTGTGTGAGAGAGAGAGAGAGAGAGAGAAAATCTTGTGAGATTTGTGAGGGAAAATTGGGGTTGCCCAGCAACCAATGAGTGTTTGGGGGAGGGGAAGGATGCTGAGGGGGTGCTGTCAGCAATAGCATGACTGAACTTTAGGACAAACTCTATAAGTGACATCATGAAGCTCTAGGAATTGCTGAAAACTCTATGGTAAAACTATAGCATTTCTGGTGATTCCTAGAGCATACTCACATTGCTTCCATGTTTTCCCTGGAAGTGACATTATGCCACTTCCAGGGAAGTATAGGAGTGGCAGTAGGAAACAGGAGCCAGGGGTGGGGTTCTCTCATTGGATATTGCACATTGTAATGGGTTTATAAATTGCACATACCTGACTACCAAACTTCAGGCAGAGATCTACTCAATATTGATGTAAGACCAGGACTTTGAAGTTTTACCTGGATTTTGTGCTTTCAGTCTGACAAGGTAACATCAGTGTCAGAGGATAGTCTATAGCGTCTTAATATATTTAGATTTTGTTATTGTCTCCTCCTGTTTGCCCACCTTTGTGTTTGCATTCTTTTGCACACTTCTTATTCATTATATTTCTGTGGGGCTTTTTGGAGTTTAGTGCTTCAATTTGAGTTCAGTACTTCGGCCCATTTTGGTCACAGCTACCCAAACAGTTGTTTTGTGGAACTCAATCTGCAGGTGTTCTGCCTTGCAGGATTGACTTCCTATTTCATACCTGAGTGGGCTGGGAACCTGTTTCTCAGTTCCACAGCTGAGGGTTTCATTAAGAAAGATTGGTGGTGGCTCATTACCCTGGGTAGCGAGGTTTCAGACGCCTCTCCACAGTTTGAGAGTTTTGCTCCTGATCTCCTGCTCAGGCTGCTTGTGGCTACAGAGGGCCTTGGCAGGGCCAAGGCAAGTTTCTTGTGCTTTTTGAATGGGAGGGGACCAGAGTGACACCAGGGTGATGTGCCAGCATCACTAGCTGCTTCCATACATGGTTGCCCTGGGCCATGCTGCTCCATAATTGCTGGGGGTGGGTGGTGTCTCTGAGGACAATGTTTCTGTTTACTTTGCTTCTTGGATTTTGGACTTTTTACCATGTCTTTTTTCTGTTAAGAGTGTAACTAGTAACCATTATTAATTCAAGAAAGAAGGTGATAGATTATTGCCAGGTGGCTAAAAGCAGAAATGTTTAGCAAGTTATGATGGAAGACTAAGCAGACCACAAGGTTAAAAGCAGGTGCTGAGCTAAAGGGGTCAGGGAAGCCCCAACCTGAGATCTTGAGTCAAGTTAAGCAGGTTGAATCCAGTTTCAAAAGGGAAGTTCTCTAAAGCAGACAAAGACCTTGAACCATATATAAGGCGTATGGAACATGAAGCAAGGGCGGAGCTACAAGTGACGAATGACACCTGAACGGCTAGTGTATTTCTCCCTGTTCACTTGCGCTCCACTCAATCCACTTGCCGTTCAAGTGTCATTTGTCACTTGTAGCTTGGCCCCAAGTTGGAGGATTCTGCCTTGCTTACCTGATACAGTTTGTGCACCAGGGTCTCCTCCCATGTCTCCTGCTCCAGCTGGATACCCAGTGTCTATTTTTCTTGGACTCTTTCTGTGCCTCGTATGGAATCATCTTGTACATCACAAGGCTTTCTTCAGATTACAAGATTCTTCAGACCATCTTTCCTCAGAGACTACAAAGCAACAGACTACCTGTCTCCAGGAACTCCTGTGAAAGCCTGGCCAACCCCAGCTTAAGAAGGTTAGCATGAGGGTATGAGAGTGTGTATGGAGGCATGTCCTTCTGTTCTTCTCATAAGTCATTTATTGTTCCAAAATAAACATTACATACATGGTGAGGTAAACTAAAAATCACTTGTCCTCTCGTTCATTTCTTACCTAAAAGATCCCTAAATTTATGATGAGAGCAAGTGTTGGGTTAGCTCTATGCTGCCCAAACTTACAATTTAGCAGCACTGATTACAGATAATAATTTGGTATTGTTATTTCAGTTATAACTTATGTCTTCATTGATTAGAGATGCGGGAGATAAATATGGCATCACAGACCTTTCAAAATGCAGCCACGTATACTGCCATGCCACCAAAACCGAGCCGTACTTTGTTGCAATTATTTGTTGCTGTGCAATGGCATCTTCTCTCAGTAAACCCTAGCTGAAGTCTTGGGAAAGGCTTGACAGATGAGTGGCTGAGGTAATGACTTGGCTGCTTTCCATCCCGCTAGCTTTTTGTCGGACAAATGAGGCGTGAATCCAGAATTCTACAATTCTAATCTCAGTAGAACTATCAATTGAAGTTAAATACCAATATCTTTTCTCACCACCACCTTAGTTTCACTGGTCTGAGGTTCTTTTCATCCCATTGTTCCTAGTTCAAATCAAAAGATGGGATCTATAAGGGTCAACCTGCACCCAAGAGAAACAATGTAACTGTAAGAGAATGGAGCTGCTTTAGTTAGTATTTTTGTCTCCTAAAAAAGTGAATTGCTATTAAATATTTGTTTAGCATAAATATTATGTTAGGTGTTGAATGCAGCAGGATGACATGGCCCCTGAACATATTCAGAACTAAAAATATAAATCTGACAAAGCTTTTGGAGCAGCTTTTTAAACTTGTTTCTTCTTCCCACAAATCAGAATGGAGGACTCACATATCCATCACCTCTAAGGGTTTTTTTTTTTTGCATACTCAGTGTATGCATAGTCGAATCAATGTTCTCACAAATAATCTAGGATGTGTTTGTTTACATTTTCAAAGGCCAGTTTTCAACCTTTAAAGTTCTAGTTTGTGTGGGACGAGAATACCTCAAGGCTTGCCTTTTCCTGTGTGTCCCTACCAATGTACTCAGGTTATTTACAGGCAGGGCTTTTTTTCTGGGAAAAGAGGTGGTGGAACTCAGTGGTGGAACTCAAGACCATACAATAACATCACTTTGGGTCAGCTGAAACAAGGGGGGAGTTTTTTAAAGTTTAAATCACCCTTGGTGAAAATGGTCACATGGTCGGTGGCCCCGCCCCCTGTTGTCCAGACAGAGGAGAGTTTAGATTGCCCTCTGCACCACTGGAGCAGTACAGAGGGCGATCTAAACTCCCCTCTGTCTGGAGATCAGGGGGCGGGGCCACCGGCCATGTGACCATTTTCAAGAGGTGCCGGAACTCCGTTCCACCACGTTCCCGCTGAAAAAAAGCCCTGTTTACAGGCACTCTTCTGTGTATGTTCTCAGTATTAAAGATAAGGTAGATGGCAATACAAAACAGAACCTTTTCAATCGTAGCAACCAAGCTGTGTAACTTGACACTGTCTCTTTTTGTTTTCAAACATCAGGTGGAATCACATTAAAACACTATCAGCTAATTATTATTACTGGTGTCTGAATTCTACATTGTCATGCTTTTGTTCTTGTGATCACTAGCAGTTGTTTGATTTTTTTTAATTTGTCTGTTTAATGGTTGTTGGGTATTTTGTTTGATAGTATTAGTTTTGTGATTTGCAAGTTTGTTGTAAGCCACACTGTGGACTCAGATGAGTAAAAAAAACAGGATAGAAACCATTTTAAATATTTAAATAAATAGATCTAAAATGCAATCATGTGCTTATCTGGCCAGGAAGCCCTGAGGCCATGGAGAGGAAGTGCCGTTCAGGGGCAGAACAGATGGTTTGCATGCAGAAGGCTCCAGGGTCAGTCCCCAGGAGGATCTCCTGTTAAAAGGATCAGTTAGTAGGTGATATGAAAGCATGAGATCCTGGAGAGTTGCTCCCAGTTGGAGAAAACCTCAACCTGGGACTTTGGAGAGCAGCTGCCAGTTGGAGTAGCCAGTACTGACCTCAATGGACCATTTGTCTGCCTCAGAATAAGACAATTTCATGTGTTCAATCCCTGGATGCATGTGGGATTATTCTGAAGCCAATGTCACCCACTAGTGAATGTACTGGGCTGTAAGTAAGAAATGTTCCATCGGACTCTTTCCTCCCATTTTCAGTGAAAGAGTTCTTACTTAGGGGGATTGGATAGTTTAAGTGGAAAATAAAGAGGGAGTTTTAGAATATTACTCTAGCAACATTTTCTCACATAACAACAACATTCGATTTATATACTGCCCTTCAGGACAATTTAATACCCACTCAGAGCAGTTTTACCAAGTGTGTTATTATTATCCTCACGACAATCACCCTGTGAGGTGGGTGTGGCTGAGAGAGCAGTGACTGACCCAAGGTCACCCAGCTGGCTTCAAGTGAAGGAGTGGGGAATCAAACCCAGTTCTCCAGATTAGAGTCCTGCCGCTCTTAACCACTACACCAAACTGATTCCACAATGAAGGAAAGACAGTCTGTATGTCTAGGAACGGTATGCATGAATCCCGGTGACCATATGATGATTCCATTGTCCATACAACAGAGATTCAATTGAACAGAAATTGGTTGTAATTCCCATGCCAAGTGTTTTATGGAAGTATTATTGATACACCACAAGCCTCCTCAGTGACTCAGTGGCAACAATGCCATGGCTGTTCCCATTTCCCCCTCGTTGTGCCTCCCCAGTGAACCATAACAATAGGCTTTGTGGGAAACATTCATGGTGAGTCACCTGGCACTTGGAGAGATGCACAAAAGAGGTCTGAAAGCAGATTAGCAGCCAAAGGTTGGCAATTTGGACGTTACTGCAAATGAACAACATTCATACCTATTTATTGTCCAAAAGATACTTTTGCTAATCTTGATTTCCTTTTCTATAATTAACAGGGGGCTTTAAGAGAAGTTGGTGGACACCCTAAAGTGGATACTGTTAATTATTTATTAGCTTAATCAGAAACTTTGAACTATTTTGTCTATATAAAAGAGAGCTTGAGAACAAGAAGTGCGATGTGAAAGAGAAGTGTGGGAGTTTTACACCTTCTTCTGACAGCAATGGTTGTTTTTGTTTCTTGCCTGTGCGAAATGGCATCAGGAAACTGTCAGAACTATCATTATTTTAATTATATTACTAATTATAACACACTTCAAATGAATAGAATCCAATTCTCTGTAGAACTGCAGGAAGGAAAAATATAATGTTCAGGTGTGTGGTATAATTCTGTAGCCTCTAAACAAAGACTTGCTTTATAAAATTGAGAAGATAATGTTTTCCCCTCTAGCTGTAATTAATTTTATAAAAATACAAGCCTAATTTCACAAAAAAAAAATCAATGTCAAATTGTTTATCATTGTTCAGGATTGGCACACATCATAAATTACGGCAAATAAAAGCCCTGTCAGCTCCTAAGCCAATGAGTGGCCACCCTAATGCCCTTCTTTATAGATCAGGTTTTCTGTTTACTTCTCAAAGCACCCTTCTAAAACAGCATGTTATATACGGTTTAGAAGGAAGTATCATAGGATAGATAGGCAGAGGCTGAAAAAATAACCTTTAATGAGTAATAAATGGATCCTCTTCAGTGCAGCTGGCTCCTTGGTGAACAGGATGTGATGGTTGACGGGCAAACTGAACATGAGCCAAACTGGCAGACATTTGAGCACCTTTATTTAAGAGGCAGGTTCTATAAACAGATTCTACTACTGACATGTGCCCTAGACACTTTCAATTCAATGGCTGTGTTGGTCTGCAGTAGAACAGCAAGATTTGAATCCAGTAGTGTTAAGGGATTTTTTTTTAAGGACCTCTCACTTAATGCCCTGTGTGTGAACACAACTGAAGCTGAACATGCACACAAGAGACAAATTTGCCTCAGTGGCAGATTTTTTCTCCCTGGCTTCTAGAATTAAAACTACAGGTCAGCTCAATCTTGCAGTGAGGAGAGAAAGTTCCTTTTAACTATAAACATTTTCTTTTGTTTTCACTTTCCAGCTAAGATTTTAACCTTGACTGTGTTATTTCCCAGAAGAATTTTGAACCCATGACAAAATTATGACTCCAGCACTGAAAAGTTTATATTACATTAAGATCTGATTGTCCCATCTATCAGACCCATTGGGTGCCATGAATCCTGGGGAATGTATTACTTGTTCTAACATTTGAAATTTTACTCTGTAAAACAAATAGCCATTATTCTGTAAACAATCAGTGTTAAGGGTATTTAAAGCCCTCCAATGCTTCTGGTCTTTATATATGTCTCCTAGAAATGAGAAATGTGTCTGGGGTTATTCCATGTAAGAAACAAACCCATTTTTCCTCTGTAATCACTGTGTTTGATGTCGTGAAATATATATGGGTTAGTGGTAGTAGGGGAATTACAAATTTGAAGCAGATTACTATTACAAAAATTCCCCTAACAAGTAGCACTTTAAAGACCACAAAACTTTCAGGGTATAAGCTTTCAAGAAACAAAGTCCCTTCATCAGATAGCTGACGAAAGGATCTTTGGCCCTTGAAAGCTTATACCACGAAAATCCTGTTGATCTTTAAGGTGCTACTGGACTTGTGACACTTCAAAGAGTTACTGGAAAATCCAGAAAGAAACAGGGAATTACTTTAAAAATATTGGAGCTCAAGAGAGGGAACATATGAGGAAATGCTGAGAAGTAGAGATGGGCACGAACCAGAAAAAAACAAACTGTGCGGTTCGTGGTTTGTCGCATTTCACGAACCACGAACTTTCATGAACCTGCCCCGGTTCACAAACTGGTTTGTTTGGTTTGTGAAAACGTCACATCCAGGTCAGCAAATCGTCACTTCCGGGTCAGCAGAAAGTCACTTCCAGGCCAGCAGAAGGCCACTTCTGGGTCAGCAGAAGGTCTGCAGGAAGTCCATCTCTTGTTGCCTAGGAAACTGATTGACCAGCGCCAGGCTGTCTGCAGTGACAATGCAAAAAACGAACCAAACAAACCAGCCTAAAGTTCGTGGCAGTTCATCAGAAATGGGCTATGATGAACCGCCAGTTCACAAACCACGAACCGGCCTGGTTCGTCACAAACTTTAGTTCATATTTCAGTTCATGCCCATCTCTACTGAGAAGACTGTTTAGGTTGGGCAGGTAAGAAAATTATAGAAGAATATGCTGGCAAATTCAAATATACTGAAGGATATCAGAAAATTATTATTCTAAATAATTCAGAAGTAGGATTTGTTTGTTTAAGTGTTTTAAAGTTGATTTTGTGCACAGAAGGATCCAAACAGACTTACAAAAAAGGACAAGTGTTCCATATTGCAAAAACAGTCAGCTGGATCCAACCAGTTTTCTTCATTCAATCCACTCAATTCCCCTCAAGCCCCATCCTGTCTGGCTTTTGTTTACGAAGATTCCGTGATTCCTAGTATGGCCCTTCTGATAGCCAAGGGGGACCCTGTCCAACTTTTTTCACTGCCCCCCCCACCAACCCTGGTTGGGTCCAACCCAACATACCCCCCTCCCCCAAGAAATCTGGGCTGCATCTTCCAAGATGATTATTGCAAGTTCCAGCCTAAGTGCCAATGGCCCTTCAGCTCTTCCATTTAGCTTGCACCCAAAGGCCCACACATGTGGCCCTGCCCAGGCTAAATACTCAAAGAAAGATGAGTGAACATGTCAGCCCAGATGGGCCCCAGCTGCTGCTAGTCCACCACAGGATCTTCCCCACTTTTCCCCTGAAAAAGTAATGATTTACTTTTTAAAAACATTTGCCTTTGGGCCTTTAATTCAGCTCCTCTTTATGTTACCTTCAATGTTTACCTCATAGGGGTATGTGATCTGGGTCTGGCATTCAGAAAAAAAGCTGGATTTTACCTGATCCAGCTAAATCTGGCTTTCCTGGATCAAATTAGAGAATCTTGGATCCTATCTGGGACCCCAGATCAAGACCCCCAAATAAATCCAGGTTGATCAAGGTAAATCCAGGAATTGCAGCTTCAGTTTCTTAGCTAGCTGTTTCTTCTCACATTCCCTGCATTTTTTTCCTAAAGGGGGAGGAGGGAGGGGAAGTGAGGCAGTTTGGTTCCCCCATCACCATCTTCTTCATAGCAGAACACTATCTTTTTCAGAAGGGCAGTTTGTAGCGTCCATTTAGCAAAGGAAAAATTTCTGCAAAGACTCTGCCATTGTCTCTGCCAAGGTCGGTTCCTCTTCTTATCCTTTGGCTGGTACACTTCTGTCCTGGTGCTCCTGCTAGTGATCTGGTCTGTATACAATTCACATCGATCTGGTCTGGACTCCTTGATTGCTAGTCACTCCTCCTTGGTCTGGGCTCTATGTCTACCTTGGGTCACTGGCCATCATTGCCTTCTCTAGTCTAGGTACTTGCTTCTGGTCACTGGTCAGCAGCTCACATTGGGTCAAAGCATCTGCAACAGTGTTGTCTTTGTCTTTTACATGCTGGATATTAAGATTGTACTCATGCATACACCAGGACCGCCTCTGAATGTGTTGCTGTTTTTCATTGTTTGCTGCCATTTTAAAGTGTGATGGTCTGTTATCAGTATATATGTTTGGCCTGGTTATAGCTTTTTAACCTGGTGATAGCCCACGAGATAACCAGGCACTCATTTTGTATAAAGAAATAGTTCTGCTCCATGTCGGTTAGTTTTCTGCTCAGGTGAACTACCAGGTGTCATCATAAGCCATCTCTCCCTTGCATCAGATCCTCACTTAATATTCTTTAGGCTAAGTATCTCTAGGTACTGCTGCCAGTCTACACTTAAGTGTTTCCGTTTCAATTTTTAGCTTAATTAAGTTCTTTTGCTGTATTTTCTCTTTGTGTTTGTCACATTCTTTGTATCTGTCTTTTCTTCTCTTTTTCCCTCCTCCTGGAGTTTTCAGCAATTCATCCTTGGATTTCTCTTTCAATGACAATATTTTTTCAACATTTGGTTTTATGGCTAGGGTCCATTTGATCTGTTGGATGGTGCTTTCCTCTTTTGCATCTTGTTTTAGGTTAATGTGTTTGCATGTTTTAAGAGTAGCATATAGGCTGTAGATCACCTTGATATAATAGGATTTAAGCGAATTGATGTGGACCACCTCCCATTCTTCCTCACACCTTTCTTTGGAAATTGCATAAGTGAGGTTTTCCCTGATTACCTAAGGTCTGTCCCAGCTTGCTTTTAGTTTTTTGGCTTTCACAGGTAAGAACGTCATAAATAAGCCCCCCACCTCAAATTCTCTGTTTAGGCCACCTATATCATACAACTTCTGTTGTTTTGCTTGGTCTCTTGCTAGACTGTCTTGCACTATTTCTAAGAGGCCATTAACTTGTGGGCACCAGGCAGTGGTTCTTAAGTGCTTTATCCCACAATATTCCCACATAGTAGGCAAGGGTCTGAGTGTGGCTTTAACTCTGTGCCTGTACCACCTTTCAATACATGTTTTTTCATCACATTCAGACAGGGGTCTATAACTTTTCATTTTGTCATGCTTCTTCCCTGTATTCAGAAACAGATAAACTGGGAGAAGTCATGCTCCTAAGACCTGATTGGCAAGGAGACAATGCTGTTTCTTAGGCAGCACTCTAAAAGTAGATGTACCTTTCCTCCAATGAAGTTAAAGGAACTTTTCCAAAGTCAATGAGAGGAAATGACCTGACCAGCAGGGAGACAATGCCGTTGCCAAGGAAGTGTGGAACAAAAAATGCACTAATGAAAACTGCGTCAATTCTCTCCAATGGAGTTAATTGTTTTAATGATAAGGGCTCATTCTCTCCCCCTTGGATCTGATCGGTTGGTAGACTTGCCATTAAGGAAAACAAGATGCTGCTGCCATCAGTGCAGGCCCAGTTACTGTCTCTGCCTGCCTGCACCGCCTGCACTACTGCTGTGTTGTAAGAACTGGAATGAATCACAAGAACTTTTCAGTGGGAGGGTACCATTATGACTTAGATTCCCAGATCCCGGGTTCACCATTCCGGAAGCCACTTTTAAAAAACCAAAGCAGCAAATTCCAGGTATATTTCTGACTTGTTTGTTCCATTTTGCACACCCCTAATTATTTTAGCTTTCCCCTCTAATTTTCATGCCAAAGTTTAACATGAATGTATTGCTTTAAATTATGTACTGATTATTAAATTACTAGAGAGCATTTTAATTTTTGAGGTCCATCATGTAGGTGTAGGTTGCTCATTGTTCTGTCTGAAAGCAAAATTCTCATATGTTTAATTAATTCTCACCAAGTCCTTTCCCCAATATTTGCTTTGAAAATTGTCCAGAAATCTTGCTTTGAAAGCTTTTCTTCTGGAATTTAACAGCATGCATATCAGCAAAGCATTTCTATATATTTTCTTATAAGCCTCCAGAAGCACCTGGAGAAATTTTTCTGAAAAATAAATAAGGGTAATAAAATCGTAGAAAAATTATGGAAGATTCCTGAGGGTTTGCAACATTCCTTATTTTCAGTGGACTTGAAAAGACTGTTCCAAAGTAACACTTGTTTAAAAGCAGCCTCCCATGTTCTAGTCATTCATGTGAGTGTAGTGGTCATTTATATAAACAGACAAAAGCAAAAAAGAAAAGTTGCCAGAGTCCCTTGTCTTCACAAAATTATGTTTTCTGAAAAATATTGTTAGAAGTCTAATTTACCAACTATTGTTAGAAGTCTAATTGTTAGATGTCTAATGCTATTGTTAGAAGTCTAATTTGCCAGACCCTTGGATGAGAAGGATTCCAGTTGAATTATGGGCTGTACTGGTTTTCCTCGGGCAGCAGATGACATTTATTCTAGCACAAGATCTGAAAGGGCGATTGTTTTTCAACCACATACTGTTCACTCTGACAAAGGGCAACGGGTATGATTGCTGATAGCTAATTAGGCACTGTAACTACTGTACAATTAGTTTCCTCCAGCACATGGATGTAAAATGTCCATGTGAGTTCTTCCATACTAGAAAAATCACATCTGGAGACAAACTCAGAGTCCTTTTCAGATGTTACAGTCATCCACACTGGGAACCAACTGTATGAAATTGGACTGTGCTCAACCTGCAGTCCTCCCAATATTGTATGCACAAAAACAAGGCACGCGTTTACCATGTGCATGCAGCTACAAGAAGAATCTCAGACATTCCCCTGCTGAGCAGTTTTGAAAAAAAGATAACAGTTTCACCAAAAGCTCTGGAGGGATGTGATAAGGGAAGTTAAATGGGAATTCTCATGTCTTGCCCAGAAACATTAAATGTCCCATGTTGCCTTCAGAGCAAAGTTAAGATGTAGACAGATATCCATGACTTGAACATACAGTATGAAATTAGAAAAGAGTGTGGTAAGCATAAGCCATTCCTCTTGCAATGTTTTTTTTAAAGTATGTACATAATCCAATGAAGATTTTTTAAAAAATCGGCACATTAATTTATGAAAAAAAGACTCATTGACTGGAAACACTATATTCCACCCCCTACCCTGAGATATCATGGAACATTTTTTATATTTTGAACAAAGTTGATTTCTGCTTTACCCTGAGTAAATCCCTTGGGATAACATTATTGACAAGTCTGTGATCATATTAGCAGAAGAGTTTTAACAACCTGTGGTTTACAGATCGATCTGCTTTGGATATGCAGCTTTGCTATATGGGTTTAAGAACATTTGCCTGAGACACAATAATGGAAAACTGAATCACCCTATGGTGATTGTAGGGTACATGATGTTATACAGTTCCTGGATAAAAGAGTGCCTGGGAACCGTGTGTTAGGTGCTTTGAGCTTCCTGAGAGCAAGGATATATCAAACTTGCTGTTTAAAACATCCTACACTTTGGAACCTGCAATGAAGGGATATATGCTGGGCCACCCAGAGCTCAAACTGATAATTTCCAAGATAAGAGGTATATGTGCAACTCTACATGATTAGCGTGTTGCACAAGGGATTCTTACCAACTCTTCCATCCTTTGAACCCCTCTTGAAAAAGGTCTCTTGCATGGCTCAGTTAGAATCACAAAGGAGGGAGCCTTGGCTCAGTGGTAGATCAGCTTTGCATGTGGAAGGTCCCAGATCCAATCCCTGGCTTCTCTAGTCAAAGGGATCAGGTAGCAGATGTGAACAGGTTCTCCACATGGAGCTGCAAAATCAGTGAAGTAACTCACCTTGTGTACAGTTTTCATGTGGGAAAACAGCCTTGCAAGGGAGAGCAGAAGCCTTTTCTTCCCCTGCAATGCCATTCTGAGCGAATCCGAGCTTTCCTTTTTTAAAGAGAAGTCGTTTCCTTCAGCTGATGTGTGTCTGCAGATGGCACGTTAAAACTATTGCACACCCTTGCAGAAACGTATCCAGTAGAAAGACCCTCTGCCATGGAAACTCTCCAGGTGACCTTAGCCCAGTCACTCTCAGCCTGATATACCTCACAAGATTGTTGCTGTGAAGATAAAATGGAGTAGGGAGAATGATGTTGCAAGCCACTTTGGGTGCGGGGTGGGGAAGGGGGACACAAGGTATATATATATAAATAAACAGGGTTTTTTTTCTGGGCAAAGAGGTGGTGGAACTCAGTGGGTTGCCTTAGGAGAAAATGGTCACATGGCTGGTGTCCCCACCCCTGATCTCCAGAGAGAGGGGAGTTTAGATTGCCCTCCACGCCACTGGAGATCAGGGGGCGGGGCCACCAGCCATGTGACCATTTTCAAGAGGTTCCGGAACTCCGTTCCACCGCATTCCAGATGAAGAAAGCCTTGTACATAAATGAATAGTATTTATGCCTGAATACAAAATAGCGTCATTGAAACTGACCTTTAACAATAGCATGGGTATGTAGCTTAGGAAATAAATAGGACATACATTTTTAATATTAGGATAAGTATTTGGTTTAAGGAAAACGTGGCCTTTTCAGGATGGAGAGCAACTGAACTGTACATGCGTAAGTCAGAATCTATTGAATATATACTTATGTCAGGGAGTCCTGGGACTGTATAGGCTAAAATTAGGATTGTCAACTCCAGGTTTGGAAATTCCTGTAGATTTGAGGGTAGAGCCTGGGGGGGGGGGGGGTGGCAGAGTTTGAGGAGGGGAGGGAACTTAGAGGGGTGTAATGCCATAGTGTTCATCTTCCAAAGCAGCCATTTTCTCCAGGGGAACTGATCTCTGTTATCTGGAGATCAGTTGGAATTCCAGGAGATTTCTCCAGGCCCACCTGAAGGCTGGCAAACCTAACTAGGATCTTAAATCATTCTTCCAGCACAGAAAAGAATAGGAGGTATAACACCAGCTCTTGCAGTGTAAACCTTCTAGATTGGTGAAGGCTGGTATAAATATTAGGGGGTTGATCTTATTTTTTGGCCTGATCAACAGAGCATTGTTGGGTTACCATCTCCTAGTCGGGAAATTCCTAGAGATCTGGGGGTGGAACCTGGGGAGGGTGGGGTTTGGGGAGGGGAGGAACCTCAGCAGGGTGTAATGCCATAGACTCCTCCCTCCAAAGCAGCCATTTTCTCCAGGAGAACTGATCTCTGTAGTCGAGATCAGCTGTAATTCTGGGGAATCTCCAGGCCTCACCTGGAGGGTGGCTATCCTACAGCATTCTGCAGATTAGTGACCTTGGGAAGTCTGAGTTCATCCTCCAGGACTGGATTTGAGTGCCACAGCCCTGACAATCTGCTCCTCTTCAGAGCAACTCTGTAGACATACTTCCAGGGTCAAAAAGAGTTACTGTTTCTGAAATCTGGAACACAAGGCAGTTGGGTCCTGAGCAGCTCATATGCTACAAATTAGTCTTCAAAATATCATACTGAAAAGATTTGCTTTGGAAGTGTCTTTGTGTTTTCTTTTTCCTTTCTATTTTTTCCCCTTTGCAGTGTGGAAATACGTATTCTCGAGACAAGCAGTTCGTCTCTTCACATGCCTAGAAGGAGGCAGGAGAACTCTAGGGATTCCTAGGAACCAAAGCTAGTACTGGCTGAAATGCAATTAAAGCTCATAGTTCAAAGAATGGACAAATCACATCTGACCCTCTTGAAGCAACGGAAGAGGGGAGAGTGAATGGCATTTTCGTTCTACACTGCAATATTTCCTACTCTGGTTGTGAAACAGAATAGACACCATAGTCCCACCATAGCAAACTGTAAGACTTGATGTCCTCGACAGAGTGGATTGGGTATGTGGTTGGTTCATTCTTGGGAGATGATGTGCAGTTCATGATATGGCTGCAGTGGAGTGCAACTTCATTGCTTCATATCCAGATAAAGTCTCTGCCTGCCTCACACCAAGGAAATAAACTGAAGCTCAATACAGACAAGACATACTATGGGTTAAAAAAAAGGGACTATGAATGAACATAAGAATAAGAATAACCACCAGAAATGAAGAAATTATTGCATTGTGGTTAGGGATCCCTCCACCCCCTCCTCTTTTTTAAAGGCTAAAAGCAGTCATGAAGAAGTGTGATTTGGATCAGGGCTTCAATGCCATGTTTAACCCTTCCCCCTGTTCCTTATGTCACACTGCCCCTGCTTTTTGTCTCATAGGGAGAAACATACAGGCACCCAACCTGGATCCCTGAGTATTTGGTATGGAGTGTATATAATGAACTGTTTCCAATCTCACTTGTAACTCTCTAGAACAGAAATGCTAGTCCTGCTGCTTGGTAGTCGCAAAAACCCTCCCTGAAAATGTCTGTTCGTTTATTTTTCGAGTTCCAGCATTTATTAGCAATGGAGCATGAGCTTGCATTTCACTCTGAACCTGTACTAATTACCTCAAGAATTTCTCCCTTCCAATCAGATTGTTGTAAGGGAGGAGCAAAGAGCCAGCCAATCCCAAGCTGCAGAGAGCTGCCATTCTCCTTCCTTCTTCCTCCCCCCCCCCGCCCCCGGTGGGCTGGAGAAGATCTTTTTTCTTGTAAAAGTAGAAAAGCCTTGGCTTGCTCAAGGGCCCATAGATGATGATAACAACAATAACAACATTTGATTTATAGACCACCATTCAGGACAAACGATAAAATACAATAAAAAATATATTTTTGTATGATGCTTTTAAATGTTTTATATGGAATGTTTTAAATGTTCTTAATGCTGTTATCCGCCCTGAGCCTGCTCGCGCTGAGGGTAGAATACAAATACGATAAAATAAAAATAACAAAAATAAACTTATTGCACACTCAGAGTGGTTTACAAAGTATGTTATTATAATCCTCACAACAACTACCCAGTGAGGTGGGTGGGGCTGGGGTGGGGCTGGAAGAGGTGTCACTGACCCAAGGTCACCCAGCTGGCTTCAAGTGGAGGAGTGGGGAATCAAACCAGGTTCTCCAGATTAGAGTCCCACTGCTCTTAACCACTCCACCAAACTGGCTCTCAAATTCAAACATTCAAAGACAAGCAGAAGACATTCTCTTGCAGTTTTGGTGACATCTGGTTGAAAAACAATGAACCCACACACACTGCAAATTCCCCCCATATGGAATAATGGAAGTACGATGGCTGAGGGTCTGTAAAATCACCTCCCCCCCCCCTTCTTAGAGCTGCTAGAAACTTAGAGGTCCTTTAGATAAGAGGGAGGACGACGTTTGGTACAATTTTGGTGCCATTAAGTGCAAAAACAGCTGCTCCAGAGCCTCCAATTGGTCCCCCTCACCTTCCCCATTGAAAAGAAGTCACAAATAAGATGGGGGGAAACTAATGAATTTCAACCCCAAATCTTGCAATGCTCCACTGGAAGCCTATCCAATCACTTTAAACATTTTACTCAACAGTGCTGGATATGAAACTATCATGAAGATTTTTTAGATGAACATCCCTAGTTGATATTCTAAAATAAAAGGGATACTTCCTTTAATGCTTCCAACTGAGCTTTTACTAACCTAAATATTATATTTATCCCATAGAAGCCCTGGAGGCTACATGCATTAGCATGCTTATTTAACTTCCTGAGTCTGTAGCACAAGTGAATCCCACATCCTTTCAATGCTAATTGTTCTACTGGCTGGTGTGGTGGCACAGACATTTCTTGCCTCTTTGGGCCAAGCTACACATGACGAATGACACTTGAACGGCAAGTGGATTGATTGGAGGGCAAGTGAACAGGGAGAAATACACTTGCTGTTCAAGTGTCATTCGTCATGTGTAGCTTGGCCCTTTGAAAGACAACTGGATGCCGGGAGTCCAGCAAGCTTATGGGGAGGATTTTTTACTCAAACTCTGCACAGGGAGTAAAGGAGGTTGTTAAAATCATTTTACAATTCACTGATTTGTGTCTACACACAGGAGGACCATATAGTAGAACTATTGCATTTATGTCATGAACTTGGAGTGTGTATTGGAGCAGTCCAACTTAGGGCCAAGCTACAAGTGACAAAGGACACTTGAACGGCAAGTGAAGAGACTCACGTGTGTTCCTCCCTGTTCACTTGCACTCCACTTGCACTCCACTTGATCACTACGGGCCAAGCTACAAGTGACGAATGACACTTGAACAGCAAGTGTATTTCTCCCTGTTCACTTGCCCTCCATTTGCGCTCCACTCGATCAACTTGCCGTTCAAGTGTCATTTGTCACTTGTAGCTTGGCCCTTAGTCATTACTTGTAGCTTGGCTCTTAGATCCCAGCTTTGTGTCAATTTGGTGTTATTGAAGTTGTTTGACTTTGTAGATGACACCATTTTGTAGTATGCTGATAATTAATGGAACAGTAAGCATTTAAAATTATAATAATTAGCCTAAGGTTCATCTATATGCTTTACATTTCATTTGAAATAGCTGGAAGGAAAACTCTACTGGGAAAGAAAAGTTAGAGCACCCAAAGGTTCTGGCTGCTAATAGGAACAGACATAGAAGCACCATTTGAGTGATTCAGCATGAACAGCTGAAAATCTGTCACTCTGCTGCTGCTGTGCTCTGCTGAGCATTCCTGCTAGGGAACAAGCCATTTGAGCAAAGCACCAGTTATGCAGCTGAGAGCTGGAGGGAGTTCGTGTGGGCTTGTTAGCCCAGTTCAACTCTGGGCACTAAGAATACAGACTTCAACTGTGAAAGGGGGAAAGATACCAATTCATTCTCATCATTTCAAAGACAAGCTGCAAAATGAAGCTCTGGAACCAATAGAAATAGCTATATTTTGTTTGGTAGCAGAGTGGTAGCACAGTTACACCTTTAAAAGTATTTCCCCTAATGTGCAGTAATTAATCCTCAGGCAATCAAATTGTTAAAAAGATAAAATTTACCATTTATTGATAGATTCCAGTTGGAGTAGAAAAAAAGAGTCCTAGTCTAAAGGATCACTTTCCCTATTTACCAATGGCCAACATGTGCGGCATGGAGGCTGGGTGTGGGTGTGTGGGTTTAAAATGTAAAGAATTTTTGACATGGTGGGGAAATGAGATAAAGGATTCTTTGTAAAGAGGTAAGAAACTCACCCTCCATGCCCAAGGTGCAAGATACAGTAGTTAAGTGGTTCGGCTGCAAATCAGTACTCTACTGGTTCAAATCCCACTACTGCCATGAGCTCAGTAGGTGGCCTTGGGTAAGACACTCCTCTCAGCCCCACCTCCCCAGCTGTATTGTGGGAATAATAATAACGCTAACTTGTTCACCGCTCTGAGTGAGGCACTAATCTGTCTAGAAGAGCAGTATATAAGTGCAGTTGTTGTTCTTGTTACTATCAGAGATAGTGTGATGTCACTTCAGAAGTGATGCCAGTCCTCTCTAGGAATTGCTGGAAACTCTTTGGTTTTTATTTTTATTATATTATTGTTTTATTATTATTATTATAAATGCACCATCACTACAAGTTGTAGAACTTATGGCTTGCCAGAAGCAGGAATTACATTTTCCCAGAATACTGTTTCCTTTTTTTTTGTAAGTCAAGTGTCATTAATTAAACTAACAAATCAGTCCAAGTTTTACTGTTCAATAAAGACTCAAGGCTGAGCCCTGAGCCTGACATGTACTTTAGTATGTTTCATAGCTCACCTGCTTGCAGACTGTTGATTTTTATTAATAGGTTTCTAGGACTGAATTAACAAGATTTATTATTGATGCTTAATTAAAACTAAATGAGCACCAGCCCATCTAGAAATCAGTGTACTGAAGTCAAAACGAGCCAAATCGCGACACACATGTGCTTTACTCTTGCAGCATTCTGGGCACATGAAAGAACATGAAACTCACAAGCCAGGTGCCAACTCTGAGTAATATTTGCATTTCAGAAGTGTAGAATATCTAAAGAGGAGAAAGAAAAAGAGAAGAAAGAAAAGCAAGATATGTTAGGCTCTGAAGCCTTGATATTTGATGTTGTTGATATGCTGCAAATGAAAATGCTCACATGTAATACTCCAAAATCAAGTATGTTTTAATGAATTACTTGAGAATAATGCAATCCAAGTTACTTGGTTCTCAGGTGCATAGGCTTTTTCAACCTAGTAATTTAATCAGTGGGAAATGCTTTTTTTTCCCTGCAGCGTGTGGTTTCTTTGTTCTGTGTGTGTGTGTGTGTGTTTGCTAGCAGCAGCTTCCTCTCCTTTCCATGTGCGCTGGACAAATTTCTTTTGAACCTCAGGAGCTTTTCCAAAGCAGCTTCTGGTGTAATGTGAAAACAATGCCATGCCCCCAACCAGCCGCCTTTGAGGGATGTATGGATTCCAGCCATAACTTCAGCAATGGTCAGTGTAATGGTTATGTACCTTTAGTATGCCGCAGTCTCTTTATCTGCCTTCATAATGTTCAAACAGCTGTTCCCTTGACCAAAGCAACCACACACCCACAAAGAAAATAACCAAAGAAAATAACACGGTCACATGCACATATATAATTGAACATGCATGGGTTCCCTTATTCACAGGAAGAAATGGCTAAAAATAAAGCCATACTTAAGCTACGTAGTCTTTCAAAAGCTTTACATATTGTATCTGAAGAGACTGTCAAAAAGGTTGCCTTTGGTCAACTTTCTAGAACCCTTTCCCCACCCCCCATATTTCTGTCTTTCATTTGACAGAAAGAGTGTGTGGATTAGGAGGACCACAGTGGTGGGGAAGGGAAAGGCCTACTCTTCCTCCAACTTTCATCCCCCTGGTTGAATTACTTCCTGGACTGTTTTTAGCCCATGGGAAGGGCAGGCGTCCATACTACTCATGTCTTTTTTTCAAAAATATCTGGCAAAGGAAATGTTTAAAAAGGGGTCCTTTACCCAGAAGAATGTTGCATTTATTCTTGCATGTGTATGGTGTATACACTACGGAGTTGTATGTATGGTATGTTTATCATGGATGGGAACAGATTGTATTAATATTAGTTGTACTTTGATTAGCTGTACTTCACGTGCACGGTTCCACTGGATTTTGACAGGTGTTCGCTTCAAAGTCCCTTTTATGTGCTTCCAGTTTTAGCACTTTCTTAGTATAATCTAATTGGCTAGTTAGCTGGTCTTTAAGTCTTTCTCTGATGCCTCCATTGAGCACAGGGTTCTAAACAGAATGTCTGTGTGCCAGATTCATCTGAACTCTGGGCATAGAAGCATGGCTTTGGTGTTTTCCACATGCAATCTTACACCGGGGATTTCTGAGTAGAAAAATGCTCCATTTCTGCTGCCGGCTTTCTGTTTCGTCAGTTGATCATCTGAGGACTCATCAGTTTTGTCAGTTGATTGGCTGAGGACAAGTCAATTCCTCAGTCGATCGGTTGAGGAAACTTGCAATGTATTTTTTTGTTTTTAATGCACCAACTTTGCAACATTGTTGCTTAAAAAAATTAAAAAGGAATTTACCTCTTACTGTCAAGGTTAGTATGCACACACAACAGACTTTTAGTCCATTATAAAATTTCTCTTGGCCATATTGCATCTGATAGGCTTAGGAAA
This sequence comes from Eublepharis macularius, assembly GCF_028583425.1. Lineage (NCBI taxonomy): Eukaryota > Metazoa > Chordata > Lepidosauria > Squamata > Eublepharidae > Eublepharis > Eublepharis macularius. The sequence continues at coordinate 75,664,431 of NC_072798.1, forward strand.
CTTACAAGGTTTTTTTTTTTTAATGCAACATTGCAATGCTGTTGTTTAAAAAAAATTAAACAAAAAAACTGGATTGGTTGCTGTTCAACCAATTCGGACGCAGGAAGTTAAAGGGGATTTGGTTAAAGGCTGTTTCACTTTAGAGAGCGATACATTTAAGCAGTGACACTACAAAAATAGTGCAATATAACTACCATTGATTAGTATTCACCATGTTCATTAATAAAATATACTGTTCTATATTTATATGCAAATCAAATATGTATTTTGTTACAGCCTTGTATTTCCAGCATGACATCTATTTCTTAAAACATTTTGATCATGTTTTATATGAGCCAGTTTTGAAATTAAGTGGAATAAAATAACCCTTGCAAATGGGAATGTCTACAAAGGATAGCTCAGTTAGGAACAAACTTTGCGCAAATGAACAAGGTCAAAAGTTCAAGATTTGTCTCAAAATCAAGTTAGTACAATCATAATAACCATAAAGACGTTGCTGGCTTGACTATAAAATCTTTCATTTTTGCCTCCATCTTGAAAATACTGCAGCAATTTTGCTCATGCATTTTTGTTGCAGATATTACGACGGCAGCTAGATGCTCAGTTTGATTCCCCCACCCCCTACCCGCATACTGGCATGTTTGCACATTAGGTCTGACTATGCAAACATTTTTGAGACAGAACAATGACAGCCCATGAAATCCACCGTTTTAGCTCTCAGAAATTTGGGCAAAATTGCTGAAGTTCTGAATTACAATTTTCCATGGTTATTTGGTTACATTAATACTCATTTAAGGTTGGGTTATGCAAACCTTCCATGAACACTTCATAATTTCCTTTGTACATATTGAAATTGACAGCCCCTACAAGCAAGCTATTTTGGGCCTTCAGATTCTTCTGAGTTTGTGTTCCAGTGCCCTCTGCAGGAAGAAATGCTGTAGTACATGGACACTGAGCAAAAACAAAATCAAAAAGAGTCCAGTAGCACCTTTAAGACTAACCAATTTTATTTTATTGTAGCATAAGCTTTCGAGAATCAAGTTCTCTTCATCAGATGCCTGATCCGAACTGGTCAAATACAGAAGAGGAGGGGAGGGGAAAGAACAGGACATACATCACAAGAAGACAGAATGCAATTAGTGTGAAGGCAATCAAAACATTCCTTTGCTTGTAAATGTAAACATCTCCTTTTGGTGTGGAGTCAGTTTGCTACTACAGACTAACACGGCTAACTCCTCTGGATCTATGAGCAAAAACAAAGCTTCCTTCTTCTTTTGGCGACCGTGTTTACATTTTAAGTAGTTTGTTATTTGAAAATGCCTAAATCCTTGTCAGGGCTCTGATTAGGAGGGGGGAGGGGAGGTTGTTTGCTGATAAAATCTCTGTCATCCATTCTGCCTTGAAGGCTAATTTGAAAGTAGATCTGGAACCTGAGAAATCTGAAGCACCAGCTTTTTTTTTAAATGGATATATTCATACTGATCTCGGCAATGGATGCTGACAAGGTGCTGGGGAACGTGAGAGCCACTGCTTGTACTCGTGATCTATGCCCATTCTGGCCTCTAGTCAAAACTGTTATCATCTCATTGACTGGCTCTCCCTACACCTTTGAAGGAATAAGTTATTATGTTTTAAAAAAAACCCCTTCATTGACTAAGGATGAGATGGCCTGTTATAGACTAGACTCCAATTTACCTTTCCTAAGGAATGTGATAAAGTAGCAATAGGATAGCATAGCAGTTCCAGGGGTTCTTGGATGGCACATGTGTTCTTGACCCATTCCAATCTGACTTCAGCTCTGGGTTTGGAACCGAGACAGCTGTAGGTGAACAGGTGGACAATCTTTGCTTAAGGTTGGATATGGGTCACCCATCTGTTGATGTCGTTAGATACATTGATTGCCTTTGACACAGTTGGCCACTTCATTCTTATCCATCAGTTGAAATATGGAGTTGGTATTAATGGAGTGTTAATGGAGTTGCCATTTGATACCCTTTCAGTCTTTTTTGTCCAATTCAACACAAAAAGTTCCCATTAGAGGAACAGAATCAACCGGGTGGAATTCCCATGGAATGCTACAGGGCTCTATTCTCTTAATCACATACTTCAATATCTATATGAAATTGCCTGGAACTTCAGGGGTGGGTGTTGTCCGGGGTCAGCAGCCCAGCCCCCGGACTTGCTGGCAGACAGCGGCAGGGGGCAGCCGGGAGACAGCAGTTCAGCTGCTCTGTCTGGCAAACAGAGCCAGACCCTGCCTACTCCAGGGGGAAGGGGCAAAAGGCCAAAGCCTCAGAAGGCTGGAGGGAGCAGGGAGAAGCCAGCTAGTCCCACCCACCATGGGGGAGAAAGGGGGCTAAGCAGGCTAGAGGAAAAGGGCCAAGGCAAGGGGAACAGGGACACAGCAACAGCCCAGACAGAGCCCTTACCTTCCAAGGAGGAGAAGCAGCCACCACAGCCCAGAGCCACACCCTGGCTAGAGGACAGCAGCCTGGCTCAGGAGGTGCTAGGAGCCAAGCCCCTCCAGGTGGAGCTGCCACAGGCATTCTGGGGGAGGAGATGGGTAGCCCCTCCCAGCATCAATGAACAGGCAGCACAGAAGCTGGTCAGGGCAGCTCCTCGCGAGCAAGGCCAGACAGGCTCAGCAGCACAAAAGCTGGCCAGGGCAGCTCCTCGCGAGCAAGGCCAGGCAGGCTCAGCAGCACAGAAGCCGGCTGGGGCAGCTCCTCGTGAGCAAGGCCAAGGAGACCTCAGCTGGGGATGGCTCGCATTCAACCCCACCCTGCCAGCAAGGCAAGGAAGCCAAGAAGGGATTAGTGGTAGGAGGGAAACACCTGAGGGAAGGCACAGCTGGGCCAAGTCAGGAGAGGGAACAAGCCTAGAAGGAGGGCAGGGCGGGGAAAGGAAGCCCTATATAAGGTGGCTAGGAAGAGCTCTGAGGTGGTGGGTGTGAGTGAGGAGTGATGATGTGGAGTGAGAGCAGTAGGATGCAAGGGTGGTGGCTTGGAGGAGAGTTCTGGAAGGAGGAGATGAAGGAGGATGCAGAGGGTAAGCAGGCCAGGTTGAGCAGGCCAGCGAGTGGACTGAGAGGGAGTCTGGGTGAGGTATACCGCCCCTCCTTCCACAGAGCAGGGTCCTGCAGAGTCCCTGGCCCCCCTGTGACGTCAGGAGCAGACTGCCCAGTGCCACGCCCAGCGGCAGCTGCGGCAAGCCCTGACAAGTTGGTGGCCTGTACGGGGAAGGTCGTTCCAACGCAGGCGCCAGGCGAGGGGATGCATCCCAATGCCACTGCAGAGCTCAGACCATGGCTAGAGGCACACCTGGATGAGGTGTGGAGGAAGCTGGAGGCAACCTTCCAAGCAGCTCAGGTGAAGCTAGCACAGGCGGTGGAACACCAGATACAAGCCTGCGCCCCCACAGCCACTCCACCAGTGGTATGCGCATTCGCGTGGGAAATTAACCCACCAGCCGGCAAGGCGGTGCAGGGGCTGTGCGCCACCGTGAGAATAGGACGGCAGACCCTACAAGCCCTATTGGACTCAGGGTGCGCAGTATCAGCAATTCGTTCCCAACTTATCCCAGCTGACACCCCAGTGCATCGCTGGGTCCCGGTGACAGACGTGATGGGCCGCACCCAGCCGTACCCTATGGTCTGGATCACAGTGGAATACCTGGGAGCGCTCCGCCGCCTGGAAGTGGCCAAGGTAGCCCACTTACCGCTCCCTATGCTGCTGGGGAGAGATGCCCCGGGGTTCTCCAGGCTACTTAGGGAGGCAGCCGAGGGACTGGCAAACCCACAGGTTGCCCCAGCGCTGCAAGTAGAGGAGGCCCCCGACCCGGATGAGGGTCCCTCTACCAGACCAGGAGCAGGCCCGCAGGCCAAGGAACCAGCGGGACCCCTGGCCGACCGCCCCTTCTGCGAGGCCCAAGGGGCAGATGAGTCCTTACAGCGCTTGCGGGAGACAGCAGCTCGTGAAGAGGACCGAGTGCAGGATGAGCGGAGGTCCCAACGGCTTCCCCGCATTGAGAAGCAAGGAGGGGTGTGGGTCCGCCTAGCCCGTGCCCCAAACGGCCAGGGAGAGATCCGCCAGCTACTGGTGCCGGCAGCTTACCGGGCAGAAGTCCTCCGCACGGCCCATGAACACGCTTGGGCCGGGCATCTGGGGCACCACAAGACCCTGAAGAAGATCCTCGAGCAGTTCTTCTGGCCCTCTGTGAACGCGGACGTGAAGGCCCACTGCCGCTCATGCCCCACCTGTCAGCGGGTGGCAGCCCGGCGCCCACCAAAGGCCCCCCTCTCCCCGCTGCCCGTCATGGAGACGCCCTTCCAGCGCATCGCGATGGACTTTATCGGCCCACTGCCACGCACGCCCCGGGGCCACCGCTTTGCCCTGGTGATTGTGGACTATGCTACACGATTCCCTGAGGTCATCCCGCTTAAGACGATGCAGACCCCGGGGATGATACGAGCCCTGTCCAAGCTTTTTGCCATGGTGGGACTGCCTGATGAAATCTTGACAGACCGGGGGGGGCCGTTCCGGGCCAAAGCCATGAGTCAACTCTGCCAGAATTTGGGGATCCGGCAGGTGTTCACCTCGGCATATCACCCTCAGACTGACGGTTTGGCAGAGCGTCTGAACCAGACCGTCAAGGAAGCCTTGAGGAAGATGACACGGGACAAGCCTCGACAGTGGGACCTATACATCGACCCCCTCATGTTCGCCCTTAGGGAGACCCCGCAGGCGTCCACTGGCTTTAGCCCCTTTGAACTGCTGTACGGGCGCAAGCCGCGGGGGATGCTCTCCCGGCTGGCGGAACAGTGGGGTCCCCGCACCAGCAGCCCTGCTCCCCCCATACCGGAGTACATGAGCCAGCTCCGTGGGCGGGTGCAGCAGTCCCAGGCTGAGGCCAACCGCCAGCTCACCCACGCCCAGACAAAGCAGAAGGCGGCCTATGACCGGGGCGCAAGGATGAGGACCTTCCAAGTCGGAGAGAAGGTCCTGGTACACCACTCGGTGTTCCCACGGGAGGAGGGGGACCCATGGAGGGCCCTTACCAAATTCGGAGGGTGCTGGGCCCCACCACCTATGAGCTGCAGTGCGGGCCAGGCCGACGCCGACGGAGAACCCTGCACGTGAACCTGCTCAAGCGGTGGCATGAGCGGCCAGAGGATGGGTGCGCCTTGGCCGAAGACCCCTTAGACCTCCCAGACAGCGAGCTGCCATGGACCGCTGACGCCCCGGAGTTCGAGGAGCCGAAGGTGGATCCACAGCTCAACCCTGCACAGAAGGCCCAGCTACAGGCCCTGTGGAAGCAAGCGCCCGGGGTCTTTTCAAGACGCCCCGGGGTCACGAACCTGGTGCACCATGCCATCCCCACCCAGCCGGGGCAATCTGCACGGGCAACCTGGCGACCCATCCCCCGGAAGCAGTGGGAGGCGGTGGATCGGGAGACGGAGGAAATGCTGCGCCTGGGGGTGATTGAACCGTCCCGAAGTGAATGGCGCAGCCCCATCGTGTTGGTGCCAAAGCCAGACGGGTCGACTCGCTTCTGCATTGACTACCGGGAACTGAACAAAGTGGCCAAGTTCGACGCTTACCCCATGCCGCGGGCGGACGTCCTAGTGGGGCAACTGGGGCCGGCCCGGTACTTGTCCGCCCTCGACCTGACGAAAGGGTACTGGCAGGTACCAGTGCGCCTGGAGGACCGGGAGAAGACGGCCTTTGCCACCCCCCGGGGCCTCTTCCAGTTCCGCCGCATGCCCTTTGGCCTCCACGGGGCAGCGGCTACCTTCCAGCGGCTGGTGGATCAAGTCCTGGGGGACTGTCGGGACTTTGCAATGGCTTACATTGATGACATCGTCATCTTCAGTCCCGACTGGCCCTCCCACCTACAGCACCTGGAGAAAGTCCTCACCGCACTCCAGAAGGCAGGGCTGAAGGCCAACCCCAAGAAGAGCCACTTGGGATTCCAGGAGCTCAAGTACCTGGGATTTGTCATCGGAGGTGGACAGATCCGACCCCCGCCTGAAAAGGTGGCCTCCATAGGGGATGTGCCCCAACCACAGACCAAGCGTCAGCTCAGGAGGTTTCTGGGGCTTCTTGGCTACTACGGGCGCTTCATCCCCCATTTTGCGACCCGCTCAGCCCCCCTGACGGACTGTCTGAAGAAGGGTAGCCCTAGTCGCCTCGGCTGGACGCCGGAGCGGGAGGCTGCCTTCCAGGACTTACGCACTGCACTATCGGACACCACCAAGCTCTGGAATCCGGACTTTGAGAAACCCTTCGTACTGGCAACTGACGCATCGGCCTCAGGCCTGGGGGCGGTCCTGATGCAGGAGCAAGATGGAGGGAGGGTGCCCGTCTTGTTCCTGAGCCGCAAGCTCCAGCCAGCAGAGCAGAAGTATGCCACCATTGAGAGGGAGGCCCTTGCCATCAAATGGGCCGTGGGGGCTTTGCGGTATTATCTGGCGAATAACCCCTTTACATTGGTGACAGACCATGCACCCCTCCAATGGATGCACCGGATGAAAGAGCACAACCCTCGCATCCTGAGGTGGTACCTGTCTCTACTGCCATACCGGTTCACCATTACCTACCGCCGGGGGACCAGCCATAGGGATGCGGACTTCATGTCACGGCTCTTCGAGCCAGACCCCCCCGAGCCAACGTCCAGGCTAAGAGGGGGTGTGTGTCCGGGGTCAGCAGCCCAGCCCCCGGACTTGCTGGCAGACAGCGGCAGGGGGCAGCTGGGAGACAGCAGTTCAGCTGCTCTGTCTGGCAAACAGAGCCAGACCCTGCCTACTCCAGGGGGAAGGGGCAAAAGGCCAAAGCCTCAGAAGGCTGGAGGGAGCAGGGAGAAGCCAGCTAGTCCCACCCACCATGGGGGAGAAAGGGGGCTAAGCAGGCTAGAGGAAAAGGGCCAAGGCAAGGGGAACAGGGACACAGCAACAGCCCAGACAGAGCCCTTACCTTCCAAGGAGGAGAAGCAGCCACCACAGCCCAGAGCCACACCCTGGCTAGAGGACAGCAGCCTGGCTCAGGAGGTGCTAGGAGCCAAGCCCCTCCAGGTGGAGCTGCCACAGGCATTCTGGGGGAGGAGATGGGTAGCCCCTCCCAGCATCAATGAACAGGCAGCACAGAAGCTGGTCAGGGCAGCTCCTCGCGAGCAAGGCCAGACAGGCTCAGCAGCACAAAAGCTGGCCAGGGCAGCTCCTCGCGAGCAAGGCCAGGCAGGCTCAGCAGCACAGAAGCCGGCTGGGGCAGCTCCTCGTGAGCAAGGCCAAGGAGACCTCAGCTGGGGATGGCTCGCATTCAACCCCACCCTGCCAGCAAGGCAAGGAAGCCAAGAAGGGATTAGTGGTAGGAGGGAAACACCTGAGGGAAGGCACAGCTGGGCCAAGTCAGGAGAGGGAACAAGCCTAGAAGGAGGGCAGGGCGGGGAAAGGAAGCCCTATATAAGGTGGCTAGGAAGAGCTCTGAGGTGGTGGGTGTGAGTGAGGAGTGATGATGTGGAGTGAGAGCAGTAGGATGCAAGGGTGGTGGCTTGGAGGAGAGTTCTGGAAGGAGGAGATGAAGGAGGATGCAGAGGGTAAGCAGGCCAGGTTGAGCAGGCCAGCGAGTGGACTGAGAGGGAGTCTGGGTGAGGTATACCGCCCCTCCTTCCACAGAGCAGGGTCCTGCAGAGTCCCTGGCCCCCCTGTGACGTCAGGAGCAGACTGCCCAGTGCCACGCCCAGCGGCAGCTGCGGCAAGCCCTGACAGGTGTCATCAATATGCAGGTGACCGAGCTCTATATTCCATTAACCAAGCCTCCAGGTGCATCTGTTTAGGCTTTGAACCGGTGCTTTGAGGTTGTGATCAGGTAGGTAATGCTGAACAAGTTGAAGTTCCAGCTAGACAAGATGAAGGTGATGCTGGCTAGTTAGGCTGATGCTTTAGAGGGATTGGATCCACCTGTATTGGATGGAGTGGGCTTGGCTTTTGCAAAGCAGGTTAAGAACTCGAGGGTGCTCATGGATTCAGCATTGCCGTTTGAAAGTAGATTTGCCTCATGGCAAAGAGAATTTTCTATCAGCTGCATCTGGTTCACCAGCGCTGTCCTTTTTCAGGCTCAGACAATTTGGTCATGCTGTTCTACTCTTTTGTAACCTCAGAGCTGGACTACTGTAACATGCTCTTCATTGGGCTGTCCTTGAAGGCTAGCTGGAAACTGCAGTTACTTCAGCCAATAGAAACATATCATGTGCATCTTAAAAAGTTATCTTGGTTGCCAGTTTGTTTCTGAGTCAAATTCAAGTTGCTGGTTACCCTTAAAGTGCTTCATGGCCTAAGACTCACATATCTAAAGGACTGTGTCCTCCTATATAGAGTCTCTCTACACAAGTCTCTCTACTCGTCTGCCCCCTTTGGGGAGATGAAATTGACAGAGCCTTTGGAGAGGTGAAGATCAAATTAACAAACCTTCTGAGGAGTGAACTCCGCTGACTGTGTAGAGAGGTGAAATTGAACTATGCTTCCCAGCTAACATTGCATCTCCCTAGTGTTCTCATGTAAGATGTCTCATGAAGAGACACTCATAGTCCTTAGGCTGCCACCTACTGTGAACACGTGATGCTGCCTTATACCAAATCAGATTATGGGTCCATCAAGATCACTAGCATCTACTCAGTTTAGCAGTAGCTCTCCAGAGTCTCAGAGGTCTTTTGCACCACTTACTGCCTGTTTTTTTAAAAACTGGAGATGGGGATTGAACCCAGGACCTTTTGAATGCCAAACAGATGCTCTACTACTGAGCTATGGCACCTCCCCACAGCTGTTCCCCCATTTGGCATCTACTACAGATCACACATTTTCCATTGCAGCTCCTATTTTATGGAATGGGCTCCCTGAGTAAGCAAGGGAAATGCTGTCATTAGAAATCTTTAGAAGGCTCTGCAAGGGCATTTTATTTGGCAAGGCTAGAGATGGGAATGGAGCGGGGAAAACTCATGGGATATGGGTCCATGGTGTTTCACAGACCCATGGACCATGAACTTTTCACTGTCCAGCCTGGTTTGCAAACTGATCGTTTCATCAATCCGGAGTGCTTTAACCCCCTCTTGCTCCAGCTGACTGGCAGCTGCCAGTTAGCTAAAGGAAGGGGAGGATTTAAATGTTAAATTGCTCCTGGCACTGCTTGCCAGCGGCTCTGGGAGGGCTCTAACCCCACCCCTGCTCCAGTCAGCTTGCCAGCAGCTTGCATGCCAGGGAAATGGCCCTTTAAACACCAGTTGGCCTGCGGAGGGGGACTCCCCCCTTCATGGGCCAGCTGGTTTTTAAAGGGCCCTTTCCCTGCCACTTGCGCCCCTTTCTGGGCATCAGGTGGTCCACAAAGGGGGAAAACAGCCCTTTAAACTTTGCACCATAGGGAAAGGGGCCTTTAAACTCCAGCTGGCCCATGGCACTGTGAGTGGTGCTGTGAGCGCTCTAACCCATCCCCTGCTCCAGCTGACTGGCAGGCCCACCAGTCAACTGTAGCAAGGTGGGATTTAAATGTTAAATTGCTCCCGGCACTGCTTGCCAGTCATGCCAAGAGGCTTTAACATACCACGGACCTACAGACTGGCAAAATGTCCATGGGTCCGTGGAAAATGGGACTCCCATGACCCCTTGGTTTGCAATTCATGAATGCCGAACCAACTGGGTCTGTGCAAAATTTTGGTCCATTTTCTGGTCCATGCCCACCTCTAGCCAGGGCTTTAAAGGGGTATAAACTGCAGGCATCATTTGGAGGAGGGTGTCTCTGGCATACTATTCTATTTGTTTCTTTATAATGTTTTAATTTTTTAAGAGTCAAATTTTATTGTATTTAGACATTGGCCATTACAAGCTTATGAAACCATACAATACATTAACTAATAAAACCTTTAAAATATGGAGATAAAAATGTTTTAATTATAACTTGTAAGTCATCTACAGCTACAAGGAAAAGTGCAGTATTTTAATAAATAAAAAAACTATATATTGCATGCATGTGATCCTTCTATCAGTAGCCATGTTTTTTTTGCGTTTTGCCTGAGTCTCACACAGAAACTGAGAAACTGAATAAACGTTAAACTATGTTGCCTTGACTTTTTCTGTACTTACTGTACAATTCTATATCTTCAATGCAGAGCAATTAGATACTTATTTGTGGGAAAGCAGAGGGAATAGAGTAGAAATTGAACATAAAATTTTTTGAAACAGAATTCTATACTTTATATCAATCAATAAATCTAATTTTCAACATGACTGAATCTGTGTGTACTTAAATACAGAGACTGGAGCCATGAACATACAAGACAGATTGTTCTACAATTTTTTTAAAAAAACCCAGGTTTGCATAAAAATCTGACATTTAAAAAAGAAATACATTGGAGGTTACCCCGTGCAAAAAAATAAGCAGAGCCTGTGCCTTTAAGAAATGAATGCCATCTGCAGTGACTGTCAGGAAAAGGCAGAGGAGGGCCCTTTTTAGGGCTTTTTTTTGAGGGAGGACTCGTTGGGGCCAGGCTTGGCAGTGACCACTAGGTGACTCGATACCACAAAACTTGTATGACTTATCCAGGACTGGCTGCTTGCTACTGTTCAATAGAATCCAACCCACAAAAGCCAGTATAATTTACTAAAGTTGAGGACCTGAGCAAATCTTGGGGTCCCTGAATCTGAGGGGACCCATCTTCAATTTGTCCATACACGAAATCAGCAATTCATGTGGTGCCTTTAAGGCAAAGCCTGCTGCTTCATTGGTTGATAGGGACTGGCCCTTTGACATCCCACTGTCTGATGATCAACTGGGATGCAGCCTTGAGTCAGAGGTGGGGAAACAAGGATGATGTAGGGGATATGGGATGGCAGCACCTTCTCACCAGAATTGCTCAGATCCCATGGGAGTTCCAGGGAGGTGGAGCTTCCAATGGGGCTGGCCCCAGGTGGAACCAAACCCTTCGTAAAAAGAAGGGAAATCAGCCAAAGATGATACACTGGTTCTTGTTCCTCAGATTGACAGGAGCATGGTCAAGAGAGAGGTGGAAAACAAGGATGAAGAAAACCTCCTCTCTCAGTCTGTCACCTGTGGAAATATAAACAGTAGGGGTGTGCTATATTTTTGAAACCAAGGTTGGGGGGGGATCTTGTAATTCCTTTTTTTTTTTTTAGAAAAGTTTTTTATTGGGTTAGAACATTATTATTTTTACATTACATTCAATTTTCCCCAAATTTTTCATTTCTAACCCCCTCCCTTTCCCCCCCTTTTATTGACTTCCAACAGCTTTCCCACCCTCTGTCCCTTTTCCCTTACTTCTATTAAATTCCTCTGTCTAAAACAGATATACATTCTTCATTATATTAAGCAGTACATCTTTAACTCCCTTACTTATTATACACCCAAACTGTACGTCTTTGGATAAACAATTTATCCCATTTTCCAGTTTTGAATATTTCTATATATCATAAACCATAAAAATTTCCCACATTTAAATCAAACAATTTGATTTGTTCTCTATATATTACTCATTTCATCTTTTTATGGTAATTCTATATAACTCATAATCAATCAATTTAACTCTTCTGTACATTCAGTTTGGTGCATATAAATCTTATCAAAGAAAGAAAATATTGTTAGTTACTCAATCCTCATGTTTAAACCTTATCCTTAATTATTCTCTATCAATGTTCTATCAGTTAACCTATACATATCTATATATATATATATATCAATCTATTGATCTAACTGCTTATAAATTCACATTTCTCTTCCTCCCCCGGTAAAGTCACCCCTCTCTTTTATACTTTTATTATACTTCAGTAGTTCTCAAACTGCCACAGTTTTCCTCCCACCTCCCATTTCTTCTCCAGATATTGTTTCAGCTTCTCCCAGTCCGTGTTAAACTGCCCTGAGTCCAGATCTCTCAGTTTTCTTGTCATCTTGTCCATTTCAGCCATATACAGCAATTTGTAGATCCAATCTTCAATAGTTGGCACTTCTTGTACTTTCCATTTTTGCGCATACAAAAGTCTAGCTGCTGCTGTCATATAAAATATCAACGTCCTGTGTTGGGCTGGAATTCCCTCCATTCCCAAGTTTAGTAGCAGGAGTTCTGGGTTCTTATTTATTTGGAACTGTAAAATTTCACTCATTTCTCTTATTATTTCCCCCCAGTACTGCCTAGCTACCTCACACGACCACCACATGTGGTAGAGGGAGCCCTCATGTTTCTTACATTTCCAGCATTTGTTAGAAGTATTCGAGTTCCCTAGCGCAATCTTCTTTGGTGTCATGTACCAACGATAAATCATTTTGTAAATGTTCTCTTTAATATTAGTACATGTCGTTATCTTCATTGTAGTTTTCCACAAGTATTCCCATGCCTCCATTGTTATTTCTTTATTGAAATTTATAGCCCATTTCACCATCTGTGTTTTAACTATCTCATCCTCAGTATACCATTTCAACAGTACTTGGTATACCTTGGATATTCTTTTCTTGTCTTCTTTAAGAAGGGTCTGCTCTAGTTCCGAGTTCTCTGTTCGTATGCCCCCTTTTGCAGAGTCCGAGTTGTATAAGTCTCTAATCTGTCTATACTGGAACCAATCGTAGTTAGGTGATAGTTCCTCTTGCGTCTTTATTCTAAGTTTAGATACTTCAATTTTAGTTATTTCTTTGTACGTTAAACATTGTTGTTCATTATCAACAGCTCTCGGGTCTATCACCTCATATGGAACCACCCACAAGGGGGTTCCTTCTTGTAGGTAAATTCTATACTTCTTCCAGATTGTATATAAACTTCTCCGTACAAAATGGTGCAGGAACATCGAGTTGACCTTTACTTTGTCATGCCATAGGTATGCGTGCCATCCAAAAAATTTTTTATATCCCTCTAGGGCTAGTAGTTTCTTATTCTTTAATGTCATCCACTCTTTCAACCAAACTAGGCAGATTGCATCATGATAAAGTCTCAGGTTGGGCAGTTGCATTCCGCCTCTTTCCTTTGCATCTTGTAAAACTTTTACTTTCACTCGAGGCTTCTTGCCTGCCCAAACAAAATCTGATATTTTCCTCTGCCATTTTTCAAATTGTTTAGAGTCCCTGATGATTGGTATTGTCTGTAGCAAAAACATTACTCTTGGTAACACATTCATCTTAACTGCTGCAATCCTGCCCAACCATGACAAGTTCAATCTATTCCATTTGATCAAGTCTCTCTCTATCTGAGTCCATAATTTTTCATAATTGTTCTTGAACAAATCTATATTTTTTGCAGTCAGCTCAACTCCCAAGTATTTCACCTTACTAGTTACTTCACAATCCGTTGTTTCCATTAACAATTGTTGTTTCTGCTTAGTCATGTTTTTGCATAATATCTTTGACTTCTTTTTGTTAATGAAGAAACCTGCCAAATCTCCAAACTCCTTGATCTTATCTATCACTTTTGGCATGTTCTCCAATGGGTCTTCTACAATTAACATTATGTCATCTGCAAATGCTCTGACCTTATATGAATAGTCCTTTATTTTTATTCCTCGTATTTCCTCATCTTGTCGTATTTGTATCATCAGAATCTCCAATACTAAAATGAACAACAATGGAGATAACGGGCAACCTTGTCTTGTTCCTTTACTAATCGTCAATTTCTTGGTCAGTTCATCATTCACTACAATTGCTGCAGTCTGGTCTCTATAAATTTCCTTAATTGCTCTGACAAATCTTTCTCCCAGTTGTAGCTTTTCCATAGTGGCAAACATAAAGTCCCAGTTTAAATTGTCAAACGCTTTTTCAGCGTCTACAAAGAAGAAACCAACCTCTTTGTCACAACGCTTGTCATAATATTCAATAGCATTGATCACTGTCCTTAAATTGTCTCTTATTTGTCTGTCTGGCAAAAAGCCTGCTTGTTCCTCCTCTATAACTTCCGAGAGCCACCCCTTCAATCTCTCCGCCAATATCTTCGCAAAAATTTTATAGTCATTGTTAAGTAGTGATATAGGTCTATAATTTTTCACGTTGGTCAGGTCTTGGCCCTCTTTTGGGATCAATGATATATTCGCTTCACTCCAAGTATCGGGAATCCTTTGATCCCTAAAAACTCCATTCATCACCTCTTTTAGGAATGGTGCCAGTTCATTGGCCATTGTCTTATAAAATTTAGCCGTAAGTCCATCTGGCCCTGGCGCCTTTCCTAGATTTGCAGATTGTATTGCCTTACTTATTTCCTCATCAGTTACTTCACTGTTCAACTTATTTCTCCAAGCTTCCGAGATTTCTGGAAGTTTGGTTTTCTCCAGATATGATGCTATTGATTCTTTGTTTACTTCTTTTTTATTATACAGCTTAGCATAGAATTTATAAAAGGCTCTACTAATGGTAGTCTGCTCCAAGTACGTTTTATTTTCTTCACAAATTTTATTTATTATTTTCTTTTCCCTTTTCTTCTTCAATTGCCATGCCAAATATTTCCCAGGTTTATTAGCACCCTCAAACGCTTTTTGATTCAGGCTTTTAAGGTTCCACTCCAATTCTTTATTGCTCATTGCTGTTAGCTGTTCTTGAAGAATTTTGATTTCCTGGTATATTTTCTTTTTTCCTGGTCTCTTTTTTAGCTGTGCTTCTTTGGCTTTTATTTTCTCCTCAATCTCTTGTCTTTTCTCCTCTTTCTTTTTCCTTGCTCTGCCATTTAAATCCATTAGTATGCCCCTTACAACCGCCTTGTACGCATCCCAAACTTTGTTGGTTGGTACTTCTTTGTTCACGTTGTATTGTATGAAAAACTTTGTCTCTCTTCTCAATATTTCCATATTCTCTCTTTCCTGTAACAAATCCTCATTTATTCTCCAGGCTTTCCTTTTTCTCCTTTTCCCAAATTTCCACATAATTGGGTTGTGATCTGAGCCTACCATCGGCATTATTTCTACCTCCTTAGTCCATAACGCTAAGTCTTTTGAGGCCCAGATCATATCAATTCTTGATAATGTGAAATGCCTTGCAGAGTAAAAAGTAAACTGTCTAGTTTTAGGATATTCTCTCCTCCATACATCTTCGAGAGTCTCTTGTTGAGTCAACTCAAAAAAAAGCTTTGGCAATAGTCCTCTTTTCTTTTGTGCTGTTGTAGTCTTTTTGTCTAGTTCCAAATCTGTCACTCCATTGAAGTCTCCAGCAAGAATTATCTGGTCATATACAAGATCGTCTAAATGCTTCCTTAAATCCTCAAAGAAGCTTTCCTTTGCACCGTTAGGTGCATAAAGTCCGACTACCAACACTCTCTTTAAATTCCAATTACATTCCACTGCTACAAATCTAGCTTCCACATCTCTCATAACAAATTTTGGCTGCAGCTCCTCTTTTATATACAACACCACTCCTCTTTTTTTCTTGTTGGAGGCCGCTGCAAATTCTTTGCCCAATTTTCCAGATTTTAAGTATTTTACATCCTGTTTTCTGATATGGGTCTCCTGCAAACAAACAATATCACATTTTTGTTTTAGTAGCCAATGAAAAATATTTTTCCTCTTATTCGGTGAGTTTAGTCCATTTACATTCCAAGATAATACTTTACACTCCATATTCATGGTTTTGTTGGTAAGTCTTTTTCATTGTCCTTAATAAATCTCTCCATCTCCCGCTCAGATCTGATGCGTTTTTTTGCCCCTCCAAACTCAAAGGACACTCCTTCCGGTAATTCCCATCTGTACCTGATATTCATGTCCTTCAAAGTCTGAATTGTCACTTTATATTTTTTCCGATCCAATAACACTGATCTGGGCAGTTCCTTCATTATGATAATCGTCTTGCCATCAATCTCCAATGGATCTTGAAATTGTTTTGTCACAATCCTCTCTTTCATGTTTCTAGTTGTAAACTGCACAATCACATCCCTTGGTAATTTCCTCTGGGTTGCAATTCTCGAGTTCACACGGTACGCCACATCTAGGATAGCCACAATTTCCTCCTCCTCCTTCCCCAGGTATTCAGTCAACACCTCAGTCATCTGTTCTTGCGCTGACTTCCCTTCCACTTCTGGCAGACCACGAAAACGAAGCTGCTTCTCCATGTGTTTAGTTTCTGCAACTGACATCCTCCCCTTCACCAGTCTCATCTCTGTTTGTTGCGTGTCTATTAAATTCTCCATCGCGTCTTCTACTGTTTTAACTCTCTGCTGCGTTCCTTGTAATTCACTACTAATCGTTTCCACGCCTTTTTTCACTTCTGACAGCTCCGACTTTACTGTCTGTGTAACCTCTTTAACCTCCTTAATAAGCTCCAATTTCGTGTCCTTAAGTTCTTTCATCATGTCTACAAGTTTTTTGTCCAGATTTTCTATTGCCGATTGCCACTCTTTTTTCGACATCGTGGGGCTTGCTTTAGCTCGCTCCCACGAATCTGCTCTCTTCCTTAACTCCGTGGCGTATAATTAAACGTTTTCCTTTTTTCAAATATCCCAATCTTTGCCAAAATTAAATTTTAAAGTGTCCAAAATGTCGGGCGTCTTTTCTCTATGGTTTCTCTATGCTGTTGTAATCCAAGATGGCCTACTTCCTCTTCCGCTGAAGCCGCGACCCTTCCCCTTTCAAAAATGGCGATTCCCTACTTCCTGTCCTTCGGCAAGGGCCGCTTCTCTCCAGCCACTCTATTGTTGTTACGCACTTCCTGTCTCCCGTCTTCCCACAGCAGGTCTCGCGATGGTGTCTTTTTCCCACAGCTCCAAAACCACAGGTATTCAAAACAATAGTCCGATTTTTATAATAACTTTTTAAAACTTAGTCTCTTTTAAAATACAACTCCTGCCGAGTCTTCACCTCCTTTTCACTAGTCTGTTGCAGTTTAAAAATCTACTTTCTTTCCTCTCTGTTTTTGTCAATCTGTCCCGTTTCAAGAGATAGCGATCTTTACCTTCCCTTCACCTTTCTCGGGTTGTAATTGCTGTTTAGATCTTAAATTCTCCTCTCAGCTTCCTTCCCCGATCGAAGCTTGGGTATGTAGGTCTTATGCCAGCCGAATTGGCCCCGAAACTGCCGCAGAGATTATAGCCGACCCGTCGCAAGGTGGGACCTCAAGGATCGGGGGGGAGACTCGTTGAGTAGAGCCCCCCCTCGTCCGAGATCTAGCTCACCCTAGGGTCTTGAGCATTCTTTGCCTGCTCCCCGCCTGAGAGCAGTCGGCCGCGGGCTATTTTCACCCCTCCGGCCGGTTAAAACGGCAGTCCGGTCAGCTCCGCAAATGGAGCTGCGTTAGACCTCCATGAATCCCAAACCGGAAGTCCGGGATCTTGTAATTCCTTATAGTTTATTTAGGTCATTGCAGGTTCAAGATTCAAATGCGTGTTGTTTTTCAGGGTCTTTGAGACCATTAATTTCAATGGGGAATATACTGAATGGTCTGGGACAGTTATGTATACTATAATGGCACAAAATTTGCACAGAACATAGTCCTCCCTCTAATCTAAAGACCTCCCAAGTTTCAAGTGAATTGGACCAAGAGGTTCAATTTTACCGAGCCAAAGTAGATGCCTTTCTGTGCCAGTGCAATTGTCTCCGTTGGTGCCTATCATGCGGAAATGGCACAGGCCACTAGCATTTATTTTTTAAAAACTGTCTGCATCCATTTCATTTTCTGACTCTACATGATTGACAGAGAATTTTTTATAATCCTTCCTTGCTGCAGTTTGTTTATTTCCTTTCACAAAGTGAAGAAGACTTTGTAGACCCCTATCCCTTTCCCATAGGCCTGCCATTATTCCCTATGCAGAAATTTGAGGGAGACTAGAGTGGCTGTTTGTCAATCAAATAACACCAAAATTGCAGCAAAGTTAGTGCTCCTTGTCCACTAAAGAACCAGCAAGATTCAAGGAGGTCTAATTCTATGAGTCCCTGAACGAGGTGCCCCAGCAACTCTTCTATTATTCCCCATGAGAAATATTTTTCAGGGTGGGTAGAGCAGCTGTGTTTCAACCAAATGACACCAGGATTGCAGAAGAACTAGAGAGACCTGTTCACTCAAAATTCTCCACGTTTCAAGCTAATTGGACCAAGGATTTCAATTCTACAGGCCAGTGAACAAGCCACTACTTGCAAAGAAAAAAAGGGTTCCACCCCACAAAAGAGAAATTGAAGGAAGCAGCTTGCTGCAGTTTGTCCTCAAAGGTGATCGGTTGGGAGAGCTCTGTGCTCCTTCCTTGTAAGGGTATGATTAGAAAGGAGAAATACCACGGACTGGGAAATCAGTAGAATCAAAGAAAAACATGCTGCATTGTTGGTAGGCACCCAAACTTGGGTGGGGGGAGGAATACAGATTGTTTGGTGGAGAGATTTTGTGATTCCCAAGCACTTTGGATTTGTGTTACCATCCTGGAAAATCATGATAATGACCCAAAATGCTGACTTCTTTGGCTTGGGAATTTCATAATACACACCCCTAATAAACAGGGGCCCCTGACAAGGGGGCCCCCTACTGCCAGACTTGGGCAAGTCTTCTACAGGTAGTTTCAGACTAGAGACTCAAGTTTGATTCACCACTCTGCTTTGGAAGCTCATTGGCTGACCTCTCTGTCTCTTGCTCAGGCAATGATAAAAGACTCATCATAGCCTCAACAGGCATCAACAAAGAATGCCAGAAAAACACAAAGGGAAGCCATTCAGCATTCTGGCTTCCCTGCTGTTAAAAGGATTTTCTTATAGCTGTATAGAATTTAGTCAAACTCTTTTAGTCATAAGTTTAATCAAACTCTGGTTCTGCAGAAAGGCATGCTGGGATGAGTCTTGGCTAACTCCCTCCCTTTGCTGCTCTTTTGTACCTACATTCAATGGCTTTGTAACATTGGCAATTCAGCTGAAGATAGTGTGAGATGGGGGTGTTCAGGAGTGTCTTGATTTACAACAGGAAATAGCCTAGCTCTAGAAGAAGGTTGAGTGAAAATTGGTGGAAGAAATGTTAACTATTTGAGGTATGCAGATGACACCATGTTACTGGCAGAAAATATTGAAGACTTGAAATGACTATTGATGAAGGTTAAAGGAGAAAGTACCAAAGCAGGATTACAGCTGAACATCAAGAAGGTAAAAGTAGACTACTGAGGAATTACACAATTGTAAAGTTGACAATGAGGAAATTGAAATTGTTCAAGATTTTCTATTCCTTGGCGCAATCATTAACCAAAAGGGAGACTGCAACCAAGAAATCAGAAGATTGAGACTTGGAAGAGCAGCTGTGAGGGAACTAGAAAACATCCTTAAAGATAAAGCTGTCTCTCTGGGTATTCCCTATTACTATGTATGGATGTGAAAGCTGGACAGTAAAGAAAGCTGACAGGAAGAAAATTGATTCATTTGAAATGTGGTGCTGGAGGAGAGTTTTGAAGATAACATGGCTGGTTCAAAAGACAAATAATTGGGTTCTAGATCAGATTGAGCCTGAATTCTCCCTAGAAGCTAAAATGACAAAACTGAGGTTATCATACTTTGGTCACACATCATGAGAGAACAAGATTCTCTGGAAAAGTCAATAATGCTAGGGAATGTGGAAGGCAGTAGGAAAAGAGGAAGACCTAAAGCAAGATGACTGGACTCAGTAAAAGAAGGCATGTCTTCTAGTTTGCAGGATCTAAGAAAGTTTGTTAATAATAGGACATTTTGGAGGTCTTTCATTCATAGGGTTGCCATAGATCAGAGACAACTTGATGGCACATAACACAACACACACACATGGCCTTGAAAGTGTCTGGATGTTGTGGCTTTGATTTCACAGTACTCCCCTTATTGTCTCCTGAATGTACCTCTCTTGGTATGTAAAAAGCTAACAAGAGGTGCCAAAAAGGGTGTCAAGTGTAACACTTAGCAGACCATAGTGCCTGTCAATCTTTTGGAATTTTTTGAAGATGTGTTTGCATTTTTGTAGAAGTAACTTGATATACAAATTAATGTTTCTGATGGCTTGTTTGGAATAGAGATGGGCACGAACAGCAATATGAACAAAAAAAAGCCACGAACAGCCCAATCCGCTGTTCGCAAACAAGCTGTTCATGAGGCCTCATTCTAGACGAACAGGTGGTCGTTGCAAGCCTCGATCGTTGCTGTTCATCAAGCCAGACAGTCTGGCACCTGCAATCAATTCCCTTGGCAACATAGGCAGGGATTGTCTGAACTCTGCCTGAACTGCTGTTGCCCTGGCACCCCAATCTAAGCCCAATTTAGCTTGACAGGCAGGTCTTCTTTCCAAGTGTGGAGCTCCAAATTTGTTACAAGGGAGCAAAGACCAGGGGGGAGGGGGGCTCCCAGCTCTGTCTTTGGAGAGGGAGAGAGAGCTGCTGTTGGCATTTTGATTGAGCGAGTGCATTGGAGCTTGAATTTTCTTTGTGTGTGGTGGAATAGGGATCTACCCCTTCAGGTTTCAGGACTGCTGCCAGGCTCCGGCCAAGCTATTATTTATTATTAGTACCTTTCCTGATGCCTGTTCGGGTCATGTTTCTGGGAGTGGTGCAGTAGGGATCTTGACCAAACTTGGATGATGGCTGGAGGAGAGCCTGCTGGCCCCCACGAACATCTAACCACAAAAATGTTCGTGAACAGGTCATGTTCGTAAGTGTTCATGAGTCCCTGTTCATGGATGGGAACGAACAACGAACATCATGTTCGGGGTTTTTTTCTGTTCGTGCCCATCTCTAGTTTGGAAAAAGGTATATAAGCTAGTGGGTATGCCCTGCATGGCATGCATGGTCAGAGATATCTGCTGTGTATCTGTTTATTTTGGTCTTTTTACTCTAATAAACTCTCTTTTCTAATATTTCTGCCTTGGTTAATCAGGATGCTGAATTCTGTTACGGGGCCTCTCTCTATTGGGATACTGGTGAGTCCCCTCTCACCTGCCTTTTCATGTTGTTGCCAAATACTGCATATCAGTAGCCCAAAGGACTGTAAATTTACTCTGTAAAGAGTGTCTACTAAAATTTAGAAGGATATCATTTATGTTGCCTGCATGTTTCTTTTTAAAAGACTCCCCCCTCCTTTTTCTTTTTTTTAGAATTGTCAACTTTTACACAAATCAGTTTTAAGACCAGCCTAGTTTCATGCATAACTGGCATCTGGTTGGTATCACTTTGACATAGTGACTAATAGTTGGAATTTTCACCCAATTTATCTGAGAGATATTTCTGTCGTTTTCCTGATAATGTGAAGATTTTTTCAGCTTCATATTTACCTCTAGTGAGACAACATACATCACTACAGTTCAATGTCTGCTACAAATTCTGCACCTTCTGGTGATACTCTTTTGTAACATGCAGCACTGTGTCGCTTTTATTTCTTTAAATTCTTAACCTTGTATCTCACTTTTCTATCAGAGGCTCAGAATGATATACATGGAGTCCCAGCTTATCCTCAGTCCAAACCTGATCTAGAGATTAAACCTATTCTTTTTATCTCTAGGAATGCTAGGAAGACTGCACATGCTACAAGATTATCCATCCAGAATCTTTGCCATAGTAAAATTCTCTATGTAGAATGCCTAGACCCAGCTGCAAGTCACAGACTAACTTATAGAAATATGCAGCTTCCTAATGAGCAGGATGCATTGCAAACCTGGCCCGTACAAAAAAAAATCTGCACCATATTTACAAGAATTACTTCAGGATATACCACATCAGTAACGAAGTTATTTCATCCACATGAGGAATGTTTGCAAGTGTGAATGCATCTAAGTTGTTTTCTGTGCAAATTTCTCTGCTCCTTTTTATGGTACTGTCTCCTGGTGTTTCTCTTTTGCAAGCATGATTGATTTTGTTTTTATTTTTACAGCAAGCCACCTTGAATATGTGTTGGATAGAAAGGCAACACGCATCATTCTAAGAAACAACTAATGAACAACGGCTTGTCAGCAATTTACAAGTGGTCAGTTCTGTAAACAAGTAAATGGCTATCCATCTAGACCACTTATACATTGGATAAAAAGTACAGAGGCTCTTCCTCTTCTTTAGAGCCTCAGAAGGCAGACCCTAGCCCTCACCTGCTGGGCAACCTAAGCGCCTAGGGAATCAACAGAGGGCTCATCATTGGCCCTGCTAGATAAATCCAACCCTCTTGGTTAATTTCACCCTGCTGGCTACAGATTACTATCACACACACACACCCAAAGGGTTCCAGTTTCCCCTGAGTTTTCTCACACTAGAACCTCCTCAGGCAAGCCACCTCCATTCAATGATATGGACTTTCCTGTTTAGGCTGCCAACCTCCAGGTGGGGACTGAAGTTATCCTGGAATTACAGCTGATCTCCCAATTAAAAAGAGATGATCCCCCAGAGGAAATGGAAGGCTTGCAGAACAAATTCTCTGGCATTGCATCCCTGCTGATTTCCTTGCACATCCCATTCTCCCCCACCCCCAAGCACTGGTTTCTAGGGTTGCCATCTCCTGATTGGTTAATTCCTGAAGGCTTGGGGGTGGAGCTAAGGGAGGGCCAAGTTTGGGAAGGGTAGGGAGCTACAAGAGGAGGCAGGGGGGATTTTTAAAAAGGTAGTGTTGTAGGGATAACAACATCACTTTCAGAGAAAACCCAGAAGTGACTGCAGGTACCAGTAGCAATCAATGGAAACTCTATGGTTTTCCAGGTTTTCCCTGGAAGTGACATGATCACACACACCCCAACATGCCCCCACCCCAACTCTCCTGCCTTTTGGCCTGGCAAGGCTATCTGGAGATCAGCTCTAATTCTAGGAAAACTCCAGGCCCCACCTGGAGGAGGAAGGTAACCCCACATTTCCAGGAGTTTCCGAAGCCAAAGTTAGCAACCCTACACTTAACTACCAGATTTGAATGTATCCCACAGACTGCAGCACCTTCATCCCAATTTTTACTAGTCTCAGAGAGAGCAGCTTATGCTGCCGCCAACTCAGAGCTTCTCTTTGCCAGACTACCTCCCTGCCATTCCCAGGATTGCCTAAATAATCATCAGCTGCTCTGATATCTCTTCCAGTTTGATCCATCAGCTGTGACATCACTTCCTGTTTGCAGAAGAGAGTTGATTTAAGCCTGGTACACCTGATAACTCCAACACCCATCTAGGCTTCCTCACACAATCTTATAAAACTAATTTTTCAGCCTGGAAGGGAGGGAAGAAGCATGATATATTGCCATTTTTATTTTCAATATAGAAAAGACTTGTGTGGGGGGTGGTACAGAATCAGCAGAGAAAACTAAGTTTTCTTTTGGAAGAAATTTCTTCTCATTTGAAATACTTCCAAATAAAACTGCACTGCAGGCCAGTTCAGTTAAACTTGATTCCACCTCTTCCTAGAAACCTGAAGCGATTAGGGAAAATGTTCTCCATGTAGATAAATGGACTAAAAGCCAAATCTGATTTTCTCCCACTTGGGATCACAGAATAGAAGGAAAATCTAATGTAGACCACAGGGGGTCCCCAGAGAGCAGCAGAAGCAGAGTGTGGAAATATCTCTGGGTTTCATATTGATAGGTCAACAATTAAAGTTAAAGTTAAAATGGCACATGTTTAGAATAGCAGCGGCCTTGGGGGCTCCCAGTTTAGAAAATGATCTTAAGCATTATATTAACTTATAAATAATGAGACATTTCAATGAATAGTGCATCCCAAAATGAAACATCTGAGCCAGTTTTATTAAATTAGAAAAGGAACTGTGATGCCTTTATCAGAACATTTCCTACAGTCGCACAAATCTCCATAGCAATACTGTTTCATGTTGCATATTTTCAGCACTTTTCCTGTTTATGGGCCTTGTTGTAATAAAAGAATACATTGCCCACCAGGGCTCATTGAAATGCATCTCATTATTCCAATCAGCCCCCTGAGTCGCCGCTTTATTGTATTACATTCTCTTCCTACTGTATTTGAACTTTCTTATAATATGAGAGCTGATTCTGAGCCCATTACAACCAGTTGCAAATTAGCTTTTATTCCACCTTGACTGTTGAAGTGTTTTAATAAATTCATGCCAATAATTTTATAACCTAATATTCGTGCACTTTATCTTCTAATTACCATGCCCTAAATTAATCTAGTTATGGCTCTGATTTATGTCATACAGTTCCCTGATCCCATTGTGGCTTAAACATATTTCTTATTCTTGTCAGTAAGAATGCCCATTGTAAGATGTTATTCCAGAACTGGTTTTCAAACGAAAGTTTCCATTCATTTTTTAAGGAAAGTTATTGCTTATGCAGCTTTCTTGCAATGTACATCTTTGTGGAACTGTTTTAGGCTGAAATGTTTTATAAGCATAAAATGGGTTAATTGTGTACAGGTATAAACAGGGCCGGTGCGTCCATTGAGGCGGTGGGGGCAGCCGCCGCGAGCGCTGAACTTAGAAGGAGGCGCTGTCCCCAATTGCCTCTCCCCCCTTCGCCGCTGCTACTTGCACGGCAGGGAGCAGGGAGACGAGTGGGGACGCGGGCTGCCCCGTTCACCTCTCTGCCCCCTCACCACTGCTGCCCGCCTCGGCTCAGCTCCTGGCAAGCCAGGCGCCCCAGCGGCATGGCAGCAAGCAGGGAGGCAAGTGGGAAAGCAGGCTGCCCCACTCACCTCTCTGCCCCTTCACCACTGCTGCCCGCCCCTGCTTAGCTCCCGGCAAGCCAGGCATCCCGGTGGAATGGCAGTGAGCAGGTATCTTGCCTCAAGTGCCAGAAATGCTGGCACCGGCCCTGGGTATAGAACAATGTTTCTCCATCTGGGGTCCAAGGACTCATGAGGGTTTGCAAGAATATTTCAGGGAGATCAAAACATCCTTTGTTAAGCTCCATGAAAATGGAGCTCTCTGTTTTCTAAGAATGGGGCAGGGACTCTTTACCTCAGGGCTAGTGGATGAAATTGGCTTCCACCTCTTTTGAAGGGTGGCATTTCACCAAGTTGCTCCTATCTGCAGTCACCAAGCTTTCAGATCACCTCATACCAATAGCTGGGAGCCAATAGTGTACCCATAGGAACTCTGGTTGGCTGAGTAGTACCTAGGAGGATACAATCCTAATACAATCATTGTGGTTATTTTTGGTATATAATTGAGCTCGTTTTCACTCTATTTTCCAGTACATACAGACAGAATACAGACAGAATGTCATTTGGTATCCATAGATTTTAATAGCCAATTTTCAGCTGAATACTGGAAGCTCAGGTTTAGAGTGACACTGATCTTTTTCTATTTCTAAGAGCAGCTTTGAATATTTTTTCAGGTACATTCCTACCCCTATTCAGTTGCACTCTTGCTAGAAGTTATCAACCAATTAGGAAGTTACTTGTCTACAGTGCAAAGTCCCTTCCAAGCAAATGATGTGATTAATTAGAACTTGAGTCTGGACCTTTTGAGTTGCAGCTGTATGGTATCAGCTGCCCTATAAGACTTGACCTGGTAGGTCATGAACTGACAATAAAAACAACTTTCTTCAACTTGTTTTAAAGTGGAGTTGATAAGAGTCTTACTGTTTTGGTTTGTTGACATGATAGTGAGAGTAGATTTTTAAAAATAAAATGAGAGTTGTTGGACTACTAAAATTTGAAAACTGCTGATACAGAAAGTAGTGATTTTTAAAAATACAGAAATTAGGCACAATTTAGCTCAATTTAAACATTTACAGTTCTATCTCATTTCAAGAAGTTTTCACACTTGCTTAAATCTCTCCTTGCTGAAATGAAATGAAACTTTATACTTAACTTTGGCTGTATCATGCCTTTTGGATACCTTTTGATTTGGTCAGTATTATTGGGCAAAGAATGACTGATTCTTCTGCTGTCAAGGGTTTCTTTTAGCCAAACTCATAAGAAACTGCTCTTACATTTTTGTATATGTTCTGCTGCTGTTATTTTTACTTGTTTATTTTAATGCCAGCATTTTTGAATTTTGTGGATGTTTTTAATGATGTTTTTGTTCGATGCCTTGTGAGTCTTTGGCTTTGAAAAACAACAACAAAGAAAGCTGTACAACAATATATCATAATCGCAAAAGAAGCACTAATGGTAACCAACATTATTATAATCTGAATCTTCTATTTCAGGGGCCCCTTACCTTTGTTGAGCTTCTGAGTATTTTTGGAATTTTCAGAAAATTCAGCGAGCTCCACCACAAAATGGCTGCCAAGGGGGGCTGTTGACAATCACAAAATGTTGAGAGATTCCAAGCCACCTCATATGATACAGATTGCTGTTTCCGCATAGGGGTTCCCTGCAGACAAAAATGTGATTCCTCCTGGACTCTCCTGAAGCATTTCTTTCCCAGTGAGATGGAGGAAAGCCAGGTTTGGCTCTTTGCTTTGTGGAAGAGATACTCTGACGAAAAATGAAGTGGAAACCAGAAAACACATGAGCGGGAACCATAGTGCTGATGGGTATCACATAGGTGATCAAAGGTCCAGGAGGGGGGAGTATTGTAAAATAATCAAATATCAATTAAAAAAACTTGATGATGTTTTCTATATAACAAGATTTGCAAACACATATAAAAGAAGGAGTGATGTTAAATAGAAATGGGTTGACCAAAATATGATATTAAAAAAAATCTGCTTCTGTGGACAGAAGGAATTTTTGTATTATATATTTCTATTTTTAAACAATAAACTGTAAGTGAACGTTTAAAAAACAACATACACATAAAATACAAGAAAAAAATATCAGAATAATGAAACTACATACTGTTTCCCCTCTCCATCCCCGTACATACTTAAGATACTTTAGGTACAACCTTTGATATTTTACATTTTATATTCAACATTATAATGTTGACAGAAGGAATTCTGATATAAAATACAACTGTCGTGTAAAAATGCAGACAGGATTCCAAGTGGTTCCAATGTTATCATTTATCAGACATACCATGTTGGAAGATGTGGGAAGCAATAAATTCATTTTATTTATATGAGGAGTCTTGAAGATATTCATCACATTTATAGAATAACAAGAGTATAAAACCAACCCCAGGACGGAGAAGGAGATCCTCTAGCTTCCTGAGCCAGCTTTTCCTATTATTAACTGTACGTGAAGTGATGCTCAAAATTCTACAATAAAGACTCCTGCCATATACGGAAGAAGAAATACCAGATATTCAAGCTGGATTCCAAAAAGGAAGAGGCCCTAGTGATCATATTGCAAATTTATGATGGATAATGGAGCATACCCAAGAATTTCGGGAAAAGTCAGTACATTTTTTATAGATTATAGCAAAGCTTTCAATTGTGTGGATCATGAAAAGGTATGGATGGTGTTAAAAGAAATGGGTGTACCACAACCATCTGATTGTGCTGATGCACAACCTATGTTAATTGTGCTGATGCACAAGACGCTACAGTTACGATATGGGGAAACAGAATGGTTTCCTATTGGCAAAGATGTCAGATAAGGATGTATATTTTCATCCTGTTCAACCTATATGCAGAATGTGTCATAAGGAAAGCTGAATTAAATTTAGAAGAAGCTGGAATGAAAATTCATGGAAGGAAAGAACATTAACAGTCTGAGATACACAGATGACACCACATTACTGGCAGAAAATAGTGAAGACTTGAAACAACTACTGATGAAGGCTAAGGGAGAAAGTGCCAAAGCAGGATTACAGATGAACACCAAAAAGTCTAATGTAATCATTACTGAGGAATCATACAATTTTAAAGCTTTCATTAAAGAAATTGAAATTGTTCCAGATTTCCTACTCCTTGGCTCAGTCATCAAACAGAAATCAGAAGGAGATTGAGATTTGGAAGAGTAGCCATGAAGGAACTAGAAAAGTTCCTTAAGGATAAGGATGTGTCGCTAGGGACAAAGATCAAGATAATTCATACTGTGGTATTCCCCATTACTATGTATGGATATGAGAGTTGGACAATGAAGAATGATGACAGGAAGAAAACTAATTCATTTGAAATATAGTGCTGGAGGAGAGTTTTACGGATATCATGGACAGCCAAAAAGACGAATATGTGTGTTTTAGAGCAAATCAACCCTGAATAATCCCTAGAATCTAAGATGTCTAAACTGAGGCTTTGGTCATATCATGAGAAGACAAGACTTATTGAAAAGACAATAATACTAGGAAAGGTTGAAGACAGTAAGACCCATAATGAGATAGATTTAACTTAATAAAGGAAGCCATGGCCTTCAATTTGCAAGGACAACAAAAAAGGGGAGAAAGAAACAACAATCCTGCAGAAGAAGGATAGCCAAAGAGGTTTTTATTTATTTATTTTTTCAATTTATATACCGCCCATCCCCAGGGGCTCTGGGCGGTGAACAGTTAAAATCGATAAAAACAAGAACTAAAATCAATATACAAATAATAAAACAAATTAACAAAGTGCAGTGGTGGGGAGAACCCTCCCCCACCCCAAAGGTGGGAGGCCGACATGGCACCGCCCCCTTCAATCACCGAATGCCTGGCGGAACAGCTCTGTCTTACAGGCCCGGCGGAACAAAAAACAAAAAAAAAAATTAAGTATAATGCAAGATCTGGATAGGCTGTTATTGATAGGATGTTTTAGAGGTCTTTAATTCATAGGGTCACCATGAATCAGAAGTGACTTGATAGCACATAGTAATTACACTGTACTTGATAGCCATTCCAAATCTATCATTTCCCCTTTGTACATATGTTGAAGACACTGGAACATTCTCCTTTTTCTTTCAAGGTGGTAGTAACAACATGTGGGGAAGGGCTGTGGTTTCGGTTAGCAAAACCATGCCAGCGCTGTAGAATTAACCTTGCAACCACATACAGTCCTGGTTCAAATTGGAGCCACAAATGCCCGTAATTTACTTTTAAAAGCTCTTTATTACATCTGTGTTGACCCTCACACAGGAGTGCAGGGTTGGCTCCCTGTTATTACATAACAAGTAGATTCTGGCTGTTGTGTGAATGTCCCTGTCTGAATTGCCTGTAGTTCCTTCCTCAAGGCTTCACTCTTGATGGCATGGCACCAGGGAGTGATGCTAGGCTGAGCATCTGACAGGGTTTGCATTTTGAAGCCTCACCCTGGTCATGCTAAGGCCTTCCATTAGTTATACTGAAAACATGAAGAGCTGGATTAAATGTCTGTGTATGACTGCAATGCAGTACTACTGGCTGCTGTGCAGCGGCTTGAGCCGGGGACCATACTTTGCCATCTCGGAAGGAGAAGGAGGCAGAGGCATCTCCCAGGCATACGGGGATTTGGCTGGGGGTGGAGACAGAACCTTCAGAAGGCAGCTCCACCCTCCCAGCTGGCAGTTACTCTGCATGCTTGGCCCACCCACCTCACCCTGTAGTAGTGCAGGATTACCCGATTCATAAGTATTCCAAATCAAATGCATAATGACGGCTCGCTCACAGGCGTAAGCTAATCCTGTGAGCGAGCCGTCATTATGCATTTGATTTGGAATACTTATGAATCGTGTGTGCAAGAATTGTAACTGCTTGGAAGAAGGAGAATACGGGATGTTCATTTGCTAGCTAACCCGTTGCGGTTGCAATTTGAATGGTTTCAGCAGTTAGTGATTGAATTTATTGTATTATGACCTTATTGGCGTTGTGATTTGCTTTTGCATTAACTGTTGCACATATTTGTACTTGTATTTTGCTGTATTTATTGTTCCAAATCGGGCTGAGTTCATAGCCTAAAAAGAACTCTAGGGTAGCCTGTGTTACCCCTTCGTTCGATGGGGTGGAAAGGTGTTTTACCGGGGCTTCCTTAAAGAGTGGTATTGATTGTGACATAGGAATGTTTATTGTACCTTGCACTGCAGGCTGAGATTTGAGGTAATTGGCAATGGTGGTGCATCGTTGTAAATCACTGGCAGGAGAGAGTTTGGGGATAGGGGGCGGGCCAGTGAGCACCCCATGGTAGGGAAATGGGGTCTACCAGGAGCAGATGGTATGTTTGTGATGGCTACCACCATCTGGAGACTGCCTGCAGTGAACTCCATGTGCAAGTCCTTCCCTCATGCTGTACGACTGAGAGCGGGACCACAAGTGACGCCTGACACAGGTTGGACACTAGTCAGCTTCCCTCAAGTTTTGATGGGAAATGTAGGCATCCTGGTCTTGCAGCTTGACTCTCTGACTGCTTTCCAATGGACTTTTCAACTGTCACTTGTCAAACATTCCGCCAAGCTGCCTACATTTCCCATCAAAACTTGAGGGAAGCTGGCAAGTGTCCAACCTGTGTCAGGCGTCACTTGTGGTCCCGCTCTGAGGCTTTAGAAGCTTGAAGGGGGGAACCATTTTGCCTGGCTGGCCAGGGTAAAGCCATTACATTGATGGCTCCCAGCCGGGGCTGGGGGGCTCGCCCAAACAGGTCAAGTCAGTGGTTCAGGGATAACCCCGTGGGTTGACCTGTACCACTAGTTGGACCTTGCCATGTTTAATGGTTGATGTTATATTAATAAAGTGGTCTTTTAGTTCCAAACCTTGTGTCTGCCTTTTCATTCCGACTGGGCAGGGAGCAATTGCTTCTTTCATGAAGGAGATAGGATGGAGCCCCTGTTTGAGTGTGTGAATAATCAAGAAATGGAAAAGGAGTGATGTCTCTTGCCTGCTAAGGAATCCCTAGATTAATTGAAGCTCTGGGACATAGAACTCTCTTCAGAAGATGGCTACTGAACTGTCTCAGACAAGTTTCCTTATGGAAGATTGTTTTATGAGAGTTTTGGAGAGTGAAAGACAGCTATTCTGTTGCTGATGGATTAGCGCTATAAGTAATAAATCTAAAACTCCTCAGGAGAAACTGCCTGGCTATTTACTAGAATTTTGAAGCTCAATTCACTGAAGAGTATGGCAATAGCCAGCCAGCAGCCAATATTTTCAGAAGAAACAGTCCTGGCATTCATTCATTTTATCTCTGGAGTTAATATAGTGTGGAATCTACTTGCAGACTCAAGAGATGATACAGAAAACAGGTGAGCAATACACACTTTTTAGAATGTCTGACGGAGGCTCCTTTAGCACACCAAGGAATTTTAAAAGAATTACAATGAAATGTGACATTCATTAGGAAACTATATTGAAAGCCTTCCAAACAATACAATCCTTGCCTACTATGGACGTTCGGGTTTTGTAAACCTTCATCCCTCTCACATATGCACTATAAGCCATCAGGAACATTATACCGGATAAGAAGACACCATGCCTCGCCATCAAACTTTACCACTTTGTTCTCACCCATAATTCAGATTTGGTAACAGCTTGTATCTTCAAGTTAATGCCACAGTCACGGCTAACCATAAGGCCCCATATTCCTGGTGGCCTTAGGGCAATGCTTCTGAGTCAGCAGCACTCAAATACTTCTCTTCTTTGGGGATAGATCAAGATGTGGTATCTGAAGAAGTGAGCTATGGTTCACAAAAGCTCATACCCTACCACAAATTGTGTTAGTCTTATAGGTGCTACTGAACCCTTGTTCTTTTCTACTTCACTTCTTGAGCGCTCCAATGACATTTTCATCTTCTAGAGCCACGGAAGTGCCCTGAAAGATTCCACCAGCATTTTAACACCAGCATCTCAACATGTTTCTCCCCACCATCTACTTCAGCCTACTGAACTAGCTGTGAAATCCTAAGCAGAGTTACTAGTCTAAGCACATTGATTTCAATGAGTTTAGACTGGAGTAACTCTGCTTAAGATTGCACTGTTTGTTTTCTGGCCACTGTTGTGCAACTGCCTACCTGAAGAAGTCAGGAAAGCTCCCATTCTCCTGGATTTTTGCAAACAACGCAAAACTGAATTACTCAAGATTGCTCTTTATTCAGATTGGAGGGCTGTACTGTAGGGAGTTAGTCCCAAAGAGATGCATAAGTAAAAGGATGGGGATTATAAACTCTACTTCTGTGTACTGTCGCTGTAAGTATGATCCTACTGGATAATTTATATATTGTTTAATATGTCAGTCTTACCATTGCTTATGCTCTGTTTAGCATTTCTTCAACTTTGTATTAGATACTGCTAGTTTTAAATATTTGCAAATTTGCATTTATATACCCGATTTGCATTTATAAGCTCAATTATATACCCAATGTCTTTGAAATTGACTGTACTGACTCACACAATGTAATCTGCCTTGAGCCTCGGTGAAAAAGGGGGGACTATAAATAATGTAGATAAATAAATAAAAACTACACACATAATAACCATCTTATGTGCTAAAAAGTGACTGATACACATAACTACATGCTTTTGACTACTACCCTGAACACATGACACAAACCATTGTTTACAGCCAAGCCCATTACAACTGTATTTGCTTCAATTTCTTAAACAGCTCAGACCTGAAGGATTTATATCCAGCCTTCTTCAGATGATAACACCCACTAAACAGAGTGGAGGAACAAATTAACAAGGCCACAGTGGCACTCAGAAATAGCCTAAATAACAACAGAACACCACAATTGTCACCTACAGCTACCATTTCAAGCCAGTCCAATGCATCATCAGTGATTGACATCCCATCCTAGACAATTGTATTTCTCACACCGACTTGGTTTGGTATGCTTTTCCATAGCCCCTAAACTAAAACAACTTCTTACAATGGGCCACCTAAAAGAGACACAAACCAAGAGTCCAGAACCTACAACACACCCAGAAGTCAACCCCGTCTCTATGTCCACACAGGCAATACTGTTACATGACCTAAACAATCAGCATTTTTTAAAGAAAAAAATAAGAAAATCAAACCATAAAGATGGTGAGCAAAAGAAATGAGAGCAAGAAGATATCAAAATTCTTACTGCTGTTTTTGAGGTGAGCCTCCCTTAGGTTAAGATGAAAAAGATTTGAGCCTCTCCAAGGTCAATTATGACAAAACAAAGCTGTGCCTGCTGGGCACAGCCCCCCTAGGAATGGGATTTTCTTCACAGCCCACCCAGCTGAATCCCACAGCTTCAGTTATAAAGAGAAGATATATTTTACAGCTTAGTTCTCCTTCCTACCCTGCCACTTACCCATCTTATCAGCCCCACCCTTTTGTTTGTGGGAAAAATGTCAGGGGGGTCCTCACAAATTTCATTTGCCCATTCTGGACCCAGGGGCGGGCTCCCCCAGGCTGTCCCACATTGTGCCTGGTGATAAGCCCAGCCCACTTCTACTTGTGTTTTTGGAGAGAGTTGCAGCAAATTGCCAAGGAACACCTGCTTTTGGGGTCAAGCTAGAGAACCAGCTACCTTCTATCTCCAGCCATGCTGAGTGAGAGCTTGGGCTTCCATGACTCAGTCAAGGCTGCCCACTCTGGGGCTTTCTTCAGTCCCCTGACTGGATCTGGGGAGGCTCCTGGGGTGTGGTGGATGGACATTTAATCCCCTCCTTACTTAGCACACAGGGAGCAGTCTGGAGAGGTGGCCAGGGGCCCGAGGAGAGCGCCTCAGAGCAGGCAAGACTTCCTGTGCCTCAGAAGCTCAGCATCGCACTCAGAGTTGCTGGAAATGCATTCCAAATCCTGATTGCAGTCCATTCTGCAGCCTGTTTGTTTGGGCTTCTGTGACTAGAAAAGGTTGCCCATTTGAGGCCTCTTTTCTTGGCCCCACAGCTGCCCTTCTGAACTATTCCTTATACAGCAGGAAATTGGACCCCTCCAGAAAAGGCACACTCAGATGAAGACTGCCTCTGTCACACACTGCAATTGTCCTAAGCAGAGGCAATCTCCAAGAAAGAAAATATGCTTTTTATAATGTACAAAGCAGTGTTTTGCAGTGTAAGTACAAACCACACTGGCAGCAGATGATAACGAGATGGGGTCTTTGCATGCCCACGTGATATTTTGCCTATTGAAATTGACACAACCATCACCATGGATGTCATGCACTATTATTAGCTTGGGGGCGGGGGGAGATGGGCACTTGTCAGTTTTGCTTCCAAGGTGCGGGATGATGGTTTTAATAGGTAAAACAATGTGGTAGTTGAAAAATTAAGCCCCCTCTGCCCTCCCTACATAGCTTCTATCAGAGTACAAGTTAATTTTTAAAAAACTGCTCAGAAGATCTGATTACAGATCTCCCAGCTGTTCATTTTCGATGACCCTTTACTCTTTCCAGTTTCAAAGCAAAGATCATTAACATAAGACAATTATTTCAGAAGTCTAGGTGGCAGATCCAATCATGGGGCAGAAACCAAATTGTGGGATATACAACTTGTACACAGGAGTTTCCAGCTGAGAAGTGATATGTTATGTACGTAAGAAATTCTTCTGTGAAGCAGCCTGGAGCTGTCCTTTTAATTATAGGTCATTCCTGATCACAGCTGCCCTTTCTGTGGCCCTCCTTACACAGAACTTTGGCCTTTATCTCTGGGTCACTTAATCACAGTTGTAAAAAGGGAGTCAAACCTGCTACTGGCAAATCAGCACTTCTCTTGATCTATATTGATTTATACCAACAGAGGATCTTGCCAAAAGTACAAAACATTGAAACCAATGTATTTAATGAAAGTTTTGCTTGCCACTGGCTCAGGTTTACATAAGATGGTGATATCATAACAGAGATTGGAGCTCTTAATTTTCCAAACATTACTCTTCCCATCAGTTGATGCACATATTTTTAAAAAATTAATTTAAGTAATTTGGTGTACAAAATAATTTACTGTGTAATTTTAAGAACATTTTCCTGGGAGTAAGCCCCATGGAATACACCTGAGTACTGTTCCAAGTAGACCTGCTTAGGGCTGCTTTCCCAGAGTTCTGAGTGAAAAAGAAAATCGCCTTATTCTAAAAGAAAAAAAATGGCATTTTTCCTTCCAACCTTGGATGGAAAAAGATTGGCCCAATTAATTACTGCAAATTCACTTCCCTTGCAAATGCTGTTCAGTGCCATTGGGTGCACAATAATTTAATATACAACTGGATGCCATTGGTTCCTAGGATCTCTGGCAGTGTTATCTTGGTTAAAGCTCTTTGACCTATGATTGATAATGGTAATTGTGCATTTAGATCTTTAGCACCACTGATCTCAGAGAGTACATGACAGAGAGAAGCTTCACAGGATTGTCCCTGAATGGACCTCAGCATTCTTAGCTAGGAAACTGATGGCGAGTGGTTGCTTATGATCTCCTTGCTCATACAGAGTCTTTTAAGCATGCCGTTCTTCAGAAATATGTGTATAACTGAATATTTCTGTAGTTTTTCTTTAATAAACAGTATTTGTGGCTTCAAAATTTGTCTTCTACTGATCATCACAATAGGTTTAGTGCTATTAATGAAACTTAAGTCTATTGATTTTAATGGGCTTAAGTACACTTAACTCTGTGTTGACGAGCGGAGTTAAATTTGTATCTCACTAAATATAGTAACTCCAATCTTTCATTTCTCATATTAGGCTCCAGTGGAATCAGTGAAAGTCAGGCAGCTGTCCAATTTAGAGCATGAGGCACATGACAAGATTCCACAGGGTCCGTGTCATTCACCTTCCCTCTGACATTTTCCCACATGGGAGGGGGAAAAAAACCTTTGAAAAAGATTTGCACTTAAAAACCCTGCAAGTTCAACCACGCAACATTTAGTCCTGATCATCTGATAGTACGTCTACTACCATGTATTTAATTCTGTGATTGCCAAGATTTTAAAACTTTTGTGATTGTCATTTCATTTGCAACTGGGATGTGTATTTCAACTTTTAGCAACAATTGCATCAAGACACAGCTCTCAAACTTGATTTTATAATTCTTATTTCTAGAGTGGCTGATGTCACTCAATTACTATAGACTTTGGTTGTGGAACTAGAGCTAGTAATCCTCTGTTAAAAGTGCCATAAAGGGCATATTTTGTAGAAAATTTAATACGCAGTTGTAACGCATCCTGGTCAGGACATTCCAGTGTTAGTTACAACCTCTGTTAGAGCTGGCCTTTTGACGAGGCAAATGAAATTTGTCAAATATTGTCAAGTATTGGTCAAATTCTTTTAAAGCATTAACCTTACCAGAATTACATAATTATCAACAGATATGCTAAATCACAAAAATTGATTAGTTAGCTGCCAGTGGGCAAAAATGAAACAAACTTTTTTTAAAAATAGGAACTATTTAACAATATTAAATAATGTGAAGTATTCATGGTACAGTTCTTGTATTTAGTTTTTATCCTGAAACACCAGGATGAGCCTACGTTTTTAAAAAAGGTAATGACGATAAGAGAGAAATAAAACAAAGTAACAGCAACCACCTTTTTTAGAAGTCCCCTTATAAAGGTGCCTGTGCTAAGCAGGCATGCAATCCCTGTTTTGGAGATAGGTTATTGGCCATTTCAATGGCTTCCCATCGATAGATCATCTTCATTTCTGAAGATGGCTGTAGTTATAGCAGGTGGCCAGTAGGAGATGCTTTGATGTCAGATAATGATCATTTTCACATGTCTTACCAGCCGCACAAAACCATGCAAAACTCCCAGAATGATGGCATCTTCCTGGCGTAATTTCCTGTCATGACCATCGGAAAGCACCATTGTTCCGGGAGTTTTACGTGATCTTGTGTGGCCAGTAAGACCTGTGAAAATAGCCAATGTCTGCTTGCTGCAGTCCTACCCACATTGTGGACCTCACTAACAAATGACACCAGAGTGCAAGCCAAAACATAAGCTCCCAGCTCCACCATGACATTCTTGACTTCATGGAATTTTTCCCCCCCAGTATTTGACTGTAATTAAATTATAGGTGGCTGATGGACCAGTCAATTGACAATGTGTGACCTGTCAGTGGTGTGCCATGTCAACTCTGATCAATATTAGAGAGATATTCACTACCATGTATGGATAATAAGTGCAGTTGTTTCAATGGCCCCAAAGGTTCAGCCCATTGATTACGTAAATCCTATGCTTGTAAAATGTACTTAGTGTTGAATTTCTTTCCACTTGAGCTTTATTTGTATAAATGATATGATACCTCTATTCTTTTCTTGTTATAGCTTTTGAGTGAATTTTAAATATAATTATGTGAGAGACAGCTTGGAGGTTGGAGGGGCAGGGACCTTGCATTCCTCTGCTAAGGACTGCATGTTTTTCTCGTAGATCAATCCTGTTGTCCCTGACATTCAGAACTGCTAAGTGTTCACATCAGCAGACTAAGCCAGTGTGAGTACTCAGCATGTCTGATAGTCATGATTTAATTTCCTCATCTGCCTGCTGCTAAAAGTTCATTTTTGCTTCTGGGTTTCATAACCACTTTCCTAATCAGGATTCATTCAGCTCATGAGCCAATCATTGCTGAAGTGGATGCTGAACTCAAAAGAAAAAAAGATGAGATCATAGCTGAAGTAGGTCGTAGCTCTTTCTTTTCTCCACATGTTTTGTCTCGTGCCTTAAGATTTTGCCTGAGAATGCCACCATGTTCCTATTTCGCGTATCCACTGGACCAAAGAGCAAGAACCCTTTTGAATGTCTTCCTGTACTGCTCCTGAATAAAGTCAGTGAGCACAACACTAGATCATCCATCATTCCACCCACTACTGTAGGGACGTTCATGGCTGTTACAACTCTGTGCCTAAACTGACAGATTGTGCATGAATGGATAGCAAATGAAATGCATGTACTTTGCTTAACATTTTCCTGCAGCATCCATTTTAAGGCAACATTGACCTTAAAACAATTAATCTCTGTTTTTTTTTTCCTAGGGAAGCTTTGTGAACAAATGAATATGGAGGAACAAAGAAAATGAAGCTCTCTCTTAAATCTTTGGAGTGAATTTCAGCAGCTGACATAATTTGATAATTAATATTATGATGTGTAAATGTAAGGACTGATCAATTACAAGACACCCGGAAGTCCCTTTTTGTAATTTCAGGATCATAAATAGTAATCTGGCATTAAATATTTGTGATCTAGGCCAGTAACCTTTTTTCAGTCTCACAGGATCTTTTTTAATTAAAGTATATCTTTGTCCCATGTCTATAAGCTACTCCCTGACATTTCATATACAAGACACCTTGCCACAAAAGGTCAAGCAGTACAGTTATAAATGGAAAAGAGATTAAAAGTATTCTCCAGCCACGGTGGTCTAAAAGTGAGCTGAAAGTAGAGCATTCTTCACAGTCTTGCTTAGAGCACAAAGAAGGCAAGCCCTTTGGCCAGAGTTTCATTATGAGAATGACACAGCAAACAAATTGTCAGAAATGAATAAATGAACTCTTTTTATTTGCATGTCTAAGTAATTATATCTGAAGAACCTTGCTGAGTTTAAGCTATACCCAAGCTATTCCATCAAAAACCAGTACTAACAGCCTACCTGTAAACACATTTAGGATCAAGAAGGCAATCACTATCATGATACAATGGTCCAGTTTGATGTTTGGATGGGTAAATTCGGGTACATCGATCATTGCAGGTTGCATTGTCACAAATCATAGTTTTGCTCTGACACACAGAATGTTCTATTGGTGCAGTGAAGAACTGTACAATGCAAAGTCTTGCACAAATCAGATGTTAGCTAAGATGATGTGATAGAAAGCCAGTGATGGAAAGATGGAGAATAGTGAATAAGCCCAGTGCTGCCCATCAACCGGACTGCCTTTTTTATTCTCTTGCAACATTACTGCCACAAATAGTAAAGAGTCCAGTAGCACCTTTAAGACTAACCAACTTATTTGTAGCATAAGCTTTCAAGAACCACAGCTCTCATCATCAGATGCATCTGACAAAAAGAGCTATGGTCCTCAAAAGCTTATGCTACAAATAAGTAGGTTAGTCTTAAAGGTGCTACTGGGCTCTTTACTATATATATGCTGTATTTCTGTCATAGCATTCAAGTCAGCTTACGATTCAAAATAACATCTACAACACAAAAGGAAAAAGGGAAGAGGAGCATAAACAAATTTAGGCTACCTCAAGAGACAGTTCTGGGAGGAAAGAAGCAAAATGGTGCCAAGTAGGCCAATGGTGTTAGCCATACTGCCTTGCCCCTCCTTTTGATGCAGCCAGGTGGAATGGCTGTTAATGGAGGGGCAGAGAAAACAACAGCTGGTGCTCGACAGGCCTACCATCTCTTCATGACTAGACACTAACACACTCTCAGCTCAGCTAGGAGTGGGCTTCTTATCCACCCACTCTCTTGGTTTCCAGTCCTGAAAAACACCAGGCTAACAAAACACAATACATCCTACAATAGCCCTGCAGAGAAGATTAGCATATCAAGCGCCAATACATATGCAAAAGAACCTCCTCAGGATACAGTGAAGCCTCCCTCCATTAGCATTCCACACCCTGGGAAACTCTTACAAGATGACTCAGCCCAAACCCACCTTCCTGAATAGATATAAATTACTTGCTAACATCTTCTCCACACATTGACACTGAGAGATCTCTGTCTTTTGGTGCTACGCCTCTGAAGAGCCAGTCACAGCTGCTGGCGAAACGTCAGGAACTACAATGCCCCGACCACAGCTATACAGCCCGGAAAATCCACAACAACCACCCACTCTCAATTGCTGTGTTTTGGGGAGGCCTCTAACTTTGCTGTGTCTCAGCTTTCCCCAAACACAGCAACTGGGAGTTGGAGGGAGGCATCAGAAGTAGATTTGTCATGGCCCTGTTAGTCGGCTTTTGAAACCCCTCCTTCCCAAAACATTTTGCTGTGTCACAGTAGCAGGCTAATAGACAGTAAACTTTCCTGGGCTGGGACATTAAAAGCCAACTGATCCTTGCAATCAGCTGTGAGTTGGCTTCTGACACTCCACCCCCCAACATCCCTGGGTTGCAGCAATTCCCTGCTGACAGGGGATTAGCTGGGTGTCAGCTTTAATCTCCTGCTGCATCTAGCTTTTGGGTGAAAAACAGCATGAACAGGTTATGAATGCTTCCCAAACTGTTGATTAATCAATTTCCTGATCAGAAGTGGTTAGGGTTGCTGTTGCCCCAGTAAGGGAACAGGCCTCCCGGGTGCACCCCTGGGGTGGCAAGATGACGTCACTCCTGGGAGTTATGTCATTGCGCCACTCTGAGAGCACTCGCACACTTTGAGCAGGGCTGATTTAGGCCCTGAATTGGGCCCATTTGGGGCCCAAATTGCCCTGCTAAGAAGTGTACATGTGGTCCTGGGCCTGCACGATGATGCCATTTCCCAAAAGTGATGTCATTGTGCCACCCTGGGAGTGTTCGCGCACTTTGTGCATGCACAAAGAACAGAATACAGATGAATGTCTGGTCCCCCCCTCCCAATGGGGGAGTAAGGGGACCTGCTAACTCTAGAAGCAGTGATGAGGTTGTAAGATGAACGGGAAGGTGTTGGAACATCCCCACTGCTAGCTGTGTGCTGTATTTTCTTGATTTACCCTCCAAAGTTAATAGGGTGGAGTTTTTTCACCTACCAAAACAATGAAGTTTGGAATGAAATACACTTCAATAAAAAAGTACAAATGGCAAGTTCTGTGATTGGAAACAGCTTCAGTAAAGGCAAAAGGGAGCTCTAAAGTAGTGTTAGTAAATATCTTTTCCAGTATAAGTGATTAGCTTCTTAATTTTCATCAGAACATTAAGCAGACACTGATGGAGGCTTCTGCCCTTACATTCTCCAGGTGGCATGTTATGACCTCAAGTTGCTGAATCTCTGCCACACTACAGTAACCTTTATGAGCATACATGGGTACATCTAATATGTTACTTGTAATGTCTTAAGTAACCTAGTAAAGTTTAATGCTGAACTGCTAGGGCAGATCTTTCACAGTCTGTTTTGCAGTCCCCAAGGGGCCAGGTCATGATCTAAAACGTCCTTGCTGCTAATTTCTTTGCTGAGTTTTATACTGCCCCAGTAATAAAAAAACCCCAAAACTTCTGTGCTATTAGTTTGGACTATGCAGTTTACGAAAGGCCGGAGATGGTCACAGTTCTGCTCTTCTGATTAACACTGCCATCTTAAGCAGCATTACACCATTCTAAACCCGCTAATTTTCAATGGACTGAGAAGTATGTAACATGAACACAACTCTGCTTAGCACTGCACTGTTAGACGCCAACTGACACAATATAGGCTTAGTTTAAGAAGACTTGTTTTCATGTAGGTAACAAAACTACATCAGGATTCAATCTTCCCTTTTCAAGTCTGTTTAGCATTTCCCTTGACTTTTAGGAAACTGCATGAATCAACTGGAGTGCTTTCAAGTAACAATTCTGCTCTTTTGCAAAGAAACTACATTCTGTGTCACGATGGCATAATGGTTGATGTGTCATACTAGGATCTGGGAGACCCAGGTTCGAATCCCCATTCTGCTGTGAAACTTTACCGGGTGATCTTGGGCCACTCATTCTCATTCAGTCTAATG
Source organism: Eublepharis macularius (assembly GCF_028583425.1). Classification (NCBI taxonomy): domain Eukaryota; kingdom Metazoa; phylum Chordata; class Lepidosauria; order Squamata; family Eublepharidae; genus Eublepharis; species Eublepharis macularius. Next base: position 75,705,633 of record NC_072798.1, read on the forward strand.
TACCTCACAGGGTTGTTGTTAAAAAGATAAAATAGAGGAAAGAAGGATGATTTTGTAAGCTGCTTTGGATTCTCTTGGAAAGAAAAGTGTGGTATAAATAAATACACAGTCAGCTCTGAATTGTGTCCACATTTCTATTGCAAAAGGACGATGACAGCAAAACATTTTTAATGGAGTAAAGCTGAATTTGTTTTATGTGTTGATTGCACCCGTCTTGGGAAAGGTTCCACAACAAGCTTAGCTAGGGATTCATTTCTGATCAGGATTTGGCTGAAATGAGGACACCTGTTGGACCAGTCAGACAGTGCTATTCTAACAACACTCCCAGGAGTAAGTCCCATTGAGTAGACTTCAGTAGGGTTCTGATTAGGATTGCACTAATAGCATAATTTCTGTGGATTTTCTGTTCAAGATGTCTTTATTTCTTAGCCCAGGCCTGAATGAAGAGCTGAGGTTGTTATGCTCACTCAACTTTTCACTTTTCTTTCTCCTCCACCAAGATTGTTTGTGCAGGCTGTTCCACTGGCAGCCAACTAAGTAGAAGACTTTTGATTGTTTATCAACATCAAATAAAAAATTCTGGTAATTGCAAAGCATTTATTAACTTCTCCATTCTCCAGCATGCTGGGGACTCAAGCTGAGACTAGATTTAGCGCTCATCAAAATCTGCTTGTGAAACCAGCCATGTACAGCCTTTTTTGAGTCTTAATACGATATAGCTGCAATTACAAAATGGATTTGAGATTTACATTTGAATTAGTGGCTTATGTTTGAAATTCAAGAGCAAGAAAAAAGGAGGGTCTATGTGTAGCCATACTTCTGCATCCATGTTCATTTTCAAAAGTATTCAATCCCAGCATTTGTCCACAAGGACAAACAATATGCATTTTCTTTAACTAATTTTGCCAAGCTCAGTCCCTATTAAAAATATGAATGAACACATAATACCAAATGGAGGAACATTTCTTCTTGTTGTTGTTGTTTATGCAAAAATCTATCACTTCCTAATCCACTGAGGCCCTAATCAAGAATTTGGGTCAGCTTGAAGGGATGGCTCTTGAAAAACCATTGCTGTTGTTGTCAACAATGTCCTATGATGCAGGCATGTTTTGATTTTTCCACATGGCCCTAAGCAGGCTATTTTCAATTAAGTCTAATTTTCACATGCATTTTTATGTGGTGAGTAGAGATAGGCACAAACCGGAAAAAACTGAACTGTGCAGTTTGTAGTTCGTCGCATTTCACGAACCACGAACCACAAACCGAATTGTGAAGTTCATGGTCTGTCGCATTTCATAAACCATGAACCACGAACTTTCATGAACCTGCCCCAGTTCACGAACCGGCTCATTTGGTTTGTGAAAATGTCACATCCAGGTCAGCAAATCGTCACTTCCGAGTCAGCAGAAGGCCACTTCCTGTTCAGCAGAAGGTCTGCAGGAAGTCCATCCACTGTTGCCTAGGAAACTGATTGATCGGCGCCAGGCTGTCTGCAGTGACAAACCAAAAAATGAACCAAACAAACCAGCCTAAAGTTCATGGTGGTTCATCAAAAATAGGCTCTGATGAACCACCGGTTTGCAAACCACAAACTGGCCCCGTTCATCATGAACTTTGTTTCATATTTCGGTTTGCGCCCATCTCTAGTGGTGAGTTATTACAATGTATTCTACCATCACTCCCCACCCCCCCAAATATGAAGCATTAGGTCTACATGTGCCCCCAGGTGGTAAGGCAACCTAGCATCTTTCTGTATTTTCATCCTGCAAAAAGAGACTGATTGTGATGGCTGCACCATGTACCCTAGGGATGCAGTGTGATGGAATGGTTAGAGTGGTAGACTAGCTCTGGGGATACCAAAGTTCAAATATCTGCTCAGCATGAAGCTCATGGGTGACCTTGGGCCAGTGTTGTAGTGAGCTTAGAGAAAGGCAGGGTAAAAATATAATAATAAACATCAATAATAAATACGAGAACTATAGGGAGGCTCAACATGACAAAAAGAAAGCCAGCATGGCATAGTGGCGAGAGTGCCAGACTAGCATCCCAAAGACCCAGTTCCAAACTCCTGCTCTGCTGTGGAAGCTCCCTGGGTGACCTTGTGCCAGAATCCAAAGGACAAGACAAATGAACATTCTATTAAATGGATAGTCCAAACTGATTTTCTTTTGCAGTGGAGTAAAGATGACAGAAGAAATGAAGACATGAGAGATGATGCTCAGGAGCATAACTACTGATAAATAATTACGACACGTCTTTTATAATTATTTAATTAAAATCTCTGCATGGGGAGAGATTATGAGACTTTCTGCTTGCTGCCTCATTTAGATGATACTAATCACCAAGCAATTTTGCTGTTCTCAGCAGCTCAAGGTCCATGCAGCTTTTGCCTTGTTTTTCAAACCCCTCCAATCAGCGGAATTGCAGCCTCCCCTGTATAATAGTGGTGGAGAACAAAGTGTGGCTCTGGGTAATAAAATGATTACAAGGCAAGTTGCATTTTGAAACCAAATTTGTACTTTTAATTAAAGATCATCATATAAATAGGAGCAAAGGATTATGTATTTGAAGTTGCTGGGGATTTTTTGCTTATAGAGTGAAAAATCAAAAGGTCTCTGTCTAGACAGCAAGATTCAAGTCAACTTGCACCTTTTCCGAGTATAAGCTTTTGAGAGAGTGAGAGCATCCTTCTTCAGATATGAACATTGACTCTTGGAAGCTTATACCCTGAAAGTCTTGTTGGTTTTTAAGGTTCCACTGGACTCATACCTTTTTTTTTTTAAATAAATTTTTATTTTAATTACTAACATCAAAACTACAAACAGAAAAAGGAAAAAGGAAACAAGGGGGGAGGGAAAAAACAACATAAGAACACAGACTACAAATACAAGTATTGAATTCCCTTCATAATACAATTATTTAAAGTTAAACTTTCTAATATGCTATTAGATTGGTAGATCTTATAAGATACGAACTACAGTCAGGATCAGGTCTTCTTCCCCCCCCCTGCGTCTCGGTCTCAGTTCTCTTTGAACAGCTACAATAGCTGCGCCCACTCCTCCCCACTCCCCCCTTCAGATTCTGGATCTTCTTCTTGCTCGAACTCTTGATGATTAAGCACAAAATCCCTCAGCTGTACTTCCGATATTATCTTGTAGGCTTGGTCTTTATATCTAAACCAGATGCCTTCCGGAAATAACCATTTGTATTTTATATCACGCTTTCTCAGAAGAGCTGCACACCTTTTGTATTTGAATCTTCTTTTCCGAGCTAGAAATGGAACGTCCTTCAATATCTTAACCTTGTTGCCAAGAAAGTCCAAGTCCACGTTAGTCGAATTATATAAAATAGTGTCCCGAGTCTTCTTAGATGAAAAGTCAATAATAATCTCGCGAGGCAGCTGACGCTTCGTTGCATATTTTGAAGATGTCCGACGGACTTCCAGAATATCGCTTTTTAACTCTTCTTTAGTTGCCTTTGCGAATGACGCCAAAAGTTCCGACACCAAATCCTTTAAGTTTTCACTTTCCTCCTCCTTCACATTCTGTAAACGCAATACCGTCTGAGCACAATCCACTTGTAGTCCTGTCAATTGATTCTCCAAAAGCTTTACTTCTTTGTTTGTAGCTCTCATGAGTGTTGCATTTTCATGAGCAGATTTCTCTGCCTCAAGCGCTACATCTTTAGTGGTTTTCACTTCATTTTCAACTGAACCAACCCTTTGTCCGATTTAATTTAGCCTATCAACAAAGGGCTTCATAGCTTCAACGACTGACCATTTAACCACCTCTTCAAGAGTCTTTCCCTTCCCCTGCAACGCAGCCGAAACCGATTTGCCCACAGCAGGGCTCTGCTTTTTCGTCGCCATCTTAGGGGGGGGGGAAGTCCACCAACTAAGTTCCAAAACTCAATGAAGGGGAAGATATCCGAACCTTCTTAGCTTCAACTCCCACCAATCCTTCACATACGCTTAAAGTAACAGAAGGGATCTGCTTACTTGCAGGCGTTCACCTTAAATCTGCTTGTTGCCGTTCTCCATGGCCCGGCAGCACGCGATGTGCTGCGCAAGTCTGCCGGCCTCCATAGGAGCAGATGGCTATTTACCCCCTGGATCGACTTCAGGGGGCTCTTCCCGCAGCGCTCCGGACCCTGACCCCCTACCTGGGAGTCCTGGGGGTTAACCCTCGCAGGTCAACCACCCGGTCAGGCTGCTCGGTCGCTTCCTCCCAGACCTGCGGAGAGGAGCGTCCGACATGGTCGGGAAAGTGAAACCGAATCCCCACTGGACTCATACCTTGCAGATCTATCACAGATCAACACGGCTACCCACCTGAACCTGTCCAGACATTATTGGAAACCTAGTAAAATCAAAATGTGGGAAATAATCATAGACAAATGTGGTGCATTGAATTCCAGAGGTATCACTAACGGGTAATATCATGCCATCAAAGCCCGGTTTCTAAATGATAAAGGATGTATCATATTGTCACCTGGGGAGAGGGCGATGAAGCATTTTGTTTTGTTTTGTTTTTAATCTTGTGATGGCCTATGGCTAATGACAATAAATATATATGGCACTGAGCAGGGGGCCTCATTTCAGTGAGTACTGAAGATGTTCCAAGAGTTATTAATTTGATTGGTTCTCATTGGATGACAGAGCATTAGAGACTTATGGCATTTTAGTAGTATTTGCTTTGTTAACTAATATGCAAAGCAGACCATAAGAGAAGACAAAGAGGTGCTTTAGCAGAGCAGTGAACCCTCAGGGAGATCCTGCACCCTCAAGGTTTAGCCAACTCACTGCTTTCTGTCTGCCTCTGTCTCAAAAAACTCAAATCTGATGGGGAGTTTTACACACTTGGCCTCTTTGCCCTCTTTGATGCCTTTCCAGGGCAACTAGTTACCCATTGTATGAAAGACAGTGGTGGACTCGATGGCCCAGCGGTTTGATCCAGTAGGGCTCTTCTTACAGACAGTTGCCCTCTCTCTTCTCAAAGCAGCCAACAGTATTATAACAGGGAGAGCAGCAGCAGCAGCGGAACAGTGTGCTTATATACTTCTCTTCTAGACAGATTAATGCCATTCAGAGTCATGAACAAAGTGTTGTTTTTATCCCCATAATATAGCTGGAGATCTGGAGCTGAGAGGCATGGCTTACCCAAGGTCACCTGCTGAGCTCATGGCAGCAGTGGGATTCAAACTAGCAAAATGCTGAATCACAGTCCAACCACTTAACCCCTATGCTAAAGCAGCTCTACAGTTCTCAAGGGACCATCTCCTAACAATGAGTACCCATTGAAAAACACTAACATCTTTTTCTCATAGATTCTGTCTCTTACTATGTCAACCATTTTTCATCAGTCCTACAGATAGATAAAGCCATTTATTGCAATCACACTCAACAATATATTGTGGCACTTCTGCAAGGCATAGGCATGACAATGCAGCTGCTATAACATTATGGAATACCTTTTGGGGGGCTTCTCAAGCTGGTGTGGAGACAATCCAAGTGATAGAGCTGATATAAGCAATCACCATCTGCACAAATGTGATTGCATCCATGTGTAGCTCCCGTTATATGGATGCATTTTAAGCAGGAAGTCACGTTTGCTATAACATAATCACATTATTCAGCCACAACACAAAACTATGGTTTGTGCTATAGAAATGAGCCTGGGGAATCCTCAGTTTTGTATGCTCCCCCCAATCATTAATAAAAGACTTCTAGTTATCTGTGGCAAACTGTAGATGGTCATTCCATCCAAGCCCAAAATGGAGGTTTATATGCTCTATTTAAACCATCCACAGACTTCTTTTTCTTAGTAATATGCTTACAGTAAACTGGCACAGTGAAATGGCTAAGCTGTGATCTGGAAATTCCCAGTAGCCTTAAGCAAGCTGATTTCCACTTACGTTTATCATTTAATTATAATGGCACTGGTCTACTTTATGGGGCTGTTGTAAAGAAGATTACAACAAGATAATGTGTTATGATGATGACTGGGACGTATCTCTGTCCCCCAGCCTATGTAAATTAGGGAGAAGGGAATTCTGGAAGTCCCCAAGGGGGGACTAATGGAGTACTGGATAAGGCGCCAACAAACCTAGCATTTTTTTCAAAATCTTGAGTTAACATACATAGAGGGTTTTTTCTTTATTTTTCCCTTGTGGACAACTGCTGGGATGGATGGACTCTTTTTGAAAATGAGTGCTGAGTTTCAATTTGGGCTTTGGGGCTTTGGGTAATCTTTACAGCTCCCTTGAATTCTCCAGCCAAATGGCCATATCATAGGATTTTATGGCTCCAGCAGACTTTGCTTAGGTTTCACAAGCACACACAACAAAATTATTGGGGGGGGGGGGGGCGGGATGGCTTGGCTAGATGATCTCCATATCCCCACATGTGAATGAAGCATTTTGAAGCTGAAAGCATTCTATAATGGTGGTGATTGTTAAGATAGAGGAGGCCATCCTTCTGAGAGGAAGGAAATGGCTGGCCGGCTGGCCAGCCCTCCTACCACCTGCTCAGCCCCCTCCCATTGTTTCTGTACATTAGTTTGTTGGAGGTAGATTTGGTTTAAATATTTTTAGTTCTCTGTGATATAAAGGAAGTAATATTGTAAATAGCCATGAGTCCACATTCAAGCGGAGAAAAATGGATTAAAATACCCTAAATAAATAAGATTGTGCATAAGATTGTAGAGAGCAATCCTAAGCAGATCTACTTGGAATCCTACAATCCACTTGGAATCCACAGCTCTGCTGTGAAGAAACGGACGCTGCATTCCACAGAACTGCAGTGCCTCTCTTTCCTTCATGTACTAGTTTCCTTATGGCAATAAGCAAGAAGCCTTGTCTTACTTCTCTCCCTGCCTTAGCAATAGGGGCAAGGCCCCAGCATGCAATTTCTGATTTGGGATGAATTAAGTGGTTGCACCCTTACCCATCCCCACATGCATACGCGCGCACACGCTAAACAAGACTTGAGATTTTTACCTCACTGTAGTCAGTGCCAGTAAGTATCTTAGCAAAACCTGGGAGTCTCCTCAGCCATTACAGGTGCGTTACTTAGCATAACTAGCAAGCAGTGATTGGTCTTTTCATTTTTCTCGGTTACATTTGACATAATTACATTCTTTACTTGACCCTGCTTTTTAAAAATGTTTTCTACATAAAATGTCTGTACAGTGAGACCCTTGGCATCTGAAAGAATAGGCTGTAATCCATGAAAGATGATGCTGGAATAAAATTGTATTAGTTTTTAATGTGGCACTGGACTTGTGGCTTTGGGCCAAGCTACACATGACGAATGACACTTGAACGGCAAGTGGATTGAGTGGAGGGCAAGTGAACAGGGAGAAATACACTTGCCGTTCAAGTGTCATTCGTCATGTGTAGCTTGGCCCTTTGTCTTGATTTTTTGGTTACCAATAGACAAACACAGCTATCCATTTGGATTTATTAAAGAGTATATCCATAAGAAATAAGCCGTGCTTTCTTGAGTGTAAAGGAATCAGTTTTATATGAAAAGCAACACTGATATTTGCAGTTGAAACCTAGATTATATTCAAAGTACTGTTTAAAAATAGGAAATGGGATCTAGAGATGATGCCTGAAGTACTTCAAGAGAACACGTAGTAATAATTAATCTAACGATGACCTCCTCTCCTCCCCATGTTTTATTTTAACACAGCTGAAAGGGCATTTGTTTGGCACTGGAAACTGTATTCTTAGATGGGGTAGTTTCACTCCACAGGTTTGTCTCCAGATTCTTCATAGAGACACTCTCAGGAGATTTGTGAGGCGATGATCAAAGCAACAGCCAGCAGAAGCCGAGCAGCGACCACAGCACTTCAGAACTAGCAAGCGTGCTGTTATTTTCCATTTGCACAGTGCTAAGCAAGCTTTTCAATGCTCAATTAATGGGGGCTGTAACAAACCGAAGGCGTTGTGCAAAGTGCAATCCACAAACTATCCCAACAACAGCACTTGCAATAAATATTAATAAATAACTTACTGTCAAAGTAGTAAAGATTTTTCTATCAATTTAAGGTGCTCAGTGCCAAGATGTAATTTCACAATATTAATCAACATACAATACCATACAAAATTCATACATTGAAAATGCATTGAAAATACAAAAGACAAAATTTGACTGTCTTAAAGGGACATGGCCAAATTTTGTCTTTTGTATTTTCAATGCATTTTCAATGTATGAATTTTGTATGGTATTGTATGTTGATTAATATTGTGAAATTACACCTTGGCAATGAGCACTTTAAATTGATAGAAAAATCTTTACTACTTTGACAGTAAATAAATATTAATATTTATTGCAAGTGCTGTTGTTGGGACAATTAATGGGGGCAACAAACAACCGATTCCAAAAGAGTTCCATTTCAGCTAGAACATTTGGTGTAAACAAATTGGAAAACTCCACAATTCCTTGCCGTTTTTAAAGTAAAAAATGTAATCATGTTCTGAAACAGGCATCTGGCCTGATAAGGCAAGAATTATAGGCGCTCCTGGCATGTGCAGATTTGTAGCCAAGGTTAACGAGGCTGCAGGCAACAGAATGTTGGATTTAAAATGAGCAACTGCATACTATGAGAGCAGTGAAATGTTTTATAGCTGATGATCTATCGGACAACTCAGATGACACTGTATTTAAGCATTCTACTTTGATTTTATCATAAAACCCTCAATAAAGATGCCTCACACTTGTGTTCATTTTCTAAAAACATGTGTTGAACTGAATTATAAACACTCCTTTAAACAACAACAGGAAAAGATTCCTCCTATATCCCAGAAACAAACTACATGAAACATCAGAACAGGTACTAGGTATATCACCCAGAATTCCTTGGAGAAAGGAAAAGATAAAAAGCTATGGAGAGATGAACTAGGGTTTGATCCTATCAGCTTTTCTACAGTTTCACCTGATTCCCCCTCTTCTCTACAAATTGATCTTCAGCTTAACCTTTTTAGTGGTCCAAAGGGGTTCCTCCTCCCTCTTTTGGCAGCGGAAAAGCCAATAGAATCCCAGTCTTTTGCATGCTCAGCTGTTGAGGAGAAATAAATCAAAATGTTTTATCAATTTACTCCAATGAAATGAAGCTACCAAAATGATCGTTCCTGTCTCCAAGGAAATCAGGTCTACACAGGTTTTTTTTAAAAAACTTTTTTGTTCTTGAGGTTTGTGCTCTTACACAAGGGCTGATGTGTGCAGATCTTCCCTCATGGGTTATTTTGGGAGGAGGGATGCAAAATAAGTATCACTTTTTACCACATCTGGCTGACTTCCTTTCCTTTCCTCCTTTGCTGGTGATTCTGGACTGGGCTGATGAGAACAGGGTGTGAAAAGGTTTTCATTTGTTTATGTTTGGGAAAGGTCCTCAAAATCACCTCATCCCATGCTTTCTTCCTCCCCTATAACCTAGCGACACCCACAGGCATAGATTACCAAGAGAACAGGTGGTGGCTCTCCTGCTACTGTCTCATTCTGACACACTTGGTCTCCTTACTTGGAAGGAAATAGACCACATTAATCCTTGTCAACAAGTCACCCATATTCCATAGTAGCAGATGCTTGGTTTTTATCCACTCTCTGACATTTCTGCTGCTGCTGCCAAGAAGCAGTTCTGAGGAATCAACATCTAATGTTAAGGCAATATATGGATCCTGTTGCTGTTACTGAGATGGGAATTTCCCTCTTAGCCTTACAGTTTACATTTTAAAATGGATTCATTAAGCAAATTAAAGTTATTCTGTTATTGCTCATCAGGGACCCCTCTTGCCTTCAAGTGTAAGGTAATTAGGGGGGAAAGTAAGCATGACACTTTTGAAAAATGTCTCACAAATCAGTATTCTAGCCCACCTGACGGATGTGGCTCAGTTCCTGTTTGCATAATCAGTTATCCTAGGAAAACAATGCCTGATGATTTCACGCTGGGGTTCAGAATTTAAAGCAAATGGAAAGAGAGTCCATCACTGCTGACAAGATCAGCAGTTTGTGCCTTCTTATATGTTTTATAATGAGATAAACAATCATATCAATAATAGAGAAAGAGAAAAGAGTCCACAGTAGGTGTTGTTTTGTCTTACAGCATTTCAGCTACTGTGTACTTTGTGACAGTTTTGCAACATGTTTTGCAGCACAACAGGTCAGCAAGGTGTACAGCACTTTCAGGAGTAGCTAAATGCTGTTTTCAGCTAAAGCTGCGGTCCCAATCTTGTTGAGCCCACAGAAAATCTAAGAGCAAGTGGTGGGTGCTGCCACAAAATGGCTGCCATGGACTTCCGGAGCCAGTTGTAAATGCTGGAAAGTTTTAAGCTAAATATCTTCCTAAGATGGAGGAAACTGTTTCCTAATGATTGATCCCTACAGACAGGAAACAGGGAAGAAATTCCTGGGTACCATCGAGGCCCTTTCTGCTCCAGTGAGGTGGAGGAAAGAAAGAATTGGGTTTTGACTGGGAAGAAAGAAGAGGGCATCAGTAAATACCTTGGAAGGTGACATGGGATAACTGGCACCACATCTACGGGCACCACATTTATGGATCATTGAGGTAAAGAACCCAGGAGAATCTAGACTCCAAATATGTGTCTCACTGTTCAGTTGCATCACTATAATTTTTGTCCTGCATCTTCTTCCAGATTTTGTGTGTGTGTGCGCGCAAGCATGTGCACATGTGCACATATACGTTAAAAGAAGTCGTTCCTAGCTAAGCACAGAGGTGTCCCAAGCTGTGTCTGCTATTTCTACAATAATAGAACGGTCAACTTTTGTTTTAGCTCTGTGCCTTGGCAGCAGCATGACAGATAGAAATGCAAATTTCTGCAACTGTTAATGGCTAAGAAAATAATTAAAAGAGAGAAGTATACTAACCTATGAATGATCCAAAACAACGATAAGGGTGGGCAAATTGGCTTTCTGTGCAAAGTATATGTCACTTTCCATTCTTCCCTGGTCATGTTCTATTGCAGTATATGCTATTTTATACAATTGGATGCACCAATAATGCATGCCTTACCAAAGATCACTATTGAAGAGACAAGGTAGGGAGCCAAGCATTTATGTGCAATGGAGAACTTTAATGTTATAAGTCTCAATTTGAACCCTTAGCATCAAAATACATGTATTTTCTACTGTTGTGACTTATGGAAGGAGTCCCTAATAGGTAACCCAAAGCAAGTGTTGGGCTGCTCCCAGACTGGAAGCTATTTCAGCAGTTTTAAGCTATGGTAGCAGCACCAGGGGCTTGCTACAAAATAGCTATCACATGCTACCTTCTGCCTCCAATCATACTTATGCTTTGCTACTGCTAGGATCCCTGTACTAGATGATGGGGAATGAGAGGGACGGAGAGTTGACTCCATTTGTGAATCCTACCTTTAAGTACCATCGTATGACGATGTATTCTCCACCCCTTCCTGTTTGCTCAGAATGGTCCTCTCAAGGATATATTTATCAACTTCAGCAAAATGAATCACAGGAAATAGTATCAGTGTTTCTATTTTTACAATATCTCTATTAGTTTGACAGAAAAATTAACTAAGTGTTCTCCCACTGTTTATTCTTTACAGTTCATTCCATCAATAATGTCTGGTGGAATCTGCAGTGTTGTTATGAATTATGACCCTTTATAATCGTTATGAATGATGGTTTTTATATATTTCAGGTTTCAATGGAATATGATTTGCCTAATGTAGAAAAGTGTTTCTTTGTATTAATGGAAATCTCCTTTAGGTTTATTATGCATCATACTAGACAACAGTGATTCAGGCTACAGTACTAAGAAAACTTTCATGGGACTGTGTGTGTGTTATGTGCCATCAAGTAGCCTCTGACCTATGGTGACCCTATGAATGAGAGACCTCCAAAACATCCTATCATTAACAGACTTTCTCAGATCCTGCAAACTAGAGGACATGGCTTCTTTTATTGAGTCCAGCCATCTTGTTTTAGGTCTTCCTCATTTCCTACTGCTTTCCATGACCTATTAAATAAAATGGGACTTAGTTCTGAGTAGAGATGGGCACAAACCAGAAAAAACCCGAACCATGCGGTTCGTGGTTTGTCAAATTTCACGAACCACAAACTTTCATGAACCTACCCCTGGTTCATGAACTGGTTTGTTTGGTTCGTGAAAACGTCACATCCAGGGTCAGAAAAATCATCACTTCCGGGTCAGCAGAAGGTCACTTCCAGGTCAGCTGAAGGTCCACAGGAAGTCCATCTCCTGTTGCCTAGGAAACTGATTGATTGGCACCAGGCTGTCTGCAGTCACGAACCAAAAAATGAACCAAACAAGCCAGCCTAAAGTTTGTGGCAGTTCGTCAGAAATGGAATCTGATGAACCGCGGTTCACGAACCACGAACTGGCCTGGTTCATGCTTAATTTTGGTTCGTATTTCAGTTCGTGCCCGTCTCTAGTTCTGAGTAGACATGCTTAGGATTGATCCCTTAGTCATTTAGTCCTGTTTAACTGGAGAAGATCAGTAAGTGAGGGATGGATTTCAGCTGTTACCAGTTGAGAGTACTTTACCACAGTTATTTATATTAGTCATTCCTGACAGCTTCTGGTCAGACTCCCTAAGCTAATAAGTCACTTGTAGTGGTCCCCTCCCAAAAAATAAATAAACAAAAACAAATAAGCCTCCCTTTGTCCTTCGAATTCACACACATACACACACCAGTTTTTTTAACAGATTGTACAGCAGTGCAGTTTCTGAGAATTTGTTCCTTTCCCCAAACTGTCAAATTTGGATTTTGTCATAACAGGATCTGGATTTATGCTTGTTGAATTTCAAGATTCTTAGCACACAGTTCCAGAGCCACTGCCCAAAGTGTTATTTTTAAGCTTGTTATTTGTGGCAGAATAACTAACTTGTCTTTCTTGTGGCTGCACTGCTACATTAGAAAATATATTCTTAATTACCAAGTGGAGAAATGAGCAGTGCTCCTATTGGCTTGGGAATCTCTTTAAATGAGCAAATTCATCAAGGTTTCCATTGTAACTCGAAGGAGGAACCTCTACCGTCATCACCAGTCTAAACTGTCAACTCCATCTTCTTCCTGCATAAAAACAAACATTTTCCCCACAATAAAGTCTTTTAATAAAAGCAATAAAACAACTCAAGGGAGCATTGTTATCATGAGCTAATCAGCCCCTGAGGGAATTAGAGGCACTTAGCTGCATCTAGTGCCTCAACACCTGAGGGGCTGTGATAATTTCATGATAACCAACAAGGCATGACAGCCTGGGAGGTTAATTAGATAATATTCAAACTTGGTAATGTAGAGTTTGAAGATGTCTTTTGAAGTTGTGTAGGCAAAGCTCCGCTTATAAAACAGCTGTGGGATATCACCACACAATGGATAATTATCACTGCCTACAAGCAATTCAGTGTTTGGAATAACTAAAGGGGGGAGGGGAGAATAAGAAAGTTAAAGTAACAAACCCGGAGGCACTTCTTTAACAATGCGTAATTTTGATGAGTTGGCCCCATGAAATCCTTGGAGAAAAAATTGTCTTAGATCATATAATTTCATTTAGTAGCAACTTATAAATGGAAGAAGCCCTTGAATCAGGCTTATTATACTTTTTAAACAGTTTTCAGTGGACTGTAAACAGATTATACATTATTTCCATTGTGGCCATTAATTTAAGGAACAGTGTCACAATACTGATAAAAGCAATGGCAATTTCAAATATCTAAAATAGGTCAATATTTTAAGATGATTGTGACGGAATATTGCCTAAAGTTCAGTGCATATAAGTGCATTAACACTTTATAAAATCTATTTGAAAATAACATCTGGATTGTTACTGTACATTCCACACCGTAACTTGTGTCATTTCATATTTAAAGAAATTACTTCTTGCTTTAACACCTAGCAATACAGCTTCTGCATACTGACTACAGCTGAGCTTGCTTATGAGAAATGCTTATATCAGTTCTGAAAACTGGATAGCTGCAAAACTTGTATTAGAGCATTCCAATGGTCTAACCTGTAGCATGAGACTGAAATATTAGGTTGTACTACTTTCTAGTGCAAGAGATGCCACACTTCCAGGATGAATGTAGCGCACGTGTCCTCTTCGCCATATCTTCCGACAGCAGATAAGCTACAGCAGCAATGGCTGCTGTGGCTATATTAGTGCAGCCCTGAAGCTTCAGTACTCCAGTAAGTGCACCACATCCCTCACTCCCACCCGTCCTTTAAACTAGGAATAGAGTAAAGTAGAGAGTCAGACATGCTCTCTGTCTTATTCACCTAATTTTTCCATCTTCTGGGCATGGAGCAGAGGTCACTGGAGCAGTTGGGAGGGGGTAGTTGTGAAGTTCTTGCATTGTGTAGGATGTTGGACTAGATGATCCTAGAGGACCCTTCCAGCCCTATGATTCTATGATTCTATGATTAAGGTCACTTCTTTTTCTGACTTGGCAGGGATTATGTTCCTTTAACATTTGTATGGTGGACAGAAAATCAACAGGTTTTAGCAGTATGGTGATATGCTTTGATCTATTTGCCTATTGTGCAGCTGTTAAAGGAGCCCTGGCTGGCAAGGGTGGAATGCGCCATTGGTTCTTTAAGCCTCTTTTCTTCCTAAGATGTGTTCCTCCAACTGAGCAGTCTTCTAGCCCTCCTACTCTGATACAGATAAACATTGGACAGTTTATAAGTGTATAAGATAATCATTGTCCTGACTATAGTACAATCAAGAAGGTTTCCTCAGAGAGGATTTTGTTTGTTTGTTTAAGAAGGTATACCCTGCTATTCTCCCACATCTAAGGGATCCAAGAGGCTTACAAACTGTTCAAAAATGTATCTTCAATATATGCAATATGATGCTACAACATCAAACACTCTTGCCTCCAGCTGCACCCATTCCTACAGTACTCCCTAATCCATGCTCAGAAACCCTTCTGGCTTCCCCTGGTCACAGTTTTCTTTTCCTTCTGCATGAAAGAAGCTTGCAGCTGTGTGTAAGACAAAACACAAAATCCAAAATGTTAACATGCACAACACTTTATATACCATATATGGTGGTGATGGAGAGTGCCGTCAAGTCATAGCTGACTTATGGCGACCCCTGGTGGGGTTTTCATGGCAAGAGACTCACAGAGGTAGTTTGCCATTGCTTGCCTCTGCAACTCTGATCTTTGTTGGATGTCACTCATCCAATTACTAACCAAGGTGGTCCATGCTTAGCTTCTGAGATCTGATGAGATCAGGCTTGCCCAGGCTTTTCAGGTCAGGACATACACAATTTATAAAGAGCTTTATATCGGTGACAGAATATGCAAAATATATAGAAGCATGCAGGGTCTGGCCCTTCTAATCAGGTTTGCCACAGATTGGAACAGTGCCCACACATGTACAATGTGGCAAATGTGCAGAAGGAGGAGAGGGGTGCTTGATTGTGTGCAGGACTCTTTGTTCTGCACCCCCTCTACATGCATTAGCTCTGTACATCAATGTCATATGGACTCTACTTATTATTGGCAGTGTTCTGTAATGGTTATTGGATTTGGGAAGGTTTGTTTATTTTATCGTATTTATATCCCACCCTCCCTGCAAGCGGGTCACACAACAATGAAAAATCATACAGATTAAAATATGCTAAAACACAGAAAAATACAATACATATAAAATCAGCAATACAGGGTGTCTGCTATCTGGACCTAAAAGGCTGCAGAAAAGCTATTGGTTGGAAGCCAAAATATAAACACCCAGAGTGGCAGGAAGTAGGGCATGGCAGTCAGGAGGGACGGTTGCCAACACCTCAATCAAAGGTCCAGTGGAACATCTCCATCTTGCAGGCCCTGCGTAACTGTAACTGTTCTGGCAGACCCAGGTTCAAATCCCCACTCTCCAGTGGAAGCTTCCTGGGTGACCTCTGGTCAGTCACATACTCGCGCAGCCTAAGCTACCTTCCAAGGTTGTTGTGAGGATAAAATGGAGGAAAGGGGAACAATTTAAACCTCTTTGGATCCCCACTGAGGAGAAAATGATGTGTGTAAATGAAGTAAATAAATAATGATGTATGCCCCAGCGATTCTGATGTCTGGCCACAAGCCTCAGTACTTCAGAAACAACTGATCCCACGATTTCAGCTGTTTTCTGGATATGGCTCTGGTCTCCACGTGTGGCCAGTAAGTCCTCTGGCAAGTTAGTATGGGCATATAACTCAGTGAAAACCTGAAATGTTTATCCTTGCAGATCTTTACTTGGAAGTACCAGTGACTTAAGAGGGAGTTGTTCCCAAATAAGGATTGCAGCATAAATCTGTATTTCCTCAACGTCACATCTGATTTGAAGCTGATTCCATATATTCAGCAGAGGAGTAAACTGTACATTTGTTCTTATACCAACAGGCTCCCCAGTCTTAGGTTACTCCTCTTAAAACAGGAATCTCCATTCGACAGTGAATGAACTGGGAAATGTTCATTTCTGAGAGGTTCCAATACACAAACTATACACAGGGAAAAAAACAACAGTCACCTGAAAAATTAGTAAGTACAAATGCAGTTCTTTTATAAATATTTTCACATAATTAAAGTTGAAAAAACATTAAGATTGGTGCTCATTACACATAATAGAAGAAACAGCTCAGTCCACAGCGTTCTTAAAGGTAGAGTCTCTAATTTCCGTGTTAATTTCACTTAGACGCTGAAGATATTGACAAATAACCACTTCTGGAATTGACCCTCTATGTCCAGAAATGGAAACAAAGTGTCACAAGCTGTCCTCCACTGACCAGAAAAAATCAACAGTCAAGGTAAATATGTTGAATAGTGACCCTCAAATGGTCCTTTTTGAATTGTATTTTCTTTCTTTGTAGGTTGCTGGAACTATGAAGATGTAAAGGGTCCCCCAAAGGGGTCCCCCCGCCCTACAAGTCGGCTTGTTTCGTGTTCTATCCACTTCCTCAGGGGCCAGATGTTTCTCCACCAAAGGAACACTTTTCAAAGAATCACTGCAAACAATCTCTCGTGCATTCTTATTCAGCGCACATCAAAATGGTCAGTACCATTTATAAAAGAACTGCATTTGTACTTACTAATTTTTCAGGTGACTGTTGTTTTTTCCCCTGTGTATAGTTTGTGTATTGGAACGGTTATTACTGGGGAAAGCCTTTTGTGTTTTGTTGCATTTCTGAGAGGTGACAGTTTCTTTACAAAGAGTTACACCTCAACTCCTTAACATACCTGTGTTCGAGTATTAATAGCGTACAGAGTAACTGGGACCATTCCATTTTAGAAATTGATATATCCTTTGGGCTTAAAATAATGAATTAAGTTCAAATCCTTCAGTGTTCTTTGTATTCTGTTTCTAATCAAATACAGAAAGAGAATGGAATTAATTTGGCATCAGGTATAACATTCAGCATCCGAAGACTTTAAGTTTCATTTGGTAAAAATATAATGGTTATCATAGTTACAAATACAGGGCTAAAACCTGTGAGCAAAGTGAACTGATATCTCTGAAAGCAGATTACCTAGTAATTGTTTATGGCATTGTTTATGAAAATGTCCTTGACACTGTATGGAAATGTACTTGCTACTGACTGTACTAAGTTCATACTGTGTAATCTGCCTTGAGTCTCAATGAGAAAGGCAAACTATAAATGACATAAATAAAAATAAATAAAATAGTAGCCATGGGTGGGACTTGAGTGTCCTGCATAGCTCCTTGGCTCTTCAGTGACTATCAGATTCAAAATAAATTATGCAAAAATATGCAAATGTACTTGAATTACCACCTGCCTGAGAATTCAGCTTTCCTTTGCCACAGCATCCTGATAACTTGGGTGACATCTGTTGCCCTCCACTTGACAGAACGGCGCAGACTAAAACCCATTTAAATTATCTTTGAGGAACCTTAGTGGCTCTTTTACGCTCCTAATTGAGTAGAGGTTCTAAATAATTGCCATATTTGGAGATGATCATTTTCTTCAGGGTTACTCACTTAAATCCACTAAAACTATTAGTTCTGGTACTTCTTCTGGTAGTTCAGTAATGCAACTGATGAGATAGGAAATCGGGCTCTGGCAGGGGTGGACTGGCCATTTAACTTACTGGGAAATTTCCCAGCAGGCCTCTGCCCCAGTGGTGTACAGGAGAAAGCAGAACTAAGCTCCTGCAGCTCTACCTGTCTCAGGCCCAGTTGGCTTGGACCCCTCAATAGTAGAATGATTGGTGTCATCTCATCAATTGCTCCCTCCCCACAGCTGCCAGTTTATAGAAGGAGACAATGGGTGAGACGATCACTATCATTGGCACTGCTGGTAGGGTCTGAGCTAAGTAAATCCAGTAGTGCTGACTTGAGGCACCAGAGAAGCTATTCGCAGTAACCTGTCCTGGGGACATTTTAACTTCCCAGTCTGTCCCTGGGCTCTGGATTGCGTGATGTTATCTAGGAAAGACTCAGTCTTCTTTGTATCCTATGATCAACCCTTTCCAGACATTCTCTGTGGGCAGAATAAGCATGTGTTGTGGGGGAATGGGGTGTGGTGGCAACATCTGCCTGCAGCCTGTGCATAGCGCTCTTTGTGTGTGATCTCATAGAGAGGGTTGTACTCACCAATATGTGTACATGAGTAGGGTCTATACATATGTTCCAGTGAATGAGTGTTGGACAGGGGTGGAGCTTGATAAGAATCTGATCTCCCTTCTAGGTGCTGTCATTCCACCCATGCAGATGACCTGAAAGGGACAGACAGATAAGAACAGAGATAGCTATTCCTGATCTACATTTACTCTTTCTCTAAGCTTCTCTGAACAGCAGTGGGGCCAAGAGGGGAATGTTGGCGGGGTAGGAGATCGCATCAACATCTGAAGACCTAGTCCAACTTGTATAGTCAAACTACCACAAAAAAAAAGTTTGAAGACTGTTCATTGCAAGTACTTTGGGGGATAGTTCCTCTGCAGAAATACGGCCAAGGAGCAGTGAGGGAGAAGGAATTCTCCCATGCTGCCCTCCCTAAATGTCACCTCTGATGTGCAGGCAAAAAGATCTGCTGGCTGTCCTATGCATTTTCTGCCCAGGGGCTTTCATTGCTAGTTTCATTTTTTATCCCAATGACCCACCCTTGTAACAGCTGTTTGGTTGTATCACTTTGATAGGGATAAGTAATCTCCCCACCAAAAAACTTTGTTTTATTTCTAAAAATAATTACATATTGAGGTTAAGGACAGTAAATTCTGAGTAAATTTTTTAAATTCTTATTAGCCAAAGATTGTAAAGTTAAGGTAGCCCAAGACAGCAACTCTACCCCTATCAAAAAACAAAAAGGTGCTGGAATGGTGCTGAAAAGTATCTTAGTGGATTTGAAAATGGTTGGGGTGGGGAGCGGCGGTTTGCCATATTTGACTGCCAGCTAAAACCAGCTTATCAGTTCAGGGTTTTATAAAAGTAAATTCATACATATTTGTAAATGTTTCAAATACCTTTGAAAGCGTTGGGCCATCTAAGCTCTCCATGCAACTTGGAAAAACCTTCTTCTTTCATCCAAAATATTTCTGCACGTCAATATACATGAAATGCTAAACAAAAATGGGTGTCATTTAATTTTACTGGGAAGGAGACCAAGCTGTTTAATACTGTTGCTGCCCTTACTAGATGGATAATCCTGTTTATGCTTTAAAAAAAACCCACTCCATCCTAAATACCTGTCATGCACACAGCTGACATAAAACTTGATAAGACCTTTCAAGATGTCACTACAAAGAGCTGCAGGAATTTCTGCCAAAATTTTAAAAAACTGAGAGTTCCAGATTCTTTTGAGAGAACTCCTGAATAAATAATGCAGCCATCCTTTATGTGAAGTTTTGAAGGCTCTGTTAAATATCAGTCTGGAGACGGGCTTCATCTTCCAATGAGCCACTAGATGGCACCTTATCTTTGGAAACCATATCCGTTTGGAGGATAACATTATCGAGTTTATTATAGCAGCCGGTTGTCTCGGGCTGATCAAAACTGATGTCACTTCATACTTACTGTTTCCTCTGTCAGGTACCTCTGCTAATCATTAGTAAGACTTATTTTTTTGTCATTTAATTGAATTTATAAGCCACGGTCATTATGTTCTATTGCCCAGGGTCATTGTTTTACTGGGGATATTAAAAGTACATAAAAGTTTACTACCTTCCTCTGTTTTATTTCCCCAAGCATAACTTTTTGAAAAAATGTAGTAACCATGGATAAATCTTTCTCTGGATTGTGCCTGCTTGTTGCAATCCTACAAACCTCCTAACTAGTTCTGTATGCCCAGTGGGGCTGTTGATGTTTTTAGAGAAAAGGCAGCAGTCCAAAGAGCCTTTGCAGACATGCAATGTGAGCTCAAGTATATTTACTCAGAACTGAGTCCAATTAGTACAGTAGGACTTACTCCCCGTTAAATGCGATTCACACTGAGTACGATGTTCTTTGTCCAACACCTTTAATTGTGAATAAGGTTAAAGGGATGTACAATGTGTAAAAAGAGTAATATATTAAAAGGGTAGTTCCTAAAAATGTAGCTATTCTTTTCAAAGAATTGGGTGGATGTCCATTACCCTGTCTCTCAGATGTGGTCTTAAGGATGCAATTGATCAGTTGCCACCTGGGGCAAGCTTTGATCCTAGCTAGATGACCTGCACACGAACAGTGGCTGTGGTATTTCTAAGAATGGGAAACTGTTTATATTTGAATCCACATAATCAAGATTGGTTTGATATCTGTGGCAGCTCAGCCATGGCCTGGACTGAAGACTGGCCAGCAGGGGCTAACCTCGAGGGCTAGCATACCAAAGAAACCAGCACAAAGAGGGCAAAGGAGGCAGCAGCAGCAGAGCTGTGGTGAAAGACAGGATCTAGCCCAATGTTCAGCCGGATAGTGGGAGCAGGAGATGAATTTTGGCCCCACAGCAGCAGAGGAGCAGTACACCCTCACCCAAGCAAGGGCCCAGCTTTAGGGAGTGGCTGGGGTGTGAGGTCTTTCCAGGGAGTATGGTTATGGGACTGGTGGGCTCTTACTGGCCACAAAAAGGCTACATGGGAAGAGTTGGGTTGGGCCCCAGAAGGGGGGGGCAGGAATAAAAGGAAAGGACGGAAGAGAGTTGGGGCTAGAAGGTTTTTAAAAATTTTATTTACATTATTTATAATCTGCCTTTTTTGCTGAGACTCAGGATGGATTACACAGTGTGAATTAGTACAGTTAGTTTCAAGGACATTTCAATAATCAATGTAATAGGGTATATAAATGCAAATGTGCAAAGATTTAAAACCAGCAGATATCCAATGCAGAGTTGAAAAACTGCTGAAACATAAGCAATTCTGAGACTGACATATTAAACAGCATAGAACTACCCAGTAGGATCATACTTAAAGTGACAGATAGTACCTGTAGCATATAGCAGTAAAGTCCCGATCTCTTTACTGAGATAGGGTCCCTCTCTCTTTACTATCTCTTTGAGACCACATCCTTACTTAGAATAATGTTTATTGCATGCAGCCAAAGGCCAACACAAACAAATAAAACACATGAAATAAAATACATGAACATTAAACATTAAATGTTAAAAATACATAAAAGTACATTAAAACACATTAGCACCTTTATTATATAGGAATCTCAACCACTGAGCACAGCTGGAGCCCGGATGTTCTTAGCTGCCAGGGCGAACTGTGGATCCAAATCAGAAAGAAGCAGGGCTTTTTTCAGTGGGAACACAGTGGAACGGCGTTCCGGCACCTCTTAAAAATGGTCACATGGCTGGTGCCCCTGCCCCCTGATCTCCAGACAGAGGGGGATTTAAATTGCAGTGGCACAGAGGGCAATATAAACTCCCCTCTGTCTGGAGGTCAGGGGACAGGGCCACTGGCCCTGGTGGTCTTGAGTTCCACCACCTCTTTTCCCAGAAAAAAAAGCCCTGGAAAGAAGGATGGTTCTCTTGAAGGAGGGGGGGCTGAATACCTGGCTGTAGTGAACATGTCAGTCTTTTTCTGAAATCTGAGGACCACTTCCTTACAGTACAGCCCTCCTGAGTAAAAAGCCCTCTTGTATAATTCAGTTTTGCATTCTTTGCAGAAAGCTAGGAGAGTGAGAGCTTTCCTGATCTTTTAAGGTAGGTCGTTCCATAAGATGGGGGCCACTACAGAGAATGTATGCGAACTGGCAGCTGTTGATTTTGCCCATGTGCAAAGCGGCATCTGCAGAGGGCCCTGTTCAAACGAGTGCAGCTGCCATGGTGGAACACAGGGGGAGAGGCAGTCCCGTAGGTATGCCAGATCAAGGCTGTAAAAAACTTTGTAAGTGATAGCCAATACCTTGAATTGAGCCCAGTAACTGATAAGTAGCCAATGGAGTAACTGCAGGATGGGAGTTATATTTATTCTTCCAATAATAACCATGCTGCAGCATTCTTCACCAACTGGAGTCTCCTAGTTAACTTAGAGGGAAGAGCTATGTATAGTGCATTATAATAGTCAAGTCTCAATGTACCATGGCAAGGATCCAGGTGGCCAGATCATCTGTATTGAGCAAGGGGAGCATCTTCCAAGCTAGACTGAGGTTGTAGAAAGCATTTTTAACATTTACATTAAAATATGTAAATAAGTTGTAAATTTAAAAAAGCATTTTTTTTCTAGTAGTAGTGCTGGATCCAGTATAACCCCTAAACTCTTAGCTGAGACTGCAAGGGTCAGACAAACTCCATTGAAAGTGAGGAGTACACTGTCCTTCAAGATCTTTGCCTTCCCAATGAGAATCTCTTCTGTCTTGTGCGGGTTCAGTTTTAATTTGTTAGGTTTCAGTCATTTGATCACAGCTGTCAGGCAGCAATCCATGATTTCTAGTGCATCTTGCAGTGATTTGGATAGTGAGACATAGAGCAGCTGGGTGTCATCTGCATATTGATGTCATTCAATATGCTATGAATGAGTTTTCCCAAAGGCTTACAAAGAAGTTGAATAACATGGAGGGGGGTGGGTAAGATTGCACACTGTGGAACCTTGCAAGATAATTCCCACTCTGGAGATATATGGTCTCCGACAGCAACCCTTTGACTCCATCCCATGAGAAATTATTTAAACCAGTTCAAGGCACATCCCTTGATACCTGCCTCCAAATGCCTCAACAAGATGGCATGGTCCAACCGTATCAAAGGCCGCAGATAGTGTATGAAACCCTTTTTTCTGCCTCATCTATAGTACAGCTGGCATTCAAATCAGAGTATATCCTTGCTATTTTATCCGCAAAACTTTGCAAAGGCCTCAAAGCTAAATGTCTGTTTATGAGAATGCAATAGTTCAGATCTTCACTTAGAAGATGTCGAGATACTTTGAACAATTGGGATTGTTGTGAACTAGTTGATGGAATGGTTGCAGAGAACTAACGTTTCTTTGCTGCTCTCATCATCACTTCCTAGGTCTTACAATGGGCTCTTTAGCACGCTCTATCAGTTTCAGCTCAAGTTTCCCACCAACATCTTTCTAGGCATCTTCCAGCTCTCTTCAGGTCACCCAACTCCATGGTAAACCACAGTGCCCAGTCCTTATGCTCTCACCAAGAGGCTCAAGCCTCCAGAGCACACCTCTTGCTTAAATGCACACTGCCCCAAAAACATACATGGCAAATGGGAGGATGAGAAGATTGGTAGGGGGCTGCAAAGTCACTAAGTCAGAAAAACGATTTAAGCATCTCCTGTGAAAAGGTTTCTGTATGGTTATAAGGGCCTGGATGTAAGATCTTAGGCGTTAAGTTAGACTCACTGGTTGGTTATTAGAATGTGAATGAATACTATTCACCAGTCACCGTATGATCATTTTTTTCCTCATGCATTTAAGAATGTCACAAATTTCGAGCTTCTGTCTTTCAGGTAATAATGAAAGAAAGCAATGTTTCCAGTGAGTCTTTTAAAATAGGCTTAATTAAGTCTCTCAGCTCAAATAAGTAAACAGCATTGAATTCCTAAGGAGATGGTGGTAATGAGTGAATGAGACATCTAGTCATAGGACAATTAGGAGAGTAACAGTGGCTGGGAATGAAAATGTTGCTTGTGGCAATGGTGCTACAATAGGAAATAATACATGGAAAAGGTTGTAGTTTTTATTGGAGTACCTATAATATCGAACATCAGGAGAAGATGAGACCACTTATGTTAAATATCAATCAATCAATCGATCAACCAATCGATCAATCGATCAATCAATCAATTGATCGATCGATCGATCGATCAAAGGGTTTATTACGGTCACAAGACCAGCCCAGTAAAATACAGATAAAAAGAACAGTTTTTAAATACTTAAAATGGGTAAATACATAAAAGATAAAATCTTATATATATCTAACAGTAAAAACTCACTTCGTTAATTCACTTTCCAGCAATTGATATTTCCTTCGTCAAATGATACCGCTTTCTGAGTGCTGTCCCACAGAATTTTGCAGCTGCGTAAGATACAGTTCTCTGGCTATCCTCTAAAAGATATACCCGAAGGGTTTCGGGACTAAAATCCATGTAATACTCTAATGGTTTAAATCTATAGAGTAGTGCGATAATTAATTGTATCCTTTCTTCTTGATAGAATTCGCAGTGCAAAAGTATATGTGTGATATTTTCAACCACTTTATTTGAACAGGGACAACGCCGCTGTAAAGGCCGGTGGGAGAATCTCCCATACAAAACTGCAGAGGGGAATGCATCAAATCGTGCTCTAGAGAAGGCCCATCTACATCTTTCGTTTGTAATGTCTGAAAGATATGCGGATATGGTGTAACTCAGTCCTTTTTTAAAGCTCTTGTAGCTTAGAGGAAGCATTGCCTCATCATTTTGGGACTCTATATTAACTAGTCTTTGGGTGATTAAAGCTTGTGCTTTGTTGAGTCCCATATCAAACAGGGCTACCAGGTCCAAGCCAATCAGTTTAATTTATGTTAAATAAAAATCATAGAACCATTCCTGAAATACCCCAAGTTATCAGTTGTCATTCATAAAAATGTTATTCTCACAATTACCATTTCACATGGACTTTAGCGTCCCACATCAAATGAGAGAGCCAGGAAACTTGTTGGATGCCAGCAAAAATAATTTGTCTGTGTCCATTAGCTATCTCTAACTATACATTGATAAGTTGAGTCATGCAATAGACATATTAATGAAGAAGGCTGAAAACTGGCTATGAGATAAGGTAGCTGTAGACACAACCTTGAAACCTAAGGGCCCAGTTGAGAATAAGAGCTTAATACTGCCTGTTTCCATCTTTCCCTACCCTTTCTTCGGGTTTCTCAGGGATCAGCAGGGAAAAGAGAAACAGAGGATGTTCACGATCTTTTGTTGTCTCATCTGAGAAGTTTTGAACTATGAAAACAGAATTAGGATGGGCATGCTACCATCCCTAAAGGTATTGGGTGGCCGCATATATCACCAGCATGACTTGTCAGAGGAATATATGCACATTTACAGAAGTCACTTTGGGAACAAGCATCAAAATGAGAACAACCGATAGTGCCCCTATAAGTTTACTCCCATTTCTTTCCAGACTCCCCTTCCCAATGGCAAGAGTAATGGTGCCATGTTGTTGGTGTGGTATGCCAAAACCTTCTGGCAGACCACTGCCTTGTGAATCCAGAAGACTCCAGTTCTAGGACATCTTGGAAAAGACGTAGTTTGTTGTTGCTGCTAAAAGATACATGCTATACATGTATCCATTTCACAATTGTCTGACATATCTAATTCACAGTCCCCCCAAATCATTTGCTGTTCTAAAAGAGATGTTCCTTGCTTCTCTTTCTCATATATATTTTTTAAAATCCCCCATACAACACATTCCATGTACAAGACAAGAGTCATTCCTTGGTGCGAGAGTTTCCTATGTTCTAGATGATCTACCCCCATCCTTCTTCAGTCTCCTCTGTGCCATCTCCATGCCAACAACTGAGAGCCAAACTACAAGTGACGCTTGACACAGGTTGGACACTTGTCAGCTTCCCTCAAGTTTTGATGGGAAATGTAGGCAGCTTGGTGGAATGTTGGACAAGTGACAGTTGAAAAGTCCATTGGACCACTCTTTTTGACTGTTCAAAGGTTCACTGGTTATGTTTTTTGAATGTTATGTGTAAATTTTTGTTTAAATTGTTATGTATTCCAGAAAAGCAGAAAATAAAAAGTTCAAAAAAAAAAAACTTGAGGGAAGCTGACAAGTGTCCAACCTGTGTCAGGCATCACTTGTAGCTCGGCTCTGAGTTTCCCTGCAACGGCTGGTATTTTGGAAGAATATAATGTTTCAATCCCCACCACATTTTCCCGCTCTTCCAAGCATTACACAGGCATTTTTATCTGCTGCTGTAGTTGCTGGGTCAGCCTCGTTTACTTGAAAGTTGTTTTGCAGTGTGTGACTCCAGCCAATCAGGAATTGTATAGTGTACAGGACCATGCCAGGCACATGGTTGAGATGTTCCACCAGGCATATGGTTAAGGCTGGGCTGGGCCTCCGCCGGCCTGGAAAGAAGAGAAGATCTGACCCTCCCCATCAGAGTCATCCAACATCTGGCTGATGTCTTGCATAGTAGCCATTATATTAAAATTTTAAACTATTTTATTGCTTTTATCATGTAAATTGTATGAAATGTTTTTATTGATGTAATATGCCCTGATCCCACTTGCGGGGAAGGCAGAATAAAAGTAAAATAAATTTTTAAATGCAGCCAATCAGATTTGACAATGTGATTGCATCACTGCGAGTATAAGTATCTCTGTTTGAATGAGGGAAGAAGGAAGGCATCCTCGGTGCCTGGACACCAGGGCCAAAGTTCTTTGTCTTTTCGTACTTCATTGGCAATTTCTTTGCCCACCAGAGCTCTAAAGAAAGACCTTCAACCCATTCCAATCTTGTAGCTTGCAATTAAAGGTGGGCACGATCCAAAAAAAATTACCGATCAAGCTGATCGGGGATCAGCGCTGGCGACGAACCCAAATCACCGATCCACACCGGTCATCTCCCGTTTCCGATCCATGGATCGGGGATCGGGGAGGCCAAAGCGGAGGTGTGCCCCGCTGTTCCCAGCCATGTGGGAAGGTGGGTGGTGGTGGCTACCACTGAACCCGGCAGGCACAGGGAGGTGGCGACGAGCTGCATCCCCTCAGGGAGGGGATGTTCACACACACACACACTTAGGGAGGAGTTTTTAACCCGGTGATGAGCCGCCTCCCCTCAGGGAGGTGACTTTCACACACACACACACACACACACACTCCAAATAGAGAGAGAGAGACACCTCGTCAACATGTTTCAGCCAGCTTTTAAAAAAAGCAGGTACAGAATCCTCCATTTTTCCCCACCTGATTTTAAAAGCAAGCAGCCAGTCTTCCAAAAGCATATTTTAAACACACACACAGAGCTGTGAATGAGGTTTTCCCACAAAATACAGTGTTTTAAAAGCAGGTTAAAAATGGAGAGTGACAGACAGAAAAACAGCCATTCTTCCTACAAAGCCCCATTTTTTAAAAAAGCAAAAAACGTTTGGAGTGCCCATGGCTACAGAACACCCCCTTCCCCCTCCCTCCACTGGGTCTCTTCTCCCAACTGGTGAGTGCATTGCTGCTCCGTGGTTGGAAGGAAGTAATCAAGGAAAGCTGGGCTTCCATTCGGGTTTCCAGTGCGACAGAAGGAGGGCAGACAGAGCTCAGGCATTCCCCGGGTTCCGTTGCCAGGGGAATAGATTGTTGGTGCCTGACTGTCTGGCTTCCCGATCAGATCCTGATGGCCCGATCAAGCCGCGATCAAGCCCCCCCCCCGAACGCTGGATCGGTTGCCATGGACGGAACCGATCCGCCGGGTCCCGATCGCGCGAACGCCATTATCGTGGGTATTTTTCTATCATAATGCCAATCATGCCCATCTCTACTTGCAATTATACATGAATAACCAAGGCAGAAAGTGGATGCCCCACTTGGCTGTCTACCTGGCTCTGCCACTAGGTGGCTGCTCTCTTTGGGACCATGCTCCTGCCCTACCCTGCTTGTCCAGGGATGCCCTGGCCTGTGACAGGGTGCAAACATCACCCAAAGGGGGAAGCATCTTTAGAAAGAGTGTTGAAAATATTTGCCAAACTTGCCTTCTGTTTTGGTTCAGCATTATCTTCTGAATGCTGCTTCTGATGCTTCAAGTCTCCATCATCCTTCCAAATGGGTTGTCCTCACTATCAAAATTAACTATGTAGGTCAGCCATGTTCAGGGCTTTTTTTCAGCTGGAACGCAGTGGAACGGAGTTCCGGAACCTCTTGAAAATGGTCACATGGCTGGTGGCCCCACCCCCTGATCTCCAGACAGAGGGGAGTTTAGATTGCCCTCTGCACCGCTGGACCAGCGCAAAGGGCAATCTAAACTTTCCTCTGTCTGGAGATCAGGGGGCGGGGCCACCAGCCATGTGACCATTTTCTCCAAGGGCAACCCACTGAGTTCCACCACCACTTTTCCCAGAAAAAAAGCCCTGGCCATGTTCACCTTGCAGCATGCAGGAAACCACTGAATTGTATGCATGCATCTCTCTTGACAACAGCCCTTGCCTATTCATTTACTGTTGTGGTTTTATTCGCAAAGGGTACATATGAAAGAAGTAAATAATAACTCAGTAAAGCAGACTTCTTTTTCTCTACTGTCTCATTATACGTGAAAGCATTGGATGAAATTAAAGGCATTTGGAATAGTTATAATAAAGCAATTAATTCCTGCAACTCTTTGAGATGGGATATTACTGAAGCAAATAGTTCTTGGCATGATTCAAACCGGGACTGCTGACTTAAGGAATAATGGAGGGTTAGAGAGGATACCAATTATGAAGACTATCAATATTCATGCTGGAGGGTGAAAGCTAGTAATGGGTAAAGGGCAGGAAGAAAGGCCTCTCCATGGGTCTAATATTGCACAACTGTCTAGCCATTGAGTGGAACTGCTGCCGCTTCTGAAGCATTTAATTTAGACCATTGTCAGAATACCCAACTAGCTAGATAATTGGCTGTTTTCAGTGTGACAGTAACTATATTCCTATAACAAAACTTCATTGTAAAGAGACCAGAAATTGAGATATGATTAGATTGTTTGTAAGGATTTTTGGAAACCTTTTGAGTAGGCGACTTAGCTGCACTCCCTCTTTTCTAAAGTTGTTTCCAGCCTGAACCATATTAAGGATAGATTTAACCTCCTTCCTCATCCCCTACCACTCCTGCCACAATAACGAAAGTTCCAGTTTATCTTTTTTAATTAACTTGTTTTCCCTTTCTAAATGTCTTGTAGATTAGCATAGATTTGACATCTCTCAGTCTTCGAGTAATCAAGATGGCTAAAATTTTATTATGTTGAACAACGGCTTGCAATACATTTTAAACACGAGGGGCATAAAACTTAAGTTCTTGTTAAACTCCTGCCCAAAGTCAAACACCTGTAAGATCCAACAATCTTTTGCCAAAGACTTCATAAGAACTAAGCTCTGCTACACAAAACTGTATTGGGAAATCAAAGAGCCTTTGTAGCGTGTATCCTGTGAAATAGTGCAGAAGGCTGGGGGAGGTAGAATTTTCACTAATGAAATATTTGTTTATTTACTATATCTGTATATTGCTTTTCCTTTAAAAAGGCTCAGCGTTCTCTAGCTTTTCACATAAAAGAAATATAAATTCACAGAAAGTAACCAAAGAGTATAACATTAAATAGCAGCAATAGAAACTAATAAAAATAGCCGCATTAATCAGCCCTAATAAAATCAGGTTTAATACAATCACAGAATCAGGTCAAAAACTGTAGATGTTTTAAATTCGTTATTGGTAGCTGCCATGGCCTACAAGTAAGGTGGGGTAAAATGTTTTAAGAAATAAATTCATTGATTTTTTTTTTTTTGCTTGTTTGATTCCAAGAGGATTACAACACAAACTTTGTTTTATTTCTTAACAGCTTTTCAGTTGCCTATTCTTCTTCCTTCTCTTTTTCTTTTCCACTTTTTCTTTCTGCTTTCCCCTCTGAAAATCAGAAGAAAGTAGTCCATATAGTCAAACTACATAAAATTTTACTTTCCTAATGTCAAAAAAGGATTAAGTTACAGTTATTACAATACAGAAAAATTCTCAGTGAAAGACTCTTCTGCTGTGACATTTTCAACCACGGAAGTATTTCCAGAACAGTTCTCATGGAAACATATATATGGAAATCTTGAAGTCAGGATTCAGGAAGATTTCAGAGCCACTTCAAATCTACAGAGCTGCTAATGGATCTTTTGGAGCCGGGGAGGGGGGCAGGATGCTTTTTACTAAGTACTGAGCTTGGTGCTCAGAATGATTTCAGCCCAGAGTGGTTTCAGCTCAACACAACATGCTTTATTGCAAGCTAGAACAGACAGACCACTTCAGTTCAACCATACCCCAATATATACACACAAACCCCGCCCCTGTATTAACCATCAATCAATGGTAACAAGCAGCCTACAATGCCATCATTTGCATGAACTATATACAATATAACATATTTACACAATAGTGATTGGTCTTTATTTAGAGAGGACAGATTGGCTGCTGCCAACTGTAACATCCAATAAGAATCAAAGCCTGAGGAGCCTAACTCTGATTGAAGCTAGGGCTTGTACTCAACACTTTTTATTGACGGATTGCAGCCTAATATTTTCCACATGCATCATCTTAAGAAAATGTTTGGGTGGGAAGTGTTATAACAGAACTAGTTCTGTTACTTGTTATAGAAAACATATAGCCACCATTGCCCTCTGTGTTACCTTATGTACTAATATTCAAGCGGCCCTGATCTGAGAAAACTTAAATTCAGGAACTGGAGCTATGAATGGACAAGACAAATCTTCCTACACACCTGAAAAATGCCCCAAGTTTGTCTGTCTGTCTATCTATCCGGGGGGGGGGGGGTTTAAAAAAACCCAAATGATCAAAAGAGTCCCTTATATCTTTAAGAATCAGATGTACTCCATGGCTATTGCTAGGCAACTATTAGCCAGTATTCCTGGCTTGGTTTCTACCAGTAAAAGGCTGGAGGAGGGGGCAGGGCCCTTTCCAGTGTTGTGTGATTTGTTTGACTCACCCAAGCCTGGCTGCTTGCTGCTGTTCAACAGCACGCATGCACGCGCACACACATCCTAAAAAAACGAATGTACTGTAGTGGTTAAAGTTTCAGAATAGGATATGAGAGACCCAGTTTGGAATCACCACTCTGCTATGAAAGTTGACTGAATGAGTGGTTACCAGCCTCCAAGTGGTGGCTGGAGATCTCCTGGAATTACAGCTGATCTCCAGGCCATAGAAATCTGTTCTCCTGGATAAAAATTGATGCTTCGGAGAGTGGAATGTATGGCATTATGCCCTGCTGAGGTCCCTTCCCACCTCAAACTCCACCTTCTCCAAGCTCCATCCCCCAAGC
Organism: Eublepharis macularius; assembly: GCF_028583425.1. Lineage (NCBI taxonomy): Eukaryota > Metazoa > Chordata > Lepidosauria > Squamata > Eublepharidae > Eublepharis > Eublepharis macularius. The sequence goes on from NC_072798.1 coordinate 75,737,052, forward strand.
CTCCAGGAATTTCCCAACTTGGAGCTGGCAACCCTATGAATGATTTTGATCCAGTCACATACTCCCAGAATAGGGTTGCCAGCCTTCAGGTGGTGACTGGAGATCTCCCAGAATTACAACTGATCTCCAGGCAACAGAGACCAGTTCCCCTGAAGAAACTGGCTGCTTTGGAGATTGGACTCTATGGCATTATACCTCTCTGAGGGCCCTCCCCTCTCCAAATCCCACCTTCTCCAGCCCCCCTCCCAATCTCCAGGAATTTCCCAATCTGGATTTGGCAACCTTATCCCAGCCTAATCTACCTCTCAGAGTTGTTGTGATAATATAGATGGGACAAGAGTAGGCAACTCCCGGAATCAATATGTAGCAAGTAGAATAATACTCGGGAGGAACAAAAATAATAACTGTTATAGTAAAGTCTATTATCACAAATATTTACAATGGCAACACGCTCCAAAACTTATATGGATTACAATGGATCGTACAAAACACAGTTACAGCAGGCAGATCCTATCTGCAAACATAATATACACAGCAAAGTAGTTTTCTTATGTATTTTGAATGTCCAGAAAATGAATATGCACAAAAGGATTCTTAAAGGTGCAGGATGTCTCAGAAATGAGGACATGCAAGGTGGATGTTCCACAGGTAAATTCTTCAATAGTTCAGCAAAGACAGTCAGATCACACCCGATCCGGGGCCGGCTAATTACCGCAGATTTCGTGCCCTTGCTTCCTCAGGGGCGTGATTCTTAAGAATGACATTAATTCTGAAATTTAGTGCAAACAATTCCAAACATCTGTTGCATGTAAGGCGTTATTCTTTAGTGTGCAAAACATTTCTCTGCAACATATGTAAGCTGCTTCTTCAATTTATAAACATGCACTTCTGAGACCTTGGAACTGGCGGCAGTGAATTCTCATGTCCGCCAATATAGAGGCAAGGAGAACAACATATGCTGCTTTGAGTTCCCATTATGGAGAAAGGCAGTATGTAAATGAATAAAATTAATAAATATAGATGAAGATGAGCGACAGGTAAAAAATGTTGTTAAGTGGGTTTGAATGAGTGAAAGACGTAGGGAAAGGCTCTCAGGAAGAGGGGAAGAGGAAATAGTGTGGGGAAGGAAATACAGGGGAGAATGAAGTGCCCCCAGCAAGTCCTTCCAGGTTCCTCACCACGCAACTGGGCCTGGCTCAGCGGGTACCACACCACTAGGCCATAAGGAAGAGGCTTCTGGGGGGAGGGGGAAAGGTGAAGACAGGGGGGCAGACAAGGTGAGTGGGAAGGACAGAAGGAAGCAGGAAAGGCAGAGAGGCTATGGGGGGCAGGGAAGGGAAAGAGGACATGATGAGGGGAGGAAAAATGAGACGCCCACCCCCCAAAAGTCCTTGCAGGTCCCTTACCTGTAAAACCTATTCTTCTCCCAACAGGAAGGATGCAATAAAAGTGCAACCTGAAAGTGATGCTCTTCCCAATGTTGAGAACCTTGGTGAGAAAAGTTTGCAAACTGCCTCTTGACCAGCACCTGGTCAAGAGGTTCACCACTACATGATATTCCTTTCAGCACAGAAAGTGTGGCAATTTCTTCTTTTATCTCTCAAACAGAATATCCGAATGAATCAGAGGCACAAACTTACAATAAATAGTGTAATGTACTTCCTTTGGAGGCCAAGCCCAGAAGATCCTCGATGGCATTCTCCTGGTAAAATCCTTGAGACAGACAGAACTAAAGGGCAAAATTCCAGAAGTCCTGATCACCACTGCAGCCCACAGAACTGGGATTTGGGTGGAATAAGGAGGATCAGAAGAAATCTTTGTAGAGTGGGGGGCTCGTGGTGGCTCAGTGCTTTCTCCCGATAACCTAATAACCTTGTGCTCTTCAGGACAAATTAGTGCCACAGTCAGAGCAGTTAACAAGTCAGTGTTATTATTATCCCCATAACAGACACCCTGTGAGGTAGGTGGGGCTGAGAGAGCTCTGAGAGAGCTGAGAGTGACCTAAGGTCATCCAGCTGGGTTTCAAGTGGAGGAGTGGGAAATCAAATCCTGTTCTCCAGATTAGAATCCTGCCACTCATAACCACTACACCAAACTGGCTCTTGTCATGCCTCCCATACTTACCACATTACTGCGCCAACTACATTCACTCTGTATATAGCAAAGTTTGAGGTTAAGCTGTCTTTCAATAAGAAGAGGAAACGAAGAAGATTTGTTCACTAGTCTGTGTCCTTCTCTTGAGGTTCTCACTTCTTGCACATGACTTATTTATATCTTCACTTTTCACCCCACTCTGGGGATAATTGGTTCTTAATTGATACTGCCTTTATATAAACCTTGACGACATCTAGCAACAAGGAGTACCAAAAGAGGAGGATCGTTAATATGGGTCTATGTTGTGGATCTCCTTGAGGGACAGAGGTGAAAATAAGAAAAGTCATTAGTCGTTTATTTGCAACAGTGTATTTATGAAAAGCTCTGTGGAGAATGTGTCAACAGTCAGTGTGTAGCAGAGCAATTAAAACAGTGCTTTTGTACGTTTGACTGTTAGCATGGGAGTAAACAGAAGCAGATGTGAAGAGCTGCTGCTGTTAGTATTCACAGGCTGCTCTGACATATGCAAATATAACTAATGCTTACTGAACTTGCAAGCCCCATTGTACCCTGACCTTCCTTACCAAGCCTAGGGACAGAAGTGCTACACTAGTTCCAGTGGCTTTTTAATGATTAACTACCAGATACAACCTTGATGTTCTTCAGCCATCACAGAGCATAGGGGAAAGACTGTGGAGAAGTGTATGCTGACTGTCATGTTCTTAACATGGTTTGATTTAGAAGTCATCTTTTCATCTTTTAGCCCCTGAAACAACAGCAGGGAACAGACTGAAAGTGCTGGTGTCTGGGATCCAAAGATCTGCTTTAGCTGTATACTTAGTGAAGCTCCCTTAGTTTATAGCTCAGTGAGGAGGGGAATGCTGTTTAAGAAGAAGTCCACAGTCTTCTTCTATACACAGAAGTAATTATGCAATTGTCTGGACCCTGGTTTCTTTGAATCTTGATGAGAATTGTGGATTATGAATGTATATTGTCTGTACTGAGATTTACAACTGAATTTACAACTGAATGCCCCGTGGTGCAGAGTGGTAAGCTGCAGTACTCCAGTCCAAACTCTGTTCATGATGACCTGAGTTCGACCCTGGCAGAAGTCAGGTTTAAGTAGCTGGCTCAAGGTTGACTCAGCCTTCCATTCTTCTGAGGTTGGTAAAATGAGTACCCAGTTTCCTGGGGGTAAAGTGTAGATGGCTGGGGAAGGCAATGGCAAGCAATCCTGTAAAAAGTCTGCCAAGAAAATGTTGTGATGCGACGTCCCCTATGGGTCAGTAATGACTCAGTGCTTACACAGGGGACTACCTTTACTTTTTTTTCATAGGTAAGCCTCATGGTTCAGTGGTAAAAGTCATACTTTACATGCAGAAGGTCCCAGAATCTGCAGTTAAAGGATCTCAAGCAGAAAGTTTTGAGAAAGCTCTTTGCAGCCTGAGGCACTGGAGAACCACTCCAGTCATAGGTGACAACGCTGCTCTAGATGGACCGATGACCTGACTTGCTGAAGACTCTTTCATAACTGTGTCTGGTATATTTGATTGTTAGTGATTAATGTTGTCAAAACATGAAAAGGAAGCTAAATGGTATGAGAACAGATATTAACGTAGCTACAATCAAGCCATATCCACTAGGGGTACGCACTGAGAATATTTCATTTCTATTTCAAATCTGGCACTTTTGAATTAACTATTTACCATTACTGGTATTTTCTAGGTGGGTGTTGCCATTTCAGCTCAAATACATTTGTTTTTCATTATCCCTGAGTTTCTGCACGGTTCTTTGCAATGAGACCTTCGAGGCTCTTTGCAGCAGCTTTTTTTGCAGTTAATGGCACTGAAATGGCACCAAACACAGTCCTTCCTCTAAACCATCGACCCACCAAGTTTGAGAGCGCACACAATAATAGGAATGTTTATGGACCTTGAAAAGTGCTTGCGGAAGGTGTCAAGGCAAGTGTTGGCTGCATGCATGCACACTGTTCTTTTCTAGGAGGTTTGGCGAAATGAGGCTCTCGGGCAGCTGTTTTCACACTTAACCAAAAACCACATTAACTATTAGTTCTTGTCCCTCTAAATCATTGATCCACTGAGTTTTTCCTCAAGTACATTATACACACACACACACAGACAACAGACCCTGAAGAAGAAGGTAGGTGCACTCTGTGGTGGGAAACTGTAACAGTGCTGCCCAAGCACAAGAGAACTCCAACCAGCGCAACGACATTTAAAAAAATCCTGTTTATGTTCACTTTTTTCATTTTTCTAAATGATGACAATATCAATAAATTATTACCTTTGCATCCTACAAATTCATTGTTTTGTTTCTTAATTTCTGTGCACAGTGGAGTTTTACACACTTGGAAAGAAAACCATTGGCAACAGCCCTGGCTCCCTCTCAAAAATAAACACCAAACCCATATATTGAAGTAGGCATGACATATATTCTCTTCACTTCATACACTTTTTTAGTCTGTTACTAGAATGCTTGTGTGTTCCTACTTATATCGTATTCTGTTTCATCGCACTGGCACAACTTGTGACCCAACCAGGGCCGGTGCCAGAGGTTTTGGCGCCCGTGGCGGCGTGTGCACGCGGGCGCGCCACGGACTGCGTGATGACGTCATTGCAGACGTCATCACGCGCCGCAGGGGGGCTGGGCGGCGTGTGGAGGACCGCCGAGCGCAGAAGCTGCGAGCTGCTGCTGGAGCGGCGCGCGGAGGCTGCTCCGTACGCCGCCCCAGCAGCAGCTCATGGCTTCTACACCCAGCTGGGGCGGAGGAGTGCACAGCAGAGCTGGGGTGGCTGGCTGCAGCAGTAGCTGCAGCCAGCCAGCCAGCCCCGTGCTGCCGCCGCCACATGCCCCAGCCGAGCGCAGAAGCTGTGAGCCGGGGCTGGGGCGGCGCACGGAGGCTGCTCCATGCGCCACCCCAGCAGCAGCTCACGGCTTCTGCGCCTGGCTGGGGCGGAGGAGCACGCAACGGAGCCAGCCAGCCCCGTGCTGCCGCCGCCACATGCCCCAGCCGAGCGCAGAAGCTGTGAGCCGGGGCTGGGGCGGCGCACGGAGGCTGCTCCGTGCGCCACCCCAGCAGCAGCTCACGGCTTCTGCGCCCGGCTGGGGCGGAGGAGCACGCAACGGAGCCAGCCAGCCCCGTGCTTCCACCGCCGCCGCCCCCACACGCCCCAGCCGGGAGCAGAAGCTGCGAGCCGCTGCTGGGGCGGTGCGTGGAGGCTGCGCCCGGCTGGGAAGTGTGGCGGCGGCAGCGGGGCTCAAGCGGCACACAGAGGCTGCGCCCGGCTGGGGTGTGCGGCAGCGGTCGTGGCAGCAAGGGGCTGACTGGCTGCAGCAGTAGCTGCAGCCAAGTCATGCCAGCTTCGCTGCGCGCGTCTCCACCCCCCAACACCCCTTCCAGCGCCCCTCCAGTGCCCGCGCGCCCGAGGCCACCGCCTACCTGGCCTCCATGGGCGCGCCGGCCCTGGACCCAACTCATTCCAACTCAATGAAAATGGGCAATTTGTCAATTTATAATGGGTCTCCATGAACAACCTGTGGGCTGCATTCAGTTTACCAGTTTACCAAGCTTTTGCAAGTCTTTTTTTACACAATGAACTGCACTTAAGAGGAAAAATCATTTCTATTGTTCACGTTGTTCATCATATAGAACAAATCAGTTATGGCACATTAGATGCTTATTAGATACCTTATCAAAAATATGTCACAAAAAATTTGGCAAAAGGGAAAATAAAAAGCTTCATAGTATGTCTGTTTATAGGAGAGTTTTGAGGGAAGGGGTACACTATTTTCTCTCATTCACAGTGCCTATTTTCTCTAACCTGCAGTTTTAGAACCATTTTTGTTAAATGAAGGGCTTCTTCCTAAGGCATTCCCAGCCAGTCAGGGATCACATGGGGAGCTTGATGAAGCCACATTGTTGCTACATTGCCAATCTCATTGGGTTACATGAAACTGTAATGAAGCCATATTAGAATGAGGCAGTATTCCCTGCCATCATGGTGAATGGGCAAATATTTTCAACCCATTTCCCCTCCCCCAACAATAGCCCCCAAAGTGTTTACTTTGCAGAAGATGAAGTTTTTTATGTCATGTACATGCGCGCGCGCGCACACACACACACACACACACCTAGTTTGATTCTGCTTAACTTGAGCTATATAATATACTGTTATATCATTATGGCTGCTGACTGGCCATTCCTTCATGATGTTAGTAGCCTAGAATGGTCAGTTGACTTTTATTAATGAGACCTTATAGCTAGGAGGAGGGTTGCCAGTCTCCAGGTGGGGACTGGAAATCTCCCAGAATTACAACTGATTTCCAGGTCATAGATATCAGTTCCCCTGGATAAAATGGCTGCTCTGGAGAGTGGACCCTATGGCATTATACCCTGCTGAGGTCCCTCCTTTCCCCAAACCCTGCTTTCTCCAGCCTCCACCCCCCCACACACACCCCAAATCTCCAGGAATTTCCCAAGTTGGAGCTGGAAACTTTAGCTATGAGAGAGTTTTCTGTTAGGAAGGGAATAAGAACATAAGTAGAACCTGCTAGATCAGACCAGTGGTCCATCAAGTCTGTCAGGAAATTCACTTTGTTGGTTTCCTATCAAAACAACTGTCAGAGCAATCAGTTGGAATCTGGTTTTGTGGCTGTCAGAGGCCCTTAAGTTCAGGGCCTTTTTCTTTTATGTCCCCCCTCCTCCTTTTGAGATCTGAGAGAGAAGAGTGTTCCTTTGAAGGCTGGGGCTGGACAGCTGGCAGGCTGGTAAGGTATAGCCTGTCTCTGGAGGTGTGAAGGTTCTCCAGGCCAGAGGCCTTGTACAGTCCAGCTCTGGGAATTCCAGCTCCTTCGCTCAAGGCTTCCTGGACCTGCAAGGCATAGTAACTGCAGTATTGGTCTTGCAGGTTTGCCCTGTTGGGTATTCTACAGGCAGTGTGGCTTTAAAAGATGGCTTTTTGACATTAGTTTTGTTCCTCTTGGGGTACCTTCACAGTTTCCCTAAGTATCCAGCTTGCCTTCTTTACTGCCTGTTTTGCTGAAAGCCTTTGAATGACCACTGTGTTAGCTGGTCTCTCTTTGGACTTTTGGATCTTTTGATTCTTTATGGAACTTGTCATCCGAAGCCTGCTGTTTACTTGAAGGTAACATCTGGAAATCAGGTCAGGGGTTTTAAGGTTATGCTCGTTTAGTTCATTAGTGTTTGTTATATCATTTGCTTGCTTCACTCTTCTATAATTTTTTGGTATTTGGCTTGCACTCTTTAAATACATTTTATTAACTATAATTGTGTGGAATTCGTTGTGTTGGTACTTCAATCCAAATTCAGATCTTTGGCCACTTTGCCACATACTCCCAGGCTAATTGGTTTTGGAACTCAGTCTGTGAGGTGCCTACTTCGCAGGGTTGACTTTTGTTTGTTTAGTGCCTTGAGGGCTGAAGGCTTGCCTTTTGGTCTCCTAGCTGTAGGGGTAATCAGAGAGGGTGGTGGTAGCCGCTCCTGGAATTTTATTCCTGTCATCTCAGGATCTCAAAGTCCAGTGTGCTGTTTTACACTGCAGCCAACTGGTTGCCCTGGAGGGCTAAACAAAACAGAATATAGAAGATGAATCTGTTGGTTAGAGTATATGACACATCAAAACTTGAAGATGTCACTCCTCCAGCTGAGGGGACAGGACCAGCCTATGCTTTACATGTATGTAAAGAGATCGCAGTTAGCAGTTTTGGAATAGAGAAGAGGCAGACAGTGAGTATTAGTTCAGTATGCTTAACAATATGGCGTAGATTGACAGAGATTTTAACAATTTAAAAACAAAATGTGTCCAGTAGAGCTGGTCACCAAAGACTTATTTTGCCTTTTATATTCTCAAGGGAAGAATTCATTCCATTGGTGAAATACATTACATGGAACCAAATTATTTCCAGATCTTATGAACCTTTCGCAATGGAGATCCAAGTTAACAATGATGTTTTCCCAGGAAAGGGAAATTACATTTTAAGAAACTTTTCACCATGATTATTGACTCAGAAATATTTGACTGGAAAGCACAGATGGTGTTCAAAGGGGAGGAAAAAATAGGTGAGAATTGTTTCGATATGAGACACAAAATCTAGCACAGTTTGGAGGGCATGGACTTTGACTGTGTATAGATTTTGCAGCCAGGATGCTCACAGAGTTTAATACATAAAACATGCATGTTGGCTATTAAATATAATTTTTTAAAATTTATTAATGCAAAACATAAAATATATTCTCAGAACACAGTCATGGGTCCGTGTAACTTTCCAGCTTGATAGACATGTATGTAAAGCAGATGAATTCACAATTAAGTGTAATCTTAAAATGCTCCATTAATGAAATCATACCATGGAGAGATTTGGTCTCCAGGCTCCTTTTACTCTGCAACAATAATTTTAATGAAGGGAGTATCTAGAACTGGTTTCGTTTATATGTGCGACTCTACAGTCAAAATTAATTTAGTGTAAAAAGACATTCTTAGTATCCTAGTGAAAAAGTCTCATCAGAAACATTTGGTGCAGAGATTCCTGGAAAAACCAATATTCAATAACAACCTGAGCCTGTGAGCTAGATTACCTCCTAGAAGTGGAGGCAAACACCTGCTCGGGGAGATAAAACAGAATGTAAACTAATAATTGAAGAGATATCAAATCAGCTCAAAATACAGCTATCAAGCGTTTTTTTCCTGGTAACTGAAAACAACACACAGGCCACATAATTGACAACAGAAATACAATTTTGTTAATTACTTCCCCAAGCATGGCTCAGATTAGTACTTATAGAGTGGAGCACATCACACTGAGATTCTCCCCACAAGAAAATACTCCTTGAAAGTGTTTTTCCCAGATACTCTAAGCTTCATGTACATTTTCTATCAGGTATTTTGTTTGTTTGGTATGTGATTCAAAGAACTTCTTTGAGTGGTGCAAAGTTTTGAAGGTATGAAGCAGGGTTTCTATTTTTTTTATTACATCGTTTAGTTGATTCATTAGACAAATCAATCAAAACCCTTTTGATCCATTAAAAGCATGCTTTCAGTTAACCAGGCGGATTTTGAAAGAAAGAAGGAAATTTTAAATGCAAGTAATTACAGTAACTCCCCTAAATTTCACACAGGAAAGACCACCACTTGTCTGATGACATCAGCTATAACCCTCTCTCGTACTGATTCTCTAATAGAAAGGCCATCAGCAAGACAGACATGATGGTTTGTGATGGCGGAAGACCTATTGTCCCCTTTCTAGTATATGTCTCATCATAAAAGCATCTACAGTGAGATACATGTGTTCCAATGGCAAATTGCTTACATGTAATAATGAAGGGCTGGATTTTTAATAACATTAACATTCGATTTATATACCGCCCTTCAGGACAACTTAATGCCCACTCAGAGCAGTTTACAAAGTATGTCATTATTAACCCCACATCAATAATCAGCCTTTGAGGTGGGTGAGTCTGAGAGAGCTCCTAGAAGCTGTGACTGACCCAAGATCACCCGGCTGGCTTCAAGTGGAGGAGTGGGGAATCAAACCCGGTTCTCCAGATTAGAATCCCGTGCTCTTAACCATTATACCAAACTGGCTCTCACCAAATGCTTTTAATAGCAAAAATCCATACAATGGGGATGATAATAACAACTTATGGTTCCAAAACTGTGAAAATAAATGGGGTAAAAACACGCACACCACAAAAAATGTACTTGTGCAAATGATTTAAAAATCCTGCCTGAGGTTCAGCTTCCATTGTCTGTTGCTGTAACAAACACAGTGCACGGCAAGGCACATGTCGGGATATCAGGCATGGGACATCAGAAGCTGCAGCCAGAAGGAGGAGGAGAAGAACACAGTGGTGGGTATTGTGGGGGAAAGGGAGAGATCATGGCAATCGAGGAAGGTGGTGGTCAGTAGGAAGGAGGGAGAGAAATGGGAGAATGGGATTTGCCCTCCTTTCAGTTCCAAACAGGACACCATCTGTACCATTTCTACTTTAGAAGATATCACTAGAGTGATCATTTTTGCTCTATAACCTTTCCTCCTTCAGAAGCCTGTGAATTCTATTTTTTTTTTTAAGGAACTGAATCAATGTAAGCTGGTGAATATTGTAGCCATGCTTCTTTTATCTGTGAGCTTGAATCTGCAGCACTTTAGATAACAGTGGAAAATATAAATAAAAGGTCAGTGTTAGTCAAGGGCATTTGCTATAGATCGCCTGCCTGAGCAATTTGACATTCGGCACAAATAGCAACAACGGAGCATCTCCAATTTCAAATTCATGGTGGCATTTACAGGGAAGAGTGGCTAGGAAAAGCCTTGTCTTTAAATCTAGACCAGCAACAGAGTGGCAATTTAGATTGCAGCTTCCCTGGCTTTGGCTGGGCAAATTACTTGGAATCATGGACCCACTATGAGAGAGCTGTGGTTGAATATAACGCCTTATCCATTCATTTAGCACTGCATATTGTCTGTTAGAAAGAAAACAACATAAAATCTTTAATAAAACAATAACAGATAAGATCTAGGAAGAAAATAATTCTGAGATGCAGACCTCTTGGAGGCTTCTATTGGTACCAATTAGCTCAGTTATTGACTGGTGTTAGTTGGTGAACTCAGATGAAACCTGTCTTAAAACAGTTTCACTCACTTCTAATTTGCTTCCAGACTCTTTCCTGCAAAGCCATTCATGGCCTGGGGGACACACAGAGCTGAAGGACTGCCTTTACCCATCTGAGCCAACACATCAACTTCACAAGGGCCCTTCCATCCACCAGGCAAGAATATGCTCAGTAAAGAATTCATGCTGTTTGAACAGGAAGTTGGAAGAAATCCAGAAAGCACCTTTGTGACTGGTGCTTTAGAAGGTCAGCAAAACAGTAAAACTTTCTCCTATCTGATGTGATTCATCAGATCTAGTTTTCATCGGGACATGTGGACTTTGTTTTAATGCGTTTTGTATTCAGCACTTATAGTTTTAGATTTTCTTATTTCTGACTCAAAAAAAGTCCAGTAGCACCTTTAAGACTAACCAACTTTATTGTAGCATAAGCTTTCGAGAATCACAGCTCTCTTTGTCAGATGCATGGAGGGCAAGAAGAAACTGGTCAGATGTATAGGTGGAGAGGGGAGGGCGGAGTAGATGCAAACAGCAGCTTCTGATATGGAGATCAGTTTGCTTCTGTTAAGGAAGTCAGTTACTTTTGATAATGAGATAACCATTCATAGTCTCTATTCAATCCCAGCTTGACGGAGTCAAATTTACATATGAATTCCAATTCAGCAGTTTCCCACTGGATTTTGTTTTTGAAAGGTTTCTGTTGAACTACAGTGACCTGTAAGTCCTTGATGGAATGTCCTGGTAGATTGAAGTGTTCTCCCACTGGTTTCTGGATGTTGCCATTTTTAATGTCAGATTTGTATCCATTTATTCTTTTGTGCAGAGGTTGGCTGGTTTGTCCAATGTACAGAGCAGATCAACATTGTTGAAACATGAGGGCATATATCACATTGGAGGATGAGCAGTTGTAAGAGCCAGAGACAGTGTAGTTGACGCCATTGGGTCCTGTAATTGTATTTCCTGGGTAGATATAAGGGCAGAGCTGGCATCTGGGTCTGTTGCAGGGCCTGGTACCTGTGCTGGTGACTCTGCTAGCCGATTCATGATTGTAAGTGAGAAGTTGTTTCAGGTTGGGGGGCTGTCTGTAGGCAAGGAGAGGTCTTCCACCCAGGGCTTCTGAGAGAGAGGCATCATTTTCCAGGATGGGTTGTAGATCACTGATGATACGTTGGATGGGTTTGAGCTGGGAACTATAGGTGACAACCAGTGGTGTTCTGTTGTTAGTTCCTTTAGGTTTGTCCTAGAGCAGGCTGTTTCTGGGTACTAGTCTGGCCCTGTCGATTTGTTTCCTCACTTCATTTGGTGGGTACTGTAGTCCCAAAAATGCTTGTTGTAAATCTCTTAAGTGGGAGTCCCGATCAAGAGCATTGGAGCAGATACAATTGTAACGTAAGGCTTGGCTGTAGACAATTGACCGAGTGGTATGTTTAGGGTGGTAGCTGGAGGCATGTATTTCTGACGGGATTGTAAATTGCTTTGAACATTTAAGTAAATAGAGGGTGAGTGTCCTAACTTTAAAACAAATAAATAAATGTTGACATATCATGAAGAAGTTAATCTATCAGGTTCCATTGGATATATTACAAATATTGTTCCTTAGAGTGTGTCTACATTAGCATCCTTGGTGGGTGGTTTGTAATGTCCTTTGTTGTCCCAAAATGTCCTATGACTCCTCTTGAAGCATCATACCTTTGATACAGTGACATATATGCTCATTGTCAACTATGCATCCTACCATATTTACTGTGCCTCCCAAGAAAAAAACGATACCATCAAGACTGCGATTTTGCAAGACGGTTGCACATTAGTAATCAAGGAGGCAGAAAGAAATAAACCAAAGGAAATGAATGCAGCAGCAAATGCTCCAGTTCCAAAATCAATTTCAGAAATTTTCCTGCTTAAAATAGAATCAAAGGAGGAAATCCAATGCAGAGCAAACTTCTGGAACAAAGAATAGGTGAAACAGGGGAAATCTATTCATATCTACCTATTCCTTATTCAAGTCTATGGCAGAATTATTGCTCAGAATACAGAGATTCTATTGTTCCCAGAGTCAAAACCATTCCCTAGTTACATCCTGTGAAAACTTTTTATCTTTTTTTTGTAGAACTTCCCTTTCTGTCTCTTGCCCTATCTTTTCTGGATTCCCCCCATCCCAGTTCATCTCCTTGTCATCTAAAAGATTAATGCCTCCTTCTGTCTATTATATTTTATCCCACTAAAGAATTTGGGGTGGAATACATAGTTCTCCATTTATCCCCACAACAATCCTATGAGTTAGGACAGGCTGAGAGAATGACTGCTTCATGTCATCCAGTGAATCTCATGGCGAAGTCTCCACAGATCACTTTCTCTGGACTTTTAAGGCACTTGAATAGGAAAACTGTGAGACAAACAACATAAAATAGTTGTTCTAAACAAACTTTAAGATTTGAAAACACACAAGAAGAGTCATTAATGTACTCATGGAGCAAAACTATAGAAGCCACAAATCCAGTATCAAAAATTCATAAAGTTGTCCAACTCCAGCTCTGAAAAAGTGTGCCATAGGGGTTTTAAAAATTATTTTATTAGTGCAAAGCAGGAAAAAATTTAAAAAGCAATCAGAAGAAGAAAGAAAGAAAGAAAACAGTGGTGGCTACAAAAACACTATAGGCAAATCTATACATAGATATCTATAAAAGATTTTCAAACATTTAAAACTAAATCTATATGCAATTTCCTTCTATACGTGATATGTTCCCCAACTAAATTCATTAACTTAACTCTGGTGGACTTCATTAACAAACTGTCCCTTTGTGCAGCACCAGAACAGATTTTGCATTTGCCTTCACACACCCCGGCAGCTACCAATCAAGGTAATCAAACCTTTTGTCAATCCCAGGAACTGACCATTGGAGTCTTTGTTCTGATGGCTAGATGGGTTCTCCCACTTCAGGACACATCATACTCTATAAGAGTAGTGCCTTGGCCCATTCAAATTGTGCACGCTTCCTGGCTGCTCCTTTAGGGCCACTTCCCTAAGCCTCTCTCTCCTCGTACATGCTTAAAAGATCTAAAGTGCTGTTCCCTTGAAGTTTGCCCTAAGCCTCTTGCTCCCTTATCTGAGAACACTGGCATTTGAAGCTCTCCCTCCGTGGACCCCCTGCTCTTCGGATAGGTAATTATGGCCTTGCAGTCCCTCAAATCTATTCCACCTTCACCACTGCTTTACTTAAGCCTCTTGTGTGTTTGTGTGTGTGTATGTATGCATTTACCCCTTGAATAAAAATGACCCTTTCATTAAGAACACTGGCTTTGTGTGTGTATATCCTTGGGAAAGGACTCCGTAAATTATTGGTGATTAGATCACATGGTTACTGGCCTCTCACTGGCCTCTCACTAGCAAGGAGACCAATTCAGGTAACAGAAGATCCAAAGTATCAACAGGTAACTGACTTAAAGCCTTATCACATTGCTTTAGCAAAATAAGATTCTATAGATCATTATTCCATTCATGTCTGAGAGCCAAGCTACAAGTGACGCCTTACACAGGTTGGATACTTGTCAGTTTACCTCAAGTTTTGATGGGAAATGTAGGAGTCCTGGTTTTACAGCTTGGCTCTCCATTACAGCTGCAAGACCAGGATGCCTACATTTCCCATCAAAACTTGAGGGAAGCTGACAAGTGTCCAACCGGTGTCAGGCATCACTTGTAGCTTGGCTCTAAGACTGTGTGTATGATTATTATAGGGTTTGTGCATACGTGGGATATTCTGCAAAAGGCAGCAAGTTGTTCCAACGATAAGTCCATCCGGAAGAAAGTTCGAAGTAGTAATAGAGTCTGCTATTCACCTTTTTGAGCAATGCGAGTTCACTAACCACATCTTTAGACGTGGCTTGGGATTGCAAGGTGATATAGTGGAAAGGCCAATAAAAAGCACATGGGGTCATTTGTCTTCTTGAAATATGAAGAAACATTTAGAGACACATTTCTCCACATTGATCATATAGGCCAAATCCACCCTCACTAACTAACAAATCCACTGAGCCTCTGCGCTCAAATTCTTTGTTTAAACCAGCTGAAGACTGCTTAATAATGGTTCAGTCCCTTCAAATCATAAGAGACAGTATTCTAAGGACTTAATGGGCCTTTCCACATGGTCATTTTGCAGCGTTTCAGATTCTATTCTGCTTCCCATGATCTCCAGTGTTCTGCACATGCGGAAGCCTGAAACAAGCCCTAAGTGACTGAGCATCCATTCCCCACCCCTTTTTTTAAAAAAAATTGAGAATCACAATGCTGTGACTCCTTTAACCACAATACCCATCCCATTCCCTGATTGCAATCCACATTCCCAACTGATCACTTCTTGGGTTTACTTAGTGAAACAAGCACAAAAAGTATATTTCCCCCCACCATAACTCTGCCACCAATTGTCTCTCCAGAATACCAAAAAAAATTGGTTGGCACAGGATAGCCCAACCAGCAAATACAGGGACAAGGAGAGGAGTGGGGAATGGGCTCCAACATTGCAACATGTGCAAGTTTTTTTAAAAAATGATCTCAACTCCAGCCCCCAGAAAAGCAGCTTCAAACAGACACATCTCGTCAGCAGACACCAAATTGTCTCGAGTTTGTGCAGTGCAGAATGCCAGGAGCCCAAGCCGATTCTGCACTGATCAGCATGAATACACAGAGGCACTGGCTTCAAGTGTGCCATGCGGAAGGGGCCAATGTTAACTTCTGAGCTTTTAGAATGAATTATCAACACAAAGTGAAAAAAAATAGATATGCTCCAGATTCTGTATGCAGTATCACCACCAAAGTCCGATTTTATGGGGAGATTAGAGGCCAAATATTCACATGAAGTGTTCATACTCACTCTCACATCCACGACTGTTTCTCCACTTATATAGTATGCCTAGATTTTCTCTCTTCACAGAAATAAGCAGAGGATCTTCAAGAGTCTCATGATGCATCAGAGAATATGTGCCTTGAACTGTGGAACAGACATGCTCTCTTGAAGTGTCATGGTTCTGCATAGTTCACACTTGATCTAAACTAGTGCTACTCACTCAGTGGCTCAGGAAATGCTGCCTGCGGTTCTTCCAAACAAGCACTGTTCCCTAATATTTCAGTACAATGGGTAAGGCTTGCCCAGTAGGACTTGTCGTTGGTAGGTGGTTCCCACCTTGAGACAGCCACCAGGAGAAGAACAGGTACGCTGTGAGCCTCCCTGAAGTGTAAGCCTCATGCCAGGGATAGAAGTAAATATGGCTCTCTTGGTTGATGGTAAGTGTGAATGTGGCTGTCCATTAGCCACAGAGTGAGTACCACAGATTCTAAACTCTGATAATACTCCTACAGGATAGAAAGGTAAAGGTAGTCCCCTGTGCAAGCACCGAGTCATTCCTGACCCATCGGAGGATGTCGCAACAAATGTTTTCTTGGCAGACTTTTTGTTATGCCTTTGCCAGTCATCTACACGTTACCCCAGGAAACTGGGTACTCATTTTACCAACCTCAGAAGAATGGAAGGCTGAGTCAACTTTGAGCTGGCTACCTGAACCCGGCTTCCACCAGGATTGAACTCAGGTCGTGAGTAGAGATGGGCACAAACCTAAATATGACCCAACCCCCCCCCCCACGAAACAGGCCGGTTCAGGGTTCGCGAACCAGGGTTCGTGGAAGCTCCTTTCCATGCTGGTTCATTGGGTCGTATTTACAGGGCAGTTTAAATGGCCATTTCCCCAGCCCCAGCCCCAGCCCCAGCCCCAGCCCCAGACTTACCTTATCCTGCAATGCAGCTTCCTTCCTCTCCTCCCAGGAGGGGTGGGAAGGTCGTTTTTGGCCTCTTCCACAGCCCTGGGGGCCTGCAGGGTGATGGAAGAAGCTGAAAACAGCTTTCCTGCCCTTCAAATGGCTGCTGTGGCAGCCAGGGGCAGGGAAGCTCAAAATGGCCTTCTCACCCCTCAAATGGCTGCCACAGCAGCCATTTGAGGGGCAGGGAGGCCATTTTCAGCCTCTTCTGTCACCCTGCAGGCCCCCAGGGCAGCGGAAGAAGCCAAAAATGGCCTTCTCGCCCCTCCTGGGGGCAGAGGAAGGACTGCGCTCCAGGATAAGGTAAGTCTGGGGCTGGGGCTGGGGATTTGGACAGTTTAAAGGGACCTGCTGCTTGCAAGGCAGGAAAGGGTCCTTTAAACTGTTAAATGCCCCTTCCCGTGCTGCTGTTAAGGCCAGAAAGGGGCATTTAAACCCCACAAACCACGAACTGGTTCGTAACTGGTACAGTTTCGTGGTTCGTATTTTTTTTTTGTTCTGTGCCCATGTCTAGTCATGAGCAGATCTTGGGCTGCAGTACTGTACTCCTACAGGATAGGGATATAAATAAGAAATCATTCAGTGCCCACAACACAGTTCTATAACTGAAGTTAAGAAGGCCTGGTCCTATAAACAGCCAGGATAAGAGACTTCAGAACTGTTGTCGCAAAAAGAGTAATAATACATTAATAAAATAAATAAAGACTGCAGAAAAGGTATTGTTGTAAGAAAAACTGGTCACAGATCCTATGAATTTAAAAGGATATTATCTTTTTAGGACTATGCAGTAAACATATAGGATTGGATCCAGTGCAAAATTTCCGCATGCACTAGAGCTCTTGCACAAGGGCAGTATAATATATAGAGATGAATGCTCAATGTGTTGCACAAGATCTTGTGCAAGCAGAACTGCTCTGAATCCATGTACATTTCAGCTTGTGCATCACCAAATTGAAGTCATGGGTTTGAATGCAAAAAAGCACAAGCTTCAGACCATTCCCAAAATTGATCTTTCTTGCCTGTTGCGGTCTTTTTGCAGCCACTCCCCAAAACAACCAGAGGACATGTTGGGACGCAGAAACCTCAGAATTCTCCTGTGCATGAGGAGAGGTGCCTTCTACTTGGCAAGGGATCCGGTGCCTTATGCATGGTTTTATATACGTAATATATGTTTTTTAGTGTCACCATTTCCTTTGACAATCCACAAACCAGAACCTAAACTTAAGTTTAGCACAACATTTGGGTGCCAAGCAATATGCAGAAGTATATATAATTGGCTAGGAAGTGTATATTTATACAGAAGCCATTTGCAGCAATCACATTCTTTCCCCACGGCCACCCCCCACCCCCCCCAAACAACATGGTTACTGTTTAATATTTATAGACCCCATTAGACTGACAACAAGACTTTGAGCCATCTTTGCATATTCTATCTGAACGGAGATCCACAAAATGAGGATTGGAAGGATAAAGATTCCACATCCCACATCAAAGTTCTGTTAGCCATAAATCTTCTTGAGGCTGAGGCTATAGAAAAAAAGAGCACAGTAAATATAAGCCTTTTTTTTTGCTTCCTTGGTTATGCAACCACAGCAAATCATCTGACAACACAAACACGAAGCCTTTTAAAGGCTTCAAGTGCCCTGATTACAACCGTATTAAATCTGTGTCCTTTTGCATAGAAACTCTGGGCTTGACAGGGACTAAAATGAGTCTAAGCCTTTTCTGCTTTTTTTTCCAGTCAGTGTTTCTTAGTCCCTGCTGTGTGGAGTCCGCTACTAAGCTGACATGCCCGAACAGTGGCTGAACAAAGAAGAACCCATCAAAACTGTATTTGTTTTTTCAAATCTGCATAAAATGACTATTGCAGGAAAGAAGTATTGAACCGCCTGACTTCAAAGTTGTTGTTTTTCTCTTTAGTTAAAAAATAATTATAATTAGCTTGGAACGTAGAACGCTCTGTTTATCTATAAATGTAGGAAATGTAGTTTAATTTCATAATGTAAAAATGGCTCAAGTCTCAGTATAAGAAAGGCACCCCCTCCCCCATCTCAACAAAGACAAGATAACAAATGCAAGTACTTTTTCCTGGGGAAATTAAGGTTCCTTGGGGAACAAATCACCCCCCATCTGCTATTTTTGAAAACAATATTTTTGTGGCAGTTTCACCTACTTAGTCATGCTAAAACAGTGCAAGAACAAAGACTAACTCCAGTCCATGCATACATTTCCCCCAAATTTACATAAAATTAGAATTTCTAGAACACGTAATGCAGTTGCTACCACGCTGTATTCTTACTTGAACCTACTGGGGCTTTTACTTAAAATATTACATTAATAGTAAATATTGTCCTTCAAAAAATATTTCAGATAGATTTTGAAAATGTGCCCATCTATTCTCATGCCACGGTACTCAATAACATTAGGAGATCATTTTTAAAATAAAAAAACCCCTAATTTCTTCATTAGGATTTTCCCTCCTCTCTGGGAAAAAGAATTAGGCAACTTAAAAGAAGATGTCCAATTTTGTGACATGGGTAACTGAGCCATCCGTTTTACTGACCAAGAGGGATTTTCTCCAACCTGTCCATTCAGAGAGGTGGCAGGTGCTTAATCACATTACCCTGTTCTCTCTTCATGTCCTCTGGTTTAGGGGCATTTCTGACATGAACAGCATAATACTAGTTGTGAATGTTAGTTAATGTCAGAATTGGAGAAAGCCTCAAAACGAAACCTACAGTGTGTATTACGGGGGGTCTGGCCTAATGAGAGCAGTTGGCAAGTCACATCTTCATTGCTCTTGTTTTTAAGAGAGACAGGCAAGATGTCAGGTCTGCAGCAGAAAACAGGTCTGTGCGCAGCTAGTATTATTAAAAATGAGATACCCAATTTGGTGGTATTAACAATCTAGCTTGCCTGCCTCATGGTGGACTCTAATATTTAAAAAAGAGGGGTGGGGGTTCAGCTGACATTGTGGTAGCTTTGTGCCTCATTCACTTGTGCAATATTCCTAACACTGCTTTGTACCTGACTTCCAGTGTGCAATACTTACTTCATGGCTAAGAGCCACTATTGCCTGGGGTATGCGCAGGAGAGGAACTGTTCAATACAGGAGTAACACCTAATCAAAGATATTGTGAGCAATCAAACTGGACTTGTCTGCCTGTTGGCATGCAGTCATGGCCACTCAAAAAGCCGACTCTCCATTCCAGGAAATTGTTCCCATGCTAACAGTGCTTTATGTGTTTTATTTGTAATGGCCGTTGGACACAAACAATAAACCTACCTGATACCTGAACAGTGAGATCCTAAGCACAGTGTACCCTTCCAAGACTTCAATGGAAGGCTTAGGATTAGACATGGGCATGATCCAAAAAAAAATACCGATGAAGCTGTTCGTGGATCTGCTCTGGTGATGACCCCAGATCACCGATTCACTCCGATCAAGTCCCGTTTCCGATCTGGGATCTGGGATCGGAGAGGCGCCCCCCCCCACACAAACACTTAGAGCAGATGGGGGGGAAAGTTTTTAACCAGGTGACGAGCTGCCTCCTCTCAGGGAGGGGACGTTTTCTCTCACGCACACACTCACGCACTTAGAGCAGAGGGGGGAAAAGTTTTTAACCCGTCCCTGCCTCTCCAAATAGAGCTAGAGAGAGACACCCCATCAACAAGTTTCAGCCAGCTTTTTAAAAAAAGCAGGGATAGAATCCTCCATCCCACCCGATTTTAAAAGCAAGCAGCCAGTCTTCCAAAAGCATATTTTAAACAGGAAGAAAGTAAAACCAGGATCCACACGGATCCTCGCAGATCCTATGGTTTTTTAAATAGGAAAAACACAAATGAAACATCAAATCAAATACCAACTTCTTGCAAAAAGCAGTCACTGGGCTGAGAAGCCAGGAGGAGAGAGAGATATCTTTTCAGTTAACTCTTTCAACGCACTGGAAGTCAGGAGAGGAGCGCAAAACAGCTTGATAGCTGCTCTCAAAGCAAGGGGTTTTTGAAAGAGTTAATACTGAGAAGAGATCTCTTCTTAACTCTTTCAATGCACTGAACGAAGCGCAAAACAACTTCTGATAGCCGCACTCAAAGTTTTCTCTCTTAACCCATTCCTCTCCCAATCACTTTGCTGATATTTTTCTCAGGAAGCCACCTTTTCACTCACAACTGTTTGCTTTTCCTTGCTAGGGGAAATATTATCAAGTTTCAAACAGAGCTCAGGCATTCCCCTGCCTCCGTTGCCAGGGGAATAGATTGTTGGCTCCTGAATGTCTAGCCTCCCAGTCCTATCACGATTGCCCCGGTCCAGCCCCCTCCCCCAACTGCTGGATCGTTTGCTGTGGAAGACAACGATCCACCAGGTCACGGTTGGGAGATTGCCATTATCGTGGGGTTTTTTTTATCGTAATGGAGATCGTGCCCATCTCTGCTTAGGATTGCACTGTCAATTAGTACACATCAGACTTTTGTTAAAAATACCCAAGTAAAGTTTTTTTTAAAGAACTAGTAAGCATATGGATTGCTTGATATTCCATGATCTGTATTTCCAATTAATGTATTATAGGTGAGAGAACTAAACTCCTGTAGTGAGCAAAGCATGGGGCATTGCACCCTTGAAATGGCCTTGGAATGCAATCTAATGAAGGTAAATGGCCTAGACTAATATCCAGGGCCAGCGCCACTATTGAGGCAGTGAGGTGGGTGCCATGAGCGCTGAGGTGCCGAAGGGGGTGCCGGAGGGGGTGCTGGGGGCAGAGGCATGCACCACGGAGCTGGCATGCCTGGCCCACAGCTGCTGCAGCCGGCCAGCCCCACTCCACCGCCACCAACAGACGTCCCCGGCCGGACGCAGCAGCCGTGGGCCAGGCACGGCAGGCGTCCAAGGTGGTGCGCAGAACCCAAGTCAGAGGGCATGGATAGTAACACCTCCTTCTAAGGAGCCTCACATCCCAAATTTGATTGGTTGCTTTTGAGTCACACAACGCAGCAGGAAGTTTTCTGGTGTACTACTGACTTCAACTTTCTCCTTATGCCCATTGATAGTTTTATGTGTGTGTGTATTAAGAGTGTGTGTGTTAAGAATCGTTTGAACTCTTGAATTCTCTCTGCTTTCCCATGCAGTATTCCTGTAGTATGAAACTCTAGTTGTCTTCTTTTTGCTTTTCTGAACCTTTCTGATTCCTGTGGTGAGGACTGCCTTCCTAAGAGCTGAATCACAGTGGTCCTTTAGTCTACAAGCCAGTGGATACCAGAAAGCCAAAAAGCAGCCAAGCCAATACATCCAATGTCAAAGGGCTACAAGGAAACATTCTTACAAAGAATGCCCTTGTTGCCTTTCCCAATTGTGCAGTGGTGTCAGCTGCTGTGTATTGCTGGAGCTTGAGTCTGAATGAAGGCTCCTGGAGGCCTACATGGCTATTGGGTGTTTTTGCACTGGTAACGGCCAATCATAACTGTTGCCTTATAATCCAATCACTGTGCTGTAAATAGTTACTTTTTATATAGTTCATGCAAATGAAGGATTCTAACTACTTGCTTTGTATTGGTTGTTGCTAAAAAGGGGTGCGGTTTTCTTAAGTATAAATTGGCTCCTGTTGAGCCTGGTTTCAGTCTGTGTGCTTCCAGTTGTTTTTATGAGCTGTTAATCACAATACTTAATATCAGCCATCCTAGGAACAATGTTTACCACTCAGCAGGGAACAAACTCAAACAATCCTGTAGGTATTCCCCTACCTTGAATTCTGTTTTACTGCAGATGCGGAAAAATCTATATACAGTGGGGCGAGTAACTGGTGACCTACCAAGTCCAACACATCTTACCAACATGTAGAGTGGATCTGCCAGAGGTTTAATAAGTCTTCTGCTTTTGCTAGCTGGCCTACTTGGAACAGCAAAAACAAGGTTGGAGACATCAAACACCTGGTGGTCACAATGCATCGACTTCCTGAATAAGTCACATGGGTATGATCACAGCCAATCAAGAATCATGTCATAATTGGGATTCTATCAGAACAGTAAGTAGCCACAAGATAATGTCAATGAGAGAGGGTAGTCACCCACTGAAAATGGGGGAAATGCTTCCTGGAACAGGCATAAGAATAGTCCCAGGCAATCACGGTTCCTGTAATGAGTGGAAAGAGATCATATAGCCAAAAGATTTGAATACATTAGGACTTAATTGAAGCAAATGAAGACTATTTAAAGAAAAGGTAGCATTTTCCTTGAATTGGTGAACATATTTGAATTATTTACTTTAAAAACGGCCCCAAAGGAGTTACATTTCAATGCTGCCCAACAGTAAGTACTTTTAGCTTTATTTTCAAGGACAATTGTAAACTTTCAGTTTGATGAAGAGAGCTTACATTATAATTGAGGTGAGGGATTGGGGGATATTATTTCCTTTCAGATTTGCTGGCTTTCCCTACATCATTAATAGCAGCTCTTGAAAAGGTGCACTAGGAATAAATAGGGTATGCAGTGAGAGGGGCCCGTAAATTATTATTGCATTCATCTGGAAACCCCTGTAACTCATTAAATCAGGGCTTTCCGTGCAACAGGGTTAATGACATTCACTGAAAAGTTTTGTGCCTGCTCTTTTCATGTATATTACTATTTAATTTGTACATCTGTGCTTATTTATTGAGCTTTAATTATATAAAATTAAACCTTGCAGAATATTGACAGGATATTACATGTTATGCATGCAAGGGGTGAGGCGGTAGGAGCCAGATTCTCACTGAAGTGTCCCTTCGGATGAATCTGTACCTTTGGTATACTGTTCCTCAGTGGGGTGGGAAAATACAGACAATATTATGATGTATTCAGCATTTATAACACCACTTCTGGAACACCTCGGTCATGCATTTTAGAAAAAGATGTAAATGAGTTTGGAAGGCTTCAAGAACAACACTGTGGTGACAGATGGAGATCCATGACTGGCTCTTTTTATGGAAGGATAGGTGGATTGGGAACGAGTTTAACAGTTTCTTCTGGAACTGTTTTTCCATCCTCAGTCCCAGAGTTGTTTGCATTGTGGAAGAAAACATAGGTACCCAATGTGTATATATTTCATTTAAATGGCAAACAAGAAGCAGGGAGATTCAGCAGGAAATTGTGCAACAGTAATGGCTTAACACACATACCCTATGCACAAAGGTCCTGATTCAAATTAGACTTCTCCAAAGGTGTCATTGATATTTTAAAAATGATCATGTCTCATTTGCCCTAAAAGGAAAATAGAGCTGCTAGAGAACAACAGTATCTTTTTTTTAATATATATATCTAACATAGAAAACTACAAAAATACAAGGGAAAGAAAAAGGGGGGAAAAGGGGAAGGGGGCTGGGAAAGGGGGAAGAGCAACATACAAACAATAAACACTACACTACATCTCTTGTATTCCCTTCATGCTGCAATTTTTCTTAAAAGTTAACTTTCTAACATGCGATCAGATTAGTAGATCTTATACAGTACAAGCCATATTCAGGATCAGATCTTCTCCCCCCCCCCCTTGCGTCTCGGTCTCAATTCTCTCTGTGCAGCTGGAGCAGCTGTGCCCGCTCTCTCCTCCCCCCCACCTTCCCCTTCAGACTTTGGACGTTCGTCTTGATGGAACTCCTGATGATTGAACAAAAAGTCTGTCAGCTGGGCTTCCGATGTAATCTTATAAATTTGATCCTTATAACTAAACAAAACACCTTCTGGAAACAACCATTTATATTTCACATCACATTTCCTCAAGAAAGCCGCAAATCCTTTATACTTGAATCTTCTTTTACGAACCAAAAATGGAACATCCTTCAAAATTTTAACCTTGTTGCCCAAATAATCCAAGTCCACATTGTACGAATTATATAAGATGGTGTCCCGAGTCTTCCTAGATGAAAAGTCAATAATAATCTTGCGAGGCAGCTGCCGCTTCATTACATACTTTGAAGATGTCCACCGGACCTCCAAGATGTCGCTTTTTAACTCTTCTTTAGTTGCCTCTGCGAATGTCGCCAAAAGTCCAGACACCACATCTTTTAAATTTTCATTTTCCTCCTCTTTTACATTCTGAAGACGCAGTACCGTTTGGGCATAGTCCACTTGCAATCCCATTAATTGATTCTCCAAAAGCTTCACTTCCTTACTTGTTGCTTTCATGAGTACTGCGTTATCGTGCGCAGACTGCTCTGCTCCGGTCGCTGTTTCTTTAATGGCTTTCACCTCGCTCTCCACTGAATCAACCTTTTGCCCCATTTCATTCAGTTTCGCTACATAGGGCTGCACAGCATCGAAAACTGCTCATCTCACCAACTCTTCCAAAGTTTCCCCCTTCCCCTGTAGCATCGCCATCACCGATTTACTCATTGCTGGGCTCTGCTTTTTCATCGCCATCTTGGGGGGGGGATGCCAACTGAGTTCCGAAACTCGGTAAAGGGGGAAGAAATCCGCGCCTTCTTAGCTTCAGCTCCCACCAATCCTTCACATACGCTTAAGAATCAGAAGGGATTCACTTACTTACAGGCTTTCACCTTAAATCTGCTTATTGCCGTTCTCCATGGCCCGGCAGCACACGCGGTGCTGCGCAAGTCTGCTGGCCTCCGTTGGAGCAAGCGGGCAATTTACCCCCTGCATTACTTCCAGAGGGTTCTTCCCGCGGCACCCCAGATCCAGGCTCCCTCACTGGGAGTCCTGGAGGTTAACCCTCGCGGGTCAACCGCCCAGTCAGGCTGCTCAGACAGTTCCCCCCGGACCTGCGGAGAGGAACGTCCGACATGGCCGGGAAAATGAAACCGAATCAAGAACAACAGTATCAACAGTATAAACAATGTAAATAAAATATTAGGAAATGATGGAGAAAAGGGTATGTTTAGCCTTCAGACTATAGAAGTGAAGAGGGATTTGTCAAAGATTTTCCTCGAATCAGTGTGATGTAATGGTTAGAGTGTCAGATTAGGATCTGGAAGACCCAGGTTGGAATCACCACTCTGCCCTGGAAGCTGGCTGGGTGACCTTGGGCCAGTCACACACTCTCAGCCTAACCTACCTCATCGGGCCTCCTGCCACTGGATTGGGGTCTACCCCCCCCCTTCTTTTAAATTCTAGCAGTTGGTCATCCGGCCCCACAGATTGCTGTTATTGTTGGGTTGTGCAATATGCATGCCGCTGTCTTTTGAAAATCATATTGCTGTATTTATTGATGTTTTGTCTGGTTTTTAAACTAATATGTTTGTTACTTTCTGTATGTTGTATTCTGCTCTGAGCCCATTTGTTGTTATCGTCATCGTCATCATTATCATTAGGATAAAATAGAGGGGAAGAGAACGCTTTGAGTCCCAATAGGGAGAAAGGTGGTGTAAAAATGCAGTAAATAAAATAATTAAAACATTGTTCATTCTGTCCACTGCTAAAAGGCTAGGAACAACTGCACTTAAAGAATAGGAAAATATGCCACTGTTAAACATTAGGGGAAACTTCCTAAGAGCAGCTGCAATGGAATAAACTGTTGGACAGCCACCTGTTGAGGATTCTTCCAGTATAACATTTTCAGTGTAAGGGAAGTGGATTAGAGAGGGAGGTCTATTGCATCCCTTCAGTCTTTATGCTCTAATATTATTTGATGAGTGCGTGATATGATATCCATGTGAGAAACCACATATGATAGAGATCCTTCAGACAGACTGTTCTTCCTTGTGTCAAATGACCTCAGGTGCCTTTGTTCATATTTTGGAAACTTTCTATATTTCAGATATATTGCAAATGAGAACAATAATACTGCAGTCCTAAGCAACTTTACACTTGAATGGACTTAGAATGCACTGTAACAGTCTTTTTGTGTGTTGGTTCTTCCGAATAACTATTTATTGATCTTCATGACAGGATAAAGAAATGAATGATGGATAGTTGCTGCCCTCTTCATATCTGGCTCACACCTTCAGTATGGCTGGTTAAAATGAATTGAAACTAATGTGACTAAGAGTATGAATGACATGAATAGAGCATTACACAGAGCATCATAGAGTGCCATCTTTCTTTGCATATAATTTTTTTTTTTAGGATTTGACTCTAAAGACACACCTCCATTTTAGATATTGACGATATGCTCGCTACCATCTTAAAATGAAATATTAGTTAATATATTGGTAAAAGGAAACTACAAACAAGTATGGGATTGATTCCTTGTCTTCGTTTAACATATTAAGCAGAAAAGAAAGGGCTACCCTCGCCAAAAGTCAATACAATAAAGGGGGGGGAGGGAATCCCGCGAGGGGTTGAAACGAGCAATGCTCCAAGACAACGAAGCTTATGAAATTAACTCACATGGAATGAACCTCAAGCTCTTGAACCAATATCAATAAATATCAATATCAATAAAGTCTACAACTTTCAAAGCTCCAAAAAATTTTTAAAGTAAGCAAAATAAACTTACAATAGGCAACGCCTTACTTTTCAATGCTCCAAAAGTTTTTTAAAAAAGCATAAACTTACAATAGGCAACGCCTTCGTTTAACATATGGCATATGGTCTTTTCTTTTGCAATCAAGAGATGAAAATTAATCTCTTGTTCCATTCAAAATTGCCCACACCATTGATGTGGAAAGAAACATAAGCAGACATTTGGACATGCCATTCATAAAACAAATATCCAGGATGGTAGCTGGGAGACATGAATGTTGCTCTCAGTTCAGAGACGTCTTAATGGAAATGGGTAAAATTTGTATAGAATGGAGCAGAGAAATGGTAGCCTTTCACTGATAAAGATAACACTAGGTAAATATGCCTGGCTGGATTATGTCTGAAGATATACTGCCCCCAAAAGAGCTGGCCATGAAAAGATGTAAAGAAAAAAAAGATGTAAAGAGGTCAGCTTCGGCTTTTGAATGATTTTTTCTATGTAAGCTTTTCTCTTTGAACACACCCACTCTTCTTATTCTTCTATTGTTCTCCACACAGGGAGACGGTGTGGCAGCTTTGTTAATTATTTGTGAGAAAACAGGCTGCAGCTATAGTTGTTCTCCTTGGAGGGGGCATAGCTGACAATTACAAGACAACATTTTAATATTTTTCTGCTGTGAACACCATGGCAGCATGTAATGCAAAATAAACAGCAAGATCACAGAGCACTTCCTGTTCTGCTTCTCGAATGCATGTCCTGCAAACGTATGCTGCATCACCTAAGCTGCAACCTCTAAGAAATCAGTCAGTTCCTGCCTCTTGGGCTTTGAAAACCATATGCCTACACTAAAATTTAACATACAGCTACAGGTGGATGTTTGACCACATCAGCTAGTCTAAAAGGTCATAGAGACATTTGCTCGTGTTGAATTTCTTGCACTCCGAGCCTTATGATGGTTGACAATTCCAAACTAATGAACCATTTTGTCTAAACACTGTTTTCCCAGACAACTTGCACATTATCAAATTAGCGTAATGGTGTACTGCTGTTCTCGGAGTTTACGGTGCATTTCAACATGTGATTTAAGCAAAGGTCAGAGCCACAGGACAGAAATGGCAAGGCACTTACGAGCTATCACATGAGATGGCAGGCAGTAGCCTTCCCTAAATCTGGCTTTTAGCACATACTCATATGGGTAGTCAGTTGGGGCACCTGCTCCTCGCTCCCTGTGGGAAAAGACACATACTGCCCCTTTCTGTCAGCATTCATACTGTATCTCATTGTAAAGTTTGTGGTTCATGCCAATTGCAGCAGCAGAACCAGATCATCCACATGCAACAGACGAACTTCTGCCTACTAGGAGATTTTCTCATAAAACAGGATTTTGTAACTTCATATGAAAGGAGGGAAATCCAAAATGGGATAATAAAGACTGAGCATGTGCCAGACAGCCCAGAATGTCAAGAACAGCAGAAAGTCAGCAAAAGAGAAAAAATATTGAAGGAGACGAGGAAATTTGTCTGCTTCGGCTTCTGAGACGTCTAACAAAGAAGCTTTGGGTTGGGTGAGGATGGCCATTTCTCATTTATTCCAGACATGCCATACAATTCCTTATGGTGGGTTAACAGCTTGATTGTTCCCTGTCTGATGTGGTTCTCTGTGTTCAATATGATGAGCCCATCCTTACACCCCAACTTTGACTTTGTTTGGGTACAATGTCTACCAGTCTTAGGTTTCCTAGAAAATTAGATATCCTGCAGTATGCTCCATTCTTGGATATTTTTTTTCAGAATTCTGTCCAAGCCAGAGTCAACTGAGTAGATATGTTTGAGACATTAGGGAATGCAAAGAAATTAGAGGCTAATTATTATCCATATCATAATTCAGAGGGAACCTATTGGGATATTCCCTGCTTCATATGCTCAATGTAATACAAAATGCACCTGTCATTCCCTTCCTAAAAATCTGTGCTGGAGATCAATG
This sequence comes from Eublepharis macularius, assembly GCF_028583425.1. Lineage (NCBI taxonomy): Eukaryota > Metazoa > Chordata > Lepidosauria > Squamata > Eublepharidae > Eublepharis > Eublepharis macularius. The sequence continues at coordinate 75,765,966 of NC_072798.1, forward strand.
ACAGCAACCTAATAGCTGCTTAGCAATCCATTCCCTTCACTTTTGTGTAGACCAGCAACCATGAGCAGGAAATTGAAAACATACAGGAACACAATACAATATGTGTTATTATGTATCACTGTTTTAAGCAAGAAGGTGGCTGTACATGACTCCCGTTCTTCAGTGTTGGAAACAAAGTCTTTTCTTCAGCCTTACCAATATAGAATTTTCCCCCTCAGTATAGAAGTAAGAGGATTTTTGTTTAAAGTTATCGAGTATTAAATAAAAGATTGGCTACCATGTCATTTCAACACTCAAGTACCAGTTCAAGCACTTGTGTTTGCAAAATCATCCAGAATTATACCCTGCCATCACAAGTTATATTTTAATGCACAACGATTATTTCAGACCTGAGAAACACGAACAGTATTCAGCTTGATTTCACTGAAACCTAACCGTTGTTCTACACTCTAACTGTATTTTTGCTGCCAAATATTCAATAGGAGGTTTTGAGACAAAGGCTGCTTCCACATGATTCAATTTTTTCAGGTTTTCCCTGTCCCCCAAACCTGCATCGTCCCAATCTGCTTCGAGAACTCACCTTTCAATGCATTATCCTCATGCATGTTTTGTGGGTGAAAATCCAACTATTTCCAGGCAAATAGCCAAATTCTGTCTCTAGTTGGTTAAATTCCATAATAAAAAGAATAGCCATACATAGTCTGTCCTGCTCTTTTTACGATTTTAACTATTTTAATGTCAGTGTTTTAAATATTAGAATTACTGTGGTTCCCAGAGAACTATATACATTTTAAGATAAGATTTTAAATGCTAAATGTATTTTTCAATGTCCTTTACATTTTTATGCTGGATTTAATTATTCTATTGATTGCTAAGGATGTATTGCCATCGTTATGGTCTCTGACCGCAAATAAATTCATTCATTCATTCACCTTCCAATGCGTTATCCTCATGCGTATTTTGCGGGTGTTTGTAGCAGGAAAATAAAAGGTCCCAAAACAGAAAACACGTTCTTTATTTGCACCTCATCACAAATGACGTTGGCACATTCCCGCCCACCTATCCTTTTTTTTTTTTGAGCGCATGTGGGATTGCGCTATACCATTGTCTTGTCTTTCAGCTTCAGTAGAAACTGGGCATGCACAGTACACTGTTCTCTATTCTTGTTTTCCTGCTCAAAGTTTTAAATGCAAAAGTGTTTCATAAATTGGTGAACAGTAGAGTAGCACAATTGCACAATTCCATATCCTACTGCATAAAAGGCAAACTGTTTTTCTGACCACTCACTCCTTATCCCCATGCAGGCGTATGATGCAGGGATAAGAAGTGAGTTGGGGGCAAAACAGTTTGCCTCCCCGCTGCCTCCCCAGGGCTTCCAGAGACACGGAAAGGCTCAGCACAGCAGCAAGGACCTCCCAAGTCCCTGCAGCAGCCAGTGGCAGGGCTCCCCGGCACCTCTGCAGGGCCTTGGGAGGCCTGCGCACAAGCTGAGCAGAGGCTGAGGGGCCAGAGGAAGAGGGAGCCCCATATCTCTTACTCAATCCCCCCTTAACTGATGCTGCTGGGGGAGGTGTGATGGGGAGTACTGCTAGAGCCCATTGTGATTGACAGTCCAATTGCTAAGTGATCCAATGTAGCAAGCACTGCAGTATGATTCCCTTTGTATATGTAGATATCATAATAGCACAAGGACCATTTTAAAAAGTGAAAAAATGGGGGGGGGCGGTATTATACAATTTCACATGCAAGGGATAATGCCTAGAGGAGGGGTTGGAGATTTGTGGGAGGGATCTTCTAAAGCGAAAAAAGCCTCCTCATGGTAGATAATGTGGAAAAACTGGCATCAAAAATAAAGACGGAACGAAACAGGTTTCACAAAAAAACCTTTAAAAACAGGATCATCATGACCTGCTCGTGCATGGGAAATGGTGACGTGTGTAATGAGTGAGATGACCCCTCCAAAGTTCCGTTAGCAGGCCATCCCATTAAGGACATGTGGAAACAGCCAAAGACGCACAAGGATTTTTTTTTTATTTTATATTTTTTTAAAAAAGTGCTATTAATCCCTTTATGCTCAAGGATGAGCACTGCAGAAATAATTTGAAATGATCAAATGCACTTAAATAATAAACAAAGATATTACTAAAATAATCTCACACTGACCACAATAAAGGCAAATACTTTCTGGAAGGAATAAAGAGAACACATGTCTGAAGTACGTTGAATTAATATTTTTGTCCTTTTCATAAAAATATAATTTGTGTGAGATGAAATGACATATTTAGTTAACTCGTTTTGTTTTTTGTAGGTTTTCCCCTCTTTTGGCTTCCCTTAGACAATTGAAAAATACTCATTTCAGTATCCAGCTTTCTTATCTGTGGGTCCCCTCACATTTTACACCCTTACACCAAAAGCCAAATAAATGCCCAAGAATTTAATAAAAATATCTTTGACTTGCATTTTGAGACAAGGGTTTTCTTTCCAAGGTTAAGAGAATGGATATACAAGTCTCTCTACACAAGATCTCCACCAGCTCTATCTTTTTGAACTATCCTCTGTACAGAGGTGAAATTGACAGAGCCTTTGGGAAGGTGAAGATGAAATTAACCAACTGTCTGAGAAGCAATCTCTGCTGGCTGTCTTTTAAAACTACGCTTCCTGGCCAACATTGCATCTCCCTACACTTGAGTGTCCCCATGTAAGTCCCCATGGAGACTTTTAAGCCATGAGCCAGGAAGTAAATAACTGCCATGAACTACTTTGGGTGGCCTCAGCCTCAGCCAGACATTTTTAACTGGGGAATTTCAGTATTGGCTAAGCTACAAGTTTGCTGAAATGATTCCTGGAAAATATATATGAAGCATTTTGAGCTTTAGAGGAAGCACTATAGAAATATTCATGGTATGATCCATTGTCTGCCCTGTACATGCAGGAGGGGGACATAAGTTTGGGAATCCCCAGGCATGTGCACTGATCCATGCACATGAATAAGGGTGTGCACCCCAAAAAAATTTGAGAAAGATTCTCTGATCTGGCTCAGCAAGATTAGAGAATCCCGGGTTTATTCGGCCATTGTTCCCTATGGGGAAAACTATCTGGGTGCTATCCAGGAGCTGGGAGGAATTTTTCAAGCACATTTTCAGGGAACATACTCCTGAATATTCTCTAAATACCGCCCAGGATCCAATTCTATGGGCCTCTGAAGAAGGTGCCCCCAGTCACTGTCTGTTTTTTCTATGGGGGAAACATTTCCAAGCATGCTCTCAGGCAGAAACACACAGGGGCAAGGCTGCCAGTGGCCCAAGGCACAGTCCTAGATGCAACCTCAATTTAGAGAAAGCCCAACAGAACCAACTGAAGTCTCGACCAAACCCAACTGCCCCCTGGACAAGCTGCCCAGCCACTCTCCATTGTTTCCTATGGAGGAAACATTCCCAAGAAGTCTTTTAGGCAGAAAACACACAGGGGCAAGGCTGCAAATGGCCAAAGACATACTCCCAAATACAAGAAGAAGCCCAACGGGACCAAAATGAAGCAAGGGGACCAACATCAAACCAGAGAATCATGTCAAAGCAGCCAATCCCAGCCAAATCATTTTGAAGCAACTGTTGCAACTTAGCCCAACTGAATCCATTTCATTCACAGAAGCCAGGCAGACAAGGAAAGCTCCTGCCCAGATTGGTGACTCCACACCCCTTTGCTGCCTCACTCTCCCTCCTTTCTGCCTCTGCCTGACTCCCCTCTCTTTCTCCCCCTCCCCTCTTTTTTTAAAAAAACAGGAGAAGCCCAGGAAGGAGCCAGCCTGAGATCCAGATTTATTCGGAGTCTGGATCTTGGTTTCCAGATTGGATCCAGGATTCTCTGATTTGATTTGGGAAAGCTGGATTTAGCCAGATCAGCAAAAAAGCCTGGCTTTTTCCTGGCATTCCGGACCTGGATCACACGCCCCCTACACATGAGCATATAGAGAGAAGCTGAGCCAGCTCATGAATTATATTTTTGAACAAAATTGTATTTCTGGAATATTTCTGGTGCAAACTGCCAGCCAATCTCTCGGATATTATCTCTCCTTCCAAATAAACAAATAATAACATTTTTTTCAATCCTTCATGGATTATGGTTGTTGGGGGTTTTCCGGGCTGTATTGCCGTGGTCTTGACATTGTAGTTCCTGACGTTGCGCCAGCAGCTGTGGCTGACATCTTCAGAGGTGTAGCACCAAAAAGTGGTGCTACACCTCTGGTGCTACACCTCTGAAGATGCCAGCCACAGCTGCTGGCGAAACGTCAGGAACTACAATGCCAAGACCACGGCAATACAGCCCGGAAAACCCCCAACAACCATCGTTCTCCGGCCGTGAAAGCCTTCGACAATACACCTTCATGGATTATTCTCTTGTATGCAGCATCGGCTAGAATAGTTTCTCATGCTTAATAGGGCTCAACAATTCACAATGCAATAGAGAAGGATAAATCTAGAGGGCTAGCCATGTTTGTCCATTGCTGCAAAATAAAGTCCAGTGGCAACTTCAAGACTAATAAAATTTATTCCAGTATAAGCTTACATGAGTCATAGTTCACTTCATCAAATGCAAGATCAGTTTACAGAATAATACATGCAGGTGAAGGCTGGAATTGCCCATCACTATGGCTACTAGAAATGAAGGGTCAAAAGACTCTTTGTCCCCTTTTCCTTTTGAAAACACACTAAAGCTTCATTGTCATGTGATGCTGACTGATACACAAGCATGCACCCAGGGATTTCACTTGATAAGCGTCTTGGCCGCTACCGAGACAATCTGGGCATGCTTTTCTTTGTGTGCGCAGATAGGGACCTTCCAGTTAAATGACTGGGAATGACTGCTTAGACAGCAAATCTATGTGCCCAAGTGAGTGTGCATGGATTTAGAGACTTGAGTGGCAGTCTGCCCATTCACAACCAGGTGGGATCTAGATAGCTATCCATGGACTTTGCAGAGTGGGACTTTGCCACTGGCTCCCTGCCTGCTACAGTCCACTGAGCCCCCTGGAAATTTTGTCCAGCAGACTCTCTGGAAGAGCACTGGGGGCAAAGTGGGGCTCAGCAGAGAGGACAGGGAAGGCAGAAATTGCTACCTCCTCTTCCATAGATGTAAATACCGTTAGGTCTTTGGAACAGAACAGTTGGGTGTAGGCCACTGGAAGAAGCTTGCTTTTGGGGGAGGGAGGAGAGCTAGGGATTTCAGGATTCTACATCTGTTGTCCAATTCTGCCAAATGCTAAATCAGACACATACAAGCACACCATAGACTTCCATTCTGCTCATCGGAGTCTGATCTGAACATCCCGTGCAAGTGGATTCGGAGCCACACTACATCATCCATGCTGTATACAGCAAAATTATTAAGACACTTCTGTTTCTTTTTTCATTCCCAAGTAGTCCACACACAATCAAACCATTCAAATTTTGTTTATTACTATCACGTAATGCTCATTGGGATTCTCTCTCTTAAGCAATATGGTCAAAACAACAACATTCAGAAAGTCCAATTGGAATAACGCTACATTATGTGAAGTTCTCCTATTGGTTACTCAGCCTTCATTTACAAAAAAAATATATAAACATGAATCTGAAGACAATCAGGCTCTAGCTTGTAATCTTCATCCTATAACAGTCCCTCTCAGCTCTGTGGTGTCAGCAAGGGCCTGCTTTTTTTGAAACACACACGTCGTACCAACTCTGGAGTCTAGATGTGACTCTGTGCAGACATAAATAGTCCTCATATAGCTCATTATAGCAACCCCTCCTTATTTAACCCATGAAATGAGTTCTAGCAAAATGTGCTGGTTAATAATACTAGTAGCCCATTGGATATAAGCAGCAGAGTCTATGTGCTCCTGTGTCGCTCTGATAACATCTCAACGGTGCATGCGCAGGGGAACTTTCCAAGAGGTTGTGCCCGTGGTCAATATTGATAGCAAAGGCATGTCCAGATGGCATGACTGGGAGGGCAAGGCAGGCTCTGGGGCACAGATCCAGCATGTCAAAGCTCTACAAACCAATGTTGGTTCTGATTCCTATTTGTTCGCTTGACAAACTAGGAACATCATGGGACGAGCTCATGTGGGGGAATGGTGTGCAAAAGTCCCAGACAACATGGTGCCTTGAGTGTTCTTTCTCTTTCTCTCTCTTTGTGTGCGAGTGTGTGCGTGTGTGCGCGTGCGTGTGTGCATGTGCGTGGTGGTCTGCCTCCATTCTCTCCACTTTAGTGATAATGTGCTAGCACAGGAAACTCCTGTGTAGAGGACATGCCTTATTACTGAATTAGTCATAATGCCATTCCCTCTTTATTTACTTGCTATATAAAACCCTTTTTTAAAAAAAAAACTCCGGGGAAAAGAACGAAGCTTCACTACAAAACAAATGAATGCAATAAAATCTGAAAAGCCTGAAGCTTCACGTCTCCATAACCTGATAAGGAACAGCAGCTGTACTTAATTTTACCTTGATGTGCTTCAGAACTCATATTCGTATTGGTATTTAATGATCCAAACATAATGGTCCTATGCAGAATAATTACTTATTATGAAGGAGAAAACTTCATGTGCTCTTAAGCAATGCTTCGGGAGGGGGGGAGTCTTGCATTGGTTCTAAGAGTGGACGTTGCTGTCCTTTGGGACATACTGAGATTAAATGTTAAGTACTTCATATAGACAGCAGAGTCTTTACTTCTTTTTGACAGATTCCTTACTTCCCCTGCCCTCACAGTATAGCCAGTACAATGAAAATAAGTACAGGGCAAAGCAAACAATTAAATCATAGTGGTACAGAGCAACACAAAACACAACAAAAATGAGGAAATAAAGTATTTCATAACCAATTTGCTTTAAAATCAGGCATTCACCAGCTAAACTACTAGCTTCATTTTGCTGACCGGAAATTTCTGCATGGTCAAACCTAGGCTGGTTGTCATACCCTCCAGTATTCAAGTTCAGTATTTTCTCTTCAGTTATACCTTCAGAGCTTGTCTCTTCTCTTTCTTCGGTGGGCTCACTGATTAAAATGGTTGGCCCTAAAAACTTCCCCAGCTTGAGTTCTGGTTGGTGGACAAACTCACCTACACTCCTTTCTCCTTCTACACCTGTAGGCAACATTGCTGAACTCTGAGGATGTTCAGGTTCAGCCTCTGAGGAAATATTTGGAATAAAGTCAGTCATTTCACTCTTTGGGCTGAAGACACCTCCTAACCTGGCTGAAATATCGACTGAAGATTCCATATACAGATGTGATGTGTTGCCTCTTTCATCGGTGTCAAGTTCAGCGTGCTGTTCAGAAGAGGGTATCGAGGCACTTTCATAAGAGCTAGCCACAACATTAATATCAGGAGGAGAAATTATATGTTCAGTTATAGTACCTACAGGGGGAAATGTTCCCCAAATGCTTTTCTCTTCAGCCTGTTCATTGTACAGGTCTGGCTGAGGACATTGTGAAACATTCAGAGATGCTTCCGATGATAAATCCTGCTCCAAGATTGTTTTTCCTTCTGCAGCAGAAGTCCATAATATTTCAACTAATGGTGAATCGTTTTCAGTATTATGTTCTGCTCCGGCAAGTTTTTCACTTGCACTGGGTACTGACATCATTTCTCCTTGCACTGTTTCATGTGTATGTGCATTATAAATATCTGAAATTGATTCCTTTTCAAATTTGGTGTCATATAATACACCCACTGTATTGCATTGACAAAGAGGATAATGGGAACCATCATTTCTCCCTTCATGTATATCAAACACCGTTTCCTTTTCCTCTGTGGGCCTGTCACTTAGTGCAGTCTCTTGAGGTAGCTTAACAATTACTGCTTTTTCACCAGCAGACATTTTTTCTGGAGTACTTTCTGATGTCATTTTAATTATATAAGCTGCTGTACCTGCCTCGGCTTCCCTTGTACTATCATATTCAGCTACAGAATATTCTTCATATCTCACTGGGTCTTGGCAGGTAAACAATTCATCTGTGGGAGTTACATTCAAACATCTTATATTATCTCTAATTCCCCACATGGCTTCGCCACCTGTTCGCTCTTTCATTTGTGCTCTTTTATTGGCTTCACTTTCCCTTTCTGCCGACTGACTTTCTAAAGCACTCCAACTTTGATTCCCCAGCCCAACCTCATTGCTGTGATCATCTGTAATAGCCCTGTCGGGTTCATTTTGGCAGGGCTCTGCCTCCAAAATATTTCTGTTTTCTGGGTTGTAGCTCTGACTGTACTTTCCTCTTTCTAAATTCCCCCCAGCATCAAACACATCCTCTTGATTTATTGATGCAGAGTGTGTAGCGATTCCTTCATCTGTTGATGTTACACATTCGGGGTTACTTGTACAAAATTGAATTGGATTAGTGTCTTCTGAATGTCGGTTGTCCAGTTTTTTAAAATCTTTACTTACAATGGAACTTTCTTCTTCTTTGTTTCTTCTGACTGAGCTTTCTTTATCGTTTAACCATGGAATCTTTGTTGATTCATGAATTGCCTCATCTTGTACTTCACTTAGCTCACTAGAAGGCCTCTGGATCTCTCCTTGGCTTAACTCAGCTGCTGGGCCAAATTCATAACTATCTGTGCTGGACAACCATGACTGGCTTTGTATTTCAGTAAGATCTTTTGTATCAGTAGCCTTTGTTGTTAAAGGGTGAGCTTGTTCCTCTTCTGGAGGATGTTCTAAAATGCTCAATTTGATTTCTTTTCCCATGTCAATATTATACTCTGTCTTATATTTTTCTTCTACAGCATCACCTTCAGTATGTAAACTTCCTAAGGAAGTTACTGCAGTATCAACATCAGGAAAGGTATTGTCATGTATTGTTCCTCTTAAATAGAACTGATTTTTGTTTTCAATCATCTCCTTTTTAGGTTCATGTTTGACAACATTTTCCAAAGATGACTCAATTTGGAGATCTGTTTTTGGCACACATTGTTTATGATCTGGCTTCACACTGTCACCCAGTCCTTTCAATATTTCTTTTAACTGAATTGGTTCATCAGGATTTAAAGGAACTGTTTCTGGTCTTCTTTCCCAAACTTCTTGGTGTTTATCATAATCATCTTCACTGATGAACAACTTCTCTATTGTTTTACTTGCAGAGGTGCTATCAGTTTCATCTTTTTTAAGATCTGTATGGTTCATTTCTTGTTTGCTTGAGATAACGTCTGTAATATAGGCAGCCTGGTTTTCTTTTTTTCTGGGCCAATGCTCCTGTGATAAAAGGGTTTTGCTTGTATTAAAACATTCTGAAGACTGTGCACTACTGTTTACCAACTCTACTGCAGAATATTTTTCATGGGATAACTGGCTATAATCATATCCTATTGAATACTTTGGAGTATTTTGCAATTCTTGTTCTTGTAAAACATGTTCTTGCAGAGAGGTGATAGGCAGGGGTTGCCTAACCAAGCCAGAGTCAACTTTGTCCCCCAAATCTTGTGGGTCGTTTGGAAATTTAACTGGCTCGGATATGTGCACATTGCTTTCATCCCGGGAAGAATCTCTATTTCTTGTGAAGTGATGTCTGAGCTGGAACAACAAAATAAAAAAGAATGGTCAGAAAATGTGTGTGTGTATAGGGAACATTTATGTTTGTCCATCCATCCATCTACATGTCTGAAGGTGGAAGTATTTACAGAAAAAATTATTTTCAGGGGGGAAAGCTTTCAGGAAAATACATTTTGAATTAGTTACAAAATGTTGATAGCATGTATTCAAAAGATAAATAAAGGGGTTTAGATGGCTGAGAAAAGAGCAAAAAATAAAATAACATGCAATACTCCCTGGCTCTCTTTCTCAAAGTCTCTCCCCCTCTCTTTCTTTCTCTTTATTCATGAACTCAGAAAGCTGCACGTCTATTTCATACAGATGAATCCTGAAGTGAATATATTCTGTACAAGGAAAGCTCAACTAATTCATTTATGGGTATGTTTTATTTTAAAGTGAGCACGTTGACACAGTGTATCAAAGCTGGAGAATGTGTGGTATTGTCCAGTAAAATAAAGACACTTTTACACACTGACAAATATGATGAGGATTATCTCTGCTTCATTCCTCTCAGGACCCTTTTACAGGCTTCAGACCAGAGTCTGTTTTAGAGTCCTCGAGAAAGCGCAAAACGACTTAGCAAAGCAAAGGCCAGAAATGAAGAAGTTTCTTTCCCCTTTTCCAAAACTCACATTATATTATTCAACTGCCTTTGCTTGTCAGGCCATTCTTGCCTCGCTTTCCAATCGTCAGACTGATGGTTCCATACCAATCAATTAGAGGAGAGTTTCCTGGGCACCCCTTATTCCATTTACACACACGGCAGATACCCCCATTACAGTATCTCTTATTAATATGTTTTCTGCAAAGCCTCTGCAAACTATTAATAGCAAAACGTCACTCAAAGAAAAGGGAAGGAACTAATGTTTCTGCAAATTCTGTTTTAATGACCCTCTGCCAACTGGTGCTCAAATGTATCTGAGCTCTTCAGTGATGCCAACTGTCAGGATTTAATAGTGAGATGCTCGGTTTTCCCCCCTCTCTCTTCCTCCTCATAACTGACATTTGCATGATCTCAATAATTATATGCAAATCTTACGATTTCCCCTTCTTCTCACATAAGGCTCATGTTACTTGTCAACTGCTGAGCTGTCTTGTGAGCTGAAGCCTATGGGTCTCCAAGATTTGGTTGCATTTCCATTTATTATAGACCTCCATTGTTTAATTCATTACGTGGCATATAAGGTAAATTACAATCAGAACGGCATGCACATCCACTCCTCATTTATTGTACGGATGATCACTGTGATTTGGTTTTTTTGTTGTTGTTTAAAGCAAACTATTAAATGTGAGGCTATTCATTGTATAAGTGCACTGTAGAGTGCATTGCCATTTTTAAAATACACACACATGTATAGCTTTTTATTGCTCTATCTTTTTTTAAAAAAATTGAATGGAGATGTTGATTTTTAGGCAGTGAAGGAACCCATGCTGAATGACAACTTTGAACTTTCCTAAAGTTAGTGTTAGGAAGGTTTTATTATTATGAGTAAAGAATCTGTTCTCCACATTATCCACATGGCCTGGGCAGTGCTCTTATTCCCTTGTATTTCAACTTTCATGGATTCTTTATTCTTCATAATTATGAATCTTCATAATTATTGATTCTATGCATACAATGGTTGCCTGCTCCAAACCACCAGCTGTGTGTCTAGTGCTGACAAGTTGAAGCCAACCTTATTTTGTAAAAGTGGTGCAGACCACAGATGAAGTTTAGGATAGCATTAATATTTAACATTAATATGGTGATTTATGTACACTAGTCAATTATAGCAATGTGTAGGTTTGAATTCAGACTAACAATGCAATTCCAAGAAGAGTTACCCCAATCTAGGCCCATTGAAATCAATGGGCTTAGATTGGAGTAACTCTTCTTAGGATTGCACTGTAAATTTTCCATCAGTGGAATGGACCTCTCCTACCTAACCCCTCCCTCCCTCACACACACACACACACACACACACACACAGAGGGCCAGTGCGCCCATTGAGGCGGTGCAGGCAGCTGCCTCGAGTGCTGACTGGGGGCGGAGGCGCACTCTGTGGGGCTGGCAGCAGCAGCACTGGCGACTGAATGGGAGGGCTGGGAAGCTGCTCCTGTGTGCCGCCCGGGCCACCTGCTGCGCCTGACCCGCAGGTGCCTGGTCAGGAGCATGTGCTGGTGGTGGCAGCACAGGGCAACTGAGCAGGCAGCCTCCCAGCCTTCCCACTCAGTTGCCCCATACTTCGTGTGCATGCACATGCGCATGCACACATGGGGGCAACAACAACACAGAAGCTGCCCCCCGGGTGCAGGTATCTGGCCTCATGTGCCAGAAAACCTGGCACCGGCCCTGCATGCATGCACGCACACATGCACAGTTTCTGTACCATGCATCTGACGAAGAGAACTTGATTCTCGAAAGCTTATGCTACAATAAAATTGGTTAGTCTTAAAGGTGCTACTGGACTCTTTTTGATTTTGCTACTACAGACTAACACGGCTAACTCCTCTGGATCTACACACACACTGCAGCCCACTGATCTTCGTGAAATGCTGTTCCTGGGAGACAGAAGACCCTGAGGATCAACATAAGGGTGTTCTGAAGTGGGAAGGTGGAACCAGTGGAAATTACCAGTGGAAATTATCTGTTTTGCAACTGGCTGCTACTAATCATGTCCACAATGCTTGGGGGAATAGAGACGTCAATGGGATTGTAAGACTCTTCCTACCAGTATCGCCTCCTTCCCTGGTTCAGAATTTGTTGAGCAGGGAAGAAACGGGACACTCCAAAAACAAAGTGTAGAGTAGCGAGGAACAATAACATTCACCTCACCCAGTGGGCAGATGCTACAAGCAATTGGCTCCTCTCAGGGTTGCAAGTTGCTACATGGTGAGTTCATAAGCAGTCACTTTGGGCCAGACAGTTATCCCACCATGGTCTGTGGAAAGCTGTCTATATGTAGATGTCTTACTGAACAGAAAATGTGTGTTTTACGTGTATACTGATTACAGAGGCTAGAAAGAGAGGACTCTGAAATATTGTTCTTCTAGTGTTTTCAAATTGTCACTTATAGCCTGTGATAAAAAAAGAAGAGAGATGTTATTAATTTAAGTCCACTCAAATGTAATGAAATAGATCACATCAAAGCACCTTATGCTGTTGCTCAAGTTACAGATTCAATTGAAGCTCTGACACATGGGTATCAATAACCACTGATTATTTAGTATACCTATACAGACTTTTGTGGTTGGGAAGGATTTCATTCCTTTTGAGGAATCAATTCATATTGCCTAACAATATACATATAACAGCATAACACTTACCAGCAATTCTAATTCTTTTTCATTATCTTCATTATCATCTTCAATATGTTCCTCTTTTTGATCTTTTACTTGTTCTTTGCTTTGTTTAATTTCATTGTCATCCACATCCAAACAACGAATTTTGGGGATGTTTGACTCTGAAGGGGTTAACAAAAATGCACTTGAATACTACCCATCAGGGTGTTTTGTTACATTCTCTCTTTTTTAATTAACATGTGCAATAAAGAAGAACTAATTGAATAGAGTTTTATACCTGAAGCCTTGGAATTATTCCATATGTCTTCATCAGCCGTTGCCAATATTTCTTCTTTACTGTTAAAGGAGAAAGGGAATTTGGTGATATTTTCCAAAAACATAGTTTGAAATCCTTGTAGCTCTAAGCCTAATAACATCAAAGTTAATGATGCAAATAAGCGATCAGAAATTTTGCATAAATGTAACATTAAATTTAAATTGTCATGTGGGTGAATGTCTCAAAATGTCACCCAAAGAAGATGCTGGAAGTTGTTGGGATATCCTAACCTTCTCCATATCTTCTCCCAAAACATACCTTAATAGGGTTTGAAGGCAGAGGACTAAAATAATCAGATCAAATCATTAGCTACCCCCATCCCTTGTGTTGTTTTTTAAATGTAAGCAATCTATGAGACAAGTGTCTCTTTATCACGATTTTGATTTCCTTGGGTCCCATTTTGTAGGTCATTTCACATATACCATAGGAGCCACTGTAACCAACTGTACACTTCCTCTGTTGATATATATGTCCTGAGGCTGGGAACTTAACAGATAAAACCTATATTTTATTTCTTTTTATTATTGAGACACTCAAGCACTTGATTTCATGTCTTGGTATGGTCTGCTATGCTACATCTTAAGAACCCTCATTTGAAGTGACGTATTTGTCCTTCCTTTTAAAAGATGCAAATAATAATAATAATTCTAGAATATACAGAGAATGTATGATATCCTGGCTCCAAAAAAGTAAAGTATGGGTCTCTGAATGAGTCTAATGTTGGATTTGCAAGCTGGGGAGTCCTGCAGCTTACTAACCACATGTAACTTTTTCAGGCAGTAACAAAAGTTTTGCGGAACTTGAAAACTATGTCATTTGAGGAAATCCTTCTCAGGTGAACTCATATTATTTTATGCCCTGTAATGTACACCCTTCTTCATTCTGGACACCCTTGAGCTAATATAGACTAGAAAGCCAAATGAATAAAAAGCAGACTGGGCTTTTTTTTAATACCAAGTGCTTACTTTGCTAGAAATTGTTGGGTGTAATCTAAATATGGAGGTTTTATGTGTTATTCCTAGTCTATCTAGTTAGTAGTCTATCTACTACTAGTAATCTACTACTAGTAGTAATCTAGTCTATATAGTTAGTAGTCTATCTACTACTAACACCATCACATAGCAATGAGAATCAGCAGCATACATGGCAATCCTTTTCAAAATGTCTGTTGGCAGCTACTCATTGCATGTACATTGTTCGTCTACCTGCTTTTTGACCACTGTAATTTGTCAGGACTCTTCCTGGGCTGCATCCAGTCCATGACTTGACTCTTTATCCTCAGCTGAAGCATCCACTCCAGGATCTAAGTCTGGTCCAGGAGGGTCAGACCTTTCAGAAATACTTGGATTTGTTTAATGATGGAACGTGGACTAGGTGACCTCCAGTCCCATTCCATCCCTACAGTTTGCCAGTTCTATTCTTCTCCCAATTACAGGTCCACCCCAGTGGGAATGGGTCCTCTAAAAGGCCCTAGCAATGAACCAGAACTACATTCATTTCAACTAATCATGTGCAGAAGGAGAATTATTTGGTAGATGACCCCATATAATTAAAGCATTCTATTTCCTCCTTTATGTTTGTCCTCTTTTAGAGAAATATTTCTGTGTCACCATCATGAAAGATTATGATGTTATAATAAATTATAACTCTTTCCCATTCCATTTTATTCAAACGTCTTGCAGGCAAACCGATATAATTCTCCAAAAATATTCAGCAGCAGGTTGCTAAATTTATACTTGGCTACAACTATCTGCATATGACCTGTCACCACTTTTTTATTTATAATCTGGCTTCTACTTCTTCCCTCAACCCACTAATATCTTATTTGCAGTGGAACAGTCACTTTCAACAAAGATCTTTACTATTTAGAAAGTGTCCATGTTGTCTAACAGCATTTCTGCTTATGGAAAAACAAGTATATTTTTCTACTGTCCTCCCATTTTGGCATTTAAAGATATAGTTCTCAAGTTAGGGAGCTGCCTTTCTGTATTTTTGTTAAACCTTACAATTAGGATTGACATTTGGGCACTCAATATGGATGATGGTTCACAGTGTATATGCTCAGAGGAATTTTGTCGAAGCAACTTCCATGGCTCCTGCAGCCTTATACCCGGCATTGCCCCAGGACTTTCCCAGCCTCATCCACCTTTACCTAGACTGATCCATCTGGAAATTGTATACATGATACAACCCACTCCACACTTTCCAGTCGGCCTCATTCAATACCTCATAAGCTTACAGCTTCACTGGATACATAAACTGTCTGTATATCTCACTTGTGTATTTTCTGTAGGTGACATATGACATTGCAGAATGGATTACAAAAGAAGGTTTAGTGCACAAGGGATAACATATGAAAATGCATACATAGTGAAAAAATATAAGAATGCATAATACTCATTGGTGAAAACATGGCAACAAATGTTCCTAGTCCAGAGTAAATAAGTGATTTGGTATGGTCATTAAGAATAGCCGGAATCATAATATTCTATCCATTTTCATGAATTTCATTGACCTTTCTAATGTTATTTATGTACATAGCTAGGAAGGTATAAAAATCTGAAAGATTGCCCCCCAGTCACCAATAAAGGCTCTTATAAGAAGGGGTGGGGCAGATTGGATAAAGTATTTAAATGTATTTATTTGATTGTGTTTATATATTTGCAAGGTTTGCAAATATATTTGCAATGTGTTTATATATTTTGCAAGGTACTTCGAGTCACCAGAAACATGCTGCCAAAATTTCAGAATACTCCTCTACATTCATCTAGTCATCTGAGCTTAGTTCTGAAAAAGCCACAGAAAAAATAAGCAGAGAAACCTTTCCGAATCATTACGATGCTATGCTGCGTCATACTTCATCCATTAGTGATACTGTAAACATAGCCGTTAAATGCTGAGCAAGAGCTCATAGCTGTACCACAGGATGCAAGTATCAGGTCACCAGTTCCCTCTTCCACTGAAGGTCAGGATCCTGTTTCCAGTTTTTACTAGCAAATGTTGTATTTCGTCCTCACACCCTTCATTTCAGAGAAGTCTCATTGCATCCATAGTAAGTGAACATAATCAAATCAGAGCAGACTTTAAACGGTAATCATTTGCTATAGATGCAATACATAATTGATAAAACTATGGATATACAATGCACAGGCAAGGTAAGAATATCTCCTATTTTCAGCTTCCACTGGTGAAATACTCATGCATATTTTTAAATTATCCTGAATTTTTCATTGGGTAGAATTTGTTTTTTATTCTAAATCTTTAAATACATAAACTGAGCAAAGTTTATGTGTTTGTTTATTAAAAATATGTATACGCCACCTTTCCTTCTGTCTCACATTTGAAGCTTTCCTTTAAACAAAAGAGATGTCCTCCAAATTAAATGGTTCTTCTACTGGGAGAAGAACCATTTCAGTCGGAGGAAGTTTCTTTGGAAGTTTCTTGGAGGACAGCTGGATCCACTCCATCACGTTGTCCGTTTTATACTTCAGACTTTCTTAGCAACATGACCACACATCTTTCTATAAAATCAATATAAACTGTAATAATATAAAGGGAGGATAGTAAAAGCCCCAGACCTGGATTCCAGAATGATATGTACCAGGAACAGATGGAGATCAGTAATGGGACACAGGTAAAATGAAACACAATGAAGGTGTTGGGTTAGATTCCCTGTAACAATAACAGTCCATTTAAATTGTGGTAGCTATATTATTAAACCTTGCTCCCAAATCAGCACTATAAATAAGACATACAAAACTTTAGCACAATCCTGTGCATGTCTACTCAGAAGTAAGTCCCACCATGTTCAATGGAACTTACTCCCAAGTAAGTGTGCATAAAATTGCAGCCACAGGGAGAGACGTAAGCACTAAGGAAGGATGAAAAATGTAAAAACCTATTCAGAGCTTTGTGAAAGACTCCAGTGAAGTCCAGTATGGGACTTTCTTTGAATACAGCAAAATGTTGTATGTGAAATACAAATATGAATGGTTGGACTGTGAAATACGAATACTGAAAAACTCAAGCTATCATCATTCAGCATGTCCATGACCATACTACCAATTGTCTTCATACAGTTGGAACCGCAGGACATTCAATGGCATTTCCAGAGATCAACTTCTCTAGCTACTGTAATGCCAACACAGGACATTGACCAGACAGTTCCTCAGTGAAGTCTTCCAAACATAACACTCAGCTGCACCAGTGCTGATCCTGTCAATTGATTGGTCTTCCACGAAAAAAACAGTGAGTTTAACTATTGCCTACTGAACAGAATGAAAACCTTATCTATGAAAGGGCATTGCTGCTATGTTCTCGCATGGTTCCATTCAATTTCAACAGGGCAACAGAACTTCCCAGTAGATTATGTCTTTAGATTGAATGAGATTTTGGTCGAAGTCCAAAGAGATAGCTTAGCATGGCAGGAGGTGATGGATTCTTCAGAGCATTGTGCCATAAGAGTCCACAGTTGCTCATTCCTGTAACGTTAGAAATTGGTCATGCAAGGCATCCTCACAGTAACCATATAAATATTAGTCCCATTGCTACTGTTAGGGGAAACATGCCCGCAAATTGCTCAAATGGCATTCTGCCAAACAGACAGTCTGAAACCTGAGCTAAAATTTGAAACCAGTTGTCCAAAGTCAAACTCTAACATAAAATTCATTGGATTAAATCCTTGAACAAATTAAATTTCCACACAGTGTCTAAAAAGTCACCTAAACGCTAAACTTTCTTTTTTTGTTTTTCTTTTAAAGAATGTTTAAAACATTAAAATGCGTGTGAAACAAATAGGGCAAAAGATATTCATTCATGGACTAAATATATATAACGTACACCCATTATTCTCTCTTCTTCACTATCATAGCATATGATCCAGATTCATAAAGCCTATCTGTGATATGAATGGCAGAAACCGTACATGAAAGCTAATTCTCACCATGTGTTCAGCTCACACAAACAGCCTGCTCCTGTGAGCCCGCTGATCCTCCACGTTCAGGGGCAACAAACCTTTGAATACCAATGCTAAAAAGCAGCATTATGGGGAGGCCTTGGCATTTGCTGGCCCTCCCAAACAAGTGATTGGCTGCTGTGTGAAACGGAATGCTGGAGTAGACGGACCACGGGTCTCATCCAGCAGGACTTACTTTATGTTCGTATGTTAAGCAGGAGTCATTTCGTAGAAAAAGAGCTGGAGGAACTCATTAGCATAACTCATTAGCATATGCCACGCCTCTTGCCATTGCCAGAAGTGTGTCATTAGTATAGCTGATTTGCATATGCCAAACACCCCTGCCACAGCCCCTATTCTGGCTGTTTTGGACCTGGTCTATCAAAGTATCAGAATAATCTATCACTCTCTCCTGGGAACTGTTCGTTCACTATGCAAAGACACTTCTATTAGAAAGCCTCAGCACTTTACCTAGGCCTCCTGTGACAGAATTTAAATCAAAGGTTTACTAAGTGCTGCACCCAGAGAGTGGAAGGGGAAAGGTTAAAAAACTGCTTGAAGGGAGAAAGATTGATAAGCTGCTCTCTCCTCTCTATGATTGGCCAGTGAGAAGGTAAGCATTGGTATTGACTAGTAACCCTCAATGTGAGAAATAAGGGAAAAATTTGCCTTAACTGGGACAGCTTTAGGTTTATGGAAATCTAAAGAGTAGAACTAAATTGTGAAAGCCAGCACTAACTTACACAGACAAGACAGAACTGGCAGGCCCGGCACCACCATTGAGGCCATGAGGCGGGGGGCGTGGGTGCCATGGGGCCAGAGGGGGTGCTGGAGGGGGTGCCAGGGGCAGAGGCGCGCACCATGGAGCTGGCGTGCCTGGCCCGCGCCGCCGCCACTGGCCAGCCCCACACCGCTGCTGCCGCTGCCACACGCCCCCGGGTGGGCACAGCAGCCACGGGCCAGGGATGGCAGGGAGCCGAGGCAGCATGCGGAGCACGGGCAGCCTCCTCGTGCCGTCCCACCCACCCACCAGCCAATGGCCCCCGGCTTTACTGCATGATGATGTCCTCGCGTGATGATGTCATCATGCAGTCTGGGGGGCGCGCGCACGCTGTGCACACATGCATGAAAGGGTGGCCGCAGGCACCAGAAACCCTGGTGCTGGCGGTGAGAACTGGGGCAGAGGAAGTAGTAGTGGAAGGAGACTCCCCTTCAGCCAAGTGAACAGGGTTATGTCTTTTGGAGAAGAATAATTCCTCCCCAGTGTCTAAAAAGGGGGGCAAGGTTGGCTCTGAGGAAGACCCTGGGTCAGGTGTAAAGGGAAAAGAGTGCTGTGGTGAAGTCAGAACACTTAAGGTGTAAAGTGAAATCTATGAATGAACTTTGTTAATGCAACCTGAATCTAAAACTACCAACCTCTCACTTTTAAGATCTTTAACTACTGAAACTAAGCTTTAAGAAGATTATTGTGAAGTATTCTGTTCTACAATCAAAATTTACCTCAACTTTTCTTTCCCTGCCTCTCTCTCTCTCTCTCTCTCTCTCTCTCTCTCTCTCTCTCTCTCTCTCTCTCTCTCTCTCTCTCTCTCTCTCTATATATATATATATATATATATATATATATTTTAAAGTGTGGGACAAAATGAACTTCAAATTATACCTAGAGACACAATACCAGAGGCTTCCCAACCACAGCAAGCAACCTTGTCTATTTTGGAGGGGAAAGCTGCCTCACAGTGGGGGAGTGAGTGGGGCTTATGTCATACCCTCTCAGTAGAGAATGTCTCAAATCTGTTTCTTTCTCAAGCATTGCATTTATACACACACAAATCCACCCACCCATTGGCATATTACTCAAACAGCACTGTAAGAAAAAGCAAATTGTAACATGCTTTGAGCCTGATATATCAACCTCATATGACCAAAGCTTGGTTTCCTCAGCTAAGAACACACAGAGAGAGAGGGAGAGTCAAAAGATGATAGATTAGAGATTTTGTAGGAAGGAAGTAACTTGCATACAATGAAAAACTGGAATGTTTGGAAAGGAGATTAATAAATTGGGGAACCATAAATGAATGATGCAATATAATGATAAATCTGAGAGACCCAATTGCTTATAAGAACAGCTGACTCTATTTTCTGGGCTGGAGTCTGTGTGTTCCATACTAATGGACATTCCTGTACTACAAGTCCTTCCCTATCTTCCATGGCACCCTGTTCTGATGTTACAATGTGCATATGACCAGGGCTTTTTTTCTGGGAAAAGAGGTGGTAGAACTCAGTGGGTTGCCCTCAGAGAAAATGGTCACATGGCTGGTGGCCACGCCCCCTGATCTCCAGACAGAGGGGAGTTTAGATTGCCCTCTGTGCCACTCAGGTCAATCTAAACTCCCCTCTGTCTGGAGATCAGGGGGTGGGGCCACCAGCCATGTGACCATTTTCAAGAGGTTCCAGAACTTCGTTCCGTGTTCCCCCTGAAAAAAAGCCCTGCATATGACTTTCCCTTTCTTATACACTTGTCTTAACATACTTCCTTATTTGTAATTTCCAATCACATTATCACATCCATGGATGAATCCTCAGAAGTTTCTAAATGTTCTATTATGGCCTTTCCACATGCCATTTAAAAACTGAAAATTCTCTGCACATTTCTTTCCTACACTGCTAATGAGAAGCCTGAAAAAATGCCAGTGTGAATATGAACATATGAAGCTGTTTTATATTGAGTCATACCATCTTGCCCAGACCTATCTTCATTGACTAGCTGCAGCTGTTGAACAAAGACACAGCCCTTCTACCTGAGATATTTTTTAAATGGAGACACTAAAGATTAACCTGGGTACGTTCTGCTAGGTTTTAATGTGAGTTATGATTCCTCTTTCAATAGAATTCAAGGCATTGAATAAACTCTTGGATCAGGAGCTTTTAACAAAATAGAATCATGCACATACAGAATGTGAAGATGACCTTACATGAAGAAGAAACAAGTGAGGAGGATTACTCAGGAGCCAGCCCATGAATATCTAAATACAGAAGAAAATTGGCATTACTTAATCTGACATACCTTCGAGTGATCTAAGACTGGTCAGAGGTACAATACCTCCTGTCCTATTCCTCCATCAGCCCTATAACTACAATTTCCAGAAGGAATCTAATTTTGCCACACAGCAGGCAAGCAAGAACAATGAACAAAGGGGAGTCACCTTTTCATATAAGGTCAAGGGTTCTGATTGAAAAGTCTTCCTCTGGGTTTACCACAAAGAGAAGAGTAACTTCAGAACTTCAGAAACTTACAGGTCACTGTGTCTCAAATTAGGGGTCAGCTTTGAAAAGGTATACCCTAAATGCAGGTCTATGACCCTTCCTTTACGGTGTGCATGGAGGGGGTGGACTTTCCTCGTTCCTCTTGAGGCCAGTAATGCTACTCAACCGGCAAGACACGTGGGGAATTGTTGAGCTTTCAAAATTATATTAGTCTAGAAATTTTAACCAAAAAAGTTGTGTTATAGATCAAACACCAAGAGAAAATACATTAACAAATGCAAACATCTTCACAAGATAACTAAGAGCGCAATCCTAAGAAGAGTTACTCCAGTCTAAGCCCATTGATTTTAGTCTAAGCTCATTGATTTCAATGTCTTAGACTGGAGTTACTCCTTTTAGGATTACACTGTAAAAAATAACCATAACTCTACTAATGTCTAAGGTTTAGAATATTACTAATTCATAAACATGCACAGCTTAACTGAAGTCACAAGGGTCTGGATTTCTTTAGATGGGTGATTTTAACCTCTGAAGGTGCCTTTCACTGAGACAGGACATCAGTCCATTTAAGCAGAGTTCCACCATTCTAAGGCCATAGACGCCAACTTGAGCTCTTTTAACTGGAGAAATTAATGAAAGTACATGGGATGAACTGTATGTAAAACATGTGTTTTACCACCAGATCATTGTCTCCTAATGCTCTTTCAGAACTACCGCAAGAAAATTATCTTTTTAAAAAAAACTTTGGGAGGTGCAGCTTTCTCTGGTAGATTTACATTGCAGTCCTAAACAATTACACCCTTCTAAGCCTACTGATTTCAATGGACTATGGGCCAAGCTACAAGTGACGAATGGCACTTGAACGGCAAGTGTATTTCTCCCTGTTCACTTGCCCTCCACTCAATCCACTTGCCGTTCAAGTGTCATTCGTCACTTGTAGCTTGGCCCTTAGAAAGCTGTAATTATTTTTAGGATTCTAGTGTTAACCAATTAAACCCCGGAGATCCATACTTAACAGATTTACTAATTTGGGTGATTCCAATCGAGATGTTCGCTCTGAAGCTGGCTGTGCTTAATCTGAATGTTAATTATGAAAAGAAAATAGAAAAGGAAGTAACTGCTTGTTGGACAGCCATGGATTACCACTTTATTAGGCATTTATTATTTCATTTACTAATCAGACTAAAAGAACCTTGTGGTTTTAAGGGACCATGGGTGACTTGAAGCATTTTATATCAGTTCTAGGGACAAGCTTCTTTTTATATTGGTTTACATTTTTTTGTTAATAGTTTCTCTTTTCTGCTTTTCCCTGTTGGTTTCATAAATTCATTTATACTATTGACACATGTACTTTATAATATACAAATTATATGGTATCTATACCGAGAATGGATCATTCACACACATATATGCATAAGGTATGATTATTTAATAATATACAATCAACACTTAAAATGTGTATATTTAGAAACTGTCACAAAAAATAAAGAATCATAGGTTCTATTGATGCAAGCTCAAAATAGGACTTTTGGATTAATACAGCATGTCTAGGAAATTTAGAATAATTCCCAGTAGAAACCCCCTTTGAGTAAGGACCCAGCAAAGATGGACCATTTTCTCAGATAGGGAGCACACCGAAAATATATGATGCTGTTCAAGTTATCCACAACATTAGTCAGTCTATGAAGATGTGAGTGAATGTGATGAGCAAACTGGCATATCAGAAGAACTGAAGGATCTAAAGTCAGCCACACTACTTTGTCCTTTCGGCAATGACATGGGGTTTCTCTTCCATAGGCTCAGGAAAGAACATGGGCTTCCTTTGGAAGTAACTAGCACTAAAACCACAACAAATTTTCCATAGCAGCAAAAGGAGCAGTGGTTGGACTTCCACTAAAAGGGTGTTTGCTGATGAGTCCAGCTTTCATGACATCAGGAGAACAAGCCTCACATGAAAACAGAGTTCTTGTTTTACCAGGCATGGTGTGGCCTGGCTGCTAAAGAATACCACTTATTTAAAGAGATGGCAGGTGAAAAATCAAAGATATATGCTGGTCATGTGAAGAAGCATTATAGATTGTTTTTGGAAGTGTATAGAGAACAGACAATGATCTTACCTAGCCATCCTTAACTGAGATTATGAACAGTTTTCAAGGAAGCCTGAAGGAAATGCAAACTTTAGAAGACTCTTTAGGCTGAATAGAATTATTTTTTTTAAATTACTTATTTCACTTTCTCCTCTCCTACCTTTGGATCTTGGAGCATGTCCCATAAGTTTTTCAACAGTGAAATCCTAAACAGAGCTGGACCCTTTTAATTCCACTGAAGTCAAAGGGCTTCTAACACTGTTTAGGACGGCGCGGCTCTGTAAGGCCAGTATGCTATACACTAAGGTCAGCTAAAGTTAGTCATCATGACTGGGTCATATTGAAAACAAAAAGATTTCAGTTAGTTGTGGGGAACCAGGTGCAACCTCTCAGTTGCTTGCCCACTTTCTTGCTGGTTACCAGTGACTGGCAGGAAATTGCAAGACACCCAGTAATCACCTGCCACCAGCAAGCACTCTGGGCACAAGTGTAGTGCATGTGCTCCCAGCAAATGCAACAACATCACTTCCGGAAGTGACACCATCGCACTGGCCGTGGGAGTGCTCCCACACTTTGCTTGGGGTGATTTTGGCCCCAAATGGACTGATCCTCAAAGAATCATCCCTGTGCAAAGAACAGGAGCACTCCTGCAGCTGGCACAATGACATCATTCTCAGAAGTGATGTTATCACATCGACACAGGGAGCACGTGCACACTTTGTGCACATTTGGAGAGCCTTCTACCAGTGAGTACTGGGTCCCCCCCTCCTGCCAGGAAGGTAAGGGGACCTGGTAATCTCCCCTGTGCCCCCCCATAACCCCCCTGTCCCCCAGGGTGAGCTTCAGGGGACCTGGCAAACCTAACTTTACCCCACCCTAACTTTTTGTGATTTGCCTCAGCCCTCAAATCAGCAATTATCTGATTGGTCCCAACTCATGGCAGCCATTTTATCCTATTACCTGTTCTTAATCTTCCAGAAATGCTTACTGGTTCAAGAAGATTAGGGGCTCCTGGTTTACAATCTCTGAGATCAACTCAAAAATTTCTGCATGCTAGGTTATTTTTATCAAAAGTCAAACTACAAAGTGCCTAATTCATCCCTTCCTATACACAAAACTCTGTGCATGGTTATTTCTTCCTTTCTTCCTGCTCCATCTTTTGGACCATGAGTAGTCTGTGTGTGCTGTGGAACAGTGATGCTTGTGGATACACATGTGGAAAAACTGCAGGGGAACTTCCCATTAGACATGTTAGGCCTGTTGCTGTGCACTCCGTAAATACAGATTTCTGAGCTATTCTAATATTAATAAAGAAAAACTGTGTGGCACATTGAATTCAGCATTGTCATGAAGTACACCAGAAGACAGCTATTAGTTAAAGGCCAAATCCAGCCAGTGTTCCTGACATTTCAAAGGGGAATGTGGGTACTAACTATTTTTATGCCCACGTCAGAAGGTGTTTGGAGTAATCCTTCACACAGTGCTGAGTATCATTAGTTTCTTGATATTCTTTGCTACTGTTCTAGATATGCACCAATTAGCTGTTACAGTCACAGACTGAAATAAGAAATAAGCACTCATGCTGTGAGGGATCTGACTTTTCAAGCGTGGTAACAAGTGTCTTCACCAAAATCCTCACAAGCTCAGTTTTTTAAAAAAAGAACAGCACTCGAGCCCTCATGTTTTGCAGAAACAGCTTGAAATTAAATAACCATGTTTGCTTAAATTCGAAACAATGTCTATAGAGGGGCCATACTGGTTTTTAGTGGTTAGTGAGCTGTTATGTATATTACTTGTATATTTTCACATAATGCTGATTCCTCCAGCAGATTTTTGTCAATAAATTTTGACAATAAAATGTATCTATGCTCCAGATTTTGTGAGATTTGCTGGAGCCAAATCAGAAATTCTGGGCCAAGCTACAAGTGACAAGTTACACTTGAATGGCAAGTTTATAGACTCACATGTATTCATCCCTGTTCACTTGTGCTCCACTTGCACTCCACTCAATTGAGTGGACTATACGGAGGAATACATGTGAGTCTGTTCACTTGCCATTCAAGTGTAACTCGTCACTTCTAGCTTGGCCCAGTGTTAGAGCAGCAATCTCAAGCAACGTTCTAAACTGCAGGGCCTCCTGGGACTATCATATAAAGAACTACCACTCCCAGAGGACCTTTTGCATTGGCAGGAGGGAGGCACACCTGGAGGGAAGGGCAAAACACCTTAACATCTTGGGAGCACATGCTGCTGCTGCTTCTGGTAGTGTCTAATTCACTCGCAGTCACACACTCCATGCTACCATGACTGGTGGTGTCTATAAACACAAATCAGGCAGCCAGAAATGTAAGGAGGTAAAAAAAGGGAACAAAAAGAAGCTAAAGGATATCAATCTACCCTTCAGTTTTTCAAATCAGACAAGGCCTTTCTCCAGTCAGGCAACAATACAGTAATTAGGGAAGCAAATGAATAAAATTAACATGAAAATAATTTAAATATAGAGAAGGTGGCAACAAAGTTTTAGTGAAGTGTGCATAGTCCTACAAATTCTTTCACAATGCCAGTGACAGTGGAAGATGCTGAAAGAAGTTTCAGCAAGCTACCCCTCCTCCTAGTCTGTGCCCCCCACCAATCAGCTGGCCAGCAGGAGAAGAAATGGGGAGACTTACCAGTTGCAGGACATTCTCAGTGGTGATATAATGATGTTGCTGGTGACGTGCTGGTATCACTTCCTGTATGCCGCAAAGTGACATCATCACATTGCCTGGTGAAGCCCTGGTATTTGGGCAAAAAACGTAAGAGTTGTTGCCTAAATACTAAAGTGGTTCTGGCAGGCCAGCAACATGATGACGTCACTTCCAGGAGGGACACTAGTGTGTCACCGGTGATGTTGCTGGCGAGCATGCCCTGCAGCCAATAAGAAGCATCCCCTAGCCCCCATGGTTGTCCTCTGCCTCCTGCTGGCTGCTGGGTGGATCTGAAAACCCTAGCTAACACGCATCAAAAACTGCGTTCTACAATAGACAAAGAACAATTAAGCTACCTAGTCAACTTGTCAACTGAGTATGAACTTGCAAAAGAAATTGACTTGGGTAGGTAGTTCATGATTTTGCAATGAAAAGGGTTAGTAAAATAAAGCTTGCAGTTAATTGACCTAATCTTTGCAGCCATATTGGTTCATTAGAATTGTTCTTTAAAAAGTCTTCTACAAGATAATTCCTTTTTAGTGATCAAAAAGTTACTAAATAGTTGAAGGACTCTCAGGCTGGATGTTATTAGACAACAGTTACAAAAGCAGGCATTTTTCTGAAATGTATACTATGTAGCAGCAATTTCTTGACTAGAACAATTTTTATTCAGGGTTCATGAGATTGTATGTATGGGTTGAAGGATTGTGGTGTGGGGGAGGGGTGCTTTACAAGTTTGTACTAGGCCTGAAGAAATAATGCTTGGGTTCTTCTGACTAGTTCTCCAACTGACTTTCAGGGTAGACTTTAAATCATTCCATCTCCATTAAGCTCCCTCCCCTCCCAAAACTCTATCCTTCCCAGGCACCATCCTTCAATCCTCTAGAATTCTCCATTCCAGAGTTGGCAATCCTACTTATAACATTTTCTCACATCTTTCAGTTTAGAAATAAGCTGACTAAGGGGGATCTTAATAGAGGTTTATAAAATTATGCATGGGGTGGGCCTTTTCCCCATTTCCTAGGACACTAGAATGCATGAGCATCCAATGAAGTTGATGAACAATAGATTCGGGACAGACAAAAGGAAATATCTCTTTATTAGATTGAGCTGTCTCCTGTCATTGGAGGTAGAGGTGGCCACAAGCAATGGTAGTTTAAAAGGGAATTAGATTCAAGGAGGAGAGGTGGACCCTAGGACGATGTGGGTTATTGTCCCTCTCATACGTATTGATCATGCTTCAGGGTTTCCTGCATTTCTGGCCCTCAGATACAACTTGGACATTGGTATGATATTTATAGGAACATCTCATCCAATTGCAATAAGAAATGTTAAACACACCAATTGGTTCAGTGGCTTATTGAGGAACTATGCCCTGAAAAAATGCATACTCTGCCCAAATCTCATTACCTCAGAGCAAGCTTTGCCTTTTTCTTCCCCACCTGAGCATGGAATAGAGAAAATAGTGCATTCCACTGACATACCCAGCCCACCTAGCTTGGACAGATATGCTGCCAAGCAAGATTCATCCAGCTCCTCCTTTTGCTCTGCTCGGCCTACCACTCTCAAGCCAGTGTGGAGAAGTGGGTTAGGACTGGGGGAGGGGGCTGGACTCACACTCTTTCTCAACTGTGTAGCTCAATGGGTGACTTAAGGTTCAGCCATGAAGGTGACTAGGTGGCTTTGGGCCAGCCTGCCTAATGGGGTAGTTGTGAGGATAAAATGAGGGAGGGTTAACCATGAATACTGCCCTCACCTCATTGGAAGAAGGGTGGAATAAAATTGTGATAGGGAGAAAAATATTCTCTAGTATAATTCTTTGCTCAGTTACAGAGCTTCGAGCCACTTACTTGGAAGAAAACACTATTCAGTTTTGGCTATGCAGAACATACAGTACCCACTAGGAAATAAGCCCCTCTAAACTCAGTGGATTTTCACTCAGAGTAAATTTGCTTCAGATTAGAGTTGTCATGAGGGACAACACTGAAGGAGCGCAGGAATATTTGTAACTGTAAGAAAGAGATTTAACTGGTGAAGTGCTGAAGATGATCATATAATTATTTTCTATAATATTATTTACAATTTTAGATCGAGTGCCTTACATATTTAATAGGTTGGCTGTTACCTTCCCACACCTTCCCATTGTTGGTTGAGATGCTGTGATGGCAAGAAAATATTCACGAGCCTTCTAACTGCACATTGGGTAAAGGTACAGGTAAAGGTAGTCCCCTGTGCAAGCACCGAGTCACTCATTATTGACCCATGGGGGGACATCACATCACGACGTTCTCTTGGCAGACTTTTTGTTATGGGGTGGTTTGCCATTGCCTTCCTCAGTCATCTACTGGCAACAATTGACCAATAGTACAGACCCTGTCTGAATATAGTAAAAGGTCAGTTTGTGTATGATTTTTAAAATTTCATAAATTGATGCATAAAAATTAAGCAAACACACAAGGGATGGCTTGTAGACCATAAAATAGGTGGCTGAATATGGTCTTGACTAGCCAGATCTTTGGTGATTGATGTTTTAGGCAGCAATCTTTAAGACACTTTTCTGGGAATAACACGAGACATTTCTGAGCAGGTCTGCTTCGGATTGCTCCCTAATAAGGTATCATTGTGTTTTAGCTGTAGAGGATAGAAGGAAAAAAGAAAATATGAAATTCTAGACTGCTTACACAGGTAAACGTATGCAAACGTTCAAGATTTCATGGCTGCCACAGGGCACCGGGAATCTCAGAAGCCCTGGACTTTGAGCGGCAGCCGGTGCTGCGACTGACCTAGGAGGGAGATGATGGGACTACAACAGGAGTGTTGCTGTCTCAGCTGTCACCCTGCAAATGCAAGGCCCTCCCTCACAGTGCCAAGGAACAGCTGCTCTGCCAGTAAAGACCTCTGTCCACATCATCACCTCCTAAGAATAGCAAAAGGCTGTAGCCAGATCCACAAGGTGGCTACAGCGTGCTCTTGCCATTCAGGCCCTGCTGCAACAAACTTGAACTACGCAAAGTACACCTTTCCCACCTACGCTTAACTTTTATCTAGAGACATCATTCGTCGCTGGAAAACCATAACATAACAATGAACATCCCCATTTCACAATAGGAGACAGAGGAGTCGCCTCTAATTCCACGAAAAGTCTGCATTTCTGACATATTTTTCCCATTAAAAAAAAAAAACTTTCTCCTATGTTGCACCGTCTCACTCAGTTTGCATACTTGGTCCACAATCTGACAGATTAGCCCACAGCTCACTAGCATCTTCAGCTGATGTCATTCCCAGATGCCATCAGCACAGATGCAGCATTATAGAGTCAAGATATGGGATTATTATTATTATTATTATTATTATTATTATTATTATTATTATTATATTCGATTTTTAGTCCGCCCTCCCTGCCAGGCAGGCTCAGGGCAGAGTACAACATTTCAAATTACATAAATACAGTTAAAAACAGATAAAACAGTATACAAATAACATTAAAACAACTTTATATAATACAGCTTCTCTTCCGATGGCGATGATAAAATACTGCTTTTCAAGCCCTGGCTCATATGTGGGGTGGTGGACAGATCTTTAGTGTGGCCAGTGGGGGCCCAACCTAGCCTCCACCATATGTCTGGCAGAACATCTCTGTCCTACAGGCCCGGCGGAAAAATAATAAATCCCGCTGGGCCCTGGTTTCCTCAGACAGAGAGTTCCACCAGGTCGGTGCCAGGACCGAAAAGGCCCTGGCTCTGGTCGAGGCACACCATGAGCTCGCAATCACAATAAGATCGTCATTTGCAATAATAAACTTGATGGCCCCATGCTAAGCAGTTGGGAAGCAAAATGCAGCCAGCCATAATGGTATCTGCATAGTTAGGCGATTCCCAGATATGCAAGAAAATATTGGCTTGTTAATTTAGAATAACAAAAAGAATTCATCCAGTGTCTTGACAGTCAATGTACCTCTGTATTGCTCTTGAGGAGCAGTAGAAGACTGAGAGCCAAGCTACAAGTGATGCCTGACACAGGTTGGACACCTGTCAGCTTCCCTCAAGTTTTGATGGGAAATGTAGGCATCCTGGTCTTGCAGCTGTAATGGAGAGCCAAGCTGTAAAACCAGGACGCCTACATTTCCCATCAAAACTTGAGGTAAACTGACAAGTGTCCAACTTGTGTAAGGCGTCACTTGTAGCTTGGCTCTGAGTGTTTTTGGTGGAGGATGGGGAGAGGAGGGACAAGGGAAAATAAAACGTGTGAACCCTTAATATTATAGTATCCTGGATGGAGAGATTAGGATCAAGAGATGCACATATCAGGGTGGGGTGGCATACAGCCCCTCTGCCTGCTATTGGCTTGGCCACAGTAATGTCACAGAGTCTAGAACAAAATATCTGATTGTTAAACATAACTACAGAAACTTTAGGATGTCATTGTCAGTGAATTGTCTTTTGTCAAACCTGTTCTTGCTAGAGCATCAGCAAAGGTTTCTGGATGACACCTTGTTGGAGCAAGTCACTTTGAAGCCTTTTATTATTTTATAAACAAAACAAAAACATCTGATGCCTTTTTGGTTCATTATGTTAAATAATCACTTTATTCATTCTAATTATACCTGTTCAAATGCCGTTTTTCATGGCTTGTTCATTTTGATCGGCTTTGCTGGGAAACATGTTTCTGGCCGTAACACCGCTCCCACCCACCCACCCCCAATTTGGACTAAATTGTCATAAATTGTACTCTGCCTACTGAGGGATCCTCCCTGACAAATTCCAAACAGAGCAGAGAAATTATCCCCATTTAAAATGCAATTAAAGGCATATTTGTGGCTTTAACATGGCTCAGTGGTACAGTGTCTGTTTGGTATGCAGAAGGTCCCAGATTCAATCTCTCGCATGTCTACTAAGGATTAGGCAGTAGATGATGTGAAAGACCTCTACCTGACACCTTGAAGAGCTGCTGCCAGTTAGCATGGACAGTGCGCTGCCAACCTTGACAGACCAATAGTCTGAGCGAGTGTAAGGTAGCTTCATGTGTTGGGACTAATCTGGTTCAATTGGCATAGAATAGTGCAAGCTTTCATGGTTCAGGTGGCTCTTTCTGATGAACAATTCTAGTAAGCATAAGATTGTGGATGCTCCCAGCTTAAAACACATGCAATTAGAAGAATGAAGAGAAGCCAGCGTTATTACAACATGCAGAAAACTTTAGGCTGGGCTAAGTTATTTTTGTTTCTAAGCAGTAAGTAGTTTTTACTACATGATTTCCCCTCCTTTCTGTCTATATCTAACAATGCTAAAAGTGTTCAGTGTCTCCCATGGAAGCAGTTCTGGACAGGTTACCTTTCAGCTCCTGGTAGCACATTTCTTACCCTCTGTAGTTTTTATTCCAAATATTAAGAACATAAAAACATAAGAAAAGCTTGCTGGATCAAATGAATGGTCTGTCTAGTCCAGCCTCCTTTTTCACAAAGAGGCCAACTAATGGCTCTAGAAGGCCAAACCAACATGGCATAGAGGCCAAGGCCCTCTCCTGCTACTGCCTCCCTGCACTGGCATTCAGAGGTTTGCTGCCTCTGTATATGGAGGCTCCCTTCCTCCTTAACTTCAGCTCTTATGGACCAAGCCAGAGATGACATTGGAAGTTCCATGAATGGAGATCCCAATATTTGTTGTTGTTATAGTAACAACAACAACAACATTTGATTTATATACCGCTCTTCAGGACAACGTAATGCCCACTCAGAGCGGTTTACAAAGTATGTTATTATTGTATTGTCGAAGGCTTTCACAGCCGGAGAACGATGGTTGTTGTGGGTTTTCCAGGCTGTATTGCCATGGTCTTGGCATTGTAGTTCCTGACATTTCGCCAGCAGCTGTGGCTGGCATCTTCAGAGGTGTAGCACCAAAAGACAGAGATCTCTCAGAGAGATCTCTGTCTTTTGGTGCTACACCTCTGAAGATGCCAGCCACAGCTGCTGGCGAAACGTCAGGAACTACAATGCCAAGACCACGGCAATACAGCCCGGAAAACCCACAACAACCATATGTTATTATTATCCCCACAACAAAACACCCTGTGAGGTGGGTGGGGCTGAGAGCCAAGCTACAAGTGACGCCTGACCCAGGTTGGACACTTGTCAGCTTCCCTCACGTTTTTATGGGAAATGTAGGCATCCTGGTCTTACAGCTTGGCTCTCCATTTAATTGAAGTTTACAGAAACCCACACACACACCGAGTGGAGGGGACGGGGGGGGGCGCCTGGTGACAGCCCGACACCTGCAATCCCCTCCCAACCGCATATTCTCCCTCCCATAGACTGCCGCTCTGTAAACTTCAATTAAATGGAGAGCCAAGCTGCAAGACCAGGACACCTACATTTCCCATCAAAACTCGAGGGAAGCTGACAAGTGTCCAACCTATGTCAGGCGTCACTTGTAGCTTGGCTCTGTGAGAGCTCCAGAGAACTGTGTCTTGCCCAAGGTCACCCAGCTGGCTTCAAGTGGAGGAGTGTTGTTGTTAAGTAAGGGCCAAGCTACACATGACGAATGACACTTGAAAGGCAAGTGGATTGAGTGGAGGGCAAGTGAACAGGGAGAAATACACTTGCTGTTCAAGTGTCATTCATCATGTGTAGCTTGGCCCTAAGAGATGTGTGGGACCACAGTATAGATCAGGGCTATGGATTGAGGAAAGAGTGATTAAACTTATCCCCGGGTTCTTTCTCCATCCTGAAACCACCCCAGGAGTTGCTGCTTTCTCTACTGGGAAAACATTCGCATACTGATGGAATTGACCTGTTCCTGTGATTACCTTGGAACTGAGTTCTAAGCATGGAATTCCCAGAGCATATCTGGTGAACAGGATGGAGGGGCATACAGGGGACACAAGGACTTTGTAATGTACATGTCAAAAAACACCCTGGGTGTAGGGGTGGGTGGGAAAGTAGTTTGTAGCAGCAGCCACACACCCCTGTGCCCAAATAGTGGGACTGTTCACCACCAGCCTCCCCATCCAATTTTCTTCCAGTCCTGCAAAAGTTGTGGACACTCTCATAGTTCTGCAATCCCAGCAATGCAATAAAAACATATAAAGACCTGGTGAACCATTGTAGATTCAGTGTGGTAGGTCATAGCATGTGTGCATGAGACCAGTGCAAGAATGCCTGCAAAACTATTAGATCAGGATAACTTTAACGGTCTTGCCAGAGCACAGGATATGGAGAAAGGCAATTTAAGAATCATATTTACATTTTTTTGTGGGTTGAGATCCAATGATATGTCCGGATAAATAGGCAACATGTTTTTCAGAAACTTTTTTCTAAAAATTGGTAATTTGTATTAAGCAGCCTAGCCAAAGAGCTGCTTTATCTTCAATAGTATGGTGTGGGTTAAGAAGATGCATCCTAAACCTTGCAGATGGTGGGGTGTGGAACATAACCATGTAATTCTGAATGGAGACTTAACAGGGAGACTTAACAGGAAGAAGGCTGCTCCAAAGAAGCAGTCCTTCCAATAGTGTATCCATATACAACATCTCCAATGATATATACTTTGGCTCATAAGTAAAATCTCAAAGTACAAAACCCTAAAATACCTTCAGGTTTATCTACCAATGCAGCCAATAATTTTACAATAATGTAACACAGTAATTTCTTAAATGTGTTCACAGAGTTTCTTTGTAGCAAAGATCCTTAACTGCAGGCACAGAGCCCATCCCAGGCACGTAAAGAAATATTGCTTGCTTTCCAAGGTAACAAGATGGATATGGTCAAAGTGTTCTTTAGAGAAACAAAACTTGCCAGCAGGCCATTCTAACAGGTAGCACAGTTGGACACTGGCCCATCACTTCTTCTCATTCCTATCTCAGCACCAAACAACATGAGATCATGGGGGACCTGTTCATGGATTTTCCCAGTGTTTGAAAAAATGGAAATAGTTGTGCAGAGATTCATACTGTTGTGGTGAGAGGGGGTTTAACTCTTCCTGACCACATGCTTTCACCAATCAAGACCAACCACATCCATTACTATTAAGGAATTGACCACAGGCCCCTTCTCTTGGCTTGGTTCACTTCCCAGCTAGGGCTAACAGCAGCATGGGGAAGGGACGTTAGGTCACTTTCTATAGGCAACACCTGATTCCTGGGGCACAATCCCCACTGAAGCCTTGCACAGCTGCTATTTCCATTTTTTTTAAATGCTGGGAAGAATCTTTTGCAGATTTTTCAGCATACCATCTAGTTTGGCTTTCAGGGTAACATTCAGGCAAATGAATTGCTTCTGAGGGCTTTATTTTGACAAATATAATATAAATAACTTTAAAGACTGCTGTAATGTTTTGAAAATTACATGTTTTGATCCATCACTAAATCTTATTTGAACTCCATAACAACACCAATTTAGGATTATAAAAAACTCCTAGAAAGGAACAGCATCACATCTTACTGAGATCAAAACCATCCCAATTTTTAAACATTCCTTAAAAAGCTGATTCACCTGAATAGCTGTCATGCCATTTTAGTAATGTTCAGCTTGGTAATACTCTACCCCAGACTACTTAAATTTCCTCAAAGTGAACTCTGGAAAAAAATACACTGTAATATATATATTTTTAAAAAAACAGTTGTGCAAACTGACATGTCCTATTAATGGCAGTACCACAGATGAGAGCATGATGGGGGGAGGGGAATAACCACAACAGATATCAGAAGGTATTTTTAAAATCTTCTTATCTGATGAAGTAATAGCGTCTCTCTTAAAGGAATGAATGAAAAGAGTGTTTAAATCATTAATAAGCAAAGGAAAGATACAGCCTTACCTGTTCAGCACTGACTTTAAACAGCCTTTGATGTATTTATCGGTATCTTCCTGGAGTTTAGTATCCTCTACCGGTGCTGTTTCCTTTTTATGACAGATCAAAGTATAATTATGGTGGTTGTAGTTTGCCCAAAATATCCCTGCAGATGTCTCGTAACGTACACAAAATTCAACTTTAGCGCCATCTCTCTGATAAGGAGGAACCAATGAAATCTTGAAGAAGAACTGGTCGGTCTCACCATCACAAGAATTAGGTACATATTCCGCTAAGATGTCATAATAAGTCAGCCAATTGTCCAAGGACATCCTAACATAGACCAGCTTTTCAAAGGAGATATTTAGAACACGAATAATGCCCTTCATACAGGTTATCCCTGGTAGAAACTCTATGGACTCTAGCCATACTTTCTGTGCACGCACTTTTTGCAAAAGCTCTTCTTGTGTGGTGGGTAGCGTAAACAGTGGAGTTAAATAGAATTCCTCCACAGGCACAACTTCATCTTCTAAGTCATCATTTGGTAATGTAGTTGGGACTTCCCAGGTATCAAACTCCTTAACAGATACAAGGTCATAACCAAATGCATCAGCAAATGAAACTTTTCTTGCAATGGTAGAGGGGGCTTCTGGCTCCGCTTCTTCAGAAGAATCTGAATTCCGTCTTCGGGGGCTGGGTGAGAAACGAGGCTGAAATGCACTTTTAACATCTTCATCTTCAGAAAGAGAATCATTTAAAGTAGGAACTTCTAATAAGTTCTCTCTACTGATCTGACCAGGTTCTTCAAAAGACTCCATTGGGTTCTCTGATATAAACTGAAAGAGACCCGTCTGACTAGTGGCAGCTGATATTTGAGACCCTGCAACTTGGAACAGAGATTAATGTTACAGTTGACATTGCAGAAGAGACTCTGTTCTATTAATAGGAGCGATGGCTTGTTAGATATGTTAGCCTGTTCTACAAAGGCCTCCAATCTGACAGCATGACTGTGAAAATGTCCAGTTTGGAGGCAATATCTACCCGAACATTCCCATCATGTAATACTCTGAACCTTGGTTACCATTACAGGACAAACGAAACTGTTGACATTCATAATGTAAAAAGCCTGCATTTGATAAACAGAAAACTCATCACAAACATAAAACCACAGATTTGTAAATTGGGACACTATCTTGTTAATGAGAGATTTCTGCTTCAAAATGCAATGAACACAAAATAAGCTTTGTGCACTGGAATCCTGACTTAGTGGAAGAAAATCTGTTTTGCATGCAAAAGGTCCCAGTTTCAGTCTTCAGTGCCAATGATGTGAAAGATCCTGGTGAGCTGCTGCCAGTCAGAGTATACAATACTGACCTTGATAAGCCGGTTGTCTAACAGCACAATGCAGATCCATAAGTTTCTGTGGCAATCTGATCCACCTATGATCAATATATATATTTGTATGTGGAACAGAGAACCAATATCCATGAGTTACCCCTATTTAATAATATGAATTTTTCAAATAATACATGTCCCAATTCTCAGTTGAAGCCCTGTGGTTGGTACAAAGATGATGAAAATGTCTTGGACCAAAAGGAATGAAAGGGTATATGGGGAAAAGTGGGTAAGAATGAGAGAAAGAGAGAGAGAGAGAGAGAGAGAGAGAGAGAGAGAGAGAGAAAGGTTGCAGGATTTTAATACAGATTTATGATTAGATGTAACAAAGATATGCCCCAACTTTGGCAAATCCATTCTGCTGTGCAACAACCCCATTATAAATGTATGCTACAAGATATCAGGTTGCTCTGAGCATTGCATGAGTCATGTTCAGGCCAGCTTCCACAACATTGTTTCTCCATCTGCTTCCGTGGCAGACAATGGAGTGTGCGCCATGTGACAGGATAGCTTTTGGTTATGCAATAGATTCAAACTTCTCTGCACAGACTACCCTGGAGTTGGCTTCACACAATACGGATGTATTGCCACTAGCTGTGAGAGACTGCCTGCACAACGCCCTTGCACCCAGTCCTGCATATAGTCATTCACAGAACACCAGTGGGTGGATCCTGCAGAAGAGTCCGCACATAGCAGAGCCCTTGCAAAAGCAAAAATGTACTAAAAGGACCACACTTTTCGCTTGTGCTCAGTTAATCTTCTTGTATTCCCAACTGTATTTCCAAACTGTATTATTCGCTATTGATCTCTGTTGCACTATATCAAGTGCTGTTGCTTGCATAAATAGAACTGTATTCAGTCAAGTAGCTTGCATTTCCACATACTCCTCACTGGATCTGAATCTCACAATGCAGTCCTAAGCAGAATTAAGCCCATCTAAGCCCACTGACTGAGTGGCATAATTCTGTTTAGGATCGCACTGTAAATGACAGAGATTGCATATTAAGAGATTCCATGTGTGTTAAATTAAATGTATCCATTCTGATTTTGTGGTGGTTGTTTAAAGCATACTCTTGGACATTCTTCACTGCCTCAGTGGTACAAATCCAAGCAGAGTTTTCAAAGAGGTATATGCTACGAAGTCAAAGAATTCTCTGAAATGATAGCCCACATTTGGCTATAGTCCACCTTTCTCACTGAAATACAAGGTGGATTACACAGTGCAAGTTAAAATGCAATATAATCAACAACTAGGCCGTTCACCGAGTTTACAGATAGTACAGACTTTTGTAGCAGTGAACAAGCATGTCAACAGCTTAAGACCCTCTTTTGCAACAGAATACTTTCAGTATAATTTTGGGGTTATGCCTAATAGCATATTCTGCCATCTCTCAATGCTTGTTTCCAAAACAGTTCTGTAACAGACAGCGAAAAAAATAAGTAAAAAGAAATCAAAATGAAGAGACTCTTGTTGATCAGCATTAGTTTGGGCGCCATTGAAATAATATATTCTAAAAGTTTTCCCTCAACTAACATGGGTCAAGAACTTGGCAGTATTATTCCAGGCTAATCATTCTTATAGAACAATAGTCTCTGTGCCTCTTTGTCATTTTCAGATATAACTTTAACAACCAAAAATATAACTTCTCCACTAGACTTTTAAAGTTAACAAATTCAGGTAACATTTCAAATTCTGTCCTTTCCCAAACAGAGGTATATTTATCAAGAAGAGAAATCATAATAGTCCTTATCTGAAAATATTGAAACAGTAGGGATGGGGAAAGCTATTGCCATTTTATTAAGAACTTCCAGAAGAGACATAGCTTATCTAAAACTTATTAGATCTTATCCTTCGATATCATTATAATAATCCCCCCAAATAGACATCTCGTAATAAACTGAACAAAGTAAACTGTTTGCTACAAAAACTGATTTAGAACATATTAAAAAAAATACTTGGACTCAGAGAAGCTTTAAACATTTACCTCACTTGTACACATAAAGCTGCCTTATATCGGGTCAGATCACTGGTTTATCAAGGTTAGTATTGTCTATTCTTACTGATGGTAGCTCTCCAAGGTCTCACAACAATCTGGCTCTTTAACTGGAGACTAGACATTTTTCTCCAGGCCAGTCAGCAAACTTGTGCATAATCCTACTCTGAAATGGCTAATATCCAACCCTAAACCATTAAGGTTGTCTATAAGGATGCACAAAATCTGAGAAATATTGATCATCTTATCAAAAATCTTTCACCTCCCCTGGCCTTCCTGGGCAGAAAAGTACTTCTTCCCTTTGCATTTCACTTTAAGTGAAATTCTGTGGCAGCTGTTCTTTCACAAAAGTTGCACCACAGTCAGGTCAAGATAATGACTATCATGAAGCAAGGTTTGATGCTAACGGCTTAGGCTATTTCTAGTAAAATGCTGTAGTGATGAAAGCTTCTGTTTTACTTCATTATAATACACTGGAGATAATTGCACTGAAACCCGCAACAGATTTCCTTTAGTTGTGTACTTTCCATAAAGCAAATGTATTTTATCAAATAAACATATTTGACTAGGTGTAGAACACAGAAACCAAAGCTGTGATTTCAGTTTGTTCTTCATATCAGTGAATGGTCTAATCCTTTCCACAATGTTATCTTACTATAATCTTCTGTTCATTAGTCATTAGCTTTCAATGAGGAACACTGACGGGTGTTTCCTAAGATTATACTGAAGTGAAAGGCTAATACCATAGTCTGCTTATCTTCATACTTTACATACTATAGTGATTTCCATTTTTTCCCATTCAACAAGGATTTGTACCTTCATTACTTGTAAATACAGGCAGTTGATTTTGAGGATAAAATACAGATCTACGCCAGTTACTGCAGCAGAAAATATAGATCCAAGCCAGTTACAGCAGCATATTTACTCAGGTTAAATGCAACTCGTTCACTTCACCTATAACGAACTAATCCTTTCTCCAAGAAGCCTCTGGTAAAATACTGTGGAGTTCTAGTAGTAAACCTGCAGCTCTATACCGGTATAGTAATGGGTATTCCTAAGAACAGTGAAGAAATTCAGAACAGCTATGAAGTAAATGAGGAAAAGTTAGAACTGTCCAATGGAATTTCCTCCACTCCAACCAATTCTGAAGACTACTCTGACAGCTGTCTATCGAAAAACATGCCTGAAGATACCCTGGAAAAGCCACCACTATCTTACATAGCCTTGATCGCAAAGGCAATTCTTTCTTCACCTACCAAGAAGCTAAAGTTAGCAGAGATATACAAATACATTGAAAAAAGTTTTCCTTTTTATACAAAGAAACGTCAAGGTTGGAAGAACAGCGTCAGGCATAATCTTTCACTAAATGATTGTTTTATCAAAGTGGGGAGATGTGAAGATGGCAAAGGAAATTATTGGAGTATCCACCCAACGAATGTAAACAATTTTGTGCACGGGGACTTCAAACGATGCCAGAGAGTGCACAAACGAGGGCACCAAAAGGAATACCAGCCGTATCTCAGCATGACTTCACGGTGGGGAAACTGCTCTTGTTTAATGCTCAGTTCACTTTATCGAATACATTCTTACTTTTCAGATCAGATGCAAAAAATGCTTTGTGCTCAGGGTCAATATTTAGCAAATGACTGGCAATGGTTGGGGGACACCTCAGGTTTTCCTCACAGAGACTTTTCTTCTCTGATACCATCTGAAAAAACAAAGTGGAACCCTGTGGACGGGTTTTATGGCTTATGCCCTTCTTCAACTGTCCAGCAGAATGCTTTTCTGAATGTTCAGCAGACCATCCCTGCTTCCCTTTGTTTCTCCTCTTTCAGCCTTCAGAACAGAGAAACAGTCAGCTGTTTCTGTGAAAACCTGAAAGGATGCCACTTGTGCCTGAACTGGATCAACTCAGCTGGACATTGCATTCCTGGGGATCAATGCAGATAGCAACGGAGAAGATGTGATAGAAGCAGGTAGTAGCAAAGACAAGTGCGTACTGCTGGGACTTGGTTGGAAGTGAGTCTCATTGATTTTAGTGAAAATGACTTTCAAGTTATAGGTGTTTAGGGTCAGCCTTGAGAATGTACTGTAAATCTGTAAAGTAAGAACTTTATGGTTGCTTGTCAGAGTATCCCAGTGATGAGTTTCACTGATGCATATTAGTCTCTCATTCCAAATGACGTTCAGACAATATATTTTAATATATTTCCACTGTAAGCATTTATCATTTCATCTAAGTGACTGTCAGGAATTGTTTAGCAAACTTAAGAGCATTATCTTTAATAATAACGATAAAAAGCAACTCTTGAAAAAGCTTTAGATTGCTAATGCAGCCGAGTCTGCATTGCATACGAATAAATCAGGTGTCAGTAAAAAATAATAATAATAATGATTAATGCTGGTATAATCTAGATGGATGCCATGACAGTCAACGTTTTCTATAATCCGCACTTCAATATGTTACATTGTTTGCATTTATTAACAACCAACTAATAGCTATAATGGAAGTAGATTGATCTCATCTCTGTTGTTTTGACAGGGGTTGGGGACACAAGCTTTGTCTATCATACGATATAGTTGATGTACTTCTGAAATTTCAGTTCTAAGCACATTAAACCAGTTATATAAGTCCTTATTGACATAAATCCTTAGTAACAATATGGGCTGTCATGCTGAGTCATTGGTAAAAGTATCATCCGTTTCATCATTGCTGTGCCTTCAAATATTTACAGCTGCAGTCCTAAGCATACTCACTAGGAAGTAAGTCCCACAGGACTTCTCAATGAACACACATTGGACCACACAGCAATGAAACTTAGGTGCATATTCAGCTTTGGATACAGAAGATCTCAGCATCAAGAAGTAGATGACATGCAAGACCTTTTTACCTGAGGCCCTGGAGAGCACTGCCAATCAGAATAGACAGTACAGATTTCAACAAACAGTGGTGTGAAGACAGCTTCATGTATTCATGAGTAGAGATGGGCACGAACAGCAATACGAACAAAAAAAAGCTACAAACAGCCCAATCTGCTGTTCGTGAACAAGCTGTTCGTGAGGCCCCATTCTAAGTGAACAGGTGGACGTTGCAAGCCTCGTTCATTGCTGTTTGTTGCTGTTTGTCAAGCCATACTGTCTGCCACCTGCTGTAATCAATCCCCTTGGCAAATGGAGGCAGGGAGGGACTGAACTCTGTCTGAACTCCTGCTGTTGCCCTGGAAACCCCAATCTAAGCCCACTTTAGCTTGATATGCAGGTCTTCCTTCCAAGTGTGGAGCTCCAAATTTGTTACAAGGGAGCGAAGACCAGGGGGGAGGGGGGTTCCTAGCTCTGACTTTGCAGGCAGTGGAGAGACAGTTGCTGTTGGCATTTTAATAGAGAGAGTGCATTGGAGCTTGAATTTTCTTTGTGTGTGGTGGGATAGGGATCTATCCCTTCAAGTTCCAGGGCTTCTGCCAGGCTCTGGGCCAAGCTATTATTTATTATTGGAACTTTCCTAGTGCCTGCTCAGGTCAGGTTTCTGGGAGTGGTGCAGTAGGGATCTTGACTTGGATAATGGCTGGAGGAGAGTCGGCTGGCCCCCACAAACAGCCAACCACGAACATGTTCGTGAACAGGGCCATGTTCATGGTTGTTCGTGAGTCTCTGTTCATGGATGGCAACGAACAACGAACATCATGTTTGGTTTTTTTTTTCTGTTCGTGCCCATCTCTATTCATGAGTTCCCCTTCCACCAGCCTGCCTGGAACCAACCATCATTACATAAGAACTTGAGAAGAGTTCCTGCTAGGTCAGACTAGTTGTCCATCTAGTCTGCCATTCTGTCTCACATATTGGCCAACCAGTTACTCTGAAGGACCAACAACAGGACATGGAGACCAAGGCCTTTCCCTGATGCTGCCTCCTGACATCAGTATTCAGATGTTTACTGCCTCTGAATATGGAGGCTCCCTTTAGTCACCATGACTAGTAACCACTGATAGACCTCCATAAATCTGTCAAATCCCCTTTAAAGTTGTCTATACCTGCAGCCGCCACTACACCCTGTGGCTGCAAATTCCACTTTTAATCACACTTTGTGTAAAGAATTATTTCCTTTCGGATATCCTGAATCTACTGCCCATCAACTTCATTAGATGCTCTAGTATTTGGGGAAAGGGAGGGAAAGGGCACCGTTTTTAAACCTCTATCATATCCCCCCTTAGTTATCTCTTTTCCAGAATGAAAACTCCCAGCCTTTCCTCAAAGGAAAGGTGGTCCAGCCCCCTTAAGCATCATGATTGCCTTCATTTGCTTCTCCCCACCCAGAACTTTCTCCTGCAGTGTCCATTTTATCAGGTCATCATGAAATGGTTTTATAAATGACCCAAGAGTTTATACCTCTTTCCTCCTTCCCTTCTGTCTCCTTTCCCCTTTGTATTGCATGATATTATGGACACGTCTTTTGAACT
Organism: Eublepharis macularius; assembly: GCF_028583425.1. NCBI lineage: Eukaryota > Metazoa > Chordata > Lepidosauria > Squamata > Eublepharidae > Eublepharis > Eublepharis macularius. The sequence continues at coordinate 75,808,744 of NC_072798.1, forward strand.
TTAAATTGCTTTGATTGAAGAGAAAGAAAGAAAGAAAGAAAGAAAGAAAGAAAGAAAGAAAGAAAGAAAGAAAGAAAGAAAAAGAAAGAAAGAAAGAAAGAAAGAAAGAAAGAAAGAAAGAAAGAAAGAAAGAAAGAAAGAAAGAAAGAAAGAAAGTTTGCCTTTTACAGGTTCTGCATGGAGAAATGTTTAATCAATCCATTCCTCTAACTCAAAGTATCTGCTAACCTTTGTTGTATTTTGCATTTGTATCTTCCATCTTAAAAGGAAGACCAATGGTTCAGATTATATTTAGCTTTAAAATTTAGAATTGCACCCTAAATATGGGTACCAAATTTCACTCCAATGGCTCAGTGGTTAACAAAAACACCTCCATACAAACAGATCTTACAGATTTTACAAGCAGAATGCCTCAGAATGGAGCAGTAAATCCAAAGCCCCACTGCGTTTGGCTTATGAAATCTGCTGAAATCCTGTATTAGAAGGCCTTATTATTTTGCTGGCATGAACACATGATGTCTCTCTTCTTCTTGCTCGTAAACAAGACAGGAGGTCATTCTTTTTTTTCCTCCTGCAGAGCTACTTTTGCACTGCCCAGATGAAATGCCAAGTGTCTGACATAAATAGCGAGCACTGAGGTCATGATGACTCCTATAAATAAGCCCATCCAGAGGCTCAGTTCTTCTTACACTGGCAGTCTAATCCTAAGCATGTTATTTGGAACTAAGGGCTGACCTATACACTCAGGAAAAAACATGTGTGTCAAAAAGGGAACTCTTATGCGGACTTACTCCAGTTTAATCCCATTGATTTCAATAGGCTTAGACTGGGGTAACTTTTCATAGGATTGCACTAGAAGTTAGTTAAGCACCACTTTGGTCATCATCTAATCTGTTTAAGAAATCCAACATCCTCTTTGGCAAGAAAGCACGCACAGCTTCACATTCAGCAATGATTTTGGAACATAGCTTTGCAGATTAAATATTTTAAACAGTCAAAAATGATGCATATAAGAGCATGGCATTGTGACCATCAACAAGCTTCAGAAGTCGTGCTGTATTTAATATTTTGGGCTTCAATTGCAAGGTTAATAATAGGGTCCTATATTTGGTAGTGATGTAGTAAAAGAACACTGCTCGATGGGGGTGCGGGGGGGGGGGGAAATGCCCCTAGTATTAATTGCTATGGTGTTCCACTTTTTCATTTCTTCACTTGATCGTGGAAGTATGAGGTTGTATGTGCGCCCAGTAACTGAGCAGTATCCTCTTGAAGATTACATCAATGTAGGTGTTTTGACAAAAATGAAGAGTCAGAATTGATCATGACTATAATTCTTCCCAAAGCGTCAAGATATAATATTGGGAACAATGTGCAAGCCCTAATAAACGCTAATGCGACTCTCACTGTTGCATACTAGGGAAAACATTGCACAAGGCATAAGACCCTCAAATTCTGATTCATAGAGCAATTCTGAAGTGCAACCCAATAAATTATATGGCACGCTTCACAAATCACAATCAATCAAGACCAAAATGTGGTTATGCTCGAAAGCATATGATTCACTCGGCTGTGCTTCACTTGAAGATTTTTTTTTTAATTGAGATGCAACTGTACATTCCAAAATGTAGTAAGAGACAGCAGATGTTCTATTGGCTGATAATCACTCTATCCATAAATTATAATCAAATAATAGCTTTTTAACAATTACAGTAGTCATAGTAATTTTAAGGGTGGATGGAACAAGAATATTAGCCATCAAGTTTGTGAAATTAAACAAAAGTGGAATTAATATGTGAATAATCTCTTCCATTAATCAATCCATTTTACTACTGGATTGTCTTTGAGCAGCTAAGCTAATAACTGCCATCTTACTTCCCTAAGCCTACAAGCCAAATATAGATAGAAGAATGATAGATTTTACTTGCCTGGAAGTGACAATTCCCTTCTGAATATCATCAGAATATGTAAGTGATATAGTATCAGATTTTTTAGTTAAATGATTGTATCAGGAAACAGTTTTGCAGCTATGTGTTAAATACCATGATTACTACAAAAAATTAAGAATTCTAAAGAAGACATTTTACGATGACTGAGAAGCAAACATAGTTGCCAACAAATCTAATGGATCTAATGGCAAATTCTGATTCAAAGACCCTTTTCTTTATTTATGAAATTGAGCACTGAAGCTGGAAATGTTACATTCATATTCATAAACAGTTCCCAAAATAACTGCAGAAATTTTAGAACTACAAATTTCATAGCAAAGTTCTAAACTGAAAATCTGTATCATTCACTGCATTTTTTTTCTTTACATAATTAAATAATGTGAAATTTGAACTATACAGTGCAAGTCTTTTATTGCAATATAAAACATTTCAGAGTATGTCACAACTCATTTTGTCATCTTGTCTGTTTTCTCTTGTCTACATACAGAGAGAATAAGAATATATGTTATGTCTGATCTTAACTTTTCCATGTAAGAAAAAAATACAAGTGGGGACCCACAAGGACTTGTGGAGGACATCTCTGTTCCTCCTTTCCCACCATGCCCTCTTTCCTTTCTCTGCCCCCCATAGCCTGTTCCCCTTTTCCTGATTCCTTCTCTTTCCCACCTACCTTTGCCTGCCCCCCGTCTTCACCTTTCTCCATTCCTCCTCCAGCAGGCTCTCTGCTATGGACAAGTTGTATGGTGCCAACTGAGCCAGGTCCAGTTGCATGGTGAGGGACCAGCAAGAACTGGGAGAACTTCACTTTCCCCTGTATTCCCTTCCCTCACATGATTTTCTCTTTCCTGGCAGGCTCCATACGTTCTCCTTTCCCTAACTCGTCTCCTTCATATACACTAAACAACTTATCTTTTATCAAATAATTATGCCTTTAGGACTGATCAATTTTATTTCATTTTATTTAAAGATTGGTTTATTAAGTAAATTTCTAAAGGTAGTAATTTGTTGAAATATGTGCCTTTTTAATATTTATTTTAAAATGGTGTGTGTCTCGCTGATGTGCAATCATGTAATTTTGAATTGATTTCAAGAATGTGATGGCCTCTGGCTAATAAACTTTGTTGTTGCCTTGCCTTATCTTTTATCTGCCCCCCCCCATCTTCACATATATTTCTTAATTTACTTAATTAATGTAGTGCAATGGGGACTCAAAGCTGCTTTCATCATGCTCCTTGCCTCTATATTATCCTCACAACACCCACGAGAGGTAGGCTAGGCTGGAAGTGTGTGACTGGCCTGGTCACCGAGTGAGCTTCCACAGAAGAGTGGTGATTTGATCATGGGTCTCCCAGATCATACTCTGAAACTTTAATGTCTACACCACAGGGGCTTGGGGGGAAGGGGGAGCTGCTGCTGAACAGCAGCAGGCAGCTATGCCTGGATGAATCATGCAAGTCATGTGGTATCAAGTTGTCTAGTGGTTGCTTCTGGGACTACCACCAGTGAGTGCTCCCTCAAAGTCCAAAACAGTCCTGGAAAGGCCCCTTCCCCTACCTTTTACTGGCAGAAACCAAGGTTGGAATACCAGCTAAACTATTATAGTTGCCTAGCAATAGCTACTGAGGGTATCAGGTAAAAGCCACAAGTGCTCCTTTTTTGTTTTTTTCTAGAGCATTCTTCATGTGTGTAAGAAGATGTCTTGTCCATTCATGGCTCCAGTCACTAGATTTAAGTATTTTCATTTCAGGGTCATCAGCTATTAGTATATAAGATACTTAACAGGATTGTGTGGTAAATATTTACTTCTCCTGTTGCCTGGGAAGCCTTGGAAGCGTGCCTTTAATGTGTTTTAATGTTTGGCTGATGTGACTGATGTTTTAATCTAATGCAGAATTGTCCTCTTTCAAAGGAACTATAATCTGCTCTCTTTTTAGTAGAAGAGAAGTCATGGGTAGGGGTGCACATAACAAAATAAACGAGCCAAAAATACACTGAGAAATCACTGGTTTGGTCCATTAAAGTGGCTTCTGGAATGGCAGAACAAAATTAGGAAATGTGTCTGTGATGATTCTCCGCCCCCCCCCCCCCGCCAAAAAGTGCATGTGTTTCAGTTCGGTTCATACCTGCATAGCAGTGGTGCAGGCAGACAAGGCAGTCAGCCATTGTGGGCAGCTGCACACAGCATCTTGTTTTCCTTAACGGTAAGTCTGCATGCAACCATCCCAAGAGAAGAGATTGAGCCACCCTTAGCATTAATGCTGTTGGCGAAAAGGGGAATGTGTGTGGTACATGAGTGCATTTTTCCTGGGCAGTCTTCCTGCCAATTGGGTCATTGAAAGGGGAGGAGTACTGATCCCTTCTCATCGCCCGTAGGCTTTGGACATGTCTGTTTAATTTAACTCCATTGGAGGGGAAGGGGGAGCTGCTGTGCATCTTTGGGGGGGGGGTGTCCCTTACCATGAGAATGCAACTACAAAATGCAGGGAAACATTGCATCAACAAGCAACAGCAGGATGCAAAGGTATATTATTGCCACTATCATAAAGCAAGATTTTTAAACATTTGGCTGCATTAGTTGGCAATGGAGCACTCTCCTGCTTAGGCGCCAAACTGTGGCCCCTGCTTTTCCAGCCAGTTTCCCACCATTGCGTATGCTCTTTGGGGGTCCGTTGTTATGTGTGTGTTTTCCTGGGTGCCTCATTGCCCTAAGTTATGCATCTCTCTGGAGAAGGCCATTAATCAGTCAGCTGCTTTGACTCCCTTCTACAAAAAATTTCCAGGCTCTTGCCCTGCTAGCATCCATTTTGTTTTACGTCAGGCCTGGCAGTGCCTTGCACTTATTCTCTATGAGGAAGGGAGTTTATGATTTCATATCCATAAACTGCCGTTCACCCAGAAGAGGGTTCTAACTGCTAATAGAACCTTTTGCTCCTGCTTCTGTATGCTATGTCACTGGTGGATTCCTGTTGCTAGCAACCTTTGTGCTTTTGTTCTCTGGACTTCTGGAACTAAGAGCTACAGCTTCCATTTGGATTCTGAAACTTTATTTTATTTGTTTGTTTGTTTATTGTATCTCGCCTTCCCTGCAAGCAGGCTCACGGTGGGTCAGAACATCTAAACATTAGTAAAAACCAGGGGTCATTTCGTAGAAAAAGAGCTGGAGGAACTCATTAGCATAACTCATTAGCATACCTCATTAGCATATGCCATGCCTCTTGCCATCACCGGAAGTGTGTCATTAGTATAGCTGATTTGGATATGCCACACACCCCTGATATCACCTATTCTGGCTGTTTTGGACCCAATCCTGGCCATTCAGAGCCAAAATTGAGGCCAAAATGGCAAAAAGGGGCTGAAAATGGCTGAAAAGGGCCCCAAAATCGTCAAGATCAGGCTGCTGATGAGCAGGAGAGTGATTCACCACCCATCAGAAGCCCGATCTGGGCCGTTTCAGCCCCAAACCAGGCCAAAACGGGCCCAAAATGGCCAAGAGTCAGGTGGGCGGGGCTACCTGACATGTGACCTCTTTGGGGAACTGCTAGAACTGCGTTCCTGTGCGTTCCCCCTCAAAATGAGTCCTGGTGAAAACAAAACTAATACATAACAACCTTAAATCAGATATAAAATACAATATAAAATAATAAATATAAAAACAGCAGTTCCGAGTTGTGGCTTTCAGAAAACAGCAATCACCTAGATAATTGTGAGGTCAGGCATGGCAGATCCGCCAAGATGAGGACAAGGCACAGCACACCAAAACATCCAAGCAAAGAGATTGGCCAGCTCCTCAACCCTAACCATAGGCCTGGTGGAACATCTCTGTTTTACAGGCCCAGAGGAACTGTAACAAGTCCAACAGGAACCAAGTCTCCACTAAAAGGGAATTTTACCAGGCTAGGGCTAGAGCCGAAAAGGCTCTATCCCTGGTTGAGGCCAGGCCTGGTGATTCCCAGCCCCAACTTGGGGCCGGGAATCACCCGCAGATGTTGGTCAGCTGAGAGTAATGCCCATCAAGGGACAGAAGGGGAGAGGTGGTCCTGCAGATATGTAGGCCCCAGTCTGTTAAGGGCTTTCAAGGTTTAAACCAAGACCTTGAATCTGATCCAGAATTCAATCGGAAGCCGGTGCAGCTGGCGCAACATTGGTTGTATACGGTTCCTAAACAGGGGCCACGTAAGGACATGCGCCACTGCATTCTGGACCAGTTGCAATTTCCGAGGCAGGCTCAAGGGTAACCCTTCATAAAGCGCGTTACAGTAGTCTGAACTTGCTGAAAGATAACATAGAATAGGTTTGCAAGTGTATGTTTTCCTACTTACATAGCCTGTTGTTTTACTTCTCCTACACAAAATTTATGCTTCTTCATTTGCCTTTTGCATTTTCTTTAATACATTTCCTTTACCTATATTGGTGGGGAGTTATTAAATGTTGCAGGTTCAATCTGAATCCAGTGCCTTGGCCAATTTGCTGTAAGCTACCTAATTGTTTGTTCTTTGAAGCAAGCTTGCAACCTGGCTACCCTGCAGGGGTTTTCCTGTTAGCACCAAGAAGGTTTGAGGCTTGCCTCTCAGTCTCAAGCTGTGGGTTAAGAGAGGCTGGTGGCAGCTCACTAACCTGGCTAGGGAGGCTCCTCATGCCAGTTTTTTTGGTATTTTGCCTTTTGACACCCTCTTAGATGACTGGCGACCCCCCGGGGATCCAGGAAGGCTTGCCAAGAACTTTTACAAACATGAATAAAGCCTCACTTTTCCAACCCCCACTTTAAAAGACTGGTGTGCCTTTCCCGTCCCTGAGCGTTCTTCAGGGGTCTGTCGCTGAACCCCATTGTTGCCATGTGTGTGCTCAAACTCAGTTGGTCAATCAATGATTTGGAGGGAGGAGTGCATTCCAAGCAATTTTGATGCTAAGAGCAAAAACATCTGTCCCAGCCCTCGTTTTCTTTGAAAAGAACAGCGTGCATCTGCACATGCGCTGCTAATGCCTGCCTCGCTCTCACATGATGGGCTGAAACGCTTGAAAATGAAAAAAGAAAAAAAAACCCAAATGGGATCAGATTTAAGCCAGCACCAGCCCACTCAGAACAAACCAATAATGGAAATGAATTAGTACAGAACCGCCGGAATCAAAATGGAAACGGAAATTTTCTTGGTCATGCCCCTAGTCATGGGTTACAAGAAAAAGTGGCTCTAAAGGTTTTTTAGACTTTAGATTTTAGACTTTTTTAATACAATGGGAGCTTGTTTCTTGAGGCTATCCGATGGTTGTCCTATAGGAGTTGATTTAGATAGCTGATAGATTAAACAGTGTAGTGTATTATTAGGCTTGAACAGAAACCACGATGTGATATAAGATGTACAAAATATGAACATTTTATACACTCATTAATCATTAAAACAGCCACCGATACGGTACCTATTTTGGTATTTGCTTTCTACTGCAACGACATATAAAACTACCTCTTCAGTTATATATCTGTTGTCCAGAATCTTTTTCATTTAACCAAAAATCAATACCATGAAGACATTGATTCAGATATTTGCATTTTATTTTCCTGTAAATGGAGCAACTTGGGGAACAGTCCTAAGCAGCTCTACTTGTAAGTAAGACCCATTTTTTTCAGCAGGACTTGCTCTCAGAAAAGTATTTTTAGAATGCAGCCTCTGTTGGGTTAATCCTCCAGTGGATGTCCTCCACAAATCTAAAACCTCAAATAAAATTTAAAAAAAACACACTTTTTCTGCCCTCAACTAATTATATTGGCCTTTCCCATTGAGACTCGACTTACTGAATTTCTCCTTTGTGTGAATTGAACCTGTGATTCTTCATTTTGGCACAATTTTCTCTTTCTTCACACAGACTATTTCCCACATAGTATGCACATTTGCAACATTACCTGTGCAGCAATAGATTAACCTTATACAGTCCATGTATACTATATGTATAAATGATGTACACTGACTGTTCTATACTTATGTAACACTGTTTTTTGCATTGTATAACTTATCACGCCTAATACTTTGTCCCAGATTTCTATAATCCTAGCCCTATTATATTATTTATTAGATATCTCTTCCTATGGATTATGTTGACTTCCACTACATAATCAGTCTCGTCTCAATCAGAAAGGTGGACTATAAATAAAGTAAATAAATCACAGAATCAAAGATCTTTCAAAATTCATACTGAGTCACAGAATCACCATTGTTGAGAGATGGCCATCTAGCCTTTGCCAAACAGAACATTAAAAACACTACAACATACATACACAGTGCAAAAAACTAGTAGTGGAATGTGGGGAACCTAAACTGCTAGGAAAGCCAATATATATAAAAAACGTAGAGAACATTCAGACATTCCTGGCACAAGAAAAGGGGAAGGGATGACAGCAGCAATCTCCACTCCTGGCCTGTGCCTGTTCATTGGAATGCATTATGTGAGAGCGGGACCACAAGTGACGCCTGACACAGGTTGGACACTAGTCAGCTTCCCTCAAGTTTTGATGGGAAGTGTAGGCATCCTGGTCTTGCAGCTTGACTCTCTGACTGCTGTCCAATGGACTTTTCAACTGTCACTTGTCCAACATTCCGCCAAGTTGCCTACATTTCCCATCAAAACTTGACAGAAGCTGGCAAGTGTCCAACCTGTGTCAGGCGTCACTTGTGGTCCCGCTCTGAGTGTACACCTGCTTATGCTCTGTCCATGTGATTGGGAACCCAGGAGTTTCCCCCCAGAGTTCTTCATTATACAGAAAGAATCCTACACATCCACAAGTGCACTTGCATAAGCTCTATATATACGCTCCAATGAACATGTATAGTTCAAGGATGAACCTTGTATGATAGACCCCCCACCCTCATTTATTCCTCCAATCTGAGGCAGATTTTCCCGCCAAAATCCAAGTTTGCCTGCTTTAGCAGAGCAGCCCCAAATAGCGTGCCTCTATTTGTGGCTTTAAAATTCTTTTGTCCAAACCTGATAAGCAGTTATAATTTTGGCTTTTTAGCCTAGCCCAGAAACATGATGGGGGGAAAGTAGGAGCCCTCTTCCTTTGTGTTGGAAATGGCACTGGAGACTGTATAATGTTCAAAGGCAACAACAACTTTATTGGACAGACATAGATGGAATAAGGGCAGTCAGGGAATGGAAGAGCTGAGATCAAATTTGTTGGTAGAACAGAATACTCTTTAAGTCATAGGCAAAATAGTTTTCTTGAAGCTTAGTTTCTATGTTCTTAATCCTTAATAGTGAGAGGTGTTTTCTTTAAGACTTTGATTACAGCAACAATGTTTCTTCACAGTCGCCTTTTACAACTCAGGTTTCTTGATATTAATTCACAACTGTTTTTCCTTTGCAACAGACCCAGGTTCCTCCTCAGAACCAAACCCCCTTTAGATACTGGCAAGAATTAATCTTCACCTAAAAAGAATTAACCCTTTTTCACTTGGCTTGAATAGGAGCACCTACTTACTACCCATTCACTCTTGACAAAAACACCCCCCCATTCTATCGTGCCTGTGAAAACAGGTTTCAGCTTGTGCTGGCTTATATACTTGGAATAGTAGAATTCTCCTTCAAGACAATGATGTTACAGTTAGGGCAAAAGATTTCATTTCCCTCACTCCAGAGGGGAACCTTACCTGTTAGAGTCACTCACAAACTCTTCTCAGAATCCTATCAGATTCAGCAACCAACTATCATCCTGAAGGCTGGTTCTGAATGGCCAAACAGAGAGGAGGGATCAGCCTGTCAATCAAGCTCTGATTCTAGGCAATTTTTAACTCCTTCCCTTCCAGCTCACCGATCGCTATACTTAGGAAACCTTCTTTAAAGTGCATTCTGACACACCTTGCTACTGCAACCCTTCTGTCCCATTTTCATTCTCACCCACACTGATAATGTAAAAAGATGTCTTGGTGCCTCAGATGGCATGTTCTCTGCTTCTGTTCCAGATTATTCCAGAGTATTTGCAGACTGTTTGTGCTTGTTACTTCTCAGAATAATAACCCTCCTTGACCAGAACTGAAACAAATTCAGTGAATCTAATGCAACGTTTGTAAATGTGAGTTGAAAATGCATACCTGAATATGGGTGTATGTACAGAAACATGCATTTCTGTTGAAAATTCAAGACCTGCAAAAGATTATAGCTGCCTTACACTGCTTTCCTAAGGAAGTAGTTCCCTTCTAAGCTCATGGACTTCAATGGACTTAGAAGGGTGCAGCTTTGCTTAGGATGGTATCGTTAATTTGAATGTCTGTCAATGAAATAAGCTGATGATTTTCCCCTTGGATTTTCTACAAAATATAATTTGTATGCACATGCAATATCAATGTACGGCTGAGAGATGAAATCCAATGGAAACAGTTTATTGTGAAATTCTGTCTTTGTTCCCTCGTTTTTCCAGTCGGTTGACTTCTGCCTTTTCAAAGAGCTTCTCTCACAGAGCCCTTCATTATGCTGGAGTTTTTATGCCACTTTAGTTCAGAAATAAAACTAAAAAGTGGTTCTCGATGGCTCGATTTCCCATGATTGTGGAGTTGGGGGTCATTGATTAGGTTTTTTAAAAAATAATAAAAGCAAATCAATTAAAGCTTGAGGGAAAATGAAATAAACTGGTGCCTCAGAACAAATTGCTAATCAATCATTTTTGTAAGAAAAAAAAACCCTCAACTGCCTTTCAGTTTGAAAACAAAAGATGTGAAAGACACCTTATTTGAAATGAATGCTATTTAGTAACTTAAGCATCTTGAGCACTTGTGATAACCTGGGTAAGATGTATTGATTTCTCTAGTGATTTTTTAAAATACACCTTCTCTGGGAACAGGCACTCACTGAATAGAATTGAGTAGCTTACAGTGCAATCCTAGGCAGTTACTCCATTTTAAGTCCACTGAGATCAACAGGTTTAAATACATTCAGGCGAGTAGCCGCATTAGTCAGTAATACTAGAGGAGGGAGAGAATTGGTATCTGTTATTTTATCTTGGTTTTAATTTGGAAACGTTTTTAACCATTACTGTAAGCCACCTTGAATCATGTGGAAAAGCGGAATATAAATGTTTAAATAAATAAATAAGAACAAAATTTGAGTCCGGTAATGCCATAAAGACCAATAAAATTTTCTAGGTTATATTATTTTGAGAATGAAAGCATATTTAATTAGATACAAATAAGAACAAAGTTCCATCAGCCCTTATATCCAGGTCAGAAGGCTTTGTGATTAAAACACAGGGTTAAAAGGAGTGGTCATTGAGGGAATGCCAAACAAGACAAATGAACAAAAACTCTTCCTCTGCTGGTTGAAGACAGTGATAGAAGGAGACAGATGAATATTCCTGCAGTTGACATTCCACAATATTGGTGCCACAAGAGAGAAGGCCCTGTCTAAGCTCAGGAGATGGGGGCACCCACAGCAGATTTGAATAACTCTGATTATAGCCTATAAAGCACAGTCCTTAAGATGTTATCTTGATACGACTCCTGTGGATTTCTGTTGATCAACTTCTGCAAAATAACTCAGTTTCAGTGATTTGCTGCCTGAAGCTCTCATGCCCGCATAGATCTCCCCACCTGCCAAGTGTTCCCCTTTCAATATTTCACTGGAGGGGGGGGGAGTTCTATGCTTGCATCCCTTCGCAGGGTGTTTGTGACTGAGTACACTGGAGGATCAGGAATGGGGTGAGTATTTGGGGGGCATATTTTAGGTGCCAGAGATGCAAAGGGAAATTGTTAAAAGACCAGTGAATATTGCCTTCTGGTTCTTCAAAATATGGTGTCTAGAAAAGGCCAGTCTCAGCTGAGAGTAGGGCTTCTTGAGCTCAATGGGATTTACTTCTGCATATACCCGCTTAGGATTGCTCCAAAAAATCTCAGAAACTAGAGCAAGAGAGCTGTCACTGATGAGAAGAAGGGGCTTCAGCACTCGGTGGGGTTGGATCCTGATTACATTTCCCAATGGCAGGATGGAACTGTCCTGCCTCCCTGCTCCCACCACAGTCCACTGATCTCCATGAACTGCTACTCCTGGGGCATGGGGGGACCCCAAAGAACAACACAAAGGGGGGGGGTCTGGAAGATGAAGGCGGATTCGTGGAAATTGCCAAATTAGTCTGGATCCAACCCACTGTCTTTTCTTGCCTTTTCCTTGTGGTGCTCAGAAGCAGAGCAAGTCGTGGTTTGCAACATGCAATTCATCACTTCTTTGTTGCCTTCATCCAGTGATGAATGCCATATGAACTTCCTCTAGTTATCCAAAATGAAGGAACTTAGGCAAATTTGAAAAGGAAAGTAAATGGAGAGGGGAGGTTCTCTCGATGGCAAATGTATATCTACACTGTGCAAATTTCATCACAGTACATCAGAGGTAACGATTACCTCTAGTTCTGATACCAGCTTTGATATGCAAAAATGCAGCTCTTTGGCTCTGGGATAACCATTTACCTGCTTTATTGCTAGTGTTTCCTTAAGTGTGACTCGGTTCCTGAGTATCAGTATCTGGATGCCTCTAGTTTTTCTGGGAGATCTGCTGCTGGCTGGACATCTTTCCAGAGCTGATCCTGGAAAGACTCCAACCCACTGAATCCCATCAATGAGGCCCACAGACTAGGGCTGACTCCGTCCTTCCTATAGCCACATTCTATGGGGAAAATGTGATGAGGCGTTGAGTGATTCCACACACGCTGGATAATGCGCTTCCAATCCTCTCTATAGATCATTTGGAATGGATTTTTTTGTGTGTGGAACAAAAAATCCACCTCAAACGATTGATAAAGTGCATTGAAAGTGCATTATCCAACATGTGCAGAATCAGCCATAGTCCTTGAGAACGCAAAGGAAAGAGGAAGGATTCCAAAAATGACCCAGCCACATGCGTGAACACATCACTCTCTTAAGCACTGTATCAAACAAGTGAATCCTGTATTTTCAGAGACGAAAAGCCAGGAGGGAGGTCCAAAGGAAGAAGATGCTGGAAAGGAGAGAAGGGTCAGGAGCCACCGTCTGGCTGTGATCTTGTGAGCCTAGCGTCAGCACATGCAAAGATTATTCTAAAGCAGTTGAAATGGAGGGAAGGTTATTGGGGGGGGTTGTATTTTGTATGTTTTAAATAGATATTTGTAGGCTGGCTTTAGCCACAGGAAACAGCAGGGTCTAAACACTACATCATATTTTATAGCCTATACACTTTTTACATGTGCACATGAAAAGAGGATGTCACACTTTCAACAAATACATTTCTGCAAGCACATGTGTTACATGTATGCACTTGGAAGACGGCATTATTTCTTTTTTCACTTCATTTGTGCCCTGCCTTTCTCCCAATGGGGACCCAAAGCGGTTTCTCTTCTCTTCTTCATCTTATCTTCCCAGCAGCCTTGTGAAGTATATATGGCTGAGTGTGTGCGACTGGCCCAAGTTATATCAGTGATATTCCAAGGCAGAGTGGGGATTTGAACCTGGGACTCCCAGATCCTAATCTAAATCATATTAACCACACTGCTGACTCTCTGTGGTATTGACCAAGGGGTCTCCTTTATGTTCATGTACTAAACACACACCAGACGTCATGTAATGTGTGAAGCAACCCTTATTCTAGGACATCCAGAAAAACTCACAGTCGAACTACACACATATGAAAGCGCATTGTTCGTTTTTAGAGTCATAATTAAAGATTGAGAGCGATCTAAAACTGGTACCATTAAACCAATTGCTTATTAGCCACTAGGTGGCACCAAATAGCTATTATTCATAGAACATCCTTTAAAAGCTTAAAGTATACATTACACATACATACATGTGCCATTACTGGGGGGTTAATTTACATTCATATTTCACCTGCAGTCAAAGCCTACTATTTTTTAAGAAATGCATATATCAAGCTGCCAAGGACTGATTTAATCACATCAAGTGTTGATGGATTGCAAATAAATAGTACATTGTAGGCACACACTGCAGGCAAAATCCTATGAAAATACTTAAGTGTGGTATTTTAAACCTTCCATTTAATAAAGAATGTACTGTACAGGCAGAAGTTGCTTTCGACATATGACTTCTTGTAATTACAGTATTCTGATGTTTGGATTTAAGGGGTTATATAGAATAAATAAAACATATGCTGTAAAAGTATATTAAATCTGGTAACCCCAGCCCTTTAAATTAATATTTTATTTTACTGTGCAATTGTATCTCCCACAATTATAAAACAGGCTTTAACCAAATTAAGCATGATTATTGTATTGCATGTTTTTACACACACACACACACAATTTATGAACACCAAGTAATCTCCCGTATAAATGGGCACTATATCTGAGAGAGGAGGAAGCTCTGGCTGATAGCTTACATGGAAAGATAAGTTTTACACTGCAGCAAGGTACCGGTGTCAGCAAGCTCATGGCTGGGTGGGATGGTCTGCCTTATTCTGCCTGGGTTGGGACAAAGAGAGGGTTCTTACTGCCCCAAAGCATGTAGAGTAGAAGAGGGTAGAAACTGCTGAGAAAGGGTGCAGAAATGGAAGGTGTTTGACGCTTAACATTTGTCTGATTCTTTTTCAGTTTCTGTTACAGCAACTTACTCAGAGTCTCCAAAAATCAGCAAGATGAAAAGAAAACCCAACCCAGTTATTCAACGCACGTCTCCAGCTACTCATGGATCTTCCTCTGGTCTGAAGATACCCCCGCCCCAAATACCATATTGGTATTTCTGTGTATATTCAGGCATTTGGGGCAATATTCAGGATCCTCAGCAGGACAGGTATCCAGGTCCTGCATATTTCTGGCAATATTTGGGAATATCCAGGGCCAGCATTTTAAGGATCTCAGGCTTGTGGCTCCCAGCTGGTGCAAGTTTCACCCAACCCAGGGAAGGGGACTTGCAGCCACTGCAAGCCAGAGGCAGGGCCCAGCAGAACTTCTTCTCCTTCTCCCCTCCCTCCTTCGTAGGGGCAGAGCCGTTTTCCAGGGCTGTTTTCCCCCCTCCCACTATGCACTCCTGCAAGTAGAAAGGCAGGGGGGCTTCTTTGTCAGGGGCCCATAGAATTGGAGCCCTTGGGCCAATTCACTTGAAACGTGGGTGGTCTTTAGTGGACAGTACTAGCTCCCCTGTAATTTTGGTGTCATTTGGTTAAAAAACAGCCACTCTACCCCCCCCCCCTCAGGAATAATGGAACCTGAATAATTCCAAATTCCTAGAAAAGACCAAACTCAGATCCTCAAACAATACTTGGAGACCTGGATACTATCGAATGCCAGTATTTATGCCCTTCCTGAAATTCATTAAAAAAAAACATATATTTTTTCAGGTGTACATTCCTACCTTCCTCACACAAACCTTGCCTCATTTTCACCCCAAAGGAAAAACAATTGTGAAAGCTTACTGAGATGTCTAAATCAATGCCACTTAACCTTCAAGAACATAATTACTACAGAAGTGTGTCTATTTTATGGGTACAAGTCATATGTCCAAAATACACATTTGTGAAAATACACTGTAAGCCAACCTCCAAATCAGTGTGCAACTCACTTTACAATGCATCCCTCCGTAACAATAAAGTGTTAGTGCTTGATATACAATAAATGCATTTCATAAATACAATTCATAAATATATCAATAAATAATTCAATATTTATTGAATTAGTGGCATTGATTTAGACATCTTAGTAAGCTTTCATGATTGTTGTTTTTCCTTTGATCAGCTCTTAATTGTGATACTCTCCGTTTGCATATCATTTTCACTCCAAAGCATTTTAGTGATTCTGTGTCCAGTTTGAACCTATCAAACTCCAGGATGTTACTCATTCGAGATATCCAGAAGATGTGACAAGGCCAGGGATTTTTTTCAGCGGGAACGCGGTGGAATGGAGTTCCAGCACCTCTTGAAAATGGTCACATGGCCAGTGGCTCCGCCCTCTGTCTGGAGAGCAGGGGGCGGGCCACTGGCCATGTGACCATTTTCGCTGAGGGCGATTTAAACTTTAAAAAACTCCCCCCTTGTTCCAGCTGACCCAAAGTGATGTCATTGTGCAGTCCTGAGTTCCACCACCTCTTTTCCCAGAAAAAAAGCCCTGGGCAGGGCTAATTATGAGTTTTCCTGGATGTTCACAAAAAGCATAGAGAAAGGAAATCCAAGTGATTTCCCACCACACAACTGGGCTTATCCAGCAACAGAAGGGGTAAATTTCGCTTTCAAGAGAGGTTACCCCAACAAGAGGGCAGAACACATTTGTCTCATGAAGAAACAGGGCCTTTCCCCCCTTCAGATAGAGAAGACATATTCATAACACTGCCTTATTCTGAATCAGACGATTGGTCCATCCAGGTCACTGCTGTCTACTTTGACCGGCAGCAGCTTTCTGGGGTCTCAGGTAGAAGTCTCTTGTATCAACTATAATAATATAATAATAATATTTGATTTATATACTGCCCTTCAGGACAACTTAATGCCCACTCAAAGCAATTTACAAAATGTGTTATTATTATCCTCATGACAATCACCCCGTGATGTGGGTGGGGCTGAGAGAGCTCCTAGAAGCTGTGACTTACCCAAGGTCACCCAGCTGGCTTTAAGTGGAGGAGTGGGGAATCAAACCCGGTTCTCCAGATTAGAGTTCCACTGCTCTTAACCACTACACCAAACTGGCTCTCTAATCTACTAAACTACTATCTAGTCCTTCTAACTGGAGATATCCAAGATCTTCTGCAGGCAAAAAGCAGATGCTGTACAGCTGAGCCACCTCAGAGAAGCTATTTGCCCTTGTTCATCTTTTGCTATCTTCTTTTGAAGTTCCAGTGGCTCTTAGAAATGATCATGTTAATGTAGGGATAGACTGGTGCTTCTTAATATATACTGAGTGTGCCCATCTGCATTCATTATTGTTGGGCTGGATGAATATCTCACACCCCTGAAAAGCTCATTGAAAAGTGGTGAAGGAGTGCTGTAACATCAAACTCTGCTTAACACAACATGTAAGCAACTAAACACCATCTCAGAAGTGGCGCCTATGTAGTATTGTCTATCAAAATTCTGTACACTGTCTGTCAATAGTATACTTTCAAACTAAACTCATGCCACAGCAAATTAGTCAGTCTCTAAAAATGTGCTTTGATGTTTTTGTTGCAACCCCCCCTCCCCGCAAATATGCCTGACCTTCCAAATTTCCTCCGTATATGAATATCCCTGGACCGTCTTGTTTAATTAAGTTAAACAATCTTTAAGATTACTTACAGCACTAAAGATATTTCATGCAATTGATTGTTTTAGAACAATAGGTGAACACTAGTAGAATTAAATCCATGTAATACCTTTTATAAGGACCAAAGACAAAACATTGTGCAAGCTTTTGAGCTCATTGGAACTCTTCATCAGGCTAGATGTTACAAAATCTGAAAAGACAGAAGGGTAGAGGGCAGATTTTTCAGGCTGTGGTGTTAGGGTCTGATCCTGCACACATCCTCTGTAAAACACAAGCAGGCAATGAGCTAACTTTATTGCTGGTGTGTTGATTTACAGCCTGTTCTCTGGGAAACTGTACTCAGTCCATGTCCTCCAATCTTTGCTCTTTCATTGAAATATAGGTCCCAAGTCCACCCAAAATAATATTAAATGTTCTATTAGAACTTTGCCAGACCACATCTTTCTATCACCAATTTTTGACTTTTATACAGTTCAAAATTGTGTCCATGATAGTGCCCCAGCACAGAAGGATGTTTAGAAAAAAAGTTTCTCAGATGAAAGAAGTATACCTGTATAATGGCACAGAACACCAGAAGAGTACCAAAAAAATTGGCCGTAATGGTGATCTTATATACTAATAGCCAAGTGGCCCTAATCTGAGGATACTTAAATCTTGAGACATGAACGGACAAGACAGATCTTCCTACATACCTGAAAAATGCCACCTGTTTGCAGAAAAATCTGAAATCTTTAAAAATCTGAAATCTTTAAAAAAAAAAACCACAATGACAAATGAATACCTGTAGCTTTCACCAGATGCCCTCAGTGACTGTTGCTAGGCAACCATCACAGTTTAGCCAATATTTCTGGCTTCGTTTCTGACAGTAGGAGGTAGAAGGAAGGGGCAAGGGCATTTCTAGGGCTGTTTGGTCCTTTGAGGAGAACTCACCGGGACCAGGAAGGGAAGGTGGCATGGTATAGCCCAATTTTGTCAGCTCTCTGAAGCTAAGTAGGGTCAGTACTTGGGTGGGAGACCCCCAAGGCAGACTCTGCAGAGGAAGGCACTGGCAAACCACCTCTGCTTCTCGCTTGCCTTTAAAGCCCCAGCAGGGGTCGCCATAAGTCAGTTGTGATGTGATTTGACACACATTGGGACCAGGCCCAGCAGCAACCACCGGGTGACTTGATGTCACAAGACTTGCCTAACACACCCAGGCCTGGTTGCTTGGAACTGTTGAACAGCAGCCCCCCCACCCCCAAAGCCCATGTAGTGGAGTGGTTAGACTTTCAGAGTAGGACATGGGAGACCCAGCTTTGAACCACCACTCTGCTATGGAAGTTTACTAGGAGACTTTGATCTCGTCGAACACTCTCAGTACACTCTCAGTCTAACCTACTACTCAGTTATTGTTAGGATAATACAGAGACAGTCAGTGATAAAAGGTTTGCAAGCAGTTTGACAACTGATTCTTGGTCACGTTTCAGTCATCAGAGAAAATGGCTTCTTGGGTGCTGTAGGTAAATGGCTCTCTCCTGAAGGTCCTCTTCCTATTCTTTCTTAGGAGGGGTGTGTGTTTGAGAGAGAAAGATGCTGAGTTACTGATTCAGGTAGAACCCAAATTGGGACTAAAATGTGCAAAACGACTCTGGGGATTAAGGGGTGGAGGAACAAAAGTAGCCTCAGGGACCTTTTCCACTTGATGTCTCCCATCTAAATACTTGGGGAAAGGTGCAGGGGAGGGAAATAGTTAATCCCCCTTCCCCAGTGGTGCAACCCTGAGCCATACTGGGCTGCCCTGGAGCTGTTTTTTTAAAGATCAAGGACCAAGTTTAGAGTTCTAATTATGGAATACCCTCCCCAGGGAGATTTGACTGTACCCTTCTATCATTGTCTTCTGCCAATGGGTGAAGGCTTTGCTGTTTTGTGTGACATTCCCTCATGGTTTCTCATTGGCCCTCCTTGCCATTCATGTGTTTATGTGTTTTGTATAAATGTATGTTTTTCAATTATTTTAATATTGTAACTGTTTGCAGACTTAGGGAACCTAAGTCGGAAGGAAAGGCAGTCTAAAAATGTTTTCAGTAAATTCTAGAATACCAGCAGCAGATGTCACAGCTCTGGAAATATTTTGCCTATGTGCATTCTTACACTATTTCCCCTGATCTCCTTCTTCATCTGCCCAATCAACTTGATTATTTGGGGGGGGGGGGCTGTCAAGTCACAGCTGACTTATGGCAGCCCCTTCAGATTTTTAAGGTAAGCGCCTTGAAGAGGTGGTTTGCCATGGCTTGCCTCCATGTAGCAACCCTGGCCTTCTTTGGTGTCTCCCATCTAAATACTGACCAGAGCTGACCCTGCTTAGCTTCTGAGATCTACTGAGTTTGCGCCAGGTAAGGGCAAACAACTTGATAGTAAACAAATACTGATTTAGGACAGAGGTGCTTTCCTTTGTTATTGTAGTCCTGATGGTGCTGAGGGGTTAAGCTATGAGTCTTGTTTCTCTGCTGTTCAAACATTGTCCATTTTGCCTGCCTCGTTCCCAAAACCAAGTGTATTTACTGAGTGTTCCAAAATGGATCATAAATATTATGCATTCTTGCACTGTTGCCTGGGAACTGTAGTCCTGCCAACAGGATGACTGTTGCTGTCCTGCGCTCTGCAGTCTGGCTGGGTCTAGACTTCTCTGAAGTAGAGCCACCAGTTTAGTTGGCTAGGTTCAGGAGCTCAGAGCAGCAGCAGCAGCCTATGCTGGGGCCGGCCTTTTGGAACACAGGGCTTGCGCCTAGAGGACTGGTTGAACCAGCAAGACGGCCTTCTCAAGCCTCAGCCGGAGCAGTGATCTGGCTCAGCTGCATCCACTGGCAGCTATGGAGGCTCTTCAGGCTGCTCAGGATCCTGCGAGGAATTACCACATTCACCGTTCTGCTCTGGATCTACAGGGAAATGGCATGCAGCCTTCTCTTGCATTTGCTTTCTTTGTGCCACCTCAGCCTGGGTCCTACACCATCGCTGTTCCTGCAGAGTGGAAAAGGATCCTGGAGGGCTGTAGGACCAGGTTTGTACCCTGCCTGGCAGAGGCCTTCTGGTTATCTCAAGGGCCGATAGCTGGGGGGGGGGGGTCACTTGCAGGCTCTGGCTGAACGGTCTCTGGCATTGCAGGAGTATGGTCAGCAGACGTTCTGCAGCATCAGCCCCCCCCCCCCCCACACACACACACACTGCTCGTCCTCCTGGTCCCCTGGCCTTGGCTCCTCAGGCTCCTCCTCTGAGGCCTCCAGGGCAGAATCACTGGTCTGGTCAGAGGAGATCATGACAGCTGCTGACTGATGAGGTTAACTGTTAAGGAGCAACATGCTGCATACACTCTCAAAATGTAGCTAATTTTAAATGATCTACCTGTGATGACACAGGAGCACATTAATCTGGGTGGGCCAGTATATTTTGAGAGGCATATACCAACAGCAGTGTCCACTCAACATGCGGAATGCTATCTGGTCTGCAGATGCAAAGCCATTCCAATTGAGTAGTGTTTTGAGTTGCAAACAAATTATCAATTGGATCACATGAGATAATTGACTTGAGAGAAAATGGGTATTGTGAGCAAATCAATTCAATTTCCAAACCTGTTCTTTGCAAAAAGTGGAGCATCATTAGTCATAACCCTATCATCTTGAGCAGTATGCCTAGAAGAGCTCAGCATCTTGGGCTAAGGAAAATGCCCACTGCTTCTTTTCCAGTTGACAGAGACCCAGCTAACAGGAACTGGAAACTGCCCCATATCATTTCAGAACTCTGGGGGCAATCTCCTATTTCCTAATGGAAGGGGCATCTTCCATCCAAATGAGCCATTTCACACATGATAATGTCTTTGTGTCCCCCTACTTGTCCACTCCAGTCCTTTTGCTCAAATGTGCGCTGGGAGCTCCAGGCACTGAAGAATTCCCAGGTACACACATGGCATAGATTCAGATCACAGTGTGAAAGGAGAAAGGGCTTAAGCCACCCTCCACCCCCTCAGCACTGCTTTCTCAATCCAAAATAGTCCCTGGGGAGCTTTTGTTTGCTTCATTAGGGAAATTTGTGTGTAGCCCCCTCAGCAAACATGTAGTCCCCAGTGAAGCAAACAGCAGCTACCTGGGACCTTTTTGGTCTAGGAAAAGGGCACAGGGGCAAGGCTTAAGCCCCCACCCATATGCCATGGTCCCAGCATGGAACTCTCAGCACGTTTGCTCGAAAAGATTGGGGTGAACATGCAGGGGAGGGGAGGACCTCAGAAGATGGGAGTGGGTCTTGAGATGGAGCACCACTTTTTTGACTGCTGCTTTTGCACCAGCCAATACTATTTCCAGAGAGAGTTTATTTGGGTTCATTGAACAGAAATGCATTTATTAGTGGAGAACATCAGGGGATTGGTGATCAAGCCCAAACTGCTGTGAGTTCTGTTTAAAGATACAGCCCTTGCCGATAAGCATCCATCAGAGAGGAAAGCAAGAAACAGGTGTGCCTTCTGTTTGCTTTCCCCACTGTAAATAAACAGTCTCCCACAGTTAGAGCCAACATGGCTGGGCAGCAGACCTTGGCAAATAAAGCTTGAATGAAGTGCACTTTGCTTGAAATGTTTATATTTTGCTCTTAGAAAATATGCTGAAATGCTCGAATGTTGAGCCACTTAGCATTTGATCCACTTTCTGAAGATGATCTTTAAACAGGCCACAGTGAATGCCATCTCAGGAGAAGCTTTCGGTTCAAAATATACCTGTTGTCGATTTATTTTGTTGAACTAATTTGGCAAACAATTAATAGTCAGCGCCTCATAGACCCATAGAATATGTAAGTCAGGCAGATGCAATGCTTCCCTTCTGAAGAGGTCCCCTTTCCCAGGGATCATGTTCAGAATGCCACATGAGATCTTAAGCATACAAACAACAGGGAAGTACTTGAAGCTAGAATGTCTCAAACTTCACACAAGAGCATTCTCCTTTTCAACTTAATAGATCCTGTATAGCTTCACCCTCCCAAACAATCTCTTTTGGTTTAACGGCTTGGCATCTGTATAAATTCTTCCCCACCTGCCTGACGTCTACACACACACACACACAGAAAAACACACTTCATTTCCAATTGGGTGTAATAAAACACCCTTAGCATGCAAGATACCTGACCTCATTCCTCCTTTATAGAAATACCGTGGCCCAGTTGCATGGTGCCCGTTGAACCCGGCCCAGATGCGTGGTGGGGACCCTGGAAGGACTTGCTGGGGATACGTCACTTTCCTCTGTATCCCTTTCCCTATTTTGCCCTTCCCTCTTCCTAGTAGCCTCCACACGCTCACCTTTCCTTACGTCCTTCTCTCTTTCAAACCCACTAAGCAACTTACCTTTTATCTGCCCACCATCTTCATCTATATTTTTAAATGTCTTCATTTATATACTGCCTTTCGACACAATGGTGATCCACACGCTCTAGTCCTGCTCAGCTCTGCTTACTGCTGCTCTCCCCCCACCTTCCATCCTGTCATGCCAGCATGATAGCAATCACACTGGGAGCCCCTGCAGCCCCCCCCCATTTCCCCTTTCCCAACTAAGCCACTTTGTAATGCTATAGGGTAGTGTGCAAGGAAAGTGGGGAGGTCCTTTTTAGGCCTAAAGAGGGAGTGACAGGGCAGTAATACCTCCACCTGGAGGCCTGGAGGAATTATAACTGATCTCCAGACTACAAAGATCAGTTTCCCTGTAGGAAGTGGCAGTTTTGGAGGGTGGACTATGTGGCATCACAGCCATGCTGAGCTCCCCCTCCCACACACAAACTCTGCACTACATACAGGTCTCCAGGTTATTTCCCAAGCAGGAGTTGACAACAGTAAACAGCAGGGTGCCCATGCCATGTTAAGTGTGGAGCTTAGCTCCACCCCTTCCCCAGGGTGGCAAGGGGGAGTGTCTAATAAATGGATTCTTCTCTAATCTGTGGTTGGGAGTGTTCTTTCATTTGCTCTATGGAATTTTTTTTCTTTTTAAATTCAGATCCACGTAGAAACCTTCGTGAATTCAATTGTCAGTACACAAGCTTGGTTCATCATCCCTCAGTATATAGTTTCTGATCAGTCATCAAACCCTGAAAGTTTTGTTCGAGGCTCACTTTCTTCTCATGTTTGTTCAATCATTCCATCTGTGTGGCGCAGGGACCCAGTGACTGAAATTCAGAACATCCTGTCAGGTCTTTCTTGAGCATCACTAACATAATTAATCAGTTCTTAGAGCATTCCCCAGTATCTTTAGCCTCTTTCTCTCTACCTCAGTCATTGTATGTTCATTGTGATGTGGAGTAACACAATCTCTGAAAGGGATCCATGGACATTGTTCTGAAACAATAACCACAGCTCCATTAGCAACACAATATACTTGACTTTCAAATAAGGACTCCTGCTCTACATGCAATTTCTTCCCATTCTCCTTCAATAGCTGGTCTGAAAAGCTTTCCAAGTGTGCCCAGAACACAAGCCATGGCAGTAAAGTAGATGATTTGCAGACAATGCAAAGCATTGTCAGGCCTACACAAGTATTATGTCGGACACTGCTTTGATTTTCTGTGGGCCAATATCCAGTACAAGGCAGATATATGTGCAGTTTGAGAAAGGTGTAAGGTGTGAGTTCAAGGCTTATTTGTATGCGAGCAATCAATTTGCCCCAAAACAAGGCTGTATGGATCAAAGGAGATCACATATGAAACATACATATTTGAAGCTGGCATGAAGGGACCCTTTGTCACCGGCATCAACAAAGGTTTGCCTCACACACGTCCAAAATTCCTCAGTTAGTCGGTCTGGTTACAAGTTAGCCTCAGCGTGTGAGAAAACTCCCATCATATGAGGACTATGTTGAAAATTCTGAAGGTTCTCTCTCCAGGCGGAGAAAGCTGAAGAGGGAGCCAAAACCACACACACAGGGAAGGAGGAGCCCAGGGATGCCTTTCTGCCTTCGTTGCTTATGCCCTTTTCTTCACAGAGGCTAATTTTATCTTGGAGGTAGGAAAGAGAACAGAAGGGCAAATTATCCACTTAGAGGAAAAATAAGAGGAGTTGAACAGGTGGAGAAATTCAGCCAGAAGCTCTTCTGCGCATGTGTGTATATTCCCTGCAGATTTCTCTTGTCAGGGAGGGAGCCTTCAGAATTCTCCACAGAGGCAGTATGCCCATGGTGAGTGTAACATGTAGCCAGGCTCTAACACATATACTGAGTGTAGAGTGTCATACATGGAATCTGGGTGAAGTCAGCTGTTGTTCTCTCTGTATTTAATTGTATGACACTGGTGGGCAAGAAGAGCTCCCCTAGGCAATGTTGTCCAACATCTTTTCTTATTTAAACCGGGCCTTCAGCCAAGCAGTTCTGGCATACTAGAGATTAATAGCACTGGTAGGTGTTGTGCCGGTATGCTAATATTGCCCTATGTAGTGGCGTTGTACCTGTTAAGCTCGCCACATGCAGTGTCATGCAGATAAGTTCTATCTCCCTAGTTTCTTGTTTAAATCGGGCATAAGATAGCAAAGGAATTTATGTTGTGGTCTGTCCTGGAAAACCTTCCTCTGAAACAACATCAATGGAGGCAAGTTCTAGTCATTCTGTAAAGAGGGAACAGCAACTTTTTGCTGGTCGTTTCTATCCTCCAAGGCTAAACGATCGCATATTTCAACCCTGTCTTAAATCTTATTTTGTTTAGAAGGTGGTGCAATGCTAACTTTAAAAAAAATGCATTTTAAACCTGTAACAGAAGTGTTTGGATATTTGTAATCCGAGAGTAAATTTCTTATACATTGAGGATTTGTCCAGTCAAGCTGTAGTACATGGAAAATCCATACTCTTTAACTTGTTAATATTTATTTATTCAATTTATTTCTCAACAGCAATTATCTTCCACCATATTTTGATAGCATTGCTTTCCTCTTTCACAAGCATGAAAGCAGGAACAAAATTGCCAATCTGTGTAGACCCTGGAATTGCAAAGATCCTGAAATATGAGAGACGATAATCAGAAATACCTGAACAGCTTTCAATACATTTACTTCATGTATACCCTTCTTTTTTTCTCAATGGAGACCGAAATCATCTTACATTGTTCTCCTCTCCTCCATTTTATCTTCACAACAGCCTTGTAAAGTAGATTAGGCTGAGTATGTATGGGCCCATGGTCACTCAGCAAGCTTTCTTGGCAGAATGGGAGTTTGAACTTGGGTCTCTGCATGCTAGCCCAACACTCTGACCACTATACCACATGCCCTAAGCAGACATGATGTACACAAAGAGAAGGACAAGAAGGCAGGTATTTTTTACTCTTGACAAACAATTGAAACTAAAGCTTCCTCCCACAAGTCAAGATTCATTCTTCCTACCTGTTGCCACCCAAAAAGTTCACTCAAGAGGTATCTTCACAGGGTGAGAGTTATATATAAAAAATGTGGTTTCCTGAGTCTCCGTGAAGTATATCTGGTACTGGTGGAATAAAGGCTTCCTTCCTGCAGCTGTTAAATCACTTGCTCTCCTGCCCCAACTCTGTGAAGCTCTGGTGAGCCATGCTGAAGCAGCTCGGCTGGAAGCAATACCTCCCAGCAAAGCACAACCTCTTCTGCTGAACTTGCAAGTAGAAGAGTCACATACAGCTCTGCTCCAGGCAAATACAAACTGAGGTTCGGAGGGGTCAAGAGTGAAGAAATCCAGCCCAAGCCTGTGCTTTGGTCTATGTCTTGAGGGTGGGAGTGGGAACCCTACTGTTAAGGAGCTTGTAGGAGTAACAATACTAGCAATAATAATTATACAACTAACAGTCAATGGATCATTCACAACTGTGAAATATTGCAGAGCTTCCTCGATATATTTGGTGACTGAAAACAAGACAAACTTAATTTTCCTCCAAACCTTTTCTCTTCCTCTTTGTTTTCTTCATATTTTCAGCATGAGTAGTGGAATTGCACTAGGTTGAATTCATCTGTTATTCTTGATTTCCATAAAGTGTAGCAAACCTCCAGAAATGTGAAAACCTAGCCCCAACTGAAGCACTGTTCGGTTCCATTGATTTCAGTGGAAGAGACTTACAATGAAATCCTAAGCCGAGTTACTCCAGTCTAAGACCATTGGAGCAGCTCTGCTTAGGATTTCACTGTTAAGCATACACCTCATTCTCGCAATGAAATCCATAGGACTTGAAAAAGTTTAACTTTGACTAGCCCATGCTTAAATTTTTTTAAAGTTACTTGAGTTAAAGAGTGAAAATGCCAATTTGAAGTCATTGGGATTTACATCCTGATAACTATGCTTAGGACACTTGCTTGGGGAATAGGTGCCATTCAGCTGCACCTGCAAAAAAAATCTCAAGAAACTGACCTTTAAAAGTATTCCCCTTTCATTTAGAAATAGGAAATGATGGCACAAAACTCTGTCCTTGGGATCGCGAATCCTCTTGCTGTCAGTGACTACTTAGAAATAAGCCAATGAGCCTGTCCATCATTGTAGGCCCGTCTAGAGAGTTGTGTGTTGGACTGCTACCCAGACTCATTCTTTTATAGCAGGGGCTTCTGTAACACTTGACCAGAAATCAGGCCCTCTTGCTGACTGGATTCCATAGACAGCATCACAATGTTTTGTTCGGAGGGTGGACTTTGATGGGCATTTTGCTGGGAGAAATATTATGTTTTAGGAGAATGGAGGACTGGCTGTTGGATGCCAGTTTTTAATCTTATGGCTAGCATTGTAAACCACTTTGAGTCGTTGAATCCAGTGGTATAAAGGCATAAAAGAGGGGATTAGAAGACTGCTCCTTTTGGCTGGCAGAACAGCAATAGTTATAGGAACCTGCATAAAATAGTATCAAAGAAGTAATTGTAACATCCAGGAATTCAGGGTAAGTTCAGGATGAGAATCTATGGGTTTTCCGACTTTGTGCGAGTTAGAAGGGGAGCTTCTCAGAAAGGTAACAAAAAGTGATTGCATCTGGGCAGAATGGACAAAAAGGGCTGGCAGGTTGATAGGAGGCATTCAGATGGGGTCAGTACAAGTAATCAAACCCACCTGGCTGTTTGATAGTAATCAGATTTTGTGTTCAAGAAGACTTGTCCTTGCAGGTAAGATTACATAGATAGGTCTAGGTGGGTGTAAGCCCGAGGCAGTATGTAGACATGTGGATGTCCCATCAGTGAATCAGTCTCCTGCCCAAAGTTTTGGCCATTCATTCGCATAGCCTGAGGAAAGCCTTGGCCTTACTTTCTCCAAAGCATGGCATTGCTTGCTCCTAAAACAGCTGCCAAAACAAATTTAGCCAAGATGAGGTCACAGCAGAAAGCAGTCCTCTGGAAAAAGGGTTCGTGGTAAAAACTAATTTCCTCTTAGGGGCAAAGGCAGTGTGAAGAACATACTTAGGCACTCCATACCAGAAACTATATTTTAGAGAGATCAAACTTGGATTGCAAATCTACTAGTGTGATAATCACAACATAAATAAACATCCAAAATAAAACAGAAATGTTTTGTGTTCTAACTTGTGAGATTGTAAGGATGTGTTAGAATCTGGAAGGAAGGGGTGCTACAAGTTTATACTAAGCCCAGAGAGAAGTTAACCAGGGTCTATTAATGAGCCACCAAGCTGGCTGTATGCAATAGCAGAGCCGGCTGCTTTAAGGCTGCATTTTATTTAATTGGATATTTATGCTCTGTTTTTTCTTCCCAGTGGAGAAAACGCCATCATTCTCTCTCCCTCCATTATGTCCTCAAGGAGAGTGTCTGGCCAAAGGCCACCCCGCAAGTTTCCAAGGCAAAGTGGGGATCTGGACCTGGGTCTCCCAGACCCTTATTCCGGTATGCTGGCCCTCGTGGTATACTGGCGAGTATACTGCATCTCTTAACACAGGAGGCTGGACAATCATACTTGGCGCTAGACCTCCTTGCGAGTAAGGCACTCCTCCTGCTCTTTTTCCTTTGTGGTGCCTCTTCATCCTACTTTGCATGCACAAGGAGCAAGACAGGAACAAATAGACACAGAGGACCCAACTAAGGACAAGAGTGAGCATCATCCACCCAAGCAGGCAATAGGGGAACAGCTAACAGCCCCCACTGGGGAGGGATGGCATTTATTGGCACACTTGATTTCCAATTCCTTACATCACAGGTAGGGTTGCCAATGCTCAGTTGGGAAATACCTGGAAATATTGAGGATAGGGGGGTGGAGAGGGGAGGGAGCTCCACAAAGTATAATGCCATACAGTCCACCCTCCAACTTGCCACTTTCTCCAGGGGAGCTGATGTCTGTCTTCTGGAGATCAGTTGGAATCCCAGGAGATCTCCAGACCCCTCCTGGAAGTTGGCAGTTCCATGTCACAGGAAGGGAGTGGCTTTGTGGTGTGCATCTCAAAAAGCGACAAGCTTATGAGGCGAAGCCCACTTGAACCTAAGCACAAGAAAGGACGGGGGAGACTTGCCAGCTCTCATTAAGATTTATTAGGCGGCTGGAGTTTTGTAGTCCCGAAGCTTAACGACAGATGGTGGTGTAACTCCACCAATTTAGAGACTTCTTTGATGTTGCAGGAGAGATTCCCCTTGATTTGATTTATTTTAAAAGCCAGTGTTTTCTTCTCTTCCCGTAACATTTGTTGTGTGTGTGGGTGGGGAGCATTAGTAAAATAATCCTATTTAGAAGAACAGCCTGTTTATTGTTTTCTTCTTTCCTTTTATAAATAAGCATAATGGGAAATGGCAATCTGATCTACACCCAATGCTGCGAGGAAAAGAAATACATTACATTAATTAAAAGAGGATGTTTGAGAGTAGTGTTTTGTTTTGTTTTTGAAGCATGAAATATAATACAGCTCCAGCGGACTGAAAGCTCGAGGCCGATCCAGGAACAGAGCTGGGAGGGAGCACTATTTTTATTTTAAAAGAGAATGAAGCTAGTTATTAATCGCTAATAACTACCTTGCTTTTTTGAAGCAACAAAAGAAGCCAGAAAATGTTTGTCTCGTTATGTGTTTGTAAAGATTTTATTATCCATAACGAGTTAGGTTTGTTTTTTCTAAAAGGTCAAACTGGAAGTAAGTTTTCGAGTGATCTTCAGGAAACTTCCTGCCAAGGCAACGAGCGCCGAAGCCAGTTACAAAGAGGCCTTTCGCTGCTCCGCTTAGGTGCGCCTCGCCTTTCGGCAGAGATCGCGAAGGCGCCTTTGAAATAAAGGCAGGCTGAACCCGGAGCGTCCCTGAGGCAAAGCCGGTCAGAGGACTCCACACAGGAATCCAGATCTGGGTCGGAGTTGGGTTCGAACCGCGCTCCTCTCTCTCCCGGCACTGGCGTGAGTTCTACTGGGATGTGCTTCGATGTCGGCAAAGGAAGCGGAGCAAGTCCCGTGAACTTGACCGACGTCGGGGCTGCTGCCCGGGCGGCTCACCTGCCCGCTCTGGCTCGGCTTCCCTAGCCAACAATTACCCGGCCTAAAGGAAAGGCAGTCCCGGCAGCCCGGTGCTTTCGAACGTGCCCGGGGGCCGCGAGAGCGTGGCGCCCGATCCAGGCGGGCCGGGCGCCTTTCCGGTGCTGGGGGGGAGAGAGGAGGGCCGCCCCTGGCCCAAGGCTGCCGGCTGCCTGGGGCGAGCCAGCCGGCTGCTCGCGAGCCCTGGGCATTATTTCGTTGGACGGTTCCCTGGAAAGGTCTGCAGGCCCCTCGGCTCGGCCCAGGAGGAGAGCATTCGTTCTCCCATCATCTCGCCCGCGCGGCTGGAGCTCACGAGGGAGAGAAACTTTCCCTGCCGCAACTTCCAACCCGCTCCTTGACTGCCTGAGCCGAACCCATTTGGCTCGGCCGGACTCTTCCCAAACCTTTCCTAGGCGGGTCCGCTGACAACCGCAGCCGCGCACCCTCCTAGCCATATTTACTCGGAAGTAAGCTCCGTTGAAACGCCTTGGTAGTTCCAAAAGCACTGAGGCGCGTTCGCCAGGCCGGCTTGGCGGTCACCAGCCGCCCTCGGCAATCAGCGTCCCTGCAACCTGGCTCGGGTGGGGTGGGGTGGGGAGGCTTACTCCTAAGTAAATCGCGCGTCGAATAGCTGGGGGGGGGCAATTTGAGGATGCAGCAGCAGAGCGAGAGTTGCGAGCGGGATGTTTTACAACCGCCCATCAGCAAACACTCCGCGCCTGGGGCAGGCAAGCGCCTTGAGCCTGCCTGCCCTCGGGCTGAACTTTCACCTCCCGAACCCGGAGCGGCCCTATTGGCGGAGAGGGAGGACTCGGAGCAGAAGAGCCCTCGGCTCCCAGCAAAACCTGGCGCCCGCACCTCTCGCCTCGCTCTCTGCCTTTCCTCCTGGACGGGAGGGGAGAAGGCTGGGCTGGGCTGCCGCCCGTACGTCTCCAAACATCGCCCTCGACAGCTCGGCGAGAGGCTGGAGCGGGTTGCACGAACTCTGCTGGGAAATGGCTGCTTTCCAGGGCGCGTAATGAACGCTTGTCCGCCTCTCGCACGCGCCGGCTGCAGGTCTTAACACCTTGCCGCCCTTCTGAGCCAGAGCAGCGCTCGCACCTCGCAGGCTTGAAAGTTTAAACGCGAGCCAGCCTCTCGCAGACTTTTGCAACATCCCTTCTTGGTTGCTCAAGGAAATCGAAGCTAGAAATATCCAAACCAAATGGCTTCCATCAGCAGCCTTGTGAAGTAAAGGGAACGGAGGGGAGACATCGCCCCAAATGCATGCGAAAGAAAAACGATCCTTTCCCCATCGCTCAGTTTCCAGGCGGTGTGCATGCTATAACTGCACAAGAATAAACTTTTCCCCTTCCGATTTGCTGCCAGTAGGCAACCCCCCTCCCCCCTTTGAGTTCTTTTTTGGAGTGGCGCGGCGATGGCTTCCGATTCAGGTCTTCCACGAATTTAAAACTTAAAAGGGTACTGAGAACCTAAAGGTATGCGTGCCAGACTTTTAAAAGGTGTGCAACGTTGTTTTTTTTTCAGTAAATGAAAAAAAAGCAATTGTGCGTCGTTTTCAAACATACTGGACGTGCCAATAAATTATGTATTTGTTGCATGTTACAAAATTATGATTGTAAATAAAGTTATAAACGAAGGAAACGGCTATCACTCCGGGAATTTTAGTTCGGCTGGAAACTTTATTATGGCCACATAAATCGGAGCGCTTGAATTTATATCGCTTCCAGGAACAGACGCTCATGGGATTGCAAGTTTAAAAATCTGGTTTTGAATGGTAACATTCCGGTTTGGAAGGGTTGCTCTTGATCGGGCTACCCTTCACTGGGGGCGAGGGGCTACAAGATGTTCCATTAGAGAGACGCGATCTGTCTGAAGGGGGGGACGGGGACATGTGGCATCTGGATGGGCGTTTTTATGACTGTGAAAGGCGGGTGTGAATGGGCGCCCTCGCGAGCCTGGAGGCTTTGCACTTTGGCTTCACTTGCGCCCGCCATCGCAAAAAGTAGCCTAAAGTGCCCCGAGATGGCTTAGGCTTCGGGAAACCTTATCAGCCACTCCGATAAAGCAAACGGATCGCGCCTCGTCCCGATTTCTCGTAATGTTCCGTGGGCCTGGGCAGGCAGATTGGAGCACCACACACGGGGCAGGAGACGAGCGGCCTGTCGCTGGGGCCCTGAGCCCTCCGCTAAGCGCCACTGGGGAAAAAGAAGCCCTGCGTGTGGTCTTAAGAGCTGAATGTCGGCGCAAAAGCTCCTCCGAGCGTGTGCAGAGCGCCTCCGCCTCTTTCAGTGCTGCCGGGCAGCGCATTCCCGAAGGGGAAGAGCCGGGGTTGGGGGAAAGAGCGTAGTCGTGGACCAGGCGCCTGTCCCGCCGCGAAAGTTATGCGCGAGTCCTCTTCTTCAGGCGACCGAGGCAGCGGGCGAGCCGGTGGCTGGCGCGGGATTTCCCGCCGTTTTCGCGCCAGACCGTGAGGCGAAGGCGTGCGGGGTGTGGTTGTGCGTTCACAGCTCTCGAGGGGGGTGCCTGAGTTTGAGAAGAGAAACCAAGCGCCGCGTCCTCAGCGTTGGCCTGAAAAGCGCGGGCTTTGCTGCCGTCGCTCCGTTGCCTGAAGCGATTTCCCCACACGCACCCGAGCCTTTTCCCCACAGCGCCCTTCGTGGAGTCGCCCTCCCGCCCCCCAGCCCTGCCTGAGGGCTGCCGGCGCCGCTGGGCCCTGCCCGCTGGCAACAGAAGGCTTTGTTTTCTCTTCCTCCTTCGCTCGACGGGTTGTGGAGGCGGAGGGGAGGAGGGCGAAGGAGGAGAGCAAACAACTTGGCTAATGGTTTGTTTACATGGCAGGTGGACCTGACGTCAAGGAGGACGAATCCTAATAATCTCCTGCTCCGCCAGCCAGGCGACTTGCCCGGGAGAAAGCGGAGGACGAGGGAAGGAGGAGAGCGGCAGGTGGGGAAGGAAGGGGGAGCCCCGCCAGCCCTTTCACTTTGGGGTGGGGGGGGGGGAGGTGAGGCGGCTCGCTGCTGCTGCTGCTGCTCCTCCTCACAGGTCTTTATGGACACAACTTTGCACTCCCAGAGAGGTGGGGGGGGGGGGGAGGTCGCCTGCGGGCGCGCGGCGCTGGATCGGAATCGCCCATAAACACACACAGGCGGCAGCTGCTGCGCGCCCTCCGTAGCGGGGAGCGAGAGCGCCAGACCCACACCCAGGGGGAGGGAAGACGCGAGGAGCGGCGGCGGCGGCAGCCTGGGAGGGAGCGGGAGAGCCTGGCAGCTGCTCGGCCGCCGCGGCGCGCTTGAGTTGGTTCCCTTCGCTCCGGTCGCTTGCTGCTGCCCAGGCCCGGAGTCTCCGAGCGCCGGCGCCGCCTGCGGAGGAATATCGAGCCCGGTTCTGCGCGATCGCGCGGCTGCGGTTGTCGCGGCTTCTTCCCTCCCGCTTGTTGTTTTTCCACCCGGCTCCCGCCCTGCCGCCGGCTCGTCCCGGCAGTAGCAGAGGCGCTCCTCCTCGCCAACACTTTTCTCCCTCTCGGCGTGCTGCTTTTTTAAAAATCTGCGTCTGCGTGCGCGCGGCGGCCGAGCCCACCGCCTGCCTTTCCCCGTGGTGTCGTCTGCTCGGCGTGCGTTGGTGGTAAGCTCTCTCTCTCTTTGGGGTGACTGCTCCCTCCCTCCCCCAGCCCTGGAGTCTGAGGTTTGACTCGTAAAACTTGCGGCCTTTCGCGCTCTCCTCCCCTCCCGCGTCAGCTGTTTCTGCTGCGAGGAAGAGCAAGATGCGGGCGCTCTGACTCTCGAAAGCTCCTGCCTTGCCAATCTTGTGGGTCTCTAAGGGGCCCCTGGACCCGAATCTTGCCCTTCTCTTGCAGACCAACGCGGCTGGCCCGCTGAAACTGCTGTAAAGAAAGTTTCTCTCCCAGCCGCTCGCAAGATGGGGCGGGCTAATGTGGCAAGTGCCCGGGCTCGTGCTTGGCAGGTGGCAGCCCCGAACCCTCCTTTCCCCGAAAACAGAGTTTAGAGCACTACCTCTGGCGCTCGGGCTTTTCATCCCAGAACGGGTTCATGAATCGCACGGAAGCAGGAGCGCGATTTGAACGCCCGGATAAGCCTTTTAAAAAAAAAAATCTTAAATGTCCTCGAGCATTTGTCGTGTTTATCGAGAAACACCCCTGCCCCAAACACGCACAACCGCGAGCTTTGCAGAGTCGCCAACTCTGTGGTATTGTTTACTTACGGATTGTGCCGTTTTAAAAACCTGCCGAAGTTTGGGTTGGTATTTTGGAGCGCGGTGTTTGCTTTCAGACTGTTCCTCGGGGGTAACTTACCGGGAAGGGGAAAGCACGTGTGTCCTTTGGAGAGAGCTGACTTGTCACCCTTCCCTCCCTCGAGATCTGTTTGCAGGAGGGAGAAGTGAAAGGCCTAGTCTGACACTTGTCCACAATCAGGCAGCCCTTCACTGACTTTTCTTCCTCCCGTCGGTTGCACGTGTACTTTTGAGAAGCGATGCTTTGTAAAGGGCGGTTTTGCTGTCCACCCCCTCTCTGGCCAAGATGAGTTACTGCATTCCTTGATTTATTTATTTTATTTTCTTGCATTGCTTGGTCTCCTAACACCTTTTCCTAGTTTCCTTTTATGCGCTAGCGGGTGAGTGTTAACCTTGAAAAACAACAACAGGGGAGAAAAAAGTTAGCCTTAAACAATTGATTAATAAATAATCATGGTAGACTGATATGATGCTCCTGAGGCATTCTTCCTAGCTTGTTGCAGGAGAGCTAGCTCCTGAAATGCACTCTTGAAATTCAAGACATAGAAAATGGTGAAAGTTTAATTCAGAGAGGTTTGAGATCGAGCAGGTAAATGGCTCAAAGGCATGCTAGGCGTTTGTTTATGGAATTATGAGTGTGAGGACAGGGGAGAAAATAATAACGATACTTGGCTTTTCTTTGCTCAAGTTTCTGAGTGTTGATTACCCAGGCATAAAAAGTTCTTGATGTATGTATGAATTTTAAAATAGCCTACCAGCCTTTCCTTAAACACATGATTATGTTTCTCTCTTCAGTATTCTCTGTAGTAACTAAAGTAACAATACTAGAGTAACATACATAAAAACTTCAAAAGCTGTGTTAAGTTATTAACACGATTGTTTAGGGAAACTTCCTGAAAGTTTGTATTTAATTTACAGAAGAGGGAATGGTATCTACAGTATGGTTCTGAAGAGTAAAATTAAGTACCAATTTAGGAGATGCATTAATTCTCACCTTTTTTTCTCTTAGTTAAAAATAATTTTATCTTGTATTGTGGTCCTGAACTGCCTTTCCTCCTACTCTATTATTTAGAAGTCACTTCCACTGAATTGAGTAGGAAGTATTTCTGTTTGCAAAGGAGTTTAAGATTAAAATATAAACATTCTTCACGCTAGATGTCATATTCATTTGATCTTCTAGAGTCAGATCCAAAACTGTTTGGTAAATAAATGACATTTCACTACGATTTTCTGAATCAAGCTGTTGGTCGCACTGTGAACACAATTAAATGGGAAAGTGGAATACAGCAACCTATGAATTTACGATAAATGCCTATTTATACATTTGAAGTATTTTTATTTTCTGTACCAAATAACCCTGTGGAAAAAAGGTTCTGTGCCAAATAATGTAACAATAGATACAGCTAGGTTAAAATGTTTTGCTAATGCTACGTTGCATACCTGAAAGTGACCATGCTTTATGAAGGAGAAATTCTTTAGAGTTGAGTGGTCATATTAACTACAATTTGTAGTTGTTACTAATGTATACTCTCAAGGTGCAGTCATCATCTCATTGAAGTCAGTGGAAAATATGCTTTTTTTTTTAGAGATTTGGATTTCCTCTGTATACAAAATTACAGACACATGCAAATTTAACTACCTATGAAGAATTAATTCTGAGCTACACTGAGGAAAGGAAATGGGGGCTGTAGATTGATGTACTCAGAACATGTGTAACAGACGTGAAAGATTTATCTTCAGTTAAACAACTTCATACTACTCATATGTAAGATCAAATATGAGATACTAGGATATATTAGAATGAATTTTAATGCTGAATAGTAAGCTTCATCGATGGAAGATTAGCAATCTCTCTTCTTCTAAAGCAAGGCAGACTTATTTGTATTTTTTTCTGTTGGTATCTTTGTGGTACAATAAAGAAAAACAGTTTTCTGAAATATATTGGGCCAAAAAAGGGTTCTTTACTAGTTATAGGTAACTTACTATTTATTGGTAAGTTTCTGAGAAAAGGAAAGATTTCCCCCCCTTCTTTATAACATGTTCAGGAATGTTAATATAACATGCAACTTGTTCCATAGCTCTTCTAAAAAAAACCCTACTTGAGTTTAAGGACATTGTTAGTAAATTGATTATAGCTTTGTTAACTGAGGACTTAGACGAAATTGATTTAAATGCAGTAGTTTAACAGTGTTGTAGATAGTTCTTTTAATTGGTGCACTGTATTTGTAGACTGATCATGAGATTTATGTATTGATCCTAAAAAAAGTACACTTAGAAAATAAAGCCTGTTGGCTACACTAGACACTGTCAGAAAGTAATTCTTATTATGATTTTGCCTTTGAAGTACTGTGAATGTTTTTTGGGTGAATGTTCTAGTACAGGATACACTTGAACTCTTTAAAATAGGTTAATTGATGCATTACTTTTTGCCAATACTGTATTTGACTGTTTGACTCATAAAAGTCTCGTTAAAACACTTTATAGATACAGGTTTTGGAACTTCGGAATCATATTTGCTATATTACCTTAAGCACATTACTGATGTCTTTGGGATCTAGATATATAGTAATATATGTGGAAGTTATGCTGGACTCCTGTTGATTTCAATAGAGTCGTTTTGGATGCGTGGGTAGGATTCTGGTGCTAGTCACAAAACAATAGTTTTCATTTTTTGTTTTTATTTTACTTCATTTATGCCCTGCTTTTCTCTCCAGTGGGGCCCCAAAACACCTCACATCGTTCTCCTCTCTTCCATTTTATCCTTACAACAACCCCTCTGGGCTGAGAGAATGTGCGTGGCCCAAGGTCACCCAGCAGACTTCCAGGGCAGAGTGGGAATTTGAACTTGAGTCTCCCACATCCTAGCCGTACATTCTAACCACTATACCATGTTGACTCTTTAACAATAGTCACTTTAATTGAAACAAACTATGGTGGTATGGGTGGGGGTGGTTTGAGTACTAATCAGCTGCTGACTGGCAACCACAACGGGTAGGGAGAGGCACTGACATTGTTGGTGTTATGTTTTCTTCCCAGTGTTCCAGCAGTGTGCTTTTCAAAATAATTCCTCCATTCAAGTAGATATGCTTATGGAGATGGTCTGTTAAGTGATGTAGAACTCTGATCAGTTTAGATTTTTGGAAAATGCGTGCTGGTAGAACTGTTTTGATGTTGTGCTCTGACAATGATATGACAGATTATATGGTTTAGGCGAAATGGTTTCATACCCAGTAAAGCCAAAGTATTTGGATTTAAGTCAGTTTATAGCTTAGTTATAAACAAGTTTACTAGAAAAGTAATCCCATTGCTTTGAACAAAATTTGCTTTTAAGTAGATGAATTCTGAATTGCTTCCCTGTAAATGTATTCAGGATCACAGCGCCAAACAGTTTAAACAAGTAGTTCTGCTTAACAGGACATTAGAATGGATAGTTTGGTCTATTGCTTTCTCATTTTCAAAATTAAGTGGACATTGTGACTCTTATTTGCTTCACAAATGTAATGAAGCCAATTAACCAATGTTTGAAAAATAAAAGATACAGTTTAATATTGGGTCGGGCTGCTTCTTGGTAGAGGAAGAAGTGAATAATGTGTCCTGGTATGTTTTCTGATTCAAATTATGAAAGTGTTACTTCCTTTCATGAACTGAAAATGATTTAGGACACGCAACCATCAAGAAGTTAAGTATGATTGTTGGTGGAAGAAATTACAAGTCACAAAGTTGGAATGCTATTGGGAATGCCATCTCAGATGCTCTCTATACAAATACATACCCCAGGTTGTTTAGATTTATACTGCACCTGTGCAGATCCAAGGTTTTCAGCTCTAGATCCTTTCCAGTCCGGTTTTCGCCCAGGGCATAGGGTGGAGACATTGCTGGTTGCCTTACAGACAATCTTCGCAGGTATCTGGACTGGGGTGGATTGGCACTGCTGATATTATTAGACCTTTCAGCAGCGTTCGATACGGTTGATTACGATCTTTTGACCCACCGCCTCGCCAACATGGGAATTCAAGGGACAGCACTACAGTGGCTAGTCTCCTTTCTTCATGGCCGGGGACAGAGGGTGGCGCTGGGGGAGAAGATACCGTCCCGTAGGCCACTAATATGTGGTGTGCCGCAAGGGGCGATACTCTCCCCATTATTGTTCAACATCTATATGCGCCCCCTCGCCCAGTTGGTGTGAAGTTTCGGGTTTGGGTGTCACCAATATGCGGATGACACCCAACTATATCTGTTGATGGACGGCTGTCCTGGATAAGCCCCGGATGTCTTGGAGCGTGCTTTTGAAGCTGTGGCTGGATGGTTGAGGCAAAGTCGGTTGAAATTAAACCCTGCAAAGACGGAGATCCTGTACTTGAGTTGCGGAAACAGATTCAGGACCTCAGCTTCCTATACTCGATGGGGCAGTGCTTACACTGGCCCTGAGAATTGGGAGCCTGGGTGTGATCTTGGATACCTCCCTGACCATGGAGGCCCAGGTCACTGCAGTTGCCAGGTCTTCCTTTTTCTATCCTCGACAGACCAGGCAGCTGCCCCTTATCTTTTGCCCTGCGACTTGACTACAGTGGTCTAGGCAATGGTCACCTCTAGGTTAGACTACGCTCTACGCTGGGCTTCCCTTGAACCTGATCTGGCAATTACAGCTGATGCAGAATGCAGCGGCGCGGGTCATCACTGGAACGCCAAGCTGTGTGCACATAACGCCGGTATTGCGCCAGCTGCACTGGTTACCAGTGGAGTACTGAATCAGGTTCAAAGCCCTGTGCGGACTGGGACTGGCATATCTGTGGGACCACCTCTCTCCATATGAACCCCAGAGGGGACTCTTCGCTCCAATGGTAAACATCTGTTGAATGTCCCTGGCCCTAGGGAGGCCTGCCTGCCATTGAACAGGGCCAGGCGTTTTTCAGTCCTGGCCCCAGCCTAGTGGAATGCTCTGTCTAATGAGACCAGAGCCCGGCAGGACTTGTTATCCTTTTGCCGGGCCTGTAAGACGAAGCTGTTCCGCCAGGTGTATAGTTGATGCTAGGCGGAGCCCCCCCCCCCTATCTGGTTGAGTATGGGCTGTGCCCTCCCCACTGGTGACATCTCCATCTGTTGAATACTTCCAAATGCTCTGGTGCCGACTAAAAGGTTATGCCCTGGGCCTGTGTATAGTATATTTTACTGTGCCGCTGTGTGATGTTTTTAATTTATGGTTTTAAATGGTGTCTGATGTAATTT
This sequence comes from Eublepharis macularius, assembly GCF_028583425.1. Classification (NCBI taxonomy): domain Eukaryota; kingdom Metazoa; phylum Chordata; class Lepidosauria; order Squamata; family Eublepharidae; genus Eublepharis; species Eublepharis macularius. Next base: position 75,847,774 of record NC_072798.1, read on the forward strand.
TAACTTTGCGTGCAAATTGTGATCTACCCTGAGCCTGCTGGTGTGGGGAGGGCGGAATACAAATCTAATAAATTAAATTAAATTATATGTGTATATATACACGTTAAACGTATGTGTAGACATATACACATACTGTTCCTAATCAGATATATAGGACAATCTTAAAACAGAGCTATACTCTTCTTAGCCCATTGACTTCAGTGGCCTTAAAAGATGCAACTCTGCTTAGGATGGCACTAGTAGTCTGTACTCCTAAACCACTTTACAGGGTAACATGTTCGATTGTGTTCAGTGGGACATTCTGAGTAATACTTAGATCACTTTATTAGTCTCTTCCAAAGTGGTACAAAAAGTAATTTCAAGAGGAAGTTAAAAAGCACGATGGTGGCTAGTAGTCATTGCATGTAGTGATTGCATATGTCCGTGTATTGCTATGCGTTCATGTGCTGCGTATGCATAGCTGTGTGAACATGCAGTGTGTTTTACATGTGACTTGCTTGTTTTTTCCTCTATGTGTGCTAGTGCTTTTTGTCTAGGAAATTCCTAACATTTGATGAAGCCTTGGCTTGGAAATACATTGTGCTGAATTCAGAGTTGCATTCACTTAAAGAGGTGAGCAGCAGTCTTTCTGCCATTTACCTGTGCTTAAGCCCATCAGTGCTGTCATAAGCAGAGTGAACCTTGTCTAAACCCATTGACTTAATGAATTTAGGATGACAATGATCAATGCATTGATCATTAAAAAAATTGATTTGGCTGGTCAAATAATTTAAGGCATTAATTTACAAAAACAAGTTGGGTTCTGGCTCAAGAAAGCTTATGCCATGATATATATGTTAGTCTTTAAGATGCCATAAGCAGGGGTGTTCTGTTTGGTATACTGAATATATACCAAATAGTTGCCAATTTGGTATTATCCAGGTATACCAAATAACATTAGAGAATCCAGAATAAAATCAGGATACCGATTAAATCAGTGCTGGATAAACCTGAGTATATTCAGGTTTAACTGGCAAACACAGAGTCTTTTTAAAGCTGGCTGGCTGCTTTTGCAAGCTCTTCTCAAATTTCCAAGGCTTTCCTAGTTCCCCCCCCCCCCCCCAGGTGAAAGGTATGTGAGGCAGAAGGCAAGGGGATTGAGTGAATGGGTGAGGTTTGCAGGCTTCCTAGACTTGTCTGATAATAGTTTGATGTTGGGATTCTGAGGTTTGGTTGATTCTGTTGTGCTTGCATTGGCCCTGGGTTCTGCATGCCTGGGTTATTTGAGTGACAGTGGTTCTGTTAGGCTTGCAACAACTTCTTTCCTTGCTTTGGTTCTGCTGAGATGCTCTTGGTTGACATTGGTTCTGATGGGATTCTCTGGTTTGACATTGGTTATTGTGGGATTCTCTAATGTGATGTTGGCTCCCCTTGCTCTGTTCTAGGGGATTCTCTGGTTTGACATTAGTGCTGATGGTCTGGTGGGATTCTCTGGTGTGATGTTGGTTCCCTTGCTTCAGTTTGGTTCTGGGGAATTCCCTTGCTTCAATTTGGTTCTATTGGGCTTTGTTTCTTTTAGATTACATTGGAAAGTAGCTTTTGGCCAGTGGTTGCCCCTTTGTTTAATTGCCTGGAAAGCCTTGGTAATATTTCTCCTGTAGGAAACAATGGAGTGACTGGGAACACCTTGTTCAGGTGCCGCTAGAATTGGACCTCTGGGTCTAATCTTCCTGAAACTTGGGTGGGAGGTCTTTAGTGGACAGCCAGGACTAGGTTCCCTGCAAATTTGATGAAGTTTGCTTGAAAAATGCTTCCTGAATATTTTACTCCATAGTGAATAATAGCTAAATATATACAGCATTCCTAGTTAAAACCGAACCTGAATCAAGGATCTGACCTAGATTGAATACTAAATATTTATGGTGTTCCCAAATACTGGATCCGAATTAAGCTGAGGGTTTTTTTGGCTGTACATCCATATTATTGAGGCTTTGTTGTTTGGTAGCAGCAGATTAAGATGGCTACTTGTGTAGAATTAAAATATGACTCTAATTACAAAATCTTTCCAGAAGACTCCTGAATCTAGTCTCTTGCTCCCTTTTGAAGATTTAAGGATGTGTTAAATCAAATTGAGGCCACTTGAAGAATGCAATAGACTTGGTAGCAGTCCTGATTCCTGGGTATTTCTAATCTGTGTTGATGCATGGATTGATTGCATTTGAGTTTATGCTGTTTCTTTTTGAGTGGGATAAATATTTTTCAAATGAGGACCTCAGGGCAAAACTAATCTATGTAGGTACATGTTGCTTTCTTTATGAAAAGGATGCTTCTTTCCATGTCCAGCAAATGTGAAGTCTTATGTCCAGTCCATTTAAAATGGCAGTGGTGTTGTAGGATAAGATGGCAACCAGTCATTTGGCTGAGGGAGAAAAACTCTGGCTCTGCTCTGGGCTGAGTGGCTCATCTGCAGGTCATGGAAGACCAGTATGCCAGTGCTCTTGTTGAATGTACCCTGTCAGGCACCTCCACGGTTCTCTAAACGGGCAGAGCTTCATGGAGCAGCACAGTTTGTACGTGTTTGCATTTATACTGTGCTATACTACAAATGCAGCCATCATCTTATATAAAATTGTTTTTGGTTTGTTACCTTGTACCTGTTCCACTGCTTGTCACTCTGTGTGTGCGTGCATGCCCATGCACTTTATTCTTCCTCTTGAATCCTGTTTGTTGATGGCTGATGCTAAACAAGTGCTCATTAGAAGCTATATCATGTGCCTTAAATGGGAGGAAAGCTGAGCTGAAGCTTACTCCCAAACAAGAAATGTAAGCATGTGTGATCTTGGCTTCTGCAGAGTTGACGTGGTTCTTCTTTCATGCCACTGATGTCAGAAGACACATGAATGCAGTTTAGAAAGTAAGATGCCACTTACAGGGGAGTGTTTTTAACTTCATGGACTGTTTAACGTAGACAAATAATAAGAGGTCAATTTATAATGTATATATAATAGGTGGTCAGTTTATAAAATTTAAGTGGTTATATTGTCTAACATAGTCTCTCTACACAATACTTTTGACAGGTGTTCTTTACATGTCGGGAGATGCAACATTAGTCAGGAAGCATAGTTTTAAATAATAGAGCTGGCGGAAATTGCTCCAGAGGGGACGGATTCTCTCACAGCTCTCCGCCGCCTCTGGCGTTTCCCCTTCTGGAGCCTTTACCCTGCTGAGGCTTGGTTAATTCATAGTTTTAAGCAGCAAGGGCAGCAGAGTAAAAGCTCCGGAAGGGGAGACAGTCCAGCATGCCAGAGGCAGTGGAGAGCTGTGAGAGAATCTGTCCCCTCTGGAGCAATCTCCACCAGCTCTGTCTCAAAACTACACTTCCTGGCTAAAATTGTGTCTCCTGACACATGCCCCAGAGTCTTGTGTCGTAGTGACACTCTAAACCTTCAACCAAGCTTTGGAAATAAATGCCAATGAGAACTTAAAATATGTAATGTAAGTTTCATGTAACATAAAGATCATAGTACTTCATAATGTCCCTCATTTTAGAGCTTTCTTTGCATTTGAGGTTCAGTATCTTGAGAGTATGCACCTGACTGAAAAATATTCAAGGATAACTTATTTTTAAGTTCTTCTAGACAGGCTTCAAAATAAAATTAGCATTCTGAACTGAAATTTAATTTACTTGATTTTGACCCAAGTAGCTTTATAGTTCAAAGGAGAGATGTTAATTTTTGTATATACCATTAGGACATTTTGGAGGTCTTTCCGTCATGGAATTGACATAGGTCGGAGGCTACTTGATGGCATATAACAACAACAAATCATTAGGAAATGTAGTACAAAAACATTTTAGTGTTTGTAGGGTATCTAAGGTATCTTTCAAGTTACATAGAAATGTTGAAGGTATCATTTGGCTCTGAAGAGAACACAGAAATGATATTGTTTGTTACTCATCAGCATTAATTTGCTAACTAAGCTGGTGGTGGATCAGTTTTGTCATCCAAGCAGCAGGGCCATGTGTAGACCCATCCAACAACAGTAAAGGCACACAAGTCTGCTGTTGGCTGGTTGCTGGGACAATGAGGGTAGAGCCCGAGAGAGGTTGTAAAAGTATAAATGAGGGCTCCCTGGGACTGCTAAGTAGGGATGCCCAAACACCTCCCTGTTCTGCTCAACTAATCAGCAGGCTGTTCACAGCCTGTTCATGTGTATTTTCTGTATAAGGCTACTTGCAGCCATCAGAAGGAGACTTCAAGTTTATGAGGGATCCGTTTGAATTTGGCTTTGATCGCCTGCTCGGGAAATTTTGCTCTGTGCCCAGTAAAGTTTTTTGGGGTGTGTGTGTGGATTAGGAGCCAACTCCCAGCTGATCAACTAGATGTGTCCTCCCCCCCCATACTTTCTCGGAACTTTGCAGATGTTAAAAGCATTACTTCTGTCCCCAGTCAGTTGGTGCATGTGTGTGTGTGTGGGGGGGGGGTTATGAGCTCCCCTCCTTTGCAATGCAGAATTCAAAAGCTTCTGTCCTCACTCAGCTTTGGAGGGTGGGGGGAATCTCCTTTTTGCAACTTTATTATGTAGCTATTTTGCTAGGTGGCCCAGACCTGTGAGCTGGCTTCTGACCAGCAGGCAGCAGCTTACTTGTTTAGTTGCTTGATACAATCCAAACACATCCCTGATTCTCTCACAGTCTGATCATGAGGCAGGTTTGTCTGCCAAGCAGGATTTCTGAGAAATTTGAGGCATCATTGAGTTATAAATTGGGAAACTGGTGAGGTGTGGATGGCTTAAACCCTTCCCTCTTCCTGCCATGTTCTTGATTAGAATTTGGGCACCTACAATCTGATTTTTAGAGGAAAAATGAGGTAGAGCTTACCATTTCACTAAAGTATCACTGTTTTGTCTGAGTCCTAATTCTTCTATTATAATGTGTTTGCAGAAACCAAATCTATGAGTTTCAGATGCCATACAGCGTGGCAGTGATTATTTGAAAGAAAAAAGGGACACCGGGGTGTGTGTGTGTCTTTAGGCTGTGGGTCTTATTTAGGCCAACTTTTAAGATGAGAGATGCAGTCTGGTGGAATAGACTTGGAAAGGCCCAGGTTCAAATCCATGCTTGCCCTGATTAGTCCTTGGACAGTTGCTTTCTCTTAGCCTAAGGTACTTCACAGGGTTGTTGTATGGATAAAACAGTAGAGGAGTGAGCTGTGTTTACCATCCTGAGCTTGGAGGAAGGATGGTACAAAAATATGATAAATAACGCATCTCCTTTAGCATTGGATGAAAGGGGCCCTCCCTGGCAGCTTTGTTAAAGTTTTTTATTCTGAAATGTCTCCAGTTGGATACTTGCTACTGAGAATGAATGTTTGCGTGGGTTTTTGTTTTCTGTAGTTCTGGTGGGCCTGTCACATTTCTTCCATGGGCTATGTTAACGTAACCCTAATTGCTTTTAGCCAATGCATAGTACCATCTCTGTTGTGACATGCTAGTTTTCTTGAAGTTTATATGAGGCAGAAGATTTTTTGGAGAGAACATAGTGCCTAGTAGGTTGCCATAGAAGCAAAACCAGAAATGTTTAGTGTGATCGCTTCTACCACGAGTTCCCTATTTCTTCAGTGATTGTTGATTGTATTACTGCTGTTCTCCTAATAGTTGTATTATGTGCTATGTTGACAGATTACATTCAGCGCAATGTTGTGATGACATCTGCTGTTTTGGCTGTTCTTATTAAATCAAAGCTGCTTGATAATATTAACACAGGGGTTGTGCAGCATTACGATATCTTGAGATTTGGGGGTAAAAAGGGTATTGATTTGGTCTCATGGATAAAAATGCCCCGTTGTCTGCTATAATGCATAATTTCAGCATTTATTTTCTTCCGGTTAGAACCCCCCCCCCCTTTGGCACTGTCTGTATTAAGTTTTCAATGTCCTTGTGGCCTTAATCCCAACATTTGGAAAAACAGAGGTGTCTGTAACAAATCTATTTTATAACTAGAGTTAAAAAGAACTCAGTTTTAATACAATTAAAAGAAGATTGAGGTGAGCATGTTGACAGAATCTACTAGATATTTGAAAGGACCAAGAAGAGACAAAGTCTTGGTTTATTTGTTGTGGTTAGCGGCCAAGAAAAGACTTGGATACAAGCCATGGAAAGTATAAGATATATGATAAGTATTGGAATAACAAATGGCATGCTTTTTATTCTCATTGCATAAAGAGAATTTCATTTTCCCTACAAATAAATTCAGTCTGTGGGGGGATAAAATAGTAGACAGAAGCTTTTTCATGCATTGTTATCCCAATGTTCCTCCCAGGATCTTAGATCAGTGTACATAGTTTGACCCATTTCCCTCTATTTTATCTTTGTAGTAAATCAATGAGGTGGTTAGGCTGAGAGAAAGTGGTATGAGGATTTCAACATAAAGTTTCTGGGCAATTGGTGTATACTGTAAGGAGTATGGATCAGTGTGGTAACAGGTAATATTGATGGACCATTATTAAGATTCCTTCATAATACCTTCGGAACTCCAAGATGTGTGTCAGGAATAGCTTTGAGTGCTGAGATCGAGAAGATGTCTTATAAAGCATAAGCTTGGTTGAGAGCATTTAACTTGGATTAGTTATGCTGGATCTTCATGAGTAATTGGGATAAATATTTGGAATACAAACTATCATGTTTGGACATCACCTATGTATGATAGAAACTATGAGTAGTAATGTATTGAGTAAGTTAATCCAAAGATATTTGAGGAATCTTGATTGTAATAGCATGTTGGTTAGAGCTCATATAGTATGCTCTTCCCTTTCAGTTGGTATCCCTCCTCCGATGAAAATGCCAAATTATTTGTTTGAGTTAACTCTCCCAAAGTATAGAAGGACATTTTTGCTTGTACGTTTGAACTCCTTGCCATCGGCAGTGTTGTTGAGAAGGTTTTGTGGTATTCCATACTTTAACAGACTCTGTTGATGTGGTACTAAGAGAATTGATTCTATACAGGGTGGATAAAAATCAATGCTTTTTTAAAAAAAATCAAAAAAATCAGATTTTTTTAATTTAAATTGGATTTTTTTGATTTAAATCGGATTTTTTAAATTTAAATTGGATTTTTTTAAAATAAAATGCTTTTTGAGGAAAATATATTACCATCCAAAGGTTATTCCATCATGAAATAAAGATTAGTTTTTAATTATGTAGAATAAGGCTGTATATGTTTAATTTTTTTGGTAAATAAATTCCATTAATCCGTTCACAATGTCATGCTCTTCCAGAGGTTTTTGTAAGATTATTGGGCAGTTTCTCTGCCTACAAGATATTATCACAGATGCTTGGTTTTGCAGTTCTCAAAACTGAATTTGTGTCAGCTCAGCAGAGATCACATGCCTCTTCTTCACAGCAAAAATGTTATAACATGAACAGAGTTGAGGAAAAGACCTTAATCCTATTGTTCTACAAACCTATGAAGACAGAATCAACCCCTTCAGTGCTAAGTTTCAAGAAGTTCAGTGAATAGAAGCAATATTTTTCTGATTGTTTGGAGTGGAATAGATCTGCACAAGAAGAAACTAAGTGTGAGGAGGGAGGAGCAAGCAGTACAAAATGAAAAAACTTTTTGAGCACAATACTGCACAAGTCTTTGGATCTTTTGTGTGTATGACCTGAGGTTTATCACATTCTTTCCTTGGAGGAAAAAACCTATAATGGCAGCAGGCCGTAAAAGAGACCCGGTTTGGGAATACTTTAATGAAGTTCCTTTACCTATCGGTAAGGCAGGCATGCGTGCAAAATGCAAACACTGCAACAAAGAGATGCAAGGCGTGGTGGCCCGAATGAGGCAACATCATGAGAAGTGCTGTGATGAAGATGACCAAAGAAACATTTGAACAGGCAGGATCTTCAGGTTGGTAAACATTTTTATTGAATCATATTTCTAAAAACTGCCTTGAACTGTCATGTTTGAGCAAAATTATATTTCTTCTTATTACTTCATGTTACTGTCATTTGGTACAGTTATGAAGAAAAGCAATATTCCTTTTGGGGCAGTGCTGTACAATAAGCAGAAATTATATGAAGAATAAAATAACAGCATTGACTTTTTTGTTTAGGGGAATTCATCGTCAACATTAAGGATTCTGGAAACTATCCACCTTCAAGATCACCATCCTCCTGTTCTACAGTTTCAGAGTTATCCATCCCGGATAGTGCTTCATTTGCATCATCATCAGACACCCACAGTATATCACCTAAAAGAAAGAAAAAAACCCTTCTCCCTCTGAGGCGGAGGACATCTTGGGTGATTCCCACCATCCAATCAGGGAGGCAGGAACTAACTTTCTTCCTCTTCCTGTCTAGCCTGTGGGACCACCCTCTCTTCAGTTCTGTTCCTGCCTCCAGGGAGAGCAGTTCTGCAGCAGACTAGCTCTGCTGCCTTTTTTTCTCTTTATCTCTTATTTATCTTTCTTCTTCCTCAAATCATTCTTTACCTTACTCCTTACTTACTTCATTACCTTACTCTCCTCCCATTTCCTCTTCTTTTACTCCTCTTGCCAAAGAATGAAAAGAAGAGGACGAGATGGTCTCTAGAGAGTCATCGGACTCTGAGGAAAGCTTCATGGAGAAGAATTTGGGCTGTTCCCACGGAGAGCCATCCTTCCGGTGGCGGGAACAGGCCCAGCCAGCACCAGCATGCCTCTGAGGCTGTATGGGTTCCCTGGCAAGGAGAATATGGGCTGTTCCCATGGAGTGCCGTCCTACCGATGGCGGGAACAGGCCCAGCCGGCACCAGCATGCCTCTGAGGCTGTATGTGTTCCCCGGCAAGGAAATGGCCTTGGAAGAGACGCAGGCCTCTCAACAGCCCCCTCTTCCACAGAGGGAGCTTGTTCAAACAGCGTGCCTCAGCCAGCCAGCTGAGAACAGCGCCACCTGGTGGAGCTCAATTTTGGCGGGAAACAACGCAACACACTTGCCAATCTCCTGGCAGGAGAAACATGGCTGAAACATAATCCAGACACCCAGAGCTCCAGCCGACAAGCCCAGGAGGGCCACGTAAGTGTTCCCCTGAGCGTGTTATATCTCCAGAATTCCTGTCAGCAATTAGACTGACTGTGAGGGAGGAAATCCTGTTACTTTACCAGTCAGAAGCACCTTGGCCCTATAAAGATTCCAGGAATCTCCTCAGCCCTGGCTCCATGTGAATGTGCCCATGCCAATCTCCTGGCTGGAGATTTTACAGCAGGCCTTTCCCCTTTGGATTTAGACCTGCTTTTACAACAAGATCTAGCCCTGCCTTTCCCTGTCAGATGGGTAATGTATAAAGGGCGCAATTTTGCCGGTGTCTTTGAACCTTTTAACTCTTAAGACTAACCAGGAGAGAGGAAATAGTGGTGTGGTGTCTACCTCCTCCCTCCATGAGTAAGGCTGTAGCTCTGTGGAAGAGCTTCTGCTTTGTATGCAAAAGATCCAGGTTTGTTCCCCATTAACTCCAGTTTAAGAGTTTAGGTAGATGAGGAGAAAAACCTCTTTCTGAGACCCTGGTGACCTGCTGCCAGTCTGAGGAGATAACACTGACCGATGGTCTGAGTCAGAATAAGGCAGTTTGCAACGTTTATCAGTCAGGGATCCCCACGGAGCAGGGGGATCGCCCTCAGATAGAGTTTGTAATGACAGGGAGAAGGATGAATTCCTTCAGATGTGGCAAAGGAAGAAATATCCCTACCAGAGCAGTCAGTCCAGCTGTCAGAATCTGAGGTCTACCAGAATTTACACCTAAGACATTCTCAGCCTTAGAGCTGTAAAAATTAGCCTTGGGGGAGTAGGACCCTTAGACTGGGAATACCAAATCTAGCCCAGGGAAACGAGTCACTTCCTCGTGAAGGTTCCTCAGAAAAGGTCCTCCCATTTCCAGAATATTTGTGGAGAAGGTTCAAGGCTGAGTGTTCTACACCATAAGCCAATTAATAATCCTCAAACTTGGTCCCCCCAAAAAACTGTACTTACTACCTTTCTTTGCTATGAGTTGTTGCAGGTACCTGCGATGGAACCTCCAGTGGCTACTCTTCAGTCATCTGGGCTCTGGTCAGAAGATGGGTAAGGATCAGTCAGAGACCACTTAGACAAGAAGAGAGAGGCCATGCTAACAAGAGCTCACGAGGCCATGACCATGGCTATTAAGGCTACAGCTATTGTCTCTATTGCCTCAAGAGTGTCAGAAGTATGGATCTGGAAACTGATCCAACTCCTCCTGTACAACAATAGCTGCCCCCATTGAAGGGGCAAACAGAAATGTAAGGGTCAATACCTTCAAGGCAGATATCATCCTGGATACATTTACCTTTTTCTTCTAGGATTATGGTCTTGACAGCAGTGACAAGCTGGCACACTTGAGTAAGAGCATGGCCAGCAGATTCACACTCTAAAAATATCATCCTGGCTTACCTCTTTCAGAGAGACAAGCTATTTGGGGGTGCCCTGGGAAAGATCTAGATTGAGACCTAGGACAGAAGAATGTGTTGCCAAAAACATTCAAACAATCTGAGAGGAGATCCATTGGACCTCAGCCTTTTATTCATAACACGCACTACTAAGGTCCAGACAAGATTCCAAATGGCCATCCTGAGGTTAATCTAGGCAACCCTTTAATAAGGGGGGTCTTTTTAAGACCACACTTGTAGTATAGCGGTTAAATAACTGAACAGTGATGCAGTCCTCTGCAGGTTTACTTCTCACTGCTGCCATGAACTTTCCATATGGTCTTGGATAAACCAGTCCTCTCAGTCCCAGCTCTCCAGCTGTATTGTGGGGATAATGCTTACCTTTTCCCAAGATCAAACAGACAGTTCTCCACACGGGGAAAGAGATCAACCTTAATACCCAGATCTCTAAGACAGAACTTGCTAGCTGTCCCGTGAGAGGCCAACTACTCTTTACCATCAAGCTTAGGTTGACAAGCAGGCAGGCCTTACACATAGTCTCACAAGGCTATTCCATACAATTTGAAAGCTGCCCTCCAGAAAGGGGTCTACTCAATCTTCTTCTCAGTCCCTAAAAAGAATAGGGACTGGAGGGTGTTATTAGACCTCAAGTTTTTTGAACAAGTTTATCAAATTATATCACTTCTGAGTGGAGACTCTGGGCTCAGTCGCAGTGACTAATCAATCAGAAGAACACATGACATCTACAGATCTCACAGAGACATACCTCCATGTACCAATTCTGACAGCCCATCAAAATTATCTAAGATTTTATGTTTAAAAAAATAAAAAATAAAAATTGGCAGTTCTGAGCCATCCTGTTTTGGCCTGTCCGTCACACCGAGAGTATTTACAAAATTCATGATCAACCTCATCATATGTTTCAGAGACGGGGTATTCATGTTCACTTGTACCCAGATGATCTCCTGATCGGTTCAAGAGAAAATCTCACCACAACACTCAATTCACCATTCAGTCCCTACAAGCTTGAACACCTGGGTTAGATCACAGTCACCAAAAGGGTTTTTTCTATCCCTCACCAAAGAAAAGGTCAGGAAGACCAAACTGCTGACTGAGACTGTCATCAGAGTGCATAATCACTTCTCACAACACTACTGAAACTGATGGGTTTGCTAGTTGCTACCTACAATGCAATACCTTTGGGGTCGTCTATAGGCAAGACCACTTCAGACCTTTCTTAGATCTCATTAACAACAGATCATGGAGAAGACAGATCTTCCCATTCAGATACCACTTCAGATCAAAACCCATCTGAGCTAAGGTCACCAACCCAATACAAAGCAAAAGATTCATGATCCCTCGAGAACAACAAATATTTACAGGTGTAAGAATCAGGTTAGGCATGTCTCCCTATCAATGACGTAGGAAGGGGAGCAATTTGTCTGGCCCTGCTCCAGTTCAGAGCTCTGTATGGACAAGGTTGCAGACAAAATATATATAAACAAGCAGGGGGGATTCAAGACCTTGAAGTGACACAGGTGGCAGCAAGGATACTTACCTGGGAGGATGGTCATCTAGCTTCAATCAGAACTGTACACATCAAAGGCATATCCAATGCCCGGGCAGACTGGCTGAGGGGACAACGGGAATAGTCCCTTAAGAAACATCTCATAACATTGCACTTCACAACACCTCATGAACCTGTGTGCGCCCCAACACAGCCATCAACTACCGGGGTACATGACAAGATTTGTTCTACTCACAAGCAGATGCCCTGACATTGCAGTGGCCATTAGGCCTCCTCTATGTATTACTACCCTTACTAGTAACAGACCATGCCTTTCCACCCTCCAACAGATGGTGATATTTCCACCTTTTACCCTACTGACCTCTTCGGTCAAGTTACAGCAGGGACCAATTTGGCTCCCTCATTTAGACTTACTCTGCTTAACCGTGTGGAAATAGAAAGGAACGCCTTCCTAAGATGGGGATATTTCTGAGAGGTGGCCAACATTCTCCTAGCATTCAGAAAACCGTTTATGCTCAGAATTTACAACTCTTACTGGGAAGCCCTCACTCAGTAGACATTTTACACAGCCCTGACCAAGCATCCATTTGAACCAGTCAAGGATGTTCCCCTGAGAAAGCCGAGAATGAAGACTATCTTCCTTATTATGTTCGCGTCTGACAGAAGATTTAGTCAGACCTGAACTCTGTATCTTTCCCAATAGTAAGGTGATGCCTCGTGCTGTCTTCCAAAACCGTATTCCAAACTGCATAGTTTGCAAGAGATAAGGCTACCATATTTATACCTGTACCCTAAATAGACGAGGGAGAGGCTCTGACACAACCTAGATGTCAGAAGGAGGATTAAGGCCTCTGCTCCGAATAGTGCAAATTAGAAAGTCAGTCTTACTGTTCTTAAATATATCTCATCTCAGTTTAGGGAAGAAAATGTCTTCAGCAGCAGTAGGTGCCAATAGCAAAACATACACTATCGAAACTCCTAAAAACTCTTTTCGCAGAGGTTCCTTGTGGAATACCAGCTCACTCTTTGAGCAATGCTACTACCAGTGCAGCGTTACACGGGAACACTTTTGTAGAAGAAGGCTACAAGTTTGTCAGTCTTGACCTTATTAAGATGCTACAAATCGAATCTATATGATTCAGCGGACACCGACTGTAGTGGAAAAGTACTGCAGTGCATGATCATGGACGAAGACCACATCCCACCCAGAAACTGGAAACTGCTTTGGGAGCACCCAAGATGTCCTCCGCCTCAGAGGGAGAACGGACCTTTGGACACTTACCGTGAAGGGTCCTTCTCCTCTGAGGAAAGGAGGACATCTTGCCCTCCCCGGGTCTCCGTCCTTCTCTACCCTGCTGCCTCATTCTTATACCTCCTCCGGGTTATGCTTTATTTACAGTACATGTTAATGCAACAGGTGTTTTTTCTCTCAGTATTAACAGTTGCTGAATGATAAATTCAATGTTACTGCTTTGTGGAGTCACCTGAACTGAAGAGAGGGTGGTCCCACAGGCTAGACAGGAAGAGGAAGAAAGTTAGTTCCTGCCTCCCTGATTGGATGGTGGGAATCACCCAAGATGTCCTCCTTTTCTCAGAGGAGAAGGACCCTTCACGGTAAGTGTCCAAAGGTCCGTTCCCTCCTGGAACCACCATAGATAAGTTTGTGATAAAAACTAGCAGATTAGAAAAAGAGTTAATTGATGAAAAAATGCCCAGTTTGTTTATGCAACGAACTCTTCTTTCCGTCTGACTGAGAACCCACATTTCATTAATATGGTTCAGTCACTGAGACCAGGATACAGTCCACCCTGCAGAGCAGATGTTGCAGGGAAACTGCTGGATAAAGTGTATGACAGAGAAATGGAGCAATGTGCAACAGCTCTGGAGGGTAGAATTGTTAACCTAAGTATTGATGGGTGGAGTAATGTCCACAATGATCCTGTTGTATGTGCTTGTATAACAACAGAAAAAGGGAAAGTCTTCCTTGCACAAACAATTGATACGTCAGGAAATGCACACACAGCAGAATACTTACAAGAAGTGGCAGTAAAAGCTATAATAACATGTGAACAAAAATTCAAATGTCTATTACGCAGTTTGGTCACAGACAATGCTGCAAATGTATCCAAGATGAGAAGAAATTTAGAAGAGCAGGAAGGGAATACAAAGCTAATAATATATGGTTGCAGTGCTCGTTTGCTGCACCTCTTAGCCAAAGACTTAAGTGTTCCAGAAATAAAGACTAATGTTGAAATTGCTAAATACTTCCGTAACAATCATTTTGCTGCAGCAGCTCTGAAAAGGATGGGTGGAACCAAGCTAACGCTCCCACAAGATGTTAGATGGAACTCTGTGGTGGACTGTTTTGAGCAGTATATCAAGAACTGGCCTATTCTGATGACAGTTTGTGAACAAAATCGAGATAAAATAGATGGCACTGTCACGGCCAAAATCCTCAACATTGGGCTTAAGAGAAATGTTGAACATATGCTGAGCATCCTGAAACCCATCTGTGAAGCTTTAAACAAAATACAGAAAAATAGCTGTTTTATTGCTGATGCTGTTGAAATTTGGAAGGAACTGAGTGAACACTTAAAAACAGAACTACACATGGACAGAATTAAATTACAAGCATTAAAAAAACGAATGGGACAAGCACTGTCTCCAGCTCATTTTTTGGCAAATATTGTCAATATCCAGTACCAGGGTCAAAACTTAAGTGCTGAGGAAGAGGAGTTAGCTATGACATGGGTATTCAGCAATCATCCATCTGTAATGCCAACTATAATAAACTTCAGAGCTAAGGGGGAACCATTCAAGAAATATATGTTTGCTGAAGATATTTTAAAGAAAGTCACACCAGTGAACTGGTGGAAGTCACTTAAGCACTTGGATTTAGAGACTGTTCAAGTAATGATTTCACTTTTAACAGCAGTAGCTTCTTCTGCAGGCGTTGAAAGAATATTCTCTTCCTTTGGACTCATTCATTCTAAATTGAGAAATCGTTTGGGACCCGATAAAGCAGGAAAGCTTGTTTTTCTTTTCCAGATTATGAACAAAGAAGAAGATGAAGATGACGAGTGAGCTACAGAGGACAAGTTTTTCATGTGTAGGCTGGGCTGACAGTCTAAGTTTCTTAAAATATATATATTTTGTTTAGCCAAATTAGTTAACAAACATGGATGTTTGTTTAAGCAAATAACATATGCTGTAATGTTATTGTTTCAGTTGAATAAATAAAACTATTTAAATTGTTATTATTAAGGTAATGATTATTTTTCTCCTTCCAATAAAGTACAACAGAAAAGTTGTCCAAATATGAATGATTAACCTAAACTGGGGATAATTCATCTCACAATAAATTAACTATAATGTGTTTCTAATAGTATTAAAATCAATATTTTATACAACTGTAAAACTAATATGAAAAGTTGTTATTCTAAAAATCTTCATCTACTTGCATATTAAAGTTATACCAGCAAGAATTAGTCTTTATGTAGAAAACTATGATTTAAATCAAGCCTTACTGACTAGTGATTTAAATCGTGATTTAAATCGTGATTTAAATCAGTTTGATTTAAATCAAATCCACCCTGATTCTATAGATCATATTGTTTTGGAGTGTCCTGAATTTTTAGGTTGGAAAGCTAAACTTATTCTTCCTCTGTTTAAGCAGGATTTTATCTCTCTTGAAGCACAATCTTTTTTACTATTAAGAGATGAAGATAAACCAGTAACTATGTATACCACACTGGCTCCCCCCCCCTCCAATTATACTCTATTTCACATTTCTTCTTGTTCTGGGAGAAAGCTCTCATCTGAAGATGGTGTTATCAAATAATACTAATGGAGAGAATTTGTAAGAACCATTCTATTCTAGTGAGCAAGAGTGTGAGTGTGTGGAATAGTGATAAGCAGGTGCATATCTTTACCTCTCTTGCTCACTTACCTAAAAAACGACAATTTTTCCTAACTCTTAGAGCAATTTCTGATCTTCTAGAAGTGTATCTTTAAACACTTGTTGAGAAATGGGTTGAAAATCCCTAAGACATAAATCTTTATTGCTGAATGAACCAGGCATGCATGCAGCTGGCAGACCTGTGGTAAGCAATTTTATTAGCTGTATGCTTCACATGTATCTGTTGCTGTAACTTTTGTTCATTCTCCCTGGTTCTCTACATTTATCGATGCAAGTAGAGAAACTGTATAATCAGCTCTCCTAAGAAAATGTGTTTAAGGTTGTAATATCAGGGCCTTGTTTCTGTTCTGTATGCTGCTTTGATCAAATTACTGTACATAGCATAAGGATGCCAGAACAAAATAATCATAGATGTAGTTGATGTTTCTACTCATTTATGTTATGTGGAAATGTCATTTTTCTGCCTCAAGCAATATGGAATGACAAATATGAAGAGATTAAGTTTCTTGATAGCATGTTTATGAACTGCTCCCCCCGCCAACTAAACTTAACTTTTCTGAGTAAGACATTGTTCTTAAAGTGAGGAGAAGATCAGCCTTTACAGAAAGCACAAAAGTAAGATTTTTCTACAGTTAAAAGTAGAAATTAAAATATTTATGATGGAACATACTGTTGTATGTGAAAGCACAGAGAAGACTGTGGTTGCATTAAAGTGCAGTATTCTCATGACCTAAAAATGAAAATGCAAAAGACCTAATGTAGTCAGGTATGAAGAGGCTGCCAAGGTTGCTGATGAATTGCTGATGAATAGGTATGTTCTTTCCCACTATTGAGAAGTTCTCGTAATATTTGTGTAAAAACACATTTAAACTTAATGAGGGAATACTATTAGGGAAAGAAATACTGATTATCTTGTGTATTGTGTAGTCGGTGTAGCACAGAAGCTATGGAGTATTGCCAGGCATATTGTAAGGATGATTTTTCAATTGAAAACCAATTAGCATAGTGTATGAGCGCTAAGAGTGTAGGAATATGAGGATGTTACTTTTGGAAATGATCATGAAATGCTTTCACCCAGAAAATTCATTCAGACTCGCGTGTTATCAGTTCTGAATGAATTTAAATTACTTTTAAGGTTGTGATGATGCCCGTAAATTGTTCTTAGTACACAATAACCATCTAAGTACACCATGTAATATGTATGGTCAATAGTTCACAAAATGGTTATAATTTACAGAAAGAGCCATAAAATCTTCAAGACGTGTCTGCTTAGCAAAGAGAAGTGAATGTTTATTAAGGGATAAATTATCAGAGAAACATTTTGTTTTCTTATACTGTAGGTGAATAATGTCCTGTATAGCGGAAAAAAGTTAGTTTTCTACATGAAACTGCTGTCCAGAAAAGAACATAAACTAATTTATTTTATTTAACTATATTTTGACATTTTTAAAAACTGGAAGTAAACAACACAGAAAGAACTGGGGCATGAAGGTACTGCTGAAGTGGATTTGGGGAGAAAATCCTATTGATAATGTGGGATTTTTACAAAAAACGATCTTAAAAGCAAATTGCTTGTCCTTCCGCTTTTTTATCCCGTTTCTGAAATTTCTCTAATCATGATAGATCTTTTGAGTTGAAGTTCTGAATTTGGATCTCTTGACGTATGCAAATAGATGCTCACTCTGCTTTGTCTTATTCCTCATTGTTCAGTTGTTGGTTCTAGACATGGAGGCACTTACCCAGTCTACATTAATAGCTGTATCCCTCACGTTCATTGGGGTCCAAGTGAACATTGTGATGTGTTCAGCTACATACATTGATCTGCCTTGTTGGATTGAGTAACTGAGTTAAAGAAGCAATGTGACAGTAAGACAACAGCCAGCTATATGCCATATAAATTGTTATTTTTAACAGTAATGAATTGCATATATCCAAGGTATATAAACAAATTTTTGCTTTTAATTCTTTTGTTTATATGTCTGTCTTAATATTTGCACTTTAATTCAGTTGTAAAAAAGTTAATTGCAGTAAGGGAAAACTTTCTCTGTTTCCCTGTAGTGTGGGGCTGGACTCGCTTGTGTAATCTAGAACTGTTGGTTCTGGATGAATATGTCTTCTAGATGTGTGAATGTCTGAACTGTGTTAATTGACCTGCCGGGGCCTTATGGATGTGTGATCATTTTATACAGCAGGATTTACATTACTGCCTTTGTATTATTGCTTTCTCGCTTACATTCTGGAGAATGTAGATTTATTTAGCATACTTCTTTTAGTTCATAATTTTCTTTATCAGCACTCATTTGTAGAAGTGCTTAATTAACTATAGGGGCATTCTTTGCGGATCAACTAGTGCAAGTTCATATGCTGTTGACGAATTGGGAATTAATATCACCTTGGATAATAATGAAATGTGTGTGGTGATAGTTTTCCTTTAGACTAGTCTTCACAAAGGTTTTTTTTCATGAGTAAGCTGCCTGAAGTCAAGAAAAGTATTTGGAATCAAGTATATTAACTAGATGTTATGTTGTGTCTGCCGCACATTGGGTCGGGCTTCCCTAAGCCGTTTTACAAAGCTGTGATATAAGAGAATTAATGTTTCCAAGAGCTCAGGGGCCCAATTTGGCTCAGGAGCATGGCATGGGGAAAAGAAGCTTCAGTCTTCAACAGTCAGTGTACATGGAACTCATAATGGGGCACATATGGCACGCCATAGCTGTTTTCACTAAGGAAAATAGTGTTGGGGTTGACTAAACTCCCTCTGAGGAGGAGGACATCTTGGGTGATTCCCACCATCCAATCAGGGAGGCAGGAACTAATTTTCTTCCTTTTCCTGTCTGGCTTGTGGTTCACCCTCTCTCTCCAGTTCTGCTCCTGCCTCCAGGGAGAGCAGTCTAGTAGCAGACTATTAGAACTTCAGAGCGGAACCACAAGTGACGCCTGACACCGGTTGGACACTTGTCAGCTTCCCTCCAGTTTTGTTGGGGAATGTAGGCAGCTTGGCGGAATGTTGGACAAGTGACAGTTGAAAAGTCCATTGGACAGCAGTCAGAGAGTCAAGCTGCAAGACTAGGATGCCTACATTTCCCATCAAAACGTGAGGGAAGCAGACAAGTGTCCAACCTGTGTCAGGCGTCACTTGTGGTTCCGCTCTGTTTCACTTTCACTTTCCCATTCCTACTCCTTTGCTCTTCTCTTCCTCTAATTTTTCCTTTGTCTTTCAAACTCTGTTGACTTAAACTTTCATAGTTCCCTATCTTCTTGCTGTCCTCTTCTGTCTCTTACTACTCTTCCTGGCTGAGAGGATCACGGCAGCCATTTGGGGCAGCCGCCTACAAGATGGACGCCAGGGATTCTGGGGACAGCTTCCTAGACAACAGAGAGGAATGCTCCCCAGTATTCGCATCGAACGTGATAGGGATTAATGAATCTGGTGCCGACATGCCTTCTGCCTTGTGCGGTCTCCCAGCTACGTCGGCCTCAGAGCCAGAGAAGAGCTTCAAAAGGCCCATCCCACTGAGCGGGAGACAGAAGCCTCTGCATGCTCCTGATCTGCAGCTGGAGTTGGCGTCTTACCTCAGCCCAGGCTTTTGGCAGGGAAAAACACCAGGTTCATCTTCGTTCTTCTGTGCCTCCACACATGGGACTGCGCAGGCGCAGGCCAGCCGCCGGAGAATTTTCTAGAGCTTCCATGGCTCCGAAGGGGCCGTTTGTCGCGCGCCTCAGCGACCGTTTTCCCGCCCAAACGGTCACGTGATCCTCCAGCGACCAACGGCCCCTTCCCTCAGTTCTCTTCTTGCCGCCGCTTGGAGAGAACGTGAGCTTCGTTGCTCTGTGCTTTTGTGCTTCGTGCTTTATTCTGACTGATTGCTTGGCTTTTGACTTCGGACTTCGTGACCTCGACTATTCTTCGGATCTCGTTTGGACTTTGTTGTGGACTCGGTAATTTGACTCGGACTGTTTGTTGACCTTCCTTTTGCGTGCCCCTGAAGATGGCCTCAAAGGCTCTCTTCAAGCATTGCCTCCAATGCCACACTAAAATGGCCAAGACCGATGGCCATGAACTGTGCCTGTTCTGTTTGGGGGAGACCCATAATGTAACGGCCTGTAAGATTTGCCAGGGCTTCACCAGCAAGGCCCGACAGGAGCGCAAGGCCCGTCTTAACTCCTCTCTGTGGCAGAAGGTCATGTCCGGAGGCGCCCCGTTGCCCTCCTCCAAGGCCGGCCCTAGCCCCTCTGCCGAACGGCATTCCGGAGCTGGCTCAGTGGCCTCCGCGAGGTCGGGGTCGAAACCGCGTCCCCCGAGTGCCTCGGCGTCGAGAACGGCCTCTCCAGCGCAGGGACCGGTGCGGCCGCCCCGTAGCGCATCTTCCACCAGGTCGGATCCGAGACCGACATCGGAACCGAGGATCCGTCTACCGAGTCCCCGATCGGAACCGACGACCGGGTCGATTCCGGTAAAATCTAAGAGATCGAGGCCGAGGTCCCCTTCGAAGGCGAGGAGCGCGTCGGTTCCGAGGTCTTCTTCGGAACCGGCGAAGAAGAAGAAGAAGACCAAACATCACCGGTCGCCACATCCCGCTCCCCAGGAAGAGGTCATCGTGCTTCCTCACACGCCTTCCCCTCATCTGGATTCCCCGGAGCCAGAGGACATCTCCGTGCCGGTGCCGGATCCGATGGCCTTCGAGACGGTGCCTGCAGAATTCTCTTCGGGACCGGAGCCGAGCCCGCGCCGTCGGATCCGAACATCGCCTGCTCTTCGGTCGCCGAGGCTGGAACCGAGCCCGTCTCCTCGTCGGAGCCGTCCGTCGCCTGCCCGTCCGTCTCCACCAGCTGCCGGTCGTGAGCGACGTCGGTCTGGGGACAGTGTCCGATCGGTCCGGTCCACCGCGTCCCGACATCGACAGGCCTCCTACCTCCCCTCGCCATACCATTGCCAGTGGGAAGGGGCACCTGCAGGTTTCTCCGTGTCGGAACCGAGGCCTTCGACATCGAGGTCGACGTGGGCTCCCCCTCCGCACCAGGTTCCGGAATCCCAGCTCGGTTCCGATGAGGAGGATGTGGAGAGCTTTGGCTACCAGTCGGAGTCCTGGTCCGAACCATCGCCAGCTGAAGAGCTTGTACCATCTGCGGACTCGCCATTCGAGGACCTCCGCATCTACGCCGACCAGATGGCGAGGATGGCCAAGGCTCTTGAGATGGACATCTCCTCGGCGGTTCCCCAGACCAAGGACAAGCTCCTCAAGCGCATTTATGGAGACAACCCGGCATATGTTGGCTTCCCCATGCTCGAGGGTCTTGAGGAAATCGTGGAGAAGGTGTGGCAGGTGCCCTGCGATCAACCTCCAACATCCAAGAGGATTGAGCAGCTCTATAAGATCAAGCAGGGTACCTGGCCGGCGCTGGTGAAACACCCTCCACCTTCCTCCTTGGTCACAGAGGAGTTCAACCCCAGGCGATCGGGTCACTCCTCGGTACCTGCTGATAAGGAAGGCAAGAAACTGGATGCCATGGGCAGGCGCCAATACATTGTTTCTTCCCTAGGTCTGAGGATTGCCAACTATCAGACCATCATGGCAGGGTACCAGCTGTACCTCTGGGAGAAGTTGGCATCCTATACGCGAGACCTCCCTCCTGAGCAGAAGGCTGTGGTGTCCCTGCTGCAGACAGAGGCTGTGAGGCTGTCTAAGCAGCAGATGAACGCTGGAAGCCACGCTGCTGACACTGCTGCTAGAGGAATGGCTTCGGCGGTGGTCCTCAGGCGCCACTCCTGGTTGCGGTCTACGGCCCTGTCCCAAGAGGTGCGTTCCAGAGTGGAGAGCATGCCATTTGAGGGGGACTCGCTCTTTTCCAAAGCGACCGACGAGACCCTGAAGAAAAAGAAAGAGGACCGGCAGACGGCGCGGTCTTTGGGCCTGGCTCCAGCGGACAAGCCCTCCTCCAGGTCACGGTACGCTCCCCGATCTGGTCCTTACCATTACCAAGGCAGATACCATCAACAGCGGCCAGGCTACCAGCAGTATCCTGCCTACCAACAGCGGCCTTACCCTCCCGCACAACAGCAGAGGAGGCGTCGGCCCTTCAAGCCTCGTCCGGCACAACAACCGGCCCAGCAGAAGGATCAGCAGGGCACCGGGAGGCAGTACTGACGGGTCACGCCAGCCGTATCCCCGAACTTTTCGGACAGACTTAGTCCACTCCTCTCTGAGTGGGAGTCAATAACATCTGACTCATGGGTCTTAACTATTGTTGAACTGGGATACGGGCTGGAGTTCGTTGAGCTGCCTAGATGCAGTTCACCCCTGACAGCTGTCAATAACACTATGGCCGAGCTGGATGCGGAGATCGTGTCGCTCTTGGCCAAAGGTGCTGTGGAAGAATTGCCCTATGAGGACTCTGTAAAGGGATTCTTCTCTAGGTTCTTCCTGGTCCCTAAGAAGGATGGGGGCTTACGTCCCATCTTGGATCTGAGGGGCCTTAATGCCTTCCTCAAGGTGACCAAATTCAAAATGGTAACGTTGGCGGCTGTGATCGCCTTGCTGAAACAGGGGGATTGGTTTGCGGTTCTTGACTTAAAAGACGCATACTTTCACGTGGGCATACGGAAGGAGCACAGGAAGTACCTGAGCTTTGTTTACCGGCAACGGGTTTTCCGGTATAAGGTGCTCCCCTTTGGCCTGTCCACTGCCCCACGAGTGTTCACTAAATGTGTGGCCCCTGTGGTTTCCTTCCTACGGGAAGAAGGCTGTACCATCTTTCCGTACCTCGATGACTGGCTCATCGTGGCTGAATCAGAGTCTAGGCTGGTGCAGGACATTGGCTTGGTACTTAGCACTTGCCAACGCCTGGGGCTCCTGGTGAACTTGGAGAAATCCAAGCTGGTGCCCAGCTGCAAGGTGTCCTACATTGGTGCACTTTTAGACTCTGTGGAGGGTAAGGCCCTGCTCCCCTTGGAGAGGGCGCGGTCCCTAAGGGGTCTAGTGTCCATGTTTAAAAAGAACCGGTTCCAGTCTGTGCGCACTATCCAGTGCTTACTAGGGCATATGGCAGCGGCCACCTCTGTGGTGCCTTTCGCTAGGCTGCGTATGCGCCCTCTACAGAACTGGTTTGTGCGGAGGTATGATGCTCTACTGCACCCTCCGTCCCTCAAATTCTCTATCCCGAGGGTCATCCTCTCCTCCTTGGACTGGTGGCTGTCTGACGACAACTTGTTTAGAGGGACCCCTTTCGGGTATCAACACCATGATATCACGGTTACCACTGATGCCTCTCTGTTGGGATGGGGGGCTTACTGTGGTGATGTGTCGGTGCAAGATGTCTGGTCTGACAGGGAAAAGACCCTCCATATCAATGTGCTTGAACTAAGGGCCATTCGTTTCGCACTTGTGTCTCTTACAGCACTGCTGAGAAATCGTCATGTCTTGGTGCAGACGGACAACACGACTGCCATGTACTACGTGAATCAGCAGGGGGGCACAGTGTCCATGGCCCTGTGCCGGGAAGCCACACTCACTTGGCAGTGGGCTATCAAGAACGGCGTGTCGCTCCGTGCTATACACGTGGCTGGGTCGGACAATGCCCGGGCAGATGCCCTCAGCAGGGTCCCTTTACTGGAACACGAGTGGGAACTGAACGTAGAGTGCGTTGGGCCGATCTTCCAGATGTGGGGTCACCCGGTGATAGACGTATTCGCCACTGCGGCGACCACCAAGGCCCACACGTTCTGTTCCAGGGCAGGGAGCGACCCCCTCTCTATTGGGGATGCCTTCCAGTTTACGTGGACGCAGGGCTTGCACTACATGTTTCCTCCGTTCCCCTTGATTCCCAGGGTCCTGTGCAAGATAGAGGAGGACGGGACGGACTGCATCCTGGTGGCCCCCTTCTGGCCACGGCAGGTTTGGTTCCCGAAGCTCCTGCGAATGTCCCAACGGACATATGTGAGTCTGCCCCCTCGGCAAGACCTTCTCCTAAACGGGAGCCTAGTCCACCACGATCCCAGGAAGCTGCACCTAACGGCGTGGCGGATCATTCCTCCCCGGTAGGCTTTACTGACGAGGTGCAGAGGGTCCTCCTGAATGCTCGTCGACCATCCACTAGGCGCGCTTATGCGGCCAAGTGGCGCAGGTTTGAGCTCTGGGCACTTGCCAGAGGGGTGGTGCCTGACAACAGTCCCTTGGGGGTTGTGTTCGAGTATTTGTGCCACTTGCGTGGCCTGGGCTTGAAGGCTTCCTCCCTCAAGGTCCACCTGGCAGCGATATCAGCTGTTCACACCCGAGTTGAGGGTGCTACGGTGTTTTCTCACCCACAATCCCGCCAGTTCCTTAAGGGCATGTACAATCTTTACCCACCTGTGTCAGCGCCAGTGCCTCAGTGGTCGCTGTCCTTGGTGCTCTCACGTCTCATGTTGCCTCCATTTGAACCGATGGCTACATGCCCCTTGGATATGCTATCCTATAAGGTAGCATTCTTGGTGGCCGTCACATCGGCCAGAAGGGTCAGTGAGCTGTCTGCACTGAGGTCTGACCCTCCCTTTCTTGTGTTTCACCCCAACAAGGTGGTCCTGCGTCCCTGCCTTGGGTTCCTGCCTAAGGTGGTGTCCGCCTTCCACCTCTCGCAGGATATCTCACTGCCTGCATTCTTTCCTCAACCCTCCTCTAAGGGGGAAAAGGCCCTCCATACCCTAGACTTGAAGAGGGCCCTAGCCTATTACCTGGATAGGACGAAGGGATTCCGCACCTGTCCTCACCTGTTTGTATGTTTTGGGGCCAAGGACAAGGGTAACAGGGCTTCCTCACAGACCCTGTCTAGGTGGATTGTGACGGCCATTGGCAAGGCCTATTCCCTAGCAGGGGTGGCTTGCCCGCTTCATGTCAGAGCCCACTCCACGCGGTCCCAAGCATCCTCTTCGGCACTCCTCAGGGGGGTGCCCCTGGTTAACATTTGTAAAGCAGCCACATGGTCCTCTGCAGACACCTTTGTCAGGCATTACGCCGTTGATGTCAATGCGGAGCAGGATGTATCTGTGGCCAAGGCTGTCTTACACTCCCTTTTTTCCTGAGGGAGTTTTGGAATGACTTTCTTGGCGTACCTGTTGGGTACCCTTGAGTGAAAGTGTGTATATATGTACCTGGGGGTGTGTATATATGTAAATATTGAATATTTATGTGTCCTTACACAGTATTTTTACATAGATGTATATATGCATATCTATTTATTGTTGATCTTGTTTACTTAATAAAATTGTGTTGGACTTCACCCCCGCCTTCCTTATTGTGTGAAGCTTGGTACACTCCCATGTGTGGAGGCACAGAAGAACGAAGATGAAAACAGGGTTAACATACCTGTAACTTATGTTCATCGAGTTCTTCTGTGCTGACACACAACCCTCCCTCCTACCCCGCTGTGAACTCCAATGCACGGTATTGTGATGGCTGTAACGGATATTGGTGTTTTTAAGGTGTTACGGCTGAAGTGTGTTGGTCAAGCGGCGGCAAGGGAGAACTGAGGGAAGGGGCCGTTGGTCGCTGGAGGATCACGTGACCGTTTGGGCGGGAAAACGGTCGCTGAGGCGCGCGACAAACGGCCCCTTCGGAGCCATGGAAGCTCTAGAAAATTCTCCGGCGGCTGGCCTGCGCCTGCGCAGTCCCATGTGTGTCAGCACAGAAGAACTCGATGAACATAAGTTACAGGTATGTTAACCCTGTTAATCTCCTCAGCTCCAGAACCACAGTGAATGCGCCCATGCCAACCTCCTGGTTGGAGATTCCACAGCAGGCTTTTCCCCTTCAGATCTAGCCCTGCCTTTACAACAGGACTCTCCCTGTCAGATGGGTAACATGTGAAGGGCACAAACTTTCCTGTGTTTTTGAACCTTTTAACTTTCTAAGACTAACCACGAGGGAGGAAATATATAATCTCCGCTAGGCTGAAACCTCTGTTAATAGTGGTGTGGTGTCTACTTTCTCCTCTTTCTTCCTCCATGAGTGAAGCTGTGGCTCAGTGGAAGAGCTGCTTTGCCTGCAGAAGGATCCAGATTCGTTCCCCATTAACTCCAGTTAAAAAGATCTGGTAGATGATGGGAAAAAAACACCTCTTCCTGAGACCCTGGAGACCTGCTGTCAGTCTGAGTAGACAACGCTGACCTTGATGGACCAATGGTCTGAGTCAGAATAAGGCAGCTTCTAATGTTTAACAGACAGGGATCCCCACTGAACAGGGGGATCACCCTCAGAGAGCATCTATAATAACAAGGAGAAGGAAGAATTCCTTCAGATGTGGAGGGGGAGGAAATATCCCTGCCAGAACAGTCAGTCCAGCTGTCTGAATCTGAGGTCTACCAATATTTACTACCTAAGACATTCTCAGCCTTAGGGCTGCAGGAATTACCCTCTGGGGAGGAGGACCCTTAGACAGGGAATTGCCCGTCCTCTGACACGAGCCCAGATGACTGAAGTGTAGCCACTGAAGCATCGATCGCAGACACCTGCAACATCTCATAGCAAAGAAAGTTAGTTTTGTTTTGTTTTCCACATTAGGGGATTGCTTATTGGCTGACAGTTTAGACCACTCAGCCTTGAGCCGTCTTCCAAAATATTTTGGAAATGGGAGGACCTTTTCTGAGGAGCCTTCCCTAGGAAGAGACTCTTGTTTCCCTGGGTCTGGATTTGGTAGGATCAGTCAGAGAGATCTTAGACAATAAGAGAGAGGCTGTGCTGAAGAGAGCTCACAAGGCCATGGCCATGGCTATTAAGGCTACAGCCACTGCCTCCATTGCCACCAGAGTGTCAGCAGTATGGATCAGAAAACTGATCCCACTTCTCCCATACAACAGTAGATGCCCCCCTTGAATGGGCAAACAGAATTTTAAAGGCCAGTACCTTCAAGGAAGATACCATCCTGGATGCACTTACCTTTTCTTCCAGGACTATGGCCTTGGCAGCAGTAACAAGTAGGCACCCTTGACAAAGAGCATGGCCAGCAGATTTACACTCTAAAAATATCGTCCTGGCTTACCACTTTCAGAGAGACAAACTATCTGGGGATGCCCTGGGAAAGATCTAGGTTGAGACCCAGGACATAAGAAAGTGTTGCCAAAAACACTCAATCTGAGAGGCGATCCCTTGGCCTTCAGCCATTTTATTCACTACACACTCTACTAAGGTCCAGACAGGATTCCAAGTGACCATCCTGGGGTTAATCTAGACATCTCTTTAATGAGGGAGGGGGTCCTTTAGTATAGTAGTTAAGTAACTGAATTGTTATGCAGTACTCTGCTGGTTCAAATCTTACTACTGCCATGAACTTACCACATGGCCTTGGGTAAACCCTTCCTCAGTCCCTGCTCCCCAGCTGTATTGTGAGGGATAATGCTTACTTTGTCCCAAGATCAAACAGACAGTTCTTCACATGTGGAAAAAGATCTGACCTTGATACCAAGTTCTCTAAGACAGGACTCGCAAGCCATCCCTGTGAGAGGCCAGGTACTCCTTACCATCAAGCCTGGGTCGACACACAGGCAGACAGCTGGACCTTAGAAATAGTCTCACAAGGTTATTCCATACAATTCAAAAACTACCCACCAGAACATTTTGTCATCTCTCCCCTACAAAAAATCTTAACTCAAACTGTAATCCAACACCTGGGCATTCAAGCGGTGGAGAATGTTCCCCACAATGAAAAAGGAAGGGGGAATCTACTCAATCTCCTTCACAGTCCGTAAAAAGTATGGGGACTGGAGGGCATTATTAGACCTCAACTTTTTGAACAAGTTTATCAAATTGTGTCACTTCTGAATGGAAACTCTGCTCAGTCACAGAGGCCATTCAACCAGAAGAATACATGACACATACAGATCTCACGGACGCATACCTCCATGTTCCGATTCTCACAGCTCATCAACAATACACGAACAGCCCGTCAACAATGGTGTTGTTTGTCTTTTTTGGCTGAGTTGGAGCTGATTGCAGAGGGGGGTTGCTACTAACTGGAGAGTGTCTGTTTTACCTGGGGCTAACTGCTGGCCCCACCCTGTACTGAGTGAGCCTTGATTGAATTAGGCTCCTCTTCACCAGAGGCACATCACATCCATCTGGGCTCTGAGAAGGAGAAGGAGAAGGAAAGGGAGCTGCAGCTAGTACACTTGGAATATACTTGGGAGGCAGTGATGTCGACAGAAGGCCCCTTTCCAGTCACCTGCATGGAGTGTGCTATGCTTGTTTTCCTCCCGGAAGAGAAGGAGGGCTTGACTTGTCAGAAGTGTAAGCTGGTCAGGCTTTTGGAGGAGAAGATTCAGAGCCTGGAGGAGAGAATCACCACCCTTCAGGAAATCAAGGAAGTGAGGCTTTTATTGAGAAGAGCCTGGGGGCTCTGCACAAACATGAAGAAATAAGTCCAAGAGAAGAAAGAAGAGTCGATCTCCTGTCTGAGCCTCCTCTCAGTTCTGCAGTACAAACCAGAAGACGTGGACTAAGGTGATGCTCTGGTCCATTGGAGGTCAAGAATCGTTTTGAGGTGCTTGAGATAGTGACGGAGACAAGAGTGGAAGGAGAACCACAAAAACCTGGAGGAGGGAGTGAAGAGGGCATGGAGCCACACGGAAGTGGAAGAAAACGGAAGGTGGTGGTCATCGGGGACTCTCTGCTCAGGGGTATGGAACGTCATGTGGCCAGGCCAGATCCCCTACTCTGAGAGAAATGTTGCTTGCTAGGAGCCAGAATTCAGGATATTACAAGCTGACTGCCAAAACTGATCAAACCGACTGATCAGTACCCGTTTGTGCTGGTTCACATGGGAACGAATGACACGGCTGCGAATACCATCGCAAGAATTAAAGAGGACTATCAAGCTCTTGGAAGGCAGTTGAAGACAATGGAGGCACAGGTGGTATTCTCTTGTTCCTGTCAAAGGAAGAGGAATGCAAAGGGAGCAGACCATACTCGAGGTGAATCATTGGCTGAGGTGGTGGTGCTGGCAGGAGCGCTTTGGGTTCTGGGACCACAGGATAAATTTTCTTAGAGAAGGCCTTCTAGCACATGATGTGGACAAAATTGAGAAGGTGCAGAAGAGAGAAATGAGAATGATCAGGGGTCTGGAGACTGAGCCCTATGAGGAAAGGCTGAGGGTCTTGGGAATGTTTAGTCTGGAGAAGAGGAGATTGAGGGAGGGCATGATTGCTCTCTTTAAATATTTGAAAGGCTGTCATTTGGAGGAGGGCAAGGAGCTGCTCCAGTTGGTAGCAGAGGATAGGACTCGAAGCAACGGGCTTAAATTACATGCAGAAAGGTACTGGCTGGATATTAGGAAAACCTTTTTCACAGTCAGAGTAGTTCAAAAGTGGAATCAGCTGCCTAGGGAGGTGGTGAGCTCCTCTTTGCTGGCAGTTTTCAAGAAGAGGCTAGATGAATATCTGTCAGAGATGTTTTAGGCTCATCCTGCATTGGGCAGGGGGTTGGACTAGGAGGTCTGTATGGCCTCTTCCAATTCTGTGATTCTGATAATCTCTGATAGCAAATTGCATCCATGTAGGAAAAGATAAAAGTCCAGTGGCTCCCTAAGAACTAACATTTATTTGCTATGAGTTTTTGTGAGTTCAGTAGGTATCTGTGTTTCACGGTGACTGTTGCTGTGGCTTCACAGAGACTGAATTCTTCAGCCCAGACTGACAACAGTCTTGTTACAGGTAGTTGCATCCCTGCTTTCCCATGGGGACAAGTGGGAAAGTAGTATACTCCATATTTGTCACTGTGCCAAAAAGAACGGAGATTGCGGGGCAATACTAGACAAAATATTAGACAAGTCCATCAAACTGAGGCATCTCAGATAGGAGATGATGAGATCCATCACCAAACCCCTGAAAATGGAGGGCCTATAGCTCAGTGACAGATCACCTGCTTTGCATACTGAAGGTCCCAGGTTGAGCTCCTAGCGCCTGTTGTTCATGGATCTCAGGGCTAAACCACAGCAGAGGAGTACCTTATTACACTAGATGTAACGGAAGCATATCTCCACATTCCGATCTTTTCTGGACATAGAAGATCCATTTCTTTGCCAGAGGGCTTACATCTACAGTTTAGAGCACTTCCATTCATTCTCTCCATGGTACCGAGAGCCTTCACAAAGAATTTGATCAACCTAGTTGTAACGCTAAGGGAGAAAATCATTTATGTACACCCTTATCTGGACAACTTGCTGATCAGGTCATGCTCTGCGTGCCTACAAGCTTACGGTTCTTGATCAACTTACAGTGAAGTTCCTTATAATCCAAACAGTGACTAGAACATCTGGGAGCCCTATTAGACACAACATGCAATTGTTTCTTCCTAACCAAAACAGTGCCAAAGAAGAAAAAGGAGATGTCACAAGCAATCATCAACGCCAGGTATTCATTGATGACATTTGTAAAACTGATAAGTCTACTGATTCCGAGTATCAACTTTATCCAATGGCGGTGACTGCATACAAGACCCTTACAGTGACTTCTGAGACATTTCCAACTACAAATTATGAACAA
This sequence comes from Eublepharis macularius, assembly GCF_028583425.1. Taxonomy (NCBI): domain Eukaryota; kingdom Metazoa; phylum Chordata; class Lepidosauria; order Squamata; family Eublepharidae; genus Eublepharis; species Eublepharis macularius. Next base: position 75,878,140 of record NC_072798.1, read on the forward strand.
AAAAGATCTTTCCATTCAGGTTACCTTCATGATAAAAAAAAGCCTCCTATGGACAAGGATGACCAACCTTCTGCAAGGAAAGCAATACTGGATTCCAATAATGGAAAAGGTTTCCATGGGCCCCAGTCTGTCTGGATGGGGAACAGCACTAGAAGATCTACCAGTGCTAGGTCAGTAGTCCAGCAATGAGATGAGACCCTTTGTCAACCTACTGGAGCTTCGGGCAGTTTATCTAGCCCTAGTATATTTCAGGCCATGAATACTAGATGAACACATTCCAATTGGAACAAACAGCATGTTGACGAATTAAGTGGACAGATATTTCACCAAGTGCTGAAGTAACTGATGTGTTGATGTCACAGTGGCCATGTGTTCTGCTCTTTGCCTTCCAACCACTCTGATTCTCCTGAAGCTAATCAGGAAGATCAGGGAACAACAAGAACAAAGAAAGCAGAAATCATAGTGGTAGCACCCAATGTCCCCAGCGCTCACAATTCTCCTTTCTTCAACAGTTGCCAACACTTGCACCACTGACTCTTCCAATATCTCCAGATATACTCCAGCAATACCCAGTTTGGCATTCACACCCAGAATGGCTACATTTAACCCAATGGAGAGTGAGCAGGACTACCGCTCTCGGCTAGGCTATTCTCAAGAAGTAACCAACATGCTACTGGTCTCTAGGAGACAGTCCACTAACAGGATATATAATGCCTCACGGAAAGCCTTTGCAGGAGATGCAGAAGAAAAAGAGGTTAACATAATGAAACCCAAAACCAAATCCATTCTATCCTTCCTACAATATTTAGATGAAGAGACTCCAATGTGGATTATACCTGCAGAAGTCGTAAATCCAAAGGTGGAATATGATGGAGATGAGTGGAGGACATACAAAGAAATTTTAAGAGTAGATTGTGATAAATATATACTTAAAACCAATGAAGAACTGCCGTTTCAGTATGGTTGGTTTCAGTATAGACAAATAAAAGACTTATATGATACAGATCGTAGAAAGGTAGGATTTAGGACTAAAAACTTGGAACTAGAAGAATGTTTACTTCAAGAGGGGAAAAAGATGATATCTAAAGTATATAAGATTCTGTTAAAATGGTTTACAGAAGATGAGATAGTTAAAAGTACAAATGGTGAAATGGGCAATAAATTGTAATAAAGATATACCGATGGAAGCTTGGGAAAGGTTGTGGAAAAATACTATAAAAAGTTCAACATGTACCACTATAAGAGAAAATGTGTATAAAATGATGTATTGATGGTATTTAACGCCAAAAAGGTTAGCAAATGGTAATAGTCAAATGTCAGATAAGTGTTGGAAGTGTAAGAAACATGAAGGTTCTTTTTATCATATGTGGTGGACTTGTGAAAAAGCTAAACAATTCTGGGGGGAAATTGTAGAGGTCATGTCAGATATTTTACAGAAAAATGTGATTAAGAACCCAGAATTGTTGTTATTAAGTATGAACCTAGAAGAATTTGATAGAATGGACAGAACAGTGGTGTTTTATATGATTACTGCGGCTAGGCTGTCTTATGCACAGTTGTGGAAGACTCAAGAGATACCATCAGTGGAAGATTAGTTTCTGAAATTACTAAATATGGCAGAAATGGACAAGCTAACAAGGAAATTGAAAGAACAAGATACTGTGGAATATGTTATGAGTTGGGAGAAACTTAAGAATTATGTGGAAAAAAAGTGGGACATGAAAGGCAAAATGTGGTCTTTGGATAATTGTTAAGAGGGGAGAATAGATCTTTCCTCTATAGTAGTTAGAGGTGAAAATATGGATAGTGTGTAAGTAAGAATGATATAGTATATTTTATATTATAGTCTTGAAAGTAATATTAGAGACTTACTTTAAACATGGTAGATATAGACATGTTATACTATATGTTATAATGTAGAAATTAATATTATAGGAGATAGTGATGTAATATAGATGAAGGGAATGGAAAACTGTTGGAAGTCAACTGAAAAGGGGGGGAATGGGTGGGAGTGATATAATGTGATGGATATTGATATTGAATATTATGATTTGTGTATATTGACCCATCCAATAAATATCCTTCCTATAGGTTGAACATGCAAGTGGTTTCAGAGCCTCCACCTTAAGACACCAGATCACTGTCTTAACAACAGTGCTGCCACACTACCAGGGTCTGAGTCTTTCCAGACACCTGGCGTAGGTAGTTTCTTCAAGTGTGGTACTCTGAAGGATCTGCCACAGGTTCACTGATTTCTGACTTGGAAATTGTCTACAGGTTTGTTGACTCTTACCAGATACCCCCTTGAGCTTATCAAGGAAATTCCTCTTAAGTAGCTGAGGATGAAAACTTTGTTCCTTACTGCAGTTATATCTGCAAGAAGGGTATTGAAATGAGGTGTCCTGTCAATTAGCTCGAACTATGTGTCTTACACAAGGACAAAGTGGTTCTGAGAACAGATCCTACCTTCATACCAAAAGTGATCTCTCCCATAGATCACTGGAATTATGTCTACAATCAGTTGCCCGAATACTTCTCATCCCAAAAAAGAAACATGGTATACTCTGGATGTAAGATGCACTCTAAAAGCCTTTATTTACAGAACAGAGCAACTCTGGAAACGTACTTCCTTATTTATCTCTGTATCCTCACTGAGTAAAGGAATGAGGATGTCTACATTGGCTTTTAGCAATAATCTCAAGGCATGCATCATAGACACACATAATTTTTTTAAAAAACTAGACATACCAGCTAGGATTACTGCTCATTTAGTACAAAGTGCCTCAACCAGTGCAGCATTTGCCAAACATGCTACAGTCAAGATTTGCAAGGCATCTATTTTAGTCATCTGTATCTACCTTGTTAAACACTATAAGCTGAACACTTATGACTTAGCTCATGCAGCGTTTGGCAGAAGAGTATTACAACATATCTTTTGACAAGATGATGATGACCCAGATGATGATGAGGGAGAATGGACCATTGGATACTCACTGTGAAGGGTATTTCTCCTCTGAGGAAAGGAGGACATCTTGCCCCTTCTGAAGTCATCATCAACTTCATTACCTTCTGCCTATTGAATACATTTCCTGTTCTCAGCCTTGTTCCTTTACCTGTCGTTTCTCACCTATTTCTATGTTTGTTGTTCAGATTTTTCAGAGTATTTCTTCCTGCACTGTTCTGATGCTATTACTGCTTTCAGAATCAAATTAGCTGGATGGAAGGGTGACTCCCACTAGGAAGACAAGAAGTTCAGATTTTTTTCTTGCCTCCCTGAATGGAGGGTGGGAATCACCATCAGGATGCCCTCCTTTTCTCAGAGGAGATGGACCCTTCACGATGAGTATCCATTGGTCCAGTTTGGTAAAAGGGATTCCCCTCCTGAGGTAAAAGTTTGCGATAAAGTAAGGAGGAGCTTTAATAGAAACCCAAAGCAGTTTAACAGAACAGACAAGTTTGGCAAAAGGGGTTGGCCTCCTGAGATAAATGTTTTGAGGTAATGTAAGGAGGAGCAGCAGTAAGGAACCCAGAGACTTTCGAAGAAATAGAACAGGTGTTTCAAAAATGATTTGATGCTCCTGTGGTAAAATCAAAAAGGGTAGAGTGAAAGGAGTCATCACTAATATGTCGCTTAAGAAACTAACGCCAGCAGCAGTGAAATAGGGAGGTGCTGAAGTGATTATTAGTAGTAACAGTGAAGTGAAAAAAGAACAAGAATCTTTAGAAATGCAGGAAGAAGGGAAAGAACTGAATTAGCCAAACTAGCAGCTCAAAGAGAAAAAGAGAGAAACAGAGAAGAAAGACGAAGGGAAAGAAAAATTTGAATTAGCCAAAAGGCAACAAGATCAAGAATTAGAAAAGATCAGACTTGAGAAAGAGACAGCAATACAAATACAGACGCTTAAATTGAGAGAAATTGAACTGGGAGGAGTTAATCCAGCCCCTAGGACACAGGACAACTACCTAGGGTAGATATGAAAAGATTTCACAGATTTCAGAAGGGGGATAATTTACAGGCCTATTTTGTTTTGAGACAGCCTGCAAAAATTTCAGTATCCCAGATGACCAGAGAATGATCTACATAAGATCTCAGATCTCTGGTAGCCTGAGTGAACTGTACAGTGAAATGGGGGATGGTGAGGTAAATGATTTATGATGCATTTAAAAAACAAGCCAAGCAAAGGTTTGGAGTGACCCCAGAACGTAGGAAGCAGTTTAGAAGTTCAAGAAAGAAACCTAAGGAGACCTATGCTCAGGTAGCCTGTAAATTAGAATGATTACTGAAACTATGGATAGAAAAAGCTGAGAGCTGGCAAGATGTCAATCTTTTAGGACTGGAATAGTTTTATAAAATTATATCCCCTGAATAGTGGTGTCTGATACAAGGTAAAGAGCCAGAAACGGTAACTAAAGCGCCTGAGATCACGGATAAGTTGGTGTTGATAAAAGGGGAACCAGGAAGAAAAAATTTCTCCTCAGAAAAGTATTTTAAAAGGTATGAGCCACATAAAGAACCTTGCCTGCCTGAAAGACATCATACAGGGGATGATGACAAGAGAAACATCTCAGGGCATGGACAGTTTTTACCAGTGGGGTGAAACAGGACACATGCGGTACAGTTGTCCCAAACTGAATAAACAAACAAACCAAAGCAAGTGAATATTATCAAACAAGTGCCCTCTGTGCCTCAGCAGTGAAAACCAACCACCACAGAGAGCTTAGAATGTTCAGAGGCTTCTGTGAAGACCCAGACATTAAAGAGACCAACCACCATTATTAACCCCTAAGAGAGACAGAGACAACCCCTAAGATAGATGCTGATTACAGCGAACCTGATAGTGGATGGATCCCAAGTGTTGTTATGGAGGGATTCAGGTTCTGAGGTGTGTGTTATTAAACTCCACTTGTAAAGTCAGAAAGCCTAGTGGATGGGAAAATCATGATTATTAAAGGACTAGGAGGTCCTGCTTTCTCAGGGCGTGTTGTCAAAGTGAATATATAATACAAAGACTGGCAAGGACTTTGGCAAAGTAGATGTGCAGTATGAGATCCCTGTTCCTATGATCCCGGGTAATGACCTAGCCAGGTATGTGGAAAAGGCAGATATTAACAGTTATCTAAAAATAAAAATGCAACAAGATGCATCTCCACTAGAAAAAGGGGTGGGCACCCAGAAATCTCACAAAGGAACCTCTGAGGAGGGAGTCAAGGAACAGTATTATCTGAAGGAAAACAGTGTGATTCCAAAGGGAAAACAAGGATCCACTGAATTTATATCAGAAAACGAACAAGAGGATACATTAAAATCTTTAACAGACACAGCTAAGTCAGATCTTGCCTACTCATCATTTGAACAACCAGTGAGTTCTATAGACAAACCAGACAAATCATACAGAGTGCTTAAGAGAAGGAACCATGTTATATTTAAACCACAGAAACAATTAGTGGTGCAGAAGCAAAGTAGGGTGGACTTGCTAAGGGTGGCATACACATATCCGTTTGCTAGTCATCTGGGTGTGTACTCTTTTCTATTTTGCCACTACAGACTAACACGGCTAACTCCTGTGGGCATGTACAGCATCTATAGCAAGTGGCCAAAAATATGACAGAAGATAGCAAGACTAACCGTAAAAGAGTATGTTGGAACATCTCGTAGTAAACCTCAAGGCAATTACCTTTTAATTGTTAGCATTAGAACATCGATACAGCAAACACTAAGACTTAAATAAGAAAGTACCTCAGAATGGTCATGGACTGTGAGGCAATGGTGACAGAAGGAGGAGAAAAGGATAATGTAAATCCCCAAAGTGAACACTTTAAAACAACAAATGCACCCTTGTATGGGAGAAATAAGAAAATGCCTACTGAAGATCTTGCAGCACTACTGCCAGATGACAAAGGGGATTGCCAGACACTAGATAACCGTGAAACATTCTCTGGCATGCTTAGATGAAATTCTAGAGAGACGTTGGCCAAGCCCACATTTGATTTTCCTGAGCAGCATGAAAAGAGAGGTCAGAATATATTACAGTTTTTTCCTGAGAAGAAAGGAGAAGGGGCTGAACTCGACAAAGGAAACAACCACACACAACCAAAAGAGATGGTAAGACACTCATGTACAATATCAAGTGACCTGGGAAGATGAGGTTATTGAATTGGTTCTGGGCAAAAGAACCAGGGTTCAAGATGCCAGAGAGAAAACAACCAAGATTGAGCTGCGAGGGTTTGTACTTAACCTCACAATTGAGTATAATATTATTATTATAGTATCTTATAGTATATCATATAAGGACCCTTTAGGGAACACAATGCCTACATGTTACCAACCAGTTAAATAAAGTGTGTGTCTGCCCGTTTTACTGATTGTGGGCCGCTGAGAAGGGTTTAAACAAATAAAAGGAGATGCCAGAGCGTGGGATTTGGATAGGTGTAAGTCCAGAGGGCAGTTACCTCAAAAGTCTCCCTCGTGCCTCTCTTCTCCTCCCCACTCCTATACACATGACATCACAATATAAAAGTGGTGACAGCACAGCTGCCACAATCCCTTTCACCAAAATGTTCTCCTGAGATGTTTCGTTTTGTACCTTATGTGGAGTAATACAATGTGGAATAGGGTTCCCAGGTGCCCACTGATGGAGAGTAAACTCCCAGTGGTTTGCCCTTGTGGCCACCAATTGCTGGTGATTTGCAAGAGATGGCAAGCTGCCTGGTGATCACCCTCCATTGGCAGGCAACTCAGGCAAACCCACAACGTGTGCACTCCTGGCTGGACATGACAGCATCACTTCTGAAAGTGATGTCATTGAGCTCTGGCCAGGAGTGCACACATGTAAAGGAAAGAACACCAATGAGTACCACTCCCCTCCTCCATTGGTTGCCTTGGAGACCTGGCAACCCTAATGTGGAAGCCTTCCTGATCTCTGCAGGAAGGTGGAGGAACAACAGAGAATGCTTGGTACAGGCAGCTGTTGATTTTAGTCAATTGTAGGGTGAAACCTTCAAAAGGTCTTGCTTAGTTGAGTAAAGTTGGTGGAATGGAGCATATTGAGGGAGGCAGTCCTGTAGATATGAAGAACTTCATAGATGATAACTAGCACTGTGAACTGAACCCAACAACTAATCAATAGCCAGCGGAGAAACTGCAAATGTAATATACTCACCCCACTTAGCTCCTAATAGTAACCATGCTGTGGCATTCTGTAGCAGCTGACTGGTCTGATCTGTCTTTAAGGGCAGTCCCATGTAGAGCATGTTACAACAGTAACAGGATATTTTGTAAATCTATTTTTGCAAATAAGAGCATTGTGCTTCAGTTTCTGTACTAGAGAACTTTTTAATCAATGCTTTTTTAAGCTAACATAAACGCTTCCTGGTGTGACAGTTCTGAACCTCCGGAGTGTGGTGGTGAGCTTGAATCCGCATGTGTTTTGCAGAGGACCTATATTGCCTCTGTGTATATGTCGGTGAGATTGTGTTATCAGAAATTGGTGGATGATTCAAGGTCACCTTTCTCACACGAGAGATTCCTCTACCACCCCAAAACTTATTTTTGTCCGAGCTTAATTTTGTATTATCAAGCTTTTAATGGCTTCGAAGTCTAATGACTGTTCTCAGATTCCACTGAAGTATAAATCCATATATTGTTCTGTGTAGGTTGTAGTTTTGCTATGAAAATACATACTGAGATTCATAATTAGTTGATGTTTAAAAATAAAACAGTTTAATATAATTAATAGATTATTGTTTAATGCCATGAAATAAGAATTGCACTGAAATGTGTTTTTATATAATTCTCTATTACTTCATTTATATTCTTTGTGTCTACTTTTATTCATAGCCATTGGGAATTTTGCTACCAGCAATAAAAGACAACTACCATGTTGTACTGTACAGTGTAGATATTGTAAATTTTGGTCTTGCTTTCCATTGATCTGAATTACCCTGTGGGAATCACATTCAGCTGATTTTTATTTCCTGAGTCAGAAATTCTGTTTTACCCATCTTTGGGGCTTTCAGGAGTTATTCTCTGTGGGCTATCAAGTATTGCACATGAAAGAAAAGGTTCAAAGGCATATAAAAAAGGCTGAGGTCTGAAATGTTTACTTAACACTGCATTGCTTCTCCTTTTTTAATATTTTTTTTTCAAAACATTTTCCAGACTGGGGAAATAGCAGGAAGGCTTAATAAATTTATACTTTCTATATGCTGTTGTCAGTCCTTTATATAAACACACATTTCGTTAGTTGCCTGGCATTCATCAGTAGTAAACTTGAAAGTACAACAGCTTGTTTGCATCTATTTTGCCTGTTAATTTAACAGCCTTGCAATTTTTATAATTGTATTCATATTGTTGTTAGACTTCTATTCTTCTGGGCTCTCTTTTTTGTTTGTTTGAAATTGTAAGCTTGGCAAGATGCTTTAAAATACATTTCTTAGAGATTGTATGTTGAAATTATATGAAAGTTGCATTAGAACAGATGGAACCATTGTGGGCTGATAGATCTAACTATGATGATCTCTGAGCATGAGTCACAGAATCACAGTTTCCATCTTTCTTCTGCCATTAACAGCAGAAAAAAAGTTCTTCATGTAATGCATAATAAATTAGAGAATTTGCTTTGATATGATATGGTTTTAAAAGACCACAAGCCTTTAAAATAATGGTTGGTGAATTTTGTAGAGAATAGTTTTATCTACAGCTGTTAGGCATGATAACTAGTAGAGCCTCCAATTTCAGCAGCAGTATATTCCTTAATATCAGATGGCAGAGAGCTGTTGCTTTCATGGCTTGCTTGTGAGTTCACTGGAGGCATCAGTCTTACAAGTATTTGAAACAGAATGTTTGCCTGCGTTCGGACAGCATGATGAACTATTATTTATAAGCTGGGTTGATCAAATCATGGTTAGTGTGACATCTGTATGCTGATGACATAGCAAACCAGGGATCTTGATTAGCATCGAGCTGAGATTTCAAGTTAGGGTTTTTGGCTGAATTGTTCTTCACCATTACTAACTGTGGTTTATTATGACATCTGAATCCTCAGCCTAACCACAGGAACAGCAGGAAGTATTAACTTCCTATTGAGAGGTAGGAGGTAGGAAGTAAAACAAACAAATAAATGATAAATTTTTATATACAGATCTAAATTTTTAAATAAGTCTGACAAAATTATTAAGATGTTACTAAATATGTGGATAACCTACATTATCAGTGTGTGATGTCATCTGTTGCATGGGGGGGTTCACAAAAAAAGGCCAGGGCAAGACCCTGGTTGGGGGCTTCAGAAGCAGTGGATAGCAGCAGCCGCACTTCAGACCTGAAGGGTAGCGTGGAGAAAGCTGAGGTGATGTTAAATGTCCATGCAATAAAACTAGTTTAAATAGTTGGTTTTTTGAACAGAATTTGCATCCCTATAGCCCAGGTGAGCCTGATCTCGTCAGATCTCAGAAGCTAAGCAGGGTTAGCCTTGGTCAGTAATTGGATGGGAGACCACCAGCGAAGACCAGGGCTGCAGAGGCAGGCAATGGCAAACCACCTCTGTTAGTGTCTTGCCATGAAAACCTCACCAGGGGTCCGCTATAAGTCAACTCTGATTTGAGTGCATTCTCCACCACAATGGGAAGGAAGGCAAGAGGCAGACAAATCAGAGCTTATGTACAAACCAGGATTTGTTACTGACATCAGGTAAAGTAACTAGAGTTGCTAAGACATGACTTACTCTGATGTCTGAGTTAAACATTGTCCATTCGTACAGGTCTTATGAGAATATTGGCTGTTCAAATTGGATTAAAGTTATTGGATGATATTAATATAATCTACTAGCTTGATACCTGTGCTTCGCTCCGGTATTTAACTACTTTAAATCCAGTTATAATACTTATGGGTATGGAACATTTTTTTTTTTGAGTTGGCAACCCTAGTAAACTTTGAGGTGAAGACTGGGAGGTGCATTTTACCTCAGAACACATTCAATGACTCCCACTAGCAACTGCATACTGTTTAGAATGGGGGGGCAGGGTGAGGACCAATCAGGCTGCATATGCAAATGACCTTGAAAGGCTGGCCCAATCAGGGAAGAGGGCCAAGCTGGCAGTGGGGCAGGGGTGCAAGCAGGCAAGAGCTTGCCAGCCACACAGAGAAGCTGTATCCCTTTGGGAAAATACATCTCACCCCTTTTTACCCCCTTAGGGGGCGAATTTCTTAAAATCTCTTCTTAGTGGGTGTTTACATCACGAAAGGAATGTTCTCCACAAATTTCATGTTTCTAGGGCCAGGGGTTGGGCTGGGAGGTGATGAATTACTGTTCCCTCTAAGATGTGCAGTGCTGTGAGCCAAAAATGTATTTTGTGAGCTGAAACTTGCATAAAAATTTATTTTGTGAGCTGACTTGCATAAAATTTTTGAGAGCGCCTTTTTAGAAAAAAAATTGCAATCTGCAAACATACAAACATTTGGCTACCACATAAATCAGTTTGTAGAAGCTTATAACCACAACCTTATAAATATCTGAGAATTAATTTTAAACTGTATTTTAAGCATGTTTTTAAAGAATGTTTTATACATTATACCTGTAAACGTAAGTCACATTTCATTACAGAGACTTTCAATTTAACTTCTCTCTTCTTCCTTTCTCTGTTTTCCAGAACTTGAAAACACTGGTATTTTATTGATATTGAGCCAGAGGAGGCTGGAGCAGAGGGTCCAGAGGAGTTAGCCGTGTTAATCTGTAGTAGCAAAATAGTAGAGTCCAGTAGCACCTTTAAGACTAACCAACTTTATTGTAGCATAAGCTTTCGAGAGCCACAGCTCTCTTCGTCAGATGCATCTGATGAAGAGAGCTGTGGCTCTCGAAAGCTTATGCTACAATGAAGTTGGTTAGTCTTAAAGGTACCACTGGACACTTTACTATGGAGCAGAGGGGAGTCTGAGAGGAAAGCTACTCATGTGAAAAATGTACCAAGTCAAACAGGACTGAAAAAGAAGGGGGTGAAAGGACTAGATTATAAAATACAGGGCAAATGTCTTCCCTGGCAGCAGAGTCAAGGAAGAGGGGATATGGGCAAGTCAAAGAGAATAGAGATGCTGCTTCTGGGTTTTGAAGCCAAGCTATCCTTGGTCCCTTACCTTGCTCACGTGGGATTATTCCCCCCGCCCCAGCCCCCTCCCTCCACCATTGCCACTGAAAGAGACACAAGGGAGAGTGGGTCTGTTTAGAATTTCACATGCCTTCCTTCTCTCAGAATGCTAAACTTACAGTTCAACCCTCCTCAAGCCAAACTCAGAGGTGTTTGTTGGTGAGGCAGATCCTGAGATTTCCTGTTATGAAGAAGAAAGGAAAGGAGGGAGAATGAGAAAGAGATGGAGAGCTAGTTTTGTGCTTGCAACAAGCCACTGAAGGTGCATTTTACTTAAATTTAAACAAAAGGTGTCAGCTTTATGCATGCAAAAAAGGGGACAGAGATTGCTCAGAGAAATGCCCTGATGCTCAAACTCAAAGGTGGCAGAAGAAGAATTTCTTCTACATGTGCAGAAGGGGAGTAGGCTTGCCATTCTCCTGGTGGTGGCTGGAGATCTCCCTGAATTACAACTGATCTACAGGCAACAGAGATCACTTCCCCTGGAGAAAATAGTTGCTTTGGGGGTGATCACTATTGTACTGTACCCTGCCAAGGTACCTCCCCTCCCCAAACTCTGCCTTCTCCAGGTTCCATGACCTAAATCTCTAGGAATTTCACATCCTTCACCAACAAGCCCTCAGTGTCACAGGACAAGCCTACCCCACTGCTATCCTGTGCCATCCTTCATTCCCGGGCCCTCATTGTTGCAGGCCAGGCCTGTCCCAGCGCTATCCTGTGCCATCCTTCATCCCCGGGACCTCAACGTCATGGGTGAGGCCTGTCCCAGTGCCATCCAGTGTCATCCTTCATCCCTAGGACCTCATTGTCGCAGGCCAAGCCTGCCCCAGCACCATCCTGCTCCATCCTTCACCCCCAGGTCCTCATTGTCACAGGCCAGGCATGCCCTGGTGCCATCCTGAGCCATCCATCCCTGGGGCCTCATTGTCGCAGGCCAAGCCTTCCCCGGCGCCATCCTTCATTCCCGGGCCCTCAACATCATGGGTGAGGCCTGCCCCGGCGCCATCCTTTACTCCGGGCCCTCATTGTTGCAGGCCAAGCCTGCCCCGCACCATCCTTCACTCTGGGCCCTCAGTGTCACAGGCCAAGCCTGCCCCAGAACCATCCTTCATCCCCGGGCCCTCAGCATTGCAGGCCAATTCTGTCCCAGCACCATCCTGCTCCATCCTTCATCCTGGGGCCTCAGCGTTGCAGGCCAAGCCTTCCCCAGCGCCATCCTTCATCCCTAGGCTCTCAGTGTCGCAGGCTAGGCCTGCCCCAGCACCATCCTGTGCCATCCTTCACCCCGGGCCCTCAGCGGTGTAGGCCAAGCCTGCCCTGGTGCCATCCTTCACCCTGGGCCCTCAGAAGTGTGGGTCAAGCCTGCTCCAGTGCCATCCTGCTGCATCCTTACCATTCAGAGGGCGCCAGCTGAGCAGGAAGTCGAGGCCATCAGAGAGGAATCATCTCTGCGCTCCTGAAGCAATCATGTGCGCCAAGAGATAATATTCTGTGCGCAATTGTGCACAAGCGCACACTAGAGGGAACGCTAGTCAGGACACTTGCCTTTATAGATTGGCTCTCATTTAGACGTTCATGTCTATGCTTTCTGCTGCATTTAATGTTGCCGTGATACTGAAGAGAAACTACACAAAATTGAAGCAAAATTAAGCATTTTATGCTACAGGAAGAGAGTAGTCCTGTAGCATGGCTCTGTAATATATTTTTGTGCGTTTTAACTGTTGATGAATTCACATTATTTACGTTGTTCTAGCTTTAAGATTTTTGAGGCGGAAGGAATGTAACAAAAATGTATGCTAAAAAGAATACTTTTAATTAGTAATTTTGTAAAAGTTTGAATTTTCCTTTATATTTTACTTGTTTGTATCTTTTGAAATCTCATCCTTGGATTTGTTATGGTAGATCATTTTGAGCTACTTTCTACTGCATTTTATCATAATGCGCTTTGAGTATAAATAAACTGTGGTATGCTAAACCTAATAGCAATTAAACTGGAAGTGTTTGTGTTTCATTGCTGTGAACTTCGCAGAAATGTTTCCATGACAACCTCCATGCTAGTTAAAGCAACCAGAGGTGATCAACAGTTTATATTTTTTTCTTTTTGAAAGAATGGAATTTGTGTTGACAGTTTTGGCCTTTAATGGCACTTTTGTACTGTGTGAAAGTATTTGTTTACTAGATCATATGCTGTTAACTGTCAGGCTGAGGTAGAATGACTGCTTTTGATAAAAGACTGCATTTCATTTCTTAAGTCCATGAAGCCTTAGCTCTTTAATTATCCACGCTGGTACCAAAGTCTCTGTTTGTTGTATGATTTAAAAATTAAACATAGTAGACTTCAGTTAATTCTGACTCGGATATTCTTTTAAATGTGAAATCTGAAAAGCATTTCTATCTAAAATGTTAATACTAAACTTTTTGTAGTGACATGTGAACAACTGCCTGCCATATAAGATGAGGCAACATTTGTTTAATTATAAATTATCTTCCCTGGCATCTCTGATTTGTAACTTGTATTCATCCTGATTACCGTGTCAAACAATGTATACTGGCTTTTAGAAGAAAGTTGACTGTTTTGGAGATTACAAAGTCATCAGAGTTTGAGACAATGTCTAAGTGGATGCTTAATGGAAGATGGCTTCTAGGGGCTGTAGAGTGTTTTGTACACTCAAAGCTACAAGGGTTGGACTCTATGGAAGATGTCTGTGGATGGAAGGGAGTCAGTTTTTGCTGACTACACTCTCCAGCAGTAGAATCAGGGCTTTTTTTCAGGGGGAACGCAGGGGAACGGAGTTCCGGAACCTCTTGAAAATGGTCACATGGCTGGTGGTGGCCCCGCCCCCTGATCTCCAGACAGAGGGGAGTTTAGATTGACGGCGTGGAGGGCAATCTAAACTCCCCTCTGTCTGGAGATCAGGGGGCGGGGCTACCACCAGCCATGTGACCATTTTCTCTGAAGGCAACCTACTGAGTTCCACCACCTCTTTTCCCAGAAAAAAAGCCCTGAGTAGAATCCTGACCCACCTACCCCCCATGGGTGATTTCTCGATGGGCAGCATTTCACAGGGAATTTTGGGTTGCAGCAGTTTGAGAGATGCAAGAGAGTTGTGCTCTGTGGATGGAAATTCCTTGTATCTATATAAATCCTCTGTGGGTTCCAGCGCCATGTATTTCCTTAATTTTCAGAGTGCTTATTGTCAACATGGTTTCATCTCTATGTGAATATCAAGTTTTCTAAATATTGACAAGGATGAATGTTGACAGGTACTAAAATGGAATGGTTGTGGTAGTAAATTTAGACTGCTGTCTTGACCTTCACCAGTAAGTGTTGATAAGAGTAAGTGAGATTTATTGTCTAATGCTATAATATAATAGTGCATTGTTCTAACATAAGTTTAAATGATTGTTAACTCTTGCATTACTGAGCTTGTATTATGGCTCCTCTATGACCATTTGCTTTTATTCTTTAGTTCAGAATTATTAGGTTGAAGTCAGAATTGTCCTTTCCAATGAACACTGTGTCTTGATAAAAATATCTTAACCCCACTTTCTGCCCTATAATGTTCAATTTAATGTTAGGTTCCCATTTCCTGCCCTATATTGTTCAACTTGACTTTTCCCATGGCCAGATGTTTCTACATTGTGTGTTTCTTTACTGTCAGTGGCTAATGTTTTGAAGTGGAGATAGGAGAACTTGCATTAAAATATCTGGAAATGGGGTGTATGAAATAAAAGATTAGAGAGGAAGCTGCTGTTTCAGTGGTAACCTGTGTAGTGAAGTTTCTCTTAATCTTTATCTGGGAATTAGAACTGGGTCCTGAGCTTTAAGTGACATGTAGCTAGCTGTGGATTGCCAATGCTGTATGAATTGCTTGAAGTAAATTCCTGTTAAGCATGTTACTTGTGTGCTGTATATGCTTTTTACTGTGGGACATTTGTTTGTATCTTCTGCAGTAGAAAAAACTTAACGCAGTGAAGTCTGACATGTCTATTGCTTTCCCCATTATTAAAGTCCAAACAGAAGGCCTCCCAGGAAACCAAGTGAATGTAGAACATTTGCTTTATCAGCTGAATATTCTTCAGAAAAGTCAGATCACCAATCAGCTCTCAGTACTTTAGTGGGGTTACAGTTCAAATTAGATTAATTTAATTTGGATTATTAGTAAGGTAAGGATTTTACATTTTTTGCATGCAGAAAATTTGAATAATCTATTCTGAAACCCTTTGTTTACTTACCTTGTGCGTAAATTCAATGTTGGGCATCTTAGTTTTGTTTTAGTAACAAAGAATAATGCTGTGGTGCTACTAGCATACATGATTTAGTGGGAGAATGTTTAGTTTCTTTCTGTTAATAAGGATTGAAAAGCATATTAACAAGTTTATCTGATTTAGTGTATTATTTTTGTAAACACTTCTGAAAAGAGTAATTCACTAGACCTTAGAAATTGCTTCAGAATTTATAAATGGTTTTTGTGACCGAATTGTTAGGTATGGCTTTATTATTTGAAAAGAACTCTTTGTAAAATATAAAAAGCAGGGATGCATGCCTGATCATATGGATAGTTCCATTATTGAGCTCTCCTGAATATTAACAATATTTGCTGGGTACATGTACTTGTTGAGGTTTTTACTTCAGGTTCTGTAATTTTAAATGGATGAAGTATCCTGCATCTTTCTAGTTGGACAGTTGCATACTTCTGTGGTAATACATTTTTTCCTTTGGTTAGAGTAAACTGTTAAAATGAAGTGTCTAATGCACGATCATTGTCCTGAGATGCCCCCCACCCCTGGCCTCTACCCATGGCCGCTGGGCTTTGCTGAGGAGCTCACCACAGCGAATCGGGTAAGTCCATCCGATGCCACCTGCCCTTAGCCCGGCCTCCACAAGGACCCTGGCTCACTGGGGACGAGCTGGGAAGCAGTGAGGGGAGCCAGGCAAGCCTCCTTCAAAGGTGACCAGCACGGTGACCGGAACGTGGCAAGGAAGCTACAGGGAGAAGTGGTGGCTGAGCAGCAGGTGGAGGAGACATGGGGGAGGAGGTGTGGAAGTTGCTGAGTTGGGAGCTGGGTAAATCAATCATGGGTGGAAAGTGACTGCTGTTCACAATAAAGAGCTATAAAATGAGACTTGTATTTTCTCAGGCAGCTGAACAACTATGGCTGGATGAATAAGGTTAATTTGGGTTCTTTGAGGCATCAAGGTTGGGATTTGTCTAGAAGGTAGTAGCTGCAATCCTGGCAGAGGAGTGCTAAAGAAGTTAAAACAGAGATGAATTTGGGGAGGGAACATCAGACATGTTTGAAAAAGACAACTTGCTTTTTGAAGAGCTCTTATTTGCTGAGGAGTGGACAAGCAATTAAGAGATGCTAAAACATAATGGCTAGAACAGTAAACAAAATTAAAAGGACTAAAGAGAATATTGTAAGTGTGCTTTGGTACCTGTCTACAATTTTCTGTCAAGACCCATCCTTCAGGTATGCTTTAGGATGTCCTAAAACTAATTGATCTGTTGTGCCATGCAGATCCTTGGACCTGTGGCATGTAGCTTCCCAGCCCAACTGTGTTCCTTTTAAATCTGACATGATGTCAGGGAACTAATGTTTCCAAGTGCTCCAGAGCCCAGTTCAGCTTGGGATTGCTGCATGGAGGAAGGAGGAAGGAGGGGTTTCAGCTTTCCTTCTGGCACTGTTTTCCTGAGATGAAATGGACATGGGTGCCTGTTTGTCTTACTGTGCTGCACAGGCATTGACTACACTGCATACATTCCTACAGCAGTACAAACATGCCTCCTTATAGCCATTTTAGTGCTTGAAAACAGTATGTGAAGGAAGGCTGAACCCCCTCTCCCCACGGCACAGTCCCAAACTGAATCAGGCTCTGGAATGCTTGTTTAGACCTAAATTGCTTCAGCGGAGAGCTTTCTCTTCCCAGCTATCGCCTGTTATTGGTAAGGCCAGACAGAAAGGCATCCTTCCATTGTGCCTGGATGAGTTCTCAATATAAAATCTTACTTTATATTTGTATTCATTTCATTACTGTAAGTAGCTTTAGGAGCTAAGTTTTTGGTTAAAAAGTAGAGTTAAAACTGTACTTTGTTGGATCTAATGTCTTGCTTTTGCTACAACTTCCTGCCACAGTGAGATTTTCAGAAAGGCAGCATAGAAGGGTGTCACTGGATCTAGCCAATAAATAGCAAGTAACATTTTTGTTTTTGTTCAGTGGTTCCCTTGCAGGTGCAGTAGGTGGAATTTGTGAAGTCCAGACTCTTATGCGTTGTTCTAGAGCTTCTGCATTCATGATGCTTATTTGGAAGTGGGAATTTAGTGGCTGAGATTAAATAAAGATGAGAGTTGTTTTGATCTGCAGTATTACATTTGGATATATTTTAAGACCTTTAAACCTGCGGTCTTTCAAGATAGGTGAGATACAAATTGAAACAGAAATATGTCCAAATAGAAATGTCTCCCCTCTTTCCATTTACCTTATTGTGTTTTATTACACGTAGTTTGTCCACCTTAACTAATTCATGTCCCCAATGTTCTCCATGTGCTTTGAAAGGATATAATTATATTTTTCACTATTCATTGTTTACCCAAGCTTTGTGTTAATTCTTTTAAGCTCCTCTTCTCTCGGCTGCTAATTTAGCTTTGCTCTGACTTTCTTTCAGTCTTTTTTTTCCTTCAGAGCTGAGCACAGTGCATCACTCAGGAAGAAAGCTAATTACAATTAGTTCATAAATAGGTTGTAACAGTCTGTATTTATGAAAGGCCTTCATAGTTTTCTGAGGTGGTTGTTTATGCCACATGACAATGTGAACAGTCTCTTTCAGAAGGGTGGCTTCACTTCTTGTACATTAAAAGATGCTGGAAGGGCATTGAGTTGTAGCAGTGTACTGTAATAAGTCTTACATTATAATGACAAAGCTATATTTGAGTTTGTTAGTCTTTTGAAGAGAAATAAACTGGTATACTTAAATAGAGTCTTGGTTGTGATAAATATTGGATACCACATTCCTTAGCCCAAAAGAACTATGATGCTATATTGAGCTGCCTGACAATTATTGATCAAATGTTGATTGCCTATTTTTCTCTTAATATATAAAAGTATTTTCAGCATGCATGAAGAATAGTTGAACATAAAAAGGCATCTCAGAATAAATAAGGTTACTATATTGTGCTGAGAAACTGGCTGTTCATGTGTAATCCAGAAATAAAAAGCGCAGCAATTCTTTAACCAGATTACTATCTCTATACAATAGAAGAAAGTGTATCCTAGAAAACTAAGACACTGTTGGAAAATAGTAAATAATATTTTACATGTAGAATATTACAAAGGGTTGGGGGGACAATAGAACAGTCCAAGCAATATTCATCATTTGGCTTGTTGTATTATAGATCCTACCCTGACGTGGATAGCCCTGGCAAATCTGATATTAGACCTTGGAAGCTAATCACGGTCAGCCTTTGGTTAGTAATTGGATGGGAGACCTCCAAAGAAGACCAGGGTTGCAGTGGAAGGCAATGGCAAGCCACCTCTGTTAATTTCTTGCCTTGAAAACCCCAGAAGGAGTTGCCTTATGTTGGTATGACTTGAGGGTACTTTCCACCACCACCACTATAAATATTTATTTGTTGAAGTTCAAGGTCATACTTTCAGTGTTTTCAGATGTATAGTTCAAGAAGCTGCTGTTTGAAGGGAGCAGCAAAAAGTTTCAATGTCTTTTTCAAAAATGATTTTACCCATTGTTCATTGTCTGTCTTCTGGGCAGCCCCACATGGAACTGTGTGTGCGCAGACCTGCTGATCGGTAGGATTTACAAGCTTTTGTCCTCTAGGGGTGCTCATCTCCATGGTGTGCCCACGAGGCTTTTCGTGCCTAACTGTACCAGGGGACGGCGCCCCCTCCCCTCAGTTCCTTCTTTGCCACCAACCGAGAAGGCTCTGCTGTTTGCTTCGTCCTGAGAGAGAACGGGAGAAAGACGAAACAGTCAGAAAAAACCCTTTCAGAATGGCTGATTACTGCTTTATTTAAACGCTGTACGGTCTACATGACCAAGATGACAAAGATGGACGGGCACTTTGTCTGCCTTAGTTGCTTGGGAGAAGGCCACAATGTGCAGGTCTGAGAACATTGTAAGAAATTCACTCCCAAAGGTAGAGCAGAACGAGCAGCTAGGCTCTTTTATGGAAATGGGCCATGAAGGCTTCTGATGTGCCCCAAAAGTCGCCCTTCCCATCAACTTCAGAGAATGGTGACCTCACCGTGAGCTCCAGTGCACATTCCGAGGTTAAGTCACCTGCTCGAAGCTGACGCCCTTTGGAGTAGTCCTCCACCTTGATCCCAGATCTGACCCGGAACCATCGATCCCACACATTGGGGACTCAGAGCTTGACTGATCTTACCTGATCCAAACACATCCTTTCAAAATCACCTCCGAGATTGGAAGCAGATGTGGTGGTTAAGAAGAAGAAACATTCTGAAAATCATTGTAAACTGGTTTCAACAACGAAAGAATCGGATCTGATGAATGTGGGTCTGAAGACCTCAGACCCAGGAATGTAGCATCAGCCCAGTTTCGTAACCATACAGTGTTAGGAACTGGTCAAGTCTCCCCTACAGAGGCCTATAAACTGTATGCAGAACAAATGTTCAGAATGGCTCGCTCACTGGAAATTGAAGTCTGCCTAAAGACAAGATCTTACAGCAACTTTACTCAAGCAGTTCTACCAACGTAGCCTTCCCTATAATAGAAGGTTTTGTTGAATTAATAAATTCGGTTTGCACACCCTACCTCTAAGAAGGCCAAGGGACTGTATAGAACCTGAGAGGACATTTGCACCTTCCTGTTTAATCATCCCCCACCATCATCGCTGGTAACTGAGGAGATGCAAGCTAAACAGCACCCAGGTGCACATGCCACCCCAGCTAATAAAGAGAGCAGAAAATTGGACTCCTTGGGAAAGAAGTTAGACTCTTCTACTGCCCTTAACGTGAAGATTGGCAACTATGCCTCTATAATGGGGGCTTATCAAATTTTTCTACAGAATAGGATAATGATGTTTGCGAACAAGCTTCCTGAAGATCAGAGAGTACTAGCAAAAGTGATTCTGGGAAGCGACTAAGCTCTCGAAACAGCAAATTAATGCAGGATGCAATGCAGTGGATACTGCAGCTAGATTGCTTGCATCCTCAATAGTGTTGCGACGCCATGCATGACTGCGTACTACCGCTCTCCCCATTGAAACCAGGGATAAGATTGAAGATCTTCCCTTTGAGGGATCCACCCTTTTCTCTTCGAAGATGGATGATTATCTGTCTCAGAAGAGAAAGGACAGACTAACAGCTCAATCCTACAGTGTGTTACTACCCAGATAACAATCTACACAATGATATCAATATCACCCTCAATATCAGTACAAGGGCCAGCTGTATAGATATCAACTTATCCTCCGTATTCTAACTACAAACTACAAACAGGACACGATCACTGGAGGTGATCCAATAACCACCCACGTCAAGGGCAACAAAACTCTCCAAACAAGGACTTACAAGGACAACAGAAGTCCTTCTGACTAGCACTAGACCAACCAGTAGTTTTGGGGGATAGGCTGGCCAGCTTTAACCCAGCATGAGCAAATGTTACTAACGATTGTTAGGTTTTGAAAATTGTTCAGTTTGGATATAAAATTGAGTTTAAATCTTATCCACCTTTGAGCTTTTTTACTTTTTCACCATCTTCATTTTCTGATAAACTACTGGTTGAGATTATAGAATTGCAGAAAAAAGGTGCCATACAGGAGGTGACTCCGGATGAGTCAAGATGGGGATTCTATTCCCACATGCGCTTAGTAGACAAAAAAGGTGGAGGTGTCAGACTTATTCTTGATCTGAGAGGGCTGAACAAATTCATTCATACGAGGAAATTCAGAACGATCACGCTGAATATGGTACTGCGGCTACTCCCAC
Source organism: Eublepharis macularius (assembly GCF_028583425.1). Taxonomy (NCBI): domain Eukaryota; kingdom Metazoa; phylum Chordata; class Lepidosauria; order Squamata; family Eublepharidae; genus Eublepharis; species Eublepharis macularius. Next base: position 75,899,243 of record NC_072798.1, read on the forward strand.
ATGATACTTGGTTTACGGTGTTAGATTTAAAAGACGCTTATTTCCACGTTGCTATACACCCTGAGCATAGAAAATTTTTACGTTTTACGTGTAACCATTTCCCCCCCCAATATCAGATATTACCTTTTGAGATTTACATGGTGTTGCGTGTTTTCACGAAGTGCATTTCACGTCTCTGAGGAAACAGGGTTGTGCCATCTTCCCTTACTTAGATGATTGGCTCATGATAGCGTCTTCTGCTGACCTGTTGACTAAACAGGTGGAGTTGGTTCTTAACACTTGTAAGGACCAAGTTCTCATAATTAACCTAAAGAAATCAATTCTCAGTCCTGCCAAAACTGCCCATTTCATTAGAGCGGTACTAGATAATAACATTAATAGAGGCCTACTACCTATAGAGAGGGTCAATAAAATAAAAGATGATTAACCCGATTAATCGCTGCAGGTTCCAGATAGCACTTTTCATTCAGACACTGTTAGGCCTGAAGGCCTCTACTACTGCGGTAACACCGATGGCACGATTACACATGTGCAGACTACAGCTATGGTTCTTAGCTGTACATAATTTTGCACGTGAAAAACCAAACAAATGGTACTCTAACCCTAGGCGTATTGTTAAGTTGCTAGATTGGTGGAGACATGATAACAACCTAATGAAGGGCATTGAGTTTGGTTCTCCACCAATAGATGTAACCTTGTCTACAGATGCGTCCAACATGGGTTGGGGGGGCCAACTGTGGTTCCCTTAACACACATGGGTGATGGTCAAGCCTAGAAAAAAACTTACATATTAATGTACTTGAACTTAGAGCTATCTGTTACACCCTTCTCACATTCACAGATATTGTTGGTCAGCAAAGGATACAAATTTTGACAGACAACAGTACAGCGATGTACTATAAAAACTGTCAGGGCGGCACTACATCAAGGAGGCTGTGTGAAGAGGCCATCACTGTTTGGGAGTGGGCAGTGCAAGAACGAGTCATATTGCAAGCAGTACATGTTCCAGGTGTTACAGATGTGATCATAGACAGGTTGAGCAGACTCAGACAATCACGAATGGTCCATCTCCATAAAGTATCTGATACCGGTGTTCAAAAAATGGAGAAACTGAGACATAAATTTATTTGCCACAGAGTGGAATTCAAAGGCTTCCTGTTACTTCTCCAGAGGAGGAGTAGGAACAGAATCCTTGGAGGACACTTTTCAGCTAGAGTGGAGAGATCATCTATTTTATGCCTTCCCTCCACTTCCATTAATTGCCAGCACCATAAGCAAAATACAGCTGGACAAGCCACACGTGATACTGATAACACCATACTAGCCTAGACAGGTTTGGTTTCAACATGTGATGAATCTCTCACAGGGCTGTATTTCGATTCAACCTGGATCCAGATCTGATGACACACAGAGGGGTATGGTACCACAATCTACCCAAACTGAAGCTCACAGCATGACACATTCAGGGACAGGAAATTTGTCCTCAAGAGTAGCTGAAGTAGTTCTCAATGCCAGAAGGGAAAACACTAGAAAATCACATACATTTAAGTGGGGCCATTTCTGTGAATGGACATAACCAAAAAAATTGAATCCCTTTGACTGCCAGCTTTCTGAAATTCTAGCGTTTCTGTTGTCTCTTAAAGATAATGGTCTTTCAGATCCGTCCATTAAAGTCTACTTAGCCACTAATTCTGCCTTCCACCCCAAAATTGATGGGAAAACCGTTTTCTCCCATGGTTTGGCTAAATCCTTCTTGAAAGGTCTTCAAAATTTGTATCCCTCTACAAGAGAGAGAGAGTTCCCCAATGGTCCTTATAATTAGTGAACCTTTAGCTACTTGCGAATTGAAACTCCTTTCGTACAAAGTAGCTTTTCTGGTAGCTATTACCTACCAGAGAAATGGCAACCCTCAGATCTGATCCCCCATTCTTGAAAGTTCATAAAGGGAAAGTTGTATTGAGACCAGATATTAAGTTTAGGCCAAAAGTATCGAGTCCTTTTCACCTATCACAGGACATTGTCCTTCCTGTGTTCTTCCCCAAGCCATCCAATGACTCTGAGAGGATTCTCCATTCTCTAGATGTGCGTAGGGCCATATTGTTCTATATCGACCGTACACAGTCTTTTGGGAAAGAAAATCAACTATTTGTGTGTTATACAGGGCCCAAAAAGGGAAAGAAAGCCACAGCAGTCTATACCCAGATGGGTTAAGATGACGATTAAGATTTGTTACACAATGGCTAACTTACCTTGCCCACTAGAAGTGAAAGTGCACTCCACCAGATCCTAAGCATCTTCGACTGCCTTCCTGAGGGGAGTTCCGCTGAGAGACATCTGTAGTGCAGCAACATGGTCATCCAAAGAAACCTTTGTCAAACATTACACCCTAGACTTGACAAAAGAAGAGAGTCGGCTGTAGGACAAGCTGTTCTCCATTCCTTGTTCTGATGAGAAACACACCCACCTCCAAGGTAAGGATCTTGCTAATCTCCCATGTGGGGCTGCACAGAAGATGTCTCTACATGAGACATCTGACACATGAAGAATACATGTCAGGAGATGCAGTGGTGGCCGGGAAGGGTAGTTTAAGAAGATAGAGCCAGTGGCGGGGCAAAGGCTTTGGAGCTCTGCGAAGGGGCTATGAAATGGCAGAAGGGAAACTTCAGCCCATTATAACCTCTCCAGGTCCAAGCCTGGTGCTGGAAGGCATTTCCAGCCCATTTCCATTCCTCACTGCCCTCTGGTTGAGATACCACACAGTTTTAGACTGGAGAGGTGAAACTGACAGAGCCTTTTGGTAGGCGAAGCTAAAATTAACAAACCCTCTGAGGGGCGATCTCCACTAGCTCTGTCTTTTAAAACTACACTTCCCAGCTAACATTGTGTCTCCCTATGCTTAATAAACACTCGCCAAGGCATCTTGTATAGAGAAACTCTCAGTTTCTACTCTTGTTTCAAGGAATGCCCCCAATCTGGGCAGTGAGCTACATAACCAAAAGTTAGAGATCTGTTAATTAAGAGACAATATGCCCCTGCAAGCTTGGAAGCAATAATGATAATCTGGGGAGAGTGCAATCAGAAATCGAGGGTAGCATGGAAAAATAATACAAACAGAAATATTAAGTATTTGTGATAATACCCAATACTAGATGTCCACATAAAGAGCCAGTGACTCCAGTCATCTGAACAGTATAAATGTTACTCCAGTTGAGAATGGGACACAAAAGATGAAGTGAGAGACAGAGATGGCTTTAGCTACCAATCCATTTAGGTCCAGAGAAAGGTTCAGTTCCCATGATAAGGAGCTAGACATCTGAGCAGCAGATAATCCAAAAATTATCCAAGAGAACAAGATAATGGGAACCCTTTTCATGTGCCCAGAAAGGGTGTGCAGCAGCTCATAAGATAGGGAATAGTTCAGGATAGGTGAAAGCTCAATCATGGTAGATTATGGTGGGAGACTTGAGAAATCTAGGTATATTTCAAAATAAGAAAACAAAGAAGAAGGTCTCCAGATAGGGAGAAGGGTGTGCTTGGGTTACTTATGACTTTGAGAAATTCCAAATAATCTTAATTACAGTTAAAACTATTTGTGGAGAATACAAATATTGGAAAGAGTTCATTGGAATGTTAATATAGCAGCATCCTCTCACTGCTAAAGGCATACTGAAGTGCTGAGAGAACTTGATTAACCATCTGATCCCCAGATACTCTGAGAGGCATGGCTTCTCTCTGCAATGGTCAGTAACTTTGAGATTGTTTTATATATAGTAAGAAACACAAATATATATACAAAAGTCTAAAACTTTTTGCTTGTTAATGTAGCCCTGCTTTCTCTGCTGACTGTTATACATTTGTGTTAATGGTCCATAACGTGTTCACTGACCCATTCTTAAAGAGAAGAAAAACTGACATCTTGTCAAAATTGAGGGTAGGGGAGATGAAACAAAATGGAGGCTTGTTGGCAACGCTTATGCTGTCATACAGAATCAGTGTGCTAATAATGCTTCAAATCAGATATGCAGGAGGGAGAAGCCCATTAAACAAGATGATGTATGAATTTAGTAATTTCCTGAAAAATGAGTAGGCTAGACAACATATGGCATGAATTTTATTTTTTGATTTTTTAAAAAAAATATTTCCAAAATAAAGAGGGTACAGAAAAAAGAGGGGGAGTTACAGGGTCAAAGGAGGGGTAGGATTTTGCACTACAAGAGTTGTTATGGCATGAATTTTATGGTGTGTAAGTGACGAAGTTTTTGCATTTCCATGTAAGAGCAGGTGTGATAGACTGCACTTTTTAAAAGCCTGGAAGTGCTATACAAACAGCTGAAGAACTATTAAGGGTTAATCCCTCACAGGCAGAGAGCTTTGAGTGACTGGCTTCTCCAAGGGACCTGATTGAGTAGTATGAGCTGGAATGAGGATATTTTTTTTTCAGCCCTAGCTGAGAGGAATCAAGTGTGAAGAGTTTGGAGACAGAATCCTAACTGAGAGAAGTTTAACACCAACAGGAGAACTGGGGAAAGTTGGCAAGGAAGTTTGAGCAAAGAGGATAGATCTTGTAAGGAGAGGAGACTTTCCCTACCAAGTTAAACAGGGAGTTAGCTCTGGAGAGTGAAGAGATCCCTGGTCAAGTGTGGTTGGAAACTGCCTTTTGGGGACTTTAAGATTCAGTCAAAAACTGAAGGAAGACACTGGTGTTGGAAGAGAAAGGGTTTGGGTTACCTGAAAGTGGGTATCACCATTCTTAAACCTAAAAGAGAAAGAAAATCCTAAAAGAAAATATGTTAGAGTGTTTGGAAAACATGGGAACAAAAGCCTCTAAGCCTAAGAATATAAGTATCTGTGAAGAGCATTAGAGCTAAAGTCTGTGCATGTACTGATTTTACGTCAGAAATTTTCAACCTCTGATTTATCTGACCTTTCCCCTCTAAAATAAATAAAGTTGTTACTTTTGAATTTTAAAAAAAGTCTGTAGTGCCATTTCTGCTGTTTAAGGACAAAGAAGAGGGAAAGAGGAGAAGGGAACGTCATAGCAGGTAAGGGTATGGGGCTGAATATGACAAATAGCCAGGTTTAAGCTGCTTCACTACTACCTGTTCTTTGGCCCAGTAGACTGCAGAAGGACTACAGAGGAAGACTGCATAGCCCCACCTGCTTGGTCACCAGTCCCTCTAAAATTGCTGTTTTTTGTTGCCCTTTTGAAGGACCTGCTGCGAGTGCACATACTTAGAAAGCTTGGGTGTTTCTGCATCTGTTTGCATGCTTGCTGAAAGGAGCAGCTGGATGGTGAGATGATCTGTGATGGACAGCATTCCTCCGTGACTCTGACCCCTTGACTTGTTCCATGCTATAGGTCATCTCCTTGTGCCCAGCTTGTATTTCTTGTGCTCAGCTATTGTAGTAGGCTGCCGGTAGTCCTGGCTTGACACTAGTGAGATCATAAATTTGGCTATTGTTTTCTGTCGCTGTGACTCTAATGCAACATACTTGCAGTTCAAAGGTTTCTGGGTCTGGAAAGGTTGAAGACCACTTTACCATAGGAAGACCACTTTACTGCATTGTTGAGCCGCTGTCTCACACTTTTAGGCACATTTCCCAGAAAGGCTGGCCACCACTATCTTAATTGTTTTCCACTGTGAAATGATGTCAGTATGCTGTTTGTTTTCCTGTGTCAAGACTGTTCAACTTCATGAAGTTCCTCGTGCCTTCAGACAGAACAAATAGCTTTAGTCTTCCCAAGCTCTGATTTGTCATGCTTATGTGAGTGTGTAAGTTATTATTTCCAAACTGAACTGTTTCCCCTATTTTGTTGATAATTGGTATCCCAGAGGGTGGAGTGGGTCTACACAATGCATCTGTTAAGTTTGTAATTGTGGGGCTATTTGGACATCTTTCAGAAGTTTGTTACTCTGTGTTGTACGTCCATAATAATATTAAAATGTGGATGACCTCTGATCTTTAGAAATAAGTCATTGAGCGTGTTTTACTGTTTGAGGTCATAAGAATCCCACTGTCTTTATGGAAAAAAACAGCTTTCTAATAATGAAGTCTCTTTGGAAGTACTTGGTACATATAGAATATGTATTGTTACAATTGAATTTCAAAATAGAAAAAGCCCATTTTTGGATGGAGGCCCATTCCAGATGCCTCCAGTTATCTTTTAAAGCAGATATGTGTGGTGAACAATTGATCTCAAAGGAACCCAAGTGAAATTCCCTTTTTATATGTTAGGTTTTTCTGCATGGCTGCCCTCCCACTGCATTTTTACAGTTGTGGAGATGGTTTATTTTCTTCTTCATGTGCCTTAAATAATCAGGATTTTCAAGCAACGGAGTTGTTGTCATCGATGGCATCATCAGTGACTTCTCAGCACTCCCCTCTTTTTATGTTTACACATGCTTATATTGGTATAGCAATATAAGGGCTGTTTTTTAAAAAAAAGAAAAAATGAACACACTGCTAGTCTTTGTATGGGGAAGCCTAAAGGGGAGCAGCTCCATCACTCATGCCTATGCTACCCCCAGGCCAAACTGGAGAGCCCTTCCTAGGCTGGCTCAGAGCCAGGAGTTAGAGATTGGCACTGGTGGGGCAAACTGACCTCTGTTGCAGCCTGGAGCAGCAGTGGCGATGTGCTTTCAAACCATGCTGCTTTTTCTGGTACCAGAAATGGTCACCCATCCCCCCCCCACTGGGCTACCAAGGCTATTTCTAGTTTTTTAATAAATCATAAATTTCATATTGATATATTGACCTGCCATTGTAATAACAGGCGCAACAGGTTGTCAACTTTCATTTTTTAAAAGAGTCTATACCCCCTTTTTTAAAGATCCAAAGAAAAAGGCATATGTCCGCTATAGAAGGGGTTAAAAACATACTTTTTTTAAAAAAGTTGATATATTAATATGAAATTGATGATTTTTTTTAAAGCTTGAAAGCAAAACTAGGAGTGGAGGAAGGGAAGGAAGGAGGAGAAGAATGGTTCGACAATGACAAATTTCTAATCTTTGAAAAGTGAGTGGGAGTGGGTGGAACAAATAAAACCAAAACAAACATGCATGAGGAAAAATCGAATTAAAATTGACTTCCAGAAAAAGATTGGGGTAAAAGTGTCCTCAAAAGAACTGTAAAAACCTAAAAGGGGGGGGGGACCCCAACCGAAAACTAAAGAAATGCATGTTGAAATCAGATGATGAATCAAAGTAGTATGGGGCCAGAACCAATGGAAAAAAATTACGTGGAATACCTGTTAGTGTAAAAATCTCTGAACTTAACTTGTTCTGTTCATTTACTGTGTGGCTCAGTTAATATGTCAAAGGCAAACTGTGGTTTGACCATGTTGAACGTGCTTTGAGCTTTTGTATGCCAGTCCTTCCAGTCATTGCTTCTCAGTTACCACCATTTGTCCAATTTGATTCTAATAGAAAATGATGGCTATTGAGTACCAGCACATCTGAGGAGAGACTATGTGAGTTTTCAGCATGTTCCTGAAATTCTCAGTCAGCAATGGAGCATTCTGGGTAATCTTGGGCCAGCCACATTCTCTCAGCCTAATCTACATCACAGGGTTGTTTTTCTTAGAAAAAAGCAGGATAAAAATGTGTTGTATAGTTAGGAAAACGTGGTCTTTCTACTCAACAAATAGGTTACTTCCAAATGAAAAAGTAGGAAGCAGGGTAGTACAATTAAGGCACACAAATATATCCAATATGAGATCCAGAAATTGCTTTTAGGGGGGAAAGAGGAGGCGGAAATGAAGTTATAAATAAACTACCCTTCACTGCAATGAAAGATAAGTTTTGTTTTTAAAAATGGGAAAGTGAAAAGCAATCTTGGCAATAAGAAATGGAGGGATGAAGGCAAAAGTATAAGAAACTAAATTAGAAGTGTTTACAGATGGGGTGGGGAGGCAAGGATTTGGGAGTGAAGCAAATTAAAACAAAAGAGGCATGAGAGGCAAACTGGGAGAAGAGAAAGAGATTCAGATAGGACAGAATGAAGACTTCAACTCTTAAGAAATGACTAGTCCCTTGTTTAAAAAGAGGCAGGAAGCCCAGTGATTGGAGTGGGAGGAAAAAAGGAAAGAGGAATTGAAGCTTCCTACATGATTATATGAAAAACCATATTGGGAGAAAAAATTTGGCTGCTGTCACCATGTCCTCCCCTTGTTAAGGAAAAAGTGGTGAGGGAGATCTCTCTCTCAAAAGAAGTATCTTACATTTTTTTTCTCATCAATCCCACCTGCTGTTATGGAATTCTTGTCATGTTTATCACCAGCAGCTACTGCTGCTCCAGACTACACCACTCATGGACCAGTAAAAAGCAGGCAGCCTCTTTGAGGGGGAACTCAAAGGAGATCACATGGTAAGCAGATCTACAGCCTGTCCCACAGTCCTCTACTCTTATGGAACCCCACTCTTATGGAAATCTGTTCCTTAGCAACCAGCCTTTGAGTTTGCTTCACAATGCCTACCTGTGATGCTGTGGCTTCTGGGTCGCCAGGGTGACAAAACATACTCAGCATTGGCAAGCTGGTGAGTGGACTGGTGGAATGCCAGTAACACTGAAATGGATTACTTGCTGTGTCTAAACATTTTTTTTTTATCAAGTCAAAGTTCAGAGAACATAGCCTCCTGTGAGGGGGATGTGAGATGACTGAACACAAGAGGTGCAGTTAGGTAAAGTGATCTGGTACATGGAAGGTGTTTAAAGCCCTGGGGTAGCGTGCAGTGGCACGGATGAATGAAAATGTGCTTTGTGTCTGAAATGAGATGAGTGGAGCTGTAAACATTTGGCCATCATGATGCTTCCCTTCTTTGCTCAGGTGATGTCACCTTGGTTCACATCTAGGGATAGAGGGAGCTGTAAGGACCCCTTCACCTCGCAGCCATATCCTGGGCGAAAAGGACCCCTTCACCTCGCAACCATATCCTGGGCGAAAAGGCTGAAGAGACCTGCCATGCCTAGCATCCCAAGCTGCCTGTCTTGTGGGTTAACCTGCCTATCTCTGCAGGTTAACATAGCCCTGCTGATGATCAGCCTTTTCTGCTTTGTAGGATTGTATTTTCATCTCTAAGGGAGATGTCACAGGATACTTACTAACACCCCCATTTTACTTCCTCTTCAGTGATTACTACTCTTGCTCTAAACTGTAACAATGTTCTAGTAGAACAAAGAAACTTCTAAAACTAGAATGTTCTGTTTAATGTTTTTTTTTTCCTTTCCAAGGAATAGCATCTTCTGTAAGGGAAACTCTGGAGTAGAGAAAGAATTTTGAGCTCACATTAGTTAATCAGTAGGTGGGAAAACCCACTTATTGGTCACCTGACACAGCCACTTCCCCAGTTAGAAAGATGAGCAGTTTTAAATTTCTGAACCAATAGTCCGTTTTTTAAAATAGGAATAGTAACAATAATAATAGTGTGCGTATATACCACCCTTTTGGACAGATTTGCGGCCACTTAAAGTGGTGAACAAAGGCAATGTTGTGACACTGAGATCTCTGTCTTTTGGTGCTACACCTCTGAAGATGCCAGCCACAGCTGCTGGCGAAACGTCAGGAACTACAATGCCAAGACCACGGCAATACAGCCCAGAAAACCCACAACAACCATCATTCTCCGGCCATGAAAGCCTTCGACAATACAAAGGCAATGTTGTTATTATCCCAATAATACAGCTGGGGAACTGAAGCTGAGAGGAATGGCTTGATTCCCCACTCCTCCACTTGAAGCCAGCTGGGTGACCTTGGGCTAGTCACGGTTCTCTGGAGCTCTCTCAGCCCCACCCACCTCACAGGGTGTTTTGTTGTGGGGATAATAATGGCATACTTTGTAAACCGCTCTGAGTGGGTGTTAAGTCATCCTGAAGGGCGGTATATAAATCTAATATTATTATTATTATTATTATTACCCAAGGCCACCTGCTGAGCTCATTGCAGTAGTGGGTTTTTGAACCAGCAGAGTGCTGTCTTGCAGCCCAGCCACTTAACCACGATGCTATAGCAGCTCTCTGAGCAGAGGATAGCTACTCTGAAAATTCCAAAGAAAAAGCAAGTTGCCATCTCTTACCTTATATGGACAATGGCCGTTCTTTCCCATTATATAGCTGACATGGCTAGAGGGGAGGCTCCTGCTTAATTCAGTTACTGTAATTATGAAATGAGCCCTTTCAGCTGGTTGACAGAAGCATGATGTTCTAATCTGACCTGTTGTGTTTATTTAGAAAATTTAATTCTATTGACAATGGATAAAATATGGTTATCTGGAACAATACTACAGGGGTTCCGAATACAGAAATGTCAGTTTCCCCCTTCACACCTAATTCTTCTTGCTTTCTAAGCGATAATAAGAATGCTTAATTAATACTGTACTTATGCTAATTTAAAACAATGATGATCACAGCTTTCTGAGATCATGTGTTCTAATTAATTGAACTTGACCAGCTCTGGTTACAGTGCAGATGAATTCATGCCACATTAATCCATTTTGTTTCTTTTCTCTTCATCTTTAAGTAGATTGAAACATAGTATGTTTTCTTTTGGCTTTTTTCTCCATGCTCTGCTTTGAGTGATTGCTAAATTGTTTGTTACCAAGTGTACACAAACTCCTTATGGAAAGTTTGTATAGGAAAGAGACTATTTCAATTGCTTAATCTAGTCTTCCTTTTTGAAAAAAAATCATTTTAGACTTGACAGTATATTCATTTACAGCATATTAAATGTTTATAAAGTGTATTTAAAAATAATAAGCACCCCTTGAGCCATCCATGCTACTATTTCAGATGACAACAACCTTGCCTTTGTAAATATCCATTTGTAAGGCATTCATAACTCAGAGGCAAATTATAGATAACTCATGGATGGGTTTTGTAGCTGATGGGAGGAAAGGGCATGAAGAACAGACACAGTGTAGGGTTGCTAAGTGTTGACAGTGCTGGGAGGCTGTTTTAGCCTTGCCAAACCTGCATTCATGAGAGAAGAGGAAGGTCACTCTCAGTTAAATTTAAACTACTTAAGAGTATACAAAGTGGTATGACCACTAGGGACAGCAGCAATGTCTTCTCTGAGTTCTTTTTCTTCTTTCATGCTTTTCGTTAGTTTACAGACATAAACTGCCTGTAGTATTAAAAAGGGGGTAGGAAAATGGAAGTGTGATGCTGTTATATTACAAGAGATCAAACGAAGCTTGCTATCTCTGCTTCTGCTTTAATAGATTTAATAATGCTTCTGGTTTAATAGATTTACCCCTGTGTTTTAGTGATTCTGGCAAACAAGTGTGCCCTAGGTAGTAAGGAGGAAGAAGGAAGAGCACACTGATATATGAGATTTCAATTGTATCTGAAGAATAGGACCTCCCTCCCAAGCTGGAACAATAAGTTTGTGTTTATCTATTGGTGGTGGAAAGTGCCGACAAGTCATAGCTGACTTAAGGGGGGACCCTTGCTGGGGTTTTCAAGGCAAGAGACTAAAAGAGGCGGTTTGCCATTGCCTGCCTCTGCAAACCTGGTCTTTGTTGGAGGTCTCCCAAAAGCAAAACTGTGGTTTGTTTTTTTTTAAAGGAAATACCTTGCAGCAAAAAAGTAACTCTGATTTGCAGTAGGGTGTAATGTGTAAGTAACGTCCTGATTGTATGGAAATAGATTTCAGAAGTCTAATAAAAACAAGAAGTCTTTATTAAATGTCAGCAAGCACAAGCCTTCACTTAATTTTCGAAAAATTTTGGTTGTACTGGGATGCTCCAATACTGAGACTTATATTTTGGATTCTGGGCAGAGTGATTTGCTCTGCAGTATTATTTCATTCCTCAAAGTCAATGGGACAATTCTGGAGAAGCTAGTTTAACAACCCTTACCTATGAATTTTAGGTTTATTTTGAATAATTGTGTATGTGCTTTTAAAATGTCTAACAAAAAGCCGCAATTCAGTGGTTGTTGTAAAGAATCAAGAGAACAGATTAATGTGTCTCCCATTTGTATTCTAAAAATCTATCTCCCCCCTTCCCAGAAAGAAAGAATCACCCTCTCAGAGCTGCTAAACCATACATTATTCTGAACAGTTCCAAGAACTACAGGGATAGCAACACAAAATAATTAATGCACCTCACTGAGGTAACCCGAAGTTTAAAACACCAAAAATGAGGCTGGCTGTATTGTATTATCCATACTTTCTAACTTAGCCGTATCTTTATTACTTCACTAATGGCAAGAAGATGATTATAACAATCACTGTTTTCTAACACAACTCTATAATGAGCTGACATTCTTTTCTGAAATAAATTTAGCATGTTTCTTTTAGAATTATGCAAGCTTGTAATTCTGTTTTTTTAAAGACCATCAGATATATGAAAATCTTGTCAATTTCTTTTTCCTGCAGAAAATAATTGGAATAATATTTTTAACTTTAGTTTTTAGTGATAGAAAAACAAGCTTTAGTAAATACTTGTGGTTTTATTCATTTGAACTCCAAAATTATGGACACAGTCCAACCAAAATTAAGCACTTTTAATTTCTGTTGTTTTCAGTGGTAGTGAGGCCTGTTGGGTAATTTTTAGAAGGTGCATATATGTAGTTTATGTGGGTCCCTAGGGGACCAGATTAACATTATATTCTGTTGACTGGCTTTAGTTATTGTAGTGCAAGTAGTACTATTATGAATATTGATAGTGAAGATATAAACTGTTGAAACGACCAAGCTTAAGAACTATACTGAAACCAATACGCTTATCAAAACTCTGCAACATCACACTTATAAATTCTACTTTTGTTTAGAACAAAAAGGATCCCTTTTTTACCTTGAAATCACCCTCACACTCTGACCATTCTGGGCAAACTAGGACAAGGCTTCCTATGTTACAAATTAGACCAAGGAGGTCTAAGGTGACAGCCTTTGGTAGCATTGGGAACCTTTTGTGGGAGTCACAGAGGCAGTAATAAATTAGTCACACAAACGGGAAGGTGTTCTTGAGATAAAAGTTTGGGTAAAGTAGAGAGACATCGGAAGAAGAGTGTTGATTGTGACTAAAAATGGGCACTAACCAGAAAAAAATGAACCATGCGGTTCGTGGTTCATCACATTTCACGATCCACGAACTTTCACGAACCTGCCCCGGTTCACGAACTGGTTCATGAAAACATCACTTCCAGGCCAGCAAATCACCACTTCCAGGTCAGCAGAAAGTCACTTCCGGGTCAGCAGAAGGTCTGGAGAAAGCCCAACCCCCGTTGCCTAGGAAACTGATTGATTTGCACCAGGCTGTCTGCAGTGACAAACCAAAAAAATGAACTGCCCTAAAGTTAGTGGTGGTTCGTCAGAAATGGGCTCTGACGAACCGCTGGTTCATGAACCATGAACTGGCCTGGTTCGTGACGAACTTCAGCTCGTATTTCGGTTCGTGCCCCTCTAATTGTGACTAGAGCTCTCTTGAGTTTAAAGTAAACTAAGGAGGAGCTGGATTAAAGGTCTGATGGCAAAAGGTTTAAAAAGGTTAAAATAGAAGAGAAGGGAATTAAAGAGTGTAAGAATAAAGTTAAGAATTAAAGAGAGTTGTTGAGGTTTTATCAACTTTACCACCTCCCATCCCCCCAAACCAAGCAGAGATAAGATAACAAGCCTAAATATGGGCAACGAAGTCTGAACTTTTAACTTGAGTTACTATAAATTCCATTGTCTGATGTTCTGATGGTCAGGTATGTAAGAATCCTGTCTCAGGTGAGAGCTTAATTGGAATCTTGCTTCCTTTCCCTTTTGGATAAACTTTTGAAGGTGTTTTCTTGCTTGTCTCCTCGTTTGGATTTTCTGGATGGTACTGATTTAGTGAACATAGAAATGAGTATCCGGTCTCCAGATCAGTTGCCTCAAATAATTTCTCTTGGTGCTTCACATTGAGTTTAATATAATTGTACCATCTATATTAGATATTTGCTTGCACATCAAGTAGCAAGATTCTGTGCCCAGGTCTACAAGCAACGTAAATCTCATAAGGCAGAGTGAATGTATTTTAACCTTTTAAATAACGAATTTATGATGATTTTATTTTTTACTCCTATATTTATTCATTGTTCTCCCCCTGTATCCAGGCTCAACTTTTTTTAAACTGATTTACAAATGGTTTTATATGTACTCGTCGCAGATTGTAACAATAAACTTGAACCTTGATATTTGCTTGTTGAAGTTTGGTAGTGATTGGTTTCAGCTCTCTTCTCACTTGCAGTGTTTCAAGGGAAAGATCCTGGAAAACTTGGATTTTTAAGTATGGTAGGAGAGAGATCCCTTTTTTCTTACTTCAACTAGAATTCTCTCTTTTGCATGGGGGTCTGGAAATCTTACCAGGATATCTCTATCGAATTTTCTTTGAGGGGCATATATAGGGCCTGGTCTGAAGACTTTATCAATTCTAGAAGAAACCCCTTCTTCTAGATCTAGTATCTGGGCCAACTAATTTGCCAAAAAAATTGCAAGGTCAGTAGCCCCCTCCACCAATTCATCAAAACCACGAAATTTAAGGAAATAACTTCTAATTTTATCATCCAATTAATTTGTTTTTAGACCAACTCTCACCTTTTTGGAGGCTGCGTATCTCTTCCTGGGCAGTTAGACCCATTTCCATTGCAGTCTCTGCAGTTTGAGAACTTCCTGTATGGCAGTCTTGTTTTCAAAGATTTGCTCATACAGAGGCTGCAGAAATTTTTCTAGTCTGGAAAGTATTTTCTAGTTGGTCTATTCCCACCCCCCCCCCCCCAGTATTTCATTATCAAGCAGTTGGATATCCCGCCCTGCTGCTTCATCAGCAGCAACGGCAGCCATTTTCGGTTTTCTGTCTCCCTCTTTGCACAGTACCTCTTTGGCGTCTCCAGGAGCACAAAAAGCCTTCATGGAGGTTGAGCTCGGTGCTGTGGGCTTGTTGCAGCTTGTGGTTGTTTTCCCCATTATTTTAATAGTTTGACTGCTGTAGATTGCTGCTTTTCTGCTCGGTTTAGGGAGAGGGTAGTCAGAGCAGAGAGTTTAGGCATCCGCTATTGCTCCGCGCAGCACCCCCTACCTCCTGTACTTGTTCTTTTGACGTGAATTGAAAAGTTAAATTTGTTGTTTTGATATGTCTATTTAATAAAACAAGTTAACATTTTAAAATGAAAATGAAAAATGCACCTAATCAATAGCAATTAAATTAGTTTGACATTTAGTAATGAAAAAAAAACCCATAACTTTCTGTAACAGATCTGTGAACACAAGTGTTGCACTTTCCTGAAACTGGAGAGTATCTGTTTCTAAATTTTTAGTGAAGATGAAAAATGCTAGTGGTTGTCATTAGGCAAAGGTAGTTGAATTATCTACTACTTTTAAAGGATAGGAGCTATGCATCCACTTGGAGTCTAGAATACTTTGTGAATTTTAAGCATCTTCTGTTAATTCATTAGCAGGAGCCTGGAATTCTAGACTTTTGGTGGCTATTGGAAGTGTCACTCATCAGTACCGTCTTCTTTCCTCTCCCAAGAAAATATTCAGGAAAAAGATGAACTAAACACAGCTGGCATATGGCTTAAACATTGTTAATGGAAAATATGTGCTGAAATCTAACACAGTCTACTGTAGACCTGATTTGAGACCCTATAAGGTGATGGTGATAATGGCAAAGAAAATTTTCTGCTACTGATTGAGTCAGTTGAGTAATCCAGTGCAATTATTTTAGAGTAATTTGGAATGTGACAGTTTCTGCATTAAGAGTATGAAAACAATAGCAATTTGGGTTTGAGCTGTGATCACTTAGCTTGATTTTTTCCTGATAAACGATCTACTGTGATACCAACATAGGACCAAGCCACACGTTCATATTTTTAACAATTTCGGTCTGGCTTGCCCGGATCTGACTCAGGTTTCCTGCAGCTGCACAACGGCTGTAGGGAAGGGCTTCTAAAAAAGAGAGCCTCAATGGGATCAGAACACCTCTGAGGCAGGTGGGCTCTTACCTTCTCCCCAAGCCAGTGCAAAAATTGTGTGGAGTCACTGCCCTGTTTTTGCTGGTCCAACATGGAGTATTTGTGCAACTTGTTAAAAATGCAAATGTGTAGTTTAGCTCTCCAATGCAGAAGTTTCATTGGGACTGTATGGTCCTTTTTATATTGATAGTTTACATTGGCTGTCCTCAAGTTAATGCTGACAGGGTCTTTGGTGATGCAAATGTATAGAAGTTTGGCAGAGAGCTCCCCTAATTAATACAATTAATTCATCTTTGCAAAATAAATTTCCTGAATCTGTGAAAGAAGTAGTGATTACTATAATTTGAATAAACCCTCTTCAGAGAAAGTAACTTTGGCCAGTTAGAGATCTGTGTTACCTTGCCCTTTTTAGGGAAAGTAATTAACAGGAATGGTGGAACCTTGGGGTTCCCTGGGTGACACATCTGCTCTTGATCCTTTTTTCAGGCCTGCTTCAGGCCTGGTTTGGGGACTGAGCCACTTTTGGTTATCATGACAGACCATCTTAACAAAGGGAATATAATCCTTTTGGTACTATTAAATCTTTCTGCAGCCTTTAACAAGGAAGATCATTTGATACTATAGAGATGGTTGGAGACTAGAGTTAGTCTTAGGTTGAATTCATTTCAATCCTTTTTGGGGAGGACTGAATATATTTGAGTTATCAGTGATGTAGAGTTTTCTTGTAGTATTTATGTTGAGCATAATACAGGCTTGTTTTTCTCTTGTATGCCATATAGTAGACCTTCATTTGTGGGGCATCTGTTCTTGGGATCACTCCAAATGGTGATATGTGTGAAATTTGGAATTTTGTGGGAAATGTGATATGTTTTGCTGCTGGGAGACAGGGAACTGCTGCCTCCCAGTAGCAAACAACCAGATTTCCTACAAAATTTAATGATTATGTTGATGGTGTAGTGGGGATATAAAAACAGGCTGGGTACCATCTCCCATCATCAAATCATAGACCACAAATGGCTAGGATCTGCTATACTTACATGCAACCCATTGAATGAGATTATACAAAGCTGATGATACTCAGTTCTGTATTTCTTTAAATAAGCCTTCGGAGGCAGTTGCCTCTGCCCTGGGCCAGTGCCTGAATTCTGTGGTTAAGTGGCTGAAGAACAACAGACTGAAACCAGCAGCACAGAGCAGAATTTGGTTGGTAACAGTGATGTTTTGGAGGGGGCTATGCTCCCCGTGTTTAATAGAGTGAAACTTTTATCTATCAGAATTTAAAACATTTAGTGTGGTTTAGTGTAGTTTTTCAAGAGCCAGCCTTTTAGTTAGAGCAAATTTTGGGCATGTGGACATTGTTAGAATGTGGAGGAGGTAATGGTCATCACAGAAAGGCTGCCATGAGAAGCAGGACCAATACTTGGCTGATCAGTATGCAAGAATAGTATTCTGTCTTGGTTTATAGGTCGCATGCTTTTTAAAGAAGTTGCCATAATCCTTATGAGAAGCATAACAATAAAGGTTGCTGTGTGAGTGGTGGTTTACAGAAGCATAACAACAACAACAACAACATTCGATTTATATACGATTTATATGTATGTCCTTCAGGACAACTTAATGCCCCCTCCGAGCAATTTACAAAGTATGTTATTATTATCCCCACAACAACAAAACACCCTGTGAGGTGGGTGGGGCTGAGAGAGCTCCAGAGAGCTGTGGCTAGCCCAAGGTCAGTTGGTAGAGGATTCTTAAATCTTTTCTCTTCCTGGGTGCCAGCCAATTCAATGGGAGATTAAAGTGTCATTTTTTTCTGCTAGGCTATGTCCCCTACACTGCAGTTGTAATCCAGGATGCAACAGTCATGGCAGGACTGCCAGATTACAGGAAAAATGTTAAGGGTTTAGAGACTCTGTGTGTATATATGTAGACCAACATCTACATAGATGCACAAAACCAAGTAAAATAATTTGTTGTCTGGATTAGAGAGTTTCCCTGATGAGTTTTTTAAAAAGAGAAACTGATTTCAAATCTAGCAACTAGAAATCAAGTTTTGTAATCCTGGTTCACCTGTATATTGAAAACCTATGTATGAGAACTATAGATGCAATTCTGACATAAAAATATTTGAACCCAAGCCTCTGTAAATTTGAAGGGATGGTGTTGGTATTCTTCTCTGATGCTTACATGCATGCTTTGCTTGTATAGGTGTTTGATTGTATTGATTCCCCATAATCAGAAATGGAAATTGTAAAGTGCCTCATGCATATTTTAAATATTTATTCGTGTATGGGGTTGTGATGGTTCTGAAAATGCAGCTGCAAATCATAATGTAAATAATTGTATTTTTTAAAGAAAGGAACCTGATTGTGACATATGAGCAGTTGTCATAATTGCTAGTTTACATAGTATTGAGGGAGGAGATGCAATTTAGATGAAAACTTTCTGACACCTCCAGTACCCATACTACAGACATTTCCAAAATGGTTTAAAACATTGATGGTTTGAAATGCTACAGCATTACATTCACTAATAATTTACAGTGTGGATATACTATGCATAATTTTGCTAACACAGATGTGTCAGTTATGCAAATGGGAGTGCTACAGTCTGTTTAATATCAAGATTAAACAAGTGAGATGCATAAAACACATTGCTCTGTCTTGTAGCTATCTAGTTGTAGGCCAGTGAATGGAAGAGAACCTCTAGCTACTGTCTACTATGGAGGAATGAGGGCCAAAATACACATTAGGGCCCTGTTCACACTGCTTACCTGCTCCCGGGATGTTGCAAAATATCGTGCAAAAACCACGGAAGATATATCTTCTTGCGAGAGTTTTGCGCAAAATTGCGCAAAACTTGTGAGAAGACGCTATCTTCCGCGGGTTTTGCACGATATTTCGCAATGTCCCGGGAGCAGGTAAGCAGTGTGAAAAGGGCCTAGGTGTGACGCAAGTCAGGTCACAGGTTCCCAACTCTGTCACATGTTCACATGGGGACTAACCTCTAAAAATCTCTCTTATCACTCAGCGTGGCTCAAAAACATTTTGAGAGGGGAAAGAGGGGCTTCAGGCTTCCCTCGTGCCATTTTTTGCCAACATAAATGGCTATGGGGAGCCTGTTTCCCCTGCCTCTGACAGGGGCCTTGAAACCCTAGAGAAAGGGAAAGCTGATGAGTCATGGTTGGCCAGATTTGCTTAAGAATTTTCTTGATTGTGATTTTTTCTTCTGTTCTCAAAAAGCATTAAACCTTCAACTGCATGAAAAAATGGAAATGTGAACCAAGCTGTAAGTCAATGCAATTTCAGTAGTCATGGGGTGATTCTTCTAGTTGCTGCAAAGATGGAAATTGTTGCATCTGTATGTATGTACTGGCTGGTGATATGTCATTTTTTTCAAGGTGAATGGGTGTCTGGTCCAAGTCAGGGATTGCTCTCAAGGAAAATGACATCACTGAATTGCTTCTGCAGCTGCCTTCCTTCAAGCTTTTGTAGCAGAAGTCCATTAATTTGTACAAGTATGGGTTTGTTTATTCTTATCTTTTTATGTTGGTCTCCTTTTCCTTTTTATCAAATTTAATGGTATTTTAATTTGAAATATTTAATGAGGATATACAAATAGAAATTTGCCTGGTTCCTCTTCATTCCACCCTGCAGAAAGAGAGGATTTTTCGCCTCCCCCTTCCCCACTGCCTTCCTAGGTTTTCTTGCTTCATCAAAGCAAGGAGATACAAGCACAGATGCTGTTTCCCATATGCAAGATCAAGAAATACGTTGAGAATCAAATGCTCATCCAAGTACAGACTGCATTGCTTTCAATGTACATCTAGAATGTAGGTGGTAGTGCCTGTCCAAAAATGCACCCTTTCATTCTCAGATTTCCATTTTGATACATTTTTAATTCCTGATCCAGCAAGTGATACATGTGCAGAAATGTGTGTTTGCATGCAGCTGGCTATTGGGAAATAGTTACTGTAACTACTGTCATTTTCGTATGGGTTAGCTGCTCTGGATTTAATGCTGTTGGGAAGCAGATTTCCCCCCCTGGTTTTCTGCAAGATTGTGTTACATTTGTGCCCCTCCTGTGGATGTCCAAGCTTTTGGGCAGTGTTTTTGCAGCAAAGCAGGTTTGAAACTTTTGGGAAGGATGGCAGTAAAGCTTGGATGGCTGGTGTGTAGCTGGCAACCATTTTCCCTGCCACTGTCCCTGTGACAGACAGTTCCTCCTCCTACCACCAGGGCCCTTTTTGTTTTTATTTTAAATCAGCAGTTAAATATTGTTATACCAATTAGTTCCTTGTCGGTCTTCTGTGCAGTCCAACATGGGGACTGTGCATGTGCAGGCCTGCTAGCTGGAGGATTTAAAAGTTACTAAAGGACTCTTGACGCCTCCCAGAGCACAGGCATGGCTGTTTCCCCCCAAAACACCTGCCGGGACAGCCTACTCCCGGGAAGCACGGGGCCCTCTGTCCTCAGTTCCTCTTTTGCTGCCGGCTTGAGAGCTTTGGTAGCATTAGAGAGACTCCTTGGATCAGCGTTTGTTTGTTCAGTTTTTTTCTATCTGGAAGAACAAATCTTAGTGAGTGATAGCTGAGAAAGCCCTATTCAAGTGTTGCTCTAAATGCAGCACTAAGATAACCAAGACCACTGGTCATTCTCTCTGCCTCCTCTGTTTGGGCGAGAGGCACAACACTCCAACTTGCAAAGTCTGTCAGGATTTTACTCCAAAAGCATGTGCAGAACAGGCCTCCTGTTTGAAAGTGGCTCTTTGGGAGAAGTTTGTTTGCAGCATCCAGCCCAGTGCAAAAAAAGATAAGGCGACCCCATCAGAGGGCACCACGGGTCAACTGGATCCAAACCCAACTCAGGCGAATCAAGATCCCCTGTCAGAACCGTCAACATCTTGGATCCGAACTCCCTCCATCTCCTGGGAGGCATCGAGTTTATCTGACTCCGTTTGGATCCGAAAACATCACTCGGAGCTGCAGTTGCCCACATGCTCAGATCCATCTACATCTTGGATCCAGTGCTCAAAGTTGAAAGACTTAATCCTACCAGCGGCATCAACGCCTCCACCACCACATGCTCAAGGATCGGAACCGACCTCATCGGAGCCTCTGAGAAAGAAGTGGGCAAAAATAAAATGCCTGACTGGCAAAGAACCTAGCTAAGTTGCTAATGGACTGGCACCTCTCTGATGTGGAGATCGTGGAACCACTGAGGACCCCTTCAGCCAGATCCAGATCCCCCTCAGTAATCTCATTCGAGGACGAGGGGGAAATACTGAGAGGCAAGCCATCTCGAAGGAGTGGCTGTTCCACTCATTCAGAGCGATGTTTCTCGCATGGGTGCTTTCCATGGTACCATTCACATACACCGATGCACTATGAAGTGGATGTAGATGAACCATTCTACACGGAATCTATTCTCTCTCATGGATCCCATTCGGAACTGGTGAGACAACCACATTCCATCTAAGGGTCTACAATGGTCTTTCAACTCCAGGAGCCAGAACATAGTATGTATGGAGAGGAAGCTAGTCCAAGTGGACCATCTAACTCATCACCTGACAAGGCTTTGAGTGAGATTGGTGAAGTTCCACCTACTGATGATGTCAAGTCCTACTCGGAACAGCTTCAAAGGATGGCTGAGGCTCTGGAGATTGACATTATGTTTACAGACCCTAAACCCAAAGACAAGATACTCCAGCGCCTGTATTCAGGGGCTACTTCCAGTGTGACCTTCCCTGTAATTGAAGGGTTTGTCGAACTGATGAACTCACTATGTGAGAAACTGGCCTCTAACACACCCACAATGAAGACGGCTGAGGCACTCTACAAGACTAAAGATGATTCATGCCTTTATTTTGATGCACCCTCCCCCCTCCTCTCTAATGACTGAGGAGATGCAATTGAGACAGCATCAAGGGCCACACCCAGCACCTTCAGACAAAGAGGGAAGGAAATTAGATGGCATTGGCAGAAAAATATACGCGTCAGCTGCACTGGGCATAAAGATTGCCAATTACACTGCTATGATGGGTGCTTATCAGATTTTTCTATGGAATAAGGCGGCTGCCTTCCATGAGACACTTCCAGACCAAAAGCCTCTGGCAAAGGTCATCAGGGAGGAAGCTCTGCACTTGGCGAGATATCAGATCAACACAGGCAGGAACACAGTGGATGCTGTGACCAGAGGGTTGACATCAGCCATCGTCTTAAGAAGACATGCATGGTTGCAATCCACAGCCCTGCTGCTGGAGACCAGGAATGAAGTGGAGAACCTCCCCTTTGTGGACAAATCACTGTTTTCTGAAAAAACAGACGACTGCCTCTCGCAGAAGCAAAAGGATAGGCAGACCGCCAGGTCATATGGAGTCCTTCCATCGACTCAGCAAAAACTGGCAAACCACAATTCAATCACCAGCAGTACTACTGGGGTAGGCAGTATTGATACCACCCTTATCAGAGCTACATGTATCCTCAGAACCACCCATATCAGGCCAGTCAAGGGAGCTTCTCTAAGAGGAAGCCAGCCCACAGATCTAGACATGGATCTCAGTCCCAGCCTGGCAAGGAACAGCATGGTCAGAAACAGTTCTGACTAGAACAGGACACTGCACCATTGTTTGGCAATAGTGCCTATTATTCAGCCTGGTGTCTCATCATCTCAGACGTGTGGGTCCTCGATACAATTAAGTTTGGTTATAAAATTGAATTTGAGTACCTACCGTGTTTGTATTTTCCTGGTAAGTCTGCAAAGATCTTGCAGCTCACGGTATTTGGGCAGAGGATGAATTCTCCCTAAATATTAATACACTCTAATTAAGGGTGATGCGTTTTGCCTTAATTTCCTTCTCAGGAATGTGGTCAAGGGCAAGAATGTTAACAGACAACAGTACAGCAGTGTTCTGTGTGAATAAACAAGAGGGAAACAACATCCTGCTCCTTGTACCTGGAGGCCATAGTGCTATGGAAATGGTTTGTCAGACACAATGTTCACTTGCAAGCAGTACACATACCATGGACAGAAAATATTGCAGACAGACTAAGCAGGATCGGTGCAAACACACACAAGTGGTCCATCAGGGACCATTACATTGAACCTGTGTTCCAAGAGTGGGGTTCCCCAGAGATAGACTTGTTTGCCACAGAAGAAAACAAGAAGGCACCGTTGTTTTGCTCCAGGGGAGGCATGGAACCAGACTCACTGGGGGAACACCTTCCAGATCTCTTGGTCAGGAAGTCGTTTTTACACGTTCTCACCAATGATGGGATGATGAGCAAGATGCAGGCAGAAGGGATGAGAGCAATAATAGTGACACCCTTCTGGCCCAGGTAGCCCTGGTTCTATTGATGGTACCAAATAATGAACTAGACCTTTTGCCACCTTCCCAAGGAACCAGATCTGATACTGTGTCAAGGTTTTTTTTGTCATGCTGTAAACAAACTCAAACTGACTGTATGGTTACTGTCTTTCTATAAAAGTGGCAGAGGTTATATTGAATGCCAAGAGATTGTTTACAAGACAATTCTATGCATACAAATGGGAAAAATGTGTGGCTTGGGCAACAGAACAGGAGATCAATCCAATTGGTTGCCCCTTGACTAAAATATTGGGATTTCTTTTGGAGCTGAAGAATAAGAGACTTTCTCTTTCATCAGTGAAAGTCCACCTAACAGCTATTTCAGCCTTTCACATGCCTATTGACAAGAAGACAGTGTTTTCACATTACACTTCAAAACTGTTCATGAAGGGTCTAAGAAATCTGTTTCCCCCGATGGGGAGGATAGTACCTCAGTGGTCACTGCAGTTAGTGTTGACCAAATTAATATCAAAACCCTTTGAACCCCCTAGCTACTTGTCTCTTAAGAGCTATGGCAATGAAGGTGGTGATGTTAATAGTGATAACCTCCGCTAGGAGGTCAGTGAATTGGCAGCGCTATACGTAGAGCAACCATTCCTCAGAATACTCTCAGAGAAAGTGGTCTTGAGACCAAAATTGAAATTCTTACCTAAGGTAGTGTCGAAGTTTCATGTGACGCAGGAGATTTCATTGCTAGTTTTTCTTTCTGAACCATTTAGGTGAGGCAGAAAGGGCCCTTCGCACACTGGATATAAGGAGGGCAATACTATTTAGATCATACAGAGTAGATAGACAGTTGTTTCTCTGCTACGCAGGAACCAAAAAAGAGAAAGCAAGTGCACAGACCATTGCGCGATAGGTGGTACTGGCTATTAAACTATACTATAAGAATGCCAAATTACCTTGTCTCCTGGAGATGTGTGCACACTCTACCCGGCCACAGGCAACATTGATGGCATTCCTGAGAGGGGTTCCCCTGCAAGACATAGCAGCAACCTGGTCAGTGGCGGACACCTTTGTGAGACACGACACCCTGGACATTCTCGACAGACAAGAGACAACAGTGGGCACAGCGGTACTGCAATCAATATTCTGCTGAAGAACAAGTTTCCACCACCCAGGTAAGAAGCTTGTTAAACTCCCAAGTGGTACTGCACAGAAGATTGACAATGAAAACAGGGTTGCACCTACCTGTAACTGTTGTTCATTGAGGTCTTCTGTGGAGGCACACATGCCTCCCGCCTTCCCTGTTGATGCTGTTCATGTGTATTGAGGATTGCGGTGACAAGAGGAGCTGAGGGCAGAAGGAGCCACACCTTCCGGGAATAGGCTGTTTCGGTGGGAAAACAGCCATGCCTGTGCTCTGGGAGGTGTCAAAGCACCCTCTAGTGACTTTTAAATCTACAAAATCCTCTGGCTGGCAGGTCCCCATGTGTGCCTGCGCAGAAGACCTCAATGAACAACAGTTACAGGTAGGTGCAACCCTGTTTTGTTTGCTTCCCCTCAGCCTAGCCCCTGTTAGTGCGCTGCTGTCTTCTGCCAGTGTTCAGAAGTCGCGGAGGGCATTTTCATGAAAAGCCAATTTGGGGGAAAGATTGGGAACAAAAGGTTTTCTTGCATTCTTCAGGGTATCCACAAACCCACTTTATGCTCTTTCTCTTGGCCCAGTGCATCTGTGTGACACACCCTTGTTATTAGTGGGCTGGGGGAGATTGGGTTTCATCAAAGAGGTGCTTCTCCAGATTGCTGGGTTTACCCTGGGATTTCAAGAAAGCTTTTTGTTTATAAGAACAGCACTCCAAAATATAAATAACATCTTAAAATGTCTTCAGTTTTGTATGTGAGTCAAATATTGTTCTTTTGGCAATTCTGAATTGTCTGCCTGAGGTATTCCAATGTGCAATGATGTCTTTTTCAGTAGCACAATTTATACCAACCAAATTTTGATATTAATCATAATAAATTTTATTTTTAAATGTTGTCGTCTTAATTTAGGGTAGTTTGATGAAGATGTTTTACATTTCGGGGTACATAAGAAGAAAAAGGGTTTTTTCTTTGTATAGTAATAAAGTCTATCTAGACAAAGTAGATTTGTGATTGTAACATCTTTTGACAAGCACACTGGACTGTAGAAAGAGCATCCAACTTGGGGCTTGGGGCATATGTTGCTACCTTCTGCTAGCATAGCTCCAAAACAAGTCACTGTTTGCTGAGGGTCAGGTTCATGATTTTAGATCAGAGAAAAGTAAATGGTTATATTTTTGCAAGTGATATATTAAAATATATAATGCAAATAAGGCTGTGCATAAAAGTGCTCTCCTGTTTCCCTCATATTTTTCACTAACAGTCCAGTCCACAGCTGTGAAAAGTGCTGCTGTACTCCTAAACTAAAGTGCACCTCACTCTGCAAAAACAGTTTAACTTAAATATTTGCATTTAAGACTTAAATGGGCTTTTGCGGATTATTTGTGAAACATCTGGAGGTAGTGAACCATCCTGTCATGCTCTTACCTGTAATATTCCCACAGACAATACTAAGGTTTCTGCTCTTACTGCAGTCTCAGATTTATAAATTTTAACACCTTGATCCTATTCTTGTTTACTCTGAGGCAAGCTCCACTGAATTCAATGAAACTCACTCCCAAGGAAATGTGGATATTTTATTCATTTAAACATTTATATCCCACCCCCCGTGGCTCAAGGTAAACAGGATGACAGCCTAAACCTGTAAGCAAGAAAGAACCAGTTTTCAGCTTCTGTACCAGCAAATCTGTGTTGTACATGAAGGCTGTATTGCGTGCCTCTGTTTGTCCCCCTTGTAACTGGAGTTCTTAGCTTTGAAAATCCAAAATGGAGAATGAAAGCTTTTGTGGACATTTTGTCATAGGCAGCCATATGTTGGCTGCTTAGAAGCTTAACTCATGGTGGCTGTGGACAATCACCACAATCCACCTAATGTGTCAGAATTCTCCTTAGTACTTGGCATGATGATACAGTGTCAAGTAGTCTGTCAAGTAGTCACACGTGCAGTGTGGCAATTTACTTCTTGGTAAAGGCCAGAGTGTTGTCAGGAGTGGGTTGTAGGGACTGTTATTAGTCCAGTCCTGTCCCATCTACAGTGGTTCCCAGTTTGTTTCAAGGCGAAATTCAAGGTGCTGATATTCACCTTTTGTCACAGGAATGTGGGTTAGAGCACATTATACCTTAGCAGTACATGTGTATGATAGTGAACCTTGTATGAACTGAATGTAGTTTTTTCTAACAGATTGTATAACCACACAGATGTTCTTTTCATCTTTGACAGCCAATTAAGAATAGTGAACAGTAGCGGATAAATGGTCCTCTAGCTGTTAGAATGGACCAATGATGAGCTGTTCACTTAACTTTTCCTGATATCTTTAATGATTTATATATCTTATTTTGCATCTGGCCATAGCATCGCTTTTTGGCTAAGTAGAATATCACATGATTGAAAATCTGAATAATTAAATCTTAAACCATTCATAATTTTATATTGTCACACGTAAAAAAGATCTTAGATTTCTTCACAAGATACCATGTGTCAGTTACTATAAAAGATTCTACCCAGATAAGGAGTTAGGGTCTTGCTGGAAGAAATCTCATGAAGATCTAGGTGAGAATATTGTGATTGTCTTTTCTATGCTAGTGGAAATTCAGTGCATTTCATAGTAAACTTGATTTTGAATCAATCTTAGATTTAATTGAGAGATGTTAAGTGAATTAATCCTTGTAGCTTGTATCTTTTCCTTTTTATTGGTTCTGTCTTAATAGTACTTTATATTTTGATATCTTGCTATATTAAAAAGATTAGAGTTTATTTCAATAAATAATAAACATTAAACTCTAACGTCTCTGTGTCTTGGTGGGGAGATTAAAAGCAAGAAAAACCCATAAAAATCATAGTATTAATTAACAGGTTCCTGAAGACTAGATCTCTGTTTTAGGTCTCAATTCACAGGGCTTTGAAAACTGTTCAGAGTTATGATATAAATCTTGACGCTGACCAGTTGGCATGCCCTAATGTGATATGGATAAGCATTTGTTACACTTTAAAACCCTGTGTGGCTTGGGCCCAGCTTAAGGACTGCCTTCTCCCATATGAACCTACCCATCCAGTCATCTCTGGTGGTCTGACTTTGGGTGCCCCTGCCATCTAACACTAAGCAGGGCCTTCTCTAGCGTTGTGCCGAAGCTTTGGAAATCTCTCCCCAGGGAGATCCACCTGTTTCCCTATATTGTTGTCTTTCAGGTGCAGGTGAAGACTTTTTTGTTTTGTTTGTTGCATCTCACTGAACTCCTATTGTTATTCCTTTCTGCGTGTATGCAAATGCATGTGTTTTTTAATATATGTTTTATTGTGCTTATTTTAATGTTTTAAAATCTGCCACCTTAAGGGCCCTATTTGGGTGGAAAGGTGGCACGTAATTGTTTTAAATAAAGATCCATATATATCTGCCTTCTATTCTTCTGTCTAATAGTATGGTGAATTTTTCCGTGCATTAAGTGGGGTGGTTTTCTGTAGTCAACCACCAAAAAATTAATTTCACAAGGGCTGATTATTCCTCATCCAAAGATAAACTGTTCCTGAAAGCAGTTGCTCAGGTTTATCAAAAAGTTATGGTGATGACATTGTAGAGAAGTTATGGCGCTTTTATGATACATACAGATGTGAACTAAGGTGCCAGTTATTTCTGATCCTTCAGTTTAAATATGCTGTTGATCATGATGTGCAAAAACTGTTTTTTTCATAAATGTAGCTAATAAAATTTGTGCTGCATCACTGACACAGTGTCCCACTACTCAAAACCTATAGGTTAAATTAGTACTATCATTTACGTTCACTGGTGCAGTATGATAGGTACTTCTTTTATTCCGTTACTGGAAATAGGCTTGAAATTCTGAGATCTTAACGTTCATCTACGGTCTTCCTGTGCAGTCCCACATGGGACTGCGCACGCGCAGGCCTGCCGATACCGGAGATTTCTATAGCTCTAAACCACTAGGGGGCGCTCCAGCCTCCAATCGCGCATGCGCGGCCGCTTTCCCGCCGAAACGGCTCCTAGGAGGCGGAGCGCCCCTCACATACCCTCAGTTTCTCTTTCGCCGCCGATCGTTGAGGTTCTTGCTCTTCCTTCGTCGCGATGGCTGAGACGGCCTTGTTCAAGCGTTGTGAGACCTGTAACCGCAAAATGACAAGGTCGGATGGCCATTCTATCTGTCTTTACTGTCTTGGAGAAACGCACAATGTTCAGGCGTGTAAACATTGCCGCGCGTTTACCTCCAAGGCTCGGGCCGAGCGGGCGGATCGATTGCATGCCTCCCTCTGGCAGCGTGCAATGTCGGTAGAAGATCCTCCGCCGAAGTCCTCTTCTGCACCGGCTGCACCTTCCCGTCCTCTCTCGGAGACGTCGGTTGCCAGAACTCCGCGTTCCAATCCGTCCCCAAGTCGTTCGGCCCCGGCTTGGAGTTCGTCGAAGCCGACAGCTTCGGTTCCGAGAACCGTTCGGAGTCGACCTCCTTCAACTTCGTCGGCGGTCTGTACTCCACCTACCCGTGAGGTCAGCGATGACAGGGCTACCTCGGGCCCGAAGACGATCCCACCGGCTCCCCGAGAGATATCGGATCCGAGGGCTTCGGATCCGACTTCGAAATCAACTACTGGAACCGAGTCTGAAAAGAAGAAGAAGAAGCGTAAACATTCCAGCAAGCACGATAGGGCAGTGTTGGAGACCCTACTTACCTCTTCGTCCTCGGTTCCGACCGGTCCTACTCCGGCTCCGTTGGAGAGACGCGATGAGTCCACTGATCGCCCTTCATCCAAGACTCCTCCGCCGGGGGCGATCCAAGAGGTGGATGTGGTTCCGATCGACAAGCCCCCTACACCATCGGGTCGGCCTCGATCGACGTCATATGAATCGGGCTTGATTCGTTCCACGAGGAGCCGACAGGCCCGCTCCTTTGACCGGAGTTCCCGCTGTTCTTATCGAAGCCGGTCTAGAGGTAGTCGGGGCCGGGACGATCCAGGTACCCGCTATTATACTAGAGAAGACTCATACTTCTCGGACCAACGTTATCGGAGGGTCTCTCTGTCACCGTCACCCAGAGCCGGTTCCTATGCTGGTCGTGATCATACACCCCGTCCGTCGGAGGTGGTGTCTCCTCGGAGCCGAGCTCGGTACAGCGAATCCCCGTTGTCGGACTCTCCTGAGAGAGAAATTGGGCCCTCGGAGGAGGCTTCCCCAACCGATGATTTCCGAGCCTATAATGAGCTTCTTCAGAGAATGGCCAAGGCTCTGGATTTGGAGGTCACGTCGATTGAATCCAAATTTACCGACAAGATTCTACAGCATATTTATTCGGGGTCTACTCCCTCGATTGCTTTCCCCCTTATTGAAGGGTTTGCTGACATGTGGAAGAAACTTCAGTCGAGACCAGCATCAGCTACCGCTACTAACAGGAAGGTGGAGAGCCTTTACAAGACCAAGGACGATGTGCATTCCTTTCTTGCAGTGCATCCACCCCCGTCGTCACTTGTGACTGACGAAATGCAGGCTCGTTCTTGCCAGGGTTCCTCTTCAGCTCCAGCTGACAAGGACAGCAGAAAGATTGACAGCATGGGTAGAAAGCTGTATACCTCTGCCACGTTTGGCATTAAGATTGCTAATTATGCAGCCATGATGTCGGCATACCAATTGTTTTTGTGGAAGAAGGTGGCTTCCTTCCTTCCTAAGATTCCTGAGGAGCAGCGTACTCTCCTTAGGGTCATACAAGAAGAGGCTGTCCGTCTGTCCAGGCATCAAATCAATGCTGGCAGGAGTATGGCGGACACAGCTGCCAGATCCCTTCTCTCCTCTGTGGTCTTGCGCAGGTACGCATGGCTTCGTACAACTGCCCTCCCTGCTGAGACGAGAAATAAGGTGGAGGATTTGCCGTTCGAAGGCACCAC
This sequence comes from Eublepharis macularius, assembly GCF_028583425.1. Classification (NCBI taxonomy): domain Eukaryota; kingdom Metazoa; phylum Chordata; class Lepidosauria; order Squamata; family Eublepharidae; genus Eublepharis; species Eublepharis macularius. Next base: position 75,929,508 of record NC_072798.1, read on the forward strand.
GCTGTTCTCGGAAAAGACCGATGAATATCTGTCAAAGAAGAGAACCGACCGCCTGACGGCTCGTTCGTATGGGGTACTACATCAGGCCCCACAGCAATCCTCTCGTCCGTATTACCGTTCCTTCCAGCGTGGCAGACAACATCGTTATCAGCCCTATCAGGGGTACGCGTACCAGCCACACCGACCCTACCAGAGCCCGTAGGCTGCCTTCCCTAGACGGAGGCAGGGCCAACGTCCTAGGCCTGGCTCTCAGCAACATCAACCTAAAGATCAGAGCCAATCGCAAAAACAGTTCTGACAATCACAGGGACCTGATCCCTTTTTTGGGGACAGGCTTAGCGCTTTCTGGAGTTCCTGGAGTTTGATTTGTTCTGATGTTTGGGTTCTTTCCATAATTCAGTTTGGTTATAAAGTTGAATTTGTTGATTTACCCTACTTGTGTCTCCCTGTTTTTTCTTCGGATGTTCCGCGGTCGGAAATCTTGGGAGAACTCTCAGCTCTTTTACAGAAAGGAGCGATAGAGGAGATTCCTGCAGAGTCGGCTGGGTTGGGCTTCTACTCCAACCTGTTCCTAGTGGAGAAAAAGGATGGGGGGCTTAGGCCTATCCTGGACCTCCGGGGCCTAAACAAATTTATACGGATCCGAAAATTTAAGATGGTCACATTGCAGATGGTTTTGACCTTGCTGCCCCCTTTCTCTTGGTTTGCAGTCCTGGATTTAAAGGACGCCTACTTTCATATTTCTATTTTCCCGGACCATAAAAATTTTTTGCGTTTTACCTATGACCATCGTGTTTTCCAATACAGGGTCTTGCCCTTTGGTTTAGCCACTGCCCCCAGAGTATTCACTAAATGTATGGCAGTGGTAGTAGCCCACCTGCGTCTTCAGGGCTGTTGCATTTTTCCGTACCTAGATGACTGGCTTCTGGTGGGCCAGTCTGAGGCTGATGTGTCCAATCAGGTGGCTCTCACCCTGGACTTATGTCTCCGTTTGGGTCTTTTTGTTAATCAAAAAAAGTCTAAACTGAATCCTGTTCGCTCCATTCAGTTCATAGGGGTGATTTTGGACGGCGTGCGTAATGCGGGTTTCTTGCCTGCAGAGCGCACCTCAAAGATTAAGAGACTCATTTCCACCCTTAAGAGGTGTCGTTTTCAGTCTGCTAAGTTTGTTCAGACTTTGTTGGGTTGCATGGCTTCTATGACTGCAGTGGTCCCTTTAGCCAGACTGTTTATGCGACCTCTCCAGTTATGGTTTAATTCAGTTTTTTCCCCGAGTAGTGATTCCCAGAATAGGAGATTGTCAGTCCCTAGACGGGTGGTGTCTTCTTTGGACTGGTGGTTAGAGGATTCTAACCTATTTGGAGGGGTGGAATTTGGGCATCGCCAAACCCATTTATCTGTCACGACAGATGCCTCTTTATTTGGTTGGGGGGCTCACTGTGACGGGGCTTATGCTCATGGGTTATGGTCTGAGTCAGAACGTGTGGAGCACATTAATGTCCTTGAATTGAGGGCAATCTTTTATGCTCTGATCTCCTTTTCAGGTGCGGTCCAGAACAAGTCCGTCCAAGTCCTGACAGACAACACGACGGCGATGTTCTATGTCAACAAGCAAGGGGACACGGCGTCTGTGGCACTATGCACTGAAGCGATGAGGCTTTGGCAGTGGGCTATAGACCATGCTGTGTGGTTGCATGCTGTTCACATCCCAGGAGTAGAGAACTCTATGGCGGATCAGTTGAGCAGGATACAAGGGGACAACCACGAGTGGTCCCTTCAGGACAAGTATCTTGCTCCGATCTTTTCCAGGTGGGGGGATCCGGAGCTGGACCTGTTTGCGACAGCAGAGAATCGCAAGGCCCCATGTTTTTGCTCCAGGGGAGGCGTAGGCCTAGGATCACGTGGGGACGCATTTCAACTAAGTTGGTCAGGTCCCCTGTGTTATGCCTTTCCCCCATTCCCGCTGCTAGCCAGGGTCCTCAGCAAGATCCAGAGAGACGGGGCGACAGTCATCCTGGTGGCCCCGTTTTGGCCGAGGCAACCCTGGTTTCACTCCCTTCTGAGTTTGCAGAATCAGTCAATCAGTCTCCCAGTAGTTCCAGACCTTCTGTCCTGCGAGGGGGTGTTTCACCACAACATCGGGAAACTCAAACTGACGGCGTGGCTGATCAGACCGGGGGTTCCTTTTCTTCAGCCGTAAAGCACGTCTTGCTTAACGCTAGGCGTCTGTCTACGAGACAGTCCTATGCCTTGAAGTGGGACAAATTTTCGGCCTGGTGTCGACAGCGAGCCTTGGACCCTTTTTTGGCTCCTCTCTCTGACATATTGGAGTTTTTGTGGAAAGTTAAACAGAAAGGCCTGTCTAATAGTTCAGTTAAGGTTTATTTAGCAGCTATTTCTGCTTTCCATCCTCCTATTGATAAGAAATCTGTGTTCTCCCACTACTCTGCACGTTTGTTTTTACGAGGGTTGAATAATTTGTTTCCCCCCATTCGGGCTCTGATCCCACAATGGTCATTGCCTTTAGTTTTGGCTCGCCTAATGTCCAAACTGTTCGAGCCGTTGGCCTCGTGCCCGTTACGTTTTTTATCCATGAAAGTAGCCTTTTTAGTTGCGGCCACCTCGGCTAGAAGAGTGGGGGAGTTGGCGGCTTTATCTTGTGAACCGCCTTATCTAAAGTTACACCCTGAGAAGGTTGTTCTTCGTACCAAAGTAGAGTTCTTACCTAAGGTGGTGTCTCGTTTTCATCTGTCCCAGGAGCTGATACTGCCAGTTTTCTTTCCAGTTCAGAACTCAGAGGCAGAGAAAGCTCTTCATTCCTTGGACGTCCGCAGAGCTATCCTGTTTTATTTAGATAGGGTTAAGTCTTTTAGGCTTGATTCTAACTTATTTGTTTGTTTTGCGGGACAGAATAAAGGGAAACGGGCTACGTCCCAGACCATCTCGAGATGGGTGGTCCAGACTATTTTGACTTGTTATTCTGCTGCTAACTTACCTTGCCCCTTGGAGGTGCGTGCCCATTCCACCAGGTCCCAGGCGTTGTCTGCGGCTCTTCTCAGAGGTGTTCCTCTTCACGACATCTGTAGAGCGGCAACGTGGGCCTCGGCGGATACCTTCGTGAAACATTATGCGCTGGACATCCTGGATAGAAAGGAGACAGCGGTGGGCACAGTGGTTCTCCATTCCATCTTTGTGTGATGCTTTGGCGTCACCTCCACCCAGGTATTAAGCTTTGTAATCTTCCCATGTGGGACTGCACAGGAAGACCGTAGATGAAAAACAGGTTTTACTTACCATAACTGTTGTTCATCTAGGTCTTCCGTGCAGGCACACATGCCCTCCCTCCTTCCCCGCTAACTCTCTTGGTACTTACCTTGCAGGGGGCGGCGAAAGAGGAACTGAGGGTATGTGAGGGGCGCTCCGCCTCCTAGGAGCCGTTTCGGCGGGAAAGCGGCCGCGCATGCGCGATTGGAGGCTGGAGCGCCCCCTAGTGGTTTAGAGCTATAGAAATCTCCGGTATCGGCAGGCCTGCGCGTGCGCAGTCCCATGTGTGCCTGCACGGAAGACCTAGATGAACAACAGTTATGGTAAGTAAAACCTGTTTTTCTGATTCTGAAATTGCTTGATATTTTGAATTAAGACATTTAATTAAACTCCTGATTCTTTTTTACTGTTAGTCCACTTGTGACCTGGAATGACTTAACATGTGTATTAATTAAATAATGCCTATGCATAGTTGAGCCATGTTTCCATTGGCAACATTTCTGAAAAGTTGGTGTGCATGTGTTAGTTCCTATTTTCATAGTGTCTTCATAGCCATTGAACATACAAGGAAATCTATTCCAGTGAATATTGGTAATGGAGACAGTTGGGAAAAAACAGTTGTCACATATTTATTTTTAGTTTGTTTGTATGCCTCTTCAAACTTCTGCTTGAAGTGCCTTCTAATTTAAAACCACATCACAATATTATAAACAAGCCATTTAAAAGAAGCCATTAGACATAAGCAGCATAAAAACTATTCATAAAGCAGAAGCAGATCATTAAAAAGTTGGTAAGATGAAATCCCTAATTAAAAGCCTGCGTAAAATAATGTATTTTGGCTGGCACCTAAAAGAAAGTCAAGTAGGCAATCAGGGGTGGGGTATTCCAAAGCTGAGGTGCCACTACAGAAAATGTCCTATCTGCAGTCGCTACCAACTGCACCTCTGAAGGTGGGGGCACAGAGAACAGGGTTTGACAGGCAGATCTTAACTGGCAGGCTGGATAGTATGGGTGGCGATGCTTCAGGCACCCTGGACCCAAGCTGTTTAGGGCCTTAAAGGTAAGTTATACTTATCACTTGATTTTGGTCTAATAAAATACATGCACTCCATTAAGCTTGTATTTTATTTATCAGGTAGTGAATATGCAGATTATTATGTGCAATATATGAAGAAAAGCATTTTAATTATATATTATGTATTCAGTATGTCTTTATTGGAAATTTAATTGTGATACTTTTTTCATCCTGAGAACTTAATGCAAGGATGGAGATTCTGTAATGCTTAATTTATATAAGATTTGGTGACCAATTTTTAATTCAGATTGCCATTTCTAAACAAAGGTACTACAGATGGCAAGATTTTGTCTTTGAACCATGGTCACAGTACCTTGGGGGACAGCTGTTGCTCCTGAATCTCTTTTGTGTGCTTTAGGTCAAGACAGAGTAGTTAAACCTGTTTTTTTTTGCATATGCAGAACTGT